>NC_064620.1:46290000-47540000 GCF_023898315.1 Schistocerca nitens
ACTATGTGAATAACGTTCACAGTCTTTGTGAACATCTTGCATGGATGATAATTTAGGAAAATGAGCTAAGTTTCCTGTTTACAGCTGACTCACCCAAAGTGTCAATTTCATTTTAAAATCTCGTATTCGATCTATGAAATGAGTAATTAGCAGATCTTTACCTTGTAGTAAAATGTTCAAAGCATTCAGATGGCTAGTTAAATCTGCTAAGAACGCGAGATCACATTCAAACGTGCGCGCGCATTTCCCCTCCCTCCCCTCCCTCCCTACTCAGCTACCTTGCACCTGCTCGCGAGCACGTGCGTGAGCAGACGCGAGTACTCGCGCTCAAAACCGGCCAGTTGTTAAGCCCTGGTGTAGACTGTATGCACTGATATCATGAAGAGAATTAATCCTACGATTGTGATCCAAATATTAGGAACAAAGTTGCGACGTGCTGGATGTGGAAATGGAATCAGGGTCGAGGATTGAGAATTCGCGGATGTATTGCATAACATAATAATTCAAAAATATAATGGGCATGACAAAGAAATACATGACGTTACGCTGGATAGATTGATTTTGAAGGTCAGGAAGAACCTGAATCTGAATGTGGCTATTCAAGCAGTAATAACTTTCATCTCAGAGCTACAGGATCGGTCCAGTCGGAGTGAGTACGAGATATCTTCAAGCAAACAGTCGAGGCCCAGTAATAATCGTGGCTTCAGTTCCTATCGCATACTAACAAGGCGCTGTAAGTGTATTAAAAGTAAATCTAGTTGCAGATTAATACTGAAATACGTGTCTAGCAAAAGGCGAGCAGTACCTCTTCTCGATGGAAACAGACTGTCGCAATTACAAAGTATAAAAAAGCATGTAATATCGCAATTTGGCAGAGTAGGGTCATATGGATCTACAGGTAACTATTGGCATCTGCAAACGTGGCCACCAGAAGCGTCTAAAATTGTTGACTTTGCCAATTTCAAAGCTTCGGTTTCGTTCATCGATAATCTTGAGGCTGAATATGGCATTCCATCCAAGCACATTGTGAGAGAGCCTATTGCTTCATGATTCCTGGTCATGTCATATAGATGCAAGTAACCAAACAAAGAAGTCATGCTTAAGATATTCCCACCGAAAGCAACAAAATGTTGCCAACTCCTTGATGTTTACTTCTTTCGGCAATATAAACCTTATATCAGAAGGATTGCTGAGTTTGTAAGACTACGACGGTCACTCCGAAAGAAATGTACACTAATTTTTTTTTTAATCCAGCTTTATTCTACATGTCTGAAAGTTTTACAGTGTGTAGATACATCCTTACGAACAAAATTTTCATTTCTCCACATAATTTCCATCCCTCTCAACTGCCTTACGCCATCTTGGAACCAGCGCCTGCGTACCTGCATGGTAAAATTCTGGACCAACCAGTTGGAGCCACTGTTTGGCAGCGTGCACAAGGGAGTCATCATCTTCAAACCTTGTTCCACGAAGAGAGTCTTTCAGAGATGATAGTCACATGGAGACAGGTCAGGACTGTAAGGCGGGTGTTTCAGTATTGTCCATCCGAGTGATCGCTCCCATGGTTTTTTGACTGAAATGTGACCATGCATTGCCGTGCAACAGCAAAACATCCTGCTTTTGCCGATGTGGTCGAACACGACTCAGTCGACCTTGAAGTTTCGTCAGTGTCATCACATGTGCATCAGAATTTATGGTGGTTCCACTTGGCATGATGTCCACAAGCAAGAGTCCTTCGGAATCGAAAAACACCGTAGCCATAATTTTTCCAGAAGAAGGCGTGGTTTTAAATTTTTTTTTTTCTTGAGCGAATTTGCATGATGCCACTCCAGTGATTGCCTCTTCGTCACTGGTGAAAAATGATGGAGCCATGTTTCATCACCTGTCACAATTCTTCCAAGAAATTCATTTCCACCATTCTCGTACTGTTCCAAAAGTTCGCTGCATACCGTTTTTCTTGTTTCATTGTGAGACACTGACAACATCCTGGGAACCCACATGGCAGAAACCTTTTTTAATGTCAACACTTTCAGTATTCTGCAAACATTTCCTTCTCCTATCTCAACGTAGCGTGACAATTCGTTCACTGTGATGCGTCTGTCAGCAGTCACAAATTCATTAACTCTCTGCACATTGTCTGGAGTGTGTGCAGCACGAGGCCTGCCGCTGCGTGGACAATCCTCAATATTGCCGTGCCCGTTTTCATCACGTAACCTGCTTGCCCACCGACAAATTGTACTGCGATTGTCAACAGCATCTCCATACACCTTTTTCTACCTCTTGTGGATGTTTCCCACTGTCTCGCTTTCACAGCACAGGAATTCTATGACAGCACGTGGCTTGTGACGAACGTCAAGTGTAGTAGCCATCTTGAAGACATGCTGTGACGGCGCCACTCACGGGAACAGGTTGAACTAAATTTGAAAACAAGCGGGAAGGTTGTATTTGCACACTGTAGAACTTTCACACATGCAGAATGAAAACTGTATTTTTACAAAAATAGTGTGCATTTCTGTTGGAGTGACCCTCCTACAATGTGCCAAACCACAAGTGAAGTCGTTATTTCATGAACAAATACGGCTACGTGATTTACATTTGATTTTCTGCACCTAAGTGTACGCCTATGTTTCAGTGTGCTTGCCGACGGCCAGGTTATGACATTGGCGTGTCTATATCGTCATTTGAAAATGTAATTAGTATGGCTTTTGATAGTGAAGTGCTTGAATACTAAAGTGATTTTGAATGTATTTAGCTTTAGTGGGGTGTACACATCGTTTCCTTCCGCCTTGCTTGCACCACTTCATAGACATCCTGCATGTGCATTATGAGGACTCACATAAGCACTATCAGATGCGTAGGATATGTGTTTTATGCTATTATAGTTATTTTAAGCAGAGGGTTTCCGCCACTGTTGGTTGTAAATGCGATGATACGCTGACATCACTGAATTACGTGTAATCTCCCTTCTATGATATTGATATCTTTTTAAGTCATTTCTCTCTATTAAAATTTCACTTGTGGTAGAATGCAGCATTTTCCTTGTATATGACAGAGACAACTGTTTTTTTGTTATGCTCGAGTGTTATTCTAAGCATGGTTTTCTGCGGTTCCGAGCGCTCGTGGTCAAAGATGCTCGTTGTGAGGCGATATAATATGCGACTCGATAAGATACTCGATGCGACTCTCAATATGACGCAGAAGCAACACGCATCAGCAGAGAGCATAGGAACGTAGCTGAAGTGACTTAACTGATTTGCACTGGGATGACCGCTATACGACACTCACATATCTATGTCGTATCGCACGGCGCAACGCGGAGTGCTAGTCGCTCATGCAAACCTTGTCATAGGATACACGGCTTGGAAAATTTCAAGTCATCCGATGTGCCTCAAAAATAAATTGATTTACGTAGCTGAAGCAAAGCTACATCCATCTCTAGACCCACGATAAAACTTTTAGTATTCGGATGGAAAATTAAAAACCACTATCTTGCAGTCTTCCCATTCGATTTTGAGGAAAGTACTGGGTAAAAAATACCTTTTCTTTTCTGCATCTTACAGTCTGACATCGTTGTTGCTGTACTCTTTAGTCCGAAGACTAGTTGGATGAAGCTCTCCGTGCTACTCTTTCTTGTGTGAGCTTCTTCATCTCCGAATAACTACTGCAACCTACATCCTTCTGAATCTGCTTACTGTATTCATCTCTTGGTCTCTCTACGATTTTTACGCCCCAGCTCTTCTCTCCAGTACTAAATTGGTGATCCCTTGATGTCTCAGAATGTGTCCGATCAACTGATCCCTTCTTTCGGTTAAAAAGTTCTTGTATCCCCAATCCTGTTCAGTACCTTCTCATTAGTTACGTGATCTACCCATTTAATCTTCAGCATTCTTCTGTAACACCACATTTCAGAAGCTTCTATTCTCTTTTCGTTTAAACTGTTTATCGTCCATGCTTCACTTCCACACATGATTGCGCTACATACAAATATTTCCAGAAAAGACATCCTTACACTTAAATCTATACTTGATGTTAACAAATTTCTCTTCTGAAGGAACGTTTTTCTTGCCATTGCAAGTCTACATTTTATATCCTCTCTAATTCGAACATCATCAGTTATTTTCCTGCTCAAATAGCAAAAATTATCTACTACTTTACGTGTTTCGCTTCCTAATATAGTTCCCTCAACATCGCCTAATTTAATTCGGCTATATCCCATTATTCTTGTTTTGCTTTTGTTAATGTTCATCTTATATCCTCCTTTCAAGACATTATCCATTCCGTTCAGTTGCTGTTCCAATCCTTTGCTCTCTCTGATAGAATTACAATGTCATCGGCAAAGCTTAAAGTTTCTATTTCGTCTTCTTGGCCTTTAAAACTTATTCCAAAATTTTTTCTTTTGTTTCCTTTACTGCTTGCTCAGTGCACAGATTGAATAACATCAGGGGTAGGCTACAACCTTCTCTCACTTCATTTCATCCACTGCTTCCCTATCACGCTCCTCGATACTTATAACTGCTATCTTGGTTTCTGTACACTTCGTAAATAGTCTTTCGCTCCCTATATTTTATCCCTGCCACCCTCAGAATTTCGAAGAGATTATTCCACTCAACATAATCAAAACCTCTCTTCCTTTCTTCAACCTATTATCTAAGAGAAGCCGTAATGTCTTGCGTATTCCTACATTTATGCCGAATCCAAACTGATCTTTCCCGAGGACGGCTTCTACCAACTTTTCCAATCTTCTGTAAAGAATTCGTGTTAGTATTTTGCAAACATGACTTATTAAAGTGATAGTTTAGTAATATTCACTCCTGTCAGCATCTGCTTTCCTTGGAATTGGAATCTGACAAAGTTTGATAGTGAACTGGTTTTCTTTTCGTTATTGCCCACACTCATCGTGATACCTGGCAAATAAATAAACTACCACGCATATTTTGAACGGACTGCAGTGAAGAATGCAGTCGGTGGCCATTTTACATTTGTATGCTTTTATATCATAGACTGCTACGTACAAAATAGAGCTACCATATCGAAATTATTTTTAACAGTGGAAGGAGAGAGATATATCTTTCCATTCTCGAGAAAATACGAGATGTATACAGAAGGTTGTATGCAGTGAGGTTGTCTGTATGCCGCCTGTGACGTTCTGTCACCTGCTGTGGTCTGCTGCACAGAATGCGGAGCTGCCTCGTGTTTCTGCTTTGCGCTTTCTACAGATTGAAGTCGAAGCTCGAAAGGAAAAACTTACTGAAATGAAAAGATACTGGGAATCATCAGCTGATGATGCTGACTGGATGCTTTTCCTGTCTATGCTCCCTGATTTCAGAAAACTTTGTGACAGGCTAAAAGAGATCTCAAAGCTTAATTCAAGTTACTGTCCGTCCAGATAGCTGAGTGATCAGCTGACGGATTGCCGTCCTACGGGCCTTGGTTCGATTCCCGGCTGGGTCGGGGATTTTCTCCGCTCAGGGCCTGGCTGTTGTGCTGTCTTCATCATCATTTCAGCCCCATCCGGCACGCAGGTCGCCCAATGCGGCGTCTAATGTAATAAGACCTGCACCAAGGCGGCCGGACCTGCCCCTCAACGCCGGCATGTGTGGCCGAGCGGTTCTAGGCGCTTCAGTCTGGAACCGCCCGACCACTTCGGTCGCAGGTTCGAATCCTGCCTGGGGCACGGATGTGTGTGATGTCCTTAGGTTAGTTAGGTTTAAGTAGTTCTAAGTTCTAGGGGACTGATGACCTCAGATGTTAAGTCCCATAGTGCTCAGAGCCATTTTAACCATTATTTGAACTTATCCAAACACATTGTTTGTGCCTACGCAGAGTTCACCACCCTCTGCTACACCATCGATGTTGACTGCTCTTACCTCAAATCCAGCAACGTGTCTTCTGAATAATGCTCAAGCTGAATCATACTTGGCGAAATTGAACAGTTCTAGAAGTACTATGTTTAGCTTATTAATTTGCATCCAATATTTATAAATAGAGATGCACTCTCCCAAAACTACGGTGCGGTAGTTTTGGTACACTACATAAATGACGTAGTAAATGGCAGGATTACCGTTAGTATTGGTAGAATTGGTAGTGAAAGAAACGCAAATGAAAGTTCTTTCTTCACTTTTCTAATCATTAAATAATAAGCCACAATAACGAGCTCTTCAGAAGATCTCATGATTGCAACTGAAAACTGAACAGAAACTTGATCATTCTGTCTTGTTACTTCTTGTATGTCGAGCCGCATCACACACTGCATCGCATATCGTATCATCTTACTGGGAGCACGAGTGTCTCAACGATATCTATCAAATCGCGCGAAGCTTACTGCAACGCCCTACGTAGCAAATCGTATCGTCTCAGTGTGAACCGCGCTTTACTCATACCTATTGTCGTGCCCTGCAAAATTACTGTCTGGAACCGAGCGACTGCTACGGTCGCAGGTTCGAATCCTGCCTCGGGCATGGATGTGTGTGATGTCCTTAGGTTAGTTAGGTTTAATTATTTCTAAGTTCTAGGCGACTGATGACCTCAGAAGTTAAGTCGCATAGTGCTCAGAGCCATTTGAACCATTTTGCAAAATTACTTACGTCCAATAATAGCTGAGGGTTCTTGATTGGTTGGTGAGGTGGCACGTAGGAACTGTAACTCATGATATATTAGTTCACTTTATTACATTAATTATCAAAAGATTCACTTAACATTGACCCACTCCCTTGCCATAAGAGTACTTTATAGCTTACGATTCTCATTAACTAGCAAAGCATCTCTTCATGCACTAATTAAGTAACTATTCTGTTGAGGTATAATGTTCAACATTTACTAAAATACAACTTCATCAGAAACTTTACTAACTCATTGGTCCAATACGAGACTGTTGGTCTGAGCTCATAAACTGGGGCGAGCTCTTACATGCTCTACACTATATTGGTCTCAGCATGAGGTCGCTACTATTCTTAGATAGGAGTTGTAGCCTTCTGGAGTCCCTCACATTGGTTGTTGTGGATTGCAGTAAGCTCTCACAGATGTCTATGGTATCGATTTGCGTTACCGGCTTTAATGTGGCACTGCAATCTCTGGACGATACCACACCTGCTATTGGTAGTGAACTGGTTTTCTTTTCGTTATTGCCCATACTCACCGTGATACTTGGAAAATAAACAAAGCATTGTGCTGAAATGCTAATTGTCTGCATATGCAAACATTTAGAACACTTATCGTCAGTTTCACTTGTTTCATCCTGCTTTTTATCTAAATAAATGGGAACTTGCGATTATGAGAAGATGGTATATTTTTGGCTTGTGATGTGAGGTACTTCGGCGAGTTCACACGCAGAAGTCAAGTGCTCACTGCAAGTCATGAACTGCTTGTTATTCAGGATAATTTGTTCACATGGTGTCACCCTATATGGATTTCCTTTATGGCAGGGATAGGAATCCTCACCCACAGTGTAAGCTTCTTTATTACCTTATCATCTATATTTCATTCCCATATGGTGGCACAGCTGGTGCATCTTAATGTTTAACTAAGCCCCTGTTACAAAGCAATTGGTATATTTGGAAAATGGTAACAATAATTTAAGCATTGAACGGAAGGGTCA
Organism: Schistocerca nitens; assembly: GCF_023898315.1. Classification (NCBI taxonomy): domain Eukaryota; kingdom Metazoa; phylum Arthropoda; class Insecta; order Orthoptera; family Acrididae; genus Schistocerca; species Schistocerca nitens. Next base: position 46,297,595 of record NC_064620.1, read on the forward strand.
CCACTAGACTTCAGTACCTAGAAAAGGAATAAATAAGTTAAAATGATCTTGACGCTACCTCAGAACAGATACTCAGGTTTCATCTACATATACATGATTACTCTGCAATTCACATTTAAGTGCTTGGCAGAGGGTTCATCGAACCACAATCATACTATCTCCCTACCATTCCACTCCCGAACAGCGCGCGGGAAAAACAAACACCTAAACCTTTCTGTTCGAGCTCTGATTTCTCTTATTTTATTTTGATGATCATTCCTACCTATGTAGGTTGGGATCAACAAAATATTTTCGCATTCGGAAGACAAAGTTGGTGACTGAAATTCCGTAAATGATCTCGCGGCGACGAAAAACGTCTTTGCTTTAATGACTTCCATCTCAACTCGCGTATCATATCTGCCACACTCTCTCCCCTATTACGTGATAACACAAAACGAGCTGCCCTTTTTTCCACCCTGTCGATGTCCTCCGTCAATCCCACCTGGTAAGGATCCCACACCGCGCAGCAATATTCTAACAGAGGACGAACGAGTGTAGTGTAAGCTGTCTCTTTAGTGGACTTGTTGCATCTTCTAAGTGTCCTGCCAATGAAACGCAACCTTTGGCTCGCCTTACCCACAACATTATCTACGTGGTCTTTCCAACTGAAAGGTTCGTAATTTTAACACCCAGGTACTTGGCTGAATTGACAGAGTTGAGAATTGTACTATTTATCGAGTAATCGAATTCCAATGGATTTCTTTTGGAACTCATGTGGATCACCTCACACTTTCCGTTATCTAGCGTCAACTGCCACCTGCCACACCATACAGCAATCTTTTCTAAATCACTTTGCAACTGATACTGGTCTTCAGATGACCTTACTAGACGGTAAATTACAGCATCATCTGAGAACAACCTAAGAGAACTGCTCAGATTGTCACCCAGGTCATTTATATAGATCAGGAACAGCAGAGGTCCTAGGACGCTAACCTGGGGAACACCTGATATCACTTCAGTTTTACTCGATGATTTGCCGTCTATTACTACGAACTGCGACCTTCCTGACTTGAAATCACGAATCCAGTCGCACAACTGAGACGATACCCCATAGGCCCGCAGCTTGATTAGAAGTCGCTTGTGAGGAACGGAATCAACTTGAGATCCCCTGTCGATAGCGGCCATTACTTCGTGCGAATAAAGAGCTAGCTGCGTTGCACAAGAACGATGTTTTCTGAAACCATGCTGATTACGTATAAATAGATCGTTCCCTTCGAGGTGATTCATAATGTTTGAATACAGTATGTGCTCCAAAACCCTACTGCAAACCGACGTCAATGATACAAGTCTGTAGTTCGATGGATTACTCCTACTACCCTTCTTAAACACTGGTGCGACCTGCGCAATTTACCAATCTGTAGGTACAGATCTATCGGTGAGCGAGCGGTTGTATATGATTGCTAAGTAGGGAGCTATTGTACCAGCGTAATCTGAAAGGAACCTAATCGGTATACAATCTGGACCTGAAGACTTGCCCGTATCAAGCGATTTGAGTTGCTTCGCCACCCCTAAGGTATCTACTTCTAAGAAACTCATGCTAGCAGCTGTTCGTGTTTCAAATTCTGGAATATTCCATTCGTCTTCCCTGGTGAAGGAATTTCGGAAAACTGCGTTCAATAACTCCGCTTTAGCGGCACAGTCGTCGGTAACAGTACCATCGGCACTGCGCAGCGAAGGTATTGACTGCGTCTTGCCGTTGTGTTCTTTACATACGACCAGAATTTCTTCGGATTTTCTACCAAATTTCGAGACAATGTTTCGTTGTGGAACCTATTAAAGGCATATCGCATTGAAGTCCGTGCCAAATTTCGCGCGTCTGTAAATTTTAGCCAATCTTCGGGATTTCGCGTTCTTCTGAACTTCGCATGCTTTTTCCGTTGCCTCTGCAACAGCGTTCGGACCTGTTTTGTGTACCATGGGGGATCAGCTCAATCTCTTACCAATTTATAAGGTATGAATCTCTAAATTGCTGTTGCTACTATATCTTTGAATTTGAGCCACATCTCGTCTACATTTGCATAGTCCGGAAGGAATGGAGATTGTCTGTTAGGAATGCTTCTAGTGACACTTTATCCGCTTTTTAAATAAAATTATTTTGCGTTTGTTTCTGGTGGATTTGGAAGAAACGGTATTGAGCCTAGCTACAACGACCTTGTGATCACTAATCCCTGTATCAGTCATGATGCTCTCTATTAGCTCTGGATTGCTTGTGGCTAAGAGGTCAAGTGTGTTTTCCCAACAATTTACAATTCGCGTGGGTTCGTGGACAAACTGCTCGAAATAATTTTCGGAGAAAGCATGTAGGACAATCTCGGAAGATGTTTTCTGCCTACCACCGGTTTCGAACAAGTATTTTTGCCAACATATCGAGGGAAGGTTGAAGTCCCCACCAACTATAATCGTATGAGTGGTGTATTTATTTGTTACGAGACTCAAATTTTCTCTGAACTGTTCAGCAACTATATCATCGGAGTCTGGGGGTCGGTAGAAGGAGCCAATTATTAACTTATTTCGGCTGTTAAGTATAACCTCCACACATACCAATTCGCACGGAGTATCTACTTCGACTTCACTACAAGATAAACCACTACTGACAGACACAAACACTCCACCACCAACTCTGCCTAATATATCTTTCCTGAACACCGTCTGAGACTTCGCAAAAATTTCTGCAGAACGTATTTCAGGCTTTAGCCAGCTTTCTGTACCTATAACGATTTCAGCTTCTGTGCTTTCTATTAGCGCTTGAAGCTCAGGGACTCTCCCAGCACAACTACAACAACTGACAACTACAATTCCGACTGTTCCTTGATCCAAGGACGTCCTGTATTTGCCATGCACCCTTTGAGATTGCAGCCCACCCCGTACTTTCCCGAGGCCTTCTAACCTAAAAAACTGCCCAGTCCACGCCACACAGTCTCCGCTACCCGTGTAGGCGCCAGCTGAGTGTAGTGAACTCCTGACCTATTCAGCGGAGCCCGAAACACCACCACCCTACGGCGCAAGTCAAGGAATCTGCAGCCAACACGGTCGCAAAACCGTCTGAGCCTCTGATTCAGACCCTCCACCCGGCTCTGCACCAAAATTCCGCAGTCAGTTCTGTCAACGATGCTGCAGATGGTGAGCTCTGGCTTCATCTCGTAAGCAAGACCGGCAGCCTTCACCAAATCAGATAACCGCTGGAATCCTGAGAGAATTTCCTCAGATCCAAAGCGACACACGTCATTAGTGCCGACATGTGCCACCACCTGCAGCTGGCTGCACCCTGTGCTCTTCATGGCATCCGGAAGGACCCTTTCCACATCAGGAATAACTTCACCCGGAGTGCACACTGGATTTCTTCCCCTCCTTAGCCGCCATATCCCTAAGGGGCCCCATTACGCGCCTAACATTGGAGCTCCCAACTACCAATGAGCCCACCCTATGCGATTGCCCGGAACTTGATGGCTGAGAATCATCCTCTGAAACAGGGCAGGCAGCTGCATCTGGCTCAGCCAGAGACAGTACCTGAAACCTGTTTGTCAGACGCACCGGGGAGGCTTTCTGATCAGCCTCCGGGGACGTCTTTCGCTGCCTGCCACGCCTTGGAACGACCTCCCAATCAACCACAGGCGAGGGCTCAGCCCCACTGCGGGCAGCAACCGGGGCAACCACAGCGGCAGACCGATCTGGGGACAGACGGGACGAGGTTGACATCCCCGTGATACTCAAGTCCGGCTCCCCACAGTGGTGCCCATTGGCAACAGCCTCAAGCTGCTCGACCGAAGTCTGCGCCGCCTGCAACCGTGAGCGAAGGGATGCCAACTCAGCCCTCATCCGATCACAGCAATCACAGTCCCTGTCCATTCTATTCGATGTTGAACAACAGTTACTGAAACACGAGTCCGTGCCTAGATAACGCAAGGGAAACACGCAAAGAATGTATGAACTAACCTGTACAAATGCCTAACGACTGCGCTACAAGCTGCCTGAATTTACGATTACAGTAACTAAAACTCGAAATTACATCTCCTATACGAAACTCACACGCAATTTAAATAAGAATCTACGAAGTAAACACAGAAAAGAAGCTATATACGTATCTTTTTGCGCTGTCGATGTGCACCAACTAGGAGCTCACTAACAAATAAGTGAGCTAGGAGTATACGACTTGCTGCTGGCAGCTGCTTATCCAACGGCGGCAGGGAACACACCTAATATGTATTATTAACTGACACAACTTACAAGTTAAGATGATACTTCTGTGCAGTGGGACACAGTAAACACTCACAGAACTTTGATTAAAAATATTTATTACCACGAACTGTTTAGAAACACTACAACAGGTAGATACATAATCAGCAATTTGTCTACAAGGTAACACTAGAGACTCGAACATGTATGCTGCTTCACTTCCATGGATCTTATACTCAGCCATTCCAGTGGAGCACCAAGGGCACATCCTTCCTCTCTCAGATCACAATCAAGAGTAAGTTACTGTGCAGTAGCTGTTTAGTGGGCTGATGTCAAGCTCGCACTTAATCTCTCGACTTTAAACTAAGACAACTGGCGTTCACCAGATTTCCCACAGAAAGTACAGCTCCACTTTTCAAATACTACAAACATCAAAAAAAGATTTCCATCACCCCGGTACCTAGAACTCCTGAATATAGACGCTGACAGTGGATGTTGTATCACAGACACAGTAACTTTGACTGTTTAAACACATCACTAAACCCGCCCAAAGATGTAAACAACTATGCATGAGCAGCATCTTTGAGACGGAGAGGGTCCGACAGCCGATCAGTTTCAGTCGTTGCACCAGGAAGGAGGTACACGGCACATATTGTCTGTAGTTCAACAATGCCTAGACGGTCAATACAGCTGTTCGATCGCGACCACTTTGCTACTTTGTGCCGTGAAGGACTCTCAACAAGGGTCCAGGCGTCTCGGAGTGAACCAAAGCGATGTTTTTCGGACACGGATGAGATACAGGGAGACAGGAACTATCGGCGACATGACTCGCTCAGGCCACCCAAGTGCTAGTACTGCAGCGGATGACCGCTACCTACAGATTATGGCTCGGAGGACCGCTGACAGCAACGCCACCATATTGAATAGTGCTTTTCTTGCAGCCACAGGACGTCGTGTTACGACTCAAACGCTGCACAGTAAGCAGCATGATGCGCAACTTCACTCCCGACGTCCTAGGCGAGGTGCGAGGTCCATCTTTGCAACCACCACACCGTGCAGTATGGTACAGATGGGCCCAAAACATGCCGAATGGTCCGCTCTGGATTGGCATCACGTTCTCTTCACCGATGAGTGTCGCAAATGCCTTCAACCAGACAATCGTCAGAGACGTGTTTGGAGTCATCCCGGTCAGGCTGAACGCCTCACACACACTGTCCAGTGAGTGCAGCAAGATGGAGTTTCCCTGATGTTTTGGGGTGGCGTTATGTGGCGCCATCGTACGCCGCCGGTGGTCATGGAAGGCGCCGTAACGGCTGTACGATACGTCAACGCCATCCTCCGACCGATAGTGCAACCATATCGGCAGCATATTGGCCAGGCAATCGTCTTCATGGACGACAATTCGCGCCCCCATCGTGCACATCTGGTGAATAACTTCCTTCAGGATAACGACTTCGCTCAACGAGTGGCCAGCAGGTTGTCCAGACATGAACCCTGTCGAATATGCCTGGGATATATTGCTGTTTATGGACGACATGACCCACCAACCACTTCGAGGGATCTAAGCTGAATCTCCGTTGAGGAGTGGACAGTCTGGACCAACAATGGCTTGATGAACTTGTGGATAGTATGCCACGACGAATACAGGCATGCATCAATGCAAGAGGACGTGTTACTGGGTATTAGAGGTACCGGTGTGTACAGGAATCTGGAGCAACACCTCTGATGTCTCGCTGTATAGTGATACAACATGCAATGTGTGGTTTTCATGAGCAATAAAAAAGTCGGAAATGACATTTATGTCGCTCTCTATTCCAATTTTCTCTACAGGTTCTGAAACTCTCGGAACCGAGGTGATGCAAAACTTTTTTCATATACGAGGGCTATTCCGAAAGTAAGGTCCGATCGGTCACGAAATGGAAACGACTATGAAAATCCGATAAAGCTTTGCACAGATGTGTTGGGTAGTGTCTCTAGTATAACCCCAGTTAGCATCACGTCGCTCTTCTCATTTCTGAGCTCGCAGTGAGTGCGTAAAGATGTCTAGAAAATAGTGTCTGCCGCCAAGTACGGGGGCCTGGTGAGAAATTTCCCCTGAAGCTATGCAGCTAACATTACATAACTGTCGTGCTGTTTCGTCTTCAAGACAATTCTCAGCCGCATTCTGCAGGGGCAATGAAGATGCTCCTGCATCGTTTTCAAATGGAAATGTGAGATTACCCACAATACAGCCCGTAATTGTCTCCCTCTGAGTTTCAGCTCAGGTCACATGAACCGCTGGTTATGAAGACAACATTTCGGCACAAGACAACGAGCCGTAGGCCAGCGTAGAGAATTGGCGGAGAGCACTGGCGGCTGCCTTCTATTGCGAGGGTATGGGAAAGTTGGTACAACGCTACGATACACGTCTAAGTCGGGTCGGCGACTATGGAGATAAGTAGCTGCAAGGTGTATCTAACTGTTGCAAATAAAACATTTTTGATTTTTACCGTGGTTTCCATTTCGCGACCTATCGGACCTTACTTTCGGAATAGCCCTCGTATGTAAGTTATTGTTTTATATTTAAAAATGCCTCTCTTTCATTTTTTTGCACTTCTTATTGCTTTAGGTCCGTCATTGTTCTAATAAATCGAAGTTCAATATTTTTATTTTTTGCCACAGTCCCTTCCCACGGTTTCTGTGTTCACTCAAAATCTCTCCTCACAAGTAGGGGGCGATAGTGACACCAGGGGGAGGGGGGCGAGATTGACGACTGATCTTGCAACGGCTCCTTTACACAAAGGGAAACAACAACTGACCATTGTATTGTGTTTGCCACTTGGTCCAGTTCTCTCTGGTCCACCTCCATATCTCAGTGGTCAGCGCAGCCTGCTGCTATGCGGAACACGCTGCTTCTGTTTCCACTTTTTCTTGCTGATTGGAAGGATTGGAACTGTGTGCATATACTCCAAGTGAGAAGGTACTTGTATGAGATGTAATGGCTCCCAGGTCCAGAAATCTGACAACTGCTGGGAGAGTGGTGTGCTTATCCCATGTCCCTCCATACGATATCCAAATGACGTCACTGACAGGATGGCACAGCGACTGGTTGCACCTAACAATTGGTCTGTATGGGCGAAGACGCAGAGCTTTGCTTTACCAGCTTCCTCTGGTGGGCAGAGGACAACTACCAACGCCCTCCCCTGTGCCAGTACAGGCCATTTTTGCCCGCTCAAAAAGCAACCCGAGATGTCAGTTTTATTTTAAAATGCTTGCAACACTACCTTACAATGGCAGTGTTGTATGATTAAGCTTTATCGCCTTGTTGCACGAAAGTAGAAAGGTAATTGTGACTTCGGACCAAATTTTACCTTGAGCTGCTCAACAACCACTTCTCTCTTCTCCTCCCCCTACCTTTCCCTTCTTCACAGTCCTCATCTCTTCCCATCCTTCTCCCCTTCCCGTCCATCATCTTTCTCTCTTTCCAAGCCACATCAGTTCCTCCCCCCCCCCCCCCCCCCCCACACACACACACTTTATGTTTATTCTTCGAAATAAGCTTATACATCCAACCAGAGACCATCTAAACTATTGTTCTATAGCAAACACATATATTTAGCTGTCCTAGTCACACCTCAATATCTACAGGAATAAAAGTGAAACAGCCAATCATAGAGCTGTCTGCCACCAGGGTGGAGCAGGCATGCACTTCGTTTTTCTACACACAGTCAAATCTCCATACAATGCGGAATTCACTCTCGTACAGTGTAAGACATTTCACAAAAGCTTTTGAGTGATATAATCTAGGCAACTGTACATACTCATGAAGAAGATGGAATATTCTGTATGACCTGCAGGTCAGAAGGGGCATTGGGGTCACTCATAGATCATGAGAAAAGCCTTGACATACGTAGCTCATAATATAGGTCGACATGTTATGCAAGTGTCATCATTAAATTGTCGTAACACGTCAGTTGCATCTCTTCATGCAATTTTTACATTACAACCTAAATTACTCTGCCTTGTGGAAAACAGCTTGGGTCGAATTATCTATAAACATTGAATTTACCAACATCATTTAATACACTTATTGGTAACTGTCTATGGTTAATCCCTTACCTGATAAGAGTTCCACGGTTTCTTCGCAACTCATTATCCACTGTGTTTTATTTTTGAGAGTGTAAATCTTTCTTATAAATTCTATGACAATGTCCTGGAGTCATTTCCGTTTTGCCAGGCTTTTTCCTTGAAATAAAACAGCTGCATGCTCAATATGCTCAATATTTTAAGGGGGGTAGGACGTCAAACGGGCCGACTTCGAGAAGGAGAGGCACCACAGGACATTTTAATTTGTACTGTCTACACTTTTACAAATAAATTTATAAAACTTTGTCAGCATGACCAGGAAGGATTCAGAATTGACACTCATAGCAGTGGAAGTTCAAAAACACGAAAAAATAATATTTTTTAAATGTGAAGTTTCATGATCTTTTTCACTTACTGTTGGCTGCATTTGTTGCTATAGGCACACTTTTCTTCATAAGTAAGAGAGATTCTTCGATGAATTTTGCACAGCTTACAAACTATACTTACAGGTGTATGAAACTCTAGAATTTATTTAATGAATGGAAAAGTGAATGGGGTGTTACGTTTTAAACTTCGTGTTTAGAGAAAACTCGAATTTTATTGTTAATTATCTCAACTTTTACCACACTTTTTAACAGATTTGGGAAATTCTAGAGTTTCATACACCTGTAAGTATGGTTTGTATGCTGTGCAAAATTCATCGAAGAATCTCTCTTACTTATGAAGAAAAGTGTACCTAAAGCAACAAATGCAGCCAATACCAAGTGAAAAAAATTATGAAATTTAATATGTAAAAAAATTGTTTTGTTATGTTTTTGAACTTTCTCTGCTATGAGTGTGAATCCTGAATCCCTCCTGGTCATGCTAACAAAGTTTTATGAATTTGTTTGTAAAAGTATAGACAGTGTAAATTAAAATGTCCTGTGGTGCCTCTCCTGCTCCAAGTCGGCCCTATTCACGTCCTACCCCCCTTCATTTAACACAGCTGAAACCCTTCATGTAGAATTAAAGAAACACTGAACTAATACATGGCCAAAGGCCTCGCACAAGTGGTACTCAGAAGTGTTCCAAGGGTTGGTCTGGGAAGGCAGCTCAAACGTAAGCTGAGGTGAGACAGGTGGCCAAGAGCTGAAGTTAGGCAATCCAATGGCAACCCAACTAGGGATGGTCCAAGGACCGACCAACAATTTAACTAATTCCCTTCCATCTGACCAATGGCACAACGATGGAGAATACCGGCCGAGGACAAGAATATGAACAGCACTATGCATCCAGAAATTGGCTTCTAAAAAACAGCCCGGGAACCAAATACGAACCAAATAACTTAAAAGGCTCTCGAACTACACGTCATGTTGGACCGCAACAACACGACGAGGAAAAGGCACACTGCCTACCAACTACGCTAACGATCAGCGCAGGCAACTGGAGAGTTAATAGCCACAGGGCAGAGAATGCCGCTGGTGCACATCACTGATAAGTAACAGTCAATTTAATAATTAATCACCTCATAGGAAGACAGCTGCAAAATTTCGCTGACTCCAACACATCATACGATGCTGCTAGCCCGAACAGTCAAGGGGGCAACAACCCGCAAATGAACGAAGGTGTGTCACGATAGTTGAGGTTTCATAACAGATTAACTGATCGCTCAACTTCAGTGTCCAGTGTCACGATCCGACAGAACGTGGACACCGCCAGCGGCCCCGGCGTGGCCTCGCGCCACAGAGACTTGCTTGCTGCTCCATCCCAACCAACCCACTGCCACACACACAGAGAACATTAATTGTAACTGCTCAGTCCAACTTCACAAGCTACACACGGCTCCGCGAAGACACTTCCACAAACAACTCGAACAATACTAAAACCGGTGGCTGTGGAACAGCAAGGACGAATCACAAATCGACACACAGACCGCCCAGAAACGGTCGGCGACCAAATATACGTCGTCCGATGAGAAGACCGACCGAATGACCAACCAAGGTCGTTCATACTCAAGTCATGCGTGTCGGCAACTATCGGCCGAGTCATGGCTGTCCGGACTTCACTGCTGCTCCGTCCCGACTCAGCTCTGACACACAAAGACCTGGAGACACTGGCTCGGACCCAACCATGCAGAGTGAACACTTGCCCATTGACCATCCGACATCTCTGCACAAGGAAGGAACCGACCCGTCGCGCAATATCATCAATTGAAGGGGCCAAGAAGCGATTGGAAGACCAAATACACGTCGCCCATTGAGGCGACAGGCCGAACGACCGACCAACGGTCGTCGCCGCTCAAGTCTCCTTCCGTCGGACAGTGCATGTGTGGGTCGCCAGAAGTCGGGCGAGTACTGGCTGTCCAGACCTCACTGGAGCTCCATCCCGACTGAACTCTCCGCACACCACGACCTGGAAATACTAGCGGTCGCTCCAAAGATACTACAACAGTGCTCTTATCGATAGCGCTGCTGCTGCCACTCACGGTCAGGCAGGCCAGCAACTTCGTGTCGCCAGTAAATCGAATAAGAAACGGGACGATGGTACCGCAAAGACAAGATGTCAAGTAATAAACGGCACGAAGACGGGTCGCGCACGTCTCATCTAAATCTAACATCAAGTTAGCAAAGTTTTTTTTTTATTTTGTTTCCACATCGCTGTGCGTTTCGGTCAGTACTATCTTCAGATGTATGCTAAAAAGTAGAAAATAAAAGAATGCAGCTGTTACATAACAACAGATCTCTATTTAAACATGCCAATACATCTACTGCATATTATCATCACTGATACATATCAATACGAAGTAACTCCTATTAATGTTTAAAGTAAGTCCTATTCTCAAAGCCATCCTGTTGCTTGAACAAAAAGAATTATTAATCTCCTCTTTCTATAGAAGAGATCATCATTAGATATATCGCACAACAAGAGAAAAGCATGAAAATATTGGACTTCATTACCACCAACCTAAACGAAATCTGATACACCTACATACATACAAAATTGACACATATAAACTGACAAACCATCATCCAATACATGCAGCTGATTACTTTTTCCGTTTAGAAGACTACGTCTAAATAGATAGCACAACAGATATACAGAAGAGTAAAAATGGCATCGAGTGCATTTGATAAACAAACATGGGGTTGTCAAATTTACAGTGAGTCCTTAAAAGAATCATATAATTATTTTTATTACGTATTTTGATTTATTATAGGACACAGACTTTCAAAACAAGACACCCGGAAGCAGTAGTTTGCATAGTGTGCAATGGTCAGATGCATGTTGGCATTTACTACGAGAGACAGGAATGGAGAACCGACTAGGGCTAAATGCACAATTATGACCGCAATGAAAATGAAATGGGGCCTGGTGGGACACTGTTCCGATAGAATACTCTCATACGTATCCTCATCACATCTCCATGTTCCAAATAAAAATGAGAACTGACAAGAAGTTTTTTTCTGGACTGCAGCACGCAAAGCAGCAGATTTATTTTCCTACCGGCAAAGTGAATTTATGCCTAGTCACTTTACTCAGTCTCATCTGACACGATTAGCGATACATATAAAAATATTGTACAGGAAAAGATTGGGGAAAGGTTGCTATCCAAATGATAGTCAATGGGTAATCGAATCATACGAGATGTGGTGTTACAAAAAGCTGCTGAAAATTCAGAATAATAACAAATCAGGACGGTCTCTGCAAAATCGGATAGGATAAAAGTATGTGGAAAGCGCTAACTAGAAAAGCGGACAGAGTTACGGCATGTGTTGAGACGTCACGAAATGACTCTCATGGTACAAGGCGGAGCCTCAGTGAGCAGAAAATGTAGAGGGTGGCAGTGTTTGGAATATATAGAATTGAGAAAGTTGTAAGTGCTATTCCTTAGTGAAGAGACTGACACAACACACTAAATCATGATGAGCTGCATCAGACCAGGCAAAATAGCGATGATGGAATACAGAAAAAATACAAACCCAAAAGATACAATCACTATTAAATTTACAATCTAGTTAAAGTAAGAGAAGAGAAACTTACCCACCAGATGAAAACATACGGAAGACGGACGCCATGCCGTAGCATCGTCATCGTAGCCATTTTACACTTCGTATTAACGTGTTACGCATTTCGACTACCCAGATCAGTGATTGAGCAGTCGTTTTAAAACTACTACGTAGCTTATTGACGAACAGAATTTTCCTGCATAGGGACTAACATCTGTCATGCAAAATACGCCACAGAAAAAAAGTGTGGGAGGGGTATACACGAAATTGCGTTCCGTAGACACCTGTTATTCATTTTCCTTTTAGTGTTGGCATTTGGTAGCTCGGTGGTTTCTATTTCACTATTTATAAGCAGTTTCTTGCACCATCCCAATCACGTGGGCTTCATTTCACGTCGTATTAGCACACTTTGAATCTTATGAGCAACTATAATTTCATTAAGAAGGAAGCAAGTGTTCTGAGAGCTTCTTTTAAATAACTTTAAATTTCATTTCATTACCCATCCAGTCACTTTAGCACAGAAAAATCATGCGAAGACATTTAGATCTAAAAAGAGAGCAAGCATTCCTTCCTGTCTGATTTACAGTTCAACAGAGTATTAATTATCAAGGCAGCCGTGCCAACACATACAACCACTGGGTATTTGCATGGAAATATTTTTCGCAGTTAATGAGAAATGTGCCGGATAAACAACACAGATTGAAGCCCCTATATCAATTTCAACATCAACACATATACAATATTTACATCATTACTTTGTTTTCTGCTTTTTTTGTGGTTTCCCATGTACACTGCGTTCCTGTGACTGCATTTTCTGGGCGTCGCTTTTATCTGACAGGAGCATTTTTGAATCAGCGGAAATAACTGTAGTACATGTATCAGCTATGAGATATAGAGAAGTAAATGAATTTTCAAATTACTTAAACAAGAATTCACGTCTAAGTATTAAGTGAGACTGGCACATGTTTTGATTATAGCCTCTAAGCTTCCAAAAATCGAATCAAAGTGACATTTTATGTTTTAATGAGGAGTGATATTGCAGTTAATAACACTCTAAGTCCAAATGTTTTCAATGTTACGTCGTTACAGCTTCTGACTGCCCGACATCTCTGTCGTAGCCGATATCTCATGTAGTGGGTAGGCACAGAAGTAAGAGTCATATATTTCGGGCTGAGAAATTTCATTCCTTACAGTATCTACCCGAATGAATCCCAGATACAGGAAACAATTAAAGTAACATTTCAGCTTCGCTCTTCGCGAAAATTTCGGCTTGATTGTCGCTATTCAAAAATCAGTAACCTTTGCACGTTTGGGATCTCGCATGACAGTCAGTTGAGGCCCGAACGATCATATCATTTTTTTGGCCGTAGGATCTGCATTTCTGTTGTTCCGAGATAATCAAACCCCTTCACATAACAAAAATTGCAAACTGATGAGTCCATTGTAGGCAGAAGGACCTATTATTTGGCTCGAGAGTTACTCCAACTGCTTGACTCTGTGCCTGTCGAAGATGTCCGCCCAGCGGCAACATGGGCCCGAAGCAACTTCACTGTGTCTGGTATTGATATGTCATGAACAAGCGCTTTCCGCATATTGTGACTCCACAGATATAGCACAGAAACGAGTGACCAAAACAAGTGGTAAAGTACAGAAAGTTCATACTTATGTATGGGAGTAAATCTTCAACAGGTAACAGTTGCAATATCGAGACTTTTCAAAACTGAGATGAAAAGTAAAAATCTCAGACTTATTAGACCGTTTATGATCATAACCGGGTGTAAAGGTTCAGCTCAGTAACCACAATACCCTCAACTGTGGACGAATAACCGAAAAGTATCGGCTAAGATCTAAAGCTTAACATGATTACATATTTAAAACAAGAACAACAAGCTGTTAAATCTGTTCGGCCTGTTATTGTGTTATTTAAGAGCCAACATCAATCCTAACTGAAATCATGTTATCTCAAACATAAAATATTCCAGTTGATTTGCTATCTTCTCTCCAATCCATCACCTTGCATGAAATTTCGTTTACAGCTCAAAATTTCTAATACAAAATTACATAGAGCACTGTGCAATACTTAGTTCCAGCACATAATAAACCGATGTAGGATGCTGTCCTCATTTTGTATGTATCTTGTTTTCAGATGTACCTGAAATTAAGACAGAAAGTTCAAAATGGTTCAAATGGCTCTGAGCACCATGGGACATAATAGCTGAGGTCATCAGTCCCCTAGAACTTAGAACTACTTAAACCTAAGGACATCACACACATCCACGCCCGAGGCAGGATTCGAACCTGCGACCGTAGCGGTCGCGCGGTTCCACACTGAAGCGCCTAGAACCGCTCGGCCACTCCGGCCGGCAGACAGAAAGTAATTTCGCACATATAAAATATTACTTGTAGTCTGTTGTTTCATTACAACCTATCTCAGTGACAGTTTCCTTGAAACAAACCAGGTTTCGTCAAAATTGATGGAAATATTTAATTGTCACATAAATTTAAACAATGTCAAAGCGTCCTAGTTCGTACATCTGTTAATTTATGGTGTGCCAAGTGTGGCAGAGGCCAAACATATGAATGGAAACTTCAGTGAAACAGGTTACTATACTGCTTCGTTGATTTCCTGTTAAACTTGTCAATATTTGCCCACGTAACCCAATTTGGACTTTTTGCCTTTGCTGTTAGCTTGGTCATACGTTGTTTAACTTTTAATTCTGTATTCAAATTCATCACATTTCCATCGCCAGGAGGCACACATGTTTCTTTGTGCTAGTGCTGTTTCGAACATTACTCTCTACACAATGACACCAGCACTTTGTCTTCGCAGAGAATGCTTGTTATCTGCTGGGAATAAATATGGTTCTCGTAGCCATGCATATCTCATCACAATCTAGGAATCGTAGCTAGGTGCTAAGTTTCTTCCTCTGGAAACACAATGGCAGTAGCTTTGATTATTGCTTTCAGCGTATGTGCCTGTGATTTAGGCGGAGATTATGGTTTCACAGACATATCAACTTCGGATCTGTAGATAGCACGTATGTTCGCATGAAGGTGCAAATTGTATACAACATATATATTTCTGAGTTATCTGTGAATCCTGATGACTTGAGACTGGCCATTGAGGCGGGCACCAGATGATTATGCAGCGTTTGGCAGCCAAGTAAAAGAAACGTAGATACATAATTCCATACAGGATTCAATTTCATTAAAACTAAACATTTCAGGTTTACCAGCCAAAATTTACCAATGTCTTTTAGGAGAGAGCGCTGTACCTAGAGAATCAGGAACTTAGGAAAGTGTGATATTTTGTGGTAGATACGTTTGTTTAATAACTTATTTCAGACTCACAAAGAGGAATGCGCACTGGAGACCGCCATCAGCAGTTTCTACCATCTACAGTTTTTGTTGTTACTGGGTATGAGATTGTGTTTTGTGCAGTATTTGTGGATATTTCGAGTTTTATATATTGAAGTGTTGTATGGTATATTAAAGCTGTTTGGATTACACTGTTGATCTTCAGTTAAGTAATTTTATGAATAGTTAAGTTGTTTTTGAAACTTATTACATAATTTGTGGACGCTTAAGCCTAATTTCGCCAGTCATACAGCATCTTGTACCTTGAAACAGGAGAAGGTCTTTCACAGTAGAACTTTTGGTATTTACCGATTAAGTGAATTTCGTCAATGTCTTAACTATTTTACTCGTCTCGAAAATGGAAATTTGTGTTGGTTGCTAATGGTTTCAGTTCCACAACGTAGTTAACGTGAAACTGGATTCTGACAAAACTCCCGTAAAAGAGAGCCAACTACATACAGAAACGACAAGGTTTTCTCGATTGCAACACTTTTAAATTTGAATAGAATAATTATTCCCAGGTACATGACCATGTTTTAGCTTGAAACGTGGTTTCTCATTTGGAAACATCTTAATTTCCCTAGAATTTTTTTGTAATTTCAGGAGAAGACTGCAGCACATACAAAGTGGTTGCCACCATTTAGGAATATAATGTTACAGGGCTGCCTACAGGCTAAAGTCTGAAATATGTCCCAGGGTGCAACATTCGGCCCTGTATATTTAAATAAAACTCATTCTGTTTAAAAACTAAAATAAATTGTTCTCATATTAGAGTAATTAACTTAAATAATTCGGCAGCATTAATTCGTCTCAGTATAACTCTTGTAAACAATCCAAACATTTCGAACTCTTGTAAACCATCCAGACATTTCGAGCAACAGCAAATTCTTGTGCTGTTCAAGAACTGCAAATCAGTGTTATTTTCAAATGTGCAGTGCCAAACATACGTCATGCATTATAAGAGAAATAATATGCGTGGGGCTAGGGCCTTCCATGTAATAAACCAATCACCTGGTGCAAGTCATTTTTGTTTCTTTTTAACTGACCCCACTTAAGCGGCTTGCATATCTACGAAGATGGAATGATGAAGACAACACAACACCCAGTCCCAGAGTGGAGAAAATCTCCGACCCGGTGGCAATCGAATCTGGTCCCTGGCTTGGCACTCTCACGTTGACCACTCAGCTATGGGGACGGACCATGCATTATAACAGAATACAGCATTTTTCACCGAGTAATTACAGTCCCAACATACAAGAAACACAATAGAACGTCCCTAGTGAAAGACTGCACTTGACCTTCTTTTGTAATGGTTAGCTGGTAAAGCACATTGCACTTATGTCCTGAAAATACAGTACGTGATGTAAAACTGCCACATCTTCCCGGTGAAGCAGAAAATTTTGTGTATAAACAGCTTATCATTATAGTAGGAGACTTACAAAAATAATGCACCATGGACGACTAATTATGAAAAAGTTGTGTCCCGAGGCGAAACAAGCTACAACATGGAGTTAATTCGCTAATGAGGCAATTGTCAACGGAGGTAAAGGAGCTTTAAATATTTTCATTAAAATAAACAAAACAAACAAGTATACTTCGATAGGGTATTAGGGACACAGAAATAGCCATTGTAATATGCTGAATGAAACGTTCAGTTTATCAGAAGCGCTTATAGCTGCAAGTGAAAGGAAGTGACATGAGAGAGCACAAATATGAAAAGAAAACAGTTACACTACGTGAAGTAACTTATACTGGACATGGATAAAGATTTCCATCTGAGTCGGGAAAGAACAATGTCATACTTGTTATAAACGAAAAACTAATTACTGAAGCGTTACCGAATGTTGTGTCAGTCATAACAAAAAACATTACGCACATAGCAAAAATATAGAATGAAGTACGACAGTCATTAAGCGCAGGATATGCCAACATGGACTGTGTAACGCCGGAAATGCATATCCTTCTATTTCCATCTATTGTACTATAGGTTTTTCCTTATTTTGTTACCTGAAGATATGACATTTATGTGTCTTTATATATTGTAATTGTTTTACTGTTTGAATATATATATATATTTATGCATTTATGTTGGTTTGTTTTGTGAATATTATTTGTATTTATACGCTGGGTCTGGCCTAGGGAAAACTATGCTATCGAACGAATACATCGATAGGTCCTGTGGAGCACCAAAGTGTTTAGGATCTTTGGTAGGATTAACTCTGCCGCGTGGAGCACGGGCAGAGCAGAGAGAGTCTGGCTGGAGTAGTGCGGTTGAGCAGGTGCGTTGTGTGACGCTCCCGCGAGTTGCCGCGCTTTCGGGGTTTGGCAGCATGTAATTGCGCTCGACTTGCTATGATAGTTTCTGACACGATGTCGCGGACGGGAAGCATTAGCTGGCGCACATCAAGAGCCCGTTTCGCCTGGTGACCGTGTCGAGAAGAAGGCGCACCAACATCCAGCTTCTGCAACAGCGACGGCCGACAATGAGTGACTGTCGCCACCTCCTCGATCGACTGCTTCAAACCTTCAATCAACCAACAAGGAAGACTGGAAGCACGTAAAGTTTTAGAACTGTATGGCAGACCTCAGCTTTTCAAACTGATCCATTTTCATAACTAAATGACAGCAACGTAGCATGAAACTTTGTTGCTCATTGTCCCAATTGCATTACCAAGCAGGGACTCTTCCTTTTCCGGAATCAACCCGAGTGTCGTTGAAATTCAAACGCCAGCGTCATTCGATTTCACTGCTTTAATTTCAAAGTTCAGTTAAGGTATTCATAGCTAGCTACAATATTTAGATTACACAAGCACAAATTAAGAGTGCGAGTTTTGTTACCGTATTTTAGCTTACCTGTGACTGCAGCTCAGCTTGGTACGTACTAAATTTTACTATTGTTAATTGTTCAGAATCATTTAATTCAAGTTCAAAGTTAAATCTCTTATTTCTAAATTGCGTAGATTCAAGTAGCTTTTGAAATGATTGTTGAAGTAGTCCAAGACTAATCCTATTTTGCTGAATTTCGTAGTGTTTCAGAAACAAATCTCACTATTAATTTCAGTCACTAAATTAACTTTCAATTTTCCGGTTTTATTAATTCTTCTGCTAAATTAAGTCAGAATGTAGCGAAATTTATTACTTCTGACAAACTTTCAGTTTTCACACTACACGTGTCAACCTTCAGTTGCCACGCTTCTAGTGCTAATTATATGTGCAATAACCTTTCTTTTTCAGTTACTATAGTAATTGTCCTTAGGTCTGGCGACCGTAATTTCCCCCAAATCTCAAATATCTAATTACCGCTAGTTAATTGTTGACGTAACGGCCGCACATTTACTTTCTTTATTAACTTTACCCCTTTTCAAAATTAATTTCCACTAGTTTCATTTGCATTTTTCCTTTCATTTAGATGTAACCCTTTCCTCCCTCTTTACCGACAAATTAACTTCGGTGACGATTGCTTTTCCCAAATTTCCATTATGTACACGCGGTTTATTTTTTTACTGTCATTAAGGTCGATAAGTGAGGGGGAGGTTACAACTGGTGTTAAGGAACTACTGTAAGCTGTAGACTGAATA
Organism: Schistocerca nitens; assembly: GCF_023898315.1. Taxonomy (NCBI): domain Eukaryota; kingdom Metazoa; phylum Arthropoda; class Insecta; order Orthoptera; family Acrididae; genus Schistocerca; species Schistocerca nitens. The sequence continues at coordinate 46,316,793 of NC_064620.1, forward strand.
CTGTGATACAAGTAGGTGAGGTGCTTAATTTTTTCTGCTCAAATTCTTTTTGACGTGGTAAGGATATCTGTAATTAATTCACACTTCAGCTAGAAGTACATCTGTTCCCTAGAAAACTGCTGAAATGTATGACAGAGGATGATAGAACTGAACTACAAACTAGGGTTCCTTCACGTACTACGTGAGAATGTTTAAATGCCTCTGTGGTCCCTGTAGTGAGTCAAATCTTGTTTTCTGGGTCCTTACTGAGCTTTTGAAATGTGTTGCTACAGAATAATGCTGAAGATCAGATGGGTACATCACGTAGTTAATGAGGGAATGCTGAACAGAACTGGGAGAAAAGAAATTTGTGGCACAACTTGATTAGAAGAAGGGAACAGTTGATATGACACATTCTGAGACATCAAGGAATCACCAATCTAGTACTGGAGTGAAGTGTGGGAAGTAAAAATTCTAGAGGGAGACCAAGGATGAATACGGTAAGCACATTGAGAAGGATGTGGGTTGCAGTAGTTATTTGGAGATAAAGAAGCTCGCACAGGATAGAGTAGCACGGTGAACTGCGTGAAACGAGTTTTCGGACTAAAGACCACAACACAGGTAGAAAATAGACGGTGGTACGTTAAACTTTGTAAGGAAACTTCTGCGGGATGGGTGTCTGTCCTGAAGAGTCTGCATGTTAGGTTTTGCAGCCCTTGCGCGGGTCAAACTAACCTGTGACCAGTCGAGCTTTACTTATTTTCATATGATTATTTTCGCCGTTTAATCTTCTTTAGTGTGGGCCCCACACATTTGAGCAATATTGTTCGATGAATGTTTTGTAAGAAATCTGCTTCTTCTCATTATATTACCAATGAATGCAGGTCTCCCACCCACTATGCCTACGATTCATCCTATGTGATGATCCCATTTCGTATCTACACATACTGTTACACCTAGGTATTTGTTTGATTTGGCTGATTCTACCTGTGACTCATAACGAATAGTGACCAGGGGTTCATAAAACGAAGGTCAAAACAGTTTCGCAACTTCATCAGTCACGTAGATATATGCATCAGATTAGTTCTGTAAATGGAACTTCGACATTTTTGTGCGCCAGAGTAGCAAATCTGTATTATACACAAATGGAGTGAAGTAACTCTTCTGTAGGCCGGAAAAGAAATTAATAAGTAAATACACATTGAATATTCGGAATTTTGTGCCGTTTTTGTGGCGTTCTAAATCCCATTCTAAAGTTTTCGTTCCCTCGATGGAAACATGCGCCGCTGGGTTACGACGCAAAGTGATACTTGAGCGTTAGGTTTTAAAAGCAGTGTTATATACCTGGAAGTCGTGTAGCGTTCAGCACAGTCAGATAAAGGAATGTCTTGTCTGGGTGACATAGATTCCCTTAGAGACTAACGTAAAAGCCGAGTATCACTTGCCGCGGCGACCCTAGTTTCCGCGCAGAGTGAGGCAAGCGTCCGGCTGGAGCGCCATACAAATGGCTGCGAGAACAACAAAATCCCTGTGTTCGATAGTTGGGGACGGAGCTGGGCATTTTTACCAACATCGATTCAATATCTTCGTGCTGATGGCTTTATTTTAACCATTGTTGAAATTTAACAGATAGGAGCGTCATTTTACAATGCGTTCTGGGGAGGAATTGGAACGTCCGCCTGTGGGCGAATATAGCTTTCTTTCGACACACACACACACACACACACACAGATATATAAAGAATGAGGGGTTGAAATTCAAAGATTTTTTAATTCATTTTCAGAAAGAAGATCCAGTTGTCTCAGGCAAAGTCTTATCGGTCTTGTACTGTTATTTTAGTTATACAGAAATAACGTACAGAGGCTCTTCGGTAGTTATGAGATAAACTAGCAGAGGAATCTGTAAAAAGGTGTGAATCTGGAGGGTCACATTCCGTGTTTATCATATATGTGGCACATTATCATCAAAACAATGCTAACTTTTTCAGTTCGATTGTGCTGATCGAGTTTAGTAGAAATCATTCCGTTCATACAAAATATTCTGATCCATTTCATTTTCGGATATTTCTGAGCCTGTGTAGTGTCCTACCGTTGAAAGATCGTGTTCGTCAGTAACATAGGAATCACCTTAGTCAACCTCAGACTTAGCGTTTACAGAAAACATTTTCTCCGGCATCCGCATAATTCGTTTTTTTCCGTTAGACACATCTTCAGGTATTTTTCCAACCGTTGTACTTCAAAAATGGTTCAAATGGCTCTGAGTACTATGGGACTCAATATCTTAGGTCATAAGTCCCCTAGAACTTAGAACTACTTAAACTTAACTAACCTAAGGACATCACACACACCCATGCCCGAGGCAGGATTCGAACCTGCGACCGTAGCAGCCCCGCGGTTCCGGACTGCAGCGCCAGAACCGCACGGCCACCGCGGCCGGCCAACCGTTGTACTAAAAAAAAGCCCGTGTTAGGAACGATTATATGCTAGGACTTCTTTGTTAATGTAATTAATGAAAAGAGTTGTAAAAGAGTAGCTACTCTATTCACAGACTAACAAACAACCAAGAGACGACGCTAAAATGAACAAGCCATAGTAAATTAAATAAAAATTGGTTGTGTGTTAAGACATATATCTGTAAGAAAATATTTAGAACGAGTAAAATTGTAATTTAAAAACAAAGAGAACCGCACTGAAACAAAATAAAACTGCACAGAAAAATAAGTAATTCGGTAGCTGTGATTTTACGAAGAAAGTTAATCATTCCAAATTTCTCTATGCAGTCGCATTAAAAAATAAATTAACCTGTAGCATACCCGGGGCGCTAATATATACTTATTTTATTAGTCAACAGACATCGTCCCCATAATCTCTCCGTTTCCTCGGACAATCTGCGCAAAATGCGAATCTGTGAGTATGTATAGGTAAATTGGCCTGTCAGGGAAGTAGAGACATTGTTGTGTACTCTGGGCCGCGTAGCGATGGTTTTCCCCGGAGAGTGCTTATTTTTTAGCCGAAGCATTAAGCTGGTTTTATCGCTCCACAACACTGGAAAGAGAACCACCATCACTAACAGAGTAAGAAGAATGGTCGTCGCTGTGGCCTGCCGTTGGCTAGATCTTTCTTTGTGGTTGACTATTTTGAGTCGGTGCGGAACTGGGCGCTTCCCTCTTCTTTCCCCCGCCGACGCCTTGGTAAGATGTTGCATTTCTTGGAACACATCTTGGTATAATTTTGTTCCAGTCTGTGCATGTTGTTTCTTGTTGATTACGAGAGAATCAGTTTATTTTAATTCGCGAAATATTCGGGAATGCATTTTGGTTCTTCTCGTTTGGATTTTTAAGTAATTTTCACGAGAAATGTTCAACTGGTACTTTGGCTTTGTTCATGCAGATGGCGAACACGTGCCATCAGCTGTGGCTCCGACGTCTAGCGTGGTGTAAGACTATTGCATCGAACGGAGATTACGTTGAGAAAGAGGGTTTTGTAGCCAAAAAAGTGAGGAATAATATAGTGTATTGGAATCCTTAATAAAACCGATCTGCTTTTAGAAAGAAAGTGCGGCATTACTATTGAATGCCTCTCGTATTATATTAAGACTTTTAGTTGATTTAACAGTTATTATTGGTACTTAGCCACAGTAAAAGTAGAGTATATGGCTCATTAGATTTAGCGACTGAGTGGGCGAAATGAGGGGAGGAGGCGGCAGTAGTGGCCGTGCGGTTCAAGGCGCTGCAGTCTGGAACCGAGCGACTGCTACGGTCGCAGGTTCGAATCCTGCCTCGGGCATGGATGTGTGTGCTGTCCTTAGGTTAGTTAGGTTTAATTAGATCTAAGTTCTAGGCGACTGATGACCTCAGAAGTTAAGTCGCATAGGGCTCAGAGCCATTTGAACCATTTTTTGAGGGGAGGAGGCTTAGCCCGTGACAAACCGTAAGCCCCCGTCCCCCAGAACCGGTCACTCGACTCGTGTTGGAAAGCAAGTAAGGCAAGGACAACGAGACTGTTTCTTCGTTAAGGATCAGTGAAACCTACTGCTGCAATATGGGAGGAAGGAACATAATTGCTTTGACCTGATGGGAAAAAAATAGCATTAAACTGATTGAGTAACCTCCTCCTTAGTCGGCTATTGCAAAATAAATTACTTGTGAATGTCGTATGAAATTGTCATCTGGGTTATTAGTGAGTTCAGACGCTCAGTGGGAAAGCGCATTCCTCCTCTACGCACATTGGTCCATTACCTTGTGGATATGGGAGACATCTGTCGTATATGTTTGTGAAAGTGAAGGTGAGATTTGGTTTTTGTCTCCTAAGAGATGTGGCCGCTCCACGCCCGCACCAACTTGGTGACCAGACCAAAAGTTCTACTGACACCTCCGTCAACATGTTAGTTATCTAGTAAGTGGATCACAGGATGCTGAGCTGTGAGGTAATCCGTGCGTCTGGCTAAGACTGCGCATTAACACGGTCTATCAGGTGATAGATGGTGGACGAAACGCGAGTGAGGGTAGCAATTTGAAGAGCAGAGGGAAAAAAGTGCCAACGCTCGTGCCGTGCGAAAAAAAAACCTCTGAGACAGTAGGATGGGTAAGAAGAGCAGTAGTGGCTTACTAGCTGCGATAGTTCATGCAAGGTTGGATTTGTTAGTATGGGTATCATGCATCATTACCGTGGCAAGCGATGGCAAAGTATCCCAGTTGCTGCAGCCGCTACATTCCTGGAACAATCAAGATCGTTATATAGTAGTGGGAGATCGGCCATAGATCATCTCACTGTCTGGGGGTGGGGGCGGGGGGGAGGAGCTTGTTGCTTGCAGTGTACGGTAAGGCTTCCCTGCGTGGTGCCGGTTATTCGGCAGTGTGTGAAATGGATCCGTGCATTGTGTAATGTTACATCTGTGTAATGATGAGAGAAGGGAGTTGGTGAAACCTGGTGGCGGCAGACAGCGTACTCTGCTAGAATAGCACCAAGGGACCACCTAGCTTAAAGTCGCCATGCGAGAGAACTGCTCCTACAACAACGTCACATGCCCACAGTTGATGAGACGCTGCAAGGAGATTTGAAATTTAATCCAGGTCACTGGCGAGAAGCTTGCTCTTCAGGAACCTTACACCAACACCTCTCCTTCCCTTGCCGGCTAAATACTGGCAGTGACAATTTTATACCACCAGGATTCGGCACAGCTGAGCCCCGAGTCTATCGCCACGGCACAGGCGTGCGTTGGCGACCTCGGCTGCGGTGGCGGGTGGCTGTTGCAGATCCTCCCCTGATGACACGGCTGCAGTGGTGCCTGCTTGCTGACTCACCCCGCGCCAGATACTCACGAAATCATCCCGGCGAAGGCAGAAAGTGTATAAAAATATACGGCCCCCCTCTGCCACCATCAGCAGCACTCGTACACGCAGCGCGCGTCGAGGCGCCTATAAATCCTGGGGAGGGTGGAGGCCCTCTCGAGCGTTGGGGAGGGAACGGGAGGGAAGGGTTGCGCAGCGCACCACCGTCCCAGCCCGCCTCGCTGCGGCATTAGCGCCCGGGGATGGGCAGATGCCGGCTTATCTCTCAGAGGACCTGATGAATCACAAGCGGCCACTTGATTTGTTGCCGATGTCTCAGGTCGACCCCTCCCGGCTGCGTTCCGCCCCACGGATTAGTGTCTGATTGCTCCAACGTTCATTATAAAAAAAAGGAAGACAATTCAGGGGTTGAGGGCAGCAAGTATATTTAAAGAATACTGACGAGGGCTCAAGGGTCAGCACTGTCTTCGGCAAACGATGCCCGTGAACAGCCCAACGTAGACATTCTGCTGAATTTCTGAACAAATACCCTTGAAGGGCGTAGTGCCGGATACTGTGCAGGTGGCACAATATCAGCACTACTGGCCCTTACAATTGCTACACCAAAAAGATAACGTGCTACAGACGCGAAATTTAACCGACGGGAAGAAGATGCTGTGATATGCAAATGATTAGCTTTTCAGAGCATTCACACAAGGTTGGCGCCGGTGGCGACACCTACAGCGTGCTGACACGAGGAAAGTTTCCAAGCGATTTCTCATACACAAACAGCAGTTGACCGGCGTTGCCTGGTGAAACGTTGTTGTGATGCCTCGTGTAAGGAGGAGAAATGCGTACCATCACGTTTCCGACTTTGATAATGGTCGTATTGTAGCCTATCGCGATTGCGGTTTATCGTATCGCGACATTGCTGCTCGCGTTGGTCGAGATGCAACGACTGTTAGCAGAATATGGAATCGGTGGGTTCATGAGGGTAATACGGAAAGCCGTGCAGGATCCCAACGGCCTCGATCACTAACAGTCGAGATGACAGGCGTCTTATCCGCATGGCTGTCACGGATCGTGCAGCCACATCTCGAGGCCGGCCGAAGTGGCCGTGCGGTTAAAGGCGCTGCAGTCTGGAACCGCAAGACCGCTACGGTCGCAGGTTCGAATCCTGCCTCGGGCATGGATGTTTGTGATGTCCTTAGGTTAGTTAGGTTTAACTAGTTCTAAGTTCTAGGGGACTAATGACCTCAGCAGTTGAGTCCCATAGTGCTCAGAGCCATTTTGAACCACATCTCGATCACTGAGTCAACAGATGGGGACGTTTGCAAGACAACAACCGTCTGCACGAACAGTTCGACGACGTTTGCTGCAGCATGGACTATCAGCAACGTATCCGATTTGTTTCTCCTGAAGGCTCTGACTTAGTGGATGGACTTGTTCTGCTAGTACGGAAAACCTTTTCTCGAGGCCGCGTGGTCATAAACTTGAGAAGGCAGGTCCTCTCTCTGGGACCGTATTAAGGTGGTGGCGTGTCCCTTCTGCCAGTCACCAGCCTTCCGCGTTAAGGTCTTTCCAGTGTTCATCCGTCGGCACGTCCACCTCGTCCATCACACGCCTTTTGAGGAAAGAGTTCCCAAGTACATCAATAAAAATTTAAGCCTAACGTGATGTGATTAACACATTAAGGTTGTCTACCATAATTTCGCATTCACTACAGTGTTCTTCAGTAGAAATATCCGTATAAAGGACAGACGTATTGTTCTTCCTGACCACTTCCACTACTGTATGATCTCGGACATTTCTGCTGCCATACCGAAAGGCATCACATCTCTTTAGATATTGTCCTCTGAACACTCGAAATCATCTACTCGCGTCACTTGTTAGTAATTGTCAGTTTCTGTAACTCTTTATATATCTGTGCACGTTAAAGGAATTGCCAGGGTGTGTAATGTAGAATATTCCTAAGATTCGTAATCCAGCAAAGCAAATGGGATAGGTTATGATTCCTAGACAACAGCTTTTCGTCATAAGCGACGAATCTCAGGGGATGGATTAGGAAGACTGCTTTCATAGAATTATCTCAAAGAATAAATGTATAATTATAACCTTTCAAAAGCAAGCATTCTCTTTCATCAGGTCAGATGGAATTTTATTTCGTGACTGAGAGTAAGACAACACACTTCCTTTACTAGAAGGAACGATATTCCGCTAGTCTTTCGTACGTGCAACGGTCGTAACGGATTTTGAAATGTAAAGCCCTGACCTGTATGCTTAATTTAGCAAATCAGCAGATCAGCGACAACGCATGATCCGTGACGAGCGTACGGAAAATAAATACCACTTTTATGAATTTATTTGTCCACCTTACGGAGGCCATGAAAGGTCCTTTGCAATTTCTTGCGTTTCACCCACGGTTTTTTTGGTGTTGTATGTCATTAAAAGAAGAAATTTCCCCCATTAGTTTATTACAACATCTCAGTACTGATTACAAATGGGACATGATTAGCATACCAAAATTAAATATTATAACTGCAGGAACACTTATTTTGACCAGTGAAGTCTCTCATTAAGTTACTGAGTGCGAAAAGGGAGAAATGACTAAGCGTGACCGTTACTACGAGAAATTACGTCAGTGGTTACATAGAACTGGGGGAGGGTTAACATGCAGCCGTCACTGAGGATAGATAAACCGGGAAATAATCAGAGAAGGAAAAACCGCAAAGGATGATCCCTTCCACATGGTAGGTAAATCACTGGCGCATTCATCACATGATCTGTAGCTTACTACAGTGCAAATGATGGGTTCCTCAGGCAGATAACAATTACTGTTCTAATAGGCAGTATTAAAGTCAAACACCCCCCACGTGGTCCTAATACTAGGAACAAAGCAAGAAGATCATTTCACGCGAAAACTGACGGTTCTTAAAATATTCGCTTCAGTCGCTGAACGCGAAGTAAATGCAAGAAAAGCTGATGAATTTACTTAACATGGTTATCAAGTGCCTTATGCTCGCACGTAAAAGGATAATAGATAGGAGACCAACAGAACTCTGATGCTTTCAAGTTTACTGAAATTCTGACATGATACGCATCGCGACTGCCTAAATCTGCGTCCACTTGGAACATACGCCTACCCATCGGCTGCAGGAACATTACACCTCTACCAAAATCACCCTCTCTCTCTTGTTCGAAGAGGAGATGCGATTTTGTGGGAGTAGGAAGTAGCGTTCGGCATTCTGGCCAATGAGGCGGCGCAGAATTGCCGCGTGAACCACTTGCTGTTCTGGCGAGTAGCGCGATTGTAGCAGGATGGCGCTCAGTTCACCAAAATTTATGTAGGGAGACATCTCTGCGTCACAAAACATGCAGGAGAGGCAAGGTTTCGAAGGCTGGCGGGAGCATAAGTGAAGGGGCTAGTTTGGCCTACAAAAGTCCAAACTAGCCATGCTTTCAAGCTAAACGGCCTAGGTGGGAAAAGGACTCCAATACGGCTACTTGAGAGAGACTGCAGTTCTTAAGAAAACAAAACAGAAAACCTTTCCGCCATTCGCAAGTATCATGGGGTTTTGGGGTATAGAAAATTAAGGACCAGGTGGACATGATATTGCCAGATCAAAAGTGATAAAGATACCATTGCAGGATTATAAATTATGAAAATATGAAAGTAGTGTGAAATAACGCACGTCTTTCGACGTATTCGATTAACTTATGCTAATGTCATCCAGGAATTTACGTGACAGTCACAATACAACACGCTTTATTTTATACCAGAACGATTACTAACATGCGTTTCTGTCTCCGATGTATGTCGTTTCTCAGAAGGAAAAACATGTAGCCTTTCAAGACAATATGTTCGAAAGTAGTGCAGCTGTTGTGATAGAAATTTCATCTCGGTGAATAAATTTAAAAAGCAGAATAAAAAAGTGTTCACTCGAGAGTGCTACGTAATCTGGATTACAGTATAGTAAAGCACGGATAGTGGAGTTAGGTTGCGCATTTCGCTGCAGTAATTCGCTAACCTGCTTGCTAACACAACAGTTAAACGAATTACGCCGTGTTCTGGACGATTCTGTACTCCGCTGTTTAAAGGCTGTCACGTGCCTGAAACCAGCGAACTAATATTATTCGCAGAGCAGATCAACACAGGTCTACCTGTGACCAGTAAGCTCTGTTTTACAGTATTTTTTATTCCCTGTTTTAACAACGGAAAAACGTAGCTGTGTGGGTTTGCTTAGTTCATATTAGAATTGTAAACGCGGACAGAACTAAATGCCAGTAGCACATTAGTTAATATGTTAGACAGTTCTAAAATCTGTTGATTACCAGTTGCAAACATCTGGCGCAGTCTAATGAGACGAATTGTTTCCCTGTTTCCTCGTTTCCTCAGTGGTGAGATTAAACCACGGCCTGTATTTTATGACCTGAGGATGGCCGATGTCAAACGAAACCAGTTACTTGGTTAGAAAGAAATGTGGCTTTGCCGGACAGTTAAGTTATTCTAAAAACAATCACTGTGCTGTCCACTTCACAGAAATGTTATACTTTCCAAAAGCAGTCTGGCATGTGTGTAACTTGTTTGTATGTCAAAAATGTTAAAATGTGTGTGAATTCTTACGGGACCAAACTGCTTAGGTCCCTAGACTTACTCACTACTTAAAATAAATTAAACTAACTTATGCTAAGGACACCACACACACCCATGCTCGAGGGACCGAGGGAAGACTCGAATCTCTGGCGGGAGGGGTCGTGCAGTCCGTGCATGACGCCTCAAACCGCGCGGCCACTCCGAGCGGGTTTGTATGTCATCGTCACCGTATTTTATGAGAGAACAACACAAAATTTTCTCACAGATTCGTGTCTTATTCCTCCGATGTCCACTGTTACTGTAATTCTACCTATTAACATCAACTCAAACTTCCCCATAAACTTAGAGAAGTAAGGAAAACTAGGGTTCAACGTGCCGTTGAAAATGAGTTTATTTAGAAATTCTTTGGTGGGTTGACTAGCTTCCGTCATTCCGAATAGTCAAATATTCAAATTCAAAATTAGATTTAACAAATTCTACCTCTATTCTGCTGCATGCTTTACAAGTTGTGCGAACATTAAACCCAATTAGTATACCTGCCAGTTAGTGACTGCAAGTACCCAGTCAGCAGGACTTTTATAAATGGGTATTCTCTGGGGAATTTCCCAAAAGCAGTTTTAAATGCCCAAAATGTGGCCATTTATTAGAAAAGTACTATATAAAGTTTTCATTGCTAGAATGTATTATTTACCAATTAAAAAGTAAGGGAATGGGAAGATACTCTCGATATTAAAAATTAGTAAATGCTTACACACTTGCCTTTACTGCTAACAATGAAAGGAAAGAAGAGAGAGGCATGTTGTGTCCTTTCTTTTACTGGCATTCCAACTCGCTGTACCAAGGAAGGGTGCGTGTTGCTGACAGCTGCTTGTCATTTATAATGTCCTTTTTATTTTTACCAGTTGTACTCTTCACTCCCGGTCTCATTGTCTCTCTTGCGCTCACACACACACACACACACACACACACCGGATCGAGCAGCTGTCTAGAGATAAGCCGGTATAAAAACATTGTCATTAGGTCATCTCTTTGTAGTGCAACAAACTTTACAGTCCATGTCTAATCTCTGAATATAATTGAAGAACGATAAAAAGAAAATGGTTCAAATGGCTCTGACCACTATCGGACTTAACTGCTGAGGTCGTCAGTCCGTAGAACTTAGAACTACTTAAACCTAAGTAACCTCAGGACATCACACACATCCATGCCCGAGGCAGGATTTGAATCTGCGACCGTAGCGGTCGCGCAGTTCCAGACTGTAGCGCCTAGAACCGCTCGGCCATCCCGGCCGGCAATGCTTATTGACAACAAGATTATTACTGAATGTATTGAGTACCTGGCATGTGTTTCTTGATGATAAATGTATTCTTAAATATTGTTTTCAGTGGGGTGGAAAAACGGTTTATTATCAGATGCAGTAACATTTGAGACAGATTATTGTTATCTCTTCTGATCCTTTCTTTATCTGCTTTTGTATGACTGCACCACTCTGAAGATAAAATGAGAACTCTAACATAAAAAAGATCTAATAACAAAGAATCGATGCCCAAGACGCTGGAATCGCTCGATTTCGATATTAGTCGATTCCTAGAGAATCTGCGATTCTTGTTTGGAAATGTGGGATCAGATTCGGTACATGAGACATCCATAACTAAAATCATTATAGACCAACTTTTTCTAGTCTAATTCCAGTTATTCTAAGCAAATATTAGTGTTATTTCTATTACTGCAAATGGGTAGTGGATAAAATTTTGAGTGAGTGGCTGGCAATTTCAGGTAATTCATGCAATTCTGTGGGTTATTTAGTTTTCTGGACTTGGCAATACTCGTCTGACCGCATGGCAGTTATTCAAGTCTATGTGGCTGATAGGAAGCAATATAACCTCGTCTTTGTGTTATGTACACTGTTATAGACAATACGTTATTGAATAGTTTCAAGATGGTTAAGAAAAACGGACCTGTTCGGAACATTTTCAATTTAAAAGGGAAGGGCTATCTTGTAAATATTGTTTTAACGAATTCAAAAAGCCACATTTGAACAAAATGGAAAAAGCATATCAAAACGCGTTTCAAGTGCCTTCAGAATTTGAAAAGAAAGTGCTTGGGTTAGGTACAGTGATCGAGATAACTTTTTAATTTTTTTGCAGTAGTATGGTATAATTAAAATACTACTTGATATAAACTATACTTTATTTAAAAAATTACTTTTAAATTTGAGTTTAGTTGTCTTTTTATTATTATTTTTTACCCCTAGAACAGACCTCGTTAAAGATGTAATAAGTGATGTTTACAGTCCAATTTCTCTCCTCTAATAACTCTCCCCTAACTCTCAAACAGCTTTTTCAACTTGATTACCCAATTACTGAAGAAGCATTGTTTTAAAGCACGTTCACCAATAAAAATATCTGCTGACATTTTTTAATAAGATCCGCTTGTCAATTAATCTTTATAATTCATAAATGCCTGGACATCTGTGAATTTTGGGCATTCCCCAAGGCATTTATCCTGTGGCCCAGCTTATAAATGCCTAGGCATTTTACATCACTACTAGTCGTGCAGTATAGGCTACCCGATAGTCTCAGTATCGGTCAGAAGTAGTTTCAATTTTTAAATTATATTTTCTGCTTCTGTCTTCTTTTAAGATTGACAAGGCGGAAAATGAGGGGAAAAAAAACTAAGAGGAAAATGAAATAAAGAGTGCAGTAGGCAGTAGGCATGGCTGTGAGCAGGGCTATGCCCAATCAAACGACTGCAGTGGAGCAAATCGAAGCCTTTTCTGTACCTCGAAGCATGATTGGAGACAGGATAACAATTTGTTAAGCAAGGTAATTCCATAGCATTAACTCCTTAGATAGGCTGATTCAAGAACACTTTTGATGAAGAAATGGAGAAACAACGAGTGTATTACATGAAAGATTTAAATAGTAAGTTCATGTCTCTCAATAGAAGGAATTTTTGCAACTTGCAGTTGCTTTGGCTAAACATTTCAAGGTGCTTCGCCAGATCAACAAGCAGATTAAGGTTGCTGGAAAGCAATTTTACTATAATTTCATGTCGAGATATCCTTACATCTCCAAAAAAAAGCAAGAAGGTACAAGCCTTCAAAGAGCTATAAGTTTCACCAGGCCCCAGTGAGGTTAACACTGATGGCTCAAATGGCTCTGAGCACTATGGGACTTAGCATCTATGGTCATCAGTCCCCTAGAACTTAGAACAACTTAAACCTAACTAACCTAAGGACAACACACAACACCCAGTCATCACGAGGCAGAGAAAATCACTGACCCCGCCGGGAATCGAACCCGGGAACCCGGGCGCGGGAAGAACATTGATGAACTGAGCTGAAACAGTAACAACGAATTCCCATGTTTTCTGTTATTATTCACTATCAGTGCAGTATATCATTAACAACACTGTAAAACACTTTCTACAAGGCTTGTAACTGTAGCTCCTTTACTTGCTATGTAATTAAGCATTAAAAATAAAAAAAGGAAAATCATTACGCTCTGCAGTTCATAGAACATGACTTGAGGTAAGAGAGTAGTATGTTAATATTCCGGTTAACCAATACAGAATTACACAGCAAAGACAAAAAACTTAGGCTGGCCGATATTGCCTGACTTCCCCCTAACATGTTCGAGAATTGGAGAGCAATGCACGTTTATATACACTCCTGGAAATTGAAATAAGAACACCGTGAATTCATTGTCCCAGGAAGGGGAAACTTTATTGACACATTCCTGGGGTCAGATACATCACATGATCACACTGACAGAACCACAGGCACATAGACACAGGCAACAGAGCATGCGCTATGTCGGCACTAGTACAGTGTATATCCACCTTTCGCAGCAATGCAGGCTGCTATTCTCCCATGGAGACGATCGTAGAGATGCTGGATGTAGTCCTGTGGAACGGCTTGCCATGCCATTTCCACCTGGCGCCTCAGTTGGACCAGCGTTCGTGCTGGACGTGCAGACCGCGTGAGACGACGCTTCATCCAGTCCCAAACATGCTCAATGGGGGACAGATCCGGAGATCTTGCTGGCCAGGGTAGTTGACTTACACCTTCTACAGCACGTTGGGTGGTACGGGATACATGCGGACGTGCATTGTCCTGTTGGAACAGCAAGTTCCCTTGCCGGTCTAGGAATGGTAGAACGATGGGTTCGATGACGGTTTGGATGTACCGTGCACTATTCAGTGTCCCCTCGACGATCACCAGTGGTGTACGGCCAGTGTAGGAGATCGCTCCCCACACCATGATGCCGGGTGTTGGCCCTGTGTGCCTCGGTCGTATGCAGTCCTGATTGTGGCGCTCACCTGCACGGCACCAAACACGCATACGACCATCATTGGCACCAAGGCAGAAGCGACTCTCATCGCTGAAGACGACACGTCTCCATTCGTCCCTCCATTCACGCCTGTCGCGACACCACTGGAGGCGGGCTGCACGATGTTGGGGCGTGAGCGGAAGACGGCCTAACGGTGTGCGGGACCGTAGCCCAGCTTCATGGAGACGGTTACGAATGGTCCTCGCCGATACCCCAGGAGCAACAGTGTCCCTAATTTGCTGGGAAGTGGCGGTGCAGTCCCCTACGGCACTGCGTAGGATCCTACGGTCTTGGCGTGCATCCGTGCGTCCGGTCCCAGGTCGACGGGCACGTGCACCTTCCGCCGACCACTGGCGACAACATCGATGTACTGTGGAGACCTCACGCCCCACGTGTTGAGCAATTCGGCGGTACGTCCACCCGGCCTCCCGCATGCCCACTATACGCCCTCGCTCAAAGTCCGTCAACTGCACATACGGTTCACGTCCACGCTGTCGCGGCATGCTACCAGTGTTAAAGACTGCGATGGAGCTCCGTATGCCACGGCAAACTGGCTGACACTGACGGCGGCGGTGCACAAATGCTGCGCAGCTAGCGCCATTCGACGGCCAACACCGCGGTTCCTGGTGTGTCCGCTGTGCCGTGCGTGTGATCATTGCTTGTACAGCCCTCTCGCAGTGTCCGGAGCAAGTATGGTGGGTCTGACACACCGGTGTCAATGTGTTCTTTTTTCCATTTCCAGGAGTGTATTTCGATACAGGCAAAGAAATAAAATTAAGAGATATGACATACCTGGACAAGCCAACACGTAGGGGCAATTTTTGTGTGCTACAAACAGCACTGACTTATTAACGAGATGCCTTAAACTCACCGTTCCTTTAGAGAACAACTCTATTCGTAGTCATTTCTGAGCGCTTTATTATGATTACTTAGTTGTCCACGTGTACATGGGCGTTAGGAAGAGATGCATACCGTTTTAGCGCTTTGGCTTGCGATTGGAATCGGCACATTGAATCGCTGGGTCCTTTGAGTGCTCACACTTATCTTATTTGGCACAGCTCTTAATGCATTCCTAATACAAAGAGGTGGTCGCATTGTCTACGTGACGACAAGTAGTTAAACAATGACAACGCGCGCACGCTAATGGCCTTCGTGTCTAGCGTCTTGTGCTCATTGGTATACATACAGCTGTGCGAAGCTGTTTTGTTTTCTGGAATTTATACACTTACCTAATTAAGCTCCTCAGAACCGCGGAATTCTCAGAAGCGACGCCTAATATGGTTCAACATGGAAAAGCTATATTAGAGATAGTGTTCTATCACATGACGTAAAAGAGGGTTCTTTCTATCACGTAAGACTGAATCTAATAAATGAATAAAGTTCCTGGCTAAAACGTCTGTGCCATACTCTGACTTTAGTAATATATATGTTGCTGCCAAGTCCACCCTTATATACAGTTTATCAAGTAAATGCTTATACTTGCACTTGGTTTGCGCTAATCCATTTTTTCTGATAGCATATTCTCTCTCTCTAGCAGGAAATCGCAACCATTCAGAAAATAGTTGGAAACTTCACATGATGTTCGTTACAAAACTTCACAGTTCATAAATATAGAGTAATCTGAAGTTTTGAAAGACGGCTGCTTAGCATGCCACGCTGAATTCCTTAGCGCGTCGGAAGGAAGTTACGGTTTTCTCAGAAATACCGAAAATTCAGGAAATGCCGTTTAAACTACATAGATATTCACAAGACACAGTACGGTGCAAGGCAAAGGATACCCTATACCGCTACTAGTCACTTCCTTTCCCGCTCGACTCGTAAATAGAGTGAGGGATAACGACTATCTACATGCCTTCATTTGAACACTAATTTCTTGTCGCTGTTTTCTTGGTCCTCGGTGGCAGTAGACTAGTTCTGCAGTTAGATTCAGAAGCCGATTTTCTTAAATTTTCCCAATAGTTTTCCTCGAAACGAACGTCGCCTTACCTCCAGCAATTCTCATTTGACTTCATTTAGCATCTCCGTAGCACTCGTGTGACTTTCGAACCTGCAGGTAACAAATGTGGTAGTCCGCTTCTAAATTTTTTCGGTGTCTTCCTTCGAGTTTCTTCGGTGTCTTCCTTCAATCCGACCTGGTGCGGATCCCAAATACTCGAGCAGTACTCAAGAATAGGTCGCACAGCGTGTTTACAGATGAACCAAACTCTCCTAAAATTCTCACAAGAAACCAAACTAGACCCTCTACATGCCCTACCATAGAGCTCACACGCTCGTTCCATTTCATATCGTTTTGCAGCTTTACTGTCAGATATTTAAAAGACGTGACTATGCCAACCGCAGGATGCTGCTAATAATGTATCCGAACATTACGAGTTTGTCTTCCTTACACATCCGCATTGAGCTACATGTGGCATTCATCACACCACCTAGAAAATTGTCTATGTCCTCTTATATCTTCCTACAGTCACTCAAATTGGGAAATTTGAAAATCTGTGGTAGGGTCTTACGGGACCAAACTCCTGAGGTCATCGGTCCCTAAACTTACGCACTACTTAATCTAACTTAAACTAACTTACGCTAAGGAGAACACACACATACCCATGCTCGAGGGAGGACTCGAACCTCCGCCGGGGGGAGCTGCGCGGAACGTGACAAGACGCCTGAGACCGCGCGGCTAGCCCGCGCGGCCACTCAACTGCGACATCTTGCCTTACGACACAGCATTACCAGAGAACAGCGACAGACTGACGCTCATCCTGTCGACCTGATCATTAATGTATAGAGAAAGCAGTAGCTGTCCTGTCACACTTCCATGGGGCATTTCTAATGATACCTTTGCGTCTGATGGACAGTCGCCGTCGAGGACAACGTACTGTGTTCCATTACTTAACAAGTTTTCGAGCTGTTCACATAACTAGAAACCTATTACGTATCCTGGTACCTTCTTTAACAACCTGTAATCGGGCATCGTGTCAAACGCTTTTGTCAAATCTAAAAATATGGGATCTGCCTGTTGCTATTCAGCCATATTCGCTGTATATCACGTGTTAAAAGGACAAGTTGAGGTTCGCACGAGCAGTGATTCCTAAAATCGTGTTGATTCGGTGATATAAGCTTACTCGATCTTTGGGAAATTTATTGTATTCTAAGAATATTTTCAATAATTCCGCTACAAAACGGTGTTCAGGATATTGGTCAGAAATTGCAACGTATCTCATCAGTTTGCGAACCATTAATCGTCTGCGAAGGTAAGAAATAGCGTTTTGAAGCTAATCTGCATTAGCAACGCTTGAAACACATATGTTGTGTGGCGGCGATGGCGAGGCATTGCAGAGTCTCTGACCAGAGAGCTATTTGTCGTTCCTAGTCCGCGCTTGACCGCGCGAGAGTTCAGTTGCGAGTTACGAGTTCGAGAGTAGTAGCGCATGCGAGATGACGTAGTCTGTGGTAGTAGCGCGCGAGAGATAGTCGCAGTTGTGTGTGAGGAGTCGGCGGGCGTCGACATGGCACACTGGTCAAGATTCAGGACGAGGTAGATTTTTAAATAAGGTAATGAAGCAGCATTGCCCACATTTGATAATGTAATGTAAATTAACTGTAACTAATTTGTTCAAGAATCGCCCCAATAATAATTTGTTTTCAAACCAAGCATTTTAACAAAAGAAACATTTTATTGAAAGAAATATTTCCCTTGGTATTCCTTAAAGAAAAGTTTCCCTTAAATTCAAAATTTTTGCAATGCATTTCCTTCGAGCTATGGCGAAAAATAGGAGCAGATCCAGTTTTACTGAGGTAAGAATTTGAGTTTAATCAGGGCCTAAAGATCGACATTTCGGTCTATTTGCGTTTTCATTGTCACTGAGATTTCATTTTTTATTGAATTGACTTACATTTTTGTGGGTAGCTTACATTTGGGTCAGATTGCTATTTTTTTATTTAATTGTCATTGTCATTAAATATAATTACGGGGAGGTTACATATAGCTCTCTGTCTATTCTCATTTAAAATATTATCTTAAATTTCTCCGGGGAGCTTACACTTGGCTCCATTTCTATTAAATATTATCTTTCGAAATTTTTGTGGGGAGGTTACACACTTCGATCTCGGAAGTGAAAATGTGCGATCGCTACCCACTCGTCATCACAATAAAAAGATTGAGCATTACGCAACATCCTATAAATAATTTGGCTACTGCACACAACGGAAACACTATCACACTTATTCATCACCTTAGTGTATTTCTTACCATATATATCAAATACGAGTCCCCTAATTATGGGTCAATTTGTAAGAAGTACGATTCCTAAATTGCAGCTGTTTTCATAAATTACTAAACTCTTATTCAAACTTCTGAATAACTTTGACCTTTGATGAAATGACTGAAATGAAGTCTCATGCTTCTTTACAGAGCGTAGGGGAACGATGCGGGAGACCCGCACCGCCTTACTAGGCAAGGTCCTAATGGAGGTGGTTTGCCGTTGCCTTCCTCCGACCGTAATGGGGATGAATGATGATGATGATAAAGACGACACAACAACACCCAGTCATCTGGAGGCAGGAAAAATCCCTGACCACGCCGGGAATCGAACCCGGGACCCCGTGCTCGGGAAGCGAGAACGCTACCGCGAGACCATGGGGGGCGGACTAACTTTGACCTTTACCCTAACGTTATTCTCGCAAACTCAAAACTTATAAAATTAACGTGACAAACTGGAAGGAGAACACAGTTCCTCATCAGCACAACTCGCATTTTCTAATTAAAAGAGAAATTATCCAATGAACTCCACATCGAAAATGCACAAACAATCACATAAATGTGACCACCTCAGAGTACCGACGGAGAGCTACGAAACCGAGCGAGGTGGCGCGGTGGTTAGCACACTGGACTCGCATTCGGGAGTACGACGGTTTAAGTCCGCGTCCTGCCGTCCTCATTTAGGTTTTCCGTGATTTCCCTAAATCGTTCCATGCAAATGCCGGGATGGTTCCTTTGAAAGGGCACGGCCAATTTTCTTCCCCATCCTTCGCTAATCCGAGCTTGAGTTCCATTTCTAATGACCTCGTTGTCGTCGGGACGTTAAACACTAATCACGTCTTCTTCAGCCTCTTCCTCCTGAGATACGAAAGTAAAAGCTCGTGCTACAGCAAAAAGCGACACTTACGTCTTCAAACTGCACTGTCAGCAAGCGAACGGTAGTCACCATGGGACGACTTCAAGAAGTGTGTAGTAGTCGGCACAGGACGACTTCTAGGAAACGAAGGACAAGTACTCAGAGTTCTCCGTTCTCAGCCCAAAGTCCACAAGAGAGACAACAGCAATGCTTGTGGCCAATATGAGGAACGTACACGTATATCGAAGCACGAGAAAAGACAGGAACGAGGACAAAAGCTACCCTCATATGGCGTACAAATACGCATAAACAATATCTAAGTTTGGTATCGAGTTTGTGAGGTCTTTTACTGCACGTTGACACAGCAACCACGTTGTGTAGCAGGGGAGGTAATACTCAGAGTTGGCCGGACGCAAAATACCCTTGAGATGGTGTGAAGTTTCTCGAGTTTAATAGGAACAGAAAGGCACGAAGCTTCTTGACATCCACACTGAAAAGATACTCGCTACACCTGAAATGGGCACTTCGGTGAGAGTGGCGAGTGCTGGTGGGTGGGGGAGGGAGGGGGGGGGAGGGGGGGAGAAGGGACGCAGCATTTCGGGCGCGCATCAGAGGTTAACTCCCAGAAACCAAAATTTGAAAACGTGCCTAGTGGGCCCTGGGAAGGAGCCTAGAATTGCCATCCAGCATTAGCAAAGCCCTCTTGCTGCAGTTCCACAGTTGACACGAGTCGTCCCGGAATCCGCAATCTCGGGTGGCAACCTTACAGCCATCACCAGTCAGTACTGCTGAATTGAAAGCAGGATCAAAAGGCGATCTGTATCAGTCATGTTACGATTTTTTATAAAATTACTGCGACACCAAATAATAGGTCCTCACCACTTGTTGAGACGAGCGGGCCCAAATTCCTCCTAGTTTCAGAGTAAACAACATTTTCCCTGACTGTTTGGTTGGAATACAGTTTAACCAATCATTTCCACAGCTTTTCAAGAAACGCACAGCAATCTCCCTAGTTAACAAGTCCCCAACTCTGAATTTCATTTAATTATTTCCCAATATTTGTACTTTTCGAAAAGCAGATAAACTGAACATTTCACTGGTCCTAGGGAAAAAGTAAAGTACGAACATCCGGAACGTACGAGTGTGGGAATAAGTTCCAAATCAAGTGAGTGTCTCGAAGACTTCTTAATTAACTGAAACCTGTATGGTGTTCTTGAGGTGATG
The DNA here is from genome assembly GCF_023898315.1 of Schistocerca nitens. NCBI lineage: Eukaryota > Metazoa > Arthropoda > Insecta > Orthoptera > Acrididae > Schistocerca > Schistocerca nitens. Next base: position 46,337,304 of record NC_064620.1, read on the forward strand.
GTTCATCAGGGACAAGGTTACTGTCAGGAGTGCTTCAGGAGATTGTCACAGGACCGCTGTTATTTTCAGTACAGATAAATGATCTGATGGACAGGGTGAGCAGTAGTCTTTGCTGATGATGCTATGGTGTATGGGGAAGTATCGTTGTTGAGTGGCTCTAGCAGGACACAAGATGGCTTAGACAAAACTTCAAGTTGGTGTGATGAATGGCAGCCAGCTCTATATGTAGAAAAATGTGAGTTAATCCATACGAGTTCGAAAAAAAAACACTTAATTTTCGAATAAAGCATAGGCAGTGTGGTGTTTGACACAGTCACATACACTCCTGGAAATTGAAATAAGAACACCGTGAATTCATTGTCCCAGGAAGGGGAAACTTTATTGACACATTCCTGGGGTCAGATACATCACATGATCACACTGACAGAACCACAGGCACATAGACACAGGCAACAGAGCATGCACAATGTCGGCACTAGTACAGTGTATATCCACCTTTCGCAGCAATGCAGGCTGCTATTCTCCCATGGAGACGATCGTAGAGATGCTGGATGTAGTCCTGTGGAACGGCTTGCCATGCCATTTCCACCTGGCGCCTCAGTTGGACCAGCGTTCGTGCTGGACGTGCAGACCGCGTGAGACGACGCTTCATCCAGTCCCAAACATGCTCAATGGGGGACAGATCCGGAGATCTTGCTGGCCAGGGTAGTTGACTTACACCTTCTAGAGCACGTTGGGTGGCACGGGAGACATGCGGACGTGCATTGTCCTGTTGGAACAGCAAGTTCCCTTGCCGGTCTAGGAATGGTAGAACGATGGGTTCGATGACGGTTTGGATGTACCGTGCACTATTCAGTGTCCCCTCGACGATCACCAGTGGTGTACGGCCAGTGTAGGAGATCGCTCCCCACACCATGATGCCGGGTGTTGGCCCTGTGTGCCTCGGTCGTATGCAGTCCTGATTGTGGCGCTCACCTGCACGGCGCCAAACACGCATACGACCATCATTGGCACCAAGGCAGAAGCGACTCTCATCGCTGAAGACGACACGTCTCCATTCGTCCCTCCATTCACGCCTGTCGCGACACCACTGGAGGCGGGCTGCACGATGTTGGGGCGTGAGCGGAAGACGGCCTAACGGTGTGCGGGACCGTAGCCCAGCTTCATGGAGACGGTTGCGAATGGTCCTCGCCGATACCCCAGGAGCAACAGTGTCCCTAATTTGCTGGGAAGTGGTGGTGCGGTCCCCTACGGCACTGCGTAGGATCCTACGGTCTTGGCGTGCATCCGTGCGTCCGGTCCCAGGTCGACGGGCACGTGCACCTTCCGCCGACCACCGGCGACAACATCGATGTACTGTGGAGAGCTCACGCCCCACGTGTTGAGCAATTCGGCGGTACGTCCACCCGGGCTCCCGCATGCCCACTATACGCCCTCGCTCAAAGTCCGTCAACTGCACATACGGTTCACGTCCACGCTGTCGCGGCATGCTACCAGTGTTTGCGATGGAGCTCCGTATGCCACGGCAAACTGGCTGACACTGACGGCGGCGGTGCACAAATGCTGCGCAGCTAGCGCCATTCGACGGCCAACACCGCGGTTCCTGGTGTGTCCGCTGTGCCGTGCGTGTGATCATTGCTTGTACAGCCCTCTCGCAGTGTCCGGAGCAAGTATGGTGGGTCTGACACACCGGTGTCATTGTGTTCTTTTTTCCATTTCCAGGAGTGTAGATTAAAAATCTAGGCGTAACACTGCAGAGCGATATGAAGTGGAACGAACACGTGAGCACTGCGGTAGAGGAAGCGAATGGTCGAGTACGGTTTATTTGGAGAATTTTAGGAAAGTGTGGTTCATCTGTAGAGGAAGCCTCACGTAGGACACTAGTGCCACCAGTTCTTGAGTACTGGTCGAGTGTTTGTGATCCGCTCCAGGTCGGATTAAAGGAAGACATCAAAGCAGTTCAGAGGCGGGCTGCTAGATTTGTTGCCGGTAGAATCGAAACAAAAGAAAGTATTACGAAGATGCTTCGGAATCTCAAATGATAATTCCTGGAGGGAAGGCGACGTTCTTTTCGAGGAACACTAATCAGAAAATTTGGAGAATCGCTGTTTGAAGCTGACTGCAGAGCGAATCTACTGTCCCCAACGCACATTTCGCGTAGCACCGCGAAGATAAGATGAGAGAGATTAGAAATCGTACGGAGGCATGTAGACTATCGTTTTTTCCATCGCGCTGTTTGTGAGTGTAACAGGAAAGGAAATGACGTAGTGGCAGAAGATACCGTTCACCACACATCGTACGGTGGCTTTTGGATTCTGTATGTAGATGTAAACTTTTTTTTTTATAGAATCCTAAAAACTGGCTACGTAACAATAAGCGTTTCATGCCATGCATGCGAGTCATTGATTGATTACACAATGTGATTCACACGCACATTCATCATTAATTATTAACAAAATTCAAGATTTATACGTAACATTCACTTTGATAGGAGAATAAATGAAAATAATAATGTCAAGCAGCTGAAAATAATAAGTACCGTTTGACAATTGAAGACATTACGTAAGGTATACAACAAAAAGTTTAGTTTAATTCATCTTCTGATGTATTCATCGAAATATATTACCATGAAAAGGTGTTGTTTCTAATGGAAAGTCACAAAATTTAAATAATTTTGAATATTTCAAAAATTGTTTCAGTTATAGAACTGAAACGCGTACAGATTTTAAATTTCGTTTTTGAATTGCTACCATACAATTTCAAAGCCATTAATGAGAGAAATGACTTTATTAATTCACAGGTTGGTGTGTGATTTAAAATGACCTGATAAGCACGTCTAGGCTGGCAATGCGCTGCCACAGTGGCGAGAGCAACGACAACAGCTTCTCAGCGTGGGAACGCGTTTTGTAGGGCACTGGGCTACTAAGACGAATCCTACAGCTTCCTCTGTCGCCAGTCCGTGTGTCTACGTCACACACAGTATTGTTGATGGGAGACGTATGTCCCATTTAATCATGTTAACAGTTAGTGGCGCTGCAGGAAAAGTGCACTTCCTCTAAACGTGTGTATTGAGATATCTGCAAGTGCTCTAACGTCAACTTTGTTACGTGAGTAACGTCTTTAATGCAATAGGGGGCTTGCGAACAGCAAATGCTACACTCTTGCGGATAGCCTTGAGACAGTCTTGAAGGAGTGAACGGTTACAGATAAAGCAGCGTGCTGGTGTAAAGATGACCGAAGTCAGAGCTCCAGGCTCCAGAAAGGATGACACTTTTCTGACTTTGTTTCTAGCTAGTGGCGTCAGTCTACACTTGAAATTGCACATATTGCATAACTTATAGTACCTGTGAATGGCGTTAAGCACGCTGGCTTTCAGCAGTAGCACAGTAACAATTGAACACATTATATTCACCTTCTTCAAAATCGTCGATTATCAGCTGGTTCAGAACTGAATTAGATGTAACGTTAGCTTCACTTTTACAATCCTCCTGTAAGAGGTGAGAAAAGGCAAATTCAACCTAATTAACCTTCTCTAATATCTATTGTTCATTAAGAAACTGCTGATCCGTTTCTGCAGATTTAACAGATTTTTACCGTGAAACATTCCTGCAAACGTTCTACCTTTGTAGAAGAAGCTGCAACGAGGACGACCTGTATTTTCTTATTGTTCCACAATAGATATTTTAGAAAAACCTCTTTCAGTATTAATGAGGCAGCACGATGTAACAATATGTTTACAGCGTCCCGATCGGCCAAATATCCATAACTTATTCTCATTTTAACCGCATAAATTTGGTGTTCAACACTAGTTTATCTCAAACGCTTGCCGAAAACTTCCTCCCCCAGCATTTCCTTAGCTTCAAAAACGTGGTTACTGTTTTGAAGGTCTATGTCCTTCTTCACACTGGAAGACCTGAAATACGAAGTGTCCTCTTACATTGTGAAAAAAAAAATTACGTTGAAAGGTCTCTGGTGGATTCCTTTCATGTTTAATTTCTTAAATCTGTTGTCATTTACGGTATAAATTCCTCTTCTAAATTTACTGTGGCGTTTCTGACTATCTGGGAGGAGACTGAGTAGTGGAACGTGTTACTTTTACACATAAACAAGAACGATCTGTCGCACTACTACACTTTAAAACACAGTTTATATGTAATTCATGTCACACAGTCTCATACGGAACCTACATCCGCTTTCTTTTATATACTGTATATGATAAGATACTGTCATCCCCCTTCCCTTCTGTGTGAGAGGATGAATGAGCAAATGTATTTCTCGTTGCATGCTTGAGGGTAGCAGACAAGGCTGTCTGCTAGAGAACAGTGGACCAAAGTCGGAACAGGTAGCTACGCTTTCTAAAAGCAAAGAGGTTTCTATCCTTAGTATTGTCCTGTCCGTCCGTTGTCATGTTGGTATAGGAAGCTGCCCCTCTGGCCACTTCCGTTTGTATTTGTGAACCACCCCTCAGGAAGGGACCAGGCAGTCTGTCCGTGGCGAGCGTCTGAAGTGGTAAGATCTCCGGCTAAGCGCGTGTCTGCTAAGTCCGTAGGACAATGGATTTCTTAAGTTCAGCCTAACTGAAAATTTAATCACCTTTATTTCAGGTTTAGCTCTACAATATCTAATGTTATCTTAAATTGCAGCGCAGTGTAATTCTCGTGTGAAGTTCAGATTATTTTCCGGTAGTTGCTTTGTCACTACTTTGTGAGTAAAGTGGAACCACGTGTTTATCAGTAACTCTTACTAAGATAAATCTTAAATGCGAATGCTTGTGTGATTATAACGTCTCGTCTTGACAATATTTTTCAATATAGCAACTTTTCTTTATGTTCAACCCACGTGGGGTGTAATTTGCGAGACCAGTACCACGTGCTTATATAACTGTTTGACCCATCAGGTTAATAGTAAGACGTTAGTAACCAGTTCGAAGTTTTTCTTTTGTAAATTGTTTTCGATCTAATTTATTTTAATTATCAAAATTATTGTGCAGTTATACGCTTTGTGTAAACCAAGTTGACCACGTGAAGCATGTGGTGTAATCATCAAAGTAGCCCTCAGCTATTCTTTTTGGGAAGATTTCACAGAGAGTTAGTATGAATTTAGTATACCAGTGTGTGGTAATTACATGACGGACAGGATTGTGCTACGAACGTAATTTCTTTGGGTGAAAATTGAATCGGTTGGTTGTGGTTAATTTCCTCTTGCATATGTTTCAACGTTCTTCGTGTGTTATTTTATGAATGCAGTGTTGTATGCAGTCTCCCAATCTTGGCTCCATATTTGATGTGTTCCGTAAGATTACAATCTCACATTTTCACAATCCTAAATACGGCACCAGCTTAGTTATGAATCGAGTTTAATATGCTGAAATTTCAATGATCAATCTTAAAATAAATTTCCAAATATAAACTGATTTCTTTCTTTTTATTTAAATTCTGTTTTTTATATATATATTACCGGTTGTTGTATGACTATTAAGATTATAATTAATGTTTGTCTGTTTGGGAATTTGGTAAGCCTAGACTAGATACCTGGTGAAACAGTTGCGCAGTAATGCACGGTTAACTTCCCCAGACAGCTCACAGCTTTTAACCCGCTTTTATTGTCTATCAGTACCGCTTTCATGGCAAAATAAAGTAACAACCTTACAACGTTTGTAGTATTGGATGCGTTACCCAGGACATGCGCTGGAACACAGACAGTGCCGGATATAGAAGGACCTCAGGGGTGGGGGGGGGCGGAGGGCTAAAGATATCTTGAGTAAGCTTAACTTTTACCGTAGTAAAAAATAATAAAGTTACATGAAATGTTTAATTCTCGAATAAACACTTTATTCACACTGAAAAATGCAACACTAGTACAATTAGCAGTGAAACACACGTGGTCACACTCCGCGTATTTCTAATATCGCTAAGCACAACACTGACTGAAGTCCGTGGTAACAGCCAACAATCGCAGTTGTTCACTTTTTATCACTTCCAACTTAGCGCGACGATTTTAGCTTTCAAACTGACCACATGGCAGCGAGTCTATTTCCCTTACATATGTGGCTCCGTTGTTTCGAGAACGTCTGTTGCCAGAATGTTCCCTTCCAGACTTTTATGGAGTGTGAAAAAATAACTACTGTGAAAGCGACAAGCCAATATATACCTTACGAAGTATAATATAAAGGGCGGGTTTCCAATGATGAAGTCATCCGGCAATTCATGCCTGTGGAACTTTTATTGTCAGTTCTGTTACTTTTCAGTGCATTCGATACAGGGCCTGTATAGTAACAATGCGTTTTCAGGAATCTTCCCGAAAGCCACTAATACCGGAGATATACGCATAAATAATTTCCCATGCTCATATTCCGAGTTAGGTATGGGAAGCTATTGTTATGTTATTAGTAAAAATATTGTTACGAGTCCCGTAACAATATTTTTACTGAGAAATAACTATGAATTATTATTATTAATACTTCACAATCAACTGATCACGCTAACTCTGCCGAAGTGGCCAAGCGGTTCTAGGCGCTACAGTCTGGAACCGCGCGACCGCTACGGTCGCAGGTTCGAATCCTGCCTCGGGCATGGATGTGTGTGATGTCCTTAGGTTAGTTAGGTTTAATTAGTTCTAAGTTCTAGGCGACTGATGAGCTCAGAAGTTAAGTCGCATAGTGCTCAGAGCCATTTTGAACCACGCTGACTCTTGACTAATCATCACATTTGCACTTGCTACAACTAGGACGTTTTACTTATTCATTCTTCAGTCTTAATGTTTCTGCCTCTGAAAGTATGCATATTATTCGGCGAATAATCCTTTTTTATAACGCTACGTATCGAAGGTTCTCTATACAAGAAAACAGTAGAATGTTCGCGACTTTTCTCCAACAAATGCCAGACAGAATAACGTATCAAGATCACTAGAAAGGCCGCGACTTTTCTCGTAGGTATGTGTTAGCTATCTACGTGCCACACTGAAACGTACACTCCTGGAAATTGAAATAAGAACACCGTGAATTCATTGTCCCAGGAAGGGGAAACTTTATTGACACATTCCTGGGGTCAGATACATCACATAATCACACTGACAGAACCACAGGCACATAGACACAGGCAACAGAGCATGCACAATGTCGGCACTAGTACAGTGTATATCCACCTTTCGCAGCAATGCAGGCTGCTATTCTCCCATGGAGACGATCGTAGAGATGCTGGATGTAGTCCTGTGGAACGGCTTGCCATGCCATTTCCACCTGGCGCCTCAGTTGGACCAGCGTTCGTGCTGGACGTGCAGACCGCGTGAGGCGACGCTTCATCCAGTCCCAAACATGCTCAATGGGGGACAAATCCGGAGATCTTGCTGGCCAGGGTAGTTGACTTACACCTTCTAGAGCACGTTGGGTGGCACGGGATACATGCGGACGTGCATTGTCCTGTTGGAACAGCAAGTTCCCTTGCCGGTCTAGGAATGGTAGAACGATGGGTTCGATGACGGTTTGGATGTACCGTGCACTATTCAGTGTCCCCTCGACGATCACCAGTGGTGTACGGCCAGTGTAGGAGATCGCTCCGCACACCATGATGCCGGGTGTTGGCCCTGTGTGCCTCGGTCGTATGCAGTCCTGATTCTGGCGCTCACCTGCACGGCGCCAAACACGCATACGACCATCATTGGCACCAAGGCAGAAGCGACTCTCATCGCTGAAGACGACACGTCTCCATTCGTCCCTCCATTCACGCCTGTCGCGACACCACTGGAGGCGGGCTGCACGATGTTGGGGCGTGAGCGGAAGACGGCCTAACGGTGTGCGGGACCGTAGCCCAGCTTCATGGAGACGGTTGCGAATGGTCCTCGCCGATACCCCAGGAGCAACAGTGTCCCTAATTTGCTGGGAAGTGGCGGTGCGGTCCCCTACGGCACTGCGTAGGATCCTACGGTCTTGGCGTGCATCCGTGCGTCGCTGCGGTCCGGTCCCAGGTCGACGGGCACGTGCACCTTCCGCCGACCACTGGCGACAACATCGATGTACTGTGGACACCTCACGCCCCACGTGTTGAGCAATTCGGCTGTACGTCCACCCGGGCTCCCGCATGCCCACTATACGCCCTCGCTCAAAGTCCGTCAACTGCACATACGGTTCACGTCCACGCTGTCGCGGCATGCTACCAGTGTTAAAGACTGCGATGGAGCTCCGTATGCCACGGCAAACTGGCTGACACTGACGGCGGCGGTACACAAATGCTGCGCAGCTAGCGCCATTCGACAGCCAACACCGCGGTTCCTGGTGTGTCCGCTGTGCCGTGCGTGTGATCATTGCTTGTACAGCCCTCTCGCAGTGTCCGGAGCAAGTATGGTGGGTCTGACACACCGGTGTCAATGTGTTCTTTTTTCCATTTCGAGGAGTGTATTAAAATACGATGACGCGCACGCGCGTGCTACATAGGAAAGCACAACTACTCGTTAACTCGATTCAGTCGAGTCGACTGACGAAAGAAATGAACGAATAGCGTGATAGCTGACTGGCGTGGGCGGCGTGGGCGGCGTGGGTGGCAATTCAGGTGGCCCAGCAGGGGGGGGGGGCGGCATCGCGCCCACCCGCGCACCGCTTGCCCCGCGTATGAATCCGCCATTGAATACAGGTGACCTCTTGTTACCTCTTTCATAAGGTTTTCTTCTCGTGCAGCTGGAGGCGCTCTCAGTGTCAAATGCTTCATTCGCACGCTTCCTGTTATTTCAGTGTTGTGATCATCGTAAAAATGAAGCAAATGGGGGAGAAACCACTGTGGGTTTTGTTGCTGTTGTGGTCTTGAGTGCAAAGATTGGTTTGATGCAACTCTCCACGCTACTGTATCCTGTGCACGCATCTCCGAGTAACTACTGCAACCTACATTCTTCTGAATCTGCTTACTGTATTCATCTCTTGATATCTCTCTACGATCCCCCCCCCCCCCCCCCCCCTACCACCACGATTTACTCCAGTTCTAAATTGGTGATCCCTTGATGCCTCAGACTGTGTCCTACCAACAAAAAATGGTTCAAATGGCTCTGAGCACTATGGGCCTTGACATATAGTCATCAGTCCCCTAGAACTTAGAACTACTTAAACCTAACTGACCTAAGGACATCACACATATCCATGCCAGGAGGCAGGTTTCGAACCTGCGACCGTAGCGGTCGCGCGGTTCCAGACTGAAGCGCCTAGAACAGCTCGGCCTCACCGGCCGGCTATCCTTCCAACAGATCTCTTCTTCTAGCCAGGTTGTACCACAAATTCCTGTTTTCCGCAGTTGTATTCAGTACCTCCTCATTAGTTACGTGATCTAGCCATTTAATCCTCAGAATTCTTCTGAAACACCTCATTCCAAACGCTTCTACTCTCTTCTTGTCTAAGCTGTTTGCCGTCCATGTCTCACTTCCATATGTGGCTACACTCCATACAAATACTTTCGGGAACGACTTCCTGACACTGGAATCTATACTCGATGTTAACAAATTTCTCTTCTTCAGAAACACATTTCTTGACACTTCCTGTCTACGTTTTTACCCTCCCTATTTCGACCATCATCAGTTATTTCGCTTCTCAAATAGCAAACCTCTACTACTTTGAGTGTCTAATTTCTTAATCTATTTCCCTCGGCATAATTTGATTTAATTCGACTGCATTCCATTATTCTCGTTTTCCTTTTGTTGATGTTCATCTTATATACTCCTTTCAAGACACTGTCCATTCCATTCAACCGTTCTTCCAAGTCCTTTGCTGTCTGTGATAGAATTACAATGTCATCGGCAAACGTGAAAGTTTTTAATTCTTCTCCATTGACTTTACTACCCACTCCAACTTTTTCTTTTGTTTCCTTTACTGCTTGCTCAATATATAAACTGAATAACATCGGGGATATGTTACAACCCTGTCTTACTCCCTTCCCAAACACTGCATCTGTTTCATGCCCCTCGAATCTTATAACTGCCAACTGGTTTCTGTACAAATTGTAAATAGCCTTTTGCTCCCCGTATTTTACCCCTCCCTTGGGTAGAATCTGAAAGAGAATATTCCATTCAACATTGTCAAAAGCTTTCTCTAGCTCAACAAATGCTATAAAGGTATGTTTATCTTTCCTTAACCTTTGTTCTATAAGAAGTCGTAGGGTCAGTACTGCCTAGCGAGTTCCTACATTTCTCCGCAACAAAACTTATGTTCCCTGAGGTAGGCTTCTACCAGTTTTTCAATTCCTCTGTAAAGGGTTCGTATTACTGTTTTGCAATCGTTATCTCCAATGAATTTCTTATGCAGAAAAGAACATTGTGAAACAATCGAAAACTCAACTTCAGTTGACACTAGAGCACTCCAAATTAATTAACTCAAGTTACGCTATATTGAGCATAGCACCTTGCAGCAGTAAATGGGATATCGGACGACATATGAACGAAGTCGACATTAATAGCTTCCGTGAAGAACAGTTTCTGAAATTCCTTGGTTGCAAACTGAAGACTATTATTCTCGCCGCTTTTCATTAGATACCTTTGTTTTCAAAAACTGTGGCTTTTCGGGCATTCGTGACTGGCGTATTCCGAACACATTTCTTTTTGAAGCGTACATTGTCAGGAAAAGTGGATGTAAACACTCGGGTCGGGCATACGCTAAATGGGAGAACGCATCAGAAGTGTTTCAGGTGATTCAGAGACTATGTATCATCTAAACTATGTCTATTTTGCCGATAGCTTCTCCTAAATAGCAGAAAGAAGGAAAAAAATCCGTTGTGAATCTATTGAACAGCGAAAAGGCATCTCAATATGCTAACCAGAAGAAAGAGTAAAACCTGTCCTTGTGTGGTCGGCAGGAACTGCTAGTAGCTGTAGATGTAGGAAGTATGCAGCAGACCTCAGTAGTTACGGTGGCTAGAACAGTTGCAAAGTCGAAGCTGTTAGGTAGTTCTCATGGCAGAGGTGTAGGGCAGCAGTTGCAGGAAGTGCTGGGGAGTGAGTACCGGGTCACCAGCATTGTGAAGCCTAATGCAGGATTGGCTCAGGTGACTGTTAACATAGGGGGGTTGTGTAGGGATTTTACTAAAGAGGGTCAGGTAGTGATTGTGGGTGGGGCTGGTAATAGTATTGATAGGGATGGGGAGTATAACATAGATGGTGACCTGGAAAAGATAGCCACTCAGACTGACAACACGAATGTGCATTTCATGGAACTGTTTCAGCGTCACGATCGGCCTCATCTTAATACAGCCGTCAGGCGTAATAACATGAGACTTGGGGGTGCGCTGATGACAGAAAGCATGGGTCACATTTCAGTGGTGTCGGTGGAGTCTATCAGCAGGACGGGTTTCACTAGACATGGCCTGCACCTCAACAGGTATGGGAAGGGGAGGTTGGCAAAGCTTATAGGTGACAGCATAGGTGGGGTTGGTGGGATCACTCATGGGAAAATTCCTGCAGTAGTGGATGTTAGAGCTGCACCTTTTTTAGATTGAACTCAGCTGATAGGTATTCCTGCTTAAGGGAAGTCTCTCTAACAAGGAACCACTTTTGACAAAGCTTAGGAATCCGAATAATGAGGGAATTAGTATATTTCATCAAAATATACAAGGTATTAGAGATAAAGTTAGAGAACTGCTTATAGATGCTGACTCTGAAATTATTGGTATACGTGAACACTTCTTAAATAAGGAGATAATTCAGAGTCTTCCTTTACCAGGATACAGGTTGGCTGGCAGCTTTTCGAGGAGCTCTTTGCGGTGTGGGGGAGTAGCCATGTATGTGAAAAACGGCATCCCATTTGAGTCAATTGATGTTTCAAAGTACTGCACTGAAAAGGTGTTTGAATGTTGTGCAGGTGTGGTTAAATTTAACGGAGCTAAACTTCTAACTGTTGTTATTTATAGATCCCCAGACTCCGATTTCACAACATTTTTGCTAAAGCTAGAGGAGGTTCTTGGTTCACTTTATAGGAAATACAAAAAGTTAGTTATATGTGATGGCTTCAATATTAATTGTATAAGTGGTTGTGCAAGGAAGAGGATGCTGGTAGACTTCTTTAATTCATACAATCTTATGCAAACCGTATTCTTTCCAACGAGAGTGCAAGGGAACAGTAGAACAACCATAGACAACATTTTTGTTCATTCCTCATTACTAGAAGGGCATTCTGTTAGCAAAAAGGTGAATGGCCTTTCAGATCATGATGCACAAATTTTAACTCTAAAAGGTTTTTGTGCAGCAACACGTGTTAAATATAGTCAACAGCTGTTTAGGAAAGCTGATCCAGTTGCTGTAGAGACTGTAAGTAGGCTGTTTAGGTTTTTTTATTGATAACGCCACCTCAGTATGAAAATCACCGGCTGTGCCGTGTGCAGTCTGTGGCTGCTTTGCATTGTTGTAATACTCAACCATTGTAGTGTTAGGCAGCTGGCTGTGAACAGCGCGTAGCGCTGGGCAGTTGGAGGTGAGCCGCCAGCAGTGGTGGATGTGGGGAGAGAGATGGCGGAGTTTTGTAATTTGTCATGATATCAAGGTAAATACATTGTTTGTTCTCTATTAATATCTTTCATTTGCTAACTATCCCTATCAGTAGTTAGTGCCTTCCATAGTTTGAATCTTTTATTTAGCTGGCAGTAGTGGCGCTCGCTGTATTGCAGTAGCTTGAGCAGCGAAGATTTTTGTGAGGTAAGTGATTTGTGAAAGGTATAGTTTAATGTTAGTCAGGGCCATTCTCTTGTAGAGAATTTTGAAAGTCAGATTGCGTTGCGCTAACAAAACATTGTGTGTTGAAAGTCAGATTGCGTTGCGCTAAAAAAATATTGTGTGTCAGGTTAAGGACAGTCGTGTAAAATTGTTCAAAGGGGACGTTTCATATGTCGACCCTTAGCCTAGGATACCTCACTGGAATCTTCTGATTTTTTTTTCGTGTAGTTTGTGTAATTAGTGTAGATTTTGTTTATTGCTAGCGCGTAATTGTAGAGAGAATTTCCATTGTAGTTGTAGTTTTTCATTGTTGTACAGTAAAATAGTTGTGGCATGCATGTAGATTTGCACCAAGTATTTCGCAGCTGCAATTAACTAGATATTATTTTCAGTGTTATGTTAATGTGTTCTCTTATTTTTGCTCTTGAAATTGTGTTTTTCTGTGTTGTCGTGTGAAACACTGTGACAATAATGGCGTGTGAAAAACGTAACACTAGGCTCCAAAGTAAATTGAGAAATGACAGCGAAGACGAAAGCAGTATGTTAGCGCCGCAGAATAATGAATTAACTAATGTTAATAGTAGTAATTTGGTAACTGCGCATAGGGAAATGGAGCGGGTTTCAAACAATGGCGTGGACAGTGAAACAATTAGTGAAGAGGGAAGCATTATCGATCGATCGGTCGGCAATAGCTCGCCTCAGGAAGCCGAAATGACACGACACGATCTCGCAAATACTGTAGATTCAGGTTTTGGGTCATCACCGTTTTCTCAAATGAGTCAAGACACATTTTCTGCTTGTTAAAATGTGAATGTTGCCGGTGAAAATGCACTGCCGAAAAGCACTGAGGAACATGTTCCAGACACCAGTGCATTGTTATTACAATTAATACAACAAATGGGACAAACACAACAAAAGCTTGAAAAATTAGACACAATGGAACAAAATCTTCAAAAGTTAGACACAATTGAGCAAAATCAGAAACAAATGGAACAAAATCTTCAAAAGTTAGACACAGTGGAACAAAAACAGAGAGAAACACAGCAAAAGCTTCAAAAGTTAGACGCAATGGAACAACACCAGAGACAAACACAGCTACAGTTAGATGCAATGGAACAAAATCTTCACACCACGCTTGAACAAACGCGTGAAGATTTAACTACTGAGTTACATAACATCGAATCGAAATGTCAAAAGGTCTGTAATGATGTAAAAACACAAATTTGTGAGCATTTCCAACCTATTTTTTCGCGGCATGAAAATGCAATACAGAATCACGAAGCAGCCATAAAAGAACTGCAAACCATTGTTCATGAAAATCATGAGACCTTGTCAGCTAAAATTGACTCAGTTGCATCTACCGATTCGGTTACGCAACTTGCAAAAACTCAAGAAAACTTAAAGGACACAGTAGATTCGATTTCAACACAAATGGACACTCTGAAACTTGGTTCAGAAAAATACACTGAGGAAATAAGTACACTATCGGAGAAAGTAGCCGAACTTTCGGATCAGTTCACTAATTTATCTACGAAGGTAGATGATAATCTGAACGACACAAAACCGGTAGTCTTTAATGACACAGAAGAGTGCGAACAAATTAGGAATCTGAAACAAAATCTGAATCAACACAAAAGAGAAATCCGCAAAGTACAAGATCAGCTGACACAGGTAATACAAGAATTACGTATTTCAGAGGACACTCGCGCCCCAATACGGGAAGAGGGACATAGAAATACGGAACAACCACAAAATAATAACACAGGACACTTCGGAAACTATGAAAGAAATTGGCAAGGCACACCGAATTTTGAGATGGAACCGCCGACACGACGTAACAATGACCGATATGCGACTCGCCGACATGATGACTTTGACTATAAGCTGTTCATTACTACACGTAAATTCAAAACGTTTAAGAATTCTGCCAACGACATTCATCCACAAGCGTGGCTTCATCAATTCTCTCATTGTTTTCCCCCCAACTGGTCATTAGAACACAGATTAGAATTTATGTGTGGCTATTTAGAGAATGAACCAGCTGTAAGAATGCGTTCGGTCATTCACGATTGTCATAGTGAAGGAGAATTTTACCATGCCTTCCTCTCAGCATATTGGTCTCAAGCCACACAAGACCGAGTAAAACATGGCATCATAATGATGAAACATTTCGAACAATCTGAATTCTCCAGTCTTGTGAAATATTTTGAAGACATGTTGCACAAGAATCAGTACCTGTCAAACCCATACAGCCCCTCAGAACTCATCCGAATTTGCTTAATCAAATTACCTGAACATTTACGGCATATTATTTTAGCTGGACGTTGCAAAGACGACATTGAAGCTTTTCAGGGACTCTTACAAGAACTGGAAATTGACACTGACAATCGCGGAACGCAGGAGCACAACAATTACAGATTACATCCGTCGCAATTCCGCGATGAAAGAAATAATAACTGGACGCGACAAGGCTATTCTCACAACACAAATCGTGACCGAAACAGACACCACCCGTATAACAACCGTTGGCAGAGTAGTAATAATTACAGGGAAAGATAACCTCTCCGCGGAAATGACTATCACAGAGACAATCAGAGAAACAGACAATATGGGAACCAAAACAATTATTATTACGAGGGACAGAATAACTTTAGACGCAACGGTCCAGCGCGCAGTTACGATTCAGGGAGAAATTCTCCACCACTTAACCGACAAGAAAGAAACCACAGAAACTACCGACATGACGACAGACGATGTGATCGTAACGACAGACCTGAATTGCATCAGAACTGGCGGGATTCAAACAGAGCTGGGCCCTCTCGGCAAGGCGAATTTGTAGAAGTTAGGTCTCCTAATCCGAATAACGACGCGCGCCAGCAAAGAAACAGACAATGACTCGCACAGCAGGCAGCCGCGTGCGCCCGCTGGCTCCGAGAAAAATAACACAGACGCTAACCTTGAGAAAAATTCCAGTATTCTTTACCGACGTATACCACTTGATAATTGCGTTAAAGTTGAAACTCTGCGTACTAGGAAGAGCAAAGGTTTACACCACATTTCACATGTAACACCGTTTATTGAGAGATAATGTGCTTTTTTAACTTGAGATTTTAATGCAACATTTTGGTTTACTTGCAAATACATTATGGATTCAAGGTGGTTTCTGAGAGATACCAGATGATACAGTGGTTAGTTTATGTGACAGCTACACGATGTTATCACGACGCTACTAATGAGTGACAGTTTACAATGTTGCTTTTGAGGTGTTTCTGTTTTATATTTGCACAGTTTTCTGAATTCTTTTGGAAAGAAAAACATGTTTTATTAGTAACTTTTGTGGTATAGCTACAATGAGACAGCCTTTTTCGTGGCACAACAATACGTTACAGGACAGTACTTTCCTCATCACGGCAATAAGCGTAATAACTAAGATATCTATACGCAAAGCATTTCACTTTTGTGTATCATGAGGTAAGTACAGTGACTTTTGCAGAACTTAGCTTTCAGAGGACGATAACTACGACACTTCCACAGAATTATCTTACAGCAAGACGCACATTTAGCGCTACAGGACACGTATTTGAGTGATTAATTTTGTACTTAAAACATTTATTTTTAAAGATTTTTAAATTGCAAAGAAAGTTTTCCGAGATATATTTCATTCCATTGCTGTAATCTGTAACACCTGAGGGTATAATTACATTAATCCTCAGGGGGGTACACGCTTACTTTGTGTACCATGTGTGTGGCAACCACAAGGAACCCTAGCTAATATGGTATTTGCTTATACAACTTTACACATCGGTACCATATTTCTCCAACACATAAATTACACAGCTATCTGATCATGTAACTGAGAGATAAACATTTTTTTTACTACATCAGTGACAGATGTTTACGTAATTACACAGTTGGATAACTTCACTCTTACGAAATTGTATTTTGTATGTACCTTGTGAACTCTTCATATTTTTTCAGAACCATTGTGATACTATGAGAGCTTTGAATGATGTATTTGGTAAGGGAGCATGATTTGTAAAGTACGTTTGAGGCAGATGACACTTTTGACATGAGCAGAGAATTTTTTTTAGGTTTTGAAATTAGAAAGCTACGACGATTTTGAGAGTTGACTGAGGTGTTATGATGTTATTTTTACGGCGACGATGTGTATTATGTTGTTGAGGTATGTTTATTATCAATGAGATGATGCTATATGAGGAATCTGATTATGATACGTATGTTACGATGAAATATTGAAGTGTCGACGAATATGTATATGTATAATAAGGTAAGGAGTAATGAATAGTGGATAGGAACTCTGCTTTGTGGAAAAGGATGTTGGAAACCGAGAATCGTACTTTTAGAATTATGAAATGTGTGTATATGCGTGAATGTATCACAATGCCAACGAAAATTTTTTTGGACATTGTTATATCAATAAGATTTTGTTTTTACAGGTTTGCAACGCTAATTCTTGACCTGTGAAATATTTTTATTTAAGACTGCCATTGTAGCGGAAACTGCTGTCGTAAATATTTCCGTACGAAAGTTAAGTGACCACCTGCACGTGGGCACACAGCTGTGTCAGACACCTGGGCGACAGCCGCCCGAACAAAAAAAAACCATTAGCCTTCCAGCAGCACAGGTAGAAGAAAAAAGAGGCCATTATAATCGCTATTGACGTTCCTTTGTAGAAAGCATCGCAACATTTCACGGCTATTGTCGTGCTAATTGAGAGAAATGCCATATGGCTAGTGAATGACGTTTCACGCCTTGCTTTGCCCATTTTGTTTAATATCTAGTTTCTAGCTGCACTGCAGCACTGGTTAAAATAAAATTTTATAGATGTACTAATATAAATATTTTCTGTCTGCAGATCTATTAAATAATAATTTTGTAATCCACATTCTTAAAAAAAAAAAAAAAGGAGCACTTGGAAAGGAAAGAACAATAAGAAGGGACTAATCACAGGAACTGCATACATAATTTTCTTTTCTAGTACTTAGTAATTTTTTTGTAGAATTAGTTTTTGTGGTGCACCACTTTAATTACTTAGACATTAAGATGTGATTATACATTTCACTTATCTGCATTGTTATCTTTAGTCTACTATTTTTTCTGCTTGAGCTATGTCATGTTTAGGTATAAGTTGCTGCTGTTTGCCAGGCATAGTGTTATTGAATTTGACTTTGTATTATTCTGTTAAGCCAGTTTTACTAATTATTTCTTGTTATTGTTTGCTGCACATTGCCTTATATTAGTTGTAATATTGCAATTGCTTCGCTAATTTCTAAAATGCTGCTTCGCAAATCTGCGTTTTTTTTATTGCTGTTTATATTAATTGTTTTATGTGATGCTGCATTCCTCGTCCCTTAGTTTAGCATCTGAGCTCAGTAGATTTAAGTTAGCTTAAGAGGGGGTAGACTATATAAGAAACTAACTATGATGAATTGGAAGAAATGCATTGAGAAGCCACAAGAAACAGATAGGGCCAAAATGAGTATTGTACAATGAGAAATAATTATTTTGAAAGAAATATGGTTAGAATACAGAAAAGAGGTACAGATAGGACCATTTGGGAATAATGATGAACGAAGGGAGATCTCCAAGAACAAAAAAGGTTTTGTCCACAAAATACTGCAGTACCAAAGTTACACTGAAAACGAACCCTGTCCTTTCCATTGTGTTATCCCACTATGTGTTTGTGTACCCTTGTGTATTTGTTTTCTTCCTGTCTTTGTGTAGTTTCATAGAATTTTTTCTTCTTCTAATACTAAGCTACATGAACTATGATGAGGAATACTGTTATCCTCAAATATAATTTGCATTGATAATATGTTATTTACTTTGTAAACATGTTTAAACAGTATTTGTTCTGTTTTGTTTTAATGCTCATGTGTAAAGTTGATGTTTCAAAAGCTATTCTGATCTTTTATGTATGTATTCATGTCATAATTCCTGTAACACTGATGTATATGTTTATTTCTATTCTTTTGTAAAGCCCCTATTATCGCCACTGTTATTTGTATTGTTATGTTCTTGAATGATGTGTTTTGTACCTTTGTTATTGTGTTCTTATGTTATAAAATTGTAATTGACACCAGGTCATCAAATTAAGTAACTTGTAAGTTACATTTCACTGCACACGTTTTATTGGTCATAGTATATGGACAATATGTGAGAAGTAGGGACTGTTAGTGTTTGTATGTGTGTTAATAATTCAGCAAGGGACTGGATGACGGCATTGCTGGTTCTAAGGACAATTCCAAAAACTTTGTGAGTGCACAAGTGGTGGTTATGGACTTGCTATATTATCCGCAAGACTCTTCAATGGTGATTGTGCACCTGCACAGTCACAACAGATGGCTGCTGGCCATCTCTACAAGGACTACAGTGGGTCTGCATCTTTGATGATCCATCAATACCATTATTTCTACAAGGACTGGAGTGGGTCTGCGCCTCTGGTGACCCACCAATACCGTAATCTCTACCAGGACTACAGTGGGTCTGCTCTGTGATGACCTACCAAACGATATTCTTCAAAACTTCGATTGACTCCGCTGTGGGTTTGCTCTGTTGTGGCCCATTACCTGTCAGCATGTCAAGAGTCAGCACGGTCTTTCTGTTGGAAGGACAACACTACTTCTTCAAGACTGTATGAAATTCCACTACTTCCGTGTGCATTTTCTTTTACTGCTCAGACTTTGAGAAAAACACTGCAATGTGATGAATGATCAGGACTGTCTTTATGGACTGTGAGAAAATTTTAGCTTTTGACCAACATTGTATCAATAAGTGTGTGCATTTGATTTCTTTGTTATTGTAATTGTGAAAAAAAATTTTAACAAATATGTATTGGCCAGTGCCCAACAAAATTTGTAAAATATTTTGTGGGGAGCATGGGGGCTATGTAAGTAGGCTGTTTAGGTTTTTTTATTGATAACGCCACCTCAGTATGAAAATCACCGGCTGTGCCGTGTGCAGTCTGTGGCTGCTTTGCATTGTTGTAATACTCAACCATTGTAGTGTTAGGCAGCTGGCTGTGAACAGCGCGTAGCGCTGGGCAGTTGGAGGTGAGCCGCCAGCAGTGGTGGATGTGGGGAGAGAGATGGCGGAGTTTTGTAATTTGTCATGATATCAAGGTAAATACATTGTTTGTTCTCTATTAATATCTTTCATTTGCTAACTATCCCTATCAGTAGTTAGTGCCTTCCATAGTTTGAATCTTTTATTTAGCTGGCAGTAGTGGCGCTCGCTGTATTGCAGTAGCTTGAGCAGCGAAGATTTTTGTGAGGTAAGTGATTTGTGAAAGGTATAGTTTAATGTTAGTCAGGGCCATTCTCTTGTAGAGAATTTTGAAAGTCAGATTGCGTTGCGCTAACAAAACATTGTGTGTTGAAAGTCAGATTGCGTTGCGCTAAAAAAATATTGTGTGTCAGGTTAAGGACAGTCGTGTAAAATTGTTAAAAAGGGGACGTTTCAAGACCTTTGTAAACCTTATCAAGGAACAAGAGTGCAAGATGCCTATAGCGCTGATACAGTAGACGATAAATACAATGCTTTTCTCAAGACTTTTCTCATGCTCTTTGAAAGTTGCTTTCCGTTAGAACGTTCAAAACAGGGTACTAGCACAAACAGGCAGCCTGGGTGGCTGACTAGAGGGATAAGAATATCTTGTAGAACAAAGTGGCAATTATATCAAAACGTTAGAAACAGTCAAAATCTAAATGCAGCAGCCCATTACAAACAGTACTGTAAGGTGCTTAAAAATGTTACTAGGAAGGCAAAAAGTATGTGGTATGCAGATAGAATAGCTAAGTCTCAGGATAAAATTAAAACCATATGGTCAGTCGTAAAGGAAGTGGCTGGTGTGCAGAGACAGGTCGAGGATATAGAATCAGTGTGTAGTGGGAATGTCCGTGTTACTGATAAGTCGCATATATGTACACTATTTAATAATCGCTTTCTGAATATAGCAGGTTAACTAAATAGAAACCTAGTCCCAACAGGGAATCATATAGCGCTCTTAGAAAAAAGTGTTCCGAGACTGTTACCTGAAATACTCCTCCATGATACTGACAAGAGGGAGATTGAGTTAATAATTAAATCACTAAAGACCAATAACTTTCATGGATATGACGGGGTATCTAGCAGAATACTTGATTCGCCTCTTACTTTAAGAACAGAAAGCAGAAGGTAATTCTCCGCAATATTGAGAGTGGTAGTGATGTTCAGTCCCAATGGGGCACTGTTAAATGGGGCGTTCCCCAAGGGTCGGTTCTGGGGCCACTGCTGTTTCTTATTTATGTAAATGATATGCCTCCTAGTATTACAGGTGATTCAAAAATATTTCTGTTTGCTGATGACACCAGCTTGATAGTGAAGGATCTTGTGTGTAATATTGAAACAGTAACAAATAATGTAGTTCATGAAATAAGTTCGTGGCTTGTGGAAAATAATTTGATGCTAATTCACAGTAAGACTCAGTTTTTACAGTTTCTAACTCACAATTCAACAGGAACCGATATTTTGATCAGACAGAATGGGCATATTATAAGCGAGACGGAACAGTTCAAGTTCCTAGGCGTTCGGATAGATAGTAAGCTGTTGTGGAAAGCCCATGTCCAGGATCTTGTTCAGAAACTAAATGCTGCTTTATTTACCATTAGAACAGTATCTGAAATAAGTGACACTTCAACACGAAAAGTAGTCTACTTCGCATATTTTCATACGCTTATGTCGTATGGTATTATTTTTTGGGGTAATTCTTCTGATTCAAACACGGTATTTTTGGCTCAAAAACGGACTGTTCGAGCTGTATGTGGTGTATGTGGTGTAAGTTCGAGAACGTCTTGTCTACCCCTATTCAATAGTCTGGGAATTCTGACATTGCCCTCACAGTATATAGTTTCTTAATGTCGTTTGTTGTTTGCAATATTAGCGTATTCCCAAGAGTTAGCAGCTTTCACTCAGTTAATACTAGGCAGAAATCAAATCTGCATGTGGAATGCACTTCCTTGACTATTGTGCAGAAAGGAGTGCAGTATCCTGCTGCATCCATTTTCAATAAGCTACCACAAGAACTCAAAAATATTAGCAGTAGCCCAAACTCTTTTAAGTCTAAACTGAAGAGTTTCCTCATGGTTCACTCCTTCTATTCTGTCGAGGAGCTCCTGGAAGAGCTAAAAAATTAAGCAAATTCCAGTATTACATTGTTGATTTTCTTTATTTAAACTTACGACTTGTCACCTGACTATGTGTTTTTATATTTCATTTTATCTGTTTCTACTATCGTGTTATAATTTCATGTATTGACTCGTTCCATGACCATGGAGACTTCTCCTTAATTTGGTCCCACGGAACAATAAATAAATAAATAAATAAATAAAACTGACTCTTCGCTACAAGTACGACTCTGTAAATTTAATGAGTCTTGACGGCGAGGAAATTTACAGCAATTTTCGTTGTCTTCTGAGATCCCGAGCTAAAGCTGGTGACTTAGTTTTGCAAAGGCATTTTTCAAAATGTTCCTAAGAATACGTAGTTTAACAACACTAGTATTCAAGACCAGATAATATAAATATTTGTGATATAGCAGAGCGAATTGTCCGCAAATGAACAGTTTTAATTTCTCCACTATTCTTACGGACGAGGCGAAAACATTGCAAGAACTGAGGAACTATCTTTGCGTGCTGGTTGTATAGAAGATTACCTCCAGATGTTTATAACTGCTACAGAATCAGTAGGACGAAATGATAACGATAATTTTGTTTCGTTCCACGACATGCTACAATTCTTTCACATGGACGCCGCTTCGGCGACCTGCGTGTCCGTGACCTAGCCCAGTCACCTTACCAGGGAGAGGGAACCTACAGTTTGAAGTGGAATCCGAACTACGATTCGGTTCTGGCAGATTCTCACATCACTGAGAGGTGAAGGCTTCGGTAAAGAAAAACAAACAAACTTACGGTGTTCGACCAGCAACTTATCCTACAGCCTTTTGGTTAATCGTGAATGTTTCGGTGGGTCAGGGACACGATGGAGCAGCGGCAGTGAGTCATATAAGTGGTGCCCAGCTTCCCACCAGCAAAAATACCACAAGGCTGGTTATATACTCTGGGGCATTCTGTTTTCGAACCTAGAGCCTTCGACAATACGTGTTCTCTGTCGGTATTATGAATTGCACAGGGACAGTATAATCTAGTTCCGCTAAACATAATAGCATAACAGTGAGTTATGGGTTAAATATCGACACTTTTGTGTGTCAGATTAGATGGATTTACAAATATTAAGCCGTTCTACTTTTTAAAGAAATGAGTTGAGTCATAGTGCATTCTTTGCAGCAACTAGAATCACATGCCAACAAAGAACGTGATTAAAATTCACACCAACTGTTATGTGCAGTTATTCACAGTCAGTTCCTTGTTTTTCTGGAACTAATATAAAAAAATCTCCTCCTTAACTTTCTCTCCTTGTAGAACGCTTGCAAGTGATATGTTATCTTGTTGCAGCATGAGAGTATGTTAACAGAATATCCAATTGGAACGTGCTATTTACGTCCAATAATACGACAGAAAGCAGCTGGGCCACAATTACCAAACATACACAGCTTGTGTTAAACAATGTTTATTAGCTTGCGCTATTTAAATAAAATAAAATCGATATATTTAACAAACACAATAAAATATTTCCTTAAAAACCTGCTGAAATCTGCATAACAAATGCATAAAACATAAGAACATTTCTGTTGGTGTAAATACTTAATACAATCAAACTCTGAACCCGCAAGACTATCCTGTACAATTATTTCATTTTTGCAACATAAATTCATACCAAGGTCTAACTTTAAGGCTTAACATAATGCACAGAAGTAACAATAAGACAATTTCTAAAACTTGAACGCTCGGCAGTGAAGACACCGGGCACACGAACTTCTGACTAAGGTATACGAAGACAGTAACTACACTCCCGGAAATGGAAAAAAGAACACATTGACACCGGTGTGTCAGACCCACCATACTTGCTCCGGACACTGCGAGAGGGCTGTACAAGCAATGATCACACGCACGGCACAGCGGACACACCAGGAACCGCGGTGTTGGCCGTCGAATGGCGCTAGCTGCGCAGCATTTGTGCACCGCCGCCGTCAGTGTCAGCCAGTTTGCCGTGGCATACGGAGCTCCATCGCAAACACTGGTAGCATGCCGCGACAGCGTGGACGTGAACCGTATGTGCAGTTGACGGACTTTGAGCGAGGGCATATAGTGGGCATGCGGGAGGCCGGGTGGACGTACCGCCGAATTGCTCAACGCGTGGGGCGTGAGGTCTCCACAGTACATCGATGTTGTCGCCAGTGGTCGGCGGAAGGTGCACGTGCCCGTCGACCTGGGACCGGACCGCAGCGACGCACGGATGCACGCAAAGACCGTAGGATCCTACGCAGTGCCGTAGGGGACCGCACCGCCACTTCCCAGCAAATTAGGGACACTGTTGCTCCTGGGGTATCGGCGAGGACCATTCGCAACCGTCTCCATGAAGCTGGGCTACGGTCCCGCACACCGTTAGGCCGTCTTCCGCTCACGCCCCAACATCGTGCAGCCCGCCTCCAGTGGTGTCGCGACAGGCGTGAATGGAGGGACGAATGGAGACGTGTCGTCTTCTGCGATGAGAGGCGCTTCTGCTTTGGTGCCAATGATGGTCGTATGCGTGTTTGGCGCCGTGCAGGTGAGCGCCACAATCAGGACTGCATACGACCGAGGCACACAGGGCCAACACCCGGCGTCATGGTGTGGGGAGCGATCTCCTACACTGGCCGTACACCACTGGTGATCGTCGAGGGGACACTGAATAGTGCACGGTACATCCAAACCGTCATCGAACCCATCGTTCTACCATTCCTAGACCGGCAAGGGAACTTGCTGTTCCAACAGGACAATGCACGTCCGCATGTATCCCGTGACACCCAACGTGCTCTAGAAGGTGTAAGTCAACTACCCTGGCCAGCAAGATCTCCGGATCTGTCCCCCATTGAGCATGTTTGGGACTGGATGAAGCGTCGTCTCACGCGGTCTGCACGTCCAGCACGAACGCTGGTCCAACTGAGGCGCCAGGTGGAAATGGCATGGCAAGCCGTTCCACAGGACTACATCCAGCATCTCTACGATCGTCTCCATGGGAGAATAGCAGCCTGCATTGCTGCGAAAGGTGGATATACACTGTACTAGTGCCGACATTGTGCATGCTCTGTTGCCTGTGTCTATGTGCCTGTGGTTCTGTCAGTGTGATCATGTGATGTATTTGACCCCAGGAATGTGTCAATGAAGTTTCCCCTTCCTGGGACAACGAATTCACGGTGTTCTTATTTCAATTTCCAGGAGTGTAGTTCTCGAAAGAACAGTTACTGTTGATGACCGTGCAGCTTTTTCCTGGAATAAATGATAACTAACTGACAACCTCAGCTGCCGACAGGTGTTGTTGTTATACCTCGATGTGGACAGCTGAAAATGTGTGCCCCGACCTAGACTCGAACCTGGAATCTCCTGCTTACATGGCAGACGCTCTATCCATCTGAGCCACCGAGGACACAGATGATTAGGGCGACTGCAGGGACTTATCCCTTGCGCGCTTCCCGTGAGACATTCCCAACAGTCCACAATTCTAAATATGTATTGTACCTTATAGACATTTGCCCATCCACTCATTACTCGCGCACGCTTTGGCGATTCCCGTAAGAGTTTGGGCAACCTGTGCCCATTCGCACAGACGAAGGTCAATGGCTGGGTAGCCTTTAACTATATATGCGAAGACAGTAACTTGTTCTCGAAAGAACAGTTGCTGGTGATGACCGTGCAGCTTTTTCCTGGAATAAATGATAACTAACTGACAACCTCAGCTGCCGACAGGTGTTGTTGTTATACCTCGATGTGGACAGCTGAAAATGTGTGCCCCGACCGGGTCTCGAACCCGGGATCTCCTGCTTACATGGCAGACGCTCTATCCACCTGAGCCACCGAGGACACAGATGAATTGGGCGACTGCAGGGACTTATCCCTTGCACGCTTCCCGTGAGGCTCACATTCCCAACTGTCCACAATTCTACATATGTATTGTACTTTATAGACATTTGCCCATCCACTCATTACTCGCGCACGCTTTGGCGATTCCCGTAAGAGTTTGGGCAACGGAAAAGAGCCCAATACAACTACACTTTCATGGAATCTGATGCAGTTTTACGAGACACCATTGTATTTCGTTACTCGTTAATCAAGGTTCAAATTTTGGTACTTAATCACGAATATTACATCAATTTCAGACATACCATCACTCAATATTGAGGAGCTCACCGGGATTCCTTACGTATAGCTGCAGATCCGTCATCAAGTGGTAGGAAACTAAACTGATACCACAAGTCCCGTTTCCATGTCACATGTCACATACACTACTGGCCATTAAAATTGCTACACCACGAAGATGACGTGCTACAGACGCGAAATCTTACCGACAGGAAGAAGATGCTTTGATATGCAAATGATTAGCTTTTCAGAGCATTCACACAAGGTTGGCACCGGTGGCGACACCTACAACGTGCTGACATGAGGAAAGATTCCAACCGATTTCTCATACACAAACAGCACTTGGCCGGCGTTGCCTGGTGAAACGTTGTTGTGATGCCTCGTGTAAGGAGGAACAATGCGTATAATCACGTTTCAGACTTTGATAAAGGTCGGATTGTAGCCTATCGCGATTGCGGTTTATCGTATCGCGACATTCCTGCTCGCGTTGGTCGAGATGCAATGACTGTTAGCAGAATATGGAATCGGTGAGTTCAGGAGGGTAATACGGGACGCCGTGCTGGATCCCAACGGCCTCGTGTCACTAGCAGTCGAGATGACAGGCATCTTATTCGCATGGTTGAAATGGATCGTGCAGCCACGTCTCTATCCCTGAGTCGACAGATGGAGGCGTTTTCAAGACAGCAACCATCTGCACGAACAGTTCGACGGCGTTTGCAGCATCATGGACTATCAGCTCGGAGACAATGGCTGCGGTTACCCTTGACGCTGCATCACACTCAGGAGCGCCTGCGATGGTGTACTCAACGACGAACCTGGGTGCACGATTGGCAAAACGTCATTTCTTCGGATGAATCCAGGTTATATTTACACCATCATGATGGTCGCATCCGTGTTTGGCGACATCGCGGTGAACGCACATTGGAAGCGTGTAATCGTCATCACCATACTGGCGTATGACCCGGCGTGATGGTAGGGGGTGCTATTGGTTACACGTCTCGGTGACCTCTTATTCGCATTGACGGCACTTTGAACAGTGGACGTTAAATTTCAGATGTGTTACGACCCGTGGCTCTACCCCTCATTCGATCCCTGCGAAACTCTACATTTCGGCAGGATAATGCACGAACGCATGTTGCAGGTCCTATACAGGCCTTTCTCGTTACAGAAAATGTTAGACTGCTGCCCTGGCCAGCACATTTTCCAGATCTCTCACCAATTGAAAAGTCTGGTCAGTGGTGGCAGAGCAAGTGGCTCGTCACAATACGCCAGTCACTACTCTTGATGAACTGTGGTATCGCGTTGAAGCTGCATGGGCAGCTGTACCTGTACACGCCATGCGAGCTCTGTTTGACTCAATGCCCAGGCGTATCAAGGCCGTTATTACGGCCAGAGGTGGTTGTTCTGGGTACTGATTTCTCAGGATATATGCACCCAAATTGCGTGAAAATGTAATCACAGGTCAGTTCTAGTATAATACACTCCTGGAAATGGAAAAATGAACACATTGACACCGGTGTGTCAGACCCACCATACTTGCTCCGGACACTGCGAGAGGGCTGTACAAGCAATGATCACACGCACGGCACAGCGGACACACCAGGAACCGCGGTGTTGGCCGTCGAATGGCGCTAGCTGCGCAGCATTTGTGCAACGCCGCCGTCAGTGTCAGCCAGTTTGCCGTGGCATACGGAGCTCAATCGCAGTCTTTAACACTGGTAGCATGCCGCGACAGCGTGGACGTGAACCGTATGTGCAGTTGACGGACTTTGAGCGAGGGCGTATAGTGGGCATGCGGGAGGCCGGGTGGACGTACCGCCGAATTGCTCAACACGTGGGGCGTGAGGTCTCCACAGTACATCGATGTTGTCGCCAGTGGTCGGCGGAAGGTGCACGTGCCCGTCGACCTGGGACCGGACCGCAGCGACGCACGGATGCACGCCAAGACCGTAGGATCCTACGCAGTGCCGTAGGGGACCGCACCGCCACTTCCCAGCAAATTAGGGACACTGTTGCTCCTGGGGTATCGGCGAGGACCATTCGCAACCGTCTCCATGAAGCTGGGCTACGGTCCCGCACACCGTTAGGCCGTCTTCCGCTCACGCCCCAACATCGTGCAGCCCGCCTCCAGTGGTGTCGCGACAGGCGTGAATGGAGGGACGAATGGAGACGTGTCGTCTTCTGCGATGAGAGGCGCTTCTGCCTTGGTGCCAATGATGGTCGTATGCGTGTTTGGCGCCGTGCAGGTGAGCGCCACAATCAGGACTGCATACGACCGAGGCACACAGGGCCAACACCCGGCGTCATGGTGTGGGGAGCGATCTCCTACACTGGCCGTACACCACTGGTGATCGTCGAGGGGACACTGAATAGTGCACGGTACATCCAAACCGTCATCGAACCCATCGTTCTACCATTCCTAGACCGGCAAGGGAACTTGCTGTTCCAACAGGACAATGCACGTCCGCATGTATCCCGTGACACCCAACGTGCTCTAGAAGGTGTAAGTCAACTACCCTGGCCAGCAAGATCTCCGGATCTGTCCCCCATTGAGCATGTTTGGGACTGGATGAAGCGTCGTCTCACGCGGTCTGCACGTCCAGCACGAACGCTGGTCCAACTGAGGCGCCAGGTGGAAATGGCATGGCAAGCCGTTCCACAGGACTACATCCAGCATCTCTACGATCGTCTCCATGGGAGAATAGCAGCCTGCATTGCTGCGAAAGGTGGATATACACTGTACTAGTGCCGACATTGTGCATGCTCTGTTGCCTGTGTCTATGTGCCTGTGGTTCTGTCAGTGTGATCATGTGATGTATTTGACCCCAGGAATGTGTCAATGAAGTTTCCCCTTCCTGGGACAACGAATTCACGGTGTTCTTATTTCAATTTCCAGGAGTGTAGTTCTCGAAAGAACAGTTACTGTTGATGACCGTGCAGCTTTTTCCTGGAATAAATGATAACTAACTGACAACCTCAGCTGCCGACAGGTGTTGTTGTTATACCTCGATGTGGACAGCTGAAAATGTGTGCCCCGACCTAGACTCGAACCTGGAATCTCCTGCTTACATGGCAGACGCTCTATCCATCTGAGCCACCGAGGACACAGATGATTAGGGCGACTGCAGGGACTTATCCCTTGCGCGCTTCCCGTGAGACATTCCCAACAGTCCACAATTCTAAATATGTATTGTACCTTATAGACATTTGCCCATCCACTCATTACTCGCGCACGCTTTGGCGATTCCCGTAAGAGTTTGGGCAACCTGTGCCCATTCGCACAGACGAAGGTCAATGGCTGGGTAGCCTTTAACTATATATGCGAAGACAGTAACTTGTTCTCGAAAGAACAGTTGCTGGTGATGACCGTGCAGCTTTTTCCTGGAATAAATGATAACTAACTGACAACCTCAGCTGCCGACAGGTGTTGTTGTTATACCTCGATGTGGACAGCTGAAAATGTGTGCCCCGACCGGGTCTCGAACCCGGGATCTCCTGCTTACATGGCAGACGCTCTATCCACCTGAGCCACCGAGGACACAGATGAATTGGGCGACTGCAGGGACTTATCCCTTGCACGCTTCCCGTGAGGCTCACATTCCCAACTGTCCACAATTCTACATATGTATTGTACTTTATAGACATTTGCCCATCCACTCATTACTCGCGCACGCTTTGGCGATTCCCGTAAGAGTTTGGGCAACGGAAAAGAGCCCAATACAACTACACTTTCATGGAATCTGATGCAGTTTTACGAGACACCATTGTATTTCGTTACTCGTTAATCAAGGTTCAAATTTTGGTACTTAATCACGAATATTACATCAATTTCAGACATACCATCACTCAATATTGAGGAGCTCACCGGGATTCCTTACGTATAGCTGCAGATCCGCCATCAAGTGGTAGGAAACTAAACTGATACCACAAGTCCCGTTTCCATGTCACATGTCACATACACTACTGGCCATTAAAATTGCTACACCACGAAGATGACGTGCTACAGACGCGAAATCTTACCGACAGGAAGAAGATGCTTTGATATGCAAATGATTAGCTTTTCAGAGCATTCACACAAGGTTGGCACCGGTGGCGACACCTACAACGTGCTGACATGAGGAAAGATTCCAACCGATTTCTCATACACAAACAGCACTTGGCCGGCGTTGCCTGGTGAAACGTTGTTGTGATGCCTCGTGTAAGGAG
The DNA here is from genome assembly GCF_023898315.1 of Schistocerca nitens. Lineage (NCBI taxonomy): Eukaryota > Metazoa > Arthropoda > Insecta > Orthoptera > Acrididae > Schistocerca > Schistocerca nitens. The sequence goes on from NC_064620.1 coordinate 46,367,474, forward strand.
GAACAATGCGTATAATCACGTTTCAGACTTTGATAAAGGTCGGATTGTAGCCTATCGCGATTGCGGTTTATCGTATCGCGACATTCCTGCTCGCGTTGGTCGAGATGCAATGACTGTTAGCAGAATATGGAATCGGTGAGTTCAGGAGGGTAATACGGGACGCCGTGCTGGATCCCAACGGCCTCGTGTCACTAGCAGTCGAGATGACAGGCATCTTATTCGCATGGTTGAAATGGATCGTGCAGCCACGTCTCTATCCCTGAGTCGACAGATGGAGGCGTTTTCAAGACAGCAACCATCTGCACGAACAGTTCGACGGCGTTTGCAGCATCATGGACTATCAGCTCGGAGACAATGGCTGCGGTTACCCTTGACGCTGCATCACACTCAGGAGCGCCTGCGATGGTGTACTCAACGACGAACCTGGGTGCACGATTGGCAAAACGTCATTTCTTCGGATGAATCCAGGTTATATTTACACCATCATGATGGTCGCATCCGTGTTTGGCGACATCGCGGTGAACGCACATTGGAAGCGTGTAATCGTCATCACCATACTGGCGTATGACCCGGCGTGATGGTAGGGGGTGCTATTGGTTACACGTCTCGGTGACCTCTTATTCGCATTGACGGCACTTTGAACAGTGGACGTTAAATTTCAGATGTGTTACGACCCGTGGCTCTACCCCTCATTCGATCCCTGCGAAACTCTACATTTCGGCAGGATAATGCACGAACGCATGTTGCAGGTCCTATACAGGCCTTTCTCGTTACAGAAAATGTTAGACTGCTGCCCTGGCCAGCACATTTTCCAGATCTCTCACCAATTGAAAAGTCTGGTCAGTGGTGGCAGAGCAAGTGGCTCGTCACAATACGCCAGTCACTACTCTTGATGAACTGTGGTATCGCGTTGAAGCTGCATGGGCAGCTGTACCTGTACACGCCATGCGAGCTCTGTTTGACTCAATGCCCAGGCGTATCAAGGCCGTTATTACGGCCAGAGGTGGTTGTTCTGGGTACTGATTTCTCAGGATATATGCACCCAAATTGCGTGAAAATGTAATCACAGGTCAGTTCTAGTATAATACACTCCTGGAAATGGAAAAATGAACACATTGACACCGGTGTGTCAGACCCACCATACTTGCTCCGGACACTGCGAGAGGGCTGTACAAGCAATGATCACACGCACGGCACAGCGGACACACCAGGAACCGCGGTGTTGGCCGTCGAATGGCGCTAGCTGCGCAGCATTTGTGCAACGCCGCCGTCAGTGTCAGCCAGTTTGCCGTGGCATACGGAGCTCAATCGCAGTCTTTAACACTGGTAGCATGCCGCGACAGCGTGGACGTGAACCGTATGTGCAGTTGACGGACTTTGAGCGAGGGCGTATAGTGGGCATGCGGGAGGCCGGGTGGACGTACCGCCGAATTGCTCAACACGTGGGGCGTGAGGTCTCCACAGTACATCGATGTTGTCGCCAGTGGTCGGCGGAAGGTGCACGTGCCCGTCGACCTGGGACCGGACCGCAGCGACGCACGGATGCACGCCAAGACCGTAGGATCCTACGCAGTGCCGTAGGGGACCGCACCGCCACTTCCCAGCAAATTAGGGACACTGTTGCTCCTGGGGTATCGGCGAGGACCATTCGCAACCGTCTCCATGAAGCTGGGCTACGGTCCCGCACACCGTTAGGCCGTCTTCCGCTCACGCCCCAACATCGTGCAGCCCGCCTCCAGTGGTGTCGCGACAGGCGTGAATGGAGGGACGAATGGAGACGTGTCGTCTTCTGCGATGAGAGGCGCTTCTGCCTTGGTGCCAATGATGGTCGTATGCGTGTTTGGCGCCGTGCAGGTGAGCGCCACAATCAGGACTGCATACGACCGAGGCACACAGGGCCAACACCCGGCGTCATGGTGTGGGGAGCGATCTCCTACACTGGCCGTACACCACTGGTGATCGTCGAGGGGACACTGAATAGTGCACGGTACATCCAAACCGTCATCGAACCCATCGTTCTACCATTCCTAGACCGGCAAGGGAACTTGCTGTTCCAACAGGACAATGCACGTCCGCATGTATCCCGTGACACCCAACGTGCTCTAGAAGGTGTAAGTCAACTACCCTGGCCAGCAAGATCTCCGGATCTGTCCCCCATTGAGCATGTTTGGGACTGGATGAAGCGTCGTCTCACGCGGTCTGCACGTCCAGCACGAACGCTGGTCCAACTGAGGCGCCAGGTGGAAATGGCATGGCAAGCCGTTCCACAGGACTACATCCAGCATCTCTACGATCGTCTCCATGGGAGAATAGCAGCCTGCATTGCTGCGAAAGGTGGATATACACTGTACTAGTGCCGACATTGTGCATGCTCTGTTGCCTGTGTCTATGTGCCTGTGGTTCTGTCAGTGTGATCATGTGATGTATCTGACCCCAGGAATGTGTCAATAAAGTTTCCCCTTCCTGGGACAATGAATTCACAGTGTTCTTATTTCAATTTCCAGGAGTGTATATTTGTCCAATGAATACCCGTTTATCATCTGCATTTCTCCTTGGTGTAGCAATTTTAATGGTCAGTAGTGTAAGTTTGACATATCAGGCTCTTCTAATATGCCTAGGCGACGCTCCAGTAAGCTCTTCTTGTCAACATGCACTGCCTGGCAAAAGAAGCCAAACACCACGTTTCGTGCCGGAACCCAAACCTTTCTGCCGTCTCCTGCCGCAGCTCTGCAGTAAGAGTAATACGACGCGCAATGAGCAAGCGCACCAAGTAAGGGCCAATCTCCCGACCGTGTTGTAACCGCAACCGACAGACCATACAGTCAGACTCGCTTCCTCGATGCTTCAGACTTAAATAGCCGAACCCGCGATGAACAACCGACTCGAGGCCGGCCAAAGCGAAACCGGTGGGAAAGATGACATTACAAGAAAGGGGTACTGCCGCCAGCCGCGCGACGTATGAATAATATCTTAGAAGAAATGGTAACAGAAAATGACAAAGAACTCGAAGATCTGTGTAGAAAGGCCTCAAAACTCGCAATAGAAGTCGAAGTAACAATGACAGCATCTAATTCTGAGTCCACAGTGAAATATGAAGACAATAGACCTGTTAGGCCCGAAGAAGTATTATAGAAAAAAAAACTGGATTGCCTTTCTGCACACATAAGAATCTAGTTTCACGAAAGCCACCATCAAAAATAATTAAAACCCCTTCAAAGTATTATTTCAGGAAACACATAACTTGCAGCAACGAGCCGGCATGTGTGACCGAGCGGTTCTAGGCGCTTCAGACCGGAACCGCGCTGCTGCTACAGTCGCAGGTTCGAATCCTGCCTCGGGCATGGATGTGTGTGCTGTTCTTAGGTTAGTTAGGTTTAAGTAGCTTTAGGTCTAGGGGACTGATGACCTCAGATGTTAAGTCCGATAGTGCTTAGAGCCATTTGAACCATTTTGTAGCAACGAAAGTAAATTGAAATCGGTCAAACGTTGCCAAGCAATGTTGCCAGAAACTGTACTTGCAGGTAGAGAGTATTTCGTTTGGAAACAAAAATGGCTTAAAGAGTTGTCAAGTACAAGACTAGAGCACGCATTGGCGGAGTTACAGACGTGTCATTCGGAATATCTTCTCAGTACTAGACTTTTATCCAAACTACAGTCAGCCTCCCAGTTTCAGCAACACCAGACAGGGCGTTTTCGGCTTTAAAACATTAAAAACGTACAGCAGGAACAGTGAACATCAAGACAGACGGAATGGTCGTGCTTTGCTCTCTGTGCCTTGCAGCCTTGATCCAGAGGAAGTAATGAATCCGTTTTCCAAACTGCCACGATGGATAAATACTTGCTGAAGGTAAGTGTTAGCACCTATTCTGCGTTCCACTGTTTCCTTAATATACGCAAATTTTTGGACTGAAATTAAATAGAGAAAATTGTGTCCTTGGAATTATAGACAGTAACCCCCACCCCTCCAAAAAGATCCTGAATAGTCCCATGGTGTGCACAAAGGAAGAAATTATAGAATTGATGCGCTTCCTATACTCTGAATGGGCTGAAGCTGCGGAGATTATTCCCAGAATCAAGTTCCTGATGTGTCGGTCTCGCGGGAGTCAGCACCGACACAAAAAAGGAAGCAGAGAAGTTTCGATGGATGGTGGCAGGAATCCCAATGACCTGTATACTAAACTTGAAGATTAATTGAGCACTTTATTTCTGAAAAGAAATGAAACGTAACTCGATTCTGTGCTTCCTGTGCCTCCTACATACAAGTACTTTACTCTCTATTACTACTCGCAGAATGCAGGGTAAGCAACGTGATCTTGTTACCCAGTATTGAGTGACAAGGGCGACGGGCGACGGGCGACTGGTTAAGCCACTGTTGAGAGGGGGCGCTGAACTCTGTCTTCCTGGAGGTGTGGCGCTGTCGGCTCTTTCCATTGGCGCGCTGGTCACCACGTTCCTGATGCTATTTCGCGGCGCTGCGCTGGTCGGTGTGCAGTTGAAGGATTGTACAGCTTCAGTATTGTGATGGCTGTCTTAGAGAGCGAAACGTTTACAAGGATAAACCGCCTTAAAAGTGAGCCGGCCGCGGTGGACGAGCGATTCTAGGCGCTACAGTCTAGAACCTCGCGACCGCTATGGTCGCAGGTTCGAATCCTGCCTCGGGCATAGATGTGTGTGATGTCCTTAGGTTAGTTAGGTATAAGTAGTTCTAAGTTCTAGGGGACTGATGACCTCAGAAGTTAAGTCTCATAGCGCTCAGAGCCATTGGAACTATTTTTGAACCGCTTTAAAAGTGAAAGTGTTTCTGTATGTTTGGGTAGCTTGTCCAATTCCTAAATAGACAGGAACATTGAGATACCGAGTGAATGATTCGTCATCACTGTCGCGCCACAATGTTTCACACTTCGTATGAGTTGAAAATTACTTACCATTCAGTATCTGCAATCACATACGATTCTCTAAACAATAGAAACGTTTGTGCTTGTAAGTTACTACATCAACAGTGTAAGTAGGCTGTTTAGGTTTTTTTATTGGTAACGCCACGTAGCGCTCTGTATGAAAATCACTGGCTGTGCTGTGTGCTGTCTGTGGCTGGTTAGCATTGTTGTAATATTCGCCATTGTAGTGTTGGGCAGTTGGCTGTTAACAGCGCGTAGCGTTGCGCAGTTGGAGGTGAGCCACCAGCAGTGGTGGATGTGGGGAGAGAGATGGCGGAATTTTGAGAGCGGACGATCTGGATGTGTGTCCAACAGAAAGAGTAAATTTGTAATATTGGATATCATGGACTGATATATATATATATATATATATATATATATATATATATATATATATATATATTATGACTTTTGAACACTGTTAAGGTAAATACATTGCTTTGATACATTCTCTATCAAAATATTTCATTTGCTAACTATGCCTATCAGTAATTAGTGCCTTCAGGAGTTTTAATATTTTATTTAGCTGGCAGTAGTGGCGCTCGCTGTATTGAGTAGTTCGAGTAACGAAGATTTTTGTGAGGTAAGTGATTTGTGAAACGTATAGGTTAATTTAGTCAGGGCCATTCTAAATGGTTCAAATGGCTCTGAGCACTATGGGACTTAACATCTGTGGTCATCAGTCCCCTAGAACTTAGAACTACTTAAACCTAACTAACCTAAGGACATCACACACATCCATGCCCGAGGCAGGATTCGAACCCGCGACCGAAGCGGTCGCGCGGTTCCGGACTGAGCGCCTAGAACCGCTAGACCACCGCGGCCGGCCAGGGCAATTCTCTTGTAGGGATTATCGAAAGTCAGATTTTTCCAAGGGAACGTTTCAACAGCACAAATAGGAACGTTAGGCAATGATGAAATCAAAGTTAAGCCTTTTAAGAGGAAGAAGAATTTCTCAGTCGTCTAGTAACCGCTGATAAGATGTTCCTCCATTACTATGAACAAGAGACTGTTCGGCAGACCGTTGTGTGGAAATATCACCTTCATCTACAGAAAAAAGCTTAAAAGCTAAGTGCCATAAAAAAAAAATTATAAAGCACGTGTTTCAGGCTATGAGAGTATCACTGCTGATTCAGTACATTTCTGAAGCTCAAACAGTGTTAGGAGACAACTACTGCGAGGTACTGTGAGATTTGAAAACCGAAATCAAGACAAAGAGGGAGAAAAGCTTTCAAAGAGTGTGTGTATGCTTCTGGACAATGTTGGCCGTCGTAAATCTGGAAAGACGATTCAGTGTATTCCAAACCTTGGTTCTGAGTTGCTGGAGCCTCCACCGTACAGTTCGGACCTATCTGTAAGTGTTTTTCACCATTTTGGTGTGATGAAGCAGTGATTTACTATTTGTGTCCATTGTACTTCATTTTGTACGTTAGTATTATCTGGGTGATTCTAAATTAATTTATATGTACTTTAGAGGGGAATTCTTTCACAATTGATTGTGTTCAGTTACTTAACGGTCTTCCTTGTCAAACCATCGATAAGAAATGTGATAGTAATTAAACTAGAATCGAACGCATAGTTAGCGGTGAGATAGATTTCAAAACTTGTTTCTCTTCTGCGGAAGTTACTTTGTAGAAGCGTGGTAGCGTCGAGGACACGTTGCAGACACAAATCAGTGTGAACTTTTCTAACCTTACATCCCCGCTCCCTCCTCTTTAAAATTGGTACACAATTTTTATTGAAATTACTTTGTAAACAGCGTAACTACGACAGATATATGATAGACAAAACAATCTGTTTAAAAATTATAACACTTTACCGTAATTTTCTGAAAAATAAATTAATAAACACTGTTCATAATATCGCAGAAAGAGTAACGTTTCTTACCTTTAGCTACTCAAATAAATCTTCTATCCAGTTATTATTTTGAATGTTACACAGAAAAGCGCCTGATCTGTAAAACCGTGTGTGTGTGTGTGTGTGTGTGTGTGGTGTGTGTGTGTGTGTGTGAGAGAGAGAGAGGGAGAGAGAGAGAGAGACAGAGAGAGAGAGAGAGAGAATGGTGGGCGTCTGTTTGGGTGTTTAGTGTAATTCATAGCGGAAACTGTCACTGGTAAAATGTTCGATAACAGGAGCAAAAACGTTACAGTGTACATGCACACGCAAACGAGGTAATTGCGAGTGTGCGGTCTGAAGCCGCCACAGACTTCAGTTTGAAATATTGTTCTAGTTAGGACAAATATATTTGAAACGTAAACTTTTCGATTAGGTCCGCAGCTAACTGGCTACACTATCAAGAAATACAATACTGCTTCAGCACGTAACAATTCACAATTTACTGGATACACTTTTTATCAAACGAGATGTTCTACATGCCATCTTCATATGTGGGTGTAATACTGCATTGTCTCTGCAGTGAATTTCAAACACCCTTATATCATCTGGTTAATATGAATAAGTGAGCTCTTATCGTCTAATTTCTTCCAGGACAATTTTAATATCAATTGTTATTAACTTGCTATTTCACCATATTCGGCGGTTTTCAATGACGAATGTGGAACAATTAACATACAATAAATTTTCCATCATGTCTAGTGCTCTGCGATGCACTGGGAAAGTGTTAAAAAGGCGTTTGTTTCTTTTAATGTTGGTTGTCCCCTGTCACCTATTTTTCCTTTACGCAATGTAGTGCCAATGGATCACTAAAACAGCTAATAGAAGAGGAGCGTCGGAACATAATTCAGGGCCCTACGTGAATGCTGCAAAAGAAAGACTGCTTGATTGGTGCCCAGTGTGAAATTGGTAAAAATAAGTACTACAGTAAAGCAAAGCGGAAAATGTTGTTGCCATATTCAAGACAGTGAGTCATGCTGACAGTGAAGAAAAAGAGAAAATGTCTTGCAAAGAACTCAGGATATATAGCAAACGAGTAAAACAACGAACAATTCACAATTTTCGATAAAACGTCGTATTTGGTCTCTCAGGTTTTGTCGATGTCGTTGTTCAACAGTGTGCTTCCGGGTGTTTAGTTGAGTTGTTTTCATTTTATGTACGAGGGACGTTTGAAAAGTCCGTGCAAAAATAAAAACTACTTATATGTTTGGGGGTAAACCTTTTTTATTTTTCGACATAGTCTCCTTTTAGACTTATACACTTCGTCCAATGCTGTTCTAATTTGTTGATCCCTTCCGAATAATAGGGATTGTCCAAGTCTGCAAATAGCTATTAGCTGCTGCAATCACCTCCTCGTTTGAATAAAATCTTTGTCCGTCAGCCATTTCTTCAAATTGGGGAACAAACAGTACTCCGAGGGAGCCAAGTCTTGAGAATAGGGGAGGGAGGGGGCGGTGAACCGAGTTAGAATCCTGTTTCCCATTAATTTTGCGACCACAACTGCTGAGGTATGTGTGCTGGTGCATTGTCATGATGGAAAAGGACATTTTTGCTGTCCAATCGCCGGCGTTTCTCTTGCATCTCTGTTTTCAAACGGTCCAATAACGATGAATAATATGCACCTGTAATAGTTTTACCCCTTTTCAGATAGTCGATGAGGATTATCCCTTGCGAATCCCAAAAGGCAGTCTCCATAACCTTTCCGGCCGAACGAATGGTTCAAATGAAGCAAATGGCTCTGAGCTCTATGGGACTTAACTTCTAAGGTCATCAGTCCCCTAGAACTTAGAAGTACTTAAACCTAACTAACCTAAGGACATCGCACACATCCTTGCCCGATGCAGGATTCGAACCTGCGACCGTAGCGGTAACGCTGTTCCAGACTGTAGCGCCTAGAACAGCACGGTCACACATGCCGGCCCGAACGAATGGTCTTCGCCTTTCTTGGTGCCGATTCTCCCTTGGTAACCCATTGTTTAGATTGTTGTTTGGTCTCAGGAGTGTAGTAATGTATGCATGTTTCATCCACAGTGATGAAAGGACGTTTAAAGTCCTGCGGATTCTTCCTGAACAGCTGCAAACCATCCTTGCAACACTTCACACGATTCAGTTTTTTGGTCAAATGTGAGCAATCGCGGAACCCGTCTTCCGGATAGCTTTCTCATGTCCAAATACTTATGCAAAATATTATGTACCCGTTCATTCGAGATGCCCACAGCACTAGCAATCTCACGCACCTTAACTCTAATGTCCTCCATCACCATATCATGGATTTTATCAACGATTCCTGGAGTCGTAACCTCCACAGGGCGTCCAGAACGTTCAGCATCACTTGTGCCCATATGGCCACTCCGAAAAACCACTTATAAACTGTTCTAATCGAAGGTGCAGAGTCCCCGTAATGTTTATCAAGCTTCTGTTTAGTCTCCTGAGGCGTTTTGCCATTTCATAAAGTAATGTTTAATCCACACACGAAATTCTTTTCCGTCCATTTTTTGACACTCACTCGACTTCCTTGATTCACACGAATGCCAAACACAAAGAAATAGACCAATATGGCTGAAACTTGGTGTGCGTTCGTTGCAAAGATGCTACTAACTAAACATGACCTCGATACGCGCCGGTGGTGCCATCTCTCGGACTTTACACGTACTTTTCAAACACACCTCGTAGAATACCTTGACAGCCGACCTGGTCATATACGACGGGCGTTCAGTAAGTAATGCATTTTCTTGTCTGAAAGCAGGTGGATTTTACCCTCCATTGTTCCCCACTCTTTTGTACGCAAATGCCTAGTTTTCAAGGTAACCTCCATTCAAAACAACGGCCTGATGCCACCTTACTGGGATGGCCTTTACGCACCGCTCTACTGGTCCACATCGTAGCCAACCTCCTGCTGCATCAATGATCTCTCCATCATATTCGGCCAAACAGATGAAAATCAGAAGGTGCTAGACCTGGGCTATAGGATGGTTGAGGAAGGGTAGTCCAGTGAAGTAATTTGATCTCCTCACGAATGTGCAGAGGCCCAGAAGGCCGTCATCATGACTGTACCTGCTGACGATGCGGTTTTGAAATCTTCTTCCAAGGAAGGTGGTGCGGGGTCACCCCACGGATAACCGTTTTGTTTCCGAAACTGGTGAACCCATGTTTCATCGCCTGTGAAAAAGTTCGACAAAATATTGTCACAGTTAGGCTTGTAACGCGCAAGCAATTCCGCACAGATGGCCCTAATGGCACTGAGCACTATGGGACTTAACATCTGTGGTCATCAGTCCCCTAGAACTTAGAACTACTTAAACCTAACCAACCTAAGGACATCATACACATCCATGCCCGAGGCAGGATTCGAACCTGCGACCGTAGCAGTCGCGCGGTTCCGGACTGAGCGCCTAGAACCGCTAGACCACCGCGACCGGCAGGTGGCCCTAGTTGGGCTTTATGGTCGGCTCTTTATGGCGACGAGGAACCAGCGGGCATACATGTTTGATTACCCCAATTGGAGGATGAGTGTGTCAGCACTATCAAAAATGGTTCAAATGGCAAGATTTTAAGCATGGCTGCAACAGCAACTGTTAAAATTCTTCACAATAAAAGATGATAGCCAAAAACAGTTGCAGGATAAAATTTTTTATTAAAATTCTTGACCAAGGTTTCGGTACATATAAATATACCTTCATCAGAAGTAAAACTTCTAAAATTACATCCTGCAATGGAGAATAATAAAACAATTATGCCAAAGGCGTTGTCAAGAATTTTAATAAAAATTTTTATCCTGCAACTGTTTTTGGCTGTCATCTTTTATTGTGATGGTTCAAATGGCTCTGAGCACTATGGGAGTTAACTTCTGAGGTCATCATTCCCAAAGAACTTAGAACTACTTAAACCTAACTAACGTAAGGACATCACACACATCCATGCCCGAGGCAGGATTTGAACCTGCGACCGCAGCGGTCGCGCTGTTCCAGACTGTAGCGCCTAGAACCACTCGGCCACTGCGGCCGGCAGCAGTATCAACAGAAACGACCAGATGAGCAGCGAAGTGTCTGATACTGATCCGTCGGTCACCTCGAATGACAGTGTCAGCACGTTCCAGTTTCGCAGGAGTGACAGCTGTGTATGGCCGGCCGGCTCACAGGAGATGGGACAGGGGTGCGCGACCTTGTTGCGATTATGACAGGCGCCTCGTCAAATGACTGACCGTGCTTTCGTTCACTGCCAGGTCTCCGTCGACATATTGCAAGCACCGCTGAATATTTGGGCAACGGCCTTGGCGCAGTGGATACACCAGTTCCCGTCAGATCACCGAAATTAAGCGCTGTCGCGCGTGGCCGGCACTTGGATGGGTGACCACCCGAGCCGCCATGCACTGTTGCAATTTTTCGCGGTGCATCAGCCTCATGATGCCAATTGAGGAGCTACTCGACCGAATAGTTGCGGCTCCGGTCAAAGAAAACCATCATAACGATCGGGAGATCGGTGTGCTGACCACATACCCCTGTCATCCGCATCCTCAACTGAGGATGACACGGCGGTCGGATGGTCCCGATGGCCTACTTGTGGCGTGAAGACGGATTGCTTTATGTATATTTAGGATACTCTTTTTTTCTTGTCTACCAAAAGAGACCGAGTGAGAGCTCTCTGCTTAGAACGCCCCTTCGCTACAGACATTTTGAAGGCTACGTATAGTGTCGTCGTCTACCGAATCTTCATAAACTATTGGGGCTGAAGCGGGAATATTCCACGACGGCTCGCAACAAATTCCACATTTTTTCAGCCGAAAGTTGTCAAGAAAAGAAATGTGCTGCATTACTTATTGAACGTCCCTCTTGCATCAGTTGCTGCCAGTTTTGCTGTTATGTCTACTCGCTGTGTGGGCTCCAACTGGATTATGAATTATAATTGCTCTCGCACAGCTATTTAAAACTGATTTCAACTCCCGACGCCCACTAAGCCCTTCGATGCTCTTTTCTTTCTCGGAGGCCGCACTGATTTTCCGTGAAACACATATTTCCTAGGCGTCTCCCAGCTCTAGTGGGTGGCCCCCGGCGATATTTTAATAAATCGAGTGCTGGACACTGCATTCAGCAAAGCTAGGAAACGCTGAGACGATGTGTACTTCACGGAATGTCAGAGCGCGATCTGTAAAAGGAAAGAGCATCGAAGGTCGTAGTGGGCGTCGGGAGTGGAACTCAGATGTAAATAGCGGCGACAGACCAATAATACTCTACTACCGCAGCTCTAACACGAAATAGATGGCCACCACCACTCTACTGGAGATTTCAAGCGACCTGCAACAATCTGACAAGATGGGCAGCTACCTGGCGCATTGGCTTTCATGCAAACAGGTGGCTCCGATCACTATGGGACTCAACTGCTCAGGTCATTATTCCCCTAGAACTTAGAACTAGTTAAACCTAACTAACCTAAGGACATCACAACATCACACACATCCATCCCCGAGGCAGGATTCGAACCTGCGACCGTAGCGGTCTCGCGGTTCCAGACTGCAGCGCCTAGAACCGCTCGGTCACCCCGGCCGGCTGCAAACAGGTGCCGAGGAATGATCATCACCGAGCATCATCCACCAGCAAGGGAAGAAATCAAGCTGTTTCACTCTCCGAGACCATGGACAGCATCGGCACGCTACCTACGGGTTCTACTGGACGTGAAACTAACACGGAAGTGAGGAAGGAAGTATCCTAATCTCCAAACCAGTTGTACTCTTTCACTGATGACAACTTGAACCTCTCTGCGAAAGGCCATTGCATGTCTACAGAAGATATGACCGACCGGCAATGTACAACACTAGTCCAGTGAGGGGTCTGGCAGCGAAAACTCACACCGGGAGGCTCCAAAAATAACAAAATATTGCACTCCGACGAATCTGTCGTGTGCTCAGGGATTTTCTTAGAAGTGCTTATGTGAAGCAGACGATGTACAACTGGTGATGGAGAAAAAGAAGACTATTTCAAATAGGTGTGCAGCAGAAAAGAAGATCGGTCAGCTCACTAATTCGGTATTTTGGACTTTACAACGAAAGCAAAGATCGCTACTGGTGATCAGTGGCTGTACTAAACAGGTAGTAGAGCCATGCATACTGATAAGTCACAAAAAGTGGGTAATACGATAAAAGTACTTTTACACGGGCTATAAAAATAATATATTGACGACAATATAGCACAATTATGTTGTCAGACAACATCACGACCACACGAATGGCAGCCACATGTACGGCAACATTGCTAGCCACTGTTTCAGCCTTCCGAGCCAGAAGTGTTTGGCCGCGAATTGTATGGAATGAGCTAGTGGAAGTGCGTGAGGCTCTCCTACATTTGCATTCCACAACGAATACAATTAGCAAGAAAATGAGAAATAGCGATTCATGAATGCGTTCTTTTTTAAACGAAGTAAGTGAACAGCTTCCGAAACTTTATAAGTCGTGCACTGATACCGCATACCTACCTTTTACAGAACCCCGAAACACCTAATTTGAACATATCGTGTAAAAGCAATTCGTCCGACAACTGATACGACCAGAGCCAATATGAAAGATTATATCAGTTACAACAAGAAAAACGGTCACCTACCAGTTGTTGGCTGGTGGTGATTCTACATCTACATCTATATACATAATCCGCAATCCACCATACGGTGCGTGGCGGAGGTTACCTCATACCACAACTAGCATCTTCTCTCCCTGTTCCACTCCCAAACAGAACGAGGGAAAAATGACTGCCTATATGCCTCTGTACGAGCCCTATCTCTCTTATCTTATCTTTGTAGTCTTTCCGCAAAATATAAGTTGGCGGCACTAAAATTGTACTGCAGTCTGCCTCAGATGCTGGTTCTCTATATTTCCTCAGTAGCTATTCACGAAAAGATCTCCTCCTTTCCTCCAGAGACTCCCACTCGAGTTCCGGAGGCATTTCCGTAACACTCGCGTGATGATCAAACCTACCAGTAACAAATCTAGTAGCCCGCCTCTGAATTGCTTTTATGTCCTCCCTCAATCAGACCCGATAGGGATTCCAAATGCTCGAGCAGTACTCAAGAATACGTCGTATTAGTGCTTTATAAGCGGTATCCTTTACAGATGAACCACATGTTTCCAAAATTCTAGCAATGAACCGAAGACGAATATCCGCCTTCTCCACAACTGCCATTACATGCTTGTCCCACTTCATATCGCTCTGCAATGTCGCCCAAATATTTAATCGACATGACTGTGTCAAGCGCTACACTACTAATGGAGTATTCAAACATTACGGGATTCTTTTTCCTATTCATCTGCATTAATTTACATTTATCTATATTTAGAGTTACCTGTCATTCTTTACACCAATCACAAATCCGTTCCAAGTCATCTTGTATCCTCCTACAGTCACTCAACGACGACACTTTCCCGTACACCACAGCATCATCAGCAAACAGCCGCACATTGCTATCCACTCTATCCGAAAGATCATTTATGTAGATAGAAAACAACAGCGGACCTACCACACTTCCCTGGGGCACTCCAGATTACACCCTCACCTCCGATGAACACTCACTCTCGAGAATAACGTACTGGGTTCCATTACTTAAGACGTCTTCGAGCCACTCACATATTTGGGAACCAATCCCATATGCTCGTACCTTAGTTAGCAGTCTGCAGTGGGGCACCGAGTCAAACGCTTTCCGGAAGTCAAGGAATATGGCATCCGTCTGATACCCTTCATCCATGGTTCGCAATGTGAAAAAAGGGCGAGTTGCATTTCACAGGAGAGATGCTTTCTAAAGCCGAGATGATGCATGGACAGCAACTTCTCTGCCTCAAGGAAATTCATTATATTCGAACTGAGAATATGTTCCATAATCCTGCAAGAAACCGATGTTAGCCGGCCGAAGTGGCCGTGCGGTTAAAGGCGCTGCAGTCTGGAACCGCAAGACCGCTACGGTCGCAGGTTCGAATCCTGCCTCGGGCATGGATGTTTGTGATGTCCTTAGGTTAGTTAGGTTTAACTAGTTCTAAGTTCTATAGGACTAATGACCTCAGCAGTTGAGTCCCATAGTGCTCAGAGCCATTTGAACCATTGAATCCTGCGTGAAAGATTTCTCAAATGCTAAATTTAAAATGTCAGCTTTCGTTTTGCTGTCTTCCGTTGCCAGGCCACACTGATCAGTTAGTGACTGCATGGAAGCCTTCGACCCGCTTACCGATTTTACGTAAGACCAGAATTTCTTTTGGTTTTCAGCTAGATGTTTTGCTAAGGTATGACGGTGGTCATGCTTCGCGCATCGCTCTCTTTACAGCAGCACGAATCTCTACTAACTTTTGCCTGTCCCCATTCTCCCGATCTTTTCTGTACCGCGAGTGCAACTGTATTTGCTTACTGAGCATTCTCCGAATTGCGCTGTTAAACCACGGTGGGTCTTTTCCGTCCGTAACCCACTTTTTCGGCACATACTTCTCCAATTGAAACGTCCCCTTTGAAAAATTGTACAGGACTGTGCTTTAACTGACACACAATATTTTTTAGCGCAACGCAATCTGACTTTCAATAATCCCTACAAAAGAATGGCCCTGCCTAACATTAACCTATACCTTTTACAAATCACTTACCTCACAAAAATCTTCGTTACTCGAACTACTGCAATACAGCGAGCGCCACTACTGCCAGCTAAAAAAAAGATTCAAACTAAGGAAGGCACTAACTACTGATAGGCATAGTTAGCAAATGAAAGATTTTAATAGAGAACAAATAATGTATTTACCTTAATAGTCATAATATATATAGCAGTTCATGACAAATTACAAAACTCCGCCATCTCTCTCCCCACATCCACCACTGCTGGCGGCTCACCTCCAACTGCGCAACACTACGCGCTGTTCACATCCAGCTGCCGCTGCCCAACACTACAATGGCAGACAACAATGCAAACCAGCCACAGACTGCACACAGCACAGCCAGTGATTCTCACACAGACCGCTACGTAACGTTGCCAATAAGAAAACATAAACAGCCTACTTACATAGCCCCCATGCTCCCCACAAAAAAAAATTTACAAATTGTTTTGGGCAGTGGCCAATAATGATTTGAAAAAATTTTTCATAATTACAATAACGAAGATATCAAATGCACACACTTATTGATACAATGTTGGTCAAAAGCTAAAATTTTCTCACAGTCCATAAAGACAGTCCTGATCATTCATCACAGTAAAACTGCCGTTTCTTTTCTTAATGTCTGAGCAATAAAAGACAATGCACACGAAAGTAGTGGCTTTCCATGCAAAGAAGTAGTGTTGTCCTTCCAACGGAAAGACAGTGCTGACTCTTGACATGCAGACGGGTAATGGGCCATAACAGAGCAAACCCACAGCTGAGTCAGTCGAAGTTTTGAAGAATACTGGTAGGTAGGTCATCACAGAGCAGACCCACAGTAGTGCTGGTAGAGATTATGGTATTGGTGGGCCACCAGAGGTGCAGACCCACTGCAGTCCTTGTAGAAATAATGGTATTGGTGGGTCATCAACGATGCAGACCCACTGTAGTCCTTGTAGAGATAATGGTATTGTTTGGTCATCAAAGATGCAGACCCACTGTAGTCCATGTAGAGACGGCCAGCAGCCATCTGTTGTGACTATGCAGGTGCACAATCACCATTGAAGAGTCTTGTGGATAATATAGCAAGTCCATAACCCACCACTTGTGCACTCACAAAGTTTTTGGAATTGTCCTTAGAACCAGCAATGCTGTTATCCAGTCCCTTGCTGAATTATCAACACACATGCAAACACTATCAGTCCCTACTTCTCACATATTGTCCATATACTATGACCAACAGAAACGTGTGCAGTGAAATGTAACTTAATTTGAAGAACTGGTGTCTATACAATTATAAATTTACAATATAAGAATACAATTACAAAGGTACAAAGTACATCATTAAAGAACATAACAATACAGATAACTGTTGTAGTAATAGGGGCTTTACAAAAGAGTTGAACTAACATATACATCAGTGTTACAGGAATTATGACATAAGTAAATACATAAAAGGTCAGAATAACTTTTGAAACATCAACTTTACACATGAGCATTAAAACAAAACAGAACAAATAATGTTTAAACATCTTTACCAAGTAAATAACATGGTATTAGAAAAATTCTACAACATAACAACATCAGCTAAACACACAAAGACAGGAAAAACACAAATACACAAGGGAACACAAACACATAGTGGGATAACACAAGGAAAGGACAGGGTTTCTTTTACTGCAGTATTTTGCAAACAAAACTTTCTTTACTCCTTGGAGATCTCCCTTCGTTTCTCATTATTTCCAAAAAGTCCTATCTATACTTGCTTTCTGTACCTTTTTCGTATCACTTCTCAATGCATTTCATCGCAACTCATTCTCTTATATAGTCTACCCTTGTTAAGCTAACTTAAATCTACTGAGCTCAGATACTAAACTAAGGAACAAGGCAATGCAGCAGCACAAAACAATTAATACAAATAGCAATGAAAAGAATGGAAATTGTCACAGCAAGCAGCAATATTACAACTAATATAAGGCAATGAGCAGCAAACAAGAAAAATAAATCAGTAGTAAAAGTGGCTTAACAGAGCAATGTATAGTGAAATTTAGTAGCACTATGCCTGGCAGACAATAGCAGAAAATGAAATAACTTATACCTAAACATGACATAGCTCAAGCAGAAAAAATAGTACACTAAAGATAACAATGAAGATAAGGGAAATGTATAATCACATCTTAATGTCTAAGTAATTAAAGTGGTGCACCACAACTATTTCTACAAAAGAAATTACCAAGTACTTGAAAAGAAAATTATGAATGCAGTTCCTGTGAAGGTAAATGTCTTATTGTGCTCCCTCATTTTTTTGAAAAAAAATGTTATTTACTCGATCTGTAGACAGGAAATATTTATATTAGTACATCTATAAATTTTATTTTAACCAATGCTGCAGTGCAGCTAGAAACTAGATATTAAACAAAATGAGCAATCTCTCAACTAGAAAGACAATGGATGTAAAATGTTTCTCATCATTTCATTAGACATTTTAGTAAATATCATAAATTAAGAGCTCCACAGTGTAATCATATGTTTTCAAGTTCGAGCGTGTCGTATTTGCGATGCTTTCTACAAAGGAATGTCAATAGCGAGGATAATGGCCTCTTTTTTTGCACCTAATGGCTTTCTTTTGTGAGACGTCTACCTCTCAGCTGGGCACTCAAAACGCATTACACCAAGGTCACTTACCTTTCTTGCTGAAATATTTACGATGGCAGTTTCTGCCACAGTGACAGTCTCATATAAAAATATTTCACAGGTCAAGAATTTGGGTTACACATCTGTAGAAACAAAATCCTATAAATATAACAGCGTCCAAAAAATTTTCGCCAGCATTGTGATACATTCGCGCATATACACACATTTCATAACTCTTAAATTACGATTCTTGGTTTCCAACAACCTTTTTCACAAACCAGAGTCCCTAACCACTACTCATTATCCCTTACCTTATTCGTCGACACTTCTTCAATATTTCATCATAACAGATACGTAGCATAATCAAATAACTCATATAGCATCAGCTTATTGATCATAAACATACTGCAATAGCATTATACACATAGTCATCGTAATAATAACATCATAACACCTCAGTCAAATCTCAAAACCGTCGTAGCTTTCCGCAATAATGTCAAAACCTAAATAAAAAACCTCTGCTCATTTCAACAGTGTCAGCTGCCTCAAACGTACTTTAAAAATCGTGATCCCATACCAAATATATCATTCAAAGCTCTCATAATATCACAATGGGTCCGAAAAAATATGAACAGTTCACAAAGTACAAACAAAATACAATTTCGTAAGTGTGAAGTTACCCAACTGTGTAATTGCGTAAACATGTGTCACTGATGTAGTAAAAAAAATTTTTGTTTCTCTGTTAAATAATCAGGTAGCTGTGTAGTTCTGTGTTGGAGAAATATGGTACCGATGTGTAAAGTTGTATAAGCAAATACCATATTAGCTAGGGCTCCTTGTGCTTGCCAAGCACATGGTACACAAAGTAAGCGTGTACCCCCCTGAGGATTAATGTAATTATACCCTCAGGTGTTACAGATTACAGCAATGGAATGAAATATATCACGGAAAACCCTTGTATCATTGTACTTCAAATATCTTAAAAAATGCATGTTTTAAGTGCGAAATCAATCACTCAAATATGTGTCCTGTAGCGCTAAATGTGCGCCTTGCTGTAAGATAATCTCTGTGGAAGTGTCATAGTTATCGTCCTCCGAAAGCTAAGTTCTGCAGAAGCCAATGTACTTACCTCATGATACACCAAATTTCAAGTAAACCAAAATGTTGTATTAAAATCTCATTAGCAGTACTGGTAAATGTTCTAAGTATGTGAGCCTTATAGTCGTTACGTAATCGTGCAACTAACAAGCAAGAATGTACACACACAATAACACTGTGACGTCTGTTCACTATTCTGTGTTTAAAAATGTTCCCTAGGTTCTAGACTGGATATTTAACTTCAAACATTGTTGCATGTTAACAGTTTCTTAAGTCTGACAAAGCATACTAGAAATGTGAAGTGAAAAGTTTTATACCAAAGACTAAGTTAAAAAGCAGATTATCTCTCAATAAATGGTTTTACATGTGAAATGTGGTGTAAACCTTTACTCTTCCTAGTATGCAGAGTTTCAACTTCAACGCAATTATCATGTGGTATACGTCGGATTCTGTATGGTCCATTGTAAACTAGAAAGAATTTGTGATTTAAGTGTTTCTTCTTATGTGACAATGAATGAGCTTTAATGAGAACTTTCTGACCAACATACGATTTCTTTGCATTTGCTTTACCATGTAGTTTTCTCCTTCTGTCTGCTGCAGATTTTATATTTTTAAGAGCCAAATCAATTATGTCTTTGTGTCGAAGTTTACGTGTATTCGGGAAAGGTACAAGCTCTCTGATTCTGTTCGGTGGTTCTTCATTCTTCAGTACAAGAGTAGGTGGTAAAGCAGTGGAATCATGAGGCATTTCATTCAGCACGTTTTGAAATAAGTGTAAATATCTGTCCCAATGCTGATGCTTTCTGTGACAATAAAGTCTGCAAAGCTTATTGATTTCTTTCATAATCCGTTCGGAGGGGTTACAATGTGGTGAGAACAATGAAATAAAAACAGGTTTGATTTTATGGTTGCGAAGCATGCGTGACCAAACAGCAGATCTGAATTGCGGTCCGTTATCTGAAATGACTTTACCAACATGTCCAACTTCACATAAGAAATTTTTAACAAAGGCCATGGATACAGACCGTCCAGTGGCTTTACGTAACGGTGTGAAAGAAACAAATTTTGAAGTAAGTTCAACAGCGACTAGAACGTACGAAAATCCATTAGATGTTCTGACAGGCGGTCCCAAGAGATCAACAGCAGCAAATTCTTTTAATTTAGAAGGAATGATAGGAAACAGCGGAGCACGATGTGAGATAGTAGATGGTTTCGCCTTTTGACAAAGTTTACAAATAGACAAGACTCTTCGAATTCGCTTTTCCATATTGGTAAAATAACAAGTCCTTCGAAGAATATGATAACATTTTCGTGGGCCAAAATGTGCGTAGCTGAAATGAATGTACCAAATGAGCTTATTAACAAAATCGTCTGGAATGCAAAGTACCCATAGCTTGTCATCAACAGTGCAGCGTTTGAAGAGTATGTTGTTTCCAACCAGGTAATAATGCCGAATCTGAGTGTGTGTCTTTTCATGCCATTTACTTTTGATGTCTTTACAAATCGGATCTTTATCTTGTTCATGAGCAATGTCCTTTAAAGATGTGGTGATGAAGTTTTCAAAGGCGACTTTCTGAATGTAAAGAATACTGAAATTTTTCTCAATGTTGCCTTCTGTGATACTTTTCTCAAGCCCAGCCGGTGCGCGTGACAGCGCGTCCGCAACAATGTTCTCCTTGCCGGGAATGTAGACTATTGTGAAGCGGAATTCTTGCAGAAACAATGCCCAACGTTTTAACCTGTCATGATTTAATTTTGAAGACATAAGAAATTGTAATGCACAATGATCACTGTATACTTTTACGTGCTTACCAGAAAGAAAGAAACGGAATTTGTTAAATGCCCAAACGATAGCTAAAGCTTCTAATTCAGTAACGGAATAATTTTTTTCAGATTTTGTTAGCACTCGGCTAGCAAAAGCAATGGTTTTCTGAACAGTAATGTCATTTTCTATGGCTTCTTGAAATAAATGGGCACCAAGACCGACTTTAGAAGAATCCGTGCTAAGGCAGAAATCTTGTGACAGATCTGGATGAGCTAATATTGGCGCGTGAAGTAACGCTTCTTTCAAAGAATTGAATTCCAACTGTGCTTGTTCGTCCCAGTTCCAAATGAAGGGGTCGGAGAGATATAGTCATGAGCCACATCGAACTAGTTTTGAGATACAGCGAGTTTAAAGTTCCACGGAGGTCTGAAAATGTTTAATACAAAATAGAAACCTTATTTCTACTGCAAACACTTGCTTAATACTTGTGAAGCATGTTGTTAAATAGTCAACTCTCTGCATGCTATAAAACATTAATTTTAGAATGATTCTAATTAAGATGTAGTCAATGGTGGCTTATGACTATATCTCCCAAAAAATTGTTTAAAACATAAAGTATGAATTTGTAAGGATTTATTTTAACTACTCTTACACAGCAAGTACAATATATATTTTTTACACATTAATATATACATATCAGGTATCTGAGATGTATGGATTACTTTTTCATTGATACAGTTACATCAAGGAAGTTCCTCTACATCATCATTGTACACGTTATTTCCAGCACATGACTGAAAGAAATCTTGATTTGCTGGAGGTATGTATGGTATAAGAGACAGTATATCAACTTTTTCTGGTTAATTGGTAGTGGCTTTCTGTACTTTATTGGCAGCTGATATGGATTTGGTTCAACTAGCCTTCCTTTCTTTTTAATACAAATGTCAACATGAAAGCTCCTGTCTGAATAAGAGTGCTTTAAACTTAGCTTGAAGGGATCTTCAGACTCAAATTTAAATTGGGTAGCTTCACTGAAATGGTGGGGATCTCCAGATGTGGATTCTGTATGTTGAGAGATCAATGTCTTCAGGCTTTCCAAATTTCTGAAGTCTTCTCTTTCCAGTTTAGTTACGGTTAAATGTTTTGGACTCGCAGATTTTATTACTTCTGCCCATTCATCTGGAGTGTACACTATTGGACGTCTGTTTCTTGCATACCGGTCAATGCGACCAAAATCACGATCACGGCCAAAATCACGATCGCAAGGTAGCATGGTGTGACCTACCACAGGGAAGTAATGCTGGACAATCAAATCTTTTGATTGCGACAAGGGACCTTTCCAAAGAAATAATAGTCCAATTCTTTGCTTGACCCTTGCAGTTGTCTGTGATTATGTGGAGACGTTTTGTCTGTGAGGATTAGTTATCTCCAAGAACTTCAATAAGCAGCTGCCAACCTCATCTGAACCCCGTCCTCCATCTTTCTCGCTACACAGAAACATATAGCCCTTATTTGATCCACAGTCGTGGATACCATAGTTGTATGTCCATATTTTCCTCTTGTAAAATGCTGGACCAGCTGTTAGTTTAGGTGTGGGGAACGTTTGCTGCATGTCCATTGCTATCACATGATGCTCTTTCGAATGTTCTTTAGCCAGAGCAGTTAAAGACGCAATCATATTTTGTCCTCTGTCAGCCTTTTTGAGATGCAGTTCACATTGTTGTTTCTTTTCTGTGACATCTTCTGCACATAATTCAGGGTTATTTATTGCAATTAGAAATCCATCACATTGTGAACAGGTGTCACTTTTTGGTAGTTTGAAGCCTATGTCAAATTCAGATACGAAAATTTCTCTGAATTTACTTTCAGATACTGCAGGAACTTGCTTTTCCTTGCAGTATTCTGAGTATTTATCTCGAAATAAGGAAGCAATTGTGAGATCACAATCCAAATACACTTGATTGACGTTCTGTTGCCTACTGTAATGACTGTTATATTTCGGTATGGCGTTGAGAAATTCTCTCACACTTTGTACAGCTTCATCTTGAAATTTGTGTGGGTAGTTTCCATGTTTTCCTGAAAGGAAAAAAGGTGAGCTTATATCCTCTTCCTAATAGAAATATTTGTATAGTACTCAGTTTGAGTACATCTCTAACTTACAGCACAGAGTAACATACAAACCTCTTCCATCTTCTTTGGCACTGCAAATCCCTGCTTCATTATATGTTGCAAATTCCTCACTCTTCATGTATGTATCTGTAAGCTATGAACTCTTAGGAAAGCTTCCTTGCAGATCAAGAGTTCTATTCTGTATACCATCACATTATAAGAAAATGTAACATCCCTGGATGATATTTTCGTGGAAGTCTTTTTTGGATAGCTTTGAAAGAAATTATGACAAATATAACAAAATGAAATAAATATACAAAATATTAAACCATTTGTATTTAAATAGTGAACAAACCTCCTCTTTTTCGATTCCATTTTCAGGTAAGTATTCTGGGCATTAAAGTTTCCTATGTCCCAAAATGAATGAAAAATGTTTTCTTCCTCTCCAAGAAGTTTTGTGAAGCATTTATTTAAACAAATACAGGGACTTCCTGTAGTATCAGCCTGAACGGTCTTGTGGGTGTTTAAAGACTTATACTGCTGACCAGCATTTCGTCGACGTTTTACTTTATTTTTCTTCCACTGATCAATATTTCGCTTTCTTTTCCGTGAGGGCTTTGGTTTTTCGGGTGATTCTTCATTTATTCTACTTATTTCAAGCTATAATATGAAGAGCAAAATAGTCTAAGAATTTGTGTGAGATATAGTCATAAGCCACACAAAACATTAAATTTCGCTAAAATCACATTAATGAGAAAATATTTTTTACACATCTTTTGCCTTTGAAACTACATTATTGTACCTTTATGCAGTAACATAAATGTGCCCATCAAGTTTCATCATTAACACACAGGATGGCTGTGAAATGCGTTGGCAATGTTGAGAGAAACAAAGTCACAAGCCACAGGAAATTAATCACCAGAAATAAACCGTTTTATATAGTTACCGAAATATCATATGAGCTGGAACTGCTGGTCGATGGATGCCAAGATTCATCACTGTCAGGATCAAAAGGGTAAAGCTCTTCACTTCCACTACTGTCTGTGTCAAATATGCGTTGAAGACCCGAAGACGCTGCAGACGTTCCTGACGCACCTGCCATTTTGCCGTGGCTTGTGACTATGTATCTTCTGAAACTATCACCAGATAGCACAGCATAGAACTGCACTCCATCATAGCCTGCCGTCTGTTGCAGTTACACGGAACTTTTTCAACACATTGTGAAGAAGACATTGTTAAGAATGTCGCAGCATGAAAAACTCAATTTCGTGAAAATTGTGGCTTATGACTATATCTCTCCGAGCCCTTCAAATAGTATTTTTTCCAGTGAGAGAACAAAGTTTTGGTGTAACAAGAATTTGCATATTCAGAAAACGACGGTAAAAATTTACGAGACCTAGAAAACTGCGGACTTGTTTTTTTGTGGATGGAACTGGAATGGCTCTGATTGCTTCTAACTTTTCAGGATCCGGCTGAATGCCTTCAGAAGAAATAATATGTCCCAAAAACTTCACCTTTGTCCTACCGAATTCAGACTTTTCCAAGTTAACTGTAATTCCAGATTCTGCAAAAACATGTAACACGCTGTTGAGGATGCGATTGTGTTGTTCCCATGAGGCTTCTGCTATCAGAATATCGTCTACATATAAGGTGATGTGACGTTTTAAGAACTCAGGTAATATGGAATTTAGCCCGCGAATGAATGCTGCCGAAGAAATGTTCAAACCAAAAGGAAGTTTCCGAAACTGATAACAAACGCCGAAACAAAGAAAAGCTGTGTATTTTTTACATTCTGGATGAAGTTCGATCTAATAAAAGCTGGATCTGAGATCAATGGAAGACAACACTTTCACACCATTAAAATTTTGAAGAAGTTCTTCCATCGTCTGCGGCCTGTCTGTTTCAGGAATAATGATAGTATTGATTTGTCTCGAATCTAAGACAAGCCTGATCGATCCATTTTTCTTCTCAACAACATGTAACGGATTGTTGTATGAGCATACTGCAGGCTCAATAATGCCCTCGTCAAGCATAGATTGTATTTCTGTTCTAACACGGTCCCTATAATGTGCTGGAATTACGTATGGTCTAACACAAAATTTAGTATGCTCACGAACACGAAATTGGTATTGAAATCCCTTGATTGTTCCTGTTTTGTGAGTAAAAACTGTGGAATGTGCTTGTAAAATCTCAAATAGGTCCTGCCTATCAGTGTCATTACAATTCTCAATTGTTTGAATTTTATTCTGAATTAACTCATTAGTTTCAAATATGCCGTCGATATCATCCCTGTCAGTACTTTCAGAGTGATTGTTAGGGTCTACGAGGGCAGTTCAATAAGTAATGCAACACATTTTTTTCTGAAACAGGGGTTGTTTTATTCAGCATTCAAATACACCAGGTTATTCCCCAATCTTTTAGCTACACAACACTATTTTTCAACGTTATCTCCATTCAGTGCTACGGCCTTACGCCACCTTGAAATGAGGGCCTGTATGCCTGCACGGTACCATTCCACTGGTCGATGTCGGAGCCAACGTCGTACTGCATCAATAACTTCTTCATCATCCGCGTAGTGCGTCCCACGGATTGCGTCCTTCATTGGGCCAAACATATGGAAATCCGACGGTGCGAGATCGGGGCTGTAGGGTGCATGAGGAAGAACAGTCCACTGAAGTTTTGTGAGCTCCTCTCGGGTGCGAAGACTTGTGTGAGGTCTTGCGTTGTCATGAAGAAGGAGAAGTTCGTTCTGATTTTTGTGCCTACGAACACGCTGAAGTCGTTTTCAATTTCTGAAGAGTAGCACAATACACTTCAGAGTTGATCGTTTGACCATGAGGAAGGACATCGAACAGAATAACCCCTTCAGCGTCCCAGAAGACTGTAACCATGACTTTACCGGCTGAGGGTATGGCTTTAAACTCTTTCTTGGTAGGGGAGTGGGTGTGGCGCCACTCCGTTGATTGCCGTTTTGTTTCAGGTTCGAAGTGATGAACCCATGTTTCATCGCCTGTAACAATCTTTGACAAGATATTGTCACCCTCAGCCACATGACGAGCAAGCAATTCCGCACAGATGGTTCTCCTTTGCTCTTTATGGTGTTCGGTTAGACAACGAGGGACCCAGCGGGAACAAACCTTTGAATATCCCAACTGGTGAACAATTGTGACAGCACTACCAACAGAGATGTCAAGTTCAGCACTGAGTTGTTTGATGGTGATCCGTCGATCATCTAGAACGAGTGTGTTCGCACGCTCCACCATTGCAGGAGTCACAGATGTGCACGGCCGGCCCGCACGCGGGAGATCAGACAGTCTTGCTTGACCTTGCGGTGATTATGACACACGCTTTGCCCAACGACTCACCGTGCTTTTGTCCACTGCCAGATCACCGTAGACATTCTGCAAGCGCCTATGAATATCTGAGATGCCCTGGTTTTCCGCCAAAAGAAACTCGATCACTGCCCGTTGTTTGCAACGCACATCCGTTACAGACGCCATTTTAACAGCTCCGTACAGGGCTGCCACCTGTCGGAAGTCAATGAAACTATACGAGACGAAGCGGGAATGTTTGAAAATATTCCACAAGAAATTTCCGGTTTTTTCAACCAAAATTGGCCGAGAAAAAAAATGTGTTGCATTACTTATTGAACTGCCCTCGTAGTTCCATAGAAAATTCCGAACTGTTGTCTAACAGAAGGTAAAGCAGATTAATTTCTTCGTCATGGTTTGAGAGCCAATCTTCAAATTTCAAAGCTACTGACCTACCTTCTTTTTTTAAACTTATTTCAGCATCGTGAAAGTTTAGGATTGCTTTGTATTCATTCAAAAAGTCTACTCCCAATATAATTTCCGTCGACAACAATGGAACAATAAGAAAGCTCATAGAGAAGCTGTGGCTTTGACAAAAGAATTCTAAGTTGGTTTGTTGGCGTACATCTACACTTTTTCCAAAGATTGCACCTTGTAATTTAATCATACATAACGGAAGTGTGGGACAGTCGTTCGATTTGTTGCATTTGCTAAAGGCTGTTTCACTAATTACTGAAATGGGACTGCCAGAGTCAAGTACTGCCATAAATTTTACATCATTTACTGCAATGTGAATCACAGGATATGAAATGTTGTTATGTTTTATGTCGTGTTCCTGGAGTAAGATGTCCCTAATGTCTTCCATTTTTACGTAATTACTAGCTACGGCAGCTGCGTCGTCAGTTTCATATGTACGTTTCGTGGCTACCAGCGGTATGAGTCATTGCCTATTGTCTCTTTGTTGGCGCGCGTTGTTATTGGGATTTGGAGACCTAACTTCTACAAATTCACCTCCTCGAGAGGGCCCTGCTCTGTTTGAATCCTGCCAGTTCTGATGCAATTCAGGTCTGTCGTTACGATCATATCGTCTGTCGTCATGTCGGTAGATGCCATAGTTTCTTTCTTGTCGGTCACGTGGTGGAGAATTTCTCCCTGAATCGTAACTGCGCGCTGGACCGTCGCGTCTAAAGTTATTCTGTCTCCCTTGATAATAATTATTTTGGTTCCCAAATTGTCTGTTTCTCTGATTGTCGCTGTGATAGTCACTACCGCGGAGAGGTGATCTTTCCCTGTAATTATTTCTACTCTGCCAACGTTTGTCATACGGGTGGTGTCTGTTTTGGTCACGATATGTGTTGTGAGAATAGCCTTGTCGTGTCCAGTTATTATTTCTGTCATCGCGGAATTGTGACGGATGTGACCTGTAATTGTTGTGCTCCTGTTTTCGCGTTCCGCGAATGTAAGTGTCAATTTCCAGTTCTTGTAAGAGCCCCTGAAAAGCTTCAATGTCGTCTTTGCAACGTCCTGCCAAAATAATATGCCGTAAATGTTCAGGTAATTTGATTACGCAAATGCGGATGAGTTCTGAGGGGCTGTATGGGTTTGAAAGATACTGATTCTTATGCAACATGTCTTCAAAATATTTCACAAGACTGGAAAATTCAGATTGTTCAAAGTGTATCATCATCATGAGGCTATGTTTTACTTGGTCTTGTGTAGCTTGAGACCAATATGCTGAGAGGAAGGCATGGTAAAATTCTCCTTCACTCTGACAATCGTGAATGACTGATCGCATTCTTACAGCTGGTTCATTCTCTAAATAGCCACACATAAATTCTAATCTGTGTTCTAACGACCAGTTGGGAGGAAAACAATGAGAGAATTGATGGAGCCATGCTTGTGGATGAATGTCGTTGCCAGAATTCTTAAATGTTTTAAATTTACGTGTAGTAATGAACAGCTTATAGTCAAAATCATCATGTCGGCGGGTCGCATAGCGGTCATTGTTACGTCGTTTCGGCGGTTCCATTTCAAAATTCGGTGCACCTTGCCAATTTCTGTCATAATTTCCGAAATGCGCTGTGTTACTATTTTGTGGCTGTTCCATATTTCTGTGTCCCTCATCCCGTATTGGGGCGCGAGTGTCCTCTGAAATACGTAATTCTTGTATTACCTGTGTCAGCTGATCTTGTACTTCGCGGATTTCTCTTTGGTGTTGCGTATTAATTTGATTCAGATTTTGTTTCAGTTTCCTAATTTGTTCGCACTCTTCTGTCTCATTAAAGACTACCGGTTTTGTGTCATCAGATTATCATCTACCTTCGTAGATAAATTATTTAGCTGATCCGAAAGTTCAACTACTTTCTCTGATAATGAACTAATTTCCTCCATATGTCTTTCTGAACCAATTTTCAGAGTATCTACTGTGTCCTTTAAGTTTTCTTGAGTTTTTGCAAGTTGCGTAACCGTATCGGTAGATGCAACTGAGTCAGTTTTAGCTTGCAGGGTCTCATGATTTTGATGAACAATAGTTTGCAGTTCTTTCATGGCTGCTTCGTGATTCTGTAATGCATTTTCATGCCGCGAAAAAATAGGTTGGAAATGCTCACAAATTTGTGTTTTTACGTCATTACAGACTTTATGACATTTCGATTCGATGTTATGTAACTCAGTAGTTAAATCTTCACGTGTTTGTTGAAGAGTTTGTTCCAATGAGTCTAACCTTTGAAGCTGTTGCTGTGTTTGTCTCTGGTGTTGTTCCATTGTGTCTAACTTTTGAAGATTTTGTTCCATTGCGTCTAACTGTTGCTGTGTTTGTCTCTGGTGTTGTTCCATTGTGTCTAACTGTTGCTGTGTTTGTCTCTGATTTTGTTTCATTTGCTGCATTAATTGCAATAATAATGTATTAGTGTCTGGAATCTGTTTCTCTATGCTTTTTGGCAGTGCATTTTCACCGGCAACATTCACATTTTGACAAGCATAAAATGTGTCTTGACTCATTTGAGAAAACGGTGAGGACCCAAAACCTAAGTCTACAGTATTTGCAATATTGTGTTCTGTCATTTCGGATTCCTGAGGCGAGCTGTTGCCGACCGATCGATCGATAATGCTTCCTTGTTCACTACCTGTTTCACTGTCTACACCATTATTTGCCACCCGCTCCATTTCCCTATGCACAATTACCAAATTACTACTTTGAATATTAGTTAATTCATTACATGGTGGCGCTAACACACTGCTTTCGTCTTCGCTGTCATTTCTCAGTTTACTTTGGAGCCTAGTGTTACGTTTTTCACACGCCATTATTGTCACAATATTTCACACGACAACACAGAAAAACACAATTTGAAGAGCAAAAATAAGAGAACACATTAACATAACATTGAAAATAATGTCTAGTTAATTGCAGCTGCGAAATACTTGGTGCAAATCTACATGCATGCCACAACTGTTTTACTGTACAACAATGAAAGACTGCAACTACAAAGGAGATTTTCTCTACAATTATGCGCTAGCAATAAACAAAAGCTACACTAATTACACAAACTACAAGAAAAAAATCAGAAGATTCCAGTGAGGTATCCTGGCAGGGTCGCCATATGAAACGTCACCTTTGAAAAATTGTACAGGACTGTGCTTTAACTGACACATATTATTTTGTTAGCGCAACGCAATCTGACTTTCAATAATCCCTACAAAAGAATGGCCCTGCCTAACATTAACCTATACCTTTTACAAATCACTTACCTCACAAAAATCTTCGTTACTCGAACTACTGCAATACAGCGAGCGCCACTACTGCCAGCTAAATAAAAGATTCAAACTAAGGAAGGCACTAACTACTGATAGGCATAGTTAGCAAATGAAAGATTTTAATAGAGAACAAATAATGTATTTACCTTAATAGTCATAATATATATAGCAGTTCATGACAAATTACAAAACTCCGCCATCTCTCTCCCCACATCCACCACTGCTGGCGGCTCACCTCCAACTGCGCAACGCTACGCGCTGTTCACATCCAGCTGCCGCTGCCCAACACTACAATGGCAGACAACAATGCAAACCAGCCACAGACTGCACACAGCACAGCCAGTGATTCTCACACAGACCGCTACCTAACGTTGCCAATAAGAAAACATAAACAGCCTACTTACACAATGCGTGATTTACAATGTGTTTAAAATTTGCCCATAATTATTCCATGTCCATCGTACCGGAAGTAACTGGAGTCGATACATTTAGTAAGTGGGATGCTAACAAGTGCTTATCTGCTCTTTCTAGTAAGAATACTCTCCTAGCCTTCTTGACCGACTTTTTAACTTTCGTAACCATAGTCGTAATGACAACATCATAATCACTAATCCCTGTCTCAACACTGACACCGTCGATGAGGTCTGGTCTGTTCGTGGCTTCCAGATCTAAAATATTTCCATTACGCGTTGGCTGTCGATTTAGCTGCTCAAGACAGTTTTCGGTTAATGTGTTCAAAAGTAATTCACACGACGGCTTGTCTGTACCACCTGTAATGAATCCATAGACATCCCAGTCTATACTAGGTAGGCTGAAGTCGCCTCTGACTAATATAGCATGATCCTTGTACTTCTGCGATACAGAGTGTAGACTCCCTTTGAATGATTCTAGAACTGTCACGGTGGGACCTGGTGTCCGGTAATAACAACCAAAAATTAATTTTACTTCTCCTAGCCCTGTTAAACGTGTCCAGATAACTTCACAATCACATTCTACTTCGACCTCAATAGACACAAAATTTTTGTCAACTGCAATGAAGACACCTCGTACGGTGTCTAATCTGTCTTTCCGATGCACATTCCAACCTTCACTAAATATTTCAGAACTTCCTATCTCAGGGTTCAGCCAGGTCTCAGTCCCGAGAATAATTTGCGCGCCACACGCTTCCTTGAGGGCAGTAAATTCAGGAACTTTATTCAGAACACTCTGAAAATTTACTGCTAATTTCTTGATAGCTGAAGTGTCTTTACACTGAGCGCGTCCTGATTTCCCTGCCTGCACGTCGACTTCAGGTGTCTTCATACAGAAGTGTGATGTAATTCATATAGAAGTATGATGTACCTCTTTAAAGTACACATCTCGTCTGTACTCCTCTTGTTAACAGGCGTTTGGGAAGCTTTTGTCGAAGGATTCAAGGAATTTATTAAGCTTGGTTGAAATAGCACAAAAATGTTTATGTTAATATTTTAATGAGTTTGCCGAAGGCAACTATCAGTTTCATAAGAGTTGAAGGATGTGAAAAGTACCCAAAAAATGATGCCAGAGGATGAAAATATCGCTACAGTTGTAAAGTTCTTTTATTATCACACGACCGGTTTTGGGCTCTTATATGCCCGTCTTCAGGTGTCGTAACTTGTTGCTGTGACCCCCGAGCGCTGCGGTGGACGTGTACAAGGCGCGGTGTGCTACCTACGAGCGCAGAAGTTACCGCCCATGAAACACACGTGATCAAGCATTTTTTTTAAAAAAAATAAACTTCTTAAGAAACTATCTAAACTAATAATAAGTGTGTAGAACTGTCGTGTCTGTCTATTTGTCTGTTTAAACTCGCTTTTCCAGAACTGATACATGATGAATTTTCATGGGGTTTTCGCAGGCGACTTGAACCGTTATGGGACACCGTATAGGTTTTACTTCATCGAAATCGGATCACGGAAAAATGAGATATCGCAATTGAAAGTTTTGTCCATACTAATATTATATATGCGAAAGTAACTCAGTCTCTTACGTGTTCAAGATTTACCCGCTGAACGGAATTTGATGAAATTTGGTACGGATATAGCTTAAACCCTGAGAAAGAATTTAAGTTGCTTTAGAACATGTGTAGTACAAGATATTTATTGATTTGAAGAATATTAAGGGAATTACGAAGAAGTATTTACTCTCTGAAGAAGCTATTTACGCTTTGACTTTTCAACTTTCTCATAGTTGAGGAAACGCCGTCATTGATTGATATGTGCTACATAATATGATTCAAGGTAACTATTTGTTGCATAATGTACACGTTGTATAATGTATAGCTGCTTCAGTAGAATGATGTATAGATGCGCACGCCTGCCCATGACCCTCTGTGCGCAGTGGACAGCAGCAAAGCTGTTCAAGCCGACGATCGTGGGCTAGGGGAGCTTGGGAGGGGAGAGGACGAGGCACACATCACGCACTATGCTTACCCGAACAGGCAGACATGTGAAGGCAACCGATATTATGGCACCTAAAGTAGCCTACTTACTCACCATTGCTCATCATAACAAAACTACGGATATGCGAGCGCTACGGCAGATGCTAGGTAATGTAGAATAAAGTTATGGCTCACTAACGCAAATGTCCAATTACGACGGTGGCAGCGGTCCTTTTTAAGATTTGGTCTTTGTATATCTGTATGCCTACTACAGTAGTACAAGTTTATATGCCAACTAGCTCTGCAGATGATGAAGAAATTGATGAAATGTATGACGAGATAAAAGAAATTATTCAGGTAGTGAAGGGAGACGAAAATTTAATAGTCACGGGTGACTGGAATTCGTCAGTAGGAAAAGGGAGAGAAGGAAACATAGTAGGTGAATATGGATTGGGGGGAAGAAATGAAAGAGCAAGCCGCCTGCTAGAATTTTGCACAGAGCATAACTTAATCATAGCTAACACTTGGTTCAAGAATCATAAAAGAAGGTTGTATACCTGGAAGAATCCTGGAGATACTAATAAGTATCAGATAGATTATATAATGGTAAGACAGAGATTTAGGAACCAGGTTTTAAATTGTAAGACATTTCCAGGGGAAGATGTGGATTCTGACCACAATCTGTTGGTTATGAACTGCAGATTGAAACTGAAGAAACTGCAAAAAGGTGGGAATTTAAGGAGATAGGACCTGGATAAACTGAAAGAACCAGAGGTTGTAGAGAGTTTCAGGGAGAGCATAAGGGAACAATTGACAGGAATGGGGGAAAGAAATACAGTAGAAGAAGAATGGGTAGGTCTGAGGGATGAAGTAGTGAAGGCAGCAGAGGGTCAAGTATGTAAAAAGACGAGGGCTAATAGAAATCCTTGGGTAACAGAAGAAATATTGAAATTAATTGATGAAAGGAGAAAATATAAAAATGCAGTAAATGCAGCAGGCAAAAGGGAATACAAACGTCTCAAAAATGAGATCGACAGAAAGTGCAAAATGGCTAAGCAGGGATGGCTAGACGACAAATGTAAGGATGTAGAGGCTTGTCTCACTAGGGGTAAGGTAGATACTGCCTACAGGAAAATTAAAGAGACCTTTGGAGAGAAGAGAACCACTTGTATGAATATCAAGTGCTCAGATGGCAACCCAGTTCTAAGCAAAGAAGGGAAGGCAGAAAGGTGGAAGGAGCATATAGAGGGTTTATACAAGGGCGATGTACTTGAGGACAGTATTATGGAAATGGAAGAGGATGTAGATGAAGATGAAATGGAAGATACTGCGTGAAGTGTTTGACAGAGCACTGAAAGATCTGAGTCGAAACAAGGCCCCGGGAGTAGACAACATTCCATTAGAACTACTGATGGCCTTGGGAGAGCCAGTCATGACAAAACTCTGCCATCTGGTGAGCAAGATGTATGAGACAGGCGAAATACCCACAGACTTCAAGAAGAATATAATAATTACAATCCCAAAGAAAGCAGGTGTTGACAGATGTGAAAATTACCGAACTATCAGTTTAATAAGTCACAGCTGCAAAATACTAACGCGAATTCTTTACAGACGAATGGAAAAACTGGTGGAAGTGGATCTCGGGGAAGATCAGTTTGGATTCCGTAGAAATGTTGGAACACGTGAGGCAATACTAACCTTACGGCTTACCTTAGAAGAAAGATTAAGAAAAGGCAAACCTACGTTTCTAGCATTTGTAGACTTAGAGAAAGCTTTTGACAACGTTAACTGGAATACTCTCTTTCAAATTCTAAAGGTGGCAGGGGTAAAATACAGGGAGCGAAAGGCTATTTACAATTTGTACAGAAACCAGATGGCAGTTATAAGAGTCGAGGGGCATGAAAGGGAATCAGTGGTTGGGAAAGGAGTGAGACAGGGTTGTAGCCTCTCCCCGATGTTATTCAATCTGTATATTGAGCAAGCAATAAAGGAAACAAAAGAAAAATTCGGAGTAGGTATTAAAATTCATGGAGAAGAAGTAAAAACTTTGAGGTTCGCCGATGATATTGTAATTCTGTCAGAGACAGCAAAGGACTTGGAAGAGCAATTGAACGGAATGGACAGTGTCTTGAAAGGAGGATATAAGATGAACATCAACAAAAGCAAAACGAGGATAATGGAATGTAGTCAAAATAAATCGGGTGATGCTGAGGGGATTAGATTAGGAACTGAGACACTTAAAGTAGTAAAGGAGTTTTGCTATTCAGGGAGTAAAATAACTGATGATGGTCGAAGTAGAGAGGATATAAAACGCAGACTGGCAATGGCAAGGAAATCGTTTCTGAAGAAGAGAAATTTGTTAACATCGAGTATAGATTTAAGTGTCAGGAAGTCGTTTCTGAAAGTATTTGTATGGAGTGTAGCCATGTATGGAAGTGAAACATGGACGATAACCAGTTTGGACAAGAAGAGAATAGAAGCTTTCGAAATGTGGTGCTACAGAAGAATGCTGAAGATAAGGTGGGTAGATCACGTAACTAATGAGGAGGTATTGAATAGGATTGTGAAGAAGAGAAGTTTGTGGCACAACTTGAGTAGAAGAAGGGATCGGTTGGTAGGACATGTTTTGAGGCATCAACGGATCACAAATTTAGCATTGGAGGTCAGCGTGGAGGGTAAAAATCGTAGAGGGAGACCAAGAGATGAATACACTAAGCAGATTCAGAAGGATGTAGGTTGCAGTAGGTACTGGGAGATGAAGAAGCTTGCACAGGATAGAGTAGCATGGAGAGCTGCATCAAACCAGTCTCAAGACTGAAGACCACAACAACAACAACATATCTGATTTTTCTGTGTTCCATATCTCTTGTCATAGACGTACATTTCGCATTTGTGGCATCCATGTTTGTCTCTTATGCCCACTTTAACATTATTATAGACAACAAACTAATCGAGTGGTCTATGTTCACTTGCCAGCTTTCGAACTGAAGCGAAACAATATTGTTTCAAGTGATTTGTCAGTGTAGTGGTGTCGGCTTGAGAAAGAGGAAGCAAGGCTGAATGTGAGGGTGGGAAGGATATAAGAACAACGATAGAGACAGATATGGACCAACCATACGAAATAATCTGCGGCAATAATTCCGATATATGTAGGAAACAACGAGGAACAGCTTCCTCCATCAGTAATATCGCCCGGATGTACCACAAAATAGCGTGCATACACTGATGAGCCAAAAAATTACGACCACCTGCGTAATAGCTTGTTTGTCCGTCTTCGCAACGAAATACGCCACTGATTCTGTATGTCAGGGATCCGACAGTTTGCTGTTAGATTTTTGGAGGTATCTGGCAGCAAACGCCTACGTACAGGGAAACCTTCCCGTCTCCTCTATATCTCTTTTGTTACGCAACCTTCCCTCCTACAGTAACCTATGAAACCTTCCCTTAGGATTTCTATCTCTTGCTTAATAATACCAAATGAAATATTCCCTTTGAAATTAATTCTCTTTCTCAATCTTCGGATACAAATTTAAATGCTGCTTATTAAATGTGATTTGCTGATTACTTCGACGAAACATAGAATGTGTCGTCGTCGTGGCCCTCAGTCGCTACCTGCAATAACCCAAAACTGTTCCTTACCTTTTTTACTGTTACTGGATCACCATCTGACTGCTACATCGAACTGCGACACGAATATAATAACTCTGTTTTACTATACTCTATTAGCTGCAGGTGGGCTGTCATAATAAGTGACTGTATTTATTACCAAAGCTGACGTTATTGTTTAATAGCAAAGCTGGCGTCATTCTTTAATTAATTTGACTGAAGTTACGGAACTCAAAGTTACACTTTTACTTGATAAAAATTAATTATATTCTGAATGAAATGATTTTACAGACGTTCAAATGAGACTTACTTTTTACAATAATCTTACAACTAGCATTGCGCAAACATACCTTCAGTAGTCTTCAGTTTCTCAAAAAAATAATTCAATAATATTAGTTCTTCTTATGATAATACACTCCTGGAAATTGAAATAAGAACACCGTGAATTCATTGTCCCAGGAAGGGGAAACTTTATTGACACATTCCTGGGGTCAGATACATCACATGATCACACTGACAGAACCACAGGCACATAGACACAGGCAACAGAGCATGCACAATGTCGGCAATAGTACAGTGTATATCCACCTTTCGCAGCAATGCAGGCTGCTATTCTCCCATGGAGACGATCGTAGAGATGCTGGATGTAGTCCTGTGGAACGGCTTGCCATGCCATTTCCACCTGGCGCCTCAGTTGGACCAGCGTTCGTGCTGGACGTGCAGACCGCGTGAGACGACGCTTCATCCAGTCCCAAACATGCTCAATGGGGGACAGATCCGGAGATCTTGCTGGCCATGGTAGTTGACTTACACCTTCTAGAGCACGTTGGGTGGCACGGGATACATGCGGACGTGCATTGTCCTGTTGGAACAGCAAG
This sequence comes from Schistocerca nitens, assembly GCF_023898315.1. NCBI lineage: Eukaryota > Metazoa > Arthropoda > Insecta > Orthoptera > Acrididae > Schistocerca > Schistocerca nitens. Next base: position 46,404,440 of record NC_064620.1, read on the forward strand.
TTCCCTTGCCGGTCTAGGAATGGTAGAACGATGGGTTCGATGACGGTTTGGATGTACCGTGCACTATTCAGTGTCCCCTCGACGATCACCAGTGGTGTACGGCCAGTGTAGGAGATCGCTCCCCACACCATGATGCCGGGTGTTGGCCCTGTGTGCCTCGGTCGTATGCAGTCCTGATTGTGGCGCTCACCTGCACGGCGCCAAACACGCATACGACCATCATTGGCACCAAGGCAGAAGCGACTCTCATCGCTGAAGACGACACGTCTCCATTCGTCCCTCCATTCACGCCTGTCGCGACACCACTGAAGGCGGGCTGTACGATGTTGGGGCGTGAGCGGAAGACGGCCTAACGGTGTGCGGGACCGTAGCCCAGCTTCATGGAGACGTTTGCGAATGGTCCTCGCCGATACCCCAGGAGCAACAGTGTCCCTAATTTGCTGGGAAGTGGCGGTGCGGTCCCCTACGGCACTGCGTAGGATCCTACTGTCTTGGCGTGCATCCGTGCGTCGCTGCGGTCCGGTCCCAGGTCGACGGGCACGTGCACCTTCCGCCGACCACTGGCGACAACATGGATGTAGTGTGGAGACCTCACGCCCCACGTGTTGAGTAATTCGGCCGTACGTCCACCCGGCCTCCCGCATGCCCACTATACGCCCTCGCTCAAAGTCCGTCAACTGCACATACGGTTCACGTCCACGCTGTCGCGGCATGCTACCAGTGTTAAAGACTGCGATGGAGCTCCGTATGCCACGGCAAACTGGCTGACACTGACGGCGGCGGTGCACAAATGCTGCGCAGCTAGCGCCATTCGACGGCCAACACCGCGGTTCCTGGTGTGTCCGCTGTGCCGTGCGTGTGATCATTGCTTGTACAGCCCTCTCGCAGTGTCCGGAGCAAGTATGGTGGGTCTGACACACCGGTGTCAATGTGTTCTTTTCTCCATTTCCAGGAGTGTAGTTCGCTGTTGTTTCTGTACACCCGTTTGTAATCTCTTATGATTCATAGCTGGTGGATGGCCTGGCACACCGCTCCTCTCAACCTCTCGTTTCAGACCTGCTACCGACTTGCTTCACATCTCGCTTACTACTGACTTCCTACGAACGCTAAAGTGCGGTCTCTCCTGCCAGCAATGCTTTCTGGTGCAGACATCCCTGCTACCATTACAGAATGTATCAATGCGCGTTGTTTCCCGCTCTTTTCTTAAAATGTATCCATCCGCGGTCTCTCCCGCCCTTTTTAAAATTATATCAATGTGCGGTCTCTCCTGCCAACAATACTTTGGTGCAGACATTCCCTGCTACCACAATTATTTCCAACATGACAAATATTAATTATTCCTACTTAATGCTATTAATAAAATATTAACATCTTTCATAAACTGTGGTCTGACAATAGACAGTAGAAATATACACGTCTTACAACAGGTCATGGAATTTGTGTAAATAAAGGGCAACTGGTTCGTGTAAGCGGTGATGGCTCCCGATCGCGACACACATGGGTTCCACAGGATTTACGTCAGGCGAATATGCTCACCAAGACATGAAAACGACTTCACTATAATGCTCCTGAAGCACTGTAGTATGATTCCGGCTCCAACATACAGACAATTATACTGCTGAAAGACGAAGTCGCTGTCGGGGAAGACATCAAACATGAAAGGATGCCGGTGGTTCGCAGCTGTCAGCGTGTCTTCGATTACTACAGCAGGTGCCATGAAACCGCAGGAGAAGGTCTCCCACGGAATGACACTGCTGCCGCCAACCTGCGTCCGTGGTACGTTACACGTTTCGAGCCGCCGTTCGCCTCGGTGATGGCGTCTGTGGAGACGACCATCGACCTAGTGTAGCATAAACGTGATTCACCCGAAGAGCCGACACGTTTCCGCTGATCGACGGTCGGGTGCAAATGCTCTTGTGCCCACTACAATCGTAAATGACGATATCGTTGGGTCAACATTTCAACACGTAGGGGTGGTCTGCTGCAGAGCTTCATGTTCAACAATGTTGAATGAACGGTGTGCTCCGAAAAATTTTCACATGCACCACCAGCATTGTGGTCTTCGACAAAGGTGCCACAGGTCACCACCTTTCCTACTTGACAGACCAGACAAGCCTTCGAACCCCACGTTCTGTGAAAAGTCGCGCACGTCCAACCATTTAGCGCCTAGTAGTAGTTTCGCTGTGCTTCTACCTCTTTTTTTCCGTAGATGTTCACGACACTAAGACGTGAACATTCGACCAGCCTCCCGCTTCCTAGATACTCGTTCACAGGCTCTGCGAAATAATATGTGCCCTCTCCCAAAGCCGCTTATCTCAATGGATTTCCCCATTTGCAGCGCATATTTTCGCTAGAGTGGTTCCCCGTCGCAGTCTACTCCGCTTACATATTTTTTGTTACGTGTCACGTGCCCGCAACACACCAGGCGTGTAGTAGACACTTTGTACGAAAGTTGACGGAAACACTATTGAGGTGTGTAAAACACACCTTAAGGTAAGAGATTGCGCTGCTCAGCGTGTAATCCACTCTGATAGAAGCGAACAGCAACAACAGTAGCTGACAGTCTGGTTGGAATGCAGGCAGCGAGTACACACAGCAGAACAACTGTGAGCACTTGAAGAAAAGGACTGAGTCTATCGTAAAAATACGAGGTGCGGCTAGAAAAAAACCGGACTGATGCTGGAAAAAACATTTATTTACAATTATTTACAATTTCATGTTATCTCCTTCAATGTACTCTCCTCCTCGGTCTCTACACCGCTCCATACGAATTTTCCACTGTTCATAGCAATGCTGCAGATCATTTTCGGTAAGTCCATACATTACTTCCGTCGCTTTTTCTTTTACTGCTTCAACAGTCTCAAATCTAGTTCCTTTCAAAGCTGACTTGACTTTAGGGAAAAGAAAAAAGTCACAGGGGGCCAAATCAGGTGAGTAGGGTGGATGATCTAAGATGGGAATGTTGTGTTTTGCCAAAAACGTCTTCACTGACAACGCACTGTGAGCTGGGGCATTGTCTTGGTGAAGGATCCATGACTTTTTTCTCCACAAATCGTTCCGTTTTGTCCGTACTCGCTCACGTAGGGTAGCCAGGACGCTAATGTAGTAATGCTGATTCACTGTTTGTCCCTCTGGTACCCAATCAATGTGCACAATCCCTTTGGTGTCAAAAAAAAAAAAAAACAATCATCATTGCCTTGAATTTCGATTTTGACATTCGTGCTTTTTTTTGTCGTGGAGAACGAGAAGTTTTCCAATGCATCGATTGGCGTTTAGTTTCGGGATCGTAAGTAAAAAACCACGATTCATCGCAAGTAATAACATTTTGTAAGAAGGTGGGATCACTTTCAATGTTTTCCAGGATGTCAGAACAAATCATTCTTCGGCGTTCCTTCTGTTCAATTGTGAGACACTTTGGAACCATTTTTGAACACACTTTGTTCATGTTGAAACTTTCGTGAAGAATCCGCCTAACACTTTCCTTGTCACCTCCTGTTAACTCAGACACTGCTCTGGTTGTTAAACGGCGATCTTGTCGAACAAGTTTACCGATTTTTTCAATGTTTGCATCAGTTTTTGCTGACAGTGGTCTGCCAGTGCGAGTGTCATCACTGGTGTCTTCGCGGACATCTTTAAATCGTTTAAACCACTCAAAAACTTGTGTTCGCGATAAACAACCATCGCCGTACACTTGTTGTAACATTACAAACGTTTCACTTGCAGATTTTCCTAGTTTGAAACAAAATTTGATGTTAACACGCTGTTCTTTCTGTACACTCAACATTTTCCGACGCACAGACAAAACGTCAACTACTTAAAACAGACGCCACGGGCAGACTGAGTGCAGGAGGCAGATGAAACTCGAGCAGTAGGCGGAGCGAGAGTCACGTGACAGGCCACGCGACTTTCAGCCCTATTGCATTCGTTTTATTGTTTCACCAGTACTAGTCCGGTTTTTTTCTAGCCACACCTCGTACACTTAGGTGATACTTTTTAATACCGTGTCGGTTCTACTTTTGCCGAGGGTAATGCAGCTACTCGACGTGTCACAGAGTCAACAAGTCGATGGGATTGCCGTGCACAAATACTGAGCCAAGCTGCCTCTGCAGCCATCCATAATTCCGAAAGTGTTTCCGGTGCAGGATTTTGTGCACGAACTGATCGCCTGACTATGTGCCATTAATGTTCGATAGGATTCATGTTGGGAAATCTGGGTGGCCAAATCATACGCTCGAACTGTCGAGGATATTCTTCAAATCAATCGCGAACAATTGTGTCTAGTGTTATGCTTCCTTGTAGTCTTAAGTATTCCGTCGTTGCTTGGGAACATGAAGTCTAGGAGTGGCCGCAAGCGCTCTCCAAGTAGCCGAAGGTAAGCATTTCCGGCCAATGATGGGTTCACTCGGACCAGACAACCCAGTCCATTCCATGTAACACAGCCCACACCATTATGGCTCCATCACCAGTTTGGACAGGACGTTGTTGACAATTACGGTCCACGAATTCGTGGGGCCTGCGCCATAGTCGAAATCTACCCTCGACTTGTACCAACTGAAAGCGGAATTAATCTGACCAGGCCACGGTTTTCCAGTCTTCCAGGGTCCAGGCGATGCTGACAAGAAAACCTCCCCATCGCACCTCCCTCAGATTTAGTTATAAGTTGGCACAGTGGATGTTGTTGTTGTTGTGGTCTTCCGTCCTGAGACTGGTTTAATTCAGCTCTCCATGCTACTCTATCGTGAGCAAGCTTCTTCATCTCCCAGTACCTACTGCAACCTACATCCTTCTGAATCTGCTTAGTGTATTCATCTCTTGGTCTCCCTCTACGATTTTTACCCTCCACGCTGCCCTGCAATGCTAAATTTGTGATCCCTTGATGCCTCAAAACATGCCCTACCAACCGATCCCTTCTTCTAGTCAAGTTGTGCCACAAACTTCTCTTCTCCCCAATCCTATTCAATACCTCCTCATTAGTTACGTGATCTACCCACCTTATCTTCAGCATTCTTCTGTAGCACCACATTTCGAAAGCTTCTATTCTCTTCTTGTCCAAACTGGTTATCGTCCATGTTTCACTTCCATACATGGCTACACTCCATACAAATACTTTCAGAAACGACTTCCTGACACTTAAATCTATACTCGATGTTAACAAATTTCTCTTCTTCAGTAACGCTTTCCTTGCCATTGCCAGTCTACATTTTATATCCTCTCTACTTCGACCGTCATCAGTTATTTTACTCCCTAAATAGCAAAACTCCTTTACTACTTTAAGTGTCTCATTTCCTAATCTAATCCCCTCAGCATCACCCGATTTAATTTGACTACATTCCATTATCCTCGTTTTGCTTTTGTTGATGTTCATCTTATATCCTCCTTTGAAGACACTGTCCATTCCGTTCAACTGCTCTTCCAAGTCCTTTGCTGTCTCTGACAGAATTACAATGTCATCGGCGAACCTCAAAGTTTTTACTTCTTCTCCATGAATTTTAATACCTACTCCGAATTTTTCTTTTGTTTCCTTTACTTCTTGCTCAATATACAGATTGAATAACATCGGGGAGAGGCTACAACCCTGTCTCACTCCTTTCCCAACCACTGCTTCCCTTTCATGCCCCTCGACTCTTATAACTGCCATCTGGTTTCTGTACAAATTGTAAATAGCCTTTCGCTCCCTGTATTTTACCCCTGCCACCTTCAGAATTTGAAAGAGAGTATTCCAGTTAACAGTGGATAGGCCTTGAAAAACTGAACATAGATCAATCGAGAAAACAGGAAGAAGTTGTGTGGAACTGTGAAAAAAATAAGCAAAACATACAAACTGAGTAGTCCATGGGGAAGATAGGCAACAGCAAGGATAGTGTGAGCTCAGGAGCGCCGTGGTTCCTTGGTTAGCGTGAGCAGCTGCGGAACGAGAGATCCTTGGTTCAAGTCTTCCCTCGAGTGAGAAGTTAAATTTTCTATTTTCAGACAATTATCAAAGTTCAGGCACTCACACGTAATCAACTTCGCTCTCCAAAATTCCAGGACATGTTCAGATTTGCTTGGACATATGCAGGATTTGACGGTCTACACACGGAAAAATTTGAAAACGTTAAAAACATATGTCGGAAGTTCCATGCGGCTTTTCGCGGATGATGCTGTAGTACACAGAGAAGTTGCAGCATTAGAAAATTGTAGCGAAACGCAGGAAGATCTGCAGCGGATAGGCACTTGGTGCAGGGAGTGGCAACTTTCCCTTAACATAGACAAATGTAAAGTATTGCGAATACATAGAAAGAAGGATCCTTTGTTGTATGATTATATGATAGCGGAACAAACACTGGTAGCAGTTACTTCTGTAAAATATCTGGGAGTATGCATGCGGAACGATTTGAAGTGGAATGATCATATAAAATTAATTGTTGGTAAGGCGGGTACCAGGTTGAGATTCATTGGGAGAGTGCTTAGAAAATGTAGTCCATCAACAAAGGAGGTGGCTTACAAAACACTCGTTCGACCTATACTTGAGTATTGCTCATCAGTGTGGGATCCGTACCAGATCGGGTTGACGGAGGAGATAGAGAAGATCTAAAGAAGAGCGGCGCGTTTCGTCACAGGGTTATTTGGTAACCGTGATAGCGTTACGGAGATGTTTAATGAACTCAAGTGGCAGACTCTGCAAGAGAGGCGCTCTGCATCGTGGTGTATCTTGCTCGCCAGGTTTCGAGAGGGTGCGTTTCTGGATGAGGTATCGAATATATTGCTTCCCCCTACTTATACATCCCGAGGAGATCACGAATGTAAAATTAGAGAGATCAGAGCGCGCACGGAGGCTTTCAGACAGTCGTTCTTCCCGCGAACCATACGCGACTGGAATAGGAAAGGGAGGTAACGACAGTGGCACGTAAAGTGCCCTCCGCCACACACCGTTGGGTGGCTTGCGGAGTATAAATGTAGATGTAGATGTGGATGTAGATGTTTTGACAGAGCACAGCGAAAGCTGTGCGACTGTGAAACTGTTGCATTCATTTGTTGCAGTTTATGTGACAAACTCTTATGTTTTCATCACTTTTTGGGAGTGATTATTACATCCACAAGAAAACCTAAATCGGGCAAGGTAGAACAATCTTTTTACCAATTCGGCAAGTGTACAAGTTAGATGGATCGACAACATATTCCTGTCATGTGACGCACATGCCGTCACCAGTGTCGTATAGAATATATCAGACGTGATTTCCTGTGGAGGAATCGGTTCACCTATGACCTTGCGATCAAATGTCTTCGGTTCCCATTGGAGAGGCATGACCTTTCGTCTACTAATGGCACGGTTTTGCGGTGCGGCCGGAAAACACAGACACTAAACTTATTGCAGTGAACAGAGGCGTCAATGAACGAACGGACAGATCATAACTTTGTGAAAATAGAGTTGAACTCCACTTTTTTTCCATTTTGTTCGTTATTGATCGTTGTGTTTGGTCGTTGCGGACGTCGCAAGACATCCTGTTCAAGTTCGGTGGTTGATCCTTCCACTCAGTTTTTTTTTTATTATTACAGAGGTCAACCGGCTCTCTGACCGAACACGCTGAGCTACCGTGCCGGCAAACTGTGTGCCGGACCGGGACTCGAACTCGGGACCTTTGCCTTTCGCTGGCAAGTGCTCTACCAACTGAGCTACCCAAGCACGACTCACGCCCCTTCACTCGAGGGTAGACTTGAACCAAGGACCTCTCGTTCCGCAGCTGCTCACGCTAACCACGGGACCACGGCGCTCCTGAGTTCACACTATCCTTGCTGTTGCCTATCTTCCACATGGACTACTCAGTTTGTATATTTGGCTTATTTTTTTTTCATAGTTCCACACAACTTCTTCCTGTTTTCTCGATTGATCTGTGTTCAGTTTTTCAAGGCCTATCCACTGTGCCAACTTTTAACTAAATCAGAGGGGGGTGCGATGTGGAGGTTCCCTTGTGAGAGGCATTGCAGAGAGGCACTGCAGGCGATGTCGTACTGTTAGCAAATCGGCTCTCGTCGGTCGCCTGTTGGCACAGGTCATTAATGCCAGATATCACCGCACTGTCCTAACGGATACATTCATCATGCGTCCCACGTTAGTTTCTGCTGTTATTTCATGCAGTGAAACTTGTCATTTAGCGCCGACAACTCTACGCAAACGCCGCTCCTGTCGGTCGTTAAGTGATGGCCGTAGGCCACTGTGTTGTCCGAGGTGAAAGGTAATGCCCGAAATTTGGTGTTCTCGACACACTCTTGAGACTATGGATTTCAGAATACTGAATTCCCTAACGATTTCCGAAATGGAATACGCCTGTCGTCTAGCTACAACCACCATTCCCCATTCGAAGTCAGTTAATTGCTGTTGTGCGACCATAATCACGTCGAGAACGTTTTCACATGAATCACCTGAGTACTGTAGGGAAGGAACCTAATCACGCCATATAAAATTCATATGCTTTCCATTGTGTGCCAGCCTAGTCCGCTGAAACTAGCTATGACGTCACGAATGTTGCGCAATACCTTAAAAATAAAGTAAATAATCTGAAAAGTTAATCGCATGTCAGGAGTGATGCTAAAATAATAATGTGTTATGTTTCAGTTTGGTAACATAAACAGTTTTCGAAATTTCGACGTATTACGTAAAAATCATAGGCGCAACAGGAAGGAGCTAGAAACTTCAAAATTTATGTTCGGGTTCCTTTTTCACTGTAATTTAATGGAAACGGCATGCTGGATCTCACAAAGTAATATTTTGGTTACAATTCATGATTTTGCGCTTTTGTGTCCTAAAAGTTCGGAAGCAAGATAGATTAAGCAAGTGATTAGATAAAGCTAGGATGTTTAGGTTCAGGTAGAATGGAGATACGATATAATAACAAAGACGTGAGAAGTTTCAAAAAGGTAGCTATAAAACGATAGCTGTAGCGTCTCTCCAAAGGCCAAGTTCAGAGTTCATCTACTGCGTGCAGTACAACTAAAATAATTATCTAGCCAAAAGTGTTTAACCTAGCCACATTAAAATTTTATTATAAATACTTTAAGGAACCATTTGCACTCGAGCACAGACAATATTTAATTTAGTTAACTTACATTATATGTATCGATTTTTTAAGAGAACAGAATGCAAAATAAAGGAATTAACACCGCTCTCTTGTCGCAGCCAGTAGCCATCGACACTCTTATGTCTCTCGTTGTCCTAGAAGGACGTAATATTTTGTGTGGCTCCACAGTTAGCCATTTCATACTTATTTGTAGAATTAATAAGTCGCTCTCATTTGTGAATTATCTGCCATTATTTATCTAGAATTTTACGTAAGTGTAATTTATATCGTAATGTATATGTTGAAATGAATATACGTTTATTTAATCTTATGCTTTGCTTTGTTTTAGTAGTTTCAGTCACTCCATTTTCATGATTGATGCTGAGGACAGATATTAGACTTTGTCTACAAAAAATATATAATGAGCCCTGGCTACGTTCCGTACATCTTCGCACGTGCGAAGCTCGATAAATTCCCGGCGTAAATTTTTAATCTCTCAATTACTTACTTATCCACACAAACAATAATTATTATTTTACAAATTATTATATATATATATTATTTTTATAATATTATTATTATTTTATTTTTATTTGTTAAAATACTTACCTGTGTGCTGACTGCACAATTAAATCGCGAGCTTCATTGGCCTTCAGCGAATGAAGCAATTAATTACTTAGTAACTTGAAGTGGTGTTCTGCTAGCCCCAGCGGCTAGTCAGTAAGGCAAATGTCGACTGCGCCTTCGGTGGACCGCACCGCGGCTATATAAATAAGAGCGTGCGAGCTAGAGAAAGGCCCCATATGAGCGCGCACTCCGTGTCGGAAGCCGCGTCGTGTTTGTGCAGTTGCTAGGAACAGTCTTGGATGCCGTGTTACGTAACTCGATATGCACTTAACAGTGAGTTCGCTTTGGGATAAAGAGTTAATAACGGAACGAATCCAGTGATTTATTCTCAATTTGCGTATGTCGTATTTTCACGTGTCGCCGCAGGACAGAAAATGGTTAAGTTCTGAGGTCATCAGTCCCCTAGAACTTAGAACTACTTAAACCTAACTAACCTAAGGACATCACACACATCCATGCCCGAGGCAGGATTCGAACCTGCGACCGTAGCGGTCGCGCGATTCCAGACTGAAGCGCCTAGAACCGCACGGCCACACCGGCTGGCCCGAACGAATGGTCTTCTACCATTACGAGCGTGGCGTTTGATGAGTATTAACATCAAATTTTGGCGAACATTCACTTTGAACATTTACATCGATAACGGTTATTGAACAGTTTCGTTACCCAGGGATAATAGGATCCGCACAATAGACTCTGAACAGCTCTGATAGTACAATAGCTGATATGGGTAATCATTTGTCTGGAATTTTACGCTTTATCGTTTTCAGAATATGGTGAAAATTGTTATAGTAAACTGCATTTTCTATGAATCCCAGACATCATCCTAAATCCTCAGAGTAATGAACTTCAATAATAAATAACTTTTATTCTCCATCAGAGTGGGCACGGTGAACTTTAATTGGAGGCATCACGTTTTTGCTAATCACTTTCTGGTTGCCAACATTGTAGTTAGAGAGCCTGTGTTGAGAACGGCAACACATAATAATATAATAACTTAATTTTCCACCCGCCGCCCCATAGTACAAATGATAGCTGCGCCAATGCACTGCCCTTTTATGCCTTGCGTAAGTAGGCTGTTTTTATGCTGGTATCGCCACGTAGCGCTCTATATGAAAATCTCTGACTGTGCTGTGTGAAGTCTGTGGCTGGTTGGCATTTTTGGAATAGTCGCTATTGTAGTGTTGGGCAATTGGATGTGAACAGCGCGTAGCGTTGCGCAGTTGGAGGTGAGCCGCAAGCAGTGGTGGATGTGGGGAGAGAGATGGCGGAATTTTGAGAGCGGACGATCTGGACGTGTGTCCGCCGGAAAGAGTAAATTTGTAATACTGGATATCATGAACTGATATATGTATTATGACTTTTGAACACTATTAAGGTAAATACATTGTTTGTTCTCTATCAAAATCTTTCATTTGCTTAGTATGCCTATCGGTAGTTAGTGCCTTCAGTAGTTAGAATCTTTTATTTAGCTGGTAGTATTGGCGCTCACTGTTTTGCAGTAGTTCAAGTAACGAAGATTTTTGTGAGGTAAGTGATTCATGAAGGGTATAGGTTATTGTTAGTCAGGGCCATTCTTTTGTAGAGATTATCGAAAGTCAGATTGCGTTGCGCTAAAAAAACATTGTGTGTCATTTTAGTGTTGATGAGAATAAGTAAAGAGCCAAATGTCTGAGCTCGTTCAGTTCTGCTCAGCTGTTTAAAAATAAAATAACGTAAGGCGTTTGTCAGCACAGTAATTCGTAAACTTTTCTAAGGGCACGTTTCATACTTGTGTACACGAGACTGCCACCATCTCTATAAGTGCACATCGCTGTCAGATGACTTTTGTCGACCCAGGGTGTTGAGCATAAAACGGAAACAACTAGGTGGAACACCTGCAGAGCTACCGTGGAACACCACGCGGGGTCACGTGCGAGGCGATCCCTCGAGTTTGATGGACTCTGGAGCGACTGACGGACGCGGCCGGCTGTGCAGCCAGAGCAGGTCAGTGGAGTGTAGAGTGGGGTGCAGCGCAGTGCTCTGGGCAGCTGGGCGGAATCGCGGGCGGCCCAACACGGATGAGCAACGGCGGCGGGGCTGCGGCGGTCCCCGGGGTGCAGTTAGCTGCGGCGCGGCCTGTCTGCGCGGCTTGTTGACATCGCCTGCAATTACCGCCGCCACAGCGGGCAGCGGGAGGGTTAGGGGGAAGCGGCGGCACGCCGTGTCTGGGGCTGGGCCACCCTGGCTGCCCAGCTCTGCCTGTACGGGCGGAACTACGGTGTCCGGACATTTGCCACACCGGACATTTGCCACGGTTTTACCTGCTCCGAAGGGTCGGGTCTCTTGTCCCCCCCTTCCTCCTCCTCCTCCTCACCCGGCCGCCCAGTTTGCTTTCGAAGTTCCGAACGTGACATCAGTATGGAAGATATTACAACAAACAAGGGCAGGCCTCCTGCTCATTACAAAGGTTACGCGTATCTTAAACAGAGGGAATCTAAAGAAGGTGTTGTTACATGGATGTGTTTACCCCGAAAAGCGGATCATTGCAAGGGAAAGCTGCTTTCGAGGAACGCAGAAGTGTTGAGCGTATTAGATCTCTGTGGACCACCTGACGATGCAGCTCTGAAAGTGAGAAAGCAAGTGGAAAGGGCGGAGAGAAGGTCTCGAGAAGAAACTACACAGTTATCGGAGATATACGCGGATGAAATGGGAAATCTACATAGTACAGTTTGTGACTTTGTTACAGTGATGCCTAATTCAGAATCTATTAAGAGAACCATGCGTCGTCGACGGAGTCAAGAGCGGGGGAACCAACAGCAGCATAAGAACTCTTATGAAATTGATCTTCATGAAGATGTATTAAAAATGGGAGATGGCAGTAGTTTTCTTCTGGAAGACGATCGATTAGAGGCGAGAATAATGATTTTTAGTGGAAGCAAAGGAAAAGAAATTTTAAAAACATGTGCCCATTTTCTTATGGATGGAACATTTAAGAGATGCAGCAAGCAGTTTGTACAGACCTTCACAATACACGTAGACTTAGGAGGCCCAATTAAAGAAACAAACATTCTTCCTATTGTATTTGCACTGCTCCCTAATAAGAAGAAAGACACATATGTTCGTCTGTTTCGTCTGATAAAACAGGCAGTGTCTGAGTGGTGTCCTAAACAAGTAAAGGTGGACTTTGAGGCAGCTGCGATATCGACCATTCATCAAGTTTTTCCCACAACTGAAATACATGGATTCTATTTCCATATGAAGAAGAGTTTATGGAGAAGAATTAAAGTTCTCGGTCTAACTGAGGAGGACCGCTAGAACGAGGATTTAAGACTACACGTCAGCGTGTGTGCAGCGCTGGCAGTTGTAAAACCGGAGGACGTAAGCAATGAATGGATTGAGATTCATGCAGAAGCTCCTGATAACGGAAGGTTCTCTTATTTTCTTGACTACTTTGTGGATAACTGGCTAGAGAATGAGAATATCGCAATAGAAATATGGGACTATTACGGAAAAAGGCACCGATCGACGAATGCTGTTGAAGGGTGGCAAAACAAAATAAATAGTATTATTGGAAACCCTCACCCTAGAATCAACTATTTGGTGGAGTGCTTGAAAAAGGAAGCAGAGCTCACAAACTGCATGTACATGAAATTGGAAATCAATCTTGAAGGTAAGAAGAGGAAGAAGAAGTACTTGGAGCTGGACGACAGGATAGAGAGTATCGTAAAGAATTATGAAGAGACTGGCAACATTAGGCCTTGCTTGAAAGCCATTGCCCATATTCAGAAACTGGACTAAAATACGTTAAAAATGTATTAAAAGCTATGAAGACCACTGAGTCCTCGCAGATTACTAAGATAAAATTATTAAAACATGGAAGCAGCATTATCGGAGCTAATATTAATTTGTAATTGTAAATAGAGTGTACATTAGTTCAGCGTGTTTAGGCTGATTTTACACACGCCAGAATGGTAGATGGTAATTTATCATTTTCACGGTCCAAAGCCTGTGCAAAGTGTGATGCGAATCAGCCTTTAATGTAAAAATTAAAAAGTGTTTCAAGCCTCACAAAAGTATCCCTATTGTTGTCACGTTAAGATAACTTTTTTCTACCTTCCAATATTATGGCCATACTATTAAATAATTGTGAGTTCTAAAATAATTTTCCGAATCTTCAGAATCGCAACTATCACCTAAAATATCATGGTTTGTTAAACTGATAGTATACGCTTTTGTGAAAGAAAATGGGAACTTAACCTTTGAATTGCACCTAAAATTGACATCCCAAAACTGATCTGATCCTAAGGTTGACAATTTTGGCACCTCAAATATTTTTTATTTAAGTTTAGCTGCAAACATTTATAGTAGATGTAAATCTACTTAAGTACATTTAAATATAGTCCTTTAAAAATTAAAATTTCTTACTAAATTGTTGATTATCTTTAAACAGGTCAGAAAAGTAAGGGGCTTACTACTGAAAATTAATTGTTACTAAAGAACATCAGAATCAAATGTATTAGACCTACTTTTCTTATAGATTACAGACTTTTTGAAAAGATATTTGATCATTTCCTCTGTCACTGACAGTGTAATTTCAGTTGCTTTGCAACACCAGGGATGTCTACTCCTAAATTATGTTTCAGGATGTTCTCATTTCGAATTCTGGAATATTTACTTCGTCTTCTTTGGAGGAGGAATTTCGGAAAATGCATTTACTAACTCCACTTTAGTGGCACTGTCTACAGTAACATTACCATCGCTGTCACGCAGTAAAGGTACTTACTGAGCCTTTCCGCTGGTTTACTTAACATGGGACCAGTATCTCTTTGGATTTTCCGCCACATTTATAGAGCGAGTTTCGTTTTGGAAGCTATTAAATGCATCTCGCATTGAAATCCGCACCAAATTTCGAGCCTCAGTAAAACTTCACCAATCTTGGAGATTTTGCGTTCGTCTAAATTATACGTGCCTTTTGCGGTGCTCCTGCAACAGCTTTCTGTCGTGTTTTGTGTACCATGGGGGATCAGTTCCGTCTCTTATTAATTTATTTGGTATGAATATCTCGAGTGCTGTTGATACTATTTCTTTGAACTTAAGCCACATATGGTCTTCATTTACATAGTTTGGAAGGACTGGAGACTACCTCTTGGATAGACGTCACCCGAATGTTTAGCTGCTTTTATAAATAGACATATTTCGCGTTTAGTTTTGGTGAATTTTTTTGTTACGGAAGTGAGCCTCGCTACGTCTGCCTGTCCACTAATTCCTGTATCCGTCGTGATGCTCAGGATTATTTGTGGCTAAGAGTTCAAGTGTGTTTTCGTAACCATTTACAAATGGTTCAAATGGCTCTGAGCACTATGGGACTTAACATCTGCTGTCATCAGTCCCCTAGAACTTAGAACTACTTAAGCCTAACTAACCTAAGGACATCACACACATCCATGCCCGAGGCAGGATTCGAACCTGCGACCGTAGCAGTCGCGCGGTTCCGGACTGAACGCCTAGAACCGCGAGACCACCGCCGCCGGCGTAACCATTCACAATTTGAATGGCCTCGTCAACTAATTGTTAAAAATAATTAAAAAAAGCATTTAGAAAAATTACGGAAGTTGTTTTCTGTTTACATTAGGGTATGAAAATGTGTTTCTGTCGGTCCGCAGCTCGTGGTCCTGCGGTAGCGTTCTCTCTTCCCGCGCCCGGGTTTCCGGGTTCGCTTCCCGGCGGGGTCAGGGATTTTCTCTGCTTCGTGATGACTGGGTGTCGTGTGATGTCCTTAGGTTAGTTTGGTTTAAGTAGTTCTAAGTTCTAGGGGACTGATGACCATAGATGTTAAGTCCCATAGTGCTCAGAGCCATTTTGTATTTTTGTCAACATGCGGAAGGTAGATTGAAGTAACTGTCAACTATAATTGTATGAGTAGGGTACCTATTTGTGATGAGACTCAAGTTTTCCTTTCTTTGAACTGTTCAGCAAGTGTTTCATGTGAGACAGTGGGTCGGTAAAAGGAGCCAGTTATTAATTTATTCCGGTTGTCGAATATAACCTCTGCCAATACTAAGTCACAAGAACTACCTGCTTCAAAACCGATTGTGAGCTTACATTATTTTTCCTTAAGTTGTACTTCTTGTTTCTGTTGTAGTGCAGATCATTACAATTACGGCTTTTCGCTCCAAAACCTAGGATGCTTTCTCTGTGACCCTGTAAATACCAGAGCTAAACAATGTAGAACAACAATATACGTTACAAGCGTAGCATTCTGTATTACTTCATTTCCTTATTTATAACATTTTAAAATTGTAATTCGACTTTAGACGACATGTCAATCATAGATGGTCTTATCTCTATTTAGTGAACGTGTTTTCAGTTACGTTTTGAACATTGTCCCGCTACACTTCATTAACTAATGTTTTTAGAGAGTAAATTAATATGGAGTACGTCGATCTTCTTTTCAAACATTCACAAACCCATTTATTCATTCCCTATTGTCTTTGGGGTATGCAGTGGTACTAATTAAAGTAGGCACAAATGCAGTGATCAGAAAGAAATGATTAGCGTACATTCGCATTCTCGTTTCATCGTGAAAGGAAGCTACCGTATAGACAGAGGAATCTATATTTATACTTGGCAGAACTAATTACATACTGACATAATCGTCGGTATTGCTTTCGTTTCCCAAAAGTTATAAGTATTTCAATTTCGGAAAGGTGCTCTGTATTTGGCCAAGATGTCGAAGAAGAAGATCCCTTACGTACTGGTTGTATCGAGTAAGATGTGGAGACGGCGGTTTGAAAGCGGACAGAGGTAGTGCGGGGAAGGGCGTCCCTTACCTGAGGGATCGCTACTCAAGCTGCCTGGCGAAGGCAAGCTACCTGGCGAAGGGGTAAGTGTGGCAAATGTCCGGTGTGGCAAATGTCCGGCATTCGGAACTACACTACTGGCCATCAAAATTGCTACACGAAGAACAAATGCAGATGATAAACGGGTATTCATTGGACGAATATATTATACTAGAACTGACATGTGATTACATTTTCAAGCAGTTTTGGTGCATAAGTCCTGAGAAATCAGTACCCAGAACAACCACCGCTGGCCGTAATAACGGCCTTGATACGTCTGGGCATTGAGTCAAACAGAGCTTGGATAACGCGTACAGGTACAGCTGCCCATGCAGCTTCAACACGATACCGCAGTTCATCAAGAGTAATGGCTGGCGTATTGTGACGAGCCAGTTGCTATGCCACCATAGACCAGGCGTTTTCAATTGGTGAGAGATCTGGAGAATGTGCTGGACAGGGCAGCAGTAGAACATTTCCAGTATCTAGAAAGGTACGTGCAGGACTTGCAACATGCGGTCGTGCATTATCCTGCTGAAATGTAGGGTTTCGCAGGGATCGAATGAAGGGTCGAGCCACGGGTCGTAACACATCTGAAATGTAACTTCCACTGTTTAAAGTGCCGTCAATGCGAACAAGAGGTGACCGAGACGAGTAACCAATGACACCCCATACCATCACGCCGGGTGATAAGCCAGTAAGGCGATGACGAGTACACGCTTCCAATGTGCGTTCACCGCGATGTCCTCAAACACGGATACGACCATCATGATGCTGTAAACACAACCTGGATTCATCTGAAAAACTGACGTTTTGCTATTCGTGCCCCAGGTTCGTCGTTGAGTACACCATCGCAGGCCCTCCTGTCTGTGATGCAGCGTCAAGGGTAACCGCAGCCTTGGTCTCCAAGCTGATAATCCATGCTGATGCAAACGTCGTCGAACTGTTCGTGCAGATGGTTGATGTCTTGCAAACGTCCCCATCTGTTGACTCAGGGATCGAGACGTGGCTGCACGATCCGTTACAGCCATGCGGATAAGATACCTGTCATCTCGACTGCTAGTGATACGAGGCCATTGGGATCCAGCACGGCGTTCCGTATTACCCTCCTGAAGCCACCGATTCCATATTCTGCTAACAGTCATTGGATCTCGACCAACGCGAGCAGCAATGTCGTGATACGATAAACCGCAATCGCAATAGGCTACAATCCGACCTTTATCAGTGTCGGAAACGTGATGGTACGCATTTCTCCTCCTTACACGAGGCATCACAACAACGTTTCACCAGGCAATGCCGATCAACTGCTGTTTGTGTATGAAAAATCGGTTGGAAACTTTCCTCATGTCAGCTCGTTGTAGGTGTCGCCACCAGCTCCAACCTTGTGTGAATGCTCTGAAAAGCTAATCATTTGCATGCCACAGCATCTTCCTCCTCTTGGTTAAATTTCGCGTTTGTAGCACGTCATCTTCGTGGCGTAGCAATTTTAGTAGCCTGTAGTGTATCTGGTGTTATCTTCAGGACAATTGGTTTACTATTATAGTTGACGTTCGTTCAAGCAGCCATCAGAGAGCTACTTCCAAACTCTATAAAACCAAGTATTACTGCAAATGCACAGCTACAATGCCGTAGAAACCAGTGTTTGGTGGTTGCTTAAAATGCTTGTATTCCCATTTCTGGTTGAATTCAAGCTCGTAGTGATGGATCAAACGGTTCAAATGGCTCTGAGCACTATGCGACTTAACTTCTGAGGTCATCAATCGCTTAGAACTTAGAACTAATTAAACCTAACTAACCGAAGGTCATCACACACATCCATGCCCGAAGCGTTCGCTCGGCTCCAGACTGTGGCGCCTAGAACTGCACGGACACTCCGGCCGGCGTAGTGATGGATCAACAGCTGGTATGTGTTATTAGAATATTAAGTTTGTATCACAAGGTTTTAAAAATCCTAAAATTTGTACGAAAATCTACGAAATAATAATATAGCTATTCCTAGATATATCTCCTTTTTCTTCGAATTTTCGTGGAATCCCTGCTAATCCTACTTTATTTGTACCTTTACGAATCTATAACCTAAAACCTTTCGCTACAACAAAGTTAGAAAAGCCACACTCTATTTCATGGCGAGATTATGCAGAACACAGCAGGCTCGAATAGAATGAGCTATGTCTTCAACTTTACACAATATTGTAAATGGTACAACCGACGTGTAAGTCCGGAATCCTTCTGTTGCGATCATAGACCAGTTTCGGCTGCACGACAATATGGCTTTTCCAATTCAAGTACCACTGGGATCTGTTTGTCTAATCTAAAGTGTATCCATCGATTGCCCCAGTCGCACCCAGCGTCCTACACAGATGATCAAAAGTATCCGGACACCCCCAAAAACATACGTTTTTCATATTAGATGCATTCTGCTGCCACCTACTGCCAAGTACTCCGTATGAGTGGCCTCATTACCCATTAGACATCGTGACAGAGCAGAATGGGGCACTTCGAAGAACTCACGGACTTCGAACGTGGTCAGGTGACTGGGAGTCACTCGTGTCATACGTCTGTATGCGAGATTTTAACACTCGTAAACATCCCTGGGTCCACTGTTTCTGATGTGTCAGTAAAGTGGAAATGTGAAGAGAGACGTAGAGAACAAAAGCGTACAGGCCGACCTCGTCTGTTGACTGACAGAGACTGCCGACAGCTGAAGAGAGTCGTAAGGTGAGAAGACATGGATTCCATGATCGAGCGGTCGCTCATAAGCCACACATCACGCTGGTAAATGCCAAACGACGCCTCGCTTGGTGTAAGGAGCGTAAATATTGGACGATTGAACAGTGGAAGAACGTTGTGTGGAGTGACGAATCAAGGTAGACAATGTCACGATCAGATGGCAGGGTGTCGGTATGGCAAATGCCCGGTGGACGTCATCTGCTAGCATGTGTAGTGCCAACAGTAAAATTCGGAGGCGATGGCGTTATGGTGTGGTCGTAGTTTCCATGGAGGGGGCCTGCACCACTTATTGTTTTGTTTGGCACCATCCTAGCACAGGCCTACATTGATGTTTTAAGCTCCTTCTTGCTTACCACTTTTGTAGAGCAATTGGGGATGGCGATTCCATCTTTCAGCACGATAAAGACTTGCTCATAACGCACGGCCTGCGGCGGAGTGGTTACACAACAATAATATCCCTGAAATTGACTGACCTACGCAGATTCCTGACCTGAATCCTACAGAACACCCTTGGAATGTTTTGGAACGCCGACTTCGTGCCAGGTCTCACCGACCGACATCGATACCTCTCCTCAGTGCAGCACTCCGTGAATGCCACTCCCCAAGAAACCTTCCGGCACCTGATTGAACGTATGCCTGCGAGAGTGGAAGCTGTCATCAAGGCTAAGGGTAGGCCAACACCATATTGAATTCCAGCGTTACCGATGGAGGGCGCCACGAACTTGTAAGACATTTTCAGCCAGGTGTCCGGATGCTTTTGATCAGATAGTGTATTTCCTCGGGAACTGGCCCCAATATTTTTCTTTCCTCAGCAGACGGCCACTTTAGAATGTCGGCTCCTAAACCACTAACAAAGTAAGCCACTCTTTGTATCACGTGGTGCAAAGAACCACTGAGGAAGTAAACGTGTCTATCACATCTCTAAAACTTGCCACTTCGTGGCCAGCGAACCACAAAAAGAACAGAATGCGCTTCCCATTTCCCTCTGTCTCATACTTATAAAGACTAAAGGTCCTGAGTTTCTCACTTAACTCTTCTACCACACAAGACGCTGTTCCATGAATGCAGCACATTCCCAGTATATATATATATATATATATATATATATATATATATATATATATATATATATATATATTTGTGTGTGTGTGTGTGTGCGCGATGAAACACCTCTAAGTCTTTGTCAGTCGACACAAAACCTGAGATTCACTCGACAGCTGTCATAAATAGCAATTATAAGTTTCATGTTTCAACCAACTACAGTTTGTAACGCCGGAAATGCATATCCTTCTATTTCCATCTATTGCACTGCAAATTTTTTTCTTAGTTATTTTGTTACTTGAAGATATAACATTTCTGTGTCTTTGTATATTGCAATTGTTTTACTATTTGTATATGCATTTATGTCGATGTATAATTGGTTTGTTTTGTAAATATTATTTGTATTTTACGCTGGGTCTTGCCTAGAAAAAACTATGCTATCGAACGAATACATCGATAGGTCGTGTGAAGAACGAAAGTGTGTAGGATCTTTGGTAGTGTTAACTCTGTCGCGTGGATCGCGGGCAGAGAAGGAGTCTGGCTGGGGTGGTGCAGTGGAGCAGGTGTGTTGTGTGAAGCTCCCGCGAGTTGCCGCGCTTTCGGGGTTTGGCTGAATGTAATTGCGCTCGACATGCGATGATAGTTTTTGACATGGTGTCGCGGACGGGAAGCATTAGCTGGCGCACATCAAGAGCCCGTTTCGTCTGGTGACCGTGTCGAGAAGAAGGCGCGCCAACATCCAGCTTCTGCAACAGCGACGGCCGACAATGAGTGACTGTCGCCACCTCCTCGATCGACGGCTTCAAACCTTCAATCAGCCAACAAGGAAGACTGGAAGCACGTAAAGTTTTTGAACTGTGTGGCAGACCTTAGCTTTTCAAACTTTTAAAATTGTTGCATCACAAAATTACAGCAACTTAGCATGAACGTTTGTTGCTCATTGTCCCAATTGCATTACCAAGCAGGGTCCCTTTCTTTTCCGGAATGAACCCGAGTGTCGTTGAAATTCAAACGCCAGCATCATTCGATTTCACTGCTTTAATTTCAAAGTTCAGTTAAGGTATTCATAGCTGGCTACAATATTCAGATTACACAAGCACAAATTGAGAGTGCGAGTTTTGTTACCGTATTTTAGCTTACCTGTGACTGCAGCTCAGCTTGGTACGTACTAAATTTTACTATTGTTAATTGTTCAGAAACATTTAATTCAAGTTCGAAGTTGAATCTCTTATTTCTAAATTGCGTAGATTCAAGTAGCTTTGGAAATGATTGTTGAGGTAGCCCAAGACTAACTGTATTTTACTGAATTTCGATATGCTTCAGAAACAAAGTTCACTATTAATTTCAGTCACTAAATTAACTTTCAATTTTCCAGTTTTATTAATTCTTTTGCTTAATTAAGTCAGGGTGTAGCGAAATTTATTACTTCAGACAAACATTCAGTTTTCACACAACACGTGTCAACCTTCAGTTGCCACGCTTTTAGTGCTAATTATATGTGGAATAACCTTTCTTTTTCAGTTATTATAGTAATTGTCCATAGGATTGGCGACTGTAATTTTCCCCAAATCTCAAATATCTAATTACCGCTAGTTAATTGTTAACGTAACGGCCGCACATTTACTTTCTTTATTAACTTTACCCCTATTTCAAAATTAATTTCCACCAGTTTCATTTGCATTTTTCCTTTCATTTAGATGTAACCCTTTCCTCCCTCTTTACCGACAAATTAACTTCGGTGGCGATTGCTTTTCCCAAATTTCCATTAGGTACACGCGGTTTCATTTTTCACTGTCATTAAGGTCGATAAGTGAGGGGGAGGTTACAAGTTGGTTTGCATATCTACAAGTATAGGTAATTTTGATAGGAATAACTAAAATGCGTACCTAACAATTAACAGTGAAGCATAAACATGAAATAATCGATCATGGGAACCTGAAACAGCTTCCAAAAGACTGAAGAATCCTCTACAGACAAATCACGGGCAGGTGGAACATAGCCCCACACTAATTCGGACAACTCCGCGCATGTACAAGTTTGGCAGCTTGAGAGCGCCTGAAAAACTTTTCCGGCTAGAGTGTTGAAGCTTGCTCTCACTGCTTCTACAGCAAACAGGCACAACACAGGTAGCTAGAAGCGGGAGAAGGCGCTGCATGTACGCGATTTCAGCTCTGCGCAAGCGCATGAGCCCTCTGGCAGTTGCTAGAACCAACCCTTGAAGTCACGAAAGATGCCGTGCGAGTTTAGGCATGTTCTAAACATCTACGTCACACATTCTCCGACGGCCAATGAGCGTTACTTGTGTTCTGGCCTTTTGGGCGGTAATGTGTGAATGTCGTAGCCAGTGCGAGCGTGAAATGTGATCGTAGCGCGATATTTAGTGAACTTTTACTCCATTTATTGCACGTTGTCATCGGTGATGGTGGTGGTAAGCAACTAATTGTACATAAGCAAGGGAGATACATAATTAACAGGATACATGATTTCTTGAAGCACATAGAACGGGTATGCGCGCACAGTAACTGTCACCTGGAATCGGGCACGCTCCAGTCCCTGTCCGTTACTTGACCTGCGCACATCAAGATCATTCGTGGGTCGCACTAAGCAGTGTCACCGTCTTGTAAGGTGTTACCGCTCCCTTTATTTGAACACTGAATTTGGTTACAAGTTTGGTAGAGAATTCAAGGGACAGCACACACTTCTCCCTGGCAGAGGTTACGCAAAGAATTAGAAACCTCGAATACAGCAGTTCTGTGAAATAATGCACAGTCCATCACAACGCTTTGAGAATTCCAGTCAGAAACAAACTTGTAAGGTGGCTATAATTTCGCACCTTACACGAACTTATCCACTTACTTTGCCGTGATCTACAAACACAATTAGGTATCATGTGATAGGTTGTACATCGTATATATGAATACATAAAAGAGACTGACATTGTCACATACGTCTTGTAAATAACTGTTGACGCTTATTGCATGAAAGGTGATGGAGTGTCTTTATTATAAAAACGGCGTAATGAATGATTGTCTATACTAGTAGAGGTTGGAACGCCAGTGGAGATGAAACGGCAGGCAGAACTCAAGCTATGGGTGGAAGGCCCGCACAGGTGTTGGTCCTGCTTAAACACAGGAAGTAGCTAGACAGACGTCGTGGCACCTGAGCTCTGGAGCACAATAGGGTGACGGCCGACCGCTATTGTAGTAGAGGCCGGAAGGATCACCGGATAATACTTCCGAACGCTGAAAATCTTGGACGCAGCTGAGAGGAACGAGGAAGTGTTACCTCGGAAACCACGCAGGCTGGGTTATTTCCAAGGAATTTTACTCAGAAGCGTACCATTGTGCGAGTGTAGGTTTTTCATCGCAAACTTTCCTCGCTGGACGACAAAAGATTAAAATATGGTTCGTCGGCGTTCGGAAGAATTTGTAGGGAGGGAGAATATTCCGTGGTTTAGGGAGTATGATTCGTTATGGGAATTACGATGGTGGGGAGACAAGCCTTGCTGGGAAGCCAGCTGTGGAGAGACTTGGTCTTCTGTTGTGAGCGCCCGGGTGTGACGGTCGCTCGGTATCAGTTTCGTCGGTATGGACGGACTTGCTGTCTTTGCTCTCAGGAGAGTTTATAGTTAGAACAGTTAAGCACTGTACTGTTGCGAACCTATACGATTCTGGACTTCACCTACGGGTTGGAAGTCGTTATTGAGTACGCAGCGTCCAGTAATTGAGAGCACTTTCTCTGCCTATACTTATGTTGAGACGTTACCTGGACTCCGTCCTTGTGGCTGGGACTTCGCGTTTCTCGTCTATAGAACACAGAGGGGAGAAGACAGTATCAGAGTATATTAGTCTACCGCCTCCTGCCATCCTAGTGTTCGAAAGAATTTATTTGTGGCTGGAGTTCTTCCATCGGCGCAGACGAGTACGAGAACCATCACATACGGTGATATCGCAGATTTCTTCGGCTTATTAGGGCTGTAAAAGCTAAACAGCTGTGATCACGTTAGTTTATTTCCACTGAGGTTCCACGCCACCGTAGATTATCTTTTAAAGTAGTGTCTTCTAGTGTTTGGTACGTAGATGATGTCAGTCATTTAGCGTTATTGATATTAGACCGCGCAGTCATAATAAGGGGCAGAGTTGGTGTGGTGTGCGTACTGTAAGACCTTCGGTACACACACCATCAGATTATTTGACTTGTCGCTCTAGCGAAGTAGGTGAGTGTCAGCAATATGTCTCGTGGTCTTATCGTGGCGTGTTTATCTTCTGCTGTTAGGTGGCTGTCAAATGGCTCTGAGCACTATGCGACTTAACTTCTGAGGTCATCAGTCGCCTAGAACTTAGAACTAATTAAACCTAACTAACCTAAGGACATCACACACATCCATGCCCGAGGCAGGATTCGAACCTGCGACCGTAGCGGTCACGCGGTTCCAGACTGAAGCGCCTTTAACCGCACGGCCACACCGGCCGGCTGCTGTTAGGTCAGACGATAGAAATGCCACTTGCACGCTTAGAGTAGCAGATTGACGGTGACCAACTTTAAATAGAACTTGATTAATTTTCACACATATTTATTAAAATAATAAATAACATAGACATTACGTAACTTGATTCTGGATGCTGTTTACAATTGACAATCTGAAGTTCCTTTGGTTTTGGTACGTTAATCTTTTTGTCACATAGCTCTGATACTTGACAAAGTGTCTATACATTTCTCTTCATGGCTATGTACAGGAATATGATAATCTTATCAAGCGCAGACTGAAACTTGACTATAGACTGGTACAGACTAATTCAGACTAAGGCAGACTGACTAATCGGAGGTCTGTACACTCGTTATAATACCTCGAGCGTTCAGGTATCACTGTGCGAGTGTGATCCGCGAGGAGAAAAGGTTCTACGTTAGCAGCAATCTCATAGGCTGCGTTAAATATTAATACGCGGATCGGCGGAAGCAGAATTTGGTCCGTCTCTAAGGCAGCGCCATCTCGTAGTGCGGAGACGGACGAGCGCTGCGCCTGCGCTGTTGTACTTAGCGGGGCGCGCTCTAGTGGGAAAGTTGTGTACGCGCTGACTACGCGGAACTATGTACACAACAGTTGGGCAATTGATTAGTAATTTTACTTAGGAAATGTAAACTTTGTAATATAAAGTTTTTTAAAAATCTACAATAAATATATAAGCAGGAACAACGTTTATCATTTAGTAGTATTAATTGCGTTCATCTTTCATTCATGTTTAGACTGTAATTTACAGAATTAAGAGATCCTAAGATCTGCTTCACGGGTAGTCAGGCAGGGCCAAATCTTCATTTTAGCGTTTATTATTCACCGTTGCGTATATTCATTTTTACAACCGCAATGGAGTAGCATCTTGGAAACTGTATACTGTATTCGTGATAAGAATAAACCCAATGTAAACATTACACCATATATTCTTCCGCGTTTGTTGGGATCTCATTGGTTTTCGTTTCACGTGGAGCGGAAGCTATGCCGGCAGGAGTACAGTCAAGTACAATAAATATACGTTTTATGCTGTACGTTAGGCGCATATCGACTTTACAATAGTACGGGACAACTGCTTTATCTGGCGCAACTAACCTGCAGTTATGTGAACAGTTGCAACTAATTGTAAAAAGAGACGAGCAGAGAAACGATATAGCTTCGATTGTCACTCAATTTTTAAAGACAGTGAAATAATATTCGGCAAAACTCCAGCAATACCTCACAGCGAATTCTTTCTGGGTGAGATATGTGCGATGCAAAAGCGTATCCAGGGATTTCGCAGTATAGTTAAATATTGAAGTCACTGAAGGTATTACTTAAAGTCATTCTGTAACACGCCCGGGAGTACAAAAGGGTTGGGTACCTTAAACTTGTTGTCGTTTCGACCGTGTGCCCTGTCCACACCACGTACCTGATAATTCCGCGGCGGTCGTATGTTCTGCTCCACACTGCTGTTAGCTTACCTGAAATTATCTATCGAAAAATGCAAGCGGGTTTAGGGGAGCCACTCAACGATAAAACACAACACTGTCCTACGTCTGGTACGAGCAACTATATTCCGAGACGATAAGAAATCACAGGTTGCACTGTTTACACTCTAAGTCGTAAATGTTTATCCAGATTAACAATCTTGATGATTATCTGTCCACAATATCATTCACACGAGCGTACGCGTAACCGACACGACGCGGGTGATTGTTGATGATGCGGAAGCCGAATGATCGAACCAAAGTTCTTACGCTCGTCACACATACAAATGTCTGGTAATAGTCCTCCTTGACATTAGTAATGATATAACACTGTTCGTAAAGTTAATTTTTCAGTTCTCAGTTCTCACTTTTACGAGCGTGCGCGTAACCGTCGCGACGCGGCTGATTGTTGATAATGCGGAAACGTGATGACCGAACGCACATTCTCACGCTCGCTACAAATCACTGGCACTTAATTGCACTCTTTTATGGTAACTAATTTCTACTGATTCACATCAGTTCATTCTGGAAGACCGAACACAGCACGGATGACTGATACTGTACGGTACGACACGCAACGAGAGAATACACATATACTTTATCAGCAGTACTGCTCATTTTTAAATAACTTCTTGATGCATTTTTCCTCTGAACCATTTGCATATTTTATCACTTTACTGTGATAGCACTTTTAGCAACACCTTAACTTCAATAATAACAATGCCTCTCACATGCAGAGCTACACACTTCACAACAGAACAGTTCCGTGTCCCGCGCTCGACTCTTACAGACGCGGCTGCCCGCAAAGATAGTCCACAACAAAGCCAGCAATATGACAATACGCTTAAAATTCGTCTAGTAATCTGTGAAATACATTTCAGTAGTGGAATTCTCATCTGCTACACTGATAATCGGCCGATCAGCAAAATTCACGAAGTCACCGAAGCCCAACGTTTTCTCCCCTTCTTTTGACGTGCCGTTCTGTATCCTGGCAGCGTGCAGCGATGACGTGTGACAAAGCTTCGTGCATTAACTGTACAACGTCTGCCAGCTTAAATGTCTTGTTATTTCTCGCGGCAAATCCTCCCCAGGTTCTGTAGCCATATAGTGGCAACTGCTAAAATGTGGCATTCATATTGTGTGCTCGATGCTGTGAAAATTATTATTTTTCAAGTTTCTACGACTCTTGCCACTGTTCTTCGTGTCAGATCACATCTGGCGTAGTTCAAATCAAGACTATCTGATTTATCGTTTTTATCCTAAAATTTGATTTCTTATGTTTCTGCCTGTTGGCTTCTGTTTCGAGTTGGCGAAACGTCAGTAAAATCATTAGATGAACGTCGGCCGAACAACCCGAGACAGAAGCCAATAGGCAGTTTGTCAACAAGTGGCCACGAAAGCCTTAACAATTTTGTATTGTTATGTTTCCTTAATTTGACACCTGTACTGCGGGATGGACACAAGCTTGCGGGGGCTCTATGCTCTGGGGAAGGTACACGTTCATATCCATGGGTCCAGTAGGACTCGTGCAACGCACCATGACGGCCAAGGAGTATCTTACACAGGTTGCAGACCTCGTACACCACTTTCCCGACGGCAGTAGCATTTTTCAGCAAGGTAATGCGCCATGTCACAAGGCCAGGAGTATGATGGGGTGGTTCGAGTAACACAGTGGCGAGTCCCACTTCATGTGCTGCCCCCCGGCTCGCCAAATCTGAACCCGATCGAACACATATGGGGCATAACTGAACGTGGAGTCTGAGCTCATCGCTCCCCTCCGCGGAATTTTTGGGAATTAGATGCATATGTGGTGCCAACTCCCTCCAGCGCCCTACCATGGCCTCACTGCTTCCACGACACGTCTCGTCGCCGCTGTTAGCCGTGCCAAAGACATAAGACACATGTGTGAGAAATCTTATGGGACTTAACTGCTAAGGTCATCAGTCCATAAGCTTACACACTACTTAACCTAAATTACCATAAGGACAAACACACACACCCATACCCGAGGGAGGACTCGAACCTCCGCCGGGACCAGCCGTACAGTCCATGACTGCATTTCATGACAAAGGTGGACTTACCAGGTATTAGGTAGGTGGTCGTGATGTTCTGGTTGAGCTGTGTAATACTTAAGGAGGATCAATTCCAGTAAAATAACACCAGTATACGTGTGCTACGGCTGCTGATCAGTCAGCGTCTTTGTGTTTGTTTACATTATATTTTTTCTTATAATGAATATAGACAAAGTCCGCAGCGTTTGTAGTCAACAGGCAGTGATCAAGCGTATATCTGGTATCCATACATGTAGTGGACTGTTAAGGCAGCCAGTCCACAGTGAAGTAGCCGAAAGGGCAGGCGTCAACTCACGCCGTCTGGCGTTAAGTCTGGAACAGGATTCGTAATGAATGTGATAAAGAAAAGAACGTAGCTACTAGAACACTTAACTTTTATATTGTCCTTTGGTATACAGCATTCTGGATGATACAAGTGAGACTCTATCTTGAGGTATATGCAACGTTACAAATAGTTAATGGCGCCTTGCTAGGTCGTAGCCATTAACTTAGCTGAAGGCTATTCTAACTGTCTCTCGGCAAATGAGAGAAAGGCTTCGTCAGTCTAGTCGCTAGCAAAGTCGTCGTAGAACTGGGGCGAGTGCTAGTACGTCTGTCTAGACCTGCCATGTGGTGGCGCTCGGTCTGCGATCACACAGTGGCGACACGCGGGTCCGACATGTACTAATGGACCGCGGCCGATTTAAGCTACCACCTAGCAAGTGTGGTGTCTGGCGGTGACACCACAATACAGACGGAATACTAGTGTGACGTGCCGTCTTTCTTATCTTTCTTGTTGTTTAATCTTCCGGTCGTATATGGCTTTGGAATATACAGGGTGGTTATAATTAACCATTCGTTATTTGAGACGGGCCCCATGAAAAATGAGCTATCGTAGGGCAACGAATATAGCAAATAAGCATTCGAACACATATACCGGGTGATCAAGAAGTCAGTATAAATTTGAAAACTTAACAAACCACGGAATAATGTAGATAGAGAGGTAAAAATTGACACACATGCTTGGAATGACATGGGGTTTTATTAGAACCAAAAAAAAACACCCCATATTGCTAGACGCGTGAAAGATCTCTTGCGCGCGTGGTTTGGTGATGATCGTGTGCTCAGCCGCCACTTTCGTCATGCTTGGCCTCCCAGGTCCCCAGACCTCAGTCCGTGCGATTATTGGCTTTGGGCTTACTTGAAGTCGCAAGTGTATCGTGATCGACCGACGAATCTAGGGATGCCGAAAGACAACATCCGACGCCAACGCCTCACCATAACTCCGGACATGCTTTACAGTGCTGTTCACAACATTATTCCTCGACTACAGCTGTTGTTGAGGAATGATGGTGGACGTATTGAGCATTTCCTGTAAAGAACATCATCTTTGCTTTGTCTTACTTTCTTATGCTAATTATTGCTGTTCTGATCAGATGAAGCGCCATCTGTACGACATTTTTTGAACGTTTGTATTTGTTTGGTTCAAATAAAACCCCATGTCATTCCAAGCATGTGTGTCAATTTGTACCTCTCTATCTACATTATTCAGTGATTTATTCAGTTCTCAAATTTGTACTGACTTTTTGATCACCCGGTATTTTAATTTCTACATCAGAGGGTAACCTTTGTTAATCACCTACCGTGTTTACGTTCCAGGTCACACACGTTGCTCAGCGTGACGGCCATCTGCATCCACGAGAGCCTGGAACCGCAATGCAAATATCATTTCATAGTTGTTTGCAGCACTTTTCGTGCGATGGGCCTTGGACCGTTCAGGGGTTGTGACACAACTTGTGCACATTTCATCCAGCACTCTCAGAAACCGCCACAGCGACTTTCTTAACATTTTGTGACGCAGTTGGCCGTCTACCTCTCCCAGGAGCGATTCCGACATCGCTACCTCATTCGATCTTCCGAATCATGTTCTTAAAACCGAGTGCGGAAAGAAGATCTCTTTGTATTCCTTTAATGCATCGATACTCGTGAAGAGCAGCCGTTATTTCAATTAAACAGCTTTAATACTAAGAACCTACTCTCCTAGTCCAGACCCCTGTGGACTCTGCAAATATAATTCACAGTGACGATTATGTTTCGACACTGTGTCGCCGTACCAGTACTGGCGCCTAACGGCAAGACCTAACAGTAACATTACTAACAACGCAAATCCTGCATTCCACAGGTTGAACAACATTCCTAAAAACTTGGGTACCAATACGGTAAATGGTTTTCCGTCTACAGTGGCTCAAGTAGCGAAAGTTTAATTATAAGGGGTTCGTTACTCACTGCTTACTGCCTGCCGCGAAGAAGAGGCGCCACCAATTGTGGGAACGAGAAGGTAATTTCCCCCTCTGAGTCAGTACTGGAATCGCAGAATGTAGCGCACTGGCGTCCACCTCAAAAATATCGAAACTTCTGATTCAAATTACTCCTTCAAATCTCTCTTTTTACTATTCCAATAGTTCTCAAACAGAGGTTTCACTTAACGTGAAGGTTCAAAGTTCAAACTTCAAAACTGAAATAGCAAAGAGCGGTAACAGCTTCAGCAGTCATATACCCCTTGCAATCGAGGGATGTTGCTGTCCCCTGAACTATCTTAGACCGCTATAAGGGAAAACTTTTTAGAGTTTCTGTAATAATGGGCTATTAAATTTTTAAAATTTTACTCTTAATATTATTGAACATTGCTGGAGGAGGAGATCAGTGTTTAACATCCTGTCGACACCGAGGGCATTAGAGACGGAGCACAAGCTCGAATTAGGGAAGGATGGAGAAGGAAAACGGCCGCGTTCTTTCACAGGAACCGTCCCGGCATTTGCTTTAAACGACTTAGGGAAATCACTTAAAAACGTAAATCAGGACGGCCGGACGTGGGTTTAAACCGTCGTCCTCCCGAATGCGAATTTAGTGTGAGAGGCACCCACATGCCTTGCTCATACTGTGGCATGAAGCAGTCAGGCCTGCAAGATGAGTGGTCTGCCAAGCGAGTGGAATCATTCTTATTTATCGAGTAACATGAGCTCTAGTACTCACAAATAAGTTACAAATTATTCTCCTGTTTGAATATTACGCAACGGAAACGGATAACGCACATCTGACTATTAGTAATTTACACAACTCTGACTGTTCACTACGCACTGGCAATACCACATTTTTTTCTTACCCAACGGCTTCGATCAACACGTGGCCATCGCGCTGAATATGAATGGTGCACACATTATAAATTCTGGATATAATGACAACATACTATTCGAAGGAAAAGGCCACCAATCTTTTTCTTTTCACTATCTTTTTATTCTGATAAATTCTATAACCTAAACACACCATTAAATTTTCTGCAACAATTACACATGAGAAACTCCGCCCAGTGGGCATGGCTTTACATTGGTGATTCTCTATCTTGTGGTCTCGTAATTATCTAACACTATAGAGCACTTTCTGGATAGGATGGTGGATCTTTTGCTATATTCACACTTCGACTCTCACACCCATCATCACGAAAGTTTCCTCCAGACCGACCAGTACAAAAAGAAACATGCATAACCCACTGCCTCTGAGTCTATCTTGCTACTCTCCCATGCAAACCACACATACTTATATTACATGAAATACACCATGCTGGCAACATGGAATACAACACAAGGGATAGTCACAACATTATACACTCCTGGAAATGGAAAAAAGAACACATTGACACCGGTGTGTCAGACCCACCATACTTGCTCCGGACACTGCGAGAGGGCTGTACAAGCAATGATCACACGCATGGCACAGCGGACACACCAGGAACCGCGGTGTTGGCCGTCGAATGGCGCTAGCTGCGCAGCATTTGTGCACCGCCGCCGTCAGTGTCAGCCAGTTTGCCGTGGCATACGGAGCTCCATCGCAGTCTTTAACACTGGTAGCATGCCGCGACAGCGTGGACGTGAACCGTATGTGCAGTTGACGGACTTTGAGCGAGGGCGTATAGTGGGCATGCGGGAGGCCGGGTGGACGTACCGCCGAATTGCTCAACACGTGGGGCGTGAGGTCTCCACAGTACATCGATGTTGTCGCCAGTGGTCGGCGGAAGGTGCACGTGCCCGTCGACCTGGGACCGGACAGCAGCGACGCACGGATGCACGCCAAGACCGTAGGATCCTACGCAGTGCCGTAGGGGACCGCACCGCCACTTCCCAGCAAATTAGGGACACTGTTGCTCCTGGGGTATCGGCGAGGACCATTCGCAACCGTCTCCATGAAGCTGGGCTACGGTCCCGCACACCGTTAGGCCGTCTTCCGCTCACGCCCCAACATCGTGCAGCCCGCCTCGAGTGGTGTCGCGACAGGCGTGAATGGAGGGACGAATGGAGACGTGTCGTCTTCAGCGATGAGAGTCGCTTCTGCCTTGGTGCCAATGATGGTCGTATGCGTGTTTGGCGCCGTGCAGGTGAGCGCCACAATCAGGACTGCATACGACCGAGGCACACAGGGCCAACACCCGGCATCATGGTGTGGGGAGCGATCTCCTACACTGGCCGTACACCACTGGTGATCGTCGAGGGGACACTGAATAGTGCACGGTACATCCAAACCGTCATCGAACCCATCGTTCTACCATTCCTAGACCGGCGAGGGAACTTGCTGTTCCAACAGGACAATGCACGTCCGCATGTATCCCGTGCGACCCAACGTGCTCTAGAAGGTGTAAGTCAACTACCCTGGCCAGCAAGATCTCCGGATCTGTCCCCCATTGAGCATGTTTGGGACTGGATGAAGCGTCGTCTCACGCGGTCTGCACGTCCAGCACGAACGCTGGTCCAACTGAGGCGCCAGGTGGAAATGGCATGGCAAGCCGTTCCACAGGACTACATCCAGCATCTCTACGATCGTCTCCATGGGAGAATAGCAGCCTGCATTGCTGCGAAAGGTGGATATACACTGTACTAGTGCCGACATTGTGCATGCTCTGTTGCCTGTGTCTCTGTGCCTGTGGTTCTGTCAGTGTGATCATGTGATGTATCTGACCCCAGGAATGTGTCAATAAAGTTTCCCCTTCCTGGGACAATGAATTCACGGTGTTCTTATTTCAATTTCCAGGAGTGTAATTACATCACTTTCAGCTTTCCCACTTCAATAAGTATTCATCCCAGTTTCACACGACACTGCCCTACTTCGTAACTTTTCTTTCCTACTATGAAATCTGGAGGGTATATGCACGTCTTCCTGTGCAATGCAAGCCAAGTGGCGTTGCTGGATAGACGGCTGACTCACCTTGCTTCACTCTTAGAGTATTATAGTTTGAATCAAGCGTCACACGGAAACATAACACGCAAAGTAATATTAAGAACATATTCATCACACACGCGATTCCTCAACTGATACCATGGACGAGTACTTCTCCTTATCCTTGTCTCATACACAGATTGAGACTCACACAGTACTCACCACGTGGAAGTACTCGTCTCTAATTTCAAATCTTGCACACGCCATTTCTTAAATATTTCCAACTTATAATACACACGCCAGTAATTCAGCTTAACTTTAGCACTCGGAAGTATTTCAACTTATTGCTACACGCCCGCATCTCGTGGTCGTGTGGTAGCGTTCTCGCTTCCCACGCCCGGGTTCCCGGGTTCAATTCCCGGCGGGGTCAGGGATTTTCTCTGCCTCGTGATGGCTGGGTGTTGTGTGATGTCCTTAGGTTAGTTAGGTTTAAGTAGTTCTAAGTTCTAGGGGACTGATGACCATAGATGTTAAGTCCCATAGTGCTCAGAACCATTTTGAACTTATTGCTACACGTGGTTTCATAATGACCGTTGGTCGCTTTCGAAGATTACTACGATCCCCTTAATATTACCTGCCTGACATTTAATTCTCCCCACAGAAGTTCCTGAAATATAGAAATTATTATTCCAAACTAGTCTTTAAGTATTCCAGTTGCGTACCATTCTATCCACTCTTTTGTCTTTACGGAGCACACGCAGTGAGCTTTATTCGCCTTCTATTCACATATAGAATGTAGAAGGAATGACTGCTGAAATGCCTCTGTCAGTACTGAAATTAGATAAACCTTGGTTTCGTGATCATTATGGGAGTGAAATACTGGTGGTGTTGTATACAGATAAAGATAGTTCTTGGAACACTGTAAGCGGGCTTTCGCGGGAAAGCAGGCGTTTCCGGAGAAAAAGTGTATCACTTTAGCAACAGCTCTTGCATGTAAGACACCCAGATTCACTGATCACGCTTGCCTCACTCGATACATGTACCTCCATCACGTAATATTTTAGTGCTCTCAGCCGACGTTCCGCTGACAAAGCATAAATCAGTATCCGTATTTACCGCTTCGAGACTACAGAGTCGAGCGTTCGATATAAATTAGTTACAGTGGGTCTGCAACTTCGATGTGCACCGATTCTTAGAAATCATAGAATGTTGACGGCTATGGCTTTTAATTACACTGAAGTTTGTTTTGAATTTTCCGTATTCTGAATCAGTTCTTTTAACGACCATTTCTTTTTCGATTTCTTCACTTTATTCATGGAGCTATTTTACCTTGGTTTCCCTGAACTTTCTATTTATATCACTCCTAAGTGTGCTATGTTTCTATATTCCACAATTTCTCCAAAAATTTTTGTACTATCTTCTCTCGTGGATTAGTTGAAATATTTATACTCTTACTGAAGGTTTCTTCGCTGTTACCTTCCTTTTAACTACGTTTATATGTGTATGTCCAACTTCTGTGATTACCCTTTGAAAAGATGTCCCATTCCTTTTCAACTGTACTATCTGCTTCTGTATTTATTATCGCAGTATCTAAAGCTTCAGAGAACTTCAAAGGCATCTCATCATTATTCAGTACTCCAGTATACCATTTCTTTGCAGAATAATTCTACCAGACCATTCAAGTAAACTTCAACCTACTCCTCGTCGTTACTAAATTGTCGTCCATTAGTACACATACTCCTGGATATGCACTGCAATCCGGTACCAGATTTCGAAGCCGCTGTCTGACGAAGATATAGTTCAGCTGGAATCTTCCAGTTTCTCCAGGTTTTTTCCAAACACATGTCTCCGTTTTGTGATTTTTTAGTGGGTAATTCACTATTGCTAGTCAAAATGTAGTATAGCACAACTCATTAGGTCGTTTCCATTCTTCAATGCCACTACCAAGCCCATATTCTTTCGTAACCCTGTCTTTTGTTTCTCTCCCTTCACGTAGTGAATGTCTCGTTCAGTACCCTCATATACTTTCTCTAACTCTTCATTCTGCTTGTGACGTCGACATGCATTCTAACGCTATAGTTGCTGGCGTTGGTTTGCTTACTCCCTGCCACACTTCCCTGTCCGTAACCAATCCTACTTCTATTATGCCATTTTCTGCTGCTGCTGAAATTACGCTATGTTCGTCTAACGAGAAATCCTTATTTCCGTTTTACTTTGCTGACTCTCACTTTATCTAGACTGAGCCTTCGTATTTCTCCTTTCAGATTTCATAGCTTCCCTACCACTTTCAAATTTCTGACATTCCACCCTCCAGCTCAAAATGTGTTGCCCTTTTGTTGGTTATTTACTATGTAGGTTGGAACTTAAATACTGGCAACACTCCTATGGTCACATTATGCAATGGAATCTACTATTGTCGCTGATAGCTCACGTTGTTGACATACCTACCTTACCTCCGAGCAAATGGACTCGCCACTCCCACGTCACCGGCGTGCGCACAATCGAGGGAAAAACAGTCACTTGTGAGCGAACGGTCTAACGTAACGGTGTCACTACGTTTTCTAAACAGCAACAACGGAGTTGGATCAAGGCTGAATGTGCCAGAGGTCGTACAGCACGGCAGGGTCATCAAGGTCTTCAAGAGGCATGCGGAGAATCAGTGTTGCCGTACAGAACAGTGGCACGTTGGGTAAAAGCCTTCAACGAAGTTCGGCAAACTGTGGCAGACATGCATCGGGTAGGTCATTCTAGCGTCTGTGAAGAAGAAGTGCATGCTGTTGCAGCGTTAGAGGGCGATTCGTGAGCTTGCCCACGAAACCTGATTAGTGCATACGAATGTGCTTCGCATCCTGAAGGAATGCCTGGGCATGCGAGAAATGGCATCAAGATGGGTTCCGCACGTCTTGGCGGAAATGAAGAAATGGATGCGTTACGACGCCACTCAGACGCATTTGGAGCGCTATGAGCGCGAAGGAGAGGCTTTCTTAAGCCGTATCGTAACACTGGATCAGACGTGGGCCATATCGTACGAGCCATAACTGAAACGCCAATCCAACGAATGGCGTCATTATGGGCCGCCGCGAAAGTCGAAACTGCGTCAGAGCCCCAGTGTGGTGAAAGTTATGGTGGTTTTGGTGTACGGCTGTGATTGTGTTATCCTGTCTCGCAGGTCAATGTGAGTCACGAAATCCTTGTTAAAACTATTTAGTATGGGCAGAAGTGCAGAAAACTGATTTAGTTCCGCAGAGAAACACTTCATTGTTAATGTTCCGAGCGCTATGTTCCGTAAATTGGTGTTTGCAGAAAAGCGAACGCGTTTTCGTAACTGATACATATGAGATCTTTCACTACGCCACAAACGCTCACAGGACAAGACAATCGAACGTTTCAGTATTACGTATGTCAGTTTTCCATGTGGTCAACCAACTTTCGCTTATTAAAATAGCTTGAAAGATACGGTTATTGTATGCTGTTTAGTTGTTTGCCTGGAGGTTAGCCCACGTGGTTGGTAGTCTGGCCTTATCTGCTATCAGAAACGTTCCATCCAGGTAATGTGAGACAGGATGAATATGAATGACGAAAAGTGTCGTACCATAAACGTCGTATCTAGAAAGCTTGCAGCGTCCTCAAAGTGATGAAGATAGTATCTCCAGCGGTTGTGAAAAAAGAAAATTCAGTTTTTTAATTTATTTATCTTCTATAGATCCTTTCCATTATCTATTTATCCTGCAAATGATTGTCAGTGGACGAATATTTGTATGACTGCATTTAAAATGTTTCTGGGGGCAACCAGACGTGTAAGCCTTATTAACATAACGTGGGGGAAAAATATACCAGAGAACAGAGAGGCAGTGACCATTGTTAAAAACGAAAGCTAGGGATGTGGTAGCTCACACGTAACTAGATCTCCTCCCCTCGAAAGAGCATCGTTTCGGCCATGCGGCTTTTTCGCCCCTCTCTTGCGGCGAGCTGGTAAGTGAGCCGACGTAAGTGCTCTCCTGAGCAGTCTTGTCTAGTTGGAGAAGCTTGTATTTGAATGAGGTAAGGTAATTTGTAGAAGTGCTTAATCCATTTCATTTCAGCTTCGTTATCTTAGGAAAATGTTCCATGATTCGCGTTTCGAGATTGAATTATTTCATTTCCTGTATTAAGAGTTGTAACATCCCCTTAGAAAATTTATGAATTACTCTGCTAGTAAACCCCTTACGTAATTTGATTTTCAAATAGCTGAGCAGAACTGAACGTACTCAGACATTTCTCTCTTTACTTACTCTGATCAACACTAAACCGACACACAATATTTTTAGCGGAACGCAATTTAACTTTCAATAATCCCAACAAAAGAATGGCACTAACTAACAATAACCTACACCTTTCATGAATCACTTACCTCACAAATACCTTCTTTACTCAAACTACTGCAATACAGCGAGCGCCAGTACTACCAGCTAAGTAAAAGATTTTAACTACTGAAGGCACTAACTACTGATAGCCACTGTTAGCAAATGAAAGTTTTTGATAGAGAACAAACAATGTATTTACCTTAATAATATTCAAAAGTCATCATATATATATATATATATATATGTGTGTGTGTGTGTGTATGTGTGTGTTCATGATATACAGTATTACAAATTTACTCTTTCTGATGGACACATGTCCAGATGGTCTGTTCTCAAAATTCTGACATCTCTCTCCCCACATCCACCACTGCTGGCGGCTCACCTCCAACTGCGCAACACTGCGCGCTGTTCACATCCAACAGCCCAACACTACACTAGCGAATATTCCAACAATGCCAACCAGCCACAGATTGCACACAGCATGGCCAGTGATTTTCATACAGAGCGCTACGTGACGTTACCAACATAAAAACCTTAACAGCCTACTTACATAGCCCCCTGATCCCCACAAAAAATTTTACAAATTGTTTTGGGCAGTGACCCATACAGATTTGAAAATTTTTTTCATAATTACAATAAGAAAGATATCAAATGCACGCTCTTATTGATACACTGTTGGTCAAAACAAAAATTTTCTCACAATCCATAAAGACAGTCCTGATCATTCATCACAGTAGTAATTGCTGTTTTTTTTTTCTCAATGTCTGAGCAGTAAAAGAAAATGCACATGGAAGTAGTGGATTTCCATA
Organism: Schistocerca nitens; assembly: GCF_023898315.1. Taxonomy (NCBI): domain Eukaryota; kingdom Metazoa; phylum Arthropoda; class Insecta; order Orthoptera; family Acrididae; genus Schistocerca; species Schistocerca nitens. The sequence goes on from NC_064620.1 coordinate 46,443,072, forward strand.
CAGTCTTGAAGAAGTAGTGTTGTTCTTCCAACGGAAAGACAATACTGACTCTTGACATGCAGACAGGTAATGAGCCACAACAGAGCAAACCCACATCAGAGTCAGTCAAAGTTTTGAAGAATATTGGTAGGTAGGTCATCACAGAGCAGACCCACTGTAGTCCTGGTAGAGAGTATGGTACTAGTGGTCCATCAAAGGTGCAGACCCACTGTAGTCCTTGCAGAGATTGCTAGCACTCATCCGTTGCAACTGTGCCGGTGCACAATCACCATTGAAGAGTCTTGCAGACAACATAGCAAGTCCATAAACCACCACTTGTGCACTCACAAAGTTTTTGGAATTGTCCTTAGGACCAGCAATGCTGTTAACCAGTCCCTTGCTGAATTATTAACTCATGTGCAAACACTAACAGTCCCAACTTCTCACATATTGTGCATATATTATCACCAACAGAAACGTGTGCAGTGAAATGAAACTTAATTTGAAGAACTGGTCTCTATACAATTATAAATTTACAACATTAGAATACAATTACAAAGGTACAAAATACATCATTGAATAACATAATAATACAGATAACATTTGTAGTAATACAGGCTTTACAAAAGAATAGAAATAAACATATACAGGAATTATGACATAAGTAAATAAATAAAAAAAATTGAGAAGAGCTTTCAAAAGATTAACTTTACACCTGAGCATTAAAACAAAACAGAATAAATAATCTCTAAACATCTTTACAAAATAAGTAACATATTATTTGAAAAATTCTACTACATAACTCTTCTCAGATAAACACATCAAGACAGGAAAAACACAAATACACAAGGGTACACAAACACATAGCAGAATAACACAAAAGCAAAGGACACGGTTTGTTTTCAGTATAACATTAGGTACTGCAGTCTAACCCAAAACTTCATTCCACAGATCTTTCCTCTTATTTCAAAATTTGCTCCCACAAGAAAAATCCTATCTAAGCATGCTTTCTGTATTTATATGTTCACGTATTTCTTACCTGATTATTTATTTTCCATTATCTTATCATTTGTTTCCAAGAAAATCCTACCTAAACCTGTTGTCCCTAAACCCTACTTTTATTGTTCATATCCCCTTTCAAAATAATTATTCTCACTGTACACTACTTTTGTGGCCAAACCATTTTCTTATAGCTTCTCAATGCATTTCTTCCAATTCATCACAACTTGTTCTCTTATATAGCCTATCCCATCTTAAGCTAACTTAAATCTACTGAGCTGAGATACATAAACTAAGGGACGAGGCAATGTAGCAGCACAAAACAATTAACACAAACTGCAATTACAAAAAAATGCAAATTGGCAAACCAAGCAGCAGTATATCTAAATTAGCAAAGGAAATGCAACATTACAACTAATATGAGCCAATGTGCAGCAACAATAAAAGTAAATCAGTAGTAAAACTGGCTTAACAGAGTAATACAAAGTGAAATTCAGTAGCACTATGTCTGGCAGACAGCAGCAGCAAATGCAATAACTTATATCTAAATATGACATAGCTCAAGCAGAAAAAATTATACACTAAAGACAACAATGCAGATAAGGGAAATGTCTATTCACATCTTAATGTCTATGTCATTAAAGAGGTGCACCACAACAACGTATTATACAAAAAAAATTACCAAGTACCTGAAAAGGAAATTATGTATGCAGTTACTGTTATTAGTCTCTTCTTATTGTTCTTTCCTTTCCAAGTGCTCCTTTTTCGAAGAATGTGGATCATAAAATTATTATTTAATAGATCTGTTGATAGAAAGTGTTCACATTAGCAAATCCATTTAATTTTATTGTATAAAACCAATGCTGCAACACAGCTGGAAATCAGATATCAAATGAAATAAGCAACTATGTACAAAGCAAAGCATAAAAACATCATTCAATAGCCATGTGGCATTTCATAAGTCAGTAGAAATTCTCTCAACTCTCGTAGAAAGACACTTGTCATACTCAGGTGTGCATATGTAAGAATATTTCCCATCAATCCATAAGCATTTCAGTAAGTAGCACAAAGTACGAGCTCCACAGTATAATCATATGTTTCCAAGTAAAAGCGTGTCATATTTGCGATGCTTTCTACAAAGGAGTGTCAATAGCAAGTTTAATGCCCTCTTTTTTCTCCACTTATTGGCTTTTTCTCCAGGCGACTGGCGCAGCTGGGCACCCACAACGAATTACCACAAGGTCACTTAGCTTTCTTACACGAAAATTTATGACACCAGTTTCCGTTACAGTGACAGTCTCATATAAAAGAATTTCACAGATCGAAAAATTACAGTAGAAATGCTTAGAAACGAAATCTGATGAATAGCAGTGTTGTGATACATTCACGCATGGAACACAAGTCATAACTCTTACACTACGATTCTTGGTTTCCAACATCCTTTTTCACAAACCAGAGTCCCTAACTTCTATTCATTATTCATATACATATAAACACATAATCACATTCCTCATATACGGTGGCATCAGCTTATTGATCATAAACATACCTCAACAGCTTAATACACATCGTCATTGTAATAATAACATCATAAAACCTCAGCCAAATCTCAAAAACGTCATAGTTTTCTGCAATAATTTCAAAATCTCAAAAAAATTCTCTGCTCATTTCAATAGTGTCATCTACCTCAAACGTACTTTAAAAATCATGATCCCACACCAAATACATCATTCAAAGCTCTGATAGTATCACAATGGTTCCGAAAAAATATGAACAGTTCACAAAGTACTGACAAAATACAATTTCATAAGTGTGAAGTTATCCAACGGTGTAATTACGTAAACATCTGTCACTGACGTAAAATAAATGTTTGTCTCTCTCAGTTAAATGATCAGATAGCTGTGTAATTCTGTGTTACAGAAATACTGTAGCGATGTGTAAAGCTGTATAAGCAAATCCCATATTAGCTAGGGCTCCTTGTGCTTGCCAAACACATGGTACACAAAGTAGGCGTGTAACCCCTGAGGATTAATGTAATTATACGCTCCGGTGTTACAGATTACAGCAATGGAATGAAATGTATCACAGAAAACCTTTGTATCTTTAAATCAAAAATCTTTAAAAATAAATGTTTTAAGTACAAAATTAATCACTCAAATACGTGTACTTTAACGCTAAACTGTGCGTCTTGTTGTAAGATAATCTCTGTCATTAGTTAAGGGTAAAAAATGTGCCAAGTGTTGAATGCTGTAGAATGAAAATGCTTCCGGTGGCATAGTGGGAGGGACATCAGTGACTGGTTCTGGTAGCCTGTGATTGTGACATTCAGGCAAAATATCGAACGGACAAATGATTAATCTTAGAAAAATTGTATGGTTTATTCAATAGAAAGAACTAGACAATTTGAGCAAGTCAATAACGCGTTTGTCCACAGCTATCTCTTTTATGAGTGGTTATTCGGCAACGTTATTGATTGGTAGAGGTGACGAATGTCCTTCTGATGGATGTCGTGCCGAATTCTGTCCAATTGAAGGGGTTGGATCGTCAAAATCCCGAGGTGGTTGGAGGGTCCTGCCCTAAAAGCTCCAAACGTTCTCAATTGGGAAGATATTCGTCTTTGCTGGTCAAGATAGGGTTTGGCAGTGACGAAGGCTTGCACTCCGTGAGTGGACGGGTATTACCTTCCTGAGAAGTAAGCCTAGACTGGCTTACCATTAAGGGCAACAAAACGGAGCGTACTATATCGTCTACGGACCCCTGTGCTGTAACGGTGCCGCGGATGGCAACCAGAGGGATCTTGCCGTGGAAAGAAGTGGCTCCCCAGACCGTCACTCCTCGCTGTCAGGCCGTATGTTGGCCGACAATCAGGCTGGTGTCTCACACTGTCCGGAGCATCTCCAGATACGTCTTCGCTGGTCATCAGGGTTCAGTTCGAAGCGGAACTCATCACTGAAGCCATTCCAGCAATATATTGAACGCCTGCACACGGCGAGAGTTTCTGCCGCTTATCTTCGTGCTCGCCGAACCCCATCTTTCCCAGTAGGGTCACTTGACCTCTCCCCGACTGAGAACGTCTGGAGCATTGTGTGGGCAGGGGCCTTCAACCAGTTCGGAATTTTGACAACCTAATGCGGCATTTGGACAGAGTTTGGCAAGATATCCATCAGCAGGACATCCAAAAATTCTATCAATTAATACGAAACGGAATAACTGCATGCATATGGGCCAGAGGTGGACCATCGCGCTATTGACTTCCTCGATTTATGAATCTTGAAACGTCTCTGTGAAGTCGTTTCATAAGACGTGTGTCGAATTCAGTACGACTTATTCATTTTACTATCTGATTTTAGCTCAGTTCATGAGCTCTTCCAGAAACACTGAGCACTCAGATAAGGCCTATTGAATATTATATGTGTGTTTTAATGTGGGGTTTCGGTTTTGTTTTGTGGGAAACGCTGAGTTGGTCATCTTCTGCTGGGAGCAGACGACGTTGCTTCGCGTTCGAAGGAGAGCACAGGATGACCAGCTTAGGTTTCCAGTACCTGAACAGAGAGGTTTACCCATCTTAGTCGAAGGCTGTGTCGAAGGCTGTTTTTGTGTGTGAGGTTGGTGACGGAGGGCTACCCCTCTGGTAGCTTCCGCAGCACGGGGAGCTACGTAACCTCGAAAGAGGAAGCGGCACTCTTCGGTGAACGCTTGGTGAGTACGGATCGTAGCTCTTAAGGGGGGTTTCAGGTGATAGGAAGCAGGTTGAGTTAGAACTTCATTATGTTTAACTGTTGAAATACTTAAGAACTTCAGCTTAACTGAAGCGTGTGAAGCGAGTATGGTTTTTAATGATTTTAATCTTATATTTTGTGGAAGTTGCTTTTGTCTTTGTGTGTCGATTTTGTGCCACGTGTTTGGTAATCAATGACCCTTCTGGTCCATCACGGCACCGCAATAGGCTTTATTTTAACAATTTGCTTGTTTAATGAACTACAATTTCTGCAAGAATATCTGTTCTTTCGTGCGCTTTCTACAAAGCAGCACAACAGTTTGAATCAGAATGCACCACGTGCTCTAGTTCGGCCAATTACAAGCAGCAGACGCAGTTAGTATGTTAAACAATTATCGCACAGCCTCGTGTATTGGTTAAACCTCTGTCCAGAATAGTGCATGCGTAGAATCGCGATGCAAATCTCACTGAGATATTTTTATGGTATTAATGTAAAGGAGATGATAGTATAATTGTCTCCCAGCCCCGTCTTCTGTGTTTCTTCTTGCTGTAGTTAAATTGTGCTCTGTTTCATTCTCACGTAATTCTTACTTAAATAATTCGAGTCAGGCAACAGTTATGTGTAGTTAGGATGTGCAACCAAATATTTAATTACAGTAAATAATCTACGTGAAAGATAAATTCTTTGGTGTCGATCTTACCCCCTTACTCCGATTTCCAATCCCGAATTAATCAAGTTGCTTCATGCACGACATGGAATCCTATTTATGTGGCTGCTTTAAGAAATTTGCCTACATGTAATTAAATTATTAAAGTAGTTAAACTAATATTTTTCTAGCTTCGTTTCTCTCTAAATGGTTAGGAAAGGCTTGGGCTGGTGGCGACACTAAATTTCTTAATTTTTATCATTAATTGTGTGAGAGAAGCTGCTAGAAATGCGAGATAACATATATAGCTCGATGAGCAACGTCGTAAACATAGCAATACGTTACAATCTCTTTCTGTTGAATAAATCATTTAATTTTTCTGAAATATTAATCATTTCTTTGTCTGTAGATCTACATCATATCCAACGATTTCGGTTCTGTTGGGATAATTCCTTCTTCCTTCGTGGTGTTTCGCTTTTTTTCCCTGGAGTGCGTGTAAATGATATGTTTTCTCTGGAGAGGGTGGATATTTTGTACGACAGCTGAAACAAAATGGATTATATCTTCAATTATGAGCGTGAAAAATAGGGGACGTTTGGTATGGAGTAGTACGTAGGTTCTCGAGAATACTTCAGGTGCGTGGCGTTACAGCTGTTACAGTTTCTGTTTCAGGAGGTGAAAGGATATGTATCGATGACTGTTGAATTTAAACTGTTTTATGGGGTGATCATTGTATACAAGGAATACTTGTGAATGATGTGTACGGTCTTTGTTTCAAGAATGATCTAGATTTGCTACGCCTACAATGGAAAATAAGGGTGAAGAATTTGATTTTAGTGTATAGTTTCACTTTATTTATTTTGCCTGTTGGCTGGCGGCTTCGGTACATAGTACCATCCTCAGGCCATTTCCTGGTCTGCTCTCGTGACACCCATTTTCCAAGTAGGTGTGTCAGATATTCTTTGACACACCTACTTGAAAAGCGAGTGTGATGACTTCGTGTCAAGGAATGGCCTGAGGATGGTACTGTGTACCAAAAAACTGAAACTATACACTAAAACAAACTTTTAAATATTGGACGCTGTTCCACTGACCGTACGTCGGAAATATAGAAAAAAGGAACGGCATGCGTAGTGATCAATCACACATTGAATGGTTGACAGCAATTACGAACCTACATAGAAGCCTGAGCGAACAGCATTATTGAGGGTACCGAGTTTTATACGGGTGTCTCACTCAATCTCCTCAGCTGTGATAAAAGTGTTTCCCTTCTTCTTGATGGCAGCATGAAATGACGCATTACGACGCAGAGAGATACAATACTTTTAAATTCTGCGCTAAAGACTAAATTGAGAGGAATGTAGAAAATAATCTCAGGGCTGTCCATATTTGATTCACTTTTGTTTCGTACTCCAAGAATGAGCTAAACTATCGCTTGTTACTTTTTATGGGATGGGCGTAAATTTTGGTGTGTGGTGAAAGGCAGCAATTTTGTTAGCATTTATGATTTGTGCGACGAACATGGCAAGTCTTATTGTCTTGTGAATAAAAATAAATAGTGAAAAGTACCCAAGTTTTACGACAATTATTTAAAGCGACGTAGCATTGTGTTCCTTTGTTTACACCGTCTTCGTGAAGGAAACCGATGCCGACTTAAGAAGATACGCACGGTCAACAGAGAGGAAAACATCGATGGCGACTAATGAACTAATATTGTGGCAGAAGGACTAATTCTACATTTAAGGTGATAACTCTGAATAAATCAACAATGACGTAGAATTCAAAAATGTTATTAATCAGAATTGTAAATTATATTACAGGCAAATTTCACGCAGCACTGAATTTGTCCGAATTCAAGCCGGTCAATAAAGTCCGTAAAAAAGCCTTTCAAAAATTCTAAATTTCCATATCCCTATATTTTCTTTCAAAAAAATCAATAAATTTAATTGTTTTCATTGATTTCTTTTTAACAGAAAATTAGGCGACTGGTGTTAGGAAATTGTGTTTGGGACGTAAGATCCACAAAGGAACAAGTACGCTAGAGAAAAAAGGATATTGAGAGAAATTTGCACAGCAGTGTTTTATGAAGGACAAAATTAATGACTTCATGGTTACTGAAACTTCGCATGTTACGGATTGAGCGGTGCATAGCTTAGAGATATGCCTTTTATTTCAAATAATAATAACCTGGAGGTAAGTAATTGTTGTGGAGAAGGTATAAAGAAATGGGTTACAAAATATTTGTCGCTTCGCGCTGGTACAGACTATTTGTCTGAAGGTCGTCAAGCAGTTTTTAGTTACATCGTTAGTGGCTGTCCAGTCAGATGAATGTGAGCACCGACGACTATGTTCGACTTCAACGTGCAGTAATCACACGCAGACAGCAGGTGACAGAATTAGCAGGAAATGTAAAGCATGTCGGGAGAGAGGAGGGGACGGAAACGGAGCGATTTATCTGTCGTCTAAAAGGGCTTGATCATTGGATATCGGCCCAACCTTGCAAAACTGCCGTGGGTAGGTATAACGCGCATGGCAGACCCGGTGCAGAGGCAGACGTAGATGGAGATGAACTGTGGCGCACCACGGGCATGGATGAGCGACGGCTGGAGGGAGACGTGTGCGGGCGAACAGGCGTGCCACTGCTGACAAACCGACTGCCCACACGAACTAAGGGCTACCAACAGTATGTCCTCGACGAAGTTGCTGTGTATGAGTCTCCGCAACGGGTGCCTGGTTAATGCATTGAGAGGCACCCACATGCCTTGCTCATACTGTGGCATCAAGCAGTCAGGCCGGCTAGATGAGTGGTCTGCCAAGCGAATGGATTCATTCTTAATTTATCGAGTAACGGGAACTCTCATATCTTACTATTTAGTTACAAATTATCCTCCTGTATGAATAATGCGCAACGGAAACACGCATCTGGCTATCAGTAATTTACAGAACTCTGACTGTACACTACGCACTGGCAATACCACATTTACTTTTTGTCTTTTATTTAACGGCTTTTGTCAACACGTGGCCACCGCACTGAATATGAATGGCGCACACATTATAAATTCGGGACATTATGACAACATACAATTCGAAGGAAAAGTCCACCAATCTTTTTCTTTTCACTATCTTATTTATTCCGATAAATTCTCTAACCTAAACACACAAATTGTATAACCTACAACAATAACACATGAGAAATTCCGCCCAGTGGGCATGGCTTTACATTGGTGAATCTCTATATTATGGTCTCGTAATTTATTTAACGCTACAGTGCACTTTCTGGATAGGGTGGTGGACCTTTTATTATTTCTCACACTTCGACTCTCACAATCATCATCACGAAACTTTCCTCCAGACCGAGCGGTACAGAAGGAACAAGCATAACCCATTAATCTTTTGAAACTACCTCGCTACTCTCCCATGCAAACCACACATACCCAAATTACATGACATACACCACACTACAATGTGAATACTACACAGGGAATAGTCACAACATTATCACTTTCAGCTTTTGTCCCAGTTTCACACGACACTGCCCCACTTTGTAATTCTACTTTCCTACTATGAACTCTGGAGATATATGCACGTCTTCCTGTGCAATGCAAGCCAAGTGGCGTTGCTGGATAGACGGCCGACTCACCTTGCTTCTCTCTCAGAGTTTGAATCTAGCGTCACACGGAATCATATCACGCAATTTAACATTAAGAACATAATCATCACACACGCGAGTCCTCAACTGATACCATGGACGAGTACTTCTCTTTATCCTTTGTCTCATACACAGATTGAGACTCACACAGTACTCACCACGTGGAAGTACTCGTCTCTAATTTCAAGTCCTGCACACGCCATTTCTTAAGTATTTCAACTTATGGTACACACGCTATTTCTTAAATATTTCAACTTATTGTACACACGCTAGTAATTCAGCTTAACTTAAGCACACGGAAGTATTTCAACTTATTGCTACACGTGGTTTCATTGTGACCGTTGGTCACTTCCGATGATTACTACAATCCCATTAATATTACCTGCCTGACATTTAATTCTCCCCACAAAAGTTCCTGAGATAGAGAAATTATTATTTCAAACTACTCTTAAATATTCCACATGCATACCACGTCTCCACTCTTTCGTCATTACGTAGCACAACTAAAACAGGTCTTAACAGCACAAGAACCAGCGGCAGAGTGCTGAAACATGGCCGTTCTTTAGGTTCTCTCACACCTCTGTCGAAGTGGGGGGAGCACCTTCTTACTGTATTGGTCAGCCACATTTCAGGCGCTCAAAGCTCAGGTAAATTTCATCTCTTTGGTCCCACCAAAGGTGGCCAAAGGATCGACTCAAAGATGATCATATATCCACATTCACTATCTGCGGTTAGCAGACGACCATACATGCATTCATTTCACAGATCTCACCAAACTGGATGTAGGGATTTACTTTGTGGGAGTGCACATGTGATCAATTAAATAAATAAATTGTCATTCTTTCCCACACTGGTATCCGGCTTCGCTGTATTAATTGAAATTGAGTTATTTTACAAAAAAAATGCGTTGTTCTGACAAAAATAATGAAGTATTTCGTACCTATTTTCAATGTCGGGCGGTACTGTACCCTTTCAGCATCCATGCTGAGTGCTTTCCATCGGCGGAGAAAGCTGGCGTTGGTACACCAGTAGCGCAACTGGACATCGCTGAATGGCGACAGATGATCATTTCAGATTAATCACGTTTTATGCCCTATCAGAAGGTGGTCGTTGACGTGTGCGGCGTGAACCATCTGAAAGCAAGTAAAGAGGGAGTGTTATGGTCTGGGGAATGTGTTCGTGGCATTCACTGTGTGGTCTCTTCTTTCTGGAAGGTACAATGGATCAACACAAGAATGTATCTGTGATTGTGGGCCGTGTCCACTCAGCGCGACGCCGTCTACCAGCAGGACAGTGCAACGTGTCACGCTGCCCACAGTGCAGCTTCACGGTTTGAAGAGCACCAGGACGAGTTTACCGTACTCCGATGGCCACCAGACTCCGTAGATTTAATCCCAACCAAGAATCTGTGGTAACCACTTCGATCGGACTGTTCGTGTCATGGATTCTCAGCCGAGAAACCCAGCGCACCCGGTCACGGCACTGGAGATGGTAGCGTAACACTCCAGTTACAGAAACCCTAATAAAGAACCCTTTGTTGTAAAAGAAGTAGGAAAATTAGTCATCCTGACAGTGAAGGCAGCTACTGACGACATAATTTACACTTTTGATAATTTGATCAGCAGGAATGTCATGTGAATAATAATATTTATCATGAAATAGAGACTGAATGAAAGAATATGATAGGATACGCGACAAAAAGCATCAAAGAAAGAATTTCAAAATAATTAATAACGAAGGTTAAAGCCCAGATGGTTAATTGGCCAAAGATAACATTTACGGTAGAAGAGAGTTGTAGCCGCATCGAAAAGGATGTTCGAAGTGACTACAATGTAACTCGGAAATGGGAATGTTAGCTTCAGTTGCTATCTACTCGCTCTCTAGAACTATTGCGATAGTAGCACGGATGTAAGCGCTACTAGATTGTTTTAAGCTAATCGGAAGTTTGAAAGTTATGCGATATAGACTGAAGTGTTACCCAGAAGTCATACTAAAGCAAAGTCATATTTACCGTTAGCAAGATAACGGGATACAGAGATACGTGACGAAATTAAATCGTGTGAGATTTGTGATGGGAGTTAGCCTTCGTGGTATTGAATAAGGCCGAACATTCAAGGACATTGAAAAAGAAAGATCGCAAAGAGAAAAAAATTATTAGTCTTGAATAGGTAACAGACAAACGCAGACACTAAGCACGTACAATTGCGCCGATTTGTCAGAAGTTGTCGTCAACGATAGGATTACTGATGCAAACGGAAGCAATTCCCTGAGTGATAAATCGGTGTGCGTGCATAACGTAGGGACAATTAACAACAAGGAATAATAAAATTGGATTCAAACTTTAATTCTTCGTGTCGCCTACATAATTGAATAGACATTATCATGTGTATTAGTGACAATAAATTGACTATTAGAATATTATGAAGTGAAAGGTGAATTCATGCTTATTTAACAGTGAACAATCATCGATTTGTCCGAAGATCAGGGCGCATTCTGAACATTGCTTAAGTATATGTTATCTCTGGAATTACGTCGTGTAGTTATTGAACACGCGACGTAGCGACGTCTTGACGACGGAATAACAATTTATTAAGTTAACATGTAAGTAGGCTGTTTAGGTTTTTTTATTGGTAACGCCACCTCAGTATGAAAATCACCGGCTGTGCCGTGTGCAGTCTGTGGCTGCTTTGCATTGTTGTAATACTCAACCATTGTAGTGTTAGGCAGCTGGCTGTGAACAGCGCGTAGCGTTGAGCAGTTGGAGGTGAGCCGCCAGCAGTGGTGGATGTGGGGAGAGAGATGGCGGAGTTTTGTAATTTGTTATGAACTGCTATATATGATATTAAGGTAAATACATTGTTTGTTCTCTATTAATATCTTTCATTTGCTAACTATCCCTATCAGTAGTTAGTGCCTTCAGTAGTTTGAATCTTTTATTTAGCTGGGAGTAGTGGTGCTCGCTGTATTGCAGTAGCTTGAGCAGCGAAGATTTTTGGTGAGGTAAGTGATTTGTGAGACGTATGGTTTAATGTTAGTCAGGGCCATTCTCTTGTAGAGAATTTTGAAAGTCAGATTGTGTTGCGCTAAAAAATATTGTGTGTCAGGTTAAGCACAGTCTTGAAATATTGTTGAAAGGGGACGTTTCATATGGCGACCCTGCCAGGATACCTCACTGGAATCTTCTGATTTTTTCTTGTAGTTTGTGTAATTAGTGTAGATTTTGTTTATTGCTAGCGCGTAATTATAGAGAGAATTTCCATTGTGGTTGCAGTCTTTCATTGTTGTACAGTAAAACAGTTGTGGCATGCATGTAGATTTGCACCAAGTATTTCGCAGCTGCAATTAACTAGATATTATTTTCAGTGTTATGTTAATGTGTTCTCTTATTTTTGCTCTTGAAATTGTGTTTTTCTGTGTTGTCGTGTGAAATACTGTGACAATAATGGCGTGTGAAAAACGTAACACTAGGCTCCAAAGTAAATTGAGAAATGACAGCGAAGACGAAAGCAGTATGTTAGCGCCGCAGAGTAATGAATTAACTAATGTTAAAAGTAGTAATTTGGTAACTGTGCATAGGGAAATGGAGCGGGCGGCAAACAATGGTGTAGACAGCGAAACAATTAGAGAACAGGGAAGCATTATCGATCGGTCGGTCGGCAACAGCTCGCCTCAGGAATCCGAAATGACAGGACACGATCTCGAAAATACTGTAGATTCAGGATTTGGGTCCTCACCGTTTTCTCAAATAAGTCAAGACACATTTTCTGCTTGTCAAAATGTGAATGTTTCCGGTGCAAATTCACTGCCGAAAACCACTAAGGAACATGTTTCAGACACCAATGCATTGTTATTACAATTAATACAACAAATGGGACAAACACAGGAAAAGCTTGAAAAATTAGACACAATTGAACAAAATCAGAGTCAAACACAGCAACAGTTAGACGCAATGGAACAAAAGCTTCAAAAGTTAGACTCAGTGGAAAATAAGCTTGAACAAACACGTGAAGATTTAACTACCGAGTTACATAATGTTGAATCGAAATGTCAAAAAGTCTGTAATGATGTAAAAACACAAATTTGTGAGCATTTTCAACCTATTTTTTCGCGGCATGAAAATGCATTACAGAATCACGAAGCAGCCATAAAAGAACTGCAAACCATTGTTCATGAAAATCATGAGACCTTGTTGGCTAAATTTGACTCAGTTGCATCTACCAATTCGGTTACGCAACTTGCAAAAACTCAGGAAAACTTGAAGGACACAGTAGATTCGATTTCAACACAAATGGACACTCTGAAACTTGGTTCAGAAAAACACACTGAGGAAATGTGTTCACTGTCGGAGAAAGTAGCCGAACTTTCGGATCAGGTCACTAACTTATCTACAAAGGTAGATGATGATCTGAAGGACACAAGACCTGTAGCCTTCACTGACACAGAAGAGTATGAACAAATTAGAAAATTCAAACAAAATCAAAATCAAATTAATACGCAACACCAAAGAGAAATCCGCGAAGTACAAGATCAGCTGACACAAGTAATACAAGAATTACATATTTCAGAGGACACTCGCACTCCAGTACGGGAGGAGGGACATAGAAATACGGAACAACCACAAAATAATAACACAGGACACTTCGGAAATTATGAAAGAAATTGGCAAGGCACACCGAATTTTGAGATGGAACCGCCGACACGACGTAACAATGACCGATATGCTACTCGTCGACACAATGATTTTTACTATAAGCTATTAAAAAAAAAAAAAAAAAAAAAAAAGGGGCAGAATAACTTCAGACGCAACAGTTCGGCGCGCACTTACGATTCCGGGAGAAATTCTCCACCACATGACCGACAAACAAGAAACTATGTAAACTACCGATATAACGACAGACCTGAATTTCATCAGAACTGGCGGGATTATAACAGAGCTGGGCCCTCTCGGCAAGGCGAATTTCTAGAGGTTCGGTCTCCGAATCCCATTAACGACGCGCGCCAACAGACAATGACCCGCACCGCAGGGAGCCGCGTGCGCCGGCTGGCTCCGAGAAAAATATCATAGACGCTAACCTTGAGAAAAATTCCGGTATTCTTTACCGACTTATGCCGCATTCTGCACCACATTTCACACGTAAAACCGTTTATTGAGAGATAATGTGCCTTTGTAACTTGAGATTTTAATGCAACATTTTGGTTTACACAGAGGTTAGTTTATTTGACAGCTACACGACTATATCACGACGCTACTAATGAGTGACAGTTTACAATGTTGCTTTTGAGGTGTTTCTGTTTTATATTTGCACAGTTTTCTGAATTCTTTTGGAAAGAAAAACATGTTTTATTAGTAACTTTTGTGGTATAGCAACAATGAGGCAGCCTTTTCCGTAGTACAACAATACGTTACAGCATGGTACTTTCTTCATCACAACAATAAGCGTGATAACTAAGATATCTATACGCAAAGCATTTCACTTTTGTGTATCATGAGGTAAGTACATTGACTTCTGCAGAACTTAGCTTTCGGAGGACGATAACTACAAGACTTCCACAGAGATTATCTTACAACATGACGCACAGTTTAGCACTACAGGACACGCATTTGAGTGATTAATTTTGTACTTAAAACATTTATTTTTAAAGATTTTTGAATTACAAAGAAAGTTTTCCGAGATATATTTCATTCCATTGCTGTAATCTGTAACACCTGAGGGTATAATTACATTAATCCTCAGGGGGGTACACGCCTACTTTGTGTACCATGTGTTTGGCGAGCACAAGGAGCCCTAGCTAATATGGTATTTGCTTATACAACTTTACACATCGGTACCATATTTCTCTAACACATAAATTACACAGCTACCTGATCATTTAACAGAGAAAGAAACATTTTTTTTACTACGTCAGTGACAGATGTTTACGCAATTATACCGTTGGATAACTTCACACTTACGAAATTGTATTTTGTCTGTACTTTGTAAACTGTTCATATTTTTTCGGAACCATTGTGATACTATGTGAGCTTTGAATGATGTGTTTGGTATGGAATCATGATTTTAAAGTACGTTTGAGGCAGATGACACTTTTGAAATGAGCAGAGAATTTTTTTTAGGTTTTGAAACTATTGGAGGAAGCTACGACGATTTTGAGATTTGACTGAGGTGTTATGATGTTATTTTTACGACAACGATGTGTATTATGTTGTTGAGGTATGTTTATGATTAATAAGCTAATGTTATATGAAGAATTTGATTATGCTATGTATCTAATGATGAAGTATTGAAAAAGCGTCGACGAATTTGTATATGTGTAATAAGGTAAGGAGTAATGAGTAGCGGTTAGGAACTCTGCCTTGTGAAGACGTTTGTTAGAAACAGAGAATCGTACTTTTAGAATTATGAAATGTGTGTAAATGCGTGAATGTATCACAATGCCGACGAAAATTTTTTGGACACTGTTATATTCATGGGATTTTGTTTTTACAGGTTTGCAACGCTATTTCTTGACCTGTGAAATATTTTTATTTAAGACTGCCATTGTAGTGGAAACTGCTGTCATAAATATTTCCGTACGAAAGTTAAGAGACCACCTGCACGTAATGCGTCGCGGGCACCCACCTGGGCGACAGTCGCCCGAACAAAAAAAAAAGCCATTAGCCTTCCAGCGGCACAGGTAGAAGAAAAAAAAAGGCCATTATTCTCGCCATTGACGTTCCTTTGTAGAAAGCATCGCAAAAACGACAGGGTCGAACTTGAAAACGATGAGAAACATTTCACGGCTATTGTCGTGCTAATTGAGAGAAATGCCATATGGCTAGTGAATGACGTTTCATGCCTTGCTTTGCCCATTTTGTTTAATATCTAGTTTCTAGCTGCACTGCAGCACTGGTTAAAATAAAATTTTATAGATGTACTAATATAAATATTTTCTGTCTGCAGATCTATTAAATAATTATTTTATGACCCATATTCTTCGAAATAGGAGCTCTTGGAATGGAAAGAACAATAAGAAGGGACTAATAACAGGAACTGCATACATAATTTTCTTTTCTAGTACTTAGGAATCTTTTGTAGAATTAGTTTTTGTGGTGCACCACTTTAATTACTTAGACATTAAGATGTGATTATACATTTCCATTATCTGCATTGTTATCTTTAGTGTACTATTTTTTCTGCTTGAGCTATGTCATGTTTAGGTATAAGTTGCTGCTGTTTGCCAGGCATTGTGTTATTGAATTTGACTTTGTATTATTCTGTTAAGCCAGTTTTACTAATGATTTCTTGTTATTATTTGTTGCACATTGCCTTAGATTAGTTGTAATATTACAATTGCTTTGCTAATTTCTTAATACTGCTTGCTTCGCAAATCTGCGTTTTTTTTATTGCTGTTTATATTAATTGTTTTATGTGATGCTGCATTGCCTCGTCTCTTAGTTTAGCATCTGAGCTCAGTAGATTTAAGTTAGCTTAAGAGGGGGTAGACTATATAAGAAACTAACTATGATGAATTGGAAGCAATGCATTGACAAGGTATATAAAAAAAGATTTGAGCCTAAATGAGTATTGTACAATGAGCCATATTTATTTTGAAAGACTTATGGTTGGAATACAGAAAAGAGGTACAGATAGGACTTTTTGGGAATAATGATGAACACAGGGAGATCTCCAAGAACAAAAAAGGTTTTGTTCGCACAATACTGCAGTACCAAAAGTTACACTGAAAACGAACCCTATCCATTCCTTTTGTGTCATCCCTCTATGTGTTTGTGTACCCTTGTGTATTTGTGTTTTTCCTGTCTTCATGTGTTTAGCTGATTAGAGCTATGTTGTAGAATTTTTCTAATACTATGTTATTTACTTGGTAAATTCTGTTTTGTTGCTCATATGTGGAGGTGATGTTTCAAAAGTTATTCTGATCTTTATGTAAGTACTTATGTCCTTATTTTTGTAATACTGATGTATATGTTTATTTCTATTCTTTTGTAAAGCCCCTATTATTACGAATGTTATCTCTACTATTATGTTTTTAATGATGTTTTCTGTATCTTTGTAATTGTATTCTTATGTTATAAAATTGTAATTGACACCAGTTCATCAAATTAAGTAACTTCTAAGTTACATTTCACTGCACACGTTTCTGTTGGTCATAGTATATGGACAATATGTGAGAAGTAGGGACTGATAGTGTTTGCACGTGTGTTAATAATTCAGCAAGGGACTGGATAACAGCATTGCTGGTTCTAAGGACAATTCCAAAAACTTTGTGAGTGCACAAGTGGTGGTTATGGACTTGCTACATTATCCGCAAGACTCTTCGATGGTGATTGTGCACCTGCACAGTCACAACAGATGGTTGCTGGCCATCTCTACAAGGACTACAGTGGGTCTGCACCTCTGGTGGCCAACCAGTACCGTCATTTCTACAAGGACTACAGTGGGTCTGCACCTCTGGTGGCCCACCAATACCATTATTTCTACAAGGACTACAGTGGGTCTACATCTTTGATGACCCACCAGTACCATTATCTCTACAAGGACTACAGTGGGTCTGCGTCTTTGCTGACTCACCAGAACCATTATTTCTGCAAGGACTACAGTGGGTCTGCACCTCTGGTGGCCCATCAATACCATAATCTCTACCAGGACTACAGTTGGTCTGCTCTGTGATGACCTACCCACCAATACTCTTCAAAACGTCCAATGACTCTGCTGTGGGTTTGCTCTGTTGTGGCCCATTACCTGTCAGCATGTCAAGAGTCAGCACTGTCTTTCCGTTGGAAGGACAACGATACTTCTTCAAGACTGCATGGAAATCCACTACTTCCGTGTGCATTTTCTTTTACTACTCAGACTTTGAGAAAAACTCAATTGTGATGAATGATCAGGACTGTCTTTATGGACTGTGAGAAAATTTTAGCTTTTGACCAACATTGTATCAATAAGCGTGTGCATTTGATTTCTTTGTTATTGTAATTACGATTATGAAAAATTTTAACAAATATGTATTGCCCAGTGCTCAAAACCATTTGTAAAATTTTTTGTGGGGAGCATGGGGGCTATGTAAGTAGGCTGTTTAGGTTTTTTTATTGGTAACGCCACCTCAGTATGAAAATCACCGGCTGTGCCGTGTGCAGTCTGTGGCTGCTTTGCATTGTTGTAATACTCAACCATTGTAGTGTTAGGCAGCTGGCTGTGAACAGCGCGTAGCGTTGAGCAGTTGGAGGTGAGCCGCCAGCAGTGGTGGATGTGGGGAGAGAGATGGTGGAGTTTTGTAATTTGTCATGATATCAAGGTAAATACATTGTTTGTTCTCTATTAATATCTTTCATTTGCTAACTATCCCTATCAGTAGTTAGTGCCTTCAGTAGTTTGAATCTTTTATTTAGCTGGGAGTAGTGGCGCTCGCTGTATTGCAGTAGCTTGAGCAGCGAAGATTTTTGGTGAGGTAAGTGATTTGTGAGACGTATAGTTTAATGTTAGTCAGGGCCATTCTCTTGTAGAGAATTTTGAAAGTCAGATTGCGTTGCGCTAAAAAATATTGTGTGTCAGGTTAAGCACAGTCTTGAAATATTGTTGAAAGGGGACGTTTCAAACATCCTCGCAATTCCATAATGTGGCCACGACTTGGGTGATGGATTGAAGATTCAAGACTTTATATTATTAATATTCAACATCCATTATCTAACCGGGCATAACAAAAAGAAGAACTACAGTTAGCCATTTCGAGCAAGCTGAATAGTCTGTCCCGGACTAACAACAAAAAAAAAATTGGTGGTCATAATTTCAGGTCAAGGCAGTCATCGCGTCATCGGGTGGTGCAAATTTCCGCGTTTATCAGTGAAGAAACAAGAGCGGCTTACACATTCTGATGCGCTGCTCTATCGAAACATTGACACTACTCACGAAAGACGGTATCTGAAATATGACCAAACCACGCGAGGAGTTTGTGTTTTCTTACTACACTCCTGGAAATTGAAATAAGAACACCGTGAATTCATTGTCCCAGGAAGGGGAAACTTTATTGACACATTCCTGGGGTCAGATACATCACATGATCACACTGACAGAACCACAGGCACATAGACACAGGCAACAGAGCATGCACAATGTCGGCACTAGTACAGTGTATATCCACCTTTCGCAGCAATGCAGGCTGCTATTCTCCCATGGAGACGATCGTAGAGATGCTGGATGTAGTCCTGTGGAACGGCTTGCCATGCCATTTCCACCTGGCGCCTCAGTTGGACCAGCGTTCGTGCTGGACGTGCAGACCGCGTGAGACGACGCTTCATCCAGTCCCAAACATGCTCAATGGGGGACAGGTCCGGAGATCTTGCTGGCCAGGGTAGTTGACTTACACCTTCTAGAGCACGTTGGGTGGCACGGGATACATGCAGACGTGCATTGTCCTGTTGGAACAGCAAGTTCCCTTGCCGGTCTAGGAATGGTAGAACGATGGGTTCGATGACGGTTTGGATGTACCGTGCACTATTCAGTGTCCCCTCGACGATCACCAGTGGTGTACGGCCAGTGTAGGAGATCGCTCCCCACACCATGATGCCGGGTGTTGGCCCTGTGTGCCTCGGTCGTATGCAGTCCTGATTGTGGCGCTCACCTGCACGGCGCCAAACACGCATACGACCATCATTGGCACCAAGGCGGAAGCGACTCTCATCGCTGAAGACGACACGTCTCCATTCGTCCCTCCATTCACGCCTGTCGCGACACCACTGGAGGCGGGCTGCACGATGTTGGGGCGTGAGCGGAAGACGGCCTAACGGTGTGCGGGACCGTAGCCCAGCTTCATGGAGACGGTTGCGAATGGTCTTCGCCGATACCCCAGGAGCAACAGTGTCCCTAATTTGCTGGGAAGTGGCGGTGCGGTCCCCTACGGCACTGCGTAGGATCCTACGGGCTTCGCGTGCATCCGTGCGTCGCTGCGGTCCGGTCCCAGGTCGACGGGCACGTGCTCCTTCCGCCGACCACTGGCGACAACATCGATGTACTGTGGAGACCTCACGCCCCACGTGTTGAGCAATTCGGCGGTACGTCCACCCGGCCTCCCGCATGCCCACTATACGCCCTCGCTCAAAGTCCGTCAACTGCACATACGGTTCACGTCCACGCTGTCGCGGCATGCTACCAGTGTTAAAGACTGCGATGGAGCTCCGTATGCCACGGCAAACTGGCTGACACTGACGGCGGCGGTGCACAAATGCTGCGCAGCTAGCGCCATTCGACGGCCAACACCGCGGTTCCTGGTGTGTCCGCTGTGCCGTGCGTGTGATCATTGCTTGTACAGCCCTCTCGCAGAGTCCGGAGCAAGTATGGTGGGTCTGACACACCGGTGTCAATGTGTTCTTTTTTCCATTTCCAGGAGTGTGGTTACAGGGTGGCGTTGACGTGAGCGACGGACGCCGTTCCACGTCATAACGACTGGGACAACCATCACCGGCGAGTCGTGTCAATTCTAAGGAGACGCCGACGCCACAGTAGGGCTCCAGATACCTGCCGTTACCTTCCAGAATCTCATTGACTCTCTTCCTGCACGCCTTCCAGCGGTCCGCGCTGCAGATGATAATTACTCAGGCTTTTGACACGTTGTCACCTCAATGTGATTCGCCAGTGTAGTTATACCCGACTAAATCATTAACTACTACACAAAAGGAAGTAGAGACCTAGGTCAGCCAACGAAACAATGGACACAAATTTTGTGAGAACCGAACAGGCGTACCGGCCGGAGTGATCGGGCGGTTCTAGGCGCTACAGTCTGGAACCTCGCGACCGATACGGACGCAGGTTCGAATTCTGCCTCGGGCATGGATGTGTGTGATGTCCTTAGTTTAGTTGGGTTTAAGTAGTTTTAAGTTCTCGGGGACTGATGACCTTAGAAGTTAAGTGCCATAGTGCTCAGAGCCATTTGAACCAAACAGGCGTGTAAGGCGACGATACTTCTTCAAGTCAGAAAGTTACGTGAAGATTAGGTTCATGAGGGTATTTTTGATCCGTCGTTGCAACTACAAAATGCGTGATTTTTTTTCACCAAGAACCGTTTCGCTTTATTGAGGTAAAACATCATCAATGGTTTGTAATTAAGTTTATTTACATTTTGATTTGCTTTTTAGATCGAAAACCAGTTCGTTAAGAATAGGTTGGTTTGTACTTACGGTGATTTTTCGGCTGCTTTCTCACTTACATCGGGAAATGCTGATGATGCTTTACCTCATTAAAGCGAAACGCATCTGGTGAAATAAATCACGCATTTTGTAGTTGCAACGACGGATCAAAAATACCCTCATGAAATATAAAGCAAGTACGGGCACAATGGCCACACAAATGAAGAAGATTAGGTGTTAAAAGTATAATAATTGTTTTTATGAGAGCAGAATTTATGTATCTGGGCTCATTCATGCGTCCCATTAAGGCACTTGAAAATGTAGCAATCTAACGTCTAAATAGATAGCATCTAAAGCTAAGAGAAATAAATACTGATGAAGAAAAACAAAAATTAAAAGTCTATTTTCGTATAATTCATCATGTTCAAACACATCAAAGACCAGGGCACTAAACAGGACGAAAGTAATATTTAATAGTAAACGTACACTTAAGTTTGTGCCTTCTCCCAGATGACGCATTAATTTCGCCTCAAATGTAATGGTTCCACCATCCCTATGGCGCTGAACAATTCATAGCGTTCCATATTTCGCTTAATCATACGAATGCTTTTATCGTATCAAATATTAATCTGTGAAATGGAGGTCCGCCTACGATCAAATATGAAACAAGGATTGGAACATTATTTCGGGAAGAGCTTTGTTAATTTCTGCCATTACGCGATTATGCTCGGAAATATTTATGGTCTCCTGACAAATTGTTACCATTAAGCAAGGTTTGCAACTTCATGTGTTGTGACTACTAAAACTCTACGATTTATTTTTCTGGCCTGTATACGGGAAACTATCTGCGTTTTCTCCCTTGACAAATTAATAACTATGTAATATATTGATTAATTTAAGGAACTAGATGGTTCAAATGGCTCTGAGCACTATGCGACTTAACTTCTGAGGTCATCAGTCCCCTAGAACTTAGAACTAATTAAACCTAACTAACCTAAGGACATCACACACATCCATGCCCGAGGCAGGATTCGAACCTGCGACCGTAGCAGTCGCGCGGTTCCAGACTGCAGCGCTTAAGGAACTAGAACAAAAGGTTTACGTATATCATGATTCAATGAATGTATACTAATTTTTAAAACCGGAGGAAGAAAATGATCTCAGGAAAACATTTCTCCTGTTTTCATGTTTCTCGCCGTTTTCATTATTATCTGCCTTTATTTATTTGGGGAAATTCGATGATCATTCGTTTAAAATCATGACCACCATTAACATGATGGAGAGACAAAGGTTCTTTGCTGCTGGCTTAACAGTATTTTGTCGAAGCCTGAAATTTTCTGTGTTTCTGTTATGGTCTTCACTCCGAAAACAGGTTTGAAGCAGTTCTGCACACTTGCCTATTCTATGCAAGGCTCTTCATCTCCGAATAACTACTGCAACTGTACATGCACTTGAACAAGGTTTCCGTTTTCATCTCTTGGTCCCCTGCAACAATTTTTATTGCCCACACCACCTCCAGTACGAAACTGACAATTCTCTGGTGTTTCAGAATGTGTTCTGTTAACCGATCCCTTTGTTTAGTGAAGTTGTCTCACAAATTTTTCATCTCTCCAATTCTGTTCAGCACCACCTCAGTATTTACGCGATACAGCCATCTAATCTTCAGCATTCGTCTCTGGTATTCTATTTCAAAAGCGTCTATTCTCTTATTGTGTGCTCTGTTTATTTTACCTAAAAATCTATATTATAAAAATTACTCTTATATTTAGGTAATATATACACTATGTGATCAAAAGTATCCAGACAATCCTAAAATCATACGTTTTTGATGTTAGGTGAATTGAGGTGCCAACTACTGCCAGGTACTCCACATCGGCAACGTCAATACTCATTAGACATCGTGACAGAGCAGAATGGAGCACTCTTCGGTACTCACGGACTTCGAACGTGGTCAGGTGATTGTGTGTCCGTTGTGTCATACGTCTGTACGCGAGATTTCCACACTCGTAAACATCCCTAGGTCCACTGTGTCCCATGGGATAGTGAAGTGGAAACGTGAAGGGACACGTACAGCACAAAAGCGTACAGGCCGGCCTCGTCTGTTGACTGACAGAGACCGCCGACCTTTGAAGACGGTCGTAATATGTAATAGGCAGACATCTATCCAGACTATCACACAGGAATTGCAAACTAAACTGCATCAGGATCCACTGCAAGTACTATGACGGTTAGGCGGGAGGTGAGAAAACTTGGATTTCATGGTCGAACGGATGCTCATAAATCGCACATCACGCCCGTAAATGCCAAAAGACGCCTCGCTTGGTGTAAGGAGTGTAAACATTGGATGATTGAACACTGGAAAAACGTTATGTGGAGTGACGAATCACGGTACACAACTTGGCGATACGATTGCAGGGTGTGGGGAATGGCAACTGCCAGGTGAACGTCATCTGCCAGCGTGTTTAGTTGGTTCCAATAGCTCTCAGCACTATGGGATTTAACATCTGACGCCATCAGTCCCCTAGAACTTTTCAAGCTAACCAACCTAAGGACATCACACACATCCATGCCCCAGGCAGGATTCGAACCTGCGACCATAGCGGTCGCGCGGTTCCCGACTGTAGCGCCTAGAACCGCTTGGCCATCCCGGCCGGCAGCGTGTTTAGTGCCAACAGTAAAATTGGGAGGCGATGGTGTTATAGTGTGGTCGTCTTTTTCATGGAGGGGGCTTGCACCCCTTCTTTTTTTGCGTGGTACTATCACAACACAGGCCTACATTGATGTTTTAAGCACTTTCTTGCTTCCCACTGTTGAAGAGCAATTCGGGGATGGCGATTGCATCTTTCAACATGATCGAGAACCTGTTCATAATGCACGGCCTGTGACGGAGTGGTTACACGACAATAACATCCCCATAAAGGACTTGCCTGCACAGAGTCCTCACCTGAATCCAGTAGAACGCATTTGGGATGTTTTGGAACGCCGACTTCGTGCCAGGCCTCACCGTCCAACATCTATAACTCTCCTCAGTGCAGCACTCCGTGAAGAATGGGCTGCCATTCCCCAAGAAACCTTCGAGCACCTGATGGAACGTATGCCTGCGAGAGTGAAAGCTGTCATCAAGGCTAAGGGTGGGCCAATACCATACTGAAGTCCGGCTTTACTGATGGAGGACGTCAAGAACTTGTAAGTCATTTTCAGCCAAGTGTCCGGATACTTTTGATCACACTGTGCATTATCTAAAAAATCCCATTTTCATCCATACTGTTAATTTCCTTTCTTCTGAGGATTTTTGTGAAACAATCCTCATGAATCGCCTTCGTGTGGTCTCGCTGCATGATGAGGCCACTTAATCCTTGTAGATTTTACCTTTAAAGCACTAGCTGGTTGTTTAAACACATCCGACCTAATTTTATTATCCTTTGTCCAAGAACCAAAAAAGAAGTATGGTAGTTACTACGATTTTTCACCTGTTTTGTCAATTCGTAAGTGTAAAGTTGCAATACCTAGGGCGTAAGTGAAACATTTTATACCTCCCTAGCCTCTCCACGCAAATATGGGCTGCCAAATGCAGAGATAAGTCATTCACATACATCGCACGTGGATAAAGAAGTAATAGTGCCTTATTTAATTTTTGGCCACTTATTTACTGTATTTGCTTCATCAAATTGGTAGGATCATATGAAACAAAACTGCGAGGGCATATCTAAAACTTTCCCTCTAAGACCACTGCACAACGAGAGATGCGATCTGTCAAACGAGAGCACGTGTTTCCAGTTTCCAGCGGCCACAGTTCTGCTGCGGTCCGGATAATAGGCGCGTCACAGGCTGCGAGTGAAAAGGCGTGGCGGCTGAGATTTATTTCGAAGCTGAAGTAATACGTGGCCCAGAACGATTCCTGTTGTTTTCTGTGAAATAAACGTGTAAATTTCACAAAGATTAGTCGTGATATTCTGGCTGTATATGGACCAGATGCAATGTCGGGTCCAACCCTAATTTTATTATCCTTTGTCCAAGTTGATTAGCCTGCCATAATAGTGTGTAATTTACTTTTAGAAGTCCCTCGTACTTCGTTATGGGGCAACACACGAGAAAATGGGCAGAAGAATAATAACTAAAATTGTCAGAAGTGAAAGAGGGGAATAAAAGAGGAAGGAAAACACAAAATCACTGCCTAAAGTAAATAGGATAAAGAGCATGTTACAGTACAAACGTCTCACTGAGAGGCAGTCGTGGAGGGAAGCTGTAGAGTGTGGGAAAACAAAGCCATTCCACATTGATTTGGAAATCTGTCGTTTATCATTTAGATTGCTTACTTCTACTACACTGAAGCGCCAAAGAAACTGGTACAGGCATGCGTATTCAAATACAGAGATCTGTATACAGGCAGAATACGGCGCTGCGACAACAAGTGCCTGGCGCAGTTGTTAGATCGGTTACTGCTGCTACAATGGCAGGTTACGAAGATTGAAATTAGCTTGAACGCGGTGCTATAGTCGGCGCATGAGCGGTGAGATACAGCATCTCCGAGGTAGCGATGAAGAGGGGAGGGATTTCCCGTACGACCATTTCACAAGTGTACCGTGAATATTAGGAATCCTGTAAAACATGAAATATCTGACATTGCTGCGGAGGGAAAAAGATCCTGCAAGAACGGGATCAACTACGACTGGAGAGAATCGTTCAACGGGACAGAAGTGAAACCCTTCCGCAAATTATAAACGTCAGAGTGCGAACCGTTCAATGAAAAATCATCGATAGGGGCTTTCGGCGCCGAAGGCCCACTCGTATACCCTTGATGGCTCCACGACACAAAGCTTTACGCCTCGCTTGGACCCTTCAACACCGACATGGGACTGTTGATGACTGGATACATGTTGCCTCGTCGAAAGCGTCTCGTTTCAAATTGTATCTGGCGGATTGATGTGTACGGGTACGGAGACAACCGTATGAATCCATCGACCCTACATGTCAGGAGGGGATTCTTCAAGCTGGTGGAAACTCTCTCATGATGTGGGGTGTGTGCAGTTGGAGTGATATGGGACACCTGATACGACTCTGGCAGGTGGTACTTACGTAAGCCACCTGTCTGATCACCTGCATCCATTCATGTCCATTGTGCATTCCGACGGACTTGGGCAATTCCAGCAGGACAATGGGACAACTGACACGTCCACTATTGCTACAGAGTGGCTGCAGGAACACTCCTCTGAGTTTAAACACTTACGCTGGCCACGAAACTCCCCAGACATGAACATTATTCAGCATATCTGGGATTCTTGCAACGTGGTCTTCAGAAGAGTTCTCTACCCCCTCGTACTCTTACGTATTTATGGACAGCCCTGCAGGATTCATGCTGTCACTTCCCTCCAGTTCTACTTCAGAGATTACTCGAGTCCATACCACTTCGTGTTGCGACACTTGTGCGTGCTCACGGGAGCGTTACACGATATTATTCAGGTATACCAGTTTCTTTCGCTCTTGAGTGTGAAAGGCTATTGAAAATGAAACCAGCCATATGATACTATAGGTGTGAGTGTCGTACCTGTTGGAAAGTATATCTAGGAACATATGATCTTGTTTAGTCGGAACAAAAGTCTAGTGGCTGATTTTAGAAACACATAGAGGAAAGCACGCTATATACAGCCAATTTCTACAATTTTTATTGTTGTTAGATACGAAATTGTGTTTTATGCAACTTTTCGCACTCTTAATATATAAGTTCCTCATAATAAATTAGAGCTATCTGGAAAATATTGTAGATTTTATGGTTACTTTATTATTATTTTGTTCTTAATTTTGTGGCAAATAAAATGCCATGTACTTTTAGAACTACACTCCTGGAAATTGAAATAAGAACACCGTGAATTCATTGTCCCAGGAAGGGGAAACTTTATTGACACATTCCTGGGGTCAGATACATCACATGATCACACTGACAGAACCACAGGCACATAGACACAGGCAACAGAGCATGCACAATGTCGGCACTAGTACAGTGTATCTCCACCTTTCGCAGCAATGCAGGCTGCTATTCTCCCATGGAGACGATCGTAGAGATGCTGGATGTAGTCCTGTGGAACGGCTTGCCATGCCATTTCCACCTGGCGCCTCAGTTGCACCAGCGTTCGTGCTGGACGTGCAGACCGCGTGAGACGACGCTTCATCCAGTCCCAAACATGCTCAATGGGGGACAGATCCGGAGATCTTGCTGGCCAGGGTAGTTGACTTACACCTTCTAGAGCACGTTGGGTAGCACGGGATACATGCGGACGTGCATTGTCCTGTTGGAACAGCAAGTTCCCTTGCCGGTCTAGGAATGGTAGAACGATGGGTTCGATGACGGTTTGGATGTACCGTGCACTATTCAGTGTCCCCTCGACGATCACCAGTGGTGTACGGCCAGTGTAGGAGATCGCTCCCCACACCATGATGCCGGGTGTTGGCCCTGTGTGCCTCGGTCGTATGCAGTCCTGATTGTGGCGCTCACCTGCACGGCGCCAAACACGCATACGACCATCATTGGCACCAAGGCAGAAGCGACTCTCATCGCTGAAGACGACACGTCTCCATTCGTCCCTCCATTCACGCCTGTCGTGACACCACTGGAGGCGGGCTGCACGATGTTGGGGCGTGAGCGGAAGACGGCCTAACGGTGTGCGGGAACGTAGCCCAGCTTCATGGAGACGTTTGCGAATGGTCCTCGCCGATACCCCAGGAGCAACAGTGTCCCTAATTTGCTGGGAAGTGGCGGTGCGGTCCCCTACGGCACTGCGTAGGATCCTACGGTCTTGGCGTGCATCCGTGCGTCGCTGCGGTCCGGTCCCAGGTCGACGGGCACGTGCACCTTCCGCCGACCACTGGCGACAACATCGATGTTCTGTGGAGACCTCACGCCCCACGTGTTGAGCAATTCGGCGGTACGTCCACCCGGCCTCCCGCATGCCCACTATACGCCCTCGCTCAAAGTCCGTCAACTGCACATACGGTTCACGTCCACGCTGTCGCGGCATGCTACCAGTGTTAAAGACTGCGATGGAGCTCCGTACGCCACGGCAAACTGGCTGACACTGACGGCGGCGGTGGACAAATGCTGCGCAGCTAGCGCCATTCGACGGCCAACACCGCGGTTCCTGGTGTGTCCGCTGTGCCGTGCGTGTGATCATTGCTTGTACAGCCCTCTCGCAGTGTCCGGAGCAAGTATGGTGGGTCTGACACACCGGTGTCAATGTGTTCTTTTTTCCATTTCCAGGAGTGTATGTACATAATTTCGATCTTGTGGGGAGTCCACAGCCTCAACGCGTGTCAACAAAGAAAACATGATCCAAAGAGGCTGTAATATACACTAAGTCTTTGCTGCTCATTGGGACTGAATTCGAAGCTTACCACTAAAAGCAACATTACTGCAGTAAGTGACATTTCAGTATGAACACGTGTCCGGAGAGACCCCGGACAGTGATGGGATACGAATCAGACAGTCGCCTGCCATACGGCCCAACAACAAGCAGTGATGGTCTGGGGTGCCATTTCTTTGCATAGCAGGACTCCTTTGGTTGTCATCCACTGCACTCTTAACAGCAC
Organism: Schistocerca nitens; assembly: GCF_023898315.1. NCBI lineage: Eukaryota > Metazoa > Arthropoda > Insecta > Orthoptera > Acrididae > Schistocerca > Schistocerca nitens. Next base: position 46,471,760 of record NC_064620.1, read on the forward strand.
AGCGATACGGCGACGATTTTCCACGGCCCGTTTTGTTCCGCGCCCGCACACGGCAAGAGTTCGTGCCTGCCAGACACCACCTTCGCCAGGAACGTCTCTAGATCCCTCCCCAGTTGAGAATGTTTGGAGCTTTATGAGCAGGGCCCTCCAACTAGCTCAGTATTTTGAAGATCTAACGCCATAATATACTGCAGGAGGACATCCAACTTTAAGCTTGAGACTTGTGACAAGCGCCTGAAAATGGCTAACAGTCGAAATTAGCTTACAGCATGGGGAGTAAATACATTACAGCCTATACGGATCATGTTTTCTTTCTGTTTATATACCATGTGGACAGGTAAACCACACGCAGTCTGTCGTTCACCATATTGTACCTCGAAACAGAAGAAGGTCATTTACCATGGATCCTGTCATACTTGCAAATGAGTTATGATTCTTGAACGCCTTAACAAATTTGTCACTTCGAAGTGAGCCCCGATGTCCAGTGAAGACGTGTCTGGAATAATGGTACATAACTTGTGTTCGTTTCCAAACGCTCCTATTTCAACAGGTTGTTGATGACGCTTGTACTTGTTTTTATTTCACTTAGTTATTATTATAGTGGAGTGGAGTAATAATGAAAAATTGAAATGAGCGTCTGGCTTCATTGGCCGGGAGGCCCCTTGCAGGGCAGGTCTGGCCGCCTTGGGGCAGGTCTATTACATCCGACGCCACAGTGGACGACCTGCGCGCCAGATGGGGATGAAATGATGATGAAGACAACACAATACCCAGTCCCCGAGTGGAGAATTTTTTTTTTTTTTAAATCTCAGTTTGTTCTGTATTGTTCGTTGAATTTGTTCGTGGCGGACGTCCGATGACACTCGTTCAGGTTGTTCGTTGATCCGTTGACTCAGTCTTTTTTTATTACAGAGTGTAGTTAAACCATCTGACCGAACACGCTGAGCTACCGTGCCGGCGTTATCGGGGAGGACAGTAATGTAATGATGTAAAAGGTAGACGTTTAAAGATAGTACTGAAAATTTTTTTTGCATTACAACGCTTTTAAATTTCTATAGAATACTTGTTGTTGTCCGCATCTCGTGGTCGTGCGGTAGCGTTCTCGCTTCCCACGCCCGGGTTCCCGGGTTCGATTCCCGGCGGGGTCAGGGATTTTCTCTGCCTCGTGATGACTGGGTGTTGTGTGATGTCCTTAGGTTAGTTAGGTTTAAGTAGTTCTAAGTTCTAGGGGACTGATGACCATAGATGTTAAGTCCCATAGTGCTCAGAGCCATTTGAACCCATTTGAACTTGTTGCCAGTGAGGGAATATGGAATAGTTGTAGGTAAACAACTAGAATTCTCTCAGATACAGATTTATTCACACTTAGCTTCTACACAGATACAAGTCCGGAGGCTAACTCAGCCAGAGTCCACGACCGTTGGCGGTTGGAAGAAACTGGCGGCACTACATGAATTCCACTGCATGTTCTGGCTGAAGGATTCCGAAGATTCTTGCGGCATGTCCACTACGACGGCAGGAGTGCTGGAGAGATGTTGCTGGAATCCGGGCGGCGGTGAATGCTGAAAGGCCATTGTCTGGAGCTGAACAAAGGCCCTCGCGATCGCGGAGAAACCCGACGCGGTAGGCGCGTAAATAACCTTCGGGCGGTAACTCGGATGCGTATTACACAAAAACGGGGTCACGTTCTACCTTGGAATATTTCAAATTTGGAAAACCTTTACTTTTCCAGAATAGCATTTTTAATTTGAGAAAAAGACTGCAGTGGTCAAAAGGGGAATGCCATAATTTAAAAATGGAATACGAAGGTACATTGAACTTGTATTACAGGTCTGTAGAGGCGAAAGACTAAAGTTTGAAAAGTCTCAAGCTACAACACTCTCCCTTACATCTTTCTGTTTAAATAATCGTTGTTCGAGTAAAATGATGCGTTCAGGCCTCACTGCTGTTAGATAAGGTAACGCACTGTGACAGGATTTTGATTACGAGACAGAGGGCAGCTTTAGCAGAGCCGCCGGCCCTAGAGCCAGGGAGCAGCTGAGCAGCCCCTCATTGTGATTCCAGGTGGGCCGCAAAATCAATCCGGCGGCGAAGCTCTATTAAAACTTGGTGGCGCCTCGCAGGCGGCGTGTATTCTATTAAGCAAGCCCGGCCGGCGGGACAGGCGCACCCGAGTAAAAGGCGGACCCGCCCGGTCCAAGTGGAAGTTGGCGTCTCTGCCGGCTGGAGTGAGGGCCGTCCTAAAGGGCCTCCAGCCAGGGATGGGAAGCGCTGCGGGTGCCGGCTGCCAAGGTCCAGGCGCAGCCGATATTCTCCCTGTACTCCAGTTCTCGGTATTAGGGCTTTTTAATGGCTGTGGATATACAACGAATGGGATTTCTGCAGGGTTCAGTTTGGGTCCAGTTCTATTGCTTCTTCAAGGAATATCGAAACATATGGCCAAAAGTTTGCAAATGGACTAAAGTATTAATTGTGCGCGTTGGGCTACAGTGTTCTAATTCCTACCAGGGAACTGGTTACACAAACCTTTTAATTAATAAGTTCCACAAACTCTGGAGAATACACCACAGGGTTCAGTTTTGTGTCCAATACTATTCCTTGTTTGTGGAGTACAGAATGCTACGACCAAAATTTTTCATCTGGATTAAACTATCCATTCCGGGTAATAGGCTGCAACGTTACAATTTCTGAAAGGCAATCGGCTCCAGAAACCTTTTAATTAACGTGTTCTACAAAGGTTGGGGAATACATGGAAACTAGCAAAATAGTCCACTGTATAAATGTTTTTAAATGTTAAATGTGCTCCAGAAAAACACTTTTAATTTTTACTGATTTAAAATTTAAGATTTCAAATAACGTATTAAGATTTCAAATAACGTATTAGCTCTATCTTTAATAAATAATAAATCACATCTCAAAAACTGAACCATTTCTGCGTGTTTTGCGCTTAAGCATGTCAGATGATAATTATTGTTGATTGGTAAATTGATTGTTGGATGGCTTCGCTCCAGATGTTTCACCACAAATACCACACTGTATGATTTTGTTGCTTTAGTCTCCTACTGAAATATATTTACAAAAATAAGTTCTTGGCATATACATATAAATTTGATTTAATATTTGAAATGCCCATGTTTCTGCAGAAGACATGTCACATTTATTTGATGGACGCGCACATGACTGCAGTCAAGTGAGCACAGCACTCTTGGAGCAGAGAACGTACCACGTGTTGCCTCTCGGAAATGTGTCAGTGCTTCCGAAGTGGGATAATTCTATTCTCTGAAGTCCCACTCAGTTTTTACCGCAGGAGCAAATACAATACGTTCCAACCTCGAGCATCAGCCTAACCACATAGGAGCTGTTGACGAGTCACGGCTGCAGCGGACAACAGCAGACATGAACAATCCAAAGGAATAAATACTGTGCATGTGCGCAAACAGCCCAATGACTGCACGAAGCTATCTGTTCGTAACAGCTTAAAACTCTAAAAAGCGTATGTCATACGGGGCGATATTTTCATGTAGCAGCTACTAGCTAGTCACACTAAGCTGTTTGTACGAGTAAGCATCAGCTAGTGGAGCGTCGTAGAAATCACATACCTAGTTTACAGTGACGAACACGTCAGTTCCTATAGTCCAGCTTGAAGTCCTATTCGCAGCTGGACTAACAGAAGAGAAAAAGTGGGTGTATCTGCATTGGTTTTGAGAGAACTAGTTTCGAAGGATCCACTTGCCTACAGAAATATTCTACCGATAACTGAAGGAAAATTTCAGGAATTATATGAACTGGTTACTATAAAAATTATGAAAGAAAAGATACACCGATAAGAGGTGCTATTGCATGCAATATTTAACTAGAAATCGCCTAGCATTACTCGTCAAGTCGTGGTAGCCTGAAATTTTTGCAACACTTATTCAGAGTTCTTGCAATACCTACTTTTCTGCCAATGTTTATCAAGGTATTTACAACGCATTGGCGAGATTTATAAAGTTCAGGTTCATTTTTTTACCTTATTTTTTTCTGCGTTGGGCACAGAAGGGCTATTCCTCTCTTTTCAGCTGTAAGCCATACATAATACGATGTGAAACCTTTAAAGTATCTGACAGTTTGATACGATTACGATATTTTAATTGTGAATGCATTCCAATATATAAAAGTTCAAATTTCTTTTATACAAACAAAGTATTAAAGAATTATCTGAACAATGCAGAAAGCATAATATATAAAAATGGTAGGACTATTCCAGCCAGTCAAGAGGCTCTGCCGCCTAGTGTATTTCAGTGTAAAGCACTTACCACAAGTATACGTTTTTTGTACTTTAGCACTCACATACACTGCGTGAAACCACGTAGCATTTTCCTGGCAGTTTATCCAGAGGAGCTTGTTTCACATTTCCCTCAGACCATGAAGCAATTGGCTTTCACTTTTGCATGTACAGACTATCTGAAAAGAAATCAATAAAACGTTTTCTCTTGAATTTTGCAGTAAAACCATGTGCAGATATTTGAAAGACGCTCGAAATCAGACATTTGCGGAGAAGCCAGAAATATTTGTTGACACACACAGTATAACCTGTGTTCTTATACAAGAAACAGCAGAATTAAAACTATCACGTTATTGTGCACGGTATACTTTAATTTTTAAGGCTGTAGTTTTCATCTATGACAATAACCCATTACAGTTCGCTTACCTCTAAAGTTTGGTCTTCTGACGTGTCGGTCATGTAACAGAAAATACCCTTACAACAACGACACTCGGCGACACCGAGATACTGGCATACACTGAAGGCAAAGCGACCTGGACTCTGTGACAAACTAGCGCACTGTTGCAACATTTCTTATTTCAGGACAGTTAGCACCATGAGCGTAACATCCCCGCTGTACATTATACTCGTATGTTAAATGAAGACATACGAGGTGTGGCTAGAAAAAAACCGGACTAGTACTGGTGAAACACTAAAACGAATGCAATAAGGCTGAAAGTCGCGTGGCCTGTCACGTGACTCTCGCTCCGCCTACTGCTCGAGTTTCATCTGCCTCCTGCACTCAGTCTGCCCGCGGCGTCTGTTTTAAGTAGTTGACGTTTTGTCTGTGCGTCGGAAAATGTTGAGTGTACAGAAAGAACAGCGTGTTAACATCAAATTTTGTTTCAAACTATGAAAATATGCAAGTGAAACGTTTGTAATGTTACAACAAGTGTACGGCGATGATTGTTTATCGCGAACACAAGTGTTTGAGTGGTTTAAACGATTTAAAGATGGCCGCGAAGACACCAGTGGTGACACTCGCACTGGCAGACCATTGTCAGCAAAAACTGATGCAAACATTGAAAAAATCGGTAAACTTGTTCGACACTTTCCTTGTCAACTCCTGTTAGACACTGCTCTGATTGTTAAACGGCGATATTGTCGAACAAGTTTACCGATTTTTTCAATGTTTGCATCAGTTTTTGCTGACAATGGTCTGCCAGTGCGAATGTCATCACTGGTGTCTTCGCGGCCATCTTTAAATCGTTTAAACCACTCAAACACTTGTGTTCGCGATAAACAATCATCGCCGTACACTTGTTGTAACATTACAAATGTTTCACTTGCAGATTTTCCTAGTTTGAAACAAAATTTGATGTTAACACGCTGTTCTTTCTGTACACTCAACATTTTCCGACGCACAGACAAAACGTCAACTACTTAAAACAGACGCCACGGGCAGACTGAGTGCAGGAGGCAGATGAAACTCGAGCAATAGGCGGAGCGAGAGTCACGTGACAGGCCACGCGACTTTCAGCCTTATTGCATTCCTTTTATTGTTTCACCAGTACTAGTCCTGTTTTTTTCTAGCCACACCTCTTATGTTTAAATACAAAATTTTATTGCTTTTATTAACATTTTTATACCTTTCATATGTTTAGTTTTCAGATCTCGATTAAGAAACAAACATAACTGAAATGAACTTAGACCATGAACATATAAGTTTACAATAGTATTGCACAAACATTCAGAATCGCCTTTCGGATGGGGGTGATAGTCGTTTGACTGGATTGTGTGTTTGTTCATTCATCTACATCGATGACAGTGGTCTCAACAGTGTTTTCCTGGTCAACTTCGTAATGATCTGAGGCGACAGGCTGACAAGTAGGGGCCACTGACAGACAGCCTCTGAAAGGACTGGATGATGTTGACAAGTGAGTAAATGAAGAAAGAGTTGTAGAAAGCAAGGTGTTCTATTTTTATTGAGCGATGAGATCTTGGATTACTTCCTGAATATAATAAAATCTCACGTCAGATGTTTTGTGAGTTGAGATGCGAAATACATTGCGCAATCTTCATATTTATCTTGAGTAGCAATTCGTGATGTTATTCCTGAGATGTTACGAAGTTTTGCAACAGATTGATTCATAATCGGCAACTTTTTTTGCGTATTTGGTGGGGCCGTTAACTGCTCGCTCTAGACTGTGGAGAAAGAAGTTGACTGAAACACTTGAACCATACAAATTCCTTAAGAGGCGGTAGCAGGTATGAACAGACTACGTGATGAATAAGATTTAGTACTATTTTCTCTTACAGGTTCCTACATAAGTTGAAGCCACTAAAAAGCCAATTGAAACGAAATGGAACTTTCCTACTCTCTGTCGTTTTTTATAGGGGAAGCATACAGCCGAAATGCGTCCCAGGAATAACTCTTCAGCACTTTCCAATTACAAAGGATTTTACAACACTGTGCCGCTTTCAGTGGCCGATACTTAATACTGCTTCAGATACATATATGTCGGAAGTGATGGAAGAGCTGCCTACAGTATAATATTCCAAATGCCGAAGTTGGATATTGCGCATGAAAGGAATTTGCTCAGTTGGCCTGGAGGTGAATATTGTGTGAGAGAAGACGCTTTTCTACTTCGAATGAAGTCAATGCAACCACACAGCTATAGGCGGCTTTTTGCTGGAAGAACAAAATTTTGACTATCGCTTGTCAAGATCGCGACGACTCAATGAAAATGATTTTCGAAGCCGCCGGCCGGTGTGACCGAGCGGTTCTAGGCGCTTCAGTCTGGAATCGCGTGACCGCTACGGTCGCAGGTTCGAATCCTGCCTCGTGAATGGATGTGTGTGATATCCTTAGGTTGGTTAGGTTTAAATAGTTCTAAGTTCTCGGGGACTGATGACCTCAGATGTTAAGTCCCATAGTGCTCAGAGCCATTTCAACAAGTTTTCGAAGTCTAACTGATCTGAAAGCTGAAACAACAGATGTGCTAGTAAAGGCTGCATGTACCCTGCACAACTGACTGCGCATGATGACTGCGTGAAACTGTTTCCCAAGCAGATATTTTGATGAAGAGGATTTGAATAAAGGCGAAATTAACCAAGGATAATGGAGGCGGGAGATGATAAATCCGCTTCCAGCAGCTATTCGAATTGTTGTGGAATATTTATCTAAACACTTTTCAAATAATGCAGAAACAGTGGGGAATAGTTATACTAGGGCCTTTACCAACTACATTATCTGCGCCGTGGCAACTGAATTCATTGCAAAATTGTTAACAGCGTAGTTTATATTTAACGAAATACGAACACTGTCTTGTTAGGAATAGTGCATGAATAAAACAATGTCAGCATTTGAGGTGAATAAGTGTAAGTGCCACTTTTAGTTGCAGAGGAGCGTGGGGGGCACAAAGAAAAAGTGGCAAGGCTGCAGCGGGGTGAGGAGTCGTGAGAGGGGAAATCATTTCGCGTTTGTTTCCCAAAGCTGACAACAGCCTGGCGTGGGCATCTTGTGCCGATGAGCGATATGATAAAAATTTCACAAGTAAGTATTCGTGAATCCGTATTGTACCGACGGTAACTTTCAAATCTGACATTTGTGTCGCTGACGTTCGCAGAAAAAAAAAGAAAAAAGAGAAAAAAAAGCACTCACTGTTCCGGCATGTGACGATCAGCGTGCAACAGCAATCGGCCAATTGAAAGTGTGGCATCTTGATGTATAATAATCATCGGTCCTTACATGATAGTGATCGCTAGCAATACGTTCCAAAATGCCGCACGTGAAAACGCGATTTTTCAAGGGGTCATACCTCTGGTTATATTGACCACAGAGATAAGAGGCCATGTGCTTTGAGTAACTCTTGGCCTAGCGATCCTTTGTGTAGCTATCGGAACAATGGGCATACTCTAGCTATCCTACATTACAGGATCAAAATTCAAACATTACACAGGTTCTACAGCTCAGTTAGAAAAGAGCAAATAGGTTGGTTATTTTGCCTCAGGTGTCATAGAGGGAGAGCCTTAGACACTTTGTACACTGTATAGCCAAGGAAACTGGTACACCTGCCTAATATCGAATAGGGCCAACGCGAACACGCATAAGTGCCGTAACACGACGTTGCATGGACTCGACTAATGTCTGAAGTAGAGGTGAAGGAAACTGACACCATGAATCCTGCAGGGCTGTCCATAAATCCGTACGATTACGAGGGGATGGAGATCTCTTCTGGAGAACACGTTGCAAGGCATCCCAGATATGCTCAATAATAAACATGTCTGGAGACTTTGGTGGTCAACGGAAGTGTTTAAACTCAGAAGAGTATTCCTGGAGCCACTTTGTAGTAATTCTGGACATGTGGGGTGTCGAATTGTCCTACTGGAGTTGCCTAAGTCCGTCTGAATGCACAGTGGACATGAATGAATGCAGGTGAACAGGCAGGATGCTTACGTATGTGTCAGCTGTCAGAGCCGTATCTAGAAGTATCAGGGGTCCCATAGCGCTCAAGATGCACACGCACCACACCATTACAGAGCCTCCACCAGCTTGAACAGTTCCCTGCTGACATGCAGGGTCCATGGATCCATGAGGCTGTCTCCATACCCGTACACGGCCATCGGCTAGATACAATTTGAAACATGTCTCGTCTGATCAGGCAACATATTTCCATTCATCAATAATTCAATGCCTGTCTTGACGGGCCCAGCCGAGGCGTAAAGCATACACAAATGGGCCTTCGACTCCGAAAGCCCATATCGATGATGTTTCTTTGAATGTTTCGCAAGCTGACGCTTGTTGATTGCCCAGGTTTGAAATCTGCAGCAGTTTGCGGAAGGGTTGCACTTCTGTCACGTTGAGCGATTCCCTTCAGTCGTCGTTGGTCCCGTTTTTGCAGGATCTTTTTCCGGTTGCAGCGATGTCGAAGATTATATGTTTTATCGGATTTCTGATATTCACGGTATATTCGTGGAATGATCGTACTGGAAAATCCCCACTTCATCGCTACCTCGGATATTCTTTGTCCCATTGCTCGTGCGCCGAATATAAAACCACGTTCAAACTCACTTAAATCTTGATAACTGCCCATTGTAGTGGCAGTAACCGATCTAGCAACTGCGCGAGACACTTGTTGTCTTATACAGGCGTTGCCGGCCGCCGCGCCGTATTCTGCCTGTTTAGATCTCTCTCTATTTGAACACGCATACCTATACCAGTTTCTTTGGCCCTTCAGTGTGAAAGCACCATGCGTTCAATTCAGAGAAGACCGAGAAAACCGATTTTAGCCGTTTTTTGCACAGAGAACCATAATTATCTAAATAGCTAACCACAGCAAATGGGTAAAATTTTTCAGACATTAGTCTAGACGCATTATTTTCCACTTTTTTTTCGAGAATCTTTATCCATTATCGAGAAACACACGTAAAACCGTTGTTTTTAGGAACCAAAAGTTCCAGCTGACTAATTTTATAAAATTTAACAGAACTAACTCTCAAGATTCCTCGGCTTGGTTGATTAATGTTGTACTTTCGAGAGTTCAACCGGCGATGATGAAACGGGGCCACCGAGTCTGTTAGTCAAATACTCTAATTTCAGATCATAAACATGTGTTTATTTGTAGATTTACAGTTACATTTACAGCTTTCTTTGTCCTTTGTATTAGAAAATTTTTTTGATGAAGAAAGCTCAATGTCCGCATTGAGTCTCTGATAATGACAATAATAAAGGAAAACACAAGTAATTGTTTCTGATCATTACCACTACCGAAAGCTCAAATTTTATCTTCATTTATTGGGGCAGTGTTGTTACTGAATTGGCTAACACGATACGTCGAGGATGTACCGGATTCCAAGAAGTGAGGTGTGGATAGGGAAAAATCATACATAGCTACATACTTGTAAAATAAGGCAATTGCTATCAAAGAGCTGGGAATTTCGCACAGATTTTTATTGCCTCTTTGCCCATTTTCAAAGAGCATACACTAGTGTGAACAGGAAACAAGTATCATAAGAACTGAAAGAGATGCGCGTTCGCAGAAAACTAATAAAACTATCACAAGCATGTCTATCAGAGATGACGCACGGTGAAAGTGACTGGAAAGCTGACACAGAAGTTCAAAGTCAGGACTGGATCCTGACAGAGATACTCCTCTCTCCCCTTGTGTTTAATATGGTTGCAGAAGAGCAATGTAAAGGGTAACAAGCCTCGAGGCAGTAATTCAGCTGGGTGAAAGGATCAACAGCCAGACCTATGCATATGAAATGAAATGATCGTGTGGCATTGACGGCCGGGAGCCCACACGAGTAAGTTACGCTGCCGAGTTGCAAGTCTGATTAGATGACGCCACACTGCGCGATTTGCATGTCGATGATGACGAAATGATGAGGACAGCTCAACACTCATTCCCTGAATAGGGAGATCTCCGACCCCGCCGGGAGTGGAATCCGAGCCTGCTGCAGGGCAGTCAGACAGGCTGACCCCTCAGCTAAGAGGGCGGATGGCCTATGCGGAATATATACACTACTGGCCCTTACGATTGTTACACCACGAAGATGAAGTGCTACAGACGCGAAATTTAATCGACAGGAAGAAGATGCTGTGATATGCAAACGATTAGATTTTCAGAGCATTCACACAAGGTTGGCGCCGGTGGCGACACCTGCAACATGCTAACATGAGGAAAGTTTCCAACCGATTTCTCATACACAAACAGAAGTTGACCGACGTTGGCTGGTGAAACGTTGTTGTGATGCCTCGTGTAAGGAGGAGAAATGCGTACCATCACGTTTCCGTCTTTGATAAAGGTCGGCTTGTAGCCTATGGCAATTGCGGTTTATCGTATCGCGACATTGCTGCTCACGTTGGTCGGGATCCAACGCCTGTTAGCAGAATATGGACTCGGTGGGTTCAGGAGGGTAATACCGAACGCCGTGCTGGATCCCAACGGCCTCTTATCACTAGCAGTTGAGATGACAGGCATCTTATGCGCATGGCTGTAACGGATCGTGCAGCCATGTCTCGATCCCTGAGTCAACAGATGGGGACGTTTGCAAGACAACAACCATCTACACGAACAGTTCGACGACGTTTGCAGCAGCATGGACTATCAGCTCGGAGACCATGGCTGCGGTTACCCTTATTAGGGCATCACAGACAGGAGCGCCTGCGATGGTGTACTCAACGACGAAACTGGGTGCACAAATGGCAAAACCTCAGTTTTTCGAATGAATTCAGGTTCTGTTTACAGCATCATGATGGTCGCATCCGTGTTTGGCGACATCGCGGTGAACGCACATTGGAAGCGTGTATTCGTCATCGCCATACTGGCGTTTCACCCGGCGTGATGGTATGGGTGCCATTGGCTACACGTCTCGGTCACCTCTTGTTCACATTGACGGCACTTTGAACAGTGGACGTTACATTTCAGATGAGTTTCGACCCGTGGCTCTACCTTTCATTCGATCCTTGCGAAACCCTACATTTCAGCAGGATAATGCACGACCGCATGTTGCAGGTCCTGTAAGGGCCTTTCTGGGTACAGAAAACATTCGACTGCTGCCCTGTCCAGCACATTCTCCAGATCTCTCACCAGATTGAAAACGTCTGGTCAATGATGGCCAAGGAACTGGCTCGTCGCAATACGCCAGTCACTACTCTTGATGAACTTTGGTATCGTGTTGAAGCTGCATGGGTAGCTGTACCTGTACACGCCATCCAAGCTCTGTTTGACTCAATGCCCAGGCGTATCAAGGCCGTTATTACGGCGGGAGGTGGTTGTTCTGGGTACTGATTTCTCAGGATCGATGCACCCAAACTGCGTGAAAATGTAATCACATCTCAGTTCTAGTATAATATATTTGTCCAATGAATACCCGCATATCATCTGCATTTATTCTTGGTGTTGCAGTTTTAACGGCCAGTAGTGTAGTTTTAATAGCACAGAATGAGCAAAATCTCTTTCAGACGGTATGAATGTTAACGGAGAGGCAATGAGAGCAGAAGTGTAGATGGATATGGATAAGAACATATACCTCGTAGAGAGAAGAGAGAACCATGACAGACGTTTAGATGTGTATCTTAAATTATGTGAAACGGTAAGAGGGTTCAAATATCTTAGGGCAATACGCAGTGAAAGTAAGACAGACCAGGAAAAATTAGCAATAATACAGCAGGAAACAGGTCAAAGCTTGCACCTAGAAAGTTGTTCAAGTGTTGACTTCTATCAGAATTCACGAATATTAGGATCTACAGAACAGCACTGAAAGACCTGAGTCGAAACAAGGCCCCCGGAGTAGACAACATTCCATTGGAACTACTGACGGCCTTGGGAGAGCCAGTCCTGACAAAACTCTACCATCTGGTGAGCAAGATGTATGAAAAAGGCGAAATACCCTCAGACTTCAAGAAGAATATAATAATTCCAATCCCAAAGAAAGCAGGTGTTGACAGATGTGAGAATTACCGAACAATCAGTTTAATAAGCCACAGCTGCAAAATACTAACACGAATTCTTCACAGACGAATGGAAAAACTAGTAGAAGCCGACCTCGGGGAAGATCAGTTTGGATTCCGTAGAAATACTGGAACACGTGAGGCAATACTCACCTTACGACTTATCTTAGAAGAAAGATTAAGGAAAGGCAAACCTACGTTTCTAGCATTTGTAGATTTAGAGAAAGCTTTTGACAATGTTGACTGCAATACTCTCTTTCAAATTCTAAAGGTGGCTGGGGTAAAATACAGGGAGCGAAAGGCTATTTACAATTTGTACAGAAACCAGATGGCAGTTATAAGAGTCGAGGGACATGAAAGGGAAGCAGTGATTGGGAAGGGAGTAAGACAGGGTTGTAGCCTCTCCCCGATGTTATTCAATCCGTATATTGACCAAGCAGTAAAGGAAACAAAAGAAAAATTCGGAATAGGTATTAAAATCCATGGAGAAGAAATAAAAACCTTGAGGTTCGCCGATGACATTGTAATTCTGTCAGAGACAGCAAAGGACTTGGAAGAGCAGTTGAACGGAATGGATGGTGTCTTGAAGGGAGGATATAAGATGAACATCAACAAAAGCAAAACGAGGATAATGGAATGTAGTCGAATTAAGTCGGGTGATGTTGAGGGTATTAGATTAGGAAATGAGACACTTAAAGTAGTAAAGGAGTTTTGCTATTTGGGGAGCAAAATAACTGATGATGGTAGAAGTAGAGAGGATATAAAATGTAGACTGGCAATGGCAAGGAAAGCGTTTCTGAAGAAGAGAAATTTGTTAACATCGAATATAGATTTAAGTGTCAGGAAGTCATTTCTGAAAGTATTTGTATGGAGTGTAGCCATGTATGGAAGTGAAACATGGACGGTAAATAGTTTGGACAAGAAGAGAATAGAAGCTTTCGAAATGTGGTGCTGCAGAAGAATGCTGAAGATTAGATGGGTAGATCACATAACTAATGAGGAGGTACTGAATAGGATTGGGGAGAAGAGGAGTTTGTGGCACAACTTGACCAGAAGAAGGGATCGGTTGGTAGGACATGTTTTGAGGCATCAAGGGATCACCAATTTAGTATTGGAGGGCAGCGTGGAGGGTAAAAATCGTAGGGGGAGACCAAGAGATGAATACACTAAGCAGATTCAGAAGGATGTAGGTTGCAGTAGGTACTGGGAGATGAAGAAGCTTGCACAGGATAGAGTAGCATGGAGAGCTGCATCAAACCAGTCCCAGGACTGAAGACCACAACAACAACAACAACAACAGAACTCTAATATAACCTTTGGTCTTGTACGGAGCAGAATCCGACGCAAACGATAGAAAGAAAACTCTGACAGTTAAGACTGCTGTTGTGCGACAGATTCTTGGACCAGTGAAGGATGGAGACGACGGGAGACAAATTAAAAACTACGAATTGCGGGAGCTGTATAAATCGTTCGCCATTGTGGCTGTGTTTAAAGCGAGGACACTGAAGTGGCGTGGGCACGTAATGCGTCGAGGAGGCCGGACCACCGGGCAGGTTGCAGAGGAACACATCAGAGGCAACACATCGAGGGGGAGACCAAGGTCGAGACGGAGTGCTGGCATAAAAGAGGTTATGTATATGATGGGATTAGCGTAATAGGACCACATGGACCAAGGAAGGCTTATTGGCGAGGCCAAACATCGACTGCAGCTTGTGTGGCCAAACTAGTAAGTGGACGACATTTATGTCTGTATCCCAGTTCGTACTTTTGAAAGTTGTCTATCCATGCGTCAATTTTGTTTTACAAACTATATTTTTGCTTTTCATAAATAGCGTCACTTTTACTATAGACTGTGTGTTTCCGCTATACTCACTTCGACTGATCTGAATAAAATCTTTGAACAACCTGTTTCTGCCTGTGAGCGGTCGTTTTATTTTTATCAACCAATAGCAAGCTTTTGGATTGTTTGGATGCGCATTAATCATTCCGCTGGTATTTGTCGTCGAGTTCAGTTTTACTTGGGTTAGAAGGCGCGAGATGCACCGGAGGTTCTACAATTAAGAAGCAGTATGGCTAGATGATTTCTGTTACTTGCTGCTATAAATATTAGGTTACTTTGAGAGTGTATTCGAAAGTTCTGCACAGTTTATTTCTATATTACTACTGCTCACGCTTGCGGCAATATTTTCCGCGTTGCAAAATGGAAGCTCACACGTTGCTCATTTTTGATTAAATGGAAGCTGATTGGCCGCAGCTCGTGGTCGTGCGGTAGCGTTCTCGCTTCCCGCGCCCGGGTTCCCGGGTTCGATTCCCGGCGGGGTCAGGGATTTTCTCTGCCTCGTGATGCCTGGGTGTTGTGTGATGTCCTTAGGTTAGTTAGGTTTAAGTAGTTCTAAGTTCTAGGGGACTGATGACCATAGCTGTTAAGTCCCATAGTGCTCAGAGCCATTTGAACCCATTTTTTGGAAGCTGATTATAGGAACAAATGTTATCTTTTCAGTTCTTCGTAATCTAGACGTAAAGTTATCACCCTCTCCTGAATTATAAACGAGTTGTTGCCTGGTGTAAAGTTGTGTATCGAGAACGTATTCTTCCGATAACGCTATGATTTGCTATTGTGAGGATCCATGTGGGCATGCAAATTAACTGCATTCTTTTGACAACATCGGGGTGCACTCAGCCTCGTGATGCCAATTGAGGAGTTACTCGACAGGATAGTAGCGGCTCCAGTCAAAGAAAACCGTTATAACGACCTGGAGAGCGGCATGTTGACCACATGCTCCTCCTATCCGCATCCTCAACTGAGGATGACACGGCGGTCAGATGGTCCGAATGGGCCACTTGTGGCCTGAAAACGGAGTGCTTTTTGACGACATAAGATCTGTATATTAATAGGATGTTTTACTGAATTATTTCCGTTCAAACTGTTGAGTCTTAACAACGGTAAGGAGAGTTCGACCACGGAGTGGTGTGGCAGTTGTGGTTATAGGAAAGCTGGACAGGAGCAGAAAGGATTAGCAGACAAGATAACACAACAAACGGAAGATTTACTTAACACGTATCTCTCCAAGCGCACGAAGGCTTATTACAAATAAAACTGCTAGACACAGAGTGCAGCTAATACAAGTGCAACAAGTATAAGGATCTCAGAACTGAAGCACGAACGCTGGAGTCAGAGTTACTACGAAGCGGCGTCTGCGTAGTATCAAAAGGTTCCAAGTGCGAGTGGGCTGTATTGTTGCCGCTGACCATCCTATACTGCTGCGGCGGCGCTGTTCCACTTCGTATCGTATCTTCGTGGTACTTAGGTGCAATGTATATTGGCGGCAGTCAAATCGTTCGGCAGTCAACTTCAAATACCGTTTCTCTAAAGTCTATAGTATTTCTGGGAAAGGACTTCGCCTTTCCTCCAGGGATTCCCATTTGAGTTCCCGAATCATCCCAGTAACATTTACGTATTTTTGAAACCTACTGGTAACAAATCTAGCAGCCGCCTCTGAACTGCTTCAATTTATTCCCTCAATCCGACCTGGCACGGATCCCAAATACTCGGGCAGCACTCAAAAATAGGTCGCACCAGGTTCCTATATGCGGTCTTCCTTACAGGTAAACCACTCTTTTCTAAAATTCTCGCAATAAACCGAAGTCGATCGTTTGGCTTCCATTCCAATTCATATCACTTTGCAACGTTGCGTTCAGATATTTAAACAACTTGACTGTATTAAGCGGTACACTAGCAATACTGTATCCGAACACTACACATTGGTTCTTTCTACTCATCTGCATTAATACACTTTTCCACAGTTAGAGCCATTCATCACAAGAACGAGAAATTTCGTCTAAGTCATATCGTATCTTCCTACACTCAACTTCGACACCTTACCGCACGTAACAGCATCATCATCAAACAACCACAGACTGCTGCCCACCTTATCCGCAAAATCATTTATGAATACAGAGAACACTAGCCGTCCTATCACACTTACATGGGGCGCTTCTGATGATATGCTTGTCAGAAAACAAGAAATCAAAGAGAAGCCTTGAAGGGAAAGAGGATACCGAATAGAAATCTTGGGCCTTTTTAAGAGACGACTTAAGAAAAAAACGTTAGGTTGAAGTTTAATTTGCGTTCTCTGACAATTACGTTTCTTGAAGTTTATGTACCTTTTTATTATTATGAAATTTTGTTGACTTATTTATATAAAGCCTATAAATGTTTTCTCAAGAGGTAATTCTGAAATTCTGACTGTAAGCTGAGAAAAGGAGCGAAGTGTTTGGAATTTTGCATGACTTTTATATTATATTTACAGAATTACTATTAACAATTATTAAAATTCTCTATATTCGGAATATTTAAAAACTATCATGAGAGGGGCTTACTATAGACAAAGAGATTAAAAAAGGAAAATTTTGTAGAAACCTCTTCTATATTTTCTGAGAAAAAATTAGTTTTCAAAAATATAATTTTTAAATTCCATAAAAAATTAAATATGTATAATCCAAAGAAACAGTACATATGTTAATTTCATGTAAAACATGGTAAAAAATTTCATTGCCATGTCTTCAATATTGTAGATTCGATGCGTCTTTTAAGTAGAGTGTGTTTTCCACGAATGTCTCACCCTCAAACATGTACTATATTACAAGTGAGACATATGAGGTGGGGCAATAAAGTAATGAGACTGATTTTCTTTGCAAGATGTGGAAACCGTGCACACTTGCGTAGGCACAATATCTTTGACCTTGGTCTATAAGCTACATCTAGTCCACGCATCACATAGATGTAACTGCTCAGTCATGAGTTGTGCTGTAATAAGTTAACATGTGTTTGTGTCTCTCGTCACGGAAATGGAACCGCATAATATTGCGAAACGGTATGCCATTTCTTTTTGCATGAAATTGGGTGAAAATGCGACGACAACTTACGGTAAGCCTCAGATGGCTTTTGGAGAGGACGTTATATCAAGAGCTCAAGTTTTTCGTTGGCATAAAATGTTTAGTGAAGGCAGAACGAATATTGAAAATGAAGACCGCAGTGGACGACCATCAACCTCACGGACGGATGTCAGCTTGGTCAGGGTGCGTGAACTCGTACGAAATGATCGAATATTATCCGTGAAAATCATTGCAGAAGAACTGAACATCAACGGTTCGTCTAATAACCACTGAAGATCTTGGTATGGGAAAGATTTGCGCAAAAATGGTCCCCAAAAATCTCACACCGCAACAGCAAGAAACACGGAAAAATGTGGCAACCGATCTGTTAGAGCAAACGAAAATCAATCCAGAATTGTTGAGCCGTGTTATCACTGGTGATGAAAGTTGGTTTTTTCAGTACGATCTAGAGACAAAACGCCGAAGTTCGCAATGGTGCTCAAAGGGGTCACCCAGACCAAAAAAAGCTCGCTTGTCAAAGCTAAAAGTGAAATGCATGCTTGTGTGCTACTTTGATTCCAAGGGGATTCTACATACAGAGTGGGTGCCTCCTGTACATACAGTTAACCAACATTACTACAAAGTAGTTTTAGAAAGACTTCGTAAAAGAGTTCTTCGTGTCCGTGCCAACATTGCTGATAATTGGCTTCCGCATCACGATAATGCGCCATCCCATATTGGTCTGTCAGTACAGCAATTTTTTACCTCAAAACAAATTTCAGTACTACCACAGCCACCTTATTCACCAGATATCGCTCTGTGCGACTTTCTTCTATTTCCAAGAGTCAAAACGGCGGTCAAGAGACACCATTTTCAAACAACACAAGATGTCCAAAAAGCAGAGACGAGTGTCTTGGAGGATATTACAGAAGTTGAGGGGTGCAGAAATGTTACTATCAATGACAGATGCGCTGGAAAAAGTGTGTGCAATGAGAAGGGAACTACTTTGAAGGAGACAACACTAACCTAGACTAAAACGGCAAGCAGCATTTTTTTTTTCACGCCAGTCTCATTTCTTTATTGTCGCACCTCGTACACAGTTGAGCCAAAACATTATGACCATCTGCTTAATAGCTTGTTTGTCCATCTACGGAATGAAATGCGGTTCTGCGTGTCAGGGAGCAAACACTTAGACCGTAGGTTGTGGCATCAGGCGTCTACTCACAGGTCACGTAATTCATGTACATAACGGATCGCTGATTTGCGTGCTCGCTGGGGCGCTCGATGACGACCCAGATGGGTTCCATAGGGTTAACGTCAGGCGAATTTGGTCGCCGAGAATTTAATGTGAGTTCACTATAGTGCTCCTCAAACCACCATAGTACGATTACGGCTCTGAGAGATGGTGTTTGTACTGCCGAAAGATGACACCGCAGTGGGTGGAGACATAAAGCATGGTGGGATGCAGGTGGTTCACACCTGTCAGTGTGTCTTCGATTATTACAACATCCCATGCAAGCGTAGGAGAATGTCTCCCATAGCATAATACTGCTCCCGCCAGTCTCCATACGCGGCGTGCTGCTCGTTTTGAGCCGCCGTTCTCCTCGATGACGGCGTTTGTGGAGACGATCATCAACCCATTGTAGCAAAAATATGATTCACGATAAGAAACGACACGTTTCAATGGCTCCAACTTTCCCGTGCTCATTGCAATAGTAGTTGACGATGTCGTTGGGTGAACAGGTCAACACGAAGGGGTGATCTTCTGCACAGCTCCATGTTCAACAATGTAGGTTGGGCGGTGTGTTCTGAAACGCTTTTGCGTGCACCAGCATTTTGGTCTTTCGGCAGAGATGCCACAGATCACAATCCATCCATCTTTACAGAGCACACAAGCCTCCGAACCCCACCTTTTGTGGGGAGTCGTGGACGTCCAACCAATTATCGTCTAGTAGTAGTTACGCTTTCCTACCTCCTTTCGTAGATGCTCACAGCTGCAGCACGTGAACATTTGACTGTCTTCGCCGTTTTTGAGGTACTTGTTCAAAGGACCTACTTAATAATTATATTCCCTTTGTCAGAGTGGCTGTTCTCAATGGCTTTCCCCGTTTTCTCTAGGCTGATCCCTCGTCCGTGTCTGCTCCACTTACATACTTTAGCCCGCAACGCCACCAGGCGGCACCGAACGTCGCGGTGGACAGAGCTCCTAATATTTTGGCTTATCAGTGTATGTTGCGACGTAAATGCTAAGTAAAACAACAGTACTTACACCATGTAAAATTGTAGGAAACCACAGCGATTCAAATAAAGCTACTGATTTACACGACATGCAGTTGGAAGACGGCTGATTTGATCACAGTGCCCTCGGTAACAATTCCACGTGTAACTTACCCAGTCCTTGTTGAAGGCATTTGACTCAGTCGAAGAAGCATTATTCTTTCCAAGTAAAAACTGTATACAGTTCGTTGCTATTGGCCGCAGCATTGTATTATCTCTTGCTCTTCTTCCCTTGAATACTGAACAATATCTGTGTGTCTGATGTAATTTTTTCTTATGAGTAATGAGTATCCTGACTGATTTGATGAGGACCGTCACGAATTCCTTTCGTGTACCAACCTCTTCATCTCGGAGAAGCATTTGCATCCTATGTCCTCAGTTATTTTTTGGCAGTATCCCAATCTCTGTCTTCCTCCACATTTTTTTATTTTCGCTCTAGAGCTCCCACAAGTTCCATGGACATTAATCCCTGATGTCTTAACATGTGTCCTATCGTCCTATCCCTTACTCTTGTTAGGTCTTCCCTACGTTATTTTTCTCGCCAATTCTGTACAGAACCTCTTCATTCCTAACCTGTTCTGTATAATTAATTTTCAATAGTCTTCTGCAGCACCACGTCTCAAACTAATCGATTATCTTTCGTTCCTGTCTCTCAGTAGTCCACGATTCACTAACATACACGCATCAAATAAATCTCTGCATCACCCCGGTTCCCAGAACTCCTGAAGATAGACGTTTACTGTGGATATTGTATCACAGACATCGTTCCTTTGACTGTTCAGAAGTGTCACTAAATCCGCCCAAAGATGTAAACAACCATGCATGAGAAGCGCGTATTAGATGCAGGCGCTCCGACAGCCGATCAGTTCCAGTCATTCCATCAGGAAGGAGGTTCACGGCTCGTGTTGTCTGTAGTTCAAAAATGCCTAGACTGTCAATACCGTGGTTCGATTGCATCCGCATTGTTACTTTGTGCCAGGAAGGGCCCTCAATAAGGGAAGTGTCCAGGCGTCTCGGAGTGAACCAAAGCGATGTTGTTCGGACATGGAGGAGATACAAAGAGACAGGGTCGAAAAGAAGCCTCGCTCAGGCCGCCCAAGGGCTACTACTGCAGTGGATGACCGCTACCTACGGATTGTGCCTCGGAGAAACCCTGACAGGAACGCCACCATGTTGAATAGCGCTTTTCGTGCAGACACAGAACGTCGTGTTACGACTCAAACTGTGCGCAATAGGCTGCATGATACGCAACTTCACTCCAGACGTCAATGGCGAGGTCCATCTTTGCAACCACGACACCATGCAGTGCGGTACACATGGGCCCGACAACATGCCGAATGGACCGCTCAGGATTGGCATCACGTTCTCTTCACCGATGAATGTCGCATATGCCTTCAACCAGACAATCATCGGAGACGTGTTTGGAGGCAACCTGGACAGGCTGAACGCCTTAGACGCAATGTCTAGCGAGTGCAGCAAGGTACAAATGGTTCAAATGGCTCTAAGCACTAACATCTAAGGTCATCAGTCCCCTAGACTTAGAACTATTTAAACCTAATGACATCACACACATCCATGCCAGAGGCAGGATTCGAACCTGCGACCGTAGCAGCAGCGCGGTTCCAGACTAAAGCGCCTAGAACCGCTCGGCCACATCGGCCAGCGCAGCATGGTACAGGTTCCCTGCTGTTTTGGGGTGGCATTATGTGGGGCCAACGTATGCCACTGCAGGTCATGGAATGCGTCGTAACGGCTGTACGATACGTGAATGCCATCCTCCGACCGATAGCGCAACCATATCGGCAGCATATTGGCGAGGCATTCGTCTTCATGGACGATAGTAAGCGCCACCATCGTGCAGATCCTGTGAATGACTTCCTTCAGGATAATGACATCTCCCGACTAGAGTGGCCAGCATGTTCTCCAGACATGAACCGTATCGAACATGCCTAGGATACATTGAAAGGGGCTGTTTATGGACGACGTGACCCGCCAAACACTCTGAAGGATCTACGCCGAATCGCCGTTAGGAATGGGACAATCTGGACCAACAGTACCTCGGTGAACTTGTGGATAGTATGCCACGACGAATACAGGCATGCATCAGTGCAAGAGGACGTGCTACTGGGTATTAGAGGTACCAGTGTGTACAGCGGTCTTGACCATCACCTCTGAAGGTCTCCTTGTATGGCGGTACAACATGCAATATGTGGTTTTCATGAGCAATAAAAAGGGCGGAAATGATGTTTATGTTGGTCACTATCCCAATTTTCTATACAGGTTCCTGAACTTTCGCAACCGAGGTGATGCAAAACGCTCTTTTATGTGTGTACAATAATGTGGTCCAAACGTATATACTTAGTAATTTCTTCCTCAAACTAAGTCCTGTGTTTAATACTAGTCGACTTCTTTTGGCCAAGAATGACATTTTTCCATGTTCAAGTCTGGTTTTTATGTCCTCCTTGCTTCGTCCGTCATTGGTTATTTTGCTCCCAAGGTGGCATGATTCCTAATTTCTTCCATTTCGTGATCATCAGTTTTGATGTTAAGCTTCTATTTTCATGTGTGCTACTTCTTATTATTTTTATTATTTTCGTGTTTCTTCGGTTTTCTCTCAGTCCATATTTTGTACCTACTCATTGGACTGTTCTTTCTATTCAACACGTGATGACACTTTCACTCCGGACAGCAATGTAAAGAGCGAATCTTATTTATATGCTTTCAACCTGAATTTCAATCCCACTCTTGAATCTTTTACTTCTGACTTTGCTTCTTCGATGTATAGACTGAATAGTAACGGTGAGAGACTACATCCTTGTCATTTCCCCTTTTCAATCTGAGCACTTTGTTCCTGATCTATTAGTTCTGTTGAACTATACTGGCTATTTGTAAATATCATACGTTAGCCCTCTTTCCATATAGCTTACTCTTATTTTTATCAGTAATCAAACGTCTTGAGTCCTTTTACATTGTCGAAGAACTTTTTCCAGGTCACCATATCCTGTGAACATTTCTGATTTTTCTTCACTTTTGCTTCCATCAGGACTGCCTTGATGGTGTCTCAAACTAATCGACATCAAACAGACCTCCAATTTCCTGATGGTGGTGGGGGTTTGTGTAGGGCCCTCAACAAAGAGGTTATTGGCTCCCGCAGTCAACTGATGGGAGATGAATGTGGTTAAAAGGTTGCCACAGACAGTAATCTTCAGATATCCTAGGACGCTCTCTCTCCCTCACCCGCACTTTCACACAGAACACCAAAAAATGTATGCCTCAAGGCAGTTTGTGTACAAAATACAGAGAGTGTAACTACACTAAATCTAAAATAGTGTAAATGGGAGGCGTGCTGGTTGAGCAAATTTCCTGTATATTATTACTGTCAGCAACTTGGATCCATGATGTCTTAAGATCTTGTACGATAGTTCTGGAACTTAATTGCTCTTGACATCTTGGGAATTGTGTAGATTTTTTTCGAGAGTCCCATAGATTCTACTGACCAACTTTATTAGTCGTTTGGTTGCCACTTCTCGCAATGATGATAGAAATTCCGCTGTAATGTCGTCTATTCTTTCTGTGTTATCTGATCTCGAGTCTTCTAAACCACTTTTAAATTCCGATTCTAATCCGTATGTCTTCCGTATGACTGCCATTTCTTCTTCTTCCAGGTCATTAGACAATTTCTTTGGCCGGTCGTAGTGGCCGTGCGGTTCTGGGCGCTACAGTCTGGAGCCGAGCGAGCGCTACGGTCGCAGGTTCGAATCCTGCCTCGGGCATGGATGTGTGTAATGTCCTTAGGTTAGTTAGGTTTAATTAGTTCTAAGTCAGGGCTTAACAACTGGCCGGTTTTGAGCGCGAGTACTCGCGTCTGCTCAGGCACGTGCTCGCGAGCAGGTGCAAGGTCGTGGAGTAGGGAGGGAGGGGAGGGAGGGGAAATGCGCGCGCACGTTTGAATAGGGCCGCAGCTTGCCTATTGAAATCGCGATGACTGTGTAACGTTTAAAGTATTACGATCAGCTCTAACAGTCACTTCGCTGGTTAAGAATCATGTCAACTTGCTGTTGTGTAACCCCAACCATGCCTCCGCAGTTGGGAGGAATTGTATCTGTTTACAGAAAAAGATGGTGTTGCAAAATGTTTAGTATGTTACAAAACGCTGAATTCTTTTCGGAAATTTAATTTGCAGCGACATTATATGTCGTACCACGCGAAAGACTACGGAAGTGGAAAATGTGATGTACCAGATCGTGCACAGTAAGTTATTAAACTTAAAAGAAAGCTATCCGAAGAAGATCTGGACGACGAAGAAAAATAAACTGAGGCAGCTCTCAGAGTGAGTTACAAAATTGCTTACAAAATCCCTGCGCCCCTTCACTGATGGCGATTTAATAAAAGAATGTTTGGTAGTTGCAGCGGAACATTTGTGTCCATCTCAAGTTGAACAGTTTTGGATTTGCCATTATCTAACATGACTATTATGCGTCGCATACAGGACATATCAGGCGACGTCCAGAGGCAGCTTGCAAATATCTGTAAAGATTTTATGGCTTATTCGATAGCTCTGGACGAAAGTGTTGATATCACTGGAACAGCGCAACTTGCCATATTTATTAGAGGTGTTAAAAGAGATCTTCAGGTGAGGAAGGAGCTCCTCGATGTAGTAGCCATGAAGAAAACTACAACCGGAGGTGATATTTTAAGTAGTATTGAAGAAAGTGTTGAAAATATAGGATTGTCGTGGAATTCTTTAGTTTCAGTGTCTACAGACGGTGCACCAGCGATGACAGGGAAAAAATCAGGTTTCGTTGCGCTGTTGAAGGAGAAAATGCAAAAACTGACCATGCCGAATGAAATATGGGGCGTTTACTGTGTGATCCACCGGGAAAACGTATGTGCAAAGAGTATCACTCTAAAAAATGTAATGAGTGTTGTTGTTCGTACAACCAATTATATAAGGAAGCATGGGCTACAACACAGGCAATTTAAAAGCTTTCTTGAGGATGTAGAAAGCCAGTGTGGCAGCCTGCCTTATTACAGCGAGGTCCGCTGGCTTAGTCGTGGCGAATTATTAAATCGATTTTTTTGCCTATTAGATGAGATAAATATGTTCATGGAAATAAATAACATGTGTGTTCCTGAATTGAAAGAGCCTTCATGGAAATGTGATCTCGCATTATTAGCAGATTTAACTAGCCATTTGAATGCTTTGAACATTTCACTACAAGATAAAGATCTGCTAATTACTCATTTCATAGATCGAATACGAGCTTTTAAAATGAAATTGACACATTTGGGTGAGTCAGCTGGAAACTGGAAATCTAGCTCATTTTCCTTAATTATCATCCATGCAAAATGTTCACAAAGACTGTGAACGTTATTCCCATAGTTTAGTTGCCCTTAAGGAAGAATTTGATCAACGCTTTCAAGATCTGACAGCACTAGACAGTGATTTTGATCTATTCTCCTCTCCATATTCAGCGAATATTGAAGAGATTCGTCCTGAGCTGCAACTAGAAATTATTGACCTGCAGTGTGACAGAGAATGGTTCAAATGGCTCTGAGCACTATGGGACTTAACATCTTAGGTCATCAGTCCCCTAGAACTTAGAACTACTTAAACCTAACTAACCTAAGGACAGCACACACATCCATGCCTGAGGCAGGATTCGAACCTGCGACCGTAGCAGTCGCGCGGTTCCGGACTGAGCGCCTAGAACCGCGAGACCACCGCGGCCGGCAGTGACAGAGAATACAGAGACAAATGTCAGAACAAGAAAACCATTTTGGAATTCTACAGACACTTTCCTCAGGATAGATTTCCTCGTTTGCACAAACTGGCGGCTACAATAATATCAATGTTCGGTTCCACGTATGTTTGTGAACAACTGTTCTCTGCAATGGAATGTAACAAGACGCGCCTGAGAAACGCATTGTCTGATCAAAATTTAAACTGCACACTGCGCCTACGATGCACAAGAACAATTACTCCGAACATAGACGCAATTGTAAAGGGCAAAAAGTACAAGATAACCGAGAATCTCACACTTCAGTGACACCTTTTATTGTGTAATAGTTCACAAATTAATACGAATGTAGAGGCATACACTAAGCTACTAAAATTATGTGGCACGTGTACATTCTCCTATATTTGTTTCAATTGTCGCAGTAACAATTCGTGAGTGATATCCCTGCAGGTGGCTGCGGATTTACATTGACTGGCGGCAGCTGTTGTGTGCCCCACGTGACTCTCCCCACTCTCCGCTCTGGTCCGGTAGTGGGGGTAGCGTACTCGCGCTGCTCCGTGCTCGCGCCTTGCTGCTCACAGCTTGCTCCGCGAGCACGTATGTTGTGAAGCCGTGTTCTAAGTTCTAGGCGACTGATGACCCCAGCAGTTAAGTCGCGAAGTGCTCAGAGCCATTTGAACCATTTGAACAATTTGTTTCCCTTTCAGTGCACTCTTTTCACTTACTGTATTGATGTACTTAACAGATATTTTCATTACGTCGTAGCCGCGTGGGGTAGCCGCGCCTTGCCGCGGTTCGCACGGCTCCCACCGTCGGAGATTCGAGTCCTCCCTCGGGCATGGGCGTGGGTGTTGTCCTTAGCATAAGCTAGTTTAAGTTAGATTAAGTAGTGTGTAAGCCTAGTGGTCGATGACCTCAACAGTTTGGTCCCATAGCAACTTACCAGAAGTTTCCAATTTTCTTTTTCATTACATCGTACTAACGATTAGTAATTTATCCTGCTTCACTGACAGAGCTATACTTGCATCCTTCTTGTCTCCGTAACTTACGAGTTAGTAGTGGGTTTGCTCCACTCACGTACATATACACTGACGGAAAAGGATCGAAATACCAAGAACGAGTTGTGTGACATGAACGGAACTTGTTAGGCCTGTTTCTACACCTGAAATATGAGTAACGCTAGTGGAGCTACTGGGGAATACTAATCAGATTTGCTTTAAATACACGTGTAACGGTCGTGAGCGTTAGTTGCCTTTGAGACTGGAAGTGGTGAGTTGATGCTGGGCAAGAATGTCTTTAGCGCGACAAAGACGCCCATATCAAAACCTCACTGAGTTTGAACGAGGTCGTGTAATGGGGCTATGAGAAACTGGATGCTCCTTCTGCAATATAGCAGAAAGTCTTGGCAGAATTGTAGCCACTGTACATGGTTGCTGCCAAAGGGGTCATGTGAATGGACGGACGTCAGAAAACCGGGATTCAGATGGCCACTATCGAGACAAGAGACCAACGTATTCAGCGTATGGCTCTGGCACGTCTTACCGCATCTGCAGCAGCAATTTGACAGACAGTCGGCACCGCAGTGACACAACGAACTTTTATCTATCGCTTATTTCAAGGACAGCTCCAAGCAAGAAGCCCCGTAGCGTGCATCCCACTGACCCCAAACCACCGCCATTTGCGACTTCAGTGGTGTCAAGCGAGAACTCACTGGAGGACAGGGTCGAGGTCTGTTGTATTTTCTGATGACACCTGTTTCTGCCTCGGGGCCAGTGATGGTCGTGTGTTGGTTAGAAGGAGGCCGGTTGAGGACTTGCACCCGACCTGCCTGCGCTCTAGACACTTTGGACCTACAGCTGGAGTTATGGTCCAGGGTGCGATTTCGTATGACAGCAGGAGCACTCTCTTGGTTATCCCTCACAGGCTGGCTGCAAATTGGTACGTCAGCCTGGTGATTCAACCTCTTGTGTTGCCATTCACCAACAGCAGTCAAAAATGGTTCAAATGGTTCTGCGACTTAACTTCTGAGGTCATCAGTCGCCCAGAACTTAGTACTAATTAAACCTAATTAACCTAAGGACATCACACACATCAATTCCCGAGGCAGGATTCGAACCTGCGACTGTAGCGGTCGCTCGGTTCCAGACTGTAGGGCCTAGAACCGCACGGCCACTCCGGTCGGAGAACAGAATTCCAGGAGGTATTTTCGACCAGGATAGTGCTCGCCCACATACCTCTGTTGTAACCCAACAAGCTCCGTAGAGTGTCGACATGTTGCCTTCACCTGCTCGATCACCACATTTCTCCAAACGAGCACATATGGGATATCATCGGACTGAAACTCCAGCGTCGTCCACAAAGAGTCATCCCTCTACACCTATCAAGTGCAACGGGCACAGACTTCAGTCCCACTAACTGACATCAGGCACAATGCTTGGACGTTCGCGCGTTTACATTCGCCACTCAGGCAGTTACATATGTTATTTCTATTTTATTTTTTTCCTTTGTCGTGTGACTAGGGCCTCCCGTCGGGTAGACCGTTTGCAGGGTGCAAGTCTTTCGATTTGACGCCTCTTCGCTACTTTCGCGTAGATGGGGATGAGATGATGATGGTTAGAACAACAAAACACCCAGTCTCTGAGCGGAGAAAATCTCGGACCCCGTCGGGAATCGACCCCGGGCCCTTAGGCTGACCAGTCAGCTACCGGGGGCGAACACATATGTTATTAATGTACCAGTATTTCACATTTGCAATGGCTTATTTCTTGCTTACATTATCCTATGGTATTGAAATGTTTATCTTAAATATATTACGTAGACAAATGTGCTCTCGAAATATCATTATTCTACACCGATTACTTTATGACACTGCGATATTTTCCGTCGGTGTATCTGCCTTTCTTCCACATTCTCGTACTGTTCTTGTTGTGGTCTTCACTCCAGAGACTGGTTTGATGCAGCTCTCCATGCTACTTTATCCTGCGCAAGCTTCTTCATCTCCCAGTACCTACTGCAACCTACATCCTTCTGAATCTGTTTATTGTTTTCATCTCTTGGTCTCCCTCTACGATTTTTACCCTCCACTCTGCCCTCAAATTCTAAATTGGTGATCCCTTGATGCCTCAGAATATGTCCTACCAACCGATCTCTTCTTCTAGTCAAGTTGTGCCACAAATTCCTCTTCTCTCCAATTCTGTTCAATAACTCCTCATTAGTTATGTGATCTACCTATCTAATCTTCAGCATTCTTCTGTGGCACCACATTTCGAAAGCTTCTATTCTCTTCTTGTCCAAACTAGTTATCGTCCATGTTTCACTTCCATACATGGCTACGCTCCATACTTTCAGAAACGACTTCCTGACACTTAAATCTATACTCGATGGTAACAAATTTCTCTTCTTCAGAAACGCTTTCCTTGCCATTTCCAGTCTGCATTTTATATCCCCTCTACTTCGACCATCATCAGTTATTTTGCTCCCCAAATAGCAAAACTCCTTTACTACCTTAAGTGTCTCATTTCCTAATCTAATTCCCTCAGCATCACCCGACTTAATTCGACTACATTCCATTATCCTCGTTTTGCTTTTGTTGATGTTCATCTTATATCCTCCTTTCGAGACACTATCCATTCCGTTCAACTGGTCTTCTGTCCTTTGTTGTCTATGACAGAATTACAATGTCGTCGGCGAACCTCAAAGTTTTCACTCCTTCTCCATGGATTTTAATTCCTACTCCGAATTTTTCTTTTTTTTTTTCCTTTACTGCTTGCTGAATATACAGATTGAATAACATCGGGGATAGGCTACAACCATTTCTCACTCCCTTCCCAACCACTGCTTCTCTTTCATTCCCCTCGACTCTTATAACTGCCATCTTGTTTCTGTAAAAATTGTAAATAGCGCATTCTCGTACTATCATGACGTAAACACCCTGCATAATCTCTCATTCCAGTCACGTGTGCCGTCCTGGTTACCGGGTAATTTGGGAACAGTGCGTCATTCTTAAATTACAAGTAGTGTTTCTGGTCGGGGCGCGTGCTGCGCGACGTAATAAGACGGCCTCCGGCAGCAAATTGTCAAGAAGGAAGCCCTGATGAATAACGCGGGGTGACCTCTCGCTGCGGGGCGTGTAATGAAGGAGCACGTAGCCGCCGCATTGGCACACAATACGCACCGTGATGAGATGTGGCACGCACCCTGCGTTCTGAAGAGGGATGCGCAGAAAGAAGGCCAAGTCACCGCCGGTCAGAGCCGGCCCATCTCTCTTATCCGCTCCGAGGCCTCCCGCCGCTATCCCCCCCCTCCACCATCTACATCGTACACGACAACCTAAGCTGACGTAACCTAAATGAGACTCTGTTAGCAACACGACATTCTTACGCCACAGAGAGACGTGTGGATATTGTCTGGAGTCAAACAACAGGAAGGTCACACTTTTGTATCCCGCCTGGTAGGCGGCGCGTAGGTCTGCTCCTGTAAACTGAAGGGTAGGCCGACTGTAGGAAGGGAGTAGGAGCAGGAAAAGGTGAAAATCTCTGGGTACTGCTCTTAGAAATGGTTTTACTAGCTCACTATACAATAACTTGAATTCATAAACTCTAACTTATGGCTGAGACGAGCCCGTAGGTGCGAAGCTGGATGTATCAATGCTCAAAAAAGTTGCACAGGCAAAATCTTTAGTCGCTCGCCCACTATGAAATAGAAACATTGTTGCTTGGTGGTCTACTCGGAATAAAATGGGTAGAATCTGGAGCGGCGCTCGTAGAGCTGCACAGCGCTGGCTAGAGGGCGCTGTGCCGGCCGGAGTGGCCGGCGGTTCTAGGCGCTACGGTCTGGAACCGCGAGACCGCTACGGTCGCAGGTTCGAATCCTGCCTCGGGCATGGATGTTTGTGATGTCCTTAGGTTACTTAGGTTTAAGTAGTTCTAAGTTCTAGGGGACTGATGACCTCAGATGTTAAGTCCCATAGTGCTCAGAGCCATTTTGAGAAGGCGCTGTCGTCGATGTCGGTGTCGTAGTGCCAACCTAAGAAATTGTACCTACGCCGTGGCATCGTAGCTATCGATACCACACACACATTTTTCTGAATGTTTCCAGTACCATTTATTCATATAGATACACACCGCTAACCAGTACAAAATGGTTCAAATGGCTCTGACCACTATGGGACTTAACATCTGAGGTCATCAGTACCCCCAAAACTTAGAACTACTTAAACCTAAGTAACCTAAGGACATCACACACATCCATGCCCGACGCAGCATTCGAACCTGCGACCGTAGCGGTGGCGCGGTTCCAGACTGAAGCGCCTAGGGCCGCTCGGTTACTGCGGCCGGCGCTAACGAGTACAAGTAGAGCACCAAGGAGGATAGCAAATAACAAGGTTTTCGTCATTCTGCGTATGTGATATAGGAGGAAGAATACATGATGAAATTTGTAGGTAGAATGAGGGTCTGCATAGTGATATGTTTAGTACACAGAGCTGCCGCCTGAGACAACAACAAGTTGAATGAAGCTTTGATGACGGATACGGGTATGACGTTACATGCTGTCCGTCAGCCGCTATGGCTGACAAATGGTGCTGTGCCAGTATCTCGGCAATACGTGGCAAGATCTTATCGATGGCTGACAGATATGGAGGACGTGCTTGCCATTTGTAATGGTCCGCCTGGTCGTAGATATTGCTAATTGCTGTAATCGCACTATTTCACTCCAATTTACGGAGCTTGTTAGCACTTGATGTTAGGTTGGCGCCATTAAAATGTATTGTATTGTAGTAATCGCTGCTGCTTGTTGGATCGCTGCTGTGTCTCGATGTTGATGCTGGCTCTAAATCTGGTTGTCTAGGGTAAACACATGAGGTCCCGTGTTTTTCATGTGCTTTTGATGATAAAGAACGAGCGAAACCAACACATATGTAAACATCAAACATTTATTACTTTGGTGGCCATATTAATTCCACTGTCCACCAAAGACCATAACACAACACAAAGTAGTACTTCGTTTACATGTTCTTTGCATTGTTTTTCCATCCCAAACAATAACACAGAAACACTTCACCAAAGTGACATTCCGACTGCCTCCCGACCCTCCTTGCTGCTTGTATTTATAACATTGTCAAAGAACTACTAAAAAGAGATATAGTTTATAAGTCACATGTACATCTGTTATCATAATTTGTGCAGAAAAGTTATTAATTTGCATCGAGTGACATAATTTAACATGTTATTAAAATGACAGACAGATTTGTTGACTTGACAGAATAATTCTTTGTTACAAAAAGGCCGTTTTTTAGAAGTTTGTCAATTGACTTCTCTAATTTGCATAAATAAGTAAGTAACATGAATGATTAAGAATTACATTGGTTTTCGTCTAAAATAGGATTGATTACGTGAATACCGAGTGAAAACGCTCCTAGTGAACAAATAGGTTTCACTGGGTGATTTTTATTTAAGGAGATCCAAAATACCTAAGTTGGCCACCAATTTTCGTACTTCATATTAATTATTTAAGATAAACTTAGTGTTTTTACATGATGACATTTGCTATATCAGTGATCAAGTGATATTAACTTTTGTGTGGGTCAGTTATTCAGTATAATTTAATGGGTTGACTTTATGGAGACATGTTGTGCAATCATTGTTAACATACACAATAACTTTTCTATAATCATAAATACTCATTAAACTGGTTGAATTTGGAGGGTATCGCATACTTCGGTAAAGTAAAGCCTTTATTATGATCCGTTACACATTGCAGCAGTGAACATGCTCTGCATAGACGTAGACCGCAACACAATGGGCAACATGCGGTATGGAGTTCTCCCTCGTGGTCTTGTGGTAGCGTTCTCGCTTCCCGCGCACTCGGTCTCGGGTTCGATTACCGGCGGGGTCAGGGATCTTCTCTGCTTCGAGATGACTGGGTGTTGTGTATCCTTCATCATCATTGTCTCGCAAGTCGCCGAAGTGGCTTCAACTGTAAAGGACTTGCAATACCGCAGCCGAACTCCCTCGCATGGGGCCTCCCGGCCAACAATGCCATACCCTCATTTCATTTCAATGGCATCGCCAAATACCGGGACCGTATAATGACGAAGAACTCAAACTAGTTATGTTAGTTCTCCTCGGAGCCTCCATAAATTCGATGTGATTGTGTGAAAAGAACCGAGACTCAACTGAAAAGCTGACGTGATTTCATTACTATATGCAGTGTTATTCTTGGGGTAACGCTGTCGCCGCGCATCTCTTTGTTGCTGAATCGGACGTCACAACAATTGTACGTGGTGCTCCACGCATCGTCGCACAGTGTTAGTGTGGTGTCACCGCCAGACACCACACTTGCTAGGTGGTAGCCTTTAAATCGGCCGCGGTCCGGTAGTATACGTCGGACCCGCGTGTCGCCACTATCAGTGATTGCAGACCGAGCGCCGCCACACGGCAGGTCTAGAGAGATTCCCTAGCACTCGCCCCAGTTGTACAACCGACTTTGCTAGCGATGGTTCACTGACAAAATACGTTCTCATTTGCCGAGACGATAGTTAGCATAGCCTTCAGCTACGTCATTTGCTACGACCTAGCAAGGCGCCATTACCAGTTACTATTGATACTGTAAAACATGTACCGTCAAGAGCGATGTTCACCATTTATGGATTAAAGTTAAGTATTCCAGCAGCTACGTACGTTTTTTGCTAGTCTAATTTCCTTGACCTGTTCCAGACCTCACGCCAGCCTGCGTGAGCTTAAACGCGTGCCTTTCGGCTTCCTCTATTCATACGGGTTGGCTCATCTGCCAATCCACAACAGTTAGTATTTGTATTGCTGCAAACTAGATTATTATCTGATTCAAGTATGTGACGTGGCTGTATGATCCTGCACACTGGAATGGAAAATGTGTCTGTCCTGTTGGGTGCCAGTCGCCTGTGGCCACTGAGACCGTGCGTGGCACTGAGAATGGTCCTGCTGGACCAGTAGGTTTCATATTAACATGACAGGTAATATATCTGTAAGCATTCTGAATCACTTTGCACTTAAATGCGGTATTGAACCTTGCGATACCACTTCAACTGCAAATGGCTAGTGCAGGTTGCCCATATACAGGTGCAATTACATCACAGTTCAAGAGCGCAGCAAGCCTCGAAATCACTGAAGTCATCGTTATCGCGTGACAAGCCATGGTCCCTTTTCCTATCCACCGTCTCTCCAGCCAATCAAAATCCAACGAAAATCAAGCATCTGCTGCCATCCTTTCGATATTATTTATTATATAGTAACCAGTTTCTGTGACTCAGTACACCATCTTCAGGCGTTAACTGACGCTGAAGATTGAACTGCAGAATGTAAACACGATCCTATCAGTGGCCAATATCCATGACTGGATTCTGCAGAATACTGTAACAGGGATGTTGATGGTTATAGACACAACATCGCATTTTGAAGATAGTGTACTGAGTCACCGAAACTGATTGCTACCTAAAAAATAATATCGAAAGGACGGCTGTAGGTGTTTCATTTTATTTCATTTTACTGAGCTTCGTAGAAGCATTTCATCGCTGTCAGTGGAGTCGTGGTGCAACACAACTGAATAAGTTATGCTATTGGGAAATAAAAGAATCTAAGATGGTGGAAGTAGCCCAGTTGTGGTTCGTAGCCTCTCACCATTCCCATTCCCTCCTCCGTGCCCCTCCCCAGCCAGCTACAGTGTAGCAAAGAGGCAGCCAACCGGATTGTAGATGTTCCTGGCGCCACGTTCAAAGATATATATTACTTCTGAAAACTTCCCTTGAAAGTCAAAAATATATGCATAAAATAGAGTAGGATATTTACCTGTGAATAACGTACAGATATCTACCGCTGTATTTAATCAGCTTAGTATTAGAATGAGGTAGTCAGTTAGGAGTTAGGTGGATTGCATAAAACTGATTTCAAGTTAGAAGGATATGCATTATTTCCAGAAAAAGTTGTATAACGTTCACTGGAATAAGCACCAAGGTCAAAGATATTTACCTAAAATGGCTTAAGATATTTGCCTCTGAAATGGGTATTTACACACACAAACGTACACGCTGTTGGGTGAGACAATAACGGTCTGTTTACAGAGTGATTGCCAACGATAATAATGGCGTCTCTGATGCAGCAGCATCAACAATAAATTATTGCAGTGAGTCTTGACGCTGTTGTATCTCGCCACCACGTTGAGTCAGCAGACAGCCGGCCGGAGTGGCCGTGCGGTTCTAGGCGCTACAGTCTGCAGCCGAGTGACCGCTACGGTCGCAGGTTCGAATTCTGCCTCGGGCATGGATGTGCGCGATGTCCTTAGGTTAGTTAGGTTTAAGTAGTTCTAAGTTCTGGGCGTCTGATGACCTGAGAAGTTAAGTCGCATAGTGCTCAGAGCCAATTAGTTAGCAGACAAAAATGTAATTCCTAAGCATTAGGCAGAAAGTCGTCTTGTTTTTGACACAAGCGTCATATTTTGAGTTAACCACACACGTAAGGGACACGATCTTTAAGGAATTTAGCACCGAGACACCTGCATAATCAAGGAAACACAATTTCTGCAACAAGCAACAGAGAGATGATCTCAAGGATATCTACATCTCTGTGCTATAATTTTGTGGTAATTTTTTTTCGCTTTTCAAGACGCTTATAATAAGCTGGACACACACATCAGCAGTAGCCTATCACTTGGCAGTAAGTTATCTTCCAGATGGGCGCAATAGCCTGCTTGCA
Source organism: Schistocerca nitens (assembly GCF_023898315.1). Taxonomy (NCBI): domain Eukaryota; kingdom Metazoa; phylum Arthropoda; class Insecta; order Orthoptera; family Acrididae; genus Schistocerca; species Schistocerca nitens. Next base: position 46,507,079 of record NC_064620.1, read on the forward strand.
GAACTCTGTTTTGCAGATGTAATACTGACTCTACAAAACGGCTTACGTTTTCTGTTCTTCGGCAGACTATACTGTGATCTACCCACTATCTGTTCCCAAGATTCAATTCCTGTTGCGAAATCCAAAGGTATAACCGTGTGAACTGTTTCCAAATCTATGAAACGCACATTTTGTGGGCATCTGTTTTAACCTAAGGTATGCTGTCAACCATAACCACTATGTTTGTCATAGACTTTGCTTGGGGGCTTAATTAAAATATAATGCAAATAATTTTAATTTTTTGATTTAGTAGTTTGTCCGATTACGAAGTCTGGTAACGGTTGGCCCTGACTAGTATTATTACGCAATCTGACTGCATAGAACAACAACAAAGAATGAAATGGAAATTTTCATTAACACAATTAATTAATTAAGTCCCCAGCAATTATAAAACCTACGAAACCAAAGCACAAGTGTAACTGTTCTGTGTGTGGAAGTATGACTCAACGTACGCATCTGGCACGGTTCTTCTTCAACAACACAAGAAATTTTAAATATCATTTATACTGAATTAATTAAAGAAAATAGAAATACCATAATTACTCCAGAAAACCAGAATTACACTCTAATACAAGAACACAAGCCAGATGTTTTGTTGACTGAACCTGCAATGACACATTATTCAGGACATTGAAATAATGAGAAAGAAAAGAAAAGTAGTTTGTTACCTTAATTTATATTGATGAAAAGCACTCTAGACATTACAATCTCTCCACACCGACTCGCTACTATCACATCTCAACAAGAACTTTTCAGTATCACATCTCAGCAAGCACTGCCTACTAGCTCATCTCAACAAACACTCCTCACTACGACATCTCAGCACTGACTACTATGAGTTCTCCCCAAGCACTGCCCACTACGAGTTCTCAATAATCACTGCCCGTGGAGGCGGCGGAACAATACTCTCTAGCGCGATCTCTGGCGCTGTGGCTCAGTGTAGCCACCTTTCATATGCCCTTCCTCCACAGGCTAGAATTTGATGGTATTTTTGCCAGCATTGGTGGTGAAAATACCACCAAATTCGTCAAAAAAATACAGACAAAAATAAAAGATAATATTAATACGTAAATATCACATACTAGATAAAATTTTGGCTTTGCACTGACCTTTCAATAACCTAATATATAAAATACAGTAAGCAATACAAATTCTTTCATACATGTGACTTTACATAATAGTTTACACAAGTGTTATGTGGTTAAACAGTTCAATCAATAGCGTCAGCAATGACGAATATGTGCAGGTAAGAGTCTCATAACTTTTCACAAACAGTAATACACAAAAAATCAGTTTATACAAATATTCACATAAACGCTTTCCATAGCCCAAGAAACAAGTAGTTGACAGTTCCAGCAGTAGCACCCAGCAATGGTCAACAGGTGCAAAAACCAACAAGTGACATTTTTTCAGTAGAAACAGTCCATCAGTGGCACCCAGCAATGTTACATAGGTGCAGACACCATCAAGTAGCACCATTTCAGTATAAGCAGTTCCATTAGTGGCACCCAGCAATGTTGAGCAGGTGCAGACATCAACAGGTGACATCTTTTCAGTAGAAGCAGTCCATCAGTGGCACCCAGCAATGTTGAGCAGGTGCAGACATCAACAAGTAACACCATTTCATTATAAGCAGTTCCATTAGTGGCACCAGCAATGTTGAGCAGGTGCACACAGCAACAGGTGACATCTTTTCAGTAGAAGCAGTCCATCAGTGGCACCCAGCAATGTTGAGCAGGTGCAGACATCAACAAGTAACACCATTTCGGTAGAAGCAGTCCATCAGTGGCACCCAGTAATGTTAACCAGGTGCTGACCGCAGTCCATAAAATTCACTATCACTAATCACACTGTTCATCAGCAGAAATTAAACATGTCCTAGTGGCACCAATCATGTAGAAAAAGTGCAAATAACAGTTCATAATATTCCCTATCACTAATCACACAGTTCATCAGCAGAAATTAAACATGTCCAGGTGGCATCCACCATGTTGAAAAGTGCAGCACCATCACTAATCAGACAGTTCAGGAATGAACAATAGTTTGAATACACATACAATGCTTTTACACTAAACATACAAATCATAACAAACACACAAATGATATCAGATAATTGTCCTATTAACTATTACAATACACAAATACCAGTAAACCTATAATATTTATGGGTGTCAGTGCAAGCCACAACAACAAGTAAAATAATATTTAGGAGATATGTTGGGATCACTTCTCTGGGATTATAAAAGGAAAACACACAAAACACACTCACTCATCTTTCATCCACATTTAGTGCTACTGTGTAGTTGAATAGTGTTAACTGTGTAAATGCAATTCTGTCAAAATTTTATGTTCATCATGTGTATCAAGTAGTAGTGGCAGCAATGTATAACAGTCAATAATAGTTAGTCAACGTCATAGTCATCATTTCAAGACCAATGTTTGCCAAGCCAGATCAAAATGTACGGTTCCTGAACAACTGTCAGTGAGCCAAGATATGCAAATACTTCCTCTCTTCAAAAAAAGTATATACTGCTTAGTGATTTAACAAAGTGTGTGTGTAGACAATCTTCCTTCTACTTGAGTGTTCTAGTCTGCCATCTTTATCCTCCTTGTTCCATATAGACCAACAAAAAAACATATACTCCTCACTTACTTCACCTCTTATCCACCAAAACTCCAATAATCATCAGCATCACATAATCTCAATACTTCAATAATACCTCATTTACATTACCTCTTGTCCACGAAACTCCAATAATCATCAACTTCACATAATCTCAATACCTCAATAATACGTCGATACATATAAACCTCAGCACCAATATCATTTCACTTCCATAACAACTCTTTCCTCTAGTCAGTCTCCTCGAACAAGTACAGACAAAATCCTAGTGCAACTTCAATTCAGCATCCCATACAATCCGAAGACACAGTGTCCACACACAACCTCTGTGTAATCCATCTGACACAAATTTTCTACTCATTATAAAGTATAAGATACATTTTGGTTCCTTGTCCATCATTAAATAAAAGAAATGCATACATGACCTCTAACAGACTTAGTTCGAATAACTCTCAGTAATTAAGTACGATTACGAAGTGTTAATGATCGTGATATTTCAGTGTGTACACCACTTCAAAAATTATGGCAAACAGAAGCAAACATGTGGAGTATTTCTCGTGTCAAGTGTCACTTCCTATTTCAATTGCTCACGAAGAATGCAGTGTAATAACTGTCAATGGTCTAAACCTAGTGTTGGTATGTCATGTCGTTAGCTTCCTTCCTATTAGCATAAATTTATACAGCTTCCATAAAACCTCCAGCTCATGTGACTTCTAAGCAGTTTCTTGTACCAATGTCGTTCGTAGAATTATAGCAGTTCATTTTCTTATCTTAAAACTATCAGGCACTGAGCGTAAGCAATACATGCAATATCGCGACAATATACCAGTAGCGAACAGAATGTCAACAAGTGGATGCAGCACAATCCCTATAACGAGGCTCTGCCAAGCGAACAATCTACAATTAATACAATAGTATAACCTAATCTTCATGTTTGTACACTGTACATCAGCATTGCTATATTCTAAATTGAAGAGTAGTTATGACAACAAAACAGAAATGTGTAAATATGCAATCCATACGCACAGCAGCAAACATATATCTTACGTAATAAACAAGTGATTAGCATCATATCAGCATAAGCAAATAAATGTTCATATGTAATCTTTAAAAAGTAAACATGAAGGCGCAAGCAGATAAATCACAAAGTGTAACCTACATACATAACCACTGTCAGCACAATTAATCAGGTGACAATTATAACTTAAATAAATAAACACAACAGGCACATAATAAAAAAATATGACATCAGTGAAAAAGCATAGCAGCCAAGCGATGCATAATATACGCAAGTAATAACACTGTTCATTAATAAAACATTGTCAAAATCAGTAAATGTACACAAGCACGTCGCTTCACAAGTAAATTCATAGAACATGAAATTTAGCACAAAGTATGAGTCACGTAATCGCAAGCAGCAAATTACGTCTAAAGTACGTACCTAAGTGGAAATATGTTACCTGAAAAATAAACTCAATTAATAGTTACCCTTTTTAGTTTATTACTTTTTTTTCTTCGAAATTACATTCTTCCTGAAATTTTCTCCATAGCAAGTCGTCTTAACGTCAGACACGCACAGAATTTACCTATAGGTCTTAAATATTTTACACAACCGTATCCTGAAAAATACTGAACGTTAATAACATAATTTATAAAGTCACCATACCTTTATACAGAATTCAGTCGGAAAAATTAGACTGTGTATTTGTTTACGGCTGTCAGTGCATTCACACTGTTCGCTCGATCAGCTGTAGGCGCGTGACGTATGAAGTAATTGTTTGCGGTCAACGACTGCCTTTTGTGGCACGCAGACTTCACTGTTGCTTTGAGTATCTGCCGCCGCCGGAACACGGCGCGGTATCCTTGCATTCTCCACCTGTTTACGTATAACTGTTGGTTTCTCAAAAGTATGTCATTCCACAAAAATTTTTACGTTCGATATATGATGTATTCCCTTAGAGCGCCGAGATTTAAGAGTTTCTACTTCCACAGTATTATCATGTATAATTTTGCGAATCCTATATGGACCGTTATAAAGCAGAAAAAATTTGCGACACAAGCCTTTTCCTTTATGAGACAAACGATGAGACTTAATTAACACCTTTTGACCAACTGACAAAATTTTTAAACGACCAGGACGTTTAGCTGATTTCTCTCTTCTAGCAGCCGCAGATGCAATATTTCGTAGAGCCAGGTTGACAACTTCAGAATGCCGCAGTTTCCGTGAAGGCGGAAAAAGGAACGATTTCAGAAATGCGATTTGTTGGTACTTTATTTTTTAATATCAATAGAGGCGGTAAAGAAGTTGAGTCATTAGGAAGTTCATTCAGAATGTTTTGAAAAATATGAAGATACTGATCCCAAGTTCTGTGATTCTGATGACAATAAAGACGGCACAATTTATTGATTTCCTTCATCCATCTTTCTGAAGCGTTAGATTGAGGGTGAAAAAGTGAAATGAAGATTGGTTTAATTTTACGACGCCGTAGAGTACGAAGCCAAATTTTAGAGCGAAACTGTGATCCGTTATCTGATATAACCTTATCAACATGACCCACTTCTTTAAGAAAATGTTTGATGAAAGCATTAGATACTGAACGAGCTGTTGCTTTGCGTAACGGTGTAAAACACACATATTTTGATGTCAATTCCACTGCTACAAAAATGTACGCAAAACCATTAGTAGATCGAACCACTGGACCGAACAAATCAACTGCAGCCATCTCCTTTAATTTCGCTGGAATGATAGGAAACAACGGTGCTCTGTGAGAAATTGTTGGCGGCTTAGCCTTTTGACATAATTTGCATTTGGCAAGAACAGATCGAATACGTTTTTCCATATTACTGAAGTAGCAATTTTCTCGTAATTTATGAAAGCATTTTCTGGGACCAAAGTGCGCATAACTAAAATGTGTGTACCAAATCAATTTATTGACCCACTCATCAGGAATACAAACTAACCAAACAGAGTTGTCGACCGATTTTTGTTTGAAAAGAATATCATTGCGAACTAAATAATACTGTCTGATCGCTACGCTTTCCTTTCTCCTCCACTTCTCCTTAATGTCGTTCCAGATTGGATCCTTATTTTGCTCCTTAGCGATGTCCTGGAGCGAAGATGAAATAAAGTTCTCAAACGCAGCACCTTGAATGTACATCAAACAATAATGGTTTTCTTTGCAGTCCTCTTCAGCACTTTGTTTCAAACCCATAGGTGCACGTGATAAAGCATCAGCAACAATATTTGAAGATCCCTGTGTGTAAACAATACTAAAATCAAATTCCTGTAGATACAGCGCCCATCGTGACAATCTGCCATGAGTTAATTTTGTCGACATAAGAAATTCCAAAGCTCGATGATCAGTGTAAACCTTAGTATGTCTACCAAACAAAAATGTGCGAAATTTTGTGAAAGCCCAAACAACAGCCAAAGCTTCAAGTTCCGTAATCGAATAATTCTTTTCGGATTTAGAGAGAACACGACTTCCAAATGCAATAGTCTTCTGTACTACAACGCCGTTTTCTTCTATCTCTTGAAATAAATGTGCACCTAGGCCTTTGTATGATGAGTCCGTCGCCAAACAAAAATCTTTAGATAAATCCGGATGTGAAAGAAGTGGAGCAGCAACTAAAGCGTCACGAAGTTGTTCAAATTCTGATTGAGCTTCCTCATCCAAACACCAATTAGAATTCTTTCCAGATAGTTCACATAAACGAGGTGTGGCCAAATTGTCCAATCTAACAAAGCGTCTAAGAAAATTACAGACACCAAGGAAACTACGAACATCACGTTTTGTGGTAGGAACAGCATAATTACGAATAGCGTCTAGTTTTTCTGGATCAGGAAGAATACCTTCTGTAGAAATAATGTGACCGAGAAATTTCACCTGAGAACGACCAAATTCAGATTTTTCCAAGTTCACTGTAATGCCAACTCTTGCAAAAATACGTAATAATGAATCCAAAATTTTGTTATGCTCACTCCAAGAACGTTTAGCAATAAGAATATCGTCAACATATGAAGTAATATTGTCACGAAGATAAACAGGTAAAATTTCATTTAAGCTACGAATGAATGCTGCTGAAGATACAGTAAGTTCAAACGGTAATTTCCGAAACTGGTAACAGTTACCAAAGGCTAAAAAGGCAGTATATTTTCTACAATCAGGGTGGAGTTCTATTTGCCAAAAACTTGCGCGCATATCAATCGTGGATAAAACTTTAATTCCATGGAAATGTTGAAGAAGTTCATCTAAATTTTGTGGACGGTCAGTTTCAGGAATAATAATATTATTTATCTGTCTGGAATCCAGAACCAAACGAATTGACCCATCCTTTTTAAGAACAACGTGTAATGGGCTAGTATAAGGGCTGACTGCTGGCTCAATAATGCCCTGATCTAACATGTATTGAAGTTCATTCTTAACCTTGTCTCTGTAAGCCAAAGGAATAGCGTACGTTTTCCCGCGAAATGGTGTGTGTTCTTTTACTTTAAATAAATATTGTAAGCCTTGTATAGTTCCTGTGTGATGACTAAACACTGTAGCATGTGAAGTCAAAATATGGTGCAGCTCTTCTCTTGCAACGTCATCTGGCACTTCAGCTTTTTTAACCTTTTCATTAATTAATTCTTCGCTACTAATTATATCCTCCATCTCGTCTCTGTATCTATTGTCATTGTCATGAATAAACACACTGTCGTCATAATGCTCAACGAAAACATCAGAAGTAAGAAACCTTAAACATTTTGTATCTGATTCAGATCTTGCTAAACACTCGAAAAATTTCAGACATTTCGGCATTCCGGCAACAGTCAAATTCACACTTCCTTCTTTAAAGTTCAAAATTGCCTTATGTGTGTTAAGAAACTCCATACCTAATATAATCTGTGTACTGAGTAATGGAACAATAATAAAATTAGCAGAAAATTCGTATCCTTGACAAATGAAATTTAGGTTGGTCTGTTGTTTAACTTCCACACCTTTTCCAGAAATCGCTCCTCGAATTGTAGTTTTAGAAATAGGTAACACAGGACAGGCAATAGTTCTTTCACATATACGAAAAACTGATTCACTAATGACGTTCCATGGGCTCCCAGAATCTAGAACTGCAGTTAACTTATTCTTACCCACACATACTTCAATAACAGGATGTAAAAATGCGTCTACATTATTCTTTTCGCCTAGCAAAATGTCTCTCATATCTTCCAGGCGTACGTAGTGTAAAGTTGTAGTGTCATTACTTTCTGAACCGTCTGCCAGAAGCCGAAGCTGCTAGTCATTGTCGATTGTTTACGTCACGTCTTTGATTATTCCCGACATTTCGCGGATCAGTTTCTACTATTTCCACTTGTCTCTCTGAATTTCTGTCACGCGGAGGATGCCAATTAGGTCCTTTCTGTCTGTTAGATGCAAATTCTTGGTTGTGTCTGTTATTAAAATTTCTGTTTTCCTGTCTGTCTGCATAACTACTTCTTGTATAATTTCGACTGTCACTTCTGTAATTATTGTTGTATCTACTACCCTGGTTATTTCTGTAGTAAGAATTTCTATTATTGTATGGATAATTTCTGTCTTGATGATACCGATTACTGTTTCCGTATGATTGATCATTCCGGTACGAATTACCGTTATTATAATTGTCTGTGTAATTTCTGTTAGAACGTCTGTTATTGACATAAGGCTGGTATCTATTGTCCTGTCTGTTACGTCTGTCATTCTCAAAATTACCCATATAACGCCCGTTCTGATCACTATCCCTTTTCTCTGAAAATCTATCGTAATTACTGTTACTGAAAAAGTTACAAGAAGTCCCGTCGTCTTTGTCATACTCAAGTTCTTGTAACAAAGTCTTAAAAGTCTCAATGTCGTCTTTACATCTTCCGGCTAAAGCAATTTGTCTTATGGATTGTGGCAGCTTAGTTAAACAAATGCGAATTAATTCAGTCGGGCTATAAGGGTTGGACAAGAACTGATTCTTTCGAATCATGTTTTCAAAGTATTCTGCCGGCGTGCGGAACTCAGACTGTTTAAAATTACGCTGCATAATCAGACTATGTTTGACTCTGTCTTGTGTGTTTTCGGACCAATATGCCGATAGAAATGCATGATAAAAATCATTCAGATTATTACAATCTCTAATGAGTGCGCGCATCCGCGTCGCCGGTTCGTTTTCTAAATATCCACACATAAATTCCAGTTTGTGACTTAGTGGCCAATTTGGTGGGAGTGCTTACATAAATTGATCTAACCATGCACATGGATGTATGTCATTCTTAGAATTGCGGAAGATCTTAAATTTCCGAACAGTCAAAAAGTGTTTATAGTCAAAGTTTTCGCCTCGTGGCGACAAAGACCTACCGCGTCTGTCCCAGTCCCAATGTCGATTATTGTCAAGTTCGCGCGCCTGGCGCTCTCTTGTTGTGTCCCGTAAATGAAACAAATTACTTTCTTCAAACCCCTCTGCTATCTGTGATTCCAAATTTCTTTTGCTGTCTTTTCCTACAATTTCCCCTTCAATTTGTTTGACTTGCTTTCGTAATGCCTCAACTTCCCTTTTAACACGTTCATTAAATTTTCCCTGATTTTCAACATGCTTATTTATGTTCTGGTACTCTTCGGTTTCTGCAAATGGTAATGGAGCTGTATCATCCGACTCTCTGTCCCCATGTAAACTAAGATTTGTCAATTTATCTGAAATCTCCTCAACTCTTTCCGATAAGTCACCTATTTTTTCTTTCTGTTTATTTACGTCTTCCGTAAGTGTCGCGACTCGGGTTTCAGTGTTGACACATTTGGTAGTTAACTGTTCATATTGTTGTGTTAGTTTATTTATTCTGTCATTAGGTACGGATTCCTCGATTCTCTCAAATATTTCTTCCTTATCGTGTGCACGTTGTAAATTTAACTCTGAAAATTTCTGTACTATCACGCGATCTCTTTCTTCCTGTTCTCTATCTTGTTCCCTTTGTCTAATCTCCACTGCAATTAATCTATTATTGTGAGAATTCAAAATCGGTTGTACTTCTTCCCTAATTTCTTTCTTTAATTCATCTTTCATATTTTTGAAAGATGTCCCTATTCGTAAATCTAACAGTGTTTCCAGTGTTCCCATATCAGTTTTTAATTCAGATCCCAAAGTTCCCATCTCGGTTTTAATTGTTCCTATTTCTGTTTTTAATTCAGATCCTTGTGAGTCTAACCGTGTTGCCAAAGTTCCTATCTCTGTTTTAATTGTTCCTATTTGTGATCCTAAATTTAATATTGCACCCATCAACTGCTCCATAATAGCCGGTTCGAAATTCCTTTCGCCCCTAACATTTCCCGAAAAACCAGTTTCATTCGTCATAGCTGTAAAGCTATCTGTGTTCGATGCTATTCCAGAATTTTCTATCGTTAATCTCGTATTCTGTGAATTTTCTGATTGAGAAAAATTTTGAAATGGTTCCAGACTGTCTTCCCGACTTATTAAATTGTTTTCAACTCCATTATTCATCATACTGTTGTCCTGTGTTGGCGAGTTCGCCATGTCGACAATTTCATCATTCTCACTATTCATCATTTTCGCCTTTTTCATTGATCGCGTAATCATTTACAAAACATACAAAACTCGTTACTGTACGAAAATTACACACAATGCCTCTTTATTTCCAACAATACCATTCACACGAAATGCTTCCCTCAACCACGATTAACGAACAATTGAAATCTTCCTAACTGCACAAAATTGTCAAACCCGTATACAAGATCACAAAATTAAATTCTGCAAAAAAAATACCATTAGAAGAGTGACAATTACCAAATCTACACATGCAAAATAGACTACAATTACTAAACTACAAAGTACTACAACAATACTACTGTCTACTATTTTTACAACCAGAAGAATTCCAAGGGACGATCCGAAGCAGCGGTCGCCACGTGCATGGGGGCTTAATTAAAATATAATGCAAATAATTTTAATTTTTTGATTTAGTAGTTTGTCCGATTACGAAGTCTCGTAACGGTTGGCCCTGACTAGTATTATTACGCAATCTGACTGCATAGAACAACAACAAAGAATGAAATGGAAATTTTCATTAACACAATTAATTAATTAAGTCCCCAGCAACTATAAAACCTACGAAACCAAAGCACAAGTGTAACTGTTCTGTGTGTGGAAGTATGACTCAACGTACGCATCTGGCACGGTTCTTCTTCAACAACACAAGAAATTTTAAATATCATTTATACTGAATTAATTAAAGAAAATAGAAATACCATAATTACTCCAGAAAACCAGAATTACACTCTAATACAAGAACACAAGCCAGATGCTTTGTTGACTGAACCTGCAATGACGCATTATTCAGGACATTGAAATAATGAGAAAGAAAAGAAAAGTAGTTTGTTACCTTAATTTATATTGATGAAAAGCACTCTAGACATTACAATCTCTCCACACCGACTCGCTACTATCACATCTCAACAAGAACTTTTCAGTATCACATCTCAGCAAGCACTGCCTACTAGCTCATCTCAACAAACACTCCTCACTACGACATCTCAGCACTGACTACTATGAGTTCTCCCCAAGCACTGCCCACTACGAGTTCTCAATAATCACTGCCCGTGGAGGCGGCGGAACAATACTCTCTAGCGCGATCTCTGGCGCTGTGGCTCAGTGTAGCCACCTTTCAACTTCAAACAATAATCGATGCTTCATGAAGCCAACTTCCCCAAACATGCAGCCCCCTTAAGCCTGGTTTATATAAGAGCAAATAAGCTTTGACAAATAATTCATCAGTGTTCACTGCCATTCACAGATACAAGTATTTACACATGTCCGAAAGAACAGACACCATATCCATGTAAGTATATACACGTTCTGGCAATACCGGCCATGACCTTCTTCTGTGCGGATGCACACATATTACCCGAACTCTTACGGGACTTGGTAAGAATGTCTTCCACGAGTAATGAGTGTGTTGGGGTGGGACACTGCGAATGTAGTGTGTGGACATACAAGGTGAGAATGTGGGTCTCGCGGGAGGCATGTGCGAGATAGTCTCTGCAGTGGCGCTGTCCCCTGTGCTCTCGGTGGCTCAGATTGATAGAGCGTCTGCCACGTAAGCAGGAGATCCGAAGTTCGATTCCCGGTCGGGGCACACATTTTCACCTGTCCCCGTTGATACGTATCAACGCCTATCAGCAGCTGGAGGTATTAAGATAATTCTAATTTCATTCAAGGTCGCTACAGGTCATCAATGGTGTCTGTTCTTTTGGACATGTCCAAAAGAACAGACACCATCTCCACGTAAGTACAACACAATGTGGTACTAAACTCTGAATTATTTTCCAGATTATTCCAATCTTATTTTCGTTCCCTCTCGTGGTTACAGATAAGCGTTGCCTCATACATCATCATACATTGTTACGTCATAGCAGAAAACTGCTACAAAGTGCCCTAGCAAAAATTGCAACACTGTAAATTTAATACGGGATGTGTTCACTCTTTTCCTTTACAACGGTTTGAACTCTGCTGAAAAAAAAAACATTCAACGAGACATCAGAAGGTCTGTGAAGGCATGACAGGGCATTCTTCCTCTATGATGAGACCAGAGAAGGAAGTAATGATGAATTGTTAAGTCTGGAGTTTAATAGACGTTCAAACATCCCAAACGTTTCCACCACTTTCAGCTTGGGATTGAAGGCAAGACACTCCATTTGAGAAATGTTACTGTCCAAAAACCACTGTCTCCCTGAAGGTGCCTTATGACTGCATGTACACACTTACTCCGTCTTCAGGCCACAAGTGGCCCATCGGGACCATCCGACCGCCGCGTCATCCTCACTGAGGATGCGGATAGGAGGGGGGTGTGGTCAGCATACCGCTCTCCCAGTTATCACTGCATGTATTGTCATATTAATACAAAGAATCACCGTCTCCGAACTGCTTCTCTGCTGTGCACAGCACACAATACTCGAAAGAGAACGATCTGTTGACACAGACCACAGATTCAACAGATTTTCATAAGAAACAAAACTAGTTTACTACTCACACGAAGTAACATGTGCTGTCGACCGGAGATCTAAGCGTAAGTGGTTAAGTGGTACACAAAAAGCAGTTAAACGATTAAACAGTTAAATGGGTAAATGATTAAGCAAATTGTTAAATGTTAAATACTAAACGGGTAAAAGCAAATGGTAAATGGGGGCCATTTTTTGTCTAGTAAGGTCATCATACAAGTTACAAAATGGTTTAGACAAGATTGCAGCATGATGTCAGTTGACACTGTAAAAATAAACTGATCTACCATTACAGCCAGAGAGAATTCTCGGTCATTATTGTTAATTCACTTGTTTAATGTAGGCTTTAAATTCTTTTAGAGTAATCCTTTTCCTTTGGAATACGTTTTGCAATGTCTGCGTGCCTGACTTGTGTGTATTTCTTGTGGCTTTTACGTATTACGTTTTCTCTGGTTTTATCAAGTTTGCTATGATTTCCTCTCCATGATGTTTCCGTAACATAAACTTTAATGTAAGATGACGCATCCTTGTACAGTCGTGGAGAAAACGAGCAAGACCCCTCGCCTTTTCGTTATGCTGATCCGCACAGCTTTAAGGGCTGCTACACAGCATAACAGGCAAGGCGACGAAGTGCTACCAACATACTATGCACAGGCGTGAAATTGAAAAACTATCCGAACTTTGTCAGACTGTTTTCAGTCATGTGTAAGACTACATTAATGCCGATTACCTGTAGTTCAAATAGTTCAAATAGCTCTGAGCACTATGGGACTTAACATCTGAGGTCGTCAGTCCCCTAGAACTTAGAACTATTTAAACCTAACTAACCTAAGGACATTACACACATCCATGCCCGAGGCAGGACTCGAACCTGCGACCGTAACAGTCGCTCGGTTTTGTACTGAAGCGCCTAGAACCGCTTGGCCACAGTGGCCGGCAATGCTGTTTAGTATGTTAAGCACAACACGTAAATGTAAGCTATAAGTGAAAGAAGAAACGCTAATTAGTGTGAACTGTATTAATAAAAATGAATTTCAGCTTATTGAGATAACATAACTGTTTTAGTAAGACAAAGTACTCAGATCGTTACGAATTAGCAAAATATTATGCGCATTCGGCGCGGAACGGTCTGTGCCAACGTTCAGACCAATCATACTGGATTACTGTAGCTGACCTACCATGAAAGTGTGGAAATTTAGAAATGCGTGAAGATTCATAACGAAATTCAGTTAAAAATATTTCTGTGCCACACTTAAGTCAATTCAACTACTGACTGAAGCGGAAAAAGCAGGCAGTAACAAGTATGAAATTCTAGAAGAGCTTCATATTGACATCAACAGGGAGCCGGTACAGAATAAAGGTAGAATAAAACGTATTGAGGGCGCGAGAATTTCTTAAAATTGCTTTACTGATAGTCTATCTGCCTCCATCGAGATTAGAACAGAAAACAAACCAGACCTCCCTTGCAGTAGCAAACACCTTTCACTACACTAGCAGACAACCCAGGCAAACAGCCCTCTATTATTACCCCAGACATGAATAAGCCAACAATTTCGCAATGAAAATGACAAAATGATTTGCACTTTCTGTTGCATAGAGCTTTCTGGACTCAAAACATGAATTTTCTACCTTTAGGTCGCCGCTCATGTGACAATCATTCGGAATGTTTATCGAAATAACAAAATAGCGTTACTAGCGAGTAAATTTAGTAGGATAATTCTACACCACTCCAGAAAATAAACGGCGACAATGTTTCGAATTCTCCATTAGACTCGCCACAGCGAGAAAACATTCATTAGCCGAAGTGTTTCTTAAGCTAGCCAGCAATGGGAATGCTCGCACTTCTAAAACGCATTGGCTTTAATACTGGGATCTGAAATATCATGTGTATAGGCAAATTGACTTTATTTGCATTCCTGTAAATGGATTTTGGTTCGAAAGCGCAGCTACGATTAATACGCTCTTGTATCGACTGCAACTAGAACATTTCGAATAAAGAGTACGGGGAATTATTTATGCTGACCTCATCTTCAGTAACTGTCGTAGCTATTTTATTTGTTAGGATTTCGTCACCTAAATCGGTAAAAATGGAACCCTACTAGTCTCACTTTCTTACCGTCTGTCAGTATACCCACCTCTTAAAACCAGTTTACCTCGAGTAGACACAATAAGCGGAATTGTATCGTACTTCCTGCGATATACGGTCCAAAAATGGTTCAAATGGCTCTGAGCACTATGGGACTTAACATCTATGGTCATCAGTCCCCTAGAACTTAGAACTACTTAAACCTAAGTAACCTAAGGACAGCACACAACACCCAGTCATCACGAGGCAGAGAAAATCCCTGACCCCGTCGGGAATCGAACCCGGGAACCCGGGCGTGGGAAGCGAGAACAGCCGGCCGCGGTGGTCTCGCGGTTCTAGGCGCTCAGTCCGGAACCGCGCGACTGCTACGGTCGCAGGTTCGAATCCTGCCTCGGGCATGGATGTGTGTGATGTCGTTAGGTTATGGCTCAAATGGTTCAAATGGCTCTGAGCACTATGGGACTCAACTGCTGTGGTCATTAGTCCCCTAGAACTTAGAACTACTTAAACCTAACTAACCTAAGGACATCACACACATCCATGCCCGAGGCAGGATTCGAACCTGCGACCGTAGCAGTCGCACGGTTCCGGACTGCGCGCCTAGAACCGCGAGACCACCGCGGCCGGCTGTCGTTAGGTTAGTTAGGTTTAAGTAGTTCTAAGGTCTAGGGGACTGATGACCACAGATGTTAAGTCCCATAGTGCTCAGAGCCATTTGAACCAAGCGAGAACGCTACCGCACGACCACGAGCTGCGGACTGATATACGGTCCCTTGATGGTGTAAAAAAGTGAGCTTCTATGTTAGCATCCAGTATGACTGGTCTGAACGATGACACAGACCGTTTCGCGGCCGAATGCGCATAATATTTTGCTAATTCGTAACGATCTGGGGTACTTTGTCTTACTAAAACAGTTATGTTATCTAGATAAGCTGACATTGATTTTTATCAATACAGTTCACACTAATTAGCGTTTCATCTTTCATTTATATCTTATATTTACGTGTCGTGTTTAACACAATAGTCAGCATTAGTATAGTCTCACAGATGACTGAAAACAATCTGACCGAGTTCGGATAGTTCCTCAATTTCACGCCTCTGCATAGTATATTGGTAGCACTTCGTCGCCTTGCCTGTTATACTGTGTAGCAGACTTTAAAGCTGTGCGGATCAGCATAACGAAAAGGGGAGGGGACTCGCTCGTTTTGTCCACGACTGTACATGGTTGAAGAGAAAAGCTGATTGCTTGCGGTGCCCTAGTGTACAACTGAATTCAGTAAAACCGTGTGTTATTAGAGTTCCTGCGCAAACCTTAAACAGAGGGAGTTTTTGAAGTTTTTACTGCAAAATTGTGGCACAGAAGTTGAGTTCCTTGAATATGCTTATTTGGGCCCTACTGTTCGAGAATAGGAAGAGTGATGGTGCAAGAGGAGGACTTGCCTGTCGGAATATGCCTAGAAACTTGATTTTACACATAAGATAAGAGAATTCCGGGATGTGCACTTAAGGACTATGTTTCAGCAGAAATTCACACACGAGATAACAAATCCCTTTCCATGAATCTTTTCCATAACTCGCTGACTCAGGGGGAGGTTCAGAACTATACAGAAGTTCTACCCGGCTGGGAGGATGAGAAGTAAAAGCAGAGCTCCAGTTCGAAGGAAGCACAGGTGACGTATCTTTGTAATCGTCAACGATCCAACGATCATCGTATTAAGCGATTTCCCTCATGCACAACCTAAGAATGTGAGTATGACAAACTCATATCACTGTTAACATTTTTACATCTATAACTTAGATTACTTGCTGTAACACATGTATTATTTGTCCCACTCAATGTTGCAGTTTCTGCTAGCAGATGGAGAGAGCGACACTTACCCGAAAAATCCAGCAAAATTCGTCACATGCGGTAATACTGCAACAAATAAAAGACTTGTTTGCGTATACAGTATATCCTTAATTTCCTTGTCATATCTATACATGACACCAGATTCACCTTAATGCCTTCTAGCATTCAGTACTACAGAACATGCAGCCAGTACCCAGCTGAGCTGCAGGGAATCTGCAAGCAGCTGGGTTCTGGTAACTCTCCTGATCGAGCAGAGGAGAATCTGTAAGTAGCAGCAGAGAATCTGCAGCAGTAGAAGAAAACAACCGAAGTCTCTCATTAAGCTACTTTACGTACACTAGTCGTAATATTGTTTTATTAGTAAAAATGAGTAAACAGACAGAGAACTAAATAAATTAGATGATCTAGAGTGGGTTGCCGTTGAGTCTACACTTAGAAGTCGAATATATAATGTGTGGTGGATAACAGGTTTGGGTTTAAGGAGCCTGGATGCCTGTTTTCGAGTGCAAAGTTCGTCTATTTGACGAAACCCTCAAAACCTATGTTTCGCTGGTCTGCAAATTTCTCTTGCTCCTGTCAGTGAAGAAAAACAAAAGTATCTCAATACCAGGAATATGAGTTCAATACCACCAGAAATTAGTTATCATTGGTTCTCGACTGATGTCGTTGATAAGCTGTGAAGGATACTTGAGGCTTTTCAATAGAGCGATTCCGGCTGTTTACTGAAGCAAACATTTCATCCTCGTGTTAATGTAAGTGAAAATAGTGTGGTTTGTATAAGAGTTTTATGAAACTGCCCAAGGTGGCAGCATGTAAGCACACTGTAATAAACGTCCTGTGAAAGGACAATGCTTGCTTCAAGTGTTCAAATCTAGCAGAGTGTATCCTGTAAATAAGAAAGCGGATTTTGTGTCTAAATATATTATACGTATAGACAAGCAAATTAAACTTCGCAAACATACCACCCCTTGAAGAGCTGAAAGATGTTCCATTGATGAAAAACCGTACAAAGACATCTATATAAATTTCTGTGACATCTATGTACCGATTATGAGTGGATGATGATCGATGACAAGAGAGATGAAAAATAATTCCAAATTATATGGCCATGCATCACAAAACACCATTAGGAGAAACCTGTAAATCTGTTAATGTTACAGCTTTGCTAATACAGATATGTCATTTTTATTTCATAAAAATCTTGTAGAGTCTTGCACGAAGTAACATTACGGCTTGTTACCATTCCGTTATAGTATACAAATGCTGCCTGTGCGAGTTTCAGTCCCAAGAAAAATTAGATTCGTATTTAGCTGACTGTGCACAGTTTAAACCAGAGTATGTAAAACGTACAAAGCTTATCAGGACACTGAAGCTACTCTTTGCAATTTATACTGATACAGAATGTGTCTTAAAACCTGCTGCTAGTTGCAGTCATAAGGGTGACTCTGGTTCAGGTTTGTGTAAACCGTTTAGTATTTTCTACTACAGGCAGTTACCAGGATACTCTGAGTTTAAGTTGTATGGATGCAGCGATTACACTGAATGGTTATGAGTCGCTGATATGAGGACATGAAACTGGCGTCCGACTGAAACTGGTTGATAGGCTTGTGGTGTTGGACTGCTCTGTAGTGTAGCCTGAAATCTAGGACAAAATGTGATAATTTGACTGTGGTTTGGCGAGGCCAGCTATTGTAAATGCCAAATAAAAGTTGTGGTAACAGGTTGACTTGTATTGTTTAAGCGAGAGAGGGATGTCACGTGACCCGAACACCAGCCGAACGCAGTTGTTGGGTCCTTATTTTAGTCATTCGAGGAATGCTTCACTGAATAGCTGTATTCAATCGCCCAGGCCGGCCGGTGTGGTCGAGCGGTTCTAGGCGCTTCAGTCTGGAACCGCGCGACCGCTACGGTCGCAGGTTCGAATCCTGCCTCGTGCATGGATGTGTGTGTTGTCCTTAGGTCAGTTAGGTTTAAGTAGTTCTAAGTTCTAGGGGACTGATGACCTCAGAAGTTAAGTCCCATAGTGCTCAGAGCCATTTGAACCAATCGCCCAGAATGTGAAAACTTTTTATTCCAAAATAAAAATATGTAAATACGCCCCGAAGAATCAGCATTTCGCTAGACAGAGGCGTGCCGTGTTTACAGGGAACCGTCTGAGGAAAGCTACATTAAACACAGAGACCTCTGCCATTTCACTGGTGCATACCAAAGCACAAGACATTCCAGCTGCGATATGAACAAGAGATCTCACTATAACATCCCTGTCACGTTCCACAATCTGAGCAATTGCGACGTGCTTTTCTTGATCATGAACATTTGTGAGCAAAAGACAACAGATGGTGGCGTACAGATTTAAAAAAATCATGTCGCGTTTCTCTTCTGCTATCTGTTCGTCGTGATGATGGAGGTATCGTCAAATGCAGCGTCAGAATGCTTTAATCTAACAAAACATAAATTCATGTCGGAAAAAGATGTTCATTTTCGTTTAGAATGTAATTTTTTCGCGAAAGAATAACAACAGGAGTGGCAAGAAACACCAGCAACACCGAGCAAGTGAGTTGAGTATAATCACGAAATGAAATGCGATCATACCAGAATCGTGATGCCAACCCCACGGTTTTTTGTCAGTGTAATTAATCAGTGGAAACAAAAACGTAATAAACCAGGACAGATGTTTCATTGTAAGCAAGGCTTGGGATATGGCACTCAGATCATTAACATCTCACCGGGCATCTCGCCTACCAGAGGAGGAAAACGCCGAGGGGTAACGCATTTCACGGAATAGTGGTGCGAGCCCCGTGAAACAAATGAACATCTAAGAAAATAGCAGGCGTCGGGAGTCGAACGCGTCTATAAATAGCGGCGCGACATCAGGAACACTTCACCCTCTGGCTGGAGTACAGGTAACAGTTAGGCGTAAAAACACACCTCTCAGCATCTTGACAAGATAACTGAGTCGGTAATCGAAATATGTAGAAAAACAAAATCAACAATTCAGATCAACACACTAAAGCACACCATTGGACATGTACCCCGAGAAAACCTGCTAAAGTCCTGTCGCAAACTTCATTGACCTCCTTTATTAGTAAATTACACTATTTTTCTTTCTAAATGCTGTTAAGTGTTTGTTTAACAAAAGTATTTTGTTTGTATATTGGAAGTGTATTTTTGAAATTGTCGAGAGAAGCCAAGCGGTGTACTCTCTAAAACTTTAAATAGCTTATTTCGTCTACAGACCGACAGCCTTGTTGGTGGCCTAAGATCTACATCAGGGCAGGGTTAATTAAATGCGCATCGTTGGACTGCAGAAGTTATCTAATTATGATACGCCAGCAGCAGTTAGGGGAACAGTAGCTCGATTTGCATACGGGCATTCGGAAGTAATTTATTACCAGTTCTGTGAAGCCATACTTGACTTTGTGATTCTCGTAATTCTCGCAACGCCATTTCGAGGAATGCAGTAAAAACGAGTCAGCCTGTTCCACGCTGCTGAGTAGTGTTTGCTGCAGATATTTCCTTCAGTACTGTATTTCTATTTGGATCCACACTTGTGAATAAACAGTAACTTGAATGGGATTCTGAATTGTTTAAAGGACGTAATTTCTGTTAAAATTAGAAGTTTGGTTCATTTAGTCGTACGCCCAAACTAATGACTATTTGGCATAATTACTAACCTTACGTCATTCGTACTTCTGCACTGCGTGGTAGAGAAGTTGTTCAAAGTGAAATATCATCAGTTATTTATGGGAAAGTCTTTATCCATGAATCCTAATTAATTTTTGAGGCGTTACGTTGAAAGGTATGCTGCATTGAGCCTTCTTTCGGGACGCAGAATTTGAACACTGAGTTATTTCAGTCACGTAAAGAGTATAGCCAACCACAAACCGAATGCTGGGTTGAGCTCTGCAACGCTGTGCTGGGCTCGATCGTACTGGGTGTGACATGTCGTCGCCACCCTCTGACCTTTGAAACGAGTCATCCGGGTGGCTACAGGGGGACCTACGGTACAATGTTGACTGCGAATCACGTTGTGACTTGGCATTTATTATATTTACAAATAATCACCACAAATGAAAACTGCGATGTAAAAATCGGACCTCTAGACTGTTAATCTCACACCTAATCACTTTTCTAGTGTATTCAAAACCAAGACTTCTTTCAACGAAAGGTTCTTCAAATGTTAAATCTTAAAACGAAAGATTTGGCCTGTTTCTTATTGTAAAAAGTACATAGATTGTTTTAAAAACTCTTTTCCTTGACGACTAAGACGATGCATGAGACAACTAAAAAAAATCAATCCTTATTTCTTTTTTATAGGCACTAACCACTTTTTGTGATACCTTCATTGTATGTCTTGTTCCTTAAATCCTTAAAAGCTATTGCCCCACTCCCTCAACAACTGTCAAGTGAGTGGAAATGCTGTCGTTATGTATGGGGCTAAAAAAGCGCTCAGCACAAAACAAACTGGTTTTACTCCAGTTGCTAAAGGTATTTTCCAGCTAACTTCTGTTAGTCTCGTACCAGTCACAGAATCCTGTTCTAGATATTTTGACACCCTCTGTTAGTGTTAGCTGATGCCGATTCCATACGCGTAATTCAGGTACAGGCCGAAGGAGAATATCCTATGCATTCTCTTTCGTGAACGAACAAGGTTTCCCACTATCCATTTCACACATGGAAGCTCGATACTGGGTTCATCTGCGAATCAAGATAAGTAGTCATAAAACCACACATTTTTAGTTGAAGACATTTGTATGGCATTATTGAATTCAGTTGTGACACATAACTTTACAGTCAACGGCTATTGTATTTCTGTGTCAGAACTTTTTCGTTCTCAGAAACTGTTACAAGCTTTGTTAAGATGCGACTGGGTATTAACACAGTTTTAATTAATATCTGACTGAGTACTGATACAATTTTGTCTTCATATTCAGCCAGATCTCGAGAAATTTAATGTTTCTAAGAACCAAAATGTTATGAATTTCATGAAACTTGAAAACCCAGTGGCCTCTGACTTCGAAGTTAACGAATCCCTACTTGAATCATTCAGGCAGTACAATTATCCACAACAAAAATGAGGCAGCTTCATTTCTAACTGTGTCGATCGTGGAGGAGGTGTATTACTTACATCACCACAGGAACCCATCACAAACATTTTTATTTTAAAATAGGAATAAGTAGTAATTTTTCCAAATAAATTTGATTCGTTGGTGAGTCATGATGTATATGGAGTTCATTGTTGTTAGTACGCATTCACAAGCAGTATGAGTGGACATAACACGTTCATATGGACTGTGTGTAACAGAAGACACGCAATTATGGATTCGATCCAATGGGAAACCAGTTGATTCGGTCAGAAATGAAACAAGCTGGATATATAAGAAATTAAGAGGGAGACTAAATTAGTACCGTGAACTAACTGAAAGGATATTACCGTGCCAAAATGGTACGTGAAATGATCCCAAGTCATTCCGAGGAAAGAGAAGTATGAATGTATAGCCAACGGATGTTTTATGACTTGGTTGTAAGGGAATATCGCCACGTAATTGGCGACTGAATAGCCTAACACCTCCTTCCTGTCAGAGAGCGAAAGAGTCACTCTTGTTGATCTTCTGTCCCTGGGCCGCAAAGGGCTCCATCTCCATCATCTTGCCATGGCTGCCAATGTTCTTAATGTAAGAGGCCAAGTTTACATAGTAAGAGGTATCTTGAATGTAAAATTTTCTTAATGAAGAAATGTTTTGGGTGCTTTGAAAAGAAAGGAAATGTGATTAAGTAGCAACCGCACACAAGCATAATGATAGGAAAATGCGATGAGGCTGCCGAAGAGTGGGGCAGTCATAGCTATTACCACATGCAGAAGCGAAAGTAGTACGGGCTGGCGATGGCCACTGACCTGGAATCACAGAATTACATGTAACAGTGGCCAAAACGCGGAAGCGCTAGGCCACATAGGAGCTTCACTTAACTTCTGGAAAGAATCAGACATTGAACCATTGAACCGCTTCAGTTGTACTTAGCGTCATTGACTTAATCACAACTGGTTTCAAAGGGATTATAAGCCCATCTTTAGCTGTACAAGAATCGTGACACGCGTGACCACCGGACTGTACCAGGATCTAATAAAAAGATAATTAAATTATAAAATTTATTAATACCGAGATTTTATTTAATTATGTAAATGAGAGTATACAACTACATTTAAACGTGTTGAATTGGAAGTTCTGATACCTGTTGATATCATACTACCATTTAGTTCCCAATCGCAGCATAAATAAACCGGCTTCCTACGGAGGACTTTTTAAAAATTTCATTTATTTATTCGTTTTTAGTACAGAATTGTTCTCTATTGTTATAAGTTTTGGTAATCAGTTATAACAGTACCTCGTATCTTTTATTTTGTCTAAGAGGCGATTACGCATGAATTGTTCGCCGGATCCTGTGGAGAAGTTCGGTCACCGTGCGTTTATATGGACTTCATTTCCTCGTTACAGAATTCTTTTTAATTATTTTCCTGTAAGGCTCTTTTGGGACACAACTCTAAATAATTTCTGATACGCATTCATCTCTTCCGTAACTCACTTATTATTTCATTTCATGGAAGGACACACTGTAAACATTAACTTCAGAACAGAACGCACAATTGCAATTATACATAACACGAGACAACATTGCCTTCCATCTCCATACTGCCCCGCTAACTGAAAGGTCACGACTGTCCGTCTGTGACATCTGCCTGGTCTCAACCACCACAAGCAGGGCTCAGCTCACAGATACAGCTGTCTAATTCAAAGACTACTCGTAACTCGTTCTTGATCCGTGACAGCACGGTCTTATCCGGCGTCCTTACGCTCGAAGTTGACTATAACCACATACTATTTCAGATTATTTACTTTAATTACATTTCATTGAGAAAATAAAAGTAAAAGAAGAATTAAGTAGATAATTTGTCCTTCAGTTCCACATATTATTTCTTGTCATTGCAACCTCAAGTCCCAGGTCAGCACACTTAACACCAGGCTAGCAGGTGACAGCCGCACGTTAAGGCTTTGCCCACAGCCTGGTGTTCAATATGCGGTGGCCACGCGCGACACCATTCTTATACACCTGAAGATGGGCTTATTACCGCCCAAAACCGGTCGTGATCAAATCAATAAAACCATTTAAAACTAAAGCGGTTTATTATCTGATTTTACAATGAAGCTCAGTTGCAGGTATCCTATTGTCCAAATGGAAAGATTTTGATCATTAAAAGGAACCTCAGCAGTAGCAGGAGAAAGTAACACTTCTATGGAAACTACTCCGCGACTCTGAAAAAGCGGTTTCCACAGCTGGAGGCAGTCTCAGTGGTCGCAGTCGGAGTCACAGCCACAGTTGTAAGCTTATTTGTCCGTCGCTGACATAGAAGACAGCAAACCTTCTTTCCTTCCAGTCTGGGCAAATTGTGCAGTGACTAGAGCACATGTAAAGCTTCCTGGGACAGGGTATTTGCTAGCTACAAAGAAGTCGATAATTCGATTGTAATACGATTCGATTGTAATACGATAATTGTAATTCGATTGTAATTCGATTGTTTTAATTTGATATTCCCCACAAATGAAAAAATTTACAAAAATAATGTGAATTTCTTTGTCCACTCACGCACTCCTGAGAATGGCACATTAACAATTTGCAATTACGCGCCCCTATTACCGGCAGCTATGTTGATAAATGCTCGGCACCTCGCAAGGATGACCACCAGATTAAGAATATTAAGTAAGTTGATGGAAGTGGTTAAGCGTTGGTGAAAATCTCGCTTCTGAGCACACAATGACCTCTAAACGCAGAACTCTGCACGGAACACCGTTGGTGCAGTGCTGCGATACAGACCGTATATCTCCCTTCGAAGACGATGGCCAAAACGCCGTCTCCAAGTCCGTACCGCTCGATGGCTGAAGGCGAAGTCCTTTCTCTCCACGATTCTCCCGTCTCACACGCATACCAAACCGCGGCGGAAGAATACTCTGTTTCGCCCAATGTGGAACGCTCTATCATCGCCGAAATCCCTCGAACGGCATTTCTGAGATCTAGCCAATGATCGAGTAGGTCATAACGCCCCTAGACAAACGAAATGCCGGCGGGAATGGCCGTGTGGTTCTAGGCGCTACAGTATGGAGCTGAGCGACCGCTACGGTCGCAGGTTCGAATCCTGCCTCAGGCATGGATCTGTGTGATGTCCTTAGGTTAGTTAGGTTTAAGTAGTTCTAAGTTCTAGGCGACTGATGACCTCAGAAGTTAAGTCGCATAGTGCTCAGAGCCATTTGAAACATTCTTTTTGTGGTGTCACCGCCAGACACCACACTTGCTAGGTGGTAGCTTAAATCGGCCGCGGTCCATTAGTACATGTCGGACCCGCGTGTCGCCACTGTGTGATCGCAGACCGAGCGCCACCACACGGCAGGTCTAGAGAGACGTACTAGCACTCGCCCAGTTGTACGGACGACATTGCTAGCGACTACACGTACGAAGCCTTTCTCTCATTTGCCGAGAGACAGTTAGAATAGCCTTCAGCTAAGTTAATGGCTACGACCTAGGAAGGCGCCATTTGTACCATTGCATGTATCTCAAGATAGTCTCACTTGTATCATCAAGAATGCTGTATACCAAAGGACGATATAAAAGTTAAGTGTTCTAGTAGCTACGTTCTTTTCTTTATCACATTCATTACGAATCCTGTTCCAGACTTCGCGCCAGTCGGCGTGTGTGTACGTATGCCCTTTCGGCTACCCGTCACTGTGGACTGGCTGCCTTGTCAGTCCACTACACTTTTTATATCTGCTCATGCGACCAAAATCGATGTGATTCACAGCATTGACGCAATGGGGATGCAAAAAGACCTGTACGATGTAGATGCTTCCTGTAACAACCGTGGTTGAATGGGAGGCGCCTTGTAATGTTCGTGACTCTCCTGGAGCATCGATTTTTCTTTTGCCATAAGGTAGTAATCAGCACCACGTCCACTTTGGCGTAATTTTAACACTTGTATTTAGATGTCTCTTGCCTTACACTTCTCCGAGAGATTAATAAGTTTAAAAAATCTGAAGCTGGTTAATGTGTCCGCTCGGTCAGTTAGAGACGACTGCTTTTCCTAGCATGTCCGTTGTTTCATTGCCACATATGGATAGTGTGCTTTTATCGAGCACTTGGTGAATTCCTGATTTCTATTTGTTATGTGTAACATCAAATTCTTGATGTCATATGCTATTTCTTGGTCCGATCTTGCTGGGAAGCTGCGAGTCTTCCCCACGTTGTGTAATATTTATGGCTTAGCCAGCCATCATATTAGGCTCCAAGAAGCTGTTCCCAGAGCAGTGGAGATGCAAGAAGTATATAGAGGACGAAATGTGGTGTGAGGTACCTGTGACAGATGTTAGATTCGGTACCACTCCCGTGAGAAAGACCGCTTGCATAATGTTACTGCTCTGTGATTGGCTGCTGTGTTCGGAGCAAGGGCGCCAAAACGTTAAAGTATAGTTATTATTATTAGTTAAACTACTCGTTGGAATGACTTCACT
Source organism: Schistocerca nitens (assembly GCF_023898315.1). Taxonomy (NCBI): domain Eukaryota; kingdom Metazoa; phylum Arthropoda; class Insecta; order Orthoptera; family Acrididae; genus Schistocerca; species Schistocerca nitens. Next base: position 46,533,237 of record NC_064620.1, read on the forward strand.
TTTTAATATAAATATCTCTCTACAGCTGAATATCAATCAGTCATTTTAGAATTACTAAAACAGTTTATATCAAAAACAAAAGACTGACGAAATTGCAGACGAAGCACTTCGGAAGTGTTCGGGTCACGCCCTTTCTGGTATGACGCGCGAAGTGTTTCGGGCTGTTTAGGCAGTCGAGAAGAACAGACATGTTGGCTGTCGTAGTATGTGTCTCCAACTATTATTTAAGTTCCTGTTCGTCACTCTCGATTAGGCAGTCGAGATGTACAGTCATGTTGTCAGTGGCAGGATGTGTTTGCCAGTATTCAGTAATAAAAGATTCACTCCGGTAGTCATGAGGCACAGACTCGTGCCACAAATAGTGTCAAGATACATTTTCGTAAACATTGTGTTTGATAATGTACTTTGCTGTCTCAGAAGGTGTTGTATTAAGATCGTGTAGTCTTCTCGTGTGGCTATACTAAAATACGCGAGTGGCATCCCAAAGAAGTGATACATTATTTGAGAACAGAACCACGCTAAAAATCAGTTTCACCTTCAAGATACAGAACCTACGACCTGCGTGCTGTTTTCTGCGCTGGGGACATCAACTTGAAGACAGCAGGTTAGTGAACTATAACAGAACCTTCGTATTCCACACAGTGCAGTGGAAACAACTAGGCGCCTCACGTGTACTGCATGCACAGAACAAATGTGCTCAGTGACACGCTATAACACCTCCGTTTTTATCCCGACCTGATCTGATCGAATAGCAGCCCAATATTTGTTATTAACATGACCGTGAACCAACTGGGGCTGGTAATCGGAATTGACTGCTACGGAAGTTGTTACTTTCCAGTTCGTTCTGCTCAATACTATAATACTGAATGTCTGGTAATAAGGAACACCAACACAGTTTTACTAATTACAAACTTATATTCTTCTCAAACCACAAAAAGGAGACAGCCACTGCCTTAGTCATACATATCTACTTACGGCTAATCTCAGCTCAGGCTTTCCTCATTTGCCATTATCGTCACACGCTAATCCATCACAGCATCCAACACTGCAATCCAAGGTTAGGCCGGCGCGGTAGACGCGAAACCAAATATCGGCACTAGTAACGTCACTGATCACTTGTACGAGGACTGTTCAGAAAGTAAGCTCCGATTGATTGCCAAATTGAAACCACAGTGAACATCAGAAATGTTTTACTTGTAACAATTAGCTACACCTTTCAGCTACTTCTCTACGTAGTCGCCGTTCTGACTTAGACTTTTGTCATAGCGTTGTACCAACTTTTCAATAGCCTCATCATAGAAGGCAGCCGCCAGTGCTTTCCGCCAATTCTCCACGCTGGCCTACACCTCGTTGTCTGTGTCAAAATGTTGTCTTCAAAGACAGCGGTTCATGTGACCAGAGATGAAACTCAGGGGGAGACAATTGCGGACTGTATTGTGGGTAATCTCACATTTCCATTTCAAAACGATGCAGGAGCATCTTCATTGCCCCTGCAGAATGCGGCTGAGAATTGTCTTGAAGAAGAAACAGCACGACAGTTATGTAATGTTAGCTGCATAGCTTCAGGCGAAATTTCTCACCAGGCCCTCGTACTTGGCGGCAGACACTATTTTCTAGACATCTTTACGCACTCACTGCGCGCTCAGAAATGAGAAGAGCGACGTGATGCTAACTGGGGTTATACTAGAGACACTACCCAACACATCTGCGCAAAGCTTTATCGGATTTTCATAGTCGTTTCCATTTCGCGACCGATCGGAGCTTACTTTCTGAACGCCCCTCGTATGAAGATACTTCATCACTTTCCCAGTATTAATCTATTATTTAGGGGTCTAACCATGGCGATGGTGACACCCTTCTCGGTTAAAAAACCTGTATTCCAATAATGACCTCCACACACACACACACACCATTCCCGCCAACCACTCTGGCGCAACTCGACACACGCTCTCGCAACACGTCACAATCGATTGTTCGTCCTATCGACCTGTGCCGAGTGAAAAGTTATAGTAATAAGGGCCTACGGACCCCTTACAACGTCACCTGCCGTAATGCAGATGAGGTAAAGGAGGATGATCGTTATTAAAAACAACAATCAATTCATTCTTCCTTTCTTGCCGTAGTTGTCGTTTCGTAGACAGATTGGTGACAGGCGATTCTTGGTAGTCAGCTAAGTTGACTTCAACATTGTATTCGTGCACGTGATCTTCGTTAAGTGTTGAGGAGCTGAAGAGCACTACAAATGACGTTGGAAACCACTCCTGTTGTTGCTGACAAAACATTTCGAGTGGTCGTCAGCTCCCCGATTTCACCGTACTGGCCGCAATCCGTCCGACACCCGTGACATGATGCACACGCGAAACATGTCTAAAACTGTGTTGCCACTGGGAAACTGAAATAGCAGCTCCCCGATTTCACCGTACTGGCCGCAAACCGTCCGACACCCGTGACATGATTCACACGCGAAACATGTCTAAAACTGTGTTGCCACTGGGAAACTGAAATAGTATCCCGACATCAGTTAAAGGCTGAAGAGCGAATTTCTACATCTACAGTAATTCTTCGCAAGCTACCTGACAGTGTGTGGCGGAGGGTACTTCTGTTACAAATATCTCATTCCCACTTACCTGTTCCATTCTCATGGGAAGAGTAAACCTGTGATTACCTATAATTCCTCGAATTTTCTCGTTGTGCCATTTCGTGAGACGTATGTGGGAAGAAGTAATATGTTGTCCGACCCTTCCCGGAACGTGCTCTCTCGGGGGAGGAGGAACAGATTAGTGTTTAACATCCCGTCCAGAACCGGGTCTTCAGGGACGGAGCAAAAGCTCGGATTAGGGAAGGACGGAGAAGGAAAGCGGCCGTGCTCTTTCGAAAGAGCCAGAGCGGCAATAGCCTCAAGCGGTTTAGAGTAATCACGGAAAATGTTAATCAGGATGTCTGGTTGCCGGTTTGAACCATCATCCTCCAGAATTCGAGTCCAGTGTGCTAACCACTGCACTACCCTGCTCCGTGTGCTCTCTCGGAATTCCAGTTAGTAAGTCACTCTGTGGTGCTCAACATCTCTTTCGTAGCGGCTCCGCTGGAATTTGTTGAGCGTCTTTTTAACGCTCTCGCCCCGACTAAACGACACCGTGACGAAACTCCCTGCTCTTAGTTGGATTTTCTCTATCTCTGTTATTAGTCCTGCTGGCATGTATCCCATAGCAATGAGCAATGCTCAAAAATCGGTCGAATAAGTTATTACCAAGCCGCCTCTTTAGTGGATGAATTACATATCCTTAAAATTCTTCGCGTGCATCTCACTCTAGCATATGATTTTCCTGTTATTTCTTTTATATTGTTATTCTACTTGTCACACTGGATGCGTACTCCTAGATATTATATGGTAGATATTGTTTCCAGAAATTAGCATCAACGGCGTACTTGTAAAGTATTGGTTTTCTTCTCCAATCACAGGATGCTACTCCAGGCGCGTGTAAAACGCATGTGCGCAACGGAAAATATTGAATGCTTAAATGATGATTTGCCTGAAGCAGATCTTAGGATCTCCTAATGTTCTTTAACATATAAATTATAACCTCAACGTAAATGAATGATTAAGGCTGAAGATTAGATGGGTAGATCACATAACTAATGAGGAGGTATTGAATAGAATTGGGGAGAAGAGAAGCTTGTGGCACAACTTGACTAGAAGAAGGGATCGGTTGGTAGGGCATATTCTGAGGCATCAAGGGATCACCAATTTAGTATTGGAGGGCAGCGTGGAGGGTAAAAATCGTAGAGGGAGACCAAGAGATGAATACACTAAGCATATTCAGAAGGATGTAGGTTGCAGTAGGTACTGGGAGATGAAGAAGCTTGCACAGGATAGAGTAGCATGGAGAGCTGCATCAAACCAGTCTCTGGACTGAAGACCACAACAGCAAGGCAACTAATATTACTAAATGATAAACGTTGTTTCACATTATACATTTATTGTAGATTAGAAAACAGACATTTATATTACAATTGTCTATATTTTCTGACTAAAAATTGCTGATAAATTGCTCAACTCTGCCCCTTTTTATGGCCACGCGATCTAACATAAATAACGCCAAATGGCTGACATCATCTACGTACCAAACACTAGAAGACACTACTTTCAGAGATGATCTACGGTGGTGTGCAACCTCAAAGTTGTGGAAGTAAACTTGCGTGGAAATAAACTAGCGTGATCACAGCTGTTTGGCTTTATAGCCCTAATAAGCCGAAGCAATTAGAAATATCACCGTATGTACTGCGTCCGGTTCGTCGGAGTGATGGTTCTCGTTCACGTCTGTGACAATGGAAGAACTCCAGCGACAAAATAAAACTCTTTCAAACACTAGGACGGTAGAAGGCGGTCCTCTGACTAATATACTCTAATACTGTCTTCTCCTCTCTGTCTTCTACAGACGAGAAACGCGAACTCCCAGCCACAAGGATGGAGTTCAAATAACGTCTCAACGTAAGTATAGGCAGAAGAAGTGCTCTCAATCACTGAACGCTGCATACTGAACGACGACTTCCAACCTGAAGGCGAAGTCCAGAACCGTATAAGTTCGCAACAGTACAGTGCCTAACCGTTCTAACTATAAACTCTGCTAAGAGCAAAGACATCAATTCCGCCTGTACCAACAAAGCTGATACTGAGCGACCGTCACACACGGGCGCTCAAAAACGGAAGACCACTTCCTCTCCACCGCTGGCTTCCCAACAAGAACCAGCTTCCCCCCCTCGTAACTGCAGAAGGCGAATCATATTCTCGAAACCCCGGAATTTCTCCCTCTCTACAGATTCTTCCGAACTCCGACCAACCATATTGTAGTCTTTTGTCGTCCAGCGCGGAAAGTTTGCGAGGGAATACCTATACCCGTACAATGGTTAGCTTCTGAGTAAAAATCCCTGGTAATAACCCAGCCTCTGTGATTTCCGACGTGACCCTTCCTCGTTCCTCCCACCTGCGTCCAATATTTCAGAGTTCCCGGTAATCCTTCCAATACTGGCTGGGCGCGACTCTATTGTGCTCCAGCGCTCATCTTGCTACTTCCTGTGTTTAAGCAGGACCAACACACCTCTGCGGGGCTTTCACCCTGGGCTTGAACTCCGCCTGCCATTTCATCTCCACTGGCGTTCCGTCCTCTACTAGTATAGGCAATCATTCATTACGCCGTTTTGCCGGCCACTGGTGGCCCTGCGGTTCTAGGCGCTTCAGTCCGGAACTGCTACGGTCGTAGGTTCGAATCCTGCATTGGGCATGGATGTGTGTGATGTCCTTAGGTTAGTTAGGTTTAAGTAGTTCTAAGTTCTATGGGAGTGATGAACTCACAAGTTAAGTCCCATAGTGCTCAGAGCCATTTGAATCATTTAATTACGCCGTTTTGATAACAAAGACATTTCATGCAAAAGCGTTAACAATTATTTACAAGGCGTACGTAACAATGTCAGTCTCTTTAAATATTCATATATACGATGTACAACCTATCACATGATACCTAATTGTGATTGTAGATCACGTCAAAGTATGTAGATGAGTGCTTGTAAGGTGCGAAATTATAGCCACCTTACACTATGTGAGCACGTTATGTTGCATTTATTTACATTCAGCATCAACTGCCAGTCCCTGGGCCATTCATCAATCCTGTGCAGATCCTTTTGCAACTCGCTGCAGTCTTCTGGTGTTGCTACTTTGTTGAAGGCAACCCTATCATCTACAAATAGCGTTAATGACCTTCCGACAGTTTCTACTAGATCATTTATGTACATTGTAAACGGTAACGGTTCTATCGCGCCTCCTTGGGGTAGTCCTGAAATTATCTTTACATCTGTCGATTTTGTTTCGTCAAGAGCGACGTGCTGTATTCTCTCGTAAGGAAATCTTGAGTCCAGCTACAAATCCGGTCCGATACTGGGTGAGCTCGTATTTTTTTCCACGAAACGGCAGTGCCGGACGGTATGAAATGCCTTTCTGGAGTCTAGGAACACAGCATCAATCAGAGCGCCGATGTTCACAGTGCTGAGCTTGGAGAGGTCTCTGTCTGCGGAATCCATGTCGATTTTTATGGAGTAGATTTTCGTTCTCCAAAAACGTCGTAATACACGATCTTAAAGCATGTTCCGTAATTCTACAACAGATTGACGTCAGCATTATAGGCCTGTATATTTGTGCACGTGTTCCTTTCCTATTTCGCGATCGATTATCTCAATATATGCCATTTCAACGTAAGGAGAGACCGTATTATGAATTTCTGCAGTGAAACAATTTCAGAATACCATATTATTTTATTTATTTTAGGTGTTAATATGGTCCCTAAGTGAGTGAATAGATGATTTCTACCTGGTTACTGGTTTTACGTAAGACCAATAGCTCTTATGATTTTTAGTCACATTTCCAAAGGGATCTCTTCGGAATAGAAGTTGATTATACTCGTAGAATTGGATACAACTACTGCATTCCTGTCGTCTCCCTTTCCTCCATCTGAATGCCGATCATTGTGACCGTCGTTTGAACCGGAAACGCCTCAGCGTGGGCAGCCATGTTATCCTGATCGACAGAAGAACGGCTTCACATCCCTCCAGTAGCAGTCGTTTCGCGCCCGGCCGCTCTACTACAGCCCGCTTCATGAACCATGGCACCTCGCGCAGGCCGAGCCACCGACAGAGATTGCATCTTGCCGGTCCCAAGCGACAGTTGCGGTACACGTTTAAACATGCTTTGCGCTTAAGGGGCTCCGGAAAGGCTCAAAATCATGAAAAGTTCAATTTTTACTTTTTTGCGTTTTCTGAATCTGCAGACTATTACCTTTTAATAGATATATAATTTATTCAATTCCGAAGACTACAACTATTTTAAAATTTTTTTTGAAATGTGTTCTACATGGGCGTGACCCACTGTGGCGCTGTTAAACTGCTGTCAAATGGTGTTATTATTAACGTCCGTGTTCATCAGGTACATTTTAGTGATGTGAGATAAAGTATGTGTTGTGGCTGACCTGTGATGGTTCAATATATATCGCTGGTGTGATTGTCGATTGTTTCATGTTTATTTACTCTGTCGTTATCTCGAAAATATTCGTAATTAATTCTGTTTCTTGAGTCTCTGTTTTGTTGAAGTGTAATAATGAGTAAAAGTAAAGTTATTAGAAATCCTCTGAAGGCTTTTAAGAAAAGGAGAAATGTTGGAAAGCCCAGGGTATGTGTTATTACTGTAAACAATAAAGACGATGAAAATCCCCAACATAGCTTGTGTCCCAAAGAAGAAGACAGTTGGTGTAAATATAACAAAGGATTGCTCACTGATGAAGTGTACACTCATAAGCATAGTCTGCCTCATGCAATAATGGAGGTGATAAAACCTATTTTCAGAGACTTAGCAGCACCTGAACTGTTGAAAAAGTGTACTCACGGAAAAACTCAAAACCCCAATGAAAGTGTAAATAGTGTTATATGGTCGAGAATCCCCAAGACTGTATTTGTTGGAACAGAAATACTTCACTTTGGTGTGTATGATGCTGTTGCGACTTTCAATGATGGCAACATTGTAAGGTGCAAGGTATTTAGAAATATGGGAATGAAGATAGGTTCTAACATGGTACGATCGATGCTTGCTTTAGACAAGGAACGCCTTCGGGCTGCAGACAGGGCTGTAAAGAGTCTAGAAATACAAGCAAGAGTAAACAGGAGGAGAAAAAAGAGGAATCTCGAGGAGGAGTTTGCAGAGGATGAAGATAATCCATCCTATGGACCTGAAATGCACTAAAAAGTTAATCCAATCTTTGTCGCTCGATTCCCAAAACTTTTATTTTCTCATACTAATTACATGTTTTCTAAGGATCTTCCAAACATATTTGTTTCAAACTTTCAATAAATGTTACACAGTACCTTCTGCATAATTTAACACAGCCTTTTCCCAAAAAACTGTATATTTTTGAATACATACATAAATAAAAAATTGCAAAAAATGTTGTGAATTTTCATTACAATTGAAAAAAAATCATCTTTAATAACTGAACTGAAATTTTGTAAAATCCCTGTGTTAAGTTGTAGCCCATATTCCAATAAATAATCTGTAAAAATTTCAACTTCCTACCTCAAATACTTTGTGAGGAAAGACGTAATTTATAAGCGTTATTTTAACATTGCAAGTATAGGGCGTTCCGGAGCCCCTTAAAGAAAACGTCTATCATGCAAATCATCTGGCGCTCAACGGCAACGTTATCAGCGACATACAAATTAAGTGTCTAGCTTAATTATGTAGAAGTTGTCGCTCATCACCGCCATCACCAGCGATAACAGCAGGGATAAAAGAAATGCACTGAGTAACTCGTTACGATCATAGTTTATGTTCCGTAGGACCTGCACCGCAGTATAAGTCAGCAAGTGACATATTTACATAAACTACAGATCTGTGTCGGCTAAATTGCTATTGTCGAGTCACCTGCAGTACGATGTGGATGACATTATTTTCATTACACGTGTTTGTGTTATAGTTGAACAGTTGCCAACGATGTTACATGTATGTCAGTCCCCCTAGAGAATATGTACATAAGTAGTGATTCATAGTCAGTGTTTTGCTATAACATAAAAATGTATAATGAAAGTAATGTTATCCTCAGTGTACCGCAGGTCACTCGATAGTTGCAGTTTAGCCGAAACAAATCTGTAGTGACACGGAGAAAGATTACAATTCAGTACGACACAGCACCGATACTGGACACTCCTTATAGACATTACGATCATGTTTAATGTTCACATTAAGGTTTCCAACTCTTTAAAGCGGAGACAAGGGATTATATTGTATAACAGAAGTGAAAATAAGGGATCAGTTCAGAAAAATTATGGACCTTAAGTTGAATACTCCTACGGAATATGGTAAATAGTTGTATTGTTCATTATTCTCTATAAAATTATATCACTTCATTAGCAACAAAAATTACATCTATTCGTGGAAATACAAAAAGGAAAGAGGGAAAATCACCACAACAGAGTTTCAACGCTTGAAAGATTACGCTTGTAGTAATTTTAAACCTAACTTTTATTTATTGAAGGCTTTCTTTAATTTGACAGATATTATAACTGAGGTTATGTTTTACATTGCGGTACACAAATGGCAGTTCTGCTGCATAATTCTTTTCGTGGTGTATCGCTGAAGGAGTTATACATCTTGTCTGCCTGCTTAACTTCCCCTTCTCTCTCACTATGACCTGCCAAGACATAAAATAACTAACCAGTCACTGCTGCGTTTCCTAAATTACGAAATGAAAAACATAAAATAAGTAACGGCTGTAAGCCTGTAATTGACTCTACTTACCTAACGTTTTCGCACGTTGAAGGCAATCTGTGTTGCCACCACTTGCAATAGTAACATCCTTTTTGTATGAAGAAAAATGTGCTCTATGACGATTTTTCTTCACATCTGCAGTCCACGAGTACGTTTCCCCTCAATTAGTGCGAGACATCAATAACATTTTTATTTTCCTCCTTGTTGAATTTTCTTCTCCACTATTCTAGCCAACATCATTAATCTTTCACTCTTTACAAAATGTTTCAGTGCCTAATTGGCACACGTTGTCCGCTTACAATTTAGCGGTACAGAGAGAGTAATACGTCGTCACACATCGAAATGTGTCGGGCCGACGCAACACTGAACGGAAGTCGTATTGGCGACCCTAAATTCAGCGGCGGGAGGGGGGAGGAAAACAAAGAAAAGGGAGTGACGAAGAGCATCGAGGCAAACATCATCTAACTGAAGAGAACAACTGGCAGGAATTTCGAAAATACTGGATATATCTCCCGGATGGAGTACCTGTTCGGTTCTAGGCGCTTCAGTCAGGAACCACGTGGCTGGTACGGTTGCAGGTTCGAATCCTGCCTCGGGCATGGATGTGTGTGATGCCTTAGGTTAGTTGGATTTAGGTAGTTCTAATTCTAGAGGACTGATGATGTTAGATGTTAAGTCCCATAGTGCTCAGAGCCATTTGAACCATTTAAACCCAGTTAGTTTTTTTCAGAGAGTACTACGGCATCGGCGCCTTACTTAGGTTGTACTTATTGCGGTTCTCTCACCCAACGCAAAGTCCCAAGAGACTGGAAAGAAGCACAGGTGAATCTTGTGTATAAGAGGGCAAAAGAACGGACCCGCAAAATTGCAGACCAATATCCCTAACAATGGTATTCTGTAGAATCATTAAATATATTCTCAATTCGAATATAATAAATTTTCTGGAGGCCGAGAAGCTTATGTCCACGAATCAGCATGGCTTTAGAAAACATCGCCCTTGAGAAACTCAGCTTGCCATTTTCTCATACACTCCTGGAAATGGAAAAAAGAACACATTGACACCGGTGTGTCAGACCCACCATACTTGCTCCGGACACTGCGAGAGGGCTGTACAAGCAATGATCACACGCACGGCACAGCGGACACACCAGGAACTGCGGTGTTGGCCGTCGAATGGCGCTAGCTGCACAGCATTTGTGCACCGCCGCCGTCAGTGTCCGCCAGTTTTCCGTGGCATACGGAGCTCCATCGCAGTCTTTAACACTGGTAGCATGCCGCGACAGTGTGGACGTGAACCGTATGTGCAGTTGACGGACTTTGAGCGAGGGCGTATAGTGGGCATGCGGGAGGCCGGGTGGACGTACCACCGAATTGCTCAACACGTGGGGCGTGAGGTCTCCACAGTACATCGATGTTGTCGCCAGTGGTCAGCGGAAGGTGCACGTGCCCGTCGACCTGGGACCGGACCGCAGCGACGCACGGATGCACGCCAAGACCGTAGGATCCTACGCAGTGCCGTAGGGGACCGCACCGCCACTTCCCAGCAAATTAGGGACACTGTTGCTCCTGGGGTATCGGCGAGGATCATTCGCAACCGTCTCCATGAAGCTGGGCTACGGTCCCGCACACCGTTAGGCCGTCTTCCGCTCACGCCCCAACATCGTGCAGCCCGCCTCCAGTGGTGTCGCGACAGGCGTGAATGGAGGGACGAATGGAGACGTGTCGTCTTCAGCGATGAGAGTCGCTTCTGCCTTGGTGCCAATGATGGTCATATGCGTGTTTGGCGCCGTGCAGGTGAGTGCCACAATCAGGACTGCATACGACCGAGGCACACAGGGCCAACACCCGGCATCATGGTGTGGGGAGCGATCTCCTACACTGGCCGTACACCACTGGTGATCGTCGAGGGGACACTGAATAGTGCACGGTACATCCAAACCATCATCGAACCCATCATTCTACCATTCCTAGACCGGCAAGGGAACTTGCTGTTCCAACAGGACAATGCACGTCCGCATGTATCCCGTGCCACCCAACGTGCTCTAGAAGGTGTAAGTCAACTACCCTGGCCAGCAAGATCTCCGGATCTGTCCCCCATTGAGCATGTTTGGGACTGGATGAAGCGTCGTCTCACGCGGTCTGCACGTCCAGCACGAACGCTGGTCGAACTGAGGCGCCAGGTGGAAATGGCATGGCAAGCCGTTCCACAGGACTACATCCAGCATCTCTACGATCGTCTCCATGGGAGAATAGCAGCCTGCATTGCTGCGAAAGGTGGATATACACTGTACTAGTGCCGCCATTGTGCATGCTCTGTTGCCTGTGTCTATGTGCCTGTGGTTCTGTCCGTGTGATCATGTGATGTATCTGACCCCAGGAATGTGTCAATAAAGTTTCCCCTTCCTGGGACAATGAATTCACAGTGTTCTTATTTCAATTTCCAGGAGTGTAGTATACTGTAGGCGTCCCGGTCGCCTACGTGGACTGGAGGCCGAGCGGTGACCTCTCCAGTTGTCAGGATGCTAGGAAATGACTGTGGACGCGTCAGAAACGCCAAAGAAACATTATTAATTCATGACACCTTTATTCCTGCCGAGTACAATGTGGCCCGCGTAACACAGGCTGGCTGAGCTTGGTGATATCAACGACCGTCGCCGAGTCTTTGCTGACTCGGAGCGATGACACCATCTCCGGGCCGCACCAGTCTTGCTAGCACAGCGCCGCGTGTTGTGACGTAGCTGGTGGAATGCCCTTATTCTGGCCGCGCGTGGCTGGCGGCGCTCGGCTGGCCGGCCGGCTCGGCGGATAGCAGGCCGCTGCGCGTAGGAGGCTCCGGGTTGGAGTCCCGGCGCTATCGGCACGAGAGGCGTTCTCGTAGTGCGGAGTGTACACTCTACCCCCCCCTCCCCCCCACCGTCTTTTTCCCTGCTACTCCTTGTGGCTCGTCTGCGGTGGACGAGCGGAACGGGCTGCAGTCCCCCAGCGTCGTCGGCTCACCCGGTTGTGACGGCGGATGCACAGGGCCTAGGCCCCGCACGATCTCGACGACGGCTCACTGGTGTGGTCAGCATTGGCGGCGAGCGAGTCTGCCGCGATGTGTGCTAATCCTGCGTCGATGATTGACAGCAGCAGCAGAGAGAACCAGAGCTGGTACTGCCCCCTCACGTCTGCTGCTGGATGGGCCGCCCTTACTGCAACATCTCCTTAATAAAGATTCACATGTCGATCACCGAGCTGAGCGCTACGCAGCGACCCAGTACACATCTAACTGCAAGTCTAACTGCGAGTGCCTTGTTGCTATCAAAGCTGGCGTATTTAAAGGAAGCACGAGCGACGTCCTGACGTCATGCTCGTTTGTAATGAACGCATTCGTTGCACTTATACTGCTGATTTATCTGTCATACTCTCCCCTTAGGTGTTCTTGTGACAGAGTTACATGTTGTTACGGCAGACTTACGCCAAGTTGTGAAATGCAGTACAGCTGACGCTATACCTCTGTCTTACACTCTACGGAAGTCTCCGTCTAACACAAACCCGTGTGCTAAGCATTCTCTCTCGCCAGTTGTGTGTAACCAGGCCATTGCCCTTGTGTGACAATCCTCTTACATGTGCAATCCCCTTAGCTCTTGGCTAACCTACTGCCTCTGGCTCTTGGCATAGGCAACAAAACTTTGACAATATTCCGTGTTTCCAACTCTTTACTATTCCGCGACACTACAATACTACGAACTATGGATGAAGGGCAACAGGCAGATTCTGAATTCATAGATTTTCGGAAAGCATCTGACACGGTGTCCCACAGCAAACTCTTAAAAAAGGTACGAGCAATGGAACAGGTTCACAGGTACGTGAGTGGCTCGAATTCTTCTTAAGTTGTCCTCGATGGCGAGTGTTCAATCAGAACCAAGTGTACTGTCAGGGGGGTCCCAGGAAAGTGTGATAGGACCGATATGATGCTCTGTATACATAAATGATTTGGCGGGCCTCGTGGACAGCAATCTGCGGTCGTTTGCTGGCGATGCTGTGATGTACGGTGAGGTGCTCCAGTTGAGCGACTGAAGGATGATACAAGATGACTTAGAGAAAATTTATAGTTGCTGTGACGAATGGTAGCTACCTTGAATTGCGGAAAAATGTAAGTTAATGCGGACGAGTAGGAAAAACAAACCCGTAATCAGAATGAGATTTTCACTCTGCAGCGGAGTGTGCGCTGATATGAAACTTCCTGGCAGATTAAAACTGTGTGCCCGACCGAGACTCGAACTCGGGACCTTTGCCTTTCGCGGGCAAGTGCTCTACCAATTGAGCTACCGAAGCACGACTCACGCCCGCTACTCAGAGCTTTACTTCTGCCAGTACCTCGTCTCCTACCTTCCAAACTTTACAGAAGCTCTCCTGCGAACCATGCAGAACTAGCACAGTTTCAATCTGCCAGGAAGTTTCATATCAGCGCACACTCCGGTGCAGAGTGAAAATTTCATTCTGGAAACATCCCCCAGGCTGTGGCTAAGCCATGTCTCCACAATATCCTTTCTTTCAGGAGTGCTAGTTCTGCAAGGTTCGCAGGAGAGCTTCTGTAAAGTTTGGAAGGTAGGAGACGAGGTACTGGCAGAAGTAAAGCTGTGAGTACCGGGCGTGTGTCGTGCTTCGGTAGCTCAGTTGGTAGAGCACTTGCCCACGAAAGGCAAAGGTCCCGAGTTCGAGTCTCGGTCGGGCACACAGTTTTAATCTGCCAGGAAGTTTCATATCAGCGCACACTCCGCTGTAGAGTGAATATCTCATTCTGGAAACATCCCCCAGGCTGTGGCTAAGCCATGTCTCCACAATATCCTTTCTTTCAGGAGTGCTAGTTCTGCATGGTTCGCAGGAGAGCTTCTGTAAAGTTTGGAATGTAGGAGACGAGATACTGGCAGAAGTAAAGCTGTGAGTACCGGGCGTGAGTCGTGCTTCGGTAGCTCAGATGGTAGAGCACTTGCCCACGAAAGGCAAAGGTCCCGAGTTCGAGTCTCGGTCGGGCACACAGTTTTAATCTGCCAGGAAGTTTCAAACCCGTAATGTTCGGCTAAAGCATTAGTAGTGTCCTGCTTGAACAGTCACGATGTTTAGATACCGGAGCGTAACGTTGCAGAACTATACGAAATGGAAAGTCGATTGGCCGAATATGGTTTATTGCGGGAATTCTAGGAATATGTGGTTCCTCTGTAAAGGGGACCGCATATAGGGCTCTAGTGCGTCCTATACCTGAGTACCGATGGTGATGTTTGGTTTGTGGGGCGCTCAACTGCGCGGCCATCAACACGACTACAAAGTCCCAATTTTTACAGGTCCAATTATTATACAATCCACTCTAGCCACTGTTACGAACGATGATGATCACATGATGAGGAAAACACAAACACCAACTCCGCGGGCAGAAAAGATCCCCAACCCGGCCGGAAATCGAACCCGGGACACTGTGATCCAGAGGCAGGAACGCTAGCCACTAGACCAGGAGCTGCGGACTTCTTGAGCACTGGTCGAGTATTTGGGATCCGTACCAGGTCGGATTAGAGGAAGAGACAGAAGCTACTCAGAGGCGAGCTGCTGGTTTTTTACTGGTGGGTTCAAACAAAACGCAAGTCAAAATATCCACGGGTGTACAGCCGGTCTACAGTGTCCAACGGGCACAATATTTCGGCGATCATACATGTCGCCATCATCAGGTGAACTGACGGACTGAGCTCCTGTGAACGTGCCGGCACGGAGATCCGTACACTATGGCTGCTCAGGGCGAACAGGGTTCGGTCGCGGCGGCGGCCGATTTAAATACCCTCCGCCCGCGGCGCGCTCTCTCCGCCGTCCGCGGCCCGCGCCGCGGTCGCGCGGTGGAACAGATTGCGACGGCGTCTGAGATGACGTCGGTGTGATGGCTCTGTCCGCCGTGGTCGTCACAACTATACATTTGCTCGATTTACTCTTGATTAACCCAGTCGCTGGTTCCCGAGCCTTGCTAAGATTATAGCCACAGTCACGGTTTATGAGGTCGTTATTGGTGCGAATTTCGATGGCCTCTCTAACAACGGTGTCCCAGTATCTCGACGTCTGTACCAGAATCCTCGTGCAGTCATACTCCATAGCGTGATTTTCCGACAAACAATGTTCAGCGACCGCCGACTTGCTCGCATACATCAGTCAAGTGTGCCTCTGGTGTTCACGGCATCGATCCTTGACGGTGCGCATCGTCTGACCAATATACGACTTGCCACATTGACACGGAATCTGGTACAGCCGGCCTTCCTCAAACCGACGTCATCTTTGGCGCTCCCCACCAGTGCACGGGTTTTATTCGGAGGACAAAACACAGTTCCGACCCGGTGTTTCTTCAGAATGCGGGCGATTTTCCCCGAGAGTGCGCCTGTGTATGGAATAAATGCAGTGCCTACCTTCTCCCTCGTGACTTCATCCATCTCAACAGGTTGTGCGCCAAAGATGACCTCGGTTTGAGGAAGGCCGGCGTTTACCAGATTCCGTGTCAATGTGGCAAGTCGTATATTGGTCAGACGATGCGTACCGTCGAGGATCGATGCCGTGAACACCAGAGGCACACTCGACTGATGTATCCGAGCAAGTCGGCGGTCGCTGAATATTGTTTGTCGGAAAATCACGCTGTGGAGTATGACCGCACGAGGATTCTGGTACATACGTCGAGATACTGGGACAGCGTTGTTAGAGAGGCCATCGAATTTCGCACCAATGACGACCTCATAAACCGTGACTGTGGCTATAATCTCAGCAAGGCTTGGGAACCAGCGATCGGGTTGTAAGTAGGCTGTTTAGGTTTTTTTATTGGTAACGCCACCTCTGTATAAAAATCACTGGCTGTGCTGTGTGCAGTCTGTGGCTGCTTTGCATTGTTGTAATACTCGCCATTGTAGTGTTAGGCAGCTAGCTGTGAACAGCGCGTAACGTTGCGCAGTTGGAGGTGAGCCGCCAGCAGTGGTGGATGTGGGGAGAGAGATGGCGGAGTTTTGAAATTTGTCATGAACTGCTATATTTATATATGATGATATCAAGGTAAATACATTGTTTGTTCTCTATTAATATCTTTCATTTGCTAACTATCCCTATCAGTAGTTAGTGCCTTCCATAGTTTGAATCTTTTATTTAGCTGGCAGTAGTGGCGCAGCTGTATTGCAGTAGTGGGAGTAACCAAGATTTTTGTGAGGTAAGTGATTTGTGAGAAGTACAGGTTAATGTTAGTCAGGGCCATTCTCTTGTAGAGATTATTGAAAGTCAGATTGCGTTGCGCTAACAAAATATTGTGTGTCAGTTAAAGGACAGTCGTGCATAATTGTTCAAAGGGGATGTTTCAGGGTTAATCAAGAGTACATCGAGCAAATGTATAGTTGTGACGACCACGGCGGACAGAGCTATCACACCGACGTCATCTCTGACGCCGTCGCCATCTGTTCCACCGCGCGACCGTGGCGCGGGGCGCGGACGGCGGAGTGAGCGCGCCGCGGGCGGAGGGTATTTAAATCGGCCGCCGCCGCGACCGAACCCAGTTCCCCCTGAGCAGCCATAGCGTACGGATCTCCGTGCCGGCACGTTCACAGGAGCTTAGTCCGTCAGTTCACCTGATGATGGCGACATGTATGATCGCCGAAATATTGTGCCCGTTGGACACTGTAGACCGGCAGTACACCCGTGGATATTTTGATTATCAAATACGCCGGGAGAAACCCAAGAATCACAACACGTAAGTGTTAAGGAGATGCTTCGAGAACTCAAATGGGAATCCCTGGAGGGGAAGCGAAATTCCCTTCGAGGAACACTATTGAGGAAATTGATAGACCCGGCGTCGGAAGCTGACTGCAGAACGATTCTCTTGCCTCCAACATACACTGCGCGTAAGGATCACGAAGATACGAGAAATTAGGGCTCATATGGAGGCATATGGTGGACCTTTTCCTCTCGTTCTGTTTGCGAACAGAACAGGGAAGGAAATGTGTAGTATCGATATCAAAGATGCCATGGCGTAGGTGCAAGTTTGTAGGTTGGCACTACACAGACACCGACGACAGCGCCCTCAAGCCGGCGCTGTGGAGCTCTACGAGCTCCGCTCCAGATTCAGCCCATTTTATCAACAGCAGACGGCCTGGAATCATCGCTTCAACTTCAGAGGGTGTTGGCTTGCTTTGAGACTTTGTACTACTTACGACGGGTCTAAGGCTTCGCTCATCTGTGCAGAGTTATGTAACCATTTATTATCTTGTTTTTGGCCTATAGTAAACATCTATAATTTTACACGCAATACCGACGTGTTTTACCTCACCTGCTACTACTCGCTTCCTTCATTCGGCCAACCATTCAGTTTTCAGACCCACGCGCCGCCTTCCAGGTGGGATACGAAAAAATGCCAAGTAATTGTACGAGATGCCCTCCGCCTCGCACCGTAAGGTTTATCGCGGAGCATCGATGTAGATGTGAATAAATGCGGGATCCGAGATTTTCGTCCAAATTAAGTGAAAATACGGAATTTCCCGGGATCCACGTTAGCCGAGAGCGCTAATGCGCTGCTTCGTGGACTCGGGTAGGCGCGCCGGCCCCGGATCGAATCCGCCCGGCGGATTAACGACGAGAGCCGATGTGCCGGCCAGGCTGGATGTGGTTTTAGGCGGTTTTCCACATCCCGCTAGGTGATTACAGGGCTAGTCCCCATGTTCCGCCTCAGTCACACTGCTCGCAGACATATGAACATATTCGCACTATTCCATGGATTACACTAGACGCAGACAGTTGGGGTACACTAACTCCGTCTTCCGTCCCGAAGGGGGGGGGGGGGTACGGGGTGGTGGCAGGAAGGCCACCCCTTAATCTAACATTGCAAAATCCCATTAACCATGCCGACCCTGCGTACCTGTGGGAAAAAGGCACAAGCAAAAGAAAAGAATAAAAGAAAGACGGAATTTCTCGGGATGTACGGGATAATTGAGAACCCTAGTTCTCTCTGCCTGCGACATTCACGGCATAACGCTCAGCAAACTACATCTACATCTACATGACTACTCTGCAATTCACATTTAAGTGCTTGGCAGAGGGTTCGTCGAACCACAATCATACTATCTCTCTACCATTCCACTCCCGAACAGCGCGCGGGAAAAACGAACACCTGATTTGTCTTATTTTATTTTGATGATCATTTCTACCTATGTAGGTTGGGCTCAAGAAAATATTTTCGCATTCGGAAGAGAAAATTGGTAACTGAAATTTCGTAAATAGATCTCGCCGCGACGAAAAACGTCTTTGCTGTAATGACTTCCATCCCAACTCGCGTATCATATTTGCCACACTCTCTCCCCTACTACGTGATAATACAAAACGAGCTGCCCTTTTTTGCACCCTTTCAATGTCCTCCGTCAATCCCACCTGGTAAGGATCCCACACCGCGCAGCAATATTCTAACAGAGGACGAACGAGTGTAGTGTAAGCTGTCTCTTTAGTGGACTTGTTGCATCTTCTAAGTGTCCTGCCAATGAAACGCAACCTTTGGCTCGCCTTCCCCACAATATTGTCTATGTGGTCTTTCCAAGTGAAGTTGTTCGTAATTTTAACACCCAGGTACTTAGTTGAATCGACAGCCTTGAGAATTGTACTATTTATCGAGTAATCAAATTCCAACGGATTTCTTTGGGAACTCATGTGGATCACCTCACACTTTTCGTTATTTAGCGTCAACTGCCACCTGCCACACCATACAGCAATCTTTTCGAAATCGCTTTGCAACTGATACTGGTCTTCGGATGACCTTACTAGACGGTAAATTACAGCATCATCTGCGAACAACCTAAGAGAACTGCTCAGATTGTCACCCAGGTCATTTATACAGATCAGGAACAGCAGAGGTCCCAGGACGCTTCCCTGGGGAACACCTGATATCACTTCAGTTTTACTCGATGATTTGCCGTCTATTACTACGAACTGCGACCTTCCTGACAGGAAATCACGAATCCAGTCGCACAACTGAGACGATACTCCACAGGCCCGCAGCTTGATTAGAAGTCGCTTGTGAGGAACGGTGTCAAAAGCTTTCCGGAAATCTAGAAATACGCAATCAACTTGAGATCGCCTGTCGATAGCGGCCATTACTTCGTGCGAATAAAGAGCTAGCTGCGTTGCACAAGAACGATGTTTTCTGAAACCATGCTGATTACGTATCACACTCGATGGCTGTTGGAGAACGCGTGATGTAGGTGAGCAGAATCCGCCTAAACCAGGGCTTAACAAATGGCCGGTTTTGAGCGCGAGTACTCGCGTCTGCTCAAGCACGTGCTCGCGAGCAGGTGCAAGGTCGCTGAGTAGGGAGGGAGGGGAGTGAGGGGAAATGCGCGCGCACGTTTGAATGTGATCTCGCGTTCTTAGCAGATTTAACTAGCCATCTGCATGCTTCGAACATTTTACTACAATGTAAAGATCTGCTAATTACTCATTTCATAGATCGAATACGAGATTTTAAAATGAAATTGACACTTTGGGTGAGTCAGCTGGAAACAGGAAACCTAGCTCATTTTCCTAAATTATCATCCATGCAAGATGTTCACAAAGACTGTGAACGTTATTCACATAGTTTAGTTGATCAGCGCTTTCAAGATCTGACAGCACTAGACAGTGATTTTGATCTGTTCTCTCCATATTCAGCGAATATTTAAGAGATTCGTCCTGAGTTGCAGCAAGAAATTATTGACCTGCAGTGTGACAGAGAGTACAGAGACAAATTTCAGAACGAGAAAAACATTTTGGAATTCTACAGACACTTCCCTCGGGATAGATTTCCTCGTTTGCACAAACTGGCGGCTGCAATAATATCAATGTTCGGTTCCACGTATGTTTGTGAAGAACTGTTCTCTGCAATAAAATGGAAATGAAATGTAACAAGACGCGCCTGAGAAACGCGTTGTCTGATCGAAATTTAAACTGCACGCTGCGCCTAAAATGCACAAGAACAATTACTCCGAACATAGACGCAATTGTAAAGGGCAAAAAGTACAAGATAACCGAGAATCCCACACTTCAGTGACACCTTTTATTGTGTAACAGTTCACAAATTAATGCGAATGTAGAGGCATACACTAAGCTAATAAAATTATGTGGCATGTGTACATTCTCCTTTATTTGTTTCATTTGTCGCAGTAATAATTCGTGAGTGATATCCCTGCAGGTGGCCGCGGATTTACATTGACTGGCGGCAGCTGTTGTGTGCCCCACGTGACTCTCCCCACTCTCCGCTCTGGTCCGGTAGCGGGAGTAGCGTGCTCGCGCTGCTCCGTGCTCGCGCCTTGCTGCTCACAGCTTGCTCCGCGAGCACGTATGTTGTGAAGCCCTGGCCTAAACTCTGCCGCCATCGTTCGTGGCTGCAACTACAGCTTCGTAGTATGTGCACCTCTAGCTATTGTCGTACCCGCAACAATGGCCTTGTTCGTACCCTTGTTTTAGCTACTAAACTTACGAGCCTCGTTGTCGACACTTGCCTGTGAGGCGCTCGCCATTAGGTTGTAGCGTTAGAAGACAACGCCGCCGAGGAAGCTATTGCGGCCGCTGTTTACCGGCCACCCGGCAAGAACGCCGGCGCCGCGAGCAGACGGTGTCTGCGCGCCGCTAATCGCCGCCGCGGCTGCTGGCTAGCGCGAAACAAGGCGCGGCTTCTTGCGGGCTCCCAGCTGCCGCCGCCGCCGCGCCGCTGTCGTCGCCGCGAGCAAGAAGGCGTAAGAAAGGCTATTAGCCGGCGCCGAGCAGAGCGGGCGGCGCGCAAGAAGCCGCCAAATATCGGCGCAATTTGCCCGATAAATCAGCGCCGCATCCATTGTCCCGAGCGCACCATTCTGCGCCTGCCGAGGGCTCTCTCGAGACTGCCCCTTATTGCTGTATTCGCCGCGGCGGGCGCCTTGAGAAGCCCAGAGGTCAGAGGAGGCTTAATGCTGCAGAGCATCTGGTGGCGAAACTATGCAGTAACACTGCCCATAGTGTGTTGATATGGATGTAATAAAATGTTGCGGTGTAACACCAATTTTGGACAGGGGGAGAAGGGATCAGCATGGCTTCTAACGCTCTCCACTCCCCTGTCGAGTGGGGCTCAACATTGCAAATTTTATTTTCCGCTCCGATGTCCATCCTCATTCGACACGATTATTTGTAGCTCTAACATGCTTCATGTCGATTCTGACTGTACTCCGCATCAATGCTACATAGTGCCGCCATCTACAGGGTTATTACAAATGATTGAAGCGATTTCGCAGCTCTACAATAACATTATTATTTGAGATATTTTCACAATGCTTTGCACACACTTACAAAAACTCAAAAAGTTTTTTTTAGGTATTCACAAACGTTCGATATGTGCCCCTTTAGTGATTCGGCAGACATCAAGCCGATAATCAAGTTCTTCCCACACTCGGCGCAGCATGTCCCCATCAATGAGTTCGAAAGCATCGTTGATGCGAGCTCGCAGTTCTGGCACATTTCTTGGTAGAGGAGGTTTAAACACTGAATCTTTCACATAACCCCACAGAAAGAAATCGCATGGGGTTAAGTCGGGAGAGCGTGGAGGCCATGACATGAATTGCTGATCATGATCTCCACCATTACCGATCCATCGGTTTTCCAATCTCCTGTTTAAGAAATGCCGAACATCATGATGGAAGTGCGGTGGAGCACCATCCTGTTAAAAGATGAAGTCGGCGCTGTAGGTCTCCAGTTGTGGCATGAGCCAATTTTCCAGCATGTCCGCGGGCTACGCGTAAAACTTACACGCACGCGTTCAACCGTTTCTTCGGTCACTGCAGACCGACCCGTTGATTTCCCCTTATAGAGGCATCCAGAAGCTTTAAACTGCGCATACCATCGCCGATTTGAGTTAGCAGTTGGTGGATCTTTGTTGAACTTCGTCCTGAAGTGTCGTTGCACTGTTATGACTGACTGATGTGAGTGCATTTCAAGCACGACATATGCTTTCTCGGCTCCTGTCGCCATTTTGTCTCACTGCGCTCTCGAGCGGTCTGGTGGTAGAAACCTGAAGTGCGGCTTCAGCCGAACAAAACTTTATGAGTTTTTCTACGTATCTGTAGTGTGTCGTGACCATATGTCAATGAATGGAGCTACAGTGAATTTATGAAATCGCTTCAATCATTTGTAATAGCCCTGTATATAAAGAAAGGAAAGGAGGTACTTCTTTTTTGGGTAGTTCAGTTCAATGTGTTTAAGAATTATTTCAGTCCTATACAATGTGCAGTACAGAATTCGATGAACCACGCACTAACCTTACGCCACACATACAAACTAATAAGTCGAGAATAAAAATAGCTATCACTTTAGGGCAAACTCTAAATAGAACTTTGATATGTTAGCTACATTTCAAAGCAAATAATGTATGACATAACGTAAACCAAAGGTAAACTACTAGTAACATGAAAATTCCCCATAAGCACATGCAATGGCTTACTTTATTTCAAAGATGAACCATAAACATAACGAATTACGAAAAGATTGTCAGTTCATTATCAAGCTAACATATTTGACTATGAGATGTTTAAAGTGTCAGTCTTTTTTTAGTGAATAGTTTCCTTAAAATCGGATGAGAAGTGTTTCTGAGAGGCCATCACTTTTGCGCTAGCGAAGTTCCTATTGTAAAAATATCGCACCAAGAAAAGATTTTACTGTCATGTTTCTGTAAATATATTTGAATGAAAGCGCATTTTTTATTTTAATATACGCCCTAATTCTTGGTCAATGGCTTCATTGTTTCCACAAGGAGATCCGCGCAATTCGCTGTGGCGTGCTGCCGTCCAGGGAGCTGCTATTTAAATAAGAGCGCGCGATGCCGCCTTGTGCCTGCTTTACGGAGTGCAAAGGGCTAAACAAAGGATGGGGCCCTTCCACGTCCACGCCAACGTAGTGACCAAACCAAAAGTTCTACTGTCTCCTCCGTATAACATGTTAGTTTTTGAATCAGTAGTCACAGGATGCGGGCTGTCATATCAGTGCGTCTGGGTATGATCACTCATTAACATGGTCCATCAGGAGATAGAAAGTGGACGAAAGCGATCGAAGGGTAGCGGTTGTAAGGACAGAGGAGAAAAAGTGGCAAGGCAAGCGCCAGGGGAAAAAAACCTCTGCGACAGTAGGACGGGTAGTAAGGGCAGTAGCGGCTTACTATCTGCGACAGTGCATGCAAGGTGTGGTTGAGTTAGTTCGAGGTATCGTGAATCGTTACCTTTGTCGTTGCGGAAGCTCGCTGTGGGGCTTGCTGCAGTTTCTGCGTCCCTGCAACAGTTCAGGGTCGTCATACATTAGGGGGCGATCGGTCATAGATCGGCTCACAGACAGAGTAGGGGGTGTGTGTGGCTGGTTTGCGTGTGTACAGTGTGGTTTCCCTGCGGTTGCCTGTTTTTCGGTGGGTCGAACATCTGGTGCTACCAGTAGTAACTGTGTTGCAGGGGCTCGCCAGTACTGTCGTGTTAGCGTGCTATGGACCATAGATGTTTAGTTCCTTGCCAATAGTGTCTTTGGTCTATTATGTTTGCGTCTATGGTTGTGGTCGTAGTTATCCAGAGAAAGGATAAACGGGTTGTGCGAGGGTCTCGTGCTACTGAAAAGTCGTGTGGAGAGTTTTTGGAATACCTGCAAGATGATATCTAGCCGATATTACCGGTGAAGGTCCGCGGTGCGCGTGGAGCGCGGAGCGTTGCTTATGATTCTGAGTACTTTGTTCTGTATGCGATGCAGACGGCGCAGGCGTGTGGGCGCAGCGTATCCCCAGACAGGGGCTGCGTACGTCATCAGGGGTCGAATAAGTGTCATGTACGTGGACCTAGACACCCTCATATTCAGTGTGCTACGCCTGTTAAGCATAGATAGCTACTGAGAACATAAGAATCGTTTTCGACGCTAGTAATAGTCCAGTCATTTATTCACTGTGCTTACTATTCGTTTCTCTTCTGCACCAGTCTCGGCTGATGCCTCATCCACTTGTGTGTTGGATTCTAGCTGACGCCTGTTTTAGTCAGCTCAGCTTCCACACGCCCAGGCGATGCAGTGGGTGACCTCGGTGATGCAGTGGTGTACCGGCTGGCAGGCGGCAGCCATCCCCAGTGTGGAAGTTGAGTCTCGTGCTGGCTGCTGGAGTGTCCTCAGTCCCACTCCAAATTTTATGATGACACTTGACGACCCATCAGCAGTGTGCCTGGAATCGGTATTCTTGCTGTCAGTTGATCTTCCCCCTACAAGCCTGGTAGCTTTCAGTAGTACTCGGAGGCACCTGGGTGTCAAACAGGAATGTGGACAATCAATAAGCACTATTGCTGGCTGCCAGTGTGAAGTTCAGCACTGACAGCAGTCTCTGATGTGGTGTTGTTGAAACACAGTTTCTCCATTACTAGATGGCAGGCGGCTAGCAGCGTGAAGTTCGTCGGGTGAAGATGATCACCTTGAGTACATCATCAGTTGTCGGGGAGCTGGAAAACTGGAGTATCCAAATACAGCTAGAGCGAGGCTCAGTTGATATGATCGCATATGTCCTCCTTAGTTTGCCATATTCACTTAAGAGGTTGTTAACTGTTGATAAGGTCTTCGATATCTGTTCTTGTGTAAGAAATAGAGTTTCTTGTGCCATGTCTTATCAGCTAACAAATGTGTTTCTCTCTTCCTTTGGGTTTCTGTCACAGTCTTCTTTCTGCTGAATGCATATTTCTCACTCAGTGAAAGGTATTACAATGTGTCGAAGGCTCGATCCACTTGAAATATACTGGTATGCATTCTGCTTCAGCCTCTGTCTCTGGGTTAACACTATATTGCCTATGGCAGTGCAAATAAGCTTTAATAACAATTTCCAATATCCTACATCCAACTGTTCTGTGTCATAAAGTCATAACAGTTGTCCAGTGGGGATGTCGAAGAGGCGATAAAGCTAGTGGAAGAATATTTCAGAAAATGAATAAACAGGCAAGGGGGGACAGATAAGCACATTGCCCAAAACGTTTATCATTTTAATATCGACTTTAGCTACATAATGGCATTGGTTGACCAAAGAAGATGATCCACAAGTTTCTTCAGAGATGTTGTATACAGCTAATGTCACATGCTGATCATTAGATCCCACAGAGCTAGCAAATTGCGAGATGTTGACTACTATGTTTCACTTCCTTTTCCAAATAGTCTCTTACGTTTTCCGTGAGATTAGGATCGAGTGGATTCCCAGAAAAGGTGAGGTGTGACAGGGTGTTTGACAAACCAAGACCATACGCGTACTGAACGGTGAACAGCTGTTGTCATCCTGCAAGATGGGAATATGTACAGCACACTCATCGCTAAGCTGTAGAGGAAAGAGAAAGACTTCGTCACTGAAAATGGGGAAATAAATTTCTTGATTCTCTTTCACTGTAACCTAAGTGTGTGTTCGCTAACACATTGTATGAAAGACATTCCCTATACATCACAGAACCACCTCTGGCTTGAACTACGCCCTCTGTTTGCTCCACCTGGAACGCCTCATTGGGCCACTGACGCCTTGCGTCATTCATTTGAAGAGAGGCAAGGTCGCCATCTTCCTGAATGCGAGTTTTTAGCTGGCAGAAGTGGGATCTCTCATGGAAAATAAAGGTCTACAGAGAAAACATACGGAGGTACAGAGAAATTCTCTCTATATTTCAAATTTAAATTTACAATTATTCTGTCTAATGTTTGTTCCACGTCACATTTTAGTAATTCAGAAGATGATTTGTTTGTTTGTTTTTCTGTTTCCTATGTTGTGAGTCTTTTTAAGGTGAAATTGACTCCCAGTTAGAAAGAAATATCACGTGAGGAGTAATAAAAGGAAGATACCATACAAAGAGCCGATCGACAAGCAGATAGACAGCGTAGATAAATGGATGTAGATAGAAAAGCATGTTTGTAGGAAGTCGTTTCATCCACCTTCTTGTCTATAGATGAGAGAAACTGCATTAGGTTAAAATTACACAGTGCATGTATGAATATACCAGCATGACAGATGAAGGGTTAAGGCATGTTAAGTTATTTCAAACGGTAGCAAAGTACACTACAGTGTATACGTAAGTTATCGTACAGGACTAAACGTCCACCTTGTAAACTATTTCTATTGTTACAAGTAGTAAATAAACATATGATTTCTTGCATCTTTTGGAACGATTTTAGGCCACTGAGCCAACGCTTTTAGCTTTTATACAAGAAAAAGTATTGAAGGACATAGAGCCAGTGTACATATAAGGCAATTTCATACATAATCTCTTGAGGAATACTTTCGGTTACTGTTTAATGAGGCTAATTTCTGATGAACTACGTACGTACAAAATGTTTGTAAGAATCAACTGTTTAGTAGGTAGTAATGTGCAGATGGTCCAGCAGATGACACAAGACTGGCGTGTGTGTCTCACTCACGCTTACGAGACAGGAAGGAAAGCACAGTAAGACGGCCGGCGGCTACAAAAGTGAGAGTAGGGGCCGGCTGACCCACTTCATGCAGGATGAGACCGCAGAGGCGGGGAGCGAACACCGCAAGGTGGCAGGGGCGCCACCTTGTCTGGTTTCACCCTTACTCCTTACGAACTGGTTTCCTCACGACCAGACAACAGTGGGGGCTGTGAGTCACCCACCAAAGCAGACGCCGATGGGGGCGTACTGGGTACGCCTTTCTCCGATGCAGAGTTTGGACATTGACAAAAACAACTCTTCAAATGACAGCAGAATTCAAGCAACGACACGAGCTGGTATCACATGAAATGGAGCTAAACTAATCAATAATCTGAAATGGGTGTTAACTTGAGCTTTTGTACCGCACCGTGAACTACGGGATCAAACGGTATATCCAGTTAACCCATTCCAATACCACATGCCGTAACTGTTTTCTTCCATCTTATCGTCATGGGCACCTCATATAACTACGCTCTTCTCTAGTACATGCAGGGTGCAACAATCCATAGAGGTCCTTGATAAATAGCCTATAAGCAACGCCAGCCAACACAATAATTCGAGAGTGGACTCCTGCAGTCCAGTCGACGAAGAACATATGCTTATGCTAAATCAACGTCATATTGAGAACCTGATTCCTCAGTAATGAGCCTTGAGTATGCCCATGCCAGCTGTCATTAATAGATGAGATGCGACAGAGAATGACAGCAACAGTGACGGATTTCTCCTCGCCAAGAAGCAAGGACAATGTCACGACTTTTCACTGAGCAACTAGACTTTCGCCCCAAAGACGAGGTGGAATGAAACATCGTCCCCATGATAAGCGTGAGTATTGGGACAAGGGAGGCATCAGGTCACTCTGCATTGTTGCCAGATGTATCCAAGATGGCGGCGATGACGTCATCCAAGATGGCGGTCGAGATGTCATTCAAGATGGAGGAAAGTTTGAATTTTGGGCTACCTCCACTAACCTAACCCCCCAGAAAATCGTGGGAAGTTCAAATTCCAACAGGATAATGCGCCACACCTCAGTTATCTCTACTAAGCAAAGAAAATCACGGGAAGATAGGTCACTTTGGCTAATCTAAGTCATCCGACCGGCACTTCATCGTAAGAACTGGTACCAACTTTAAATTCCAACAGGATAATGCATCACACCCTGGTTATCTCTCCTAAGCAAAGAAAATTGCGGTAAGATAGCTTACTTGGCCTACCTCCTCTATCCTAAGTCACCAGACCGCCACTTCCTTATACGAACTGGCGCCAAGTCTGAATTCCGACAGGATAATGCATCACACCCCAGTTATCTCTACTAAGCAAAGAAAATCGCTGGAAGATAGCTCAATTGGGCTACCTCCACTAACCTAAGTCAACCGACCACCAATTCCTCTTACGAACTGGCGCCAAGTTTCAATTTTGGGAGTAAACAAAGATCACTTCTGGTTTCGCTGCTAATTTAAGAAAATCGCGTGAATGAAAGCACATTTATACTAACCTCAGTCGCCCAACCACCACCTCCTCCTAAGGATTCGTTGGAAAAAAGGACTTGTCTTTATTATTTAAACAATTTCATGCAGATGTGTTCTCCACTGGGTGCAGACCCCAACTGACTTAGTACATTTCGTCGCCACCAGAGGGTGCGTACATTTTGTTCGCCATGTGCTCTAGGACACAGTCACTGCACGATCCCATTACATAATCGAACATCGTTTGCTCTCTCTCGCGCGCGTTTATAGCGGGATATGCTGCTCGTGTGCGGCCAGCGAGCGCGCGACTGCTGACATAACAGCCTGCAGCCTGCAGGTTCCTACACACGCCACAGATAGTCTTCTGCAAATATCCTAACCAAACTGACTAAATACATCGCTCCTCTGTCGTATGAATTACCTAAGTACTCAACTCGATTTCAGTTTTAATCATATTCAATAACTGAATGTACCATTTCCATATTCAATGCTCAAATGAGAAGTTCCACCTTTTCCCACTAGAAGCACAGTGTTCCTTCACGACGTAGCACCCCACGCCCCTAGAATGCTGCACTCCTATTGGCTACTGCATTAGTCACGTGATTCTACGTCATAGAACCCCAGATGTTGGCCTGTAGGGGGAAAATGACTCAGGCTGCGCTAGGCTGCTGGGGAGAATAAGGAAGGAGTGCACACTATTTATTTTTAAACATTTTGTTTAGGCATGGATTACATTTATCATACTGATACAAAACACACGCTCTCACATGCTTGGGGCCATCTCACACACCCCACAGACCTGCAAATTACTTCTAAATAACGCTCTTCAGACACGCAAACAACTCCTAAATTAACCAAATAATTTCAGTATACACTTGCAGACTACTCCTAAGTAATGAAAAACAGTAACGTGTAGACACACTCAGTACTCATAAACTGTACAAATAGCGCATGTCACTCTCGCGGAGAGAGAGGATAACAGCATAATGGCGATAACCGCGGGAGACTTATCACAGAATAGCAACCAAGGTTTAATGCAAAGCATAACACGAGACAGCCACGGCTCAGATATAAAGCAGATAGGAATCTTAGGAGAGTCATTGGATGCAACATACTAACACACTCCTTTGATGCACCAACAGGACAGAGCCAAAACAAATTCCTTTCTTTAGCTGTAGGCCTCTGGACGCGAAAATGTTGGAATTTCATTGGTCAGCCTCGTCTGAAGTAGTAGTTTTGGAAAATTATTGGGAAGTGGAAGGACGCTCGGAGAGAATTGACACTTGTCATTAGATGACTGCTCGTGAGAGGCTTGGATTGGGTCTTGAAGAAGGGGCTAATGTTGTGAGGGAAGACACGGAGAAATAAGGTGACAGTTTGTCTGCTTCTAGAGAGAGAATCACTTCGAACTCTGCTTGCCAAGAAGCAGTCATTTCACTTTTCAGCTCCAACTGGAGGACGACGTAACGTTTGTCTTAGGCAGCTTTTCGGGATTCACAGGCATCGTCCAACACAGTGACCGCTGAGAACAGCACTGGCGGACAATACAATGACGCTGTGAAAAAAAATGCAGTAAGATATGTGTAGCTCGCAAATGTACTCAGTAAATGTTAGGAAGGAGCCCTTCTGGCATTTTTACTTTTATGAACTCAAATTTTGCCAATCACTGTCGTCAAATTACGAAAACGGGTCTGTGTGTTAATATGTAATCACATACCCTTCGATTCCTTGTCTTGAATCTCCTCCAACCTTAATCACCTGTTCTTGTGTTAATTCGTCAGTGAATAGGATGTTATTAAACATGTTCGTATTATACTTCACTGGAAGTACTGCACTCGTTTTGTGTGAGGATTGATAATAAACGATATAACTTATGGTAACTTAGAATTTCATGGCTTATGTCTCTCACCTGGTCACAGAATTAAATTAATGTCACTATTCCACTATCCTTTTAAAGTCTGTAGAACATAATTTAGCGACAGTTAAACATCTTCGCGTAACCAATGTTAGTTTACAGTCTTCATTTGGCACCTAGATAAGGATACAGGTTAATTACACAAATGCGTAGGAGGTGCGGTAGTGCAAATTGAGCGTATCATGTGTTGATCATCGTCTAATATTTCGTTTCATGTTTAGAGAGTTTTTAAACGAAGTATATTTGAATGGAGAGGATTTAGTATCAATCTGACCTGACATATAAACTAATGCATGAATAAAATCTATAAACAAATAAATGTAATGCGTGATCCGACAGGGTCCACACGCACATAATAATAATAAATAAATGAATAATGTACTTTATTTGGTGATCTAAGAAGATGATAAACAGAACTGGAATTAAAATCATAGGCCATTTCAGTTAGTAGCCTTTTCGTGGAAAGAGTATACTTTCTTCATTGCAGTACATATTATTGTTCATGCAAATGTCAAGAATAAGACTGCATATCTGTCTCCGGAGAATAACAACGCGTGAACGAATGGAACGTTAACCGGGACTCGCAACGGAAAAGCAACAGCATTCCTTCGATGAAATTTGATGACTCTTCCAAGAAGTACAATAAAATTGCAAAGAGATAATCTACGCAGTTTCATTATGCAGTTTCGTTACACTCATTACCGTTGCTGTATGCTTATTTACCCTCACTCTAGAACCTAGAGTTCCTATTCGCAGCCGTCTCTTTACTTTCTGTTCGTGACACTCCGCCTTCCGTTTTTAGCGTAAGTGAATAACCGCAAGATAATTAACAGACGAACAATAATATCACCCGACCTTTCAGAGACATTAGGTCAGATGCAATCTACACACACAAATTTAGCTGCATGGGGGAGGGAACGGGGGGATGGTTGGGCACATTAGCAATTACCACTTCGTCATGAACTGCCTCTGCAGAAAGAGCAACTCTGGCCTTTCTGATGACGTCATTTGAGACCGCGATTTTACATTGCCTTAAAAGATGCACTGTCGCCGCTTTCCCTGACGTGGACCGCGTGACTCACGTCAGCTGACGCTACTAAACACAGGGCAAGCGTGCGCAGGTGCAGTAACTGCCCCCGGGGAATGCTCACTTCCGTTCTGTTTGTTTCTCCGGATAGGCCGCCTGATGTGTTGCCGTGCGAAAGTGGTGCGGTTGGCGAGACTGCGGGGAATGTGCAGTCTGTTTTATCTCCAATCTTACCTAATAATCGTTTGTCTCCTTGTTAAGTCGTAAAGGGTACCTAGAACGCATTCTCAGTAGATTTAAGCAGAGGTAGGTACGAGGGGGAATGTTTACTGGACGGAAATACGTACTGCTCGCTGGCTGACGTATCACGCTGCATGCTCACAGAACAAATGTTGCAGTGGGAACTTGTCGGTCAGTTTCTTGCATTAGTCTGAGATTAGCGACCTACATAAACACGTGCAATCGGCAGCAGAGACAAAGTAGAGCCAGTGAAAGGAAGAAAGAACAATCGTCTTTCAGCGAGACATAAGTCCTTTAATCTATTAATCGAAATCACCATCGAAAGAAATGCATGGCTTGAAGGTACAGCAAATAAACAGACATGATGATGACGATGATGACGATGTTGATGTTGATAATGATGATGATACGATAACGATAGTAAATAAACAAAAATATTTTCTAAAGCATCCAGCGGAGAAAGAAGTAATCCCACTAGACTATTTAAAAATTTTACCTTATTAAGCACTACTGGTTTCGACAGTTGCTCATTTTCAAGTTGCGGTCCCAGAAAACATAACGAGACGCCAAATTAAACGAAAATTACAAAGTAAAAAACAAAAAAACCTGTAGAACTGTATTAGATGCAGTGCTTTCTCAATCACAGCAATTACCTGTAAATACAGGGTTATTACAAATGATTGAAGCGATTTCACAGCTCTACAATAACTTTATTATTTGAGATATTTTCACAATGCTTTGCACACACATACAAAAACTCAAAAAGTTTTTTTAGGCATTCACAAATGTTCGATATGTGCCCCTTTAGTGATTCGGCAGACATCAAGCCGATAATCAAGTTCCTCCCACACTCGGCGCAGCATGTCCCCATCAATGAGTTCGAAACGGTAAGGCTTCTGCTTTAGCCTTTTCCGTAAGATTTTCCAAACCGTCGGCTGTGGTACGTTTAGCTCCCTGCTTGCTTTATTCGTCGACTTCCGCGGGCTACGCGTGAAACTTGCCCGCACGCGTTCAACCGATTCTTCGCTCACTGCAGGCCGACCCGTTGATTTCCCCTTATAGAGGCATCCAGAAGCTTTAAACTGCGCATACCATCGCCGAATGGAGTTAGCAGTTGGTAGATCTTTGTTGAACTTCGTCCTGAAGTGTCGTTGCACTGTTATGACTGACTGATGTGAGTGCATTTCAAGCACGACATACGCTTTCTCGTCTCCTGTCGCCATTTTGTCTCACTGTGCTCTAGAGCGCTCTGGCGGCAGAAACCTGGAGTGCGGCTTCAGCCGAACAAAAGTTTATGAGTTTTTCTACGTATCTGTGGTGTGTCGTGACCATATGTCAATGAATGGAGCTACAGTGAATTTATGAAATCGCTTCAATCATTTGTGATAGCCCTGTATATGTGGGTATATCATCTTTGTCGATTAAAAAATGGTTCAAATGGCTCTGAGCACTATGGGACTTAACATCTGAGGTCATCAGTCCGCTAGACTTAGAACTACTTAAACCTAACTAACCTAAGGACAGCACACACACATCCATGCCCAAGGCAGGATTCAAACCTGCGACCGTAGCAACCGCGTGGTTCCGGACTGAAGCGCCTAGAACCGCTCGACCACAGCGGCCGGATGTCGATTAAATAATGCTTGCTTTTGCATTATGAAGTATCCTGTGCATATAGAGCCTGCATGTGTCATCTGGGTTAAGCACTATTCATGTTGCTTAATTAATGTGCGCTATAGTCTTACAGGAGATGGCATTAGAGAAAAGTAGAAAATACCTGGCAAAGAAGTTGTTGACTTATTGATTAGTCTGCCCTCTGACGGCCTTCTGTCTTTTGACAGGAGGTGCTCATCAGTGTGGTTAGAACTTATTCTTACACATACTATAGCCTTCCTCTTCAAAGAATTTCAAACTCCTGCAAAAAAAAAAAAAAAAAAAAAAAAAAAAAAAAAACGGCTAACGGCTATCCTAGAATTGGGTCACATGCATGAAACACATGCTCACGTATGGGGTGGACGTTGTTGCGGGTGTGGTTTACACTTACGCATTAAAATTTCCTCATAGCCTGAAATATATCTGCTTACGGTAGGTGGACAGGATGACTATGCTATAAAACTGCTTCATTACATACATCGTTGATTAACTGTTTCTGTTAAGATGTAGAGGCTTGTCTCACTAGAGGTCAGATAGATACTGCCTACAGGAAAATTAAAGAGACCTTTGGAGAGAAGAGAACCACTTGTATGAATATCAAGAGCTCAGATGGCAACACAGTTCTAAGCAAAGAAGAGAAGGCAGAAAGGTGGAAGGAGTATATAGAGGGTTTATACAAGGGCGATGTACTTGAGGACAATATTATGGAAATGGAAGAGGATGTAGATGAAGATGAAATAGGAGATAAGATACTGCGTGAAGAGTTTGACAGAGCACTGAAAGACGTGAGTCGAAACAAGGCCCCGGGACTAGACAACATTCCATTAGAACTACTGATGGCCTTGGGAGAGCCAGTCATGACAAAACTCTACCATCTGGTGAGCAAGATGTATGAGACAGGCGAAATACCCACAGACTTCAAGAAGAATACTGGTAGAAGCGGACCTCGGGGAAGATCAGTTTGGATTCCGTAGAAATGTTGGAACACGTGAGGCAATACTAACCTTACGACTTATCTTAGAAGAAAGATTAAGAAAAGACAAACCTACGTTTCTAGCATTTGTAGACTTAGAGAAAGCTTTTGACAACGTTAACTGGAATACTCTCTTTCAAATTCTGAAGGTGGCAGGGGTAAAATACAAGGAGCGAAAGGCTATTTACAATACAGAAACCAGATGGCAGTTATAAGAGTCGAGGGGCATGAAAGTGAAGCAGTGGTTGGGAAAGGAGTGAGACAGGGTTGTAGCCTCTCCCCGATGTTATTCAATCTGTATATTGAGCAAGCAGTAAAGGAAACAAAAGAAAAATTCGGAGAAGGTATTAAAATTCATGGAGAAGAAGTAAAAACTTTGAGGTTCGCCGATGACATTGTAATTCTGTCAGAGACAGCAAAGGACTTGGAAGAGCAGTTGAACGGAATGGACAGTGTCTTGAAAGGAGGATATAAGATGAACATCAACAAAAGTAAAACGAGGATAATGGAATGTAGTCAAATTAAATCGGGTGATGCTGAGGGAATTAGATTAGGAAATGAGACACTTAAAGTAGTAAAGGAGTTTTGCTATTTAGGGAGCAAAGTAACTGATGATGGTCGAAGTAGAGAGGATATAAAATGTAGACTGGCAATGGCAAGGAAATCGTTTCTGAAGAAGAGAAATTTGTTAACATCGAGTATAGATTTAAGTGTCAGGAAGTCGTTTCTGAAAGTATTTGTATGGAGTGTAGCCATGTATGGAAGTGAAACATGGACGATAACCAGTTTGGACAAGAGGAGAATAGAATCTTTCGAAATGTGGTGCCACAGAAAAATGCTGAAGATAAGGTGGGTAGATCACGTAACTAATGAGGAAGTATTGAATAGGATTGGGGAGAAGAGAAGTTTGTGGCACAACTTGACTAGAAGAAGGGATCGGTTGGTAGGACATGTTTTGAGGCATCAAGGGATCACAAATTTAGCATTGGAGGGCAGCGTGGAGGGTAAAAATCGTAGAGGGAGACCAAGAGATCAATACACTAAGCAGATTCAGAAGGATGTAGGTTGCAGTAGGTACTGGGAGATGAAGAAGCTTGCACAGGATGGAGTAGCATGTAGAGCTGCATCAACCCAGTCTCAGGACTGAAGACCACAACAACAACAACAACAAGTTCTGTTTAGAATGGGGCAGTGATCCGTCGTACACAAACGGCATGCGGTGTCTTACTAGTAAGGTAACTTTGTCCAGCTGAACTAACACCAGACATATTCTAACGCCAACACAACCTGAGAACGAAAAATAGAAGATGCCTAATGTAGAAGACAGTTCTGTTCTGTTTTGTCATCATAATTATGGAGGACAAATGAGTAGTAGAAAATACTACCAATAACAAATGAGTAATGAGAGCGAACAAAGCGGCGTCGGTGTCATCTACGCTGGTACGTAAGTGGCAGCCACACCTGAGTGACACGCATTCCATCATTACACACTCGTGATATGAGCTGGGTTCTTTGAAGGTGCAGTCCTACGTGTCTTCTCCTTCCGTCAGCGCGGCACTGCCGGCGCCCTGTGCTGTGGTTCTGCTCCAGCAACTGCTCCACATTTCTTCCAAGAACTCGATAATGACTGACAATGACTAGTCTTGCGGCGTTAGTTTCAACAATCTGCTCCACTGAGAACTGTTCTGATTCTGTATATGTACACACTGCTGTTTTTCTTCACCAAATTAATTGTCTCGTGGTTAAAGCAGAATTAAATATGTTCATTTTTTACCAAAATACGTTTGCTGCAGTCATAATTCCTTTTACCTCAATTTTCTTTTAAATGTTGTACAAAACTGTAAAGATTAAAATTTAAAAGTTACCTCCCAATGTCTCCAGCAATGACATGTTTCTTACTGGATCGAGTATGGCTCACACCACAATTTCCTCGTATTCTTTGTTGAACTTCGAATGCGTCCACATACACTATGTGCTCAAAAGTATCCGGACACCCCCAAAAATATACGTTTCTCATATCAGGTACGTTGTGCTCCCACCTACTACTAGCGACCTCAGTAGTCATTAGACATCGTGAGAGAGCAGAATGTGGCGCTCAGCGGAACTCAACGGACTTCGAACATGGTCAGGTCATTGGGTATCACTTGTGTCATACATCTGTAAGCGAGATTTCCACACTCCTAAACATCCCTAGGTCCACTGTTTTCCGATGTGATAGTGAACTGGAAACGTGAAGAGACACGTACAGCGCAAAAGCGTACAGGCCGGCCTCGTCTGTTGACTGACAGAGACCGCCGACAATTGAAAAGGGTCGTAATGTGTAATAAGCAGACATCTATCCAGGCCATAGCACAAGAATTCCAAACTGCATCAGGATCCACTGCAAGTACTATGACAGTTAGGCGGGAGGTAAGAAAACTTGGATTTCACAGTCAAGCGGCTGCTCATAAACTAAACATCACGCCGGTAAATGCCAAATGACGCCTCGCTTGGTGTAAGGAGCGGAAACATTGAACGACTGAACAGTGGAAAAGCGTTGTGTAGAGTGACGAATCACGGTAGACAATATGGCTATCCGATGGCAGGGTGTGGGTATG
Organism: Schistocerca nitens; assembly: GCF_023898315.1. Classification (NCBI taxonomy): domain Eukaryota; kingdom Metazoa; phylum Arthropoda; class Insecta; order Orthoptera; family Acrididae; genus Schistocerca; species Schistocerca nitens. The sequence goes on from NC_064620.1 coordinate 46,569,863, forward strand.
GCGAATGCTCGGTGAACGTCATTTGCCAGCGTGTGTAGTGCCAACAGTAAAATTGAGATGCGGTGGTGTAATGGTGTGGTCGTGTTTTTCATGGAGGTGGCGTGCACCCTTTCTTGTTTTGAGTCGGAGTATCACAGAACAGGCCTCAATTGATGTTTTAAGCATCTTCTTGCTTTGCACTATTGAAGAGCAATTCAGCACGCTGGAGCACCTGTTCATAATGCACGGCCTGTTGCGCAGTGGTTACACGACAATAACATCCTTGTAACGGGCTGGCCTGCAGAGAATCCTGACTTGAATCCTATAGAAAACCTTTATGATGTTTTGGAACGCCGACTTCGTGCCAGGCCTCACCGACCGACATCGATACCTCTCCTCAGTGCAGCACTCCGTGAAGAATGGGCTGCCATTCCCCGAGAAACCTTCCAGCATCTGATTGAACGTATGCCTGCGAGAGCAGAAGCAGTCATCTACGCTAAGGGTGGGCCAACACGTTACTGAATTCCAGTATTACCGATGGAAGGCACCGCGATCTCGTAAGTCATTCTCAGCCAGGTGTCTGGATACTTCTGACCACATAGTGCATATGCAGTGTGGACCAAAACTCCAGCGACCGACGTTCAAAGGTTGCTCAGTGATACCATCTGATCAGGTTGGATTAATGAACCCACGATGTCCAGCAGCCTCTTACAGAGTAATAACCTAATTAAGATTTATCTGTTATCAAAGCCACCCTAGTTTCTTTGAAAATACCTTCACCACGCGAACCGTGGCAAGGCACCTCAATTAATGCCTATGTTTGATACTAGTAGACTTCTTTGGCTAGGAATGCCCTTTATACCAGTGCTACTCTGCATTTTATGTCCTTCTTGCTCCGTCCATCATGCGTTACTTTGTTGCCTAGGTAGCAGAATTACTTAACTTCATCTGCTTCGTAATCACCAATCCTCATCTTAAGTTTCTTGCTGTTCTCATTTCTGCTGCTTCTCATTACTTTCGTCTTTCGTCGATTTACTCTCAACCCGTATTCTGTACTCATTAGTCTGTTCATTCCATCCAGCAGATCCAGTAATTCTTTTTTACTTTCTCTGACGATACCAATGTCATCAGTGGATTTTATTAGTGTTATACTTTAACCCTGACATTTAATACCTCTCCGTTTACACGCAGGTCCTGCACGCTGCCACATAAGCGCCCAGCAACAGAGAAAGCGAGAAGATTCGCGTGAGTGGGCTCATTGCCGCAGAACGTGGTGAACCTGCCCCACGGCCGCTTGAGGGCTCGGTGCGCGCGGCGGGACGGCCACAGCTAACAAAACGGCCGGCTGTGCAGACATTTGCATTTTGAGAGCGGACTCTGTCCCCGCTGTCAAGCCTCCGGCGGGCGCTGCATTAATCAGGTTTGCCGGCGACAGGTTGTTTGCGCACGGCAGATGGAAGTGTGGGTGGGGATGGGAGGGGGGGTGGGGGGGGGAGGCGTCTGTCCGCAAGGAGCAGCGCAGGGTGACATCAGCCAGCCGCGGACCCGGCAATTGCTCCAACTCCGCTGTCGCTCCAGCCAGCCGGGCTTGCGCTCCGCCGGCCGAAGTGGCCGTGCGGTTAAAGGCGCTGCAGTCTGGAACCGCAAGACCGCTACGGTCGCAGGTTCGAATCCTGCCTCGGGCATGGATGTTTGTGATGTCCTTAGGTTAGTTAGGTTTAACTAGTTCTAAGTTCTAGGGGACTAATGTCCTCAGCAGTTGAGTCCCATAGTGCTCAGAGCCATTTTGAGCCAGCTTGCGCTCCTTGTGAGACATTCTGGGTCCAGTAGATACACTGCCATTGCAAAATCCCGTGTGTATTCAAAATGCCTTCCCTGACCTAGGAAGTTAATGAAGAGCCGGTCACGCCTTTGACACCCTAACTGAATTTATTGTGCAATACGGAATTAATGACGCTAGCTGTGGACGTTAAAGTGGAGAACTGAATAGTATGAGGGTCACTCCGAAAGAAACGCACACTATTTTTTTTAAATCCATCTTGTATTCTACATGTTCTTCAGTTTTACAGTGTGTAGATACATCCTTTCGAACAATAATTTCATTTCTCCGCATAATTTACATCACTCTCAACTGCCTTACGCCATCTTGGAACCAGCGCCTGTATACACGCACGGTAAAATTCTGGACCAACCTGTTGGAGCCACTGTTTGGTGGCGTGCACAAGGGAGTCATCATCTTCAAATCTTCTTCCACGAAGAGAGTCTTTCAGTTTCCCAAAGAGTCACACAGAGCCAGGTCAGGACTGTAAGGCGGGTGTTTCAGTGTTGTCCATCCGAGTTTTGTGATCGCTTCCATGGTTTTTTGACTGACATGTGGCCGTGCATTGTCGTACAACAGCAAAACATCCTGCTTTTGCCGATGTGGTCGAACACGACTCAGTCGAGCTTGAAGTTTCTTCAGTGTCGTCAGATATGCATCAGAATTTATGGTGGTTCCACTTGGCGTGATGTTCACATGCAAGAGTCCTTCGGAATCGAAAAACACCGTAGCCGTAACTTTTCCAGCAAAAGGTGTGGTTTTGAATTTTGTTTCTTTGGTGAATTTGCATAATGCCACTCCATTGATTGCCTCTTCGTCTCTGGTGAAAGATGATGGAGCCATGTTTCATCACCTGTCACAATTCTTCCAAGAAATTCATCTCCACCATTCTCGTACTGTTCCAAAAGTTCGCTGTATACCGTTTTTCTTGTTTCTTTGTGAGCCACTGTCAACATCCTCGGAACCCACCAGGCACGAACCTTTTTTAACGCCAACACTTTCAGTATTCTGCAAACACTTCCTTCCCCTATCCCAACGCAGCGTGACAATTCGTTCACTGTGATGTGTCTGTCAGCGGTCACCAATTCGTTAACCCTCTGCACATTGTCTGGAGTGTGTGCAGTGCGAGGCCTGCCGCTGCGAGGCCAATCCTCTATATTGCCGTGCCCGTTTTCATCACGTAACCTGCTTGCCCACCGACTAACTGTACTGCGATTGACAGCAGCATCTCCATACACCTTTTTCAACCTCTTGTGGATGTTTCCCACTGTCTCGTTTTCACAGCACAGGAATGCTATGACAGTACGTTGCTTCTGACGAACGTCAAATGTAGCAGCCATCTTGAAGACATGTTGTGACGGCGCCACTCACGGGAACAGATTGAACTAAGTTTGAAAACAAGCGGGAAGGACGTATCTACACACTGTAAGACTTTCACACATGCAGAATGAAAACTGTATTTCTACAAAAATAGTGTGCATTTCTTTTGGAGTGACCCTAGTATTAACGTAATAAAATGAAACACCTACAGCTATCATTTTGATGTTATTTTATTATATTTCAACCAGTTTCGGTGACTCAGTACATCAAAATCAGTCTCTAACTGACGCTGAAGGAGTAAACTCCAAACGTGTATACGACCCCATCAGTGGCGTACAGCTGCAGGGCGGGCAAAATAGAAGTGACCCGGACTAGTGGATACGATTCGACATGAATGTATGTACATAACCACTTCCCATGACGCACACACAGCGCCACGTGTTGTACACCGGTATAAAGCGTAGTGTGGGCTGTCACAGCGTCAGTCGAACAGTGCAAAGGGGCCGATGGTATTCACAGTGGAGCAGCCGGTGTTCGCTGTGGAAAAATACGTGATAAGAAATTCATGGAAAAGGCGTGGTCAGTTTTGACATCTTCAACTTTTATAGTCCTGTCTTCCTCAGTTGCGTGTAATATTACGGTATATTAATAATTTTTACTTAGGGACCGTCTGACAGCAACTGAAAAAAACACAAATTTAGTGCCATACGCGTTTCGCCTTTATTTTCTGCAAGGCATCATCAGTGGCCTGGAATATGTACATATGTTAGCTATTTTATTTACATTTTTGTCATTGTGCCTATAGGTTATAAACAGTTCTGGTGGTTGGTATTTCCTATTAAGTAGTAATGTTTTGAACTGTACTTACAGGTTGCGTGGACAATTTCCTACATATTACGCTCCTGTTGCATTTCCGGTGTTGTTCTTCTTCTTATGAACGCCAATTTGCGGTTTTTTTCCACAACACTATGCACTGAACGCTTGTTTTAAAGCAATGTTTTGGTTTCTGTTGCCGACTGTCAAATGTTTTTGCCAAAGATCGAATGTTATTGCCAAACTTATGAGTGTAACTATTGAAGTATCTGTGGTCTGTTCGTGTATGCATTTGTGTGTGCGTTTGTGTATGTGTGTGTGTGTTTGTGTGTGTGTGTGTGTGTGTGTGTGTGTGTGTGTTTTGGTGTGATATATATTTTTTTGTGCTGTGTGTGTGTCTCCAGATGATGTGGGGAAGAGTTTTCTTTTATTATTATTATTATTATTTGTTTTATGTTATCATTTCCTAAGTGTAGTAGGGAGCCTGTGCTGATGTGTGTTTGTTCATTTATCACCTGTTTGTCTTCTGCTATGGCTTTCTGGATGTGGAAGTTTTCTTGCATTTGTATGAGATGTTTGTCATGGTTGCTTATTCTCATTATTTGCCTTGCAGAAAATAAAGGCGAAACGCGTATGGCACTAAAATTGTGTTTTATTCAGTTTCTGTCAGACGGTCCATAAGTAAAAATTATTAATATAGCGTGGTCAGTTATTTGCTGAGAAGATTAACCGTGTCAAAGTGCCTGCAGAGGGAGCCATGCGGTGCTTAGTCCGAAAATGACATCTGACACGATCTGTTTTGAACAAGTCAAAAAACATTCCGAAACTTGCCAACACACCAGAAAATGTGGATGCTGTTCACCAGAAAATGCATCAGAGTCCTACCAAATCAAACCCAGGCCTGTCACAAGAGACGGTCATTTCACGTCGACCATGGGAACGAATACTCCACCTGTACCTGCACGTGTATTCCTACCGAATGCTCCTCACTCAGCACCTCTTGTTTTGTGAGTGCCTGTTCACTGAGATAATGAATGGCTTGGAAAGGAATCTGTTCTTTACATCTGACGAAGCCTGGTTTCTCCTGTCAATCTGCAGAATCAGAGATTCTGGGCAGTGGAAAATTCTCATAACTTCCACGAACAGCACTGCAGGATTAGCGGGTTGGGCTTTGGTGTGCAAAGACTGCAAGTCGCATTATTGGTCCCATCTTCTTCCGTCAGATGGTAACTTCGGCGCGTTGCATTGCTAACATTTTGAAACTGATCGTGGCAACATTAGTGGAGAAGAAAAAGATCCACAGTCACTTCGAACAGGATGGAGCCACTGTCCATACAGTCGTATGAAGCTTGTAGCACATTTACACAATACTCATGCCTGACAGATTTGTTAGCAGAGGTCAGTCTGGTCGCAGGCCTAGCTGGCCATCCAGTTCACCTAACTTGTCAGTGTGTGATTTCTTTGTGTGGATTGGCCTCAAGTCTAAATGTACCACAGCAATTTCGGATGAGATTTCAGCAATTGCGGCAGTCAGGCTTGGATTCGCTGTCAGTAACTTGCTGACCAGGGCCCAAAAGTGCCACGAGATTAATCGTTGCATCTTTCAACATCTGCTACAGTAAGGTTAGTACTGTATTTCGTTTCCTCTGCTGTGTTCCTTTGTAGCCTGGAACTCTGTTCTCCAGAACACTTTTATTTGCCCCACCCTGTATAAACTGGCTTCTGTAGAGTACTGCAAACGCTATGATTTGTCTGCAGTCATCAACTGAATGGTTGCAGATGCAACATCGATTTTACAGTATTCTGCAGAAGCCAGTTCACAAATGTAGCCCACTTTTGGGATCGTTTATAAGTTTGGAGTTTACCCCCCTCAGGGTCAGTTACGGCCTGGGGATGGCTACTGGGTCACCGAAACTGGTTGCAATATCATAAAATAACATCAAGACGACGGCTGCAGCTGACTGATTTTATTACGAAAGTGAACGGCCAAAGTCCCGCAGACCATCAGCCACAAGGTTGGGCATACAAAGGCATACTATTAAGTTTGATATTAAAGTATGGTTGTCACATGTTTTCTACTATTGTCAGTAATTCACCTTTACCGTGCTAGAACAAAGATGAATGAGAACACTGCATGAGTGGTAAATAAGATCTTCACTCTCTGTTTAGTTTTATCTGTGACTGGCTTGCCAGTCAGTCAGTTGTGCAGCGCTGAGGCATTCTTATGTGAGGCATAGAAGCGTCCATTTGAGTTTTCAGAGAAGTGGATGTGTTATTTACGAATCTGGGACAAATTATCTGGAATACTTTATTATCGAGTTGAAAACACATTTATAATATTTTCTTGTTCTTTATATTGATCGCGAAGAATTCGAGGTATTGTAAAGGTATATTTGTACTTTTGTAATGCAAGACTTTTTACTTGTTGGAGTCTTCTTATGTTGTGTAGTCTTTTTGCCAATCATCAGAGTTTGATTTCATTTATCTTTAGCTGCTTCATCTACTAATTTGTACTTGATTTCGGAAACGCCAGTACTCCAGACACAGAAACGGCAAGCTGAGCAAGAGGTAACCCTCTTTCACGTGAGGGAGGATCTCACCTTGCGTTCTTGAGCTAACACTGTGTAGTCAGGATTGTGAGGCATAGTGCTAGCAAGTACATTAGTTTTCAGTGAACATTATAGGTAATTGCAAAATGTTATTTTCTTCCGAGTAGAGCAGTAATTTATTTATTTATTTATTTTTATTAATCCAAGTCAAACATTGCACTTCACATCTCGTAAAGTTCATAATGTACTTCGGTGCCGAGTCTTAGTTGCATAGTTTCCAGTTACCACTTGCTTAGTTTACTTCGGAATTTGATTACATTGATTTTTTATTTCAAATTTTACATTTCATGAAGTTTAAGGTTTTATTTCACGACTCTTTTCACATGCACAATACAGGGCCAACCAACAGTTAGTTTAGATTACCAATTAAATACGATACCTAAAGTAGACATTACATGAGGAGAAAGTTTTAGAAATTAGCATATTCAATTTTCTCACGTACAGACACTATTATTTTATAGAAATCTTACACACGTTAATTTATTCAATTCGAAACACACATTACACGTAGCTCACTATGAAAGAAATTTATTTTAAATTCCAAAATGTGCCCTAGGTGAATTATACGAAGTAACTTGAAGGTAAATGACAACATGTCCTCCAGACGCAACTGACGTTCTAAAAACTGCTTACAAGCCTTTATTCCAACGAATGCAGTGACTGTTTGCCTGAAAGGTATATTGAGGAACGCGTGCAGCTATTAAAGCAATCCTGGACTTGAAACAGATAATGAAGGCTTACACGACCGGATGTTTTAGCTGCCGAGAATTCTTCCGGGTTGTATGGCCGTGGTCCATGGAACTCTTCTATCCCTGACGTTTCGTCCAAAGCTACGTTAGACGTCTTCGGAGGTACTCCTGGTTGTGCTGAGTCTTGCCGACTGATGAGTCGGAAGTCGAAGAACGGCCTAAATACCGTGGAAAGTGGGCGTGGTGTGGATTTCACGTGATAGCAGAGATAAACCTTGTCAAGGATAAAATATAACTATCGATCGTAGTACGTCAAAGATAAAACCTCCTCATCGATTCTGTGGTGTCACTGTCCATATCTCGCTGAGTTTCATGGCTTCTTCTTTTCTGTTATATTTTATCCTTGACAAGGTTTATCTCTGCTATCACGTGAAATCCAGACCACGCCCACTTTCCACGGTATTTAGGCCGCTCTTCGACGTCCGACTCGGCAGTTGGCAAGACTCAGCACAACCAGGAGCACCTCCGAAGATGTCCAACGTAGCCTTGGACGAAACGTCAGGGACAGAAGAGTTCCATGGACCACGGCCATACAACCCGGAATAATTCTCGACAGTTGAAACAGATAACTTCAGTGATCTGAGAAAATGCGGACCAAGGGTTGTCCTCTGATGCCGGTGCTGCTGATAATGCTCTCCATAAATATTCGAAGTGAGACGTGTAGAAATAATATGTTGTCGTGCCCGAGCCTCTGCCGCAAAGGTCGTGCTCCTATTATGATTAACTCTGGACGTCGATCGGCTGCTAAGATGCGCACCATATCCGCGCCTACCTGTCTCTTCGATCCTTCCGCGTCACCCTCCGACAGCCATCTCACCGTATTCTAGCTGAATCGTACAGCCTGCCCTTTTCTTCCCTCCAATCGCTTCTTCCTACCAATCGCTGTATAAGAATACTCAGCCGGCCAATGTCATCATTCGTCCTTATACAAATAAACCGCCGACTAGGTGAGTCGCATCAAGACACCATTGACTTTCCGATTCACCCTTCTTTCCCAGAAAAGCCACTACTTCCACTCCATCTTCGTAGTGACATAAAATTTTTTACCAAATATGTGTTTTCACGACCAGCAACTAGCCTCGCATCAGAGATCCTCTGGAAAAAAAAATTGCGGTGGAAGATTAACAGCTCCCAGTTTCTTCTTAACGATTATGAAAAGAAATCGCTCAAAATGATGAATGTCAAACTTGCCCAGCTCAGATGACAAGTTAAGATCCACAAAGATGGAAATCTGGTTCGACCGATTGTAAACAATATGTCATCACCATGCTATAAATTAAATAAGTTCCTTAATAATAAACTTAAATCAGTTTAGACGTTCAATAATTATTTTGGGGTCAAAAACAGTGCTGAGCTAGCGAATGTAATGAAGGATATACATATACCAAATAATGCGACATTAGCATCCTTGGATGTAAAAAATCTTTACAGTAATGTCCCAGTAAAAGAAACCATTGACATTATTAGACGCAATCTCCTCTCCCACAACAAGATTAGTACTGCAGAGTGTACAGAACTAATTGAACTCCTAGATTTTGTCTCAGCTTACAATTTTTTTTTACCTTTAATGACAAAATTTATTATCAAAAGGACGGGCTTGGGATGGGTAATAGCCTAGCTGGCACTTTAACAGACATTTTTATCAATGATTTATAACGTAAATTTTTTGCCAATTATCCACAACTAAAAGATAAAACGATTTATTACAAACGGTATGTCGATAACATTTTATTACTGATAGAAGGTGACACCAGCGAGGTAAACACACTCTTCCAAGCAATAGGTAGCGTGCCCCCCAAAATAACTTTTACCACTGAAATAGAAGAAGATGGTGCCATTGACTACCTTGATCTCACTGTTAAGAAAGTCAATAACAAACAAAAGTTTTCGATTTTTAGGAAACCAACTTGTACAGACAGTATCATCAATGCCAGTTCATGCCATCCTCCCCGATACAAAAAAGCTTCCTTCACTTCCATGGTTCACCGGCTCCTTCGTCTACCTTTGGACGAAAACGAAATACGTAAAGAACTTAGCATTTTAAAGCAGATCGCGGTAGCTAACGGCTTTTCTATAAATGACGTCACGCACCCCTACAGTAGGCTAAAGAAACGTTTAACAAACAGCAGGCATACACACACCCACACACAAAAGAGAACCTGCAAAGATAGAATGAAAACCATTCCTATGAAATTTAACGGTAAAATGTCCCTGCAAATAGAAAAATGTTTCAAAAAGTCTAATGTCAGATGTGGCTTTCAGGTTGATAACACCCTAAAACTACGAATAAAACATAAACTGAAAGGGAACTATGATAAATTTGATGTCTCTGGAGTATACAGTATTGACTGCAGTAACTGTGACAAAAATTATATTGGTCAAACAGGCCGCTCTTTTAAATTAAGGTTTAAAGAACACTCACATCCACGAAAAAAAAAACGGCTTTGGGACAGCATTTATCTGATAGAGGTCATTCCATAGGGAGCATTGAAAGTTGTTTGCGTATTTTTCACACAGTGTAAAAAGGCCGTGCCCTTAATCTATTAGAGGAGCTTGAAATTTATGAAGCAAAGAATAGAGAACCGACTAAACTGCTTAACTGGCAAAATGACTTTGTGCCCAATGCATACTTGGCTTTATTTGACAATGTTTTGCTCTAACCACTGCACGCCTCTGTTATATATAGTTTGTTGATAAGTTCACCTAGTATTAAGTGCATCGCATATTTACTTCGTTTTCAAACGTTTTACGCATGACTCTAGTATGTTCTTGTTTCTCCTCTATTCATTTCATAGACTGCATTAATCAGATAATGTGGATCATACAGTGTTACGGAATTTTTTTTTTTTTTTTTTTTTTTTTTTTTTTTTTTTTTTTTTGCAACGGAGTACCGCAGGGTACGAGGGGCCCTCTTCCGGTCACGTTCCTCCAACCACTTCCCGCCTGTGCAGAATTCTGGCATTAGCGCCAACAGAGGGCGCTGATTAATTGCAGCACTATGTTTTATTGCATTTGTGGCTCCTTTAGCGATTTGTTTTATGGTTTTTAATATTACCCGGTACACTATTAACTATGTTTAATATTTATGTAATTATCTAGAATATTGGCACTAGAGCACATGTCAACCACTGTTTTTTAACTCTTCCTCTTTTTAACTATATTACTTTTGTCGTGTTCTTCTTTTTGTTGCTTTTTATTACTGTAATGCCTTTTATACGTTATAAGCTTATTACAGACTTCAACTTTTGTATCCCCCTTTATTTTCGCTGTTTCAATTAATTATTGAAAACTAGTGTATGCCGACATTAGCGACATCTGGTGAACTCACAACACAAACATCTTGTGGCTACTGTACGGCAGCTTGTTTTAAATAGTAGTACTACTGACAACATGATTCGTGCATGTGATGTTATTTATATGTAATAGACAATGCTGGTGCTGATTCCGCATTTAACATTTGACGATGCCACTATGGCTGCAGGACATTAGGACTTTGTTTTTATGAAACAGGTATGCCTCTTCATATTTAAAGCCCATAAATTTAAATTCGTACTACTTTTCATTATGGTCTATGTATTGTTCTTAAGCTGTATACAGTTTGCGAGTATATTGATGTTTTCCCATTTTTGCTGCAGATCTGATTATGGTCATTAAAGACTGAAATCGGTAATCTGTTAACAAAAAAGTTTGTGACCATAGACGTAAATTAAAGGAAACTTAAAAATTGGTTTATCTGGTTAAAAAACTATACAAGGAATACAAAAGTAATGATTAAAATGGGGAACAAGGTTATTCGAAGTATTTTTATTGACAAAGTCCTGAAACAAGTTTGTGGAATGTCACCTCTTCTGTTTAACGTATAATTGTAATAGGCACTGAATGGCTGGTACAAGAAACTCTCTGGCACAGCATAGCAATCAGTAGCAATGCAGGCGAATACAGATAACGTGGACCATAATAAAATTGGTGACGATACTCTTCCTTGGGTTTTATTTGCAGATAACCAGGTAATGTCCTCTCAGGATAAAGAGTATAGATGCTGAGAAAGTTTAAAGAGAAGTGTAGCAAATGGGGTTTCGGAATTAATCTATACGAGACCGAGTGTATGTGTAAGGAACACGATTTGGTGAAAACTGACACGGGGGAAGGAGAAATAAGAACCTGCTGAAACTTCAGGTATTTGGCAACAACAAGAAGTATCTACTGTACATGTGACAAGGATTTTAGTTACAGAGTACCAGTGGGGAAGAGAGCTGCCAAAACTCTGCGTAGGGTGATATGGAATGATAGTACACAGCAGGACACTAAGAAAAGAATATTTCACAATGTGGTGGAGAAAATGGTCCTGCCTGTACCTGAAATGGGGTCTCCAACCATGGAAGTTAGTGAGAAAATTAGAACATTGGAAAGGAACTGTATGAGAAGATCTCTGCAGTTAACGAGGCAAGATAGCATTCGATATCAAATGGTTCAAACGGCTCTGAGGACTCAACATCTTAGGTCATAAGTCCCCTAGAACTTAGAACTACTTAAACCTAACTAACCTAAGCACACCACACACACCCATGCCCGAGGCAGGATTCGAACCTGCGACCGTAGCAGTCCCGCGGTTCCGGACTGCAGCGCCAGAACCGCACTGCCACCGCGGCCGGCTAGCATTCGATATCAATAGCTGTGGAGGCGAATGGAGATAACGTGGACCATAAAAAACTTTGAAGAATAAAGTATTTCAGTGGTGTAGCCACATGCAGAGAATTCTTATCCACAGATGGCCAAGGAAAATTTGACACTGGGAGCCGCTCAGAGGTAGAATGAGAGAAGGGGAAAAGCGCACACAGAAAACAGTGAAAGACAGAAATCAAGGACAGAATGACTGGAACAAAGGAGACCTGTGGACGCCGGAACGCCTAACTCTTAGAGAGAAGCCCTGAAGAAGAAGAAGAAGAAGAGGAAGAAGAAAAAGATTAGCTTTATCGACGATACTGAAATTCTGTCAGAGACGGAAAAAAGACAAGGAAGAACAGTTGAATCGATTTGACAGTCACCTAAAAAAGTATTTAAAAAGTGAATAACTGAATAGAATTAAATTAGTTGATACTGAGGCATTCAGATCAGGCAATAAGACCCTAACAACAAGAGATGAGTTGAACTACTTCATTATCCGAATGTGACGGAAATCGGTAGGTGCGATATACATGTACAGACAAACAAATGATAACAATTAGAGAAAAAATTGATTCACAAACTGAAGAAAGCGAAGCTTTAGTTCACGTCTGGCCCTTGTACAACCAGTTATTCAGCTTGCAATTGACCGACAGACTTTTTTGGCGTCATCCTGACGCACAACGTGGACACTCTGTCCAATTGGTGCCTAAGATCGTCAAACTAAAGAGGTGGTTGGAGGGCCCTGCCCATAAGGCCCCAGACGTTCTCAATTGTGGAGGGATCCGACATCCTTACAGCATAGCGGGACGTCGACCATATTCTACGCCTCGTTTTGTTGCCCACCCTGGGCTTACATTTCAGAAATACGTGGGCAGTTCAATAAGTAATGCAACACATTTTTTTCTGAAACAGGGGTTGTTTTATTCAGCATTGAAATACACCAGGTTATTCCCCAATCTTTTAGCTACACAACACTATTTTTCAACGTAATCTCCATTCAATGCTACGGCCTTACGCCACCTTGAAATGAGGGCCTGTATGCCTGCACGGTACCATTCCACTGGTCGATGTCGGAGCCAACGTCGTACTGCATCAATAACTTCTTCATCGTCCGCGTAGTGCCTCCCACGGATTGCGTCCTTCATTGGGCCAAACAAATGGAAATCCGACGGTGCGAGATCAGGGCTGTAGGGTAGAACAGTCCACTGAAGTTTTGTGAGCTTCTCTCAGGTGCGAAGACTTGTGTGAGGTCTTGCATTGTCGTGAAGAAGGAGAAGTTCGTTCAGATTTTTGTGCCTACGAACACGCTGAAGTCGTTTCTTCAATTTCTGAAGAGTAGCACAATACACTTCAGAGTTGATCGTTTGACCATGGGGAAGGACATCGAACAGAATAACCCCTTCAGCGTCCCAGAAGACTGTAACCATGACTTTACCGGCTGAGGGTATGGCTTTAAACTTTTTCTTGGTAGGGGAGTGGGTGTGGCGCCACTCCATTGATTGCCGTTTTCTTTCAGGTTCGAAGTGATGAACCCATGTTTCATCGCCTGTAACAATCTTTGACAAGAAATTGTCACCCTCAGCCACATGACGAGCAAGCAATTCCGCACAGATGGTTCTCCTTTGCTCTTTATGCTGTTCGGTTAGACAACGAGGGACCCAGCGGGAACAAACCTTTGAATATCCCAACTGGTGAACAATTGTGACAGCACTACCAACAGAGATGTCAAGTTGAGCACTGAGTTGTTTGATGGTGATCCGTCGATCATCTCGAACGAGTGTGTTCGCACGCTCCGCCATTGCAGGAGTCACAGCTGTGCACGGCCGGCCCGCACGCGGGAGATCAGACAGTCTTGCTTGACCTTGCGGCGATGATTACACACGCTTTGCCCAACGACTCACCGTGCTTTTGTCCACTGCCAGATCACCGTAGACATTCTGCAAGCGCCTATGAATATCTGAGATGCCCTGGTTTTCCGCCAAAAGAAACTCGATCACTGCCCGTTGTTTGCAACGCACATCCATTACAGACGCCATTATAACAGCTCCGTACAGCGCTGCCACCTGTCGGAAGTCAATGAAACTATACGAGACGAAGCGGGAATGTTTGAAAATATTCCACAAGAAATTTCCGGTTTTTTTCAACCAAAATTGGCCGAGAAAAAAAATGTGTTGCTGTACTTATTGAACTGCCCTCGTATAATGCCCGCACGCATACGGCGAGAGTTTCTACTCCTTATCTTCGTGCGTGCCAGACTCTACCCCGGCCAGCAAGATCGTCGAATCTCTACATAACAGAGAACGTTTGAAACATTACGCGCAGTGCTCTCCAACAAGATCTGGAAACTGGTGAGCTAGTGCGCCAAACTGAAAGACTCTGCCACAGTATCCGTCAGGAGGAGATCCAACAATTCTGTCAATCAAAGCCGAATAACTACTTGCATAAGGTCCACAGCTGAACCAACGCGTCGCCGACGTGCTATATTTGTGAAATTATTCCTCTTTAATAAGTCATCAAATTTTTCTGAAGTTGTAATTTTTTGTTTGTTGTATATGTACGTCATATATACAGAGTGCCGTTCCATTCGGATAATTCCTTTCGGGTGCGTTTTATTTATTCATTCATTTTTAGGATGTATTGGGGTAGAAAGTAAATTCCGTAGCTACAAAATCATTTCTCAGAAAAAATATACTTGTTAATATCTAAATGTCGGCACATATGTACAATTTAACGTCTCCTGATACCTGTTCGGTCTGCATATGAGGCCTAATCTCAGGATATAGGCTTTCAATAATATACATCTACATCTAGATCTACATTTATACTCCGCAAGCCACCCAACGGTGTGTGGCGGAGGGCACTTTACGTGCCACTGTCATTACCTCCCTTTCCTCTTCCAGTCGCGTATGGTTCGCGGGAAGAACGACTGTCTGAAAGCCTCCGTGCGCGCTCTGATCTCTCTAATTTTACATTCGTGATCTCCTCGGGAGGTATAAGTAGGGGGAAGCAATATATTCGATACCTCATCCAGAAACGCACCCTCTCGAAACCTGGCGAGCAAGCTACACCGCGATGCAGAGCGCCTCTCTTGCAGAGTCTGCCACTTGAGTTTATTAAACATCTCCGTAACGCTATCACGCTAACCAAATAACCCTGTGACGAAACGCGCCGCTCTTCTTTGGATCTTCTCTATCTCCTCCGTCAACCCGATCTGGTACGGATCCCACACTGATGAGCAATACTCAAGTATAGGTCGAACGAGTGTTTTGTAAGCCACCTCCTTTGTTGAGGGACTACATTTTCTAAGGACTCTCCCAATGAATCTCAACCTGGTACCCGCCTTACCAACAATTAATTTTATATGATCGTTCCACTTCAAATCGTTCCGCACGCATACTCCCAGATATTTTACAGAAGTAACTGCTACCAGTGTTTGTTCCGCTATCATATAATCATACAATAAAGGATCCTTCTTTCTATGTATTCGCAATACATTACATTTGTCTATGTTAAGGGTCAGTGGCCACTCCCTGCACCAAGTGCCTATCCGCTGCAGATCTTCCTGCATTTCGCTACAATTTTCTAATGCTGCAACTTCTCTGTATACTACAGCATCATCCGCGAAAAGCCGCATGGGACTTCCGACGCTATCTACTAGGTCATTTATATATATTGTGAAAAGCAATGGTCCCATAACACTCCCCTGTGGCACGCCAGAGGTTACTTTAACGTCTGTAGACGTCTCTCCATAGATAACAACATGCTGTGTTCTGTTTACTAAAAACTCTTCAATCCAGCCACACAGCTGGTCTGATATTCCGTAGGCTCTTACTTTGTTTATCAGGCGACAGTGCGGAACTGTATCGAACGCCTTCCGGAAGTCAATAAAAATAGCATCTACCTGGGATCCTGTATCTAATATTTTCTGGGTCTCATGAACAAATAAAGCGAGTTGGGTCTCACACGAACGCTGTTTCCGGAATCCATGTTGATTCCTACATAGTAGATTCTGGGTTTCCAAAAACGACATGATACTCGAGCAAAAAACATGTTCTAAAATTCTACAACAGATCGACGTCAGAGATATAGGTCTATAGTTTTGCGCATCTGCTCGACGACCCTTCTTGAAGACTGGGACTACCTGTGCTCTTTTCCAATCATTTGGAACCTTCCGTTCCTCTAGAGACTTGCGGTACACGGCTATTAGAAAGGGGGCAAGTTCTTTCGCGTACTCTGTGTAGAATCGAGTTGGTATCCCGTCAGGTCCAGTGGACTTTCCTCTGTTGAGTGATTTCAGTTGCTTTTCTATTCCCTGGACACTTATTTCGATGTCAGCCATTTTTTCGTTTGTGCGAGGATTTAGAGAAGGAACTGCAGTGCTGTCTTCCTTTGTGAAACAGCTTTGGGAAAAGGTGTTTAGTATTTCAGCTTTATGCGTGTCATCCTCTGTTTCAATGCCATCATCATCCCGGAGTATCTGGATATGCTGTTTCGAGCCACTTACTGATTTAACGTAAGACCAGAACTTCCTAAGATTTTCTGTCAAGTCGGTACATAGAATTTTACTTTCGAATTCACCGAACGCTTCACGCATAGCCCTCCTTACGCTAACTTTGACAATGTTTAGCTTCTGTTTGTCTGAGAGGTTTTGGCTGCGTTTAAACTTAGAGTGAAGTTCTCTTTGCTTTCGCAGTAGTTTCCTAACTTTGTTGTTGTACCACGGTGGGTTTTTCCCGTCCCTCACAGTTTTACTCGGCACGTACCTGTCTAAAACGCATTTCACGATTGCCTTGAACTTTTTCCATAAACACTCAACATTGTCAGTGTCGAAACAGAAATTTTCGTTTTGATCTGTTAGGTAGTCTGAAATCTGCCTTCTATTACTCTTGCTAAACAGATAAACCTTCCTCCCTTTTTTTATATTCCTACTAACTTCCATATTCAGGGATGCTGCAACGGCCTTATGATCACTGATTCCCTGTTCTGTACATACAGAGTCGAAAAGTTCGGGTCTGTTTGTTATCAGTAGGTCCAAGATGTTATCTCCACGAGTCGGTTCTCTGATTAATTGCTCGAGGTAATTTTCGGATAGTGCACTCAGTATAATGTCACTCGATGCTCTGTCCCTACCACCCGTCCTAAACATCTGAGTGTCCCAGTCTATATCTGGTAAATTGAAATCTCCACCTAAGACTATAACATGCTGAGAAAATTTATGTGAAATGTATTCCAAATTTTCTGTCAGTTGTTCTGCCACTAATGCTGCTGAGTCGGGAGGTCGGTAAAAGGAGCCAATTATTAACCTAGCTCGGTTGTTGAGTGTAACCTCCACCCATAATAATTCACAGGAACTATCCACTTCTATTTCACTACAGGATAAACTACTACTAACAGCGACGAACACTCCACCACCGGTTGCATGCAGTCTATCCTTTCTAAACACCGTCTGTACCTTTGTAAAAATTTCGGCAGAATTTATCTCCGGCTTCAACCAGCTTTCTGTACCCTTAACGATTTCGGCTTCGGTGCTTTCTATCAGCGCTTGAAGTTCCGGTACTTTACCAACGCAGCTTCGACAGTTTACAATTACAATACCGATTGCTGCTTGGTCCCCGCATGTCCTGACTTTTCCCTGCACCCGTTGAGGCTGTTGCCCTTTCTGTACTTGCCCAAGGCCATCTAACCTAAAAAACCACCCAGCCCACGCCACACAACCCCTGCTACCCGTGTAGCCGCTTGTTGCGTGTAGTGGACTCCTGACCTATCCAGCGGAACCCGAAACCCCACCACCCTATGGCGCAAGTCGAGGAATCTGCAGCCCACACGGTCGCAGAACCGTCTCAGCCTCTGATTCAGACCCTCCACTCGGCTCTGTACCAAAGGTCCGCAGTCAGTCCTGTCGACGATGCTGCAGATGGTGAGCTCTGCTTTCATCCCGCTAGCGAGACTGGCAGTCTCCACCAAATCAGATAGCCGCCGGAAGCCAGAGAGGATTTCCTCGGATCCATAGTGACACACACCATTGGTGCCGACATGAGCGACCACCTGCAGATGGGTGCACCCTGTACCCTTCATGGCATCCGGAAGGACACTTTCCACATCTGGAATGACTCCCCCCGGTATGCACACGGAGTGCACATTGGTTTTCTTCCCCTCTCTTGCTGCCATATCCCTAAGGGGCCCCATGACGCGCCTGACGTTGGAGCTCCCAACTACTAGTAAGCCCACCCTCTGCGACCGCCCGGATCTTGCAGACTGAGGGGCAACCTCTGGAACAGGACAAGCAGCCATGTCAGGCCGAAGATCAGTATCAGCCTGAGATAGAGCCTGAAACTGGTTCGTCAGACAAACTGGAGAGGCCTTCCGTTCAGCCCTCCGGAATGTCTTTCGCCCCCTGCCACACATTGAGACGACCTCCCACTCTACCACAGGTGAGGGATCAGCCTCAATGCGGGCAGTATCCCGGGCAACCACAGTCGTAGTCCGATCGGGGGATGCGTGGGACGAGCTGGCCATCCCCGACAAACCCCCATCCGGAACCCCACAGTGATGCCCATTGGCAACAGCCTCAAGCTGTGTGACCGAAGCCAACACTGCCTGAAGCTGGGAGCGAAGGGATGCCAACTCAGCCTGCATCCGAACACAGCAGTTGCAGTCCCTATCCATGCTAAAAACTGTTGTGCAAAGAACGTCTGAACTAATCTACAGAGAGCGCAAACAAATCGACACAAAATTTAAACGGTTATTAAAATACAAGATTGCCTAGTAAATGCAGTAATGCTGCTACTTGCGCACTGCTGACACACTACTCGGCGGCGGAAGGAGACTACGCGATTTTACACTATTCAGGTACTAAAACGCGATGCTACAACTCTCAAATACTATAATACGCCCGAAATTTATGAATTAAACAATGCAAGTACCAAAAACACGCAAAGAAATTAAGAATTAAACTATGTAACAAATGAGTGAGCTAGGAGTATACGACTTGCTGCTGCAGCTGCTTATCCAACGGCGGCACGGAGCACACTGTGACCAACCGACACTGGCCGTTCAAAACAGAAACAGAAGACAAACGACTACGCGAATTTACACTATTCAGGTACTAAAACGCGATGCTACAACTCTCAAATACTATAATACGCCCGAAATTTATGAATTAAACAATGCAAGTACCAAAAACACGCAAAGAAATTAAGTATTAAACTATGTAACAAATGAGTGAGCTAGGAGTATACGACTTGCTGCTGCAGCTGCTTATCCAACGGCGGCACGGAGCACACACTGGTTTGTGTGTCTAATTTATAATTGTTACCTGCAAACCGAGAGAAAAAAGGTATTGATGCGAGTGGTGTTTACAATCGAATATCGAATCGGAAGTTGGAAACTAAAATAATCTACCAATTCTTTTTATAGTGCGTAGATAGACTTTTATATGTCTGGAACACTCTAGTTTTTGGTAAAATCTGCCACAACTACTTTCGACAGCTTCTGTCACCATGAGATTACGTTTTCTTCACCACCATTACTTGTAATGAACCCGAAGACATCTTATATGTGAAAGACAAAATAGCTAAATAGTTTTTGTCACAAGTAGTCTTTAGACTGGTCACGGCGTAATTATGGTTCAGAAGAGATCAGTTGATAGAGGTAGTTGCCATCAAAACTGGGGGCGGAACATTTGTGATTAGCGCTTTGCCCGTTCCATGGCACATATGCATTCGTATAATGAATCAGCAGCCTGCCTAGGTTAATGAGTCAGCTGTGGATTAGTTGCCATGAATTTCATATCCGTCTTTCGAAGAGGTATTGCTAAAACTCTAGTGATGATTGAGACTGATACACTCGCAATACAGCGCCATCCGTAGTACTGGTGCAACAGTCATGAACAAAAAGCTTTTTACATTTTTTAAGCTGAATGTTTCAGTGCTGACCTATTTTGATATAGTAAATATTTGTGACAAATGCAGTGGCTAAAAACTGTGTCAGTAGAGTGGATGGAAATGAGAAATGGGAAGAATTTACGTAAATGGGAATGAATTATCGAGGGTCAGAGCATAACGATGAAGCCCTCTTTGATAGATGTTACTCATTGCTACGACATTTTATCAATGACACCAGCACCACACCAGTCCAGCAGAGATGCGGATATAACCGACGACCGTGACGAAAATCGAAGCGTATGTATCCCTGCTGTTGAAACAGTATATCTCAAAAGCTGCATGTTATGTGTCAAATATATGTGTAAAAATTTTTAGAAAAAGATCCCTCTTGGATAGATAGCATGATGCCCTATTAGATCAGACATTGTTGTTGTTGTGGTCTTCAGTCCAGAGACTGGTTTGATGCAGCTCTCCATGCTACTCTATCCTGTGTAACGTTGTTACTTTAATTTGCTATGAAAGCGGTACTGATAGACAATAAAAGCAGGTTAAAGCTGTGAGCTGTCAGGGGAAGTTAACCTTGCATTACTGAGCAACTGTTTCACCAGGCATCCAGTCTAGCTTACCGAATTCCCAACCAGACTAACATTAATTATAATCTTTTTATAGTCATACGACAACCGGATATATATATATATATATATATATATATATATATATATATATATATATATATATATATATATATATGGGAAGCACGCTCGGTAGGAGCGCAAGGCAGTCTGTCCGCGGCGAGCGTCTGAAGTGGTAAGATCTCCGGCTAAGCGCGTGTCTGCTAAGTCCGCAGGACAATGGATTTCCTAAGTTCAGCCTAAATGAAAATTTAATCACCTTTATTTTGGGTTTATCTCTAAAATATCTAATGTTATCTTAAACTGCCACGCAGTGTAATTCGCATGTGAAGTTCAGAATATCTTCCGGTAGTTGCTTTGTCACTACTTTGTGAGTAAAGTGGAATCACGTGTTGATCAGTAACTCTAACTAAGATCGTCAATCTTAAATGCGAATGCTTGTGTGATTATAACGTCTCGTCTTGACAAAGAGAATTTAAATAAAAAGAAATAAATCAGTTTATATTCGGAAATTTATTTTAACATTGATCATTGAAATTTCAGCATATTAAACGTGAGCCGTAACTAAGCTGGTGCCTTATTTAGGACTGTGAAAATGTGAGTTCGTAATCTTACGGAACACATCAAATAGGGAGCCAAGATTGGGAGACAGCATACAACACTGCGTTCATAAAATAACACACAAAGAACGTTGAAACATATGCAAGAGGAAATTAACCACAACCAACCGATTCAATTTTCACCCAAAGAAGTTACGTTCGTAACGCAATCCTGTCCGTCATGTAATTACCACACACAGGTATACTAAATTCATACTAACTCTCTGTGAAATCTTCCCGAAAAGAATAGCTGAGGGCTACGTTGATGCTTTCACCACATGCTTCACGTGGTCAACTTGGTTTACACAAAGAGTGTAACTCCACAGTAACTTTGATAATTAAAATAAATTACATCGAAACGCAATTTACTAAAGAAAAACCTTGAACTGGTTACTATCGTCTTACTATTAACCTGATGGGTCCAACAGTTATATAAGCACGTGGTACTCGTCTCGCAAAGTACACCCCACGTGGGTTGAACATAAAGAAAAGTTGCTATATTGAAAAATATTGTCAAGACGAGACGTTATAATCACACAAGCATTCGCATTTAAGATTGACGATCTTAGTTAGAGTTACTGATCAACACGTGGTTCCACTTTACTCACAAAGTAGTGACAAAGCAACTACCGGAAGATATTCTGAACTTCACGTGCGAATTACACTGCGTGGCAGTTTAAGATAACATTAGATATTTTAGAGATAAACCCAAAATAAAGGTGCTTAAATTTTCAGTTAGGCTGAACTTAGGAAATCCATTGTCCTGCGGACTTAGCAGACACGCGCTTAGCAAGAGATCTTACCACTTCAGACGCTCGCCGCGGACAGACTGCCTTGCGCTCCTACCGAGCGTGCTTCCCAGATACAAACGGAAGTGACCAGAGAGACAGCTTCCTATGCCAACATGACAAGGGACAGACAGAAACATGCTAAGAATGGAAACCTCTCTGCTTTTAGATAGCGTAGCTACCTGTTCCGATGTTGGTCCTATTGTTCTCTAGCAGACAGGCTTGTCTGCTACCCTCAAGCATGCAACTAGAAACACATTTGCTCATTCATCCTCTCACACAGAAGGGAAGGGGGATGACAGTATCTTATCATATACAGTATATAAAAGAAAGCGGATGTAGGTTCCGTATGAGACTGTGTGACATGAATTACATATAAACTGTGTTTTAAAGTGTAGTAGTGTGACAGATAGTTCTTGTTTATGTGTAAAAGTAACATGTTTCACTGCTCAGTCTCCTTCCAGATAGTCAGAAATACCACAGTAAATTTAGAAGAGGAATTTATGCCGTAAATGACAACAGATTTAAGAAATTAACATGAAAGGAATCCTACAGAGACCTTTCATAACCCCAACGCTCCGGGAAAAGACTGTGCAGGGAATTTTCTGGCCATTCTAGGACATTTTCCAAGCAGGCTTCTCACACCCTACTTAAACAAAAAATGTAAAGAAAAGGCAAAAAGTCACCAGCTACTTGCTAAAACACAATAATTTCAGCACATCTTTAGAATCTACCAATTTCAAACAGAAAAAAAGACAATTTGTGACACCTATTTAAAAGATAGTGTAGACCTAATTCGGTCAGCAAGTTAAAACAATGGTTCCTGTGTCATTAATATGAAAACAATTTCTGGTAGTTACCCTTATGGAGTTCACGAGTATTTCCTAATTGCAAGAGCCAACTGATCACAGGAAAATTTATGACTGTTTATTGACAAGTAAAATTTATGAAAATAGCAAAGGTGCCACAGCAATTAAAAAAATCATGAAAATACCATCAGTATTATAAATCAGAACATTACAATGCACAATCTGCAAAAGCCAAAAAAAGAAAAATGATAAGAGAAAAAAAAACATGTTTTACAAAGTGGTTATCGGAAAAAAATTGTATATCTTATAAAACTAATGATTTGTAGAATTAAAATAACTTTGTGGCACTAATTTAATCACTCTACTATATTTCAGTTAGTTAGCAAACAGTGAGCACTGTGTCATTATACTGAAACTACAATAATTATGTGATTGTTACACTTAAGGGGTTCCTCATTATAAATATGCCCCATGCAAAGGCTAATCGATCACTGTCCAATGAGCATGAACAGCTATCTGACTGATGAACGAAGCAATGCCACAGGAATGAATTTAAGAAACAAAATATCACAAATCTAATACAACACACAAAAACAAACATTGATCAATAAAACAGCTCTGAAAGTACAATAGTCAACATCTAAAAAAACACCAATAAAGAAAACACCTGCAAAATACAAGAGTCAAAGTCTAAAACAAAACAATAAATAGAACACCCGCAAAATACAAGACTCAGTCTAATAAACACCAATAAATCGAACTCCTGCAAAACACACGAGTCAAAGTTTCTCTGACAGAAACACACATATATGCATTGAACTAAGAACCGTATAATCACTGTTCACTGACACATTCAGTAGTTCCGCTGTTCCAAGGCACAATATAAGGGGAGGGTAGGGGGGTTCGTCGCCACAGCTGTCAGTAGGGATTTTTGTCCATCTGTTGCGTGCAATCCCGCCGTCTCTACCCTCTCATGAAGTTTCTCTTGGTGGCCCGTGTCATGTACATCTCGATTTGGTTCCATGTTTGTGTTGTCAAATGCGTGCGGTATCTTCGTTTAACATGCCAGGTTGACATTCCTGGGCAAGGATGACACTTAATGGCTCTTCTTTGTGCCACCCTTAGCTATCAGAGAACATCTAACTATGATTTACTGTCGCTTGACAGTGGGCATCCGCCAGGAAACGTTGATAGGCGTCGTTGAAGTCTGTCAGTTTCTCTGGACAGTATGTGTCAAAAGGCTCCACGCCCCTTGTGTTGTTACATTCTTCAGTTATCCTCAATTGGCTCGCCGGTTTGATATTCCTGGGCAAGGATGACACTTAGTGGCTCTTCTTTGTGCCACCCTTAGCAACCAGAGAACACCGAACCATGACATTGTCGCTTGACAATGGGCTTCCGCCAAGAAATGTTGATAGTTGTCGTTGACATCTGCAAGTTTCTCTGGACAGTACCTGTCAAAGGGCTCCACGCCCCTTTATCCCCTGTCTCCTGTCGTTTCACCGCGGCCGTCTCGTCATGGTCGCGTGCACATGGTGCGTTGCCAGCAGATGGATTTCCGCGCGGTGGACCGCTCGCCCATCTCAGGTCATCACCCCCACGAAGGGTCCACTGGTGCGGCCGGCCATTAGCTCCGGGTGCAAGGGAAAGTGTTTCTCCCGTACCCTTCTTTTGTTGTGATCGCGCTCCCGAAGTGGCCTGGTTGACAGTGTGTCCTGCTGGGAAACCCACCTGTTTACAACTAGTCCTCCTCCTCGCCGCTCCCGCTGTCTCGTAAGAGTTTAGCCGGTTCGCTTTCACGTTCTCAACTGCATTCACAGAAATTGTTCATCATAGTTATGTGATTACAATATGTCATACATAATACCACTTAGTATTGTCTTTCACAATTTTTAAGAACAAAAGTGAGACTTAATTTTTTTAAATAAAAAAGTTAGATGAATCGACAATATAAAAATAAGAGTTAAATGAATTGACAATATAAAAAAATAAAAGTGAAATGACTTGACAGTATAAAAATAAAAATTAAATGAACTGACAATATAATATCTAAATCCACATCACTAATGTGGTTCGCTTGCGTTTTAATAAATCAAATGCTACTTATTAATTCACTAAAATGAATAGGATTATGCCTTGTGCAAGTATAGGTCAGGACAGCATAGGGTTCACATGTTATTTACACACACACATGCACACCTGTTGTCTATTCTACCCATAAACATGCATTACTCAAAATTTTACTTAAATCCACTACTAGTTAATCCAACAAGCTACTTCAATGCTACTTCAACACAGTGTTTATACCACTACAACATTGTTCTAATTCGTCCTCTTCCTGACGCTCGCGGCATATGTATTGTCACATGATAAATGTGGAGAAACTTTCCTTAAACATACACAGTAAAAAGAACAATGGTTATTTAAACGCAAAATCATTTATACCAGTTGACACACCTGATAAGAGACTCTCAATTATACATTTATCATACTCATATATTCACACATAAAACAGTAAGACAATTTCATCTAAAATTACGTTACCACAAGAATTAATCACGCAGATGACTCTGAGAACGGTAAAAATATCTGCATCATACAGGTTATACTACATTTTCTTGCCCATTTTGCTGCGATTTCGTTCCTTCTTTAAGTTAGCTTTCGCTTCCAAATCAGTTATTTCGCCTGTGGTGGTTATTCTGGATTCATTTCTCATGAATGGCAAAATTGTGGTCTCCTCTATTCTGTAAAACAGTTTCATCTTAACATATTGAACTTGCAACAGACACAAAAGATCCGAATCCTACTGCAGTTTAAATGACAAATGTTTTGCTTCATCCTTATTACATTAAACCAAGCTTTCCTTCGGTCCCATAATCAAAATTATTTAATCTTCCTCTACCTTCAAGAGGGAAATTTTCTCAGTACAAATCATATAGGCTGCAGTGCATCCCGCACCAGCGAAAACAGTAAGCTGTAATGCTCACAGCATCAGAAAAACACATAAACGTCGCTTTTCTAGGACAAATATTAACGCAGAATAATTTTTCACGCTTTGGCTCAACATCAATCAAGACTACAGAAATGATCCATATTTCTCTTCCATTCTCCATTTGCTGAAAAACTGCTCGTCGTTTGACTACCACAAAAATATTTCAGGGCCACATAAATTACACAAACCGCAATTCTTCTTTCACCTTTAAGGGAATCAATATACTGGCGAAATCCACATGCAGCCCTTTGCATACTCAGCTATAAAGAACAAAAAAGACATATCATCAACATTAACATATTAGCGCATATTGGGAAGACATTGGTTAAACAATCGTATTATTCCATCCTGTTTTCAAGATTCTAAACTTACTCATTCCTTTCTCAGAGTTCTCCTATTTTAAAATATTCATACAGCACGCATACTATAGTAACAGATCCTCATTTATACTGACAGATATAGAATAGTAACAGATAGATAGTAGCACTGAAAGCAGAAAATCGGAAACAAGGCTACTAACAGCTGGGGACCTGGGTTTGCCAGACCCATAAAACCCATAGAATGGATATTCCCCTGAGTTTTGCATTAGTTCAACACAGAACTTGCTTCTCTCAGGAGCGACTCTTTTCAATTTACACAAAAAAAACCATAAACAGCATTTCACTCGTTCACAAGGAAACCTTTTATGTTCACATTACAACCAACCTAAATCCTAATTGCACAAGGAAAGAAAAAAAATTAAAACATCACTTCAATCCATCACATAGAAACATCTTTATCATTAATTTTACCAACGTATTATTCAAAATGCATATGTCACAAATTTAAACTAATCAATTCATTCTCCTCTCTATAAATCCTATGTACTCATTTGCCATGTCGCTCTTTGTTCCGATTGGACGCCTTCTGGGATGATCATTTGTCATTGCCGGTTTCGTTCATTTCCATTTGCTGGATTATGTCTAGGGTTGGCCGGCCGAATTTCAACATCATGAGGTGCTCCGCCTACAGTCCTATTCCCACCGTGTTCACCGTAGTATCGATTCTGGTTGCCGTAACTGTTGCGTTCACGATCCTGTCTACGTCCTCGATCATTTCTGTTGTTCCACCTGTGTTCGCGACTGTTACCCCAATTTCTATACGGCCTGTCCCGATTATTGTTCCGTTCGCGTCGCGACGACCAGTCACGCCGTTGATTAGTACGACGGCCACGACTGCGATCGCGCTGCTGTGCCCCGTAATAACTTTGTGCCTGATTAGGCGGGCATTCTGCTGTATTATATTCCAACTCTTGGAGAAGTGAGAAGTGTCTTAAACGTTCCCACGTCATCTTTGCATCGTCCCGCAAGAATGACGTGGCGCAAGTGCATCGGTAATTTGGTGATGCATATCCTAATTAGTTCCGCAGGTCCGTATGGATCGTATAGAAATTGATTCGCCTGCAGCATGTGGTCGAATAGGCGTGCTGGGCTGCCGAAACCAGACTGGTTCAAATTTGGCAGCATAATTATACCATGCTTGACCCTATCTTGTGCCGCTTCCGACCAATAGGTAGAGAGAAAGGCTTGTCGAAACTCCCGAGTGGAGTTGCAGTGACGCGCTGCCAACCTCATGCGAATCGCCGGTTCGCCTTCCAAATAGCCACACATACATTCTGTCTTATGTGAACTTGCCCAGTCGGGGGGAAGACAGAACTCAAATTGCTCGAGCCGTGCTCGTGGATGTATTCCTTTCTGCGAATTTCGAAATATCTCAAACTTTCTCACCGTAAGGAAATGTTTGAAATCAAATCCCCGCATTTCCTCTCGGCGAGGCCCTTGAATGTTTCTATTTTTCTCATGTCTGCCCCTCAAAATACATTCTTCCCTGTTGTCAAAATCTCCCTCGTGGCCGGAGTCCCTCTCTGCACTGTTCGTACTGCTATTTTTAGTGCTATTGGCGAGTTCGGAATCACACGCCATGCGGTTTTCCAGATGCGCCACCCGTTCTTGTAATTCGCCCGTTACAGCTTTGTGCCGCCTGTTCATTTCGAACTGTCCCTTCTGACCTTCTGAAATCTAAGAAGCGAATGCACTTCTTCGGTCTCTGCGGCCGCTACCAGTGTAGTATTGTTCTCGCTTTCCGTCACCTTCATCGTGCCTACGATGTCCGCTAATGCCGGAATCTTATCATGTATTTGTCTGTTGTCCTCCGCCCCAGTCTGCTTCAATTGTTCTACTTGCTGTTCGAGTGCGTGAATCGCTCGACCGTTGTCCACTACTGTGTTGCTAATGGACGCGGGACAATGCGTTTCCACCTCCTGGACCCTGGAAAGTACCTGCTGGTGTTCGCTTTGGCATTCTTCTCTCAGCGCTTGGAAATTTCTAAGTAGCTGTGCTTCGCGCTCTTTCGATTCCGCATCGCGACTCCGCTTGCCCTGTTCTAAGGCTTGCAGACGATCATCGATTTGTTTAAAAGTACGGCCTAATTCTTTCATAAAAATCACTTTATATTTCACGTGCCAGATTGTTTATTCTTTGTGATATATCATCGGACACTCTCTGCATCGACTTGTCGACTTTATTTGTCTGCTGGATTGGTTTTTCGTCTATTTGTTCGCCTAGCTCGCGGATCGATTTTTCAGATTTCTGCGTCATTTGTTCGCCTAGCTCTCGGATCGATTTTTTGGATGATTCTTTTTGTTCCCGGAACGATTTTTCTGCTTTCTGCGTCATTTGATCGCCTAGCTCTCGGATCGATTTTTCAGATTTCTGCGTCATTTGTTCCCCTAGCTCGCGGATCGATTTTTCAGATTTCTCTGCGTTTTCTTTATTTTGTTGCAATAATGCTTTCATGAGTTCTGCCAAATCAATTTGGTTAGTTGGAGGCAAATTAATTTCTGGCTCTGCTGTGAGCCCGTTCATCCTGTTTTGCATTTCGTCTGAAGTATTCCCCATTGCATTTTCGGAACCGCCCAACGCGTTAATATTGGAAATCAAATTATCCCCTTGGTCCATGTTGCTTAAGTTGTTGGACCGCATACTTTTAGCTTGGTTACGTTTCTGCATTGGCTGAATTTTTACCCGGTACGCGACACACTAATCAAAATAAATGTATCCCCCAAAAATTACGACAGTCACACGAAAGGTACCCAACCTAGTACGCACTTTTTCACACGCAAAACAAATTTATATCTTTGATCGAACTCAGTGCAATTTTCAAGCGAGAAAAAAAATACACACACACATATAAAACACAATATAGAAAAAAAACAACAAGACAAACAACATAACGCCGCTCAACAACGCCGTGAATCATTTGAAAGTCTGCTCAGAAACAACGCAGAAGTTGTTTGAGCGCTGCAGGGAAAAATTAAGATCATACAATGCTTGCAATCTAACGTTTCAGAGATTCCAGAGTCTAGCGGGATCACAGAACAGGGTCGCCATGTGTAACGTTGTTACTTTAATTTGCTATGAAAGCGGTACTGATAGACAATAAAAGCAGGTTAAGGCTGTGAGCTGTCTGGGGAAGTTAACCTTGCATTACTGAGCAACTGTTTCACCAGGCATCCAGTATAGCTTACCGAATTCCCAACCAGACTAACATTAATTATAATCTTTTAATAGTCATACGACAACCGGTGATATATATATATATATATATATATATATATATATATATATATATATATATATATATATATAAGAGAATTTAAATAAAAAGAAATAAATCAGTTTATATTTGGAAATTTATTTTAACATTGATCATTGAAATTTCAGCATATTAAACGTGAGCCGTAACTAAGCTGGTGCCTTATTTAGGACTGTGAAAATGTGAGTTTGTAATCTTACGGAACACATCAAAGAGGGAGCCAAGATTGGGAGACTACATAAAACACTGCGTTCATAAAATAACACACAAAGAACGTTGAAACATATGCAAGAGGAAATTAACCACAACCAACCGATTCAATTTTCACCCAAAGAAGTTATGTTCGTAGCGCAATCCTGTCCGTCATGTAATTACCACACACAGGTTGCTATATTGAAAAATATTGTCAAGACGAGACGTTATAATCACACAAGCATTCGCATTTAAGATTGACGATCTTAGTTAGAGTTACTGATCAACACGTGGTTCCACTTTACTCACAAAGTAGTGACAAAGTAACTACCGGAAGATATTCTGAACTTCACACGCGAATTACACTGCGTTGCAATTTAAGATAACATTAGATATTTTAGAGATAAACCCGAAATAAAGGTGATTAAATTTTCAGTTAAGCTGAACTTAAGAAATCCATTGTCCTGCGGACTTAGCAGACACGCGCTTAGCCGGAGATCTTACCACTTCAGACGCTCGCCGCGGACAGACTGCCTTGCGCTCCTACCGAGCGTGCTTCCCAGATACAAACGGAAGTGACCAGAGAGACAGCTTCCTATGCCAACATGACAAGGGACGGACAGAAACATGCTAAGAATGGAAACCTCTCTGCTTTTAGAAAGCGTAGCTACCTGTTCCGACGTTGGTCCTATTGTTCTCTAGCAGACAGGCTTGTCTGCTACCCTCAAGCATGCAACTAGAAAAACATTTGCTCATTCATCCTCTCACACAGAAGGGAAGGGGGATGACAGTATCTTATCATATACAGTATATAAAAGAAAGCGGATGTAGGTTCCGTATGAGACTGTGTGACATGAATTACATATAAACTGTGTTTTAAAGTGTAGTAGTGTGACAGATAGTTCTTGTTTATGTGTAAAAGTAACATGTTTCACTGCTCAGTCTCCTTCCAGATAGTCAGAAATACCACAGTAAATTTAGAAGAGGAATTTATGCCGTAAATGACAACAGAATTAAGAAATTAACATGAAAGGAATCCAACAGAGACCTTTCACCTGTGCAAGCTTCTTCATCTCCCAGTACCTACTGCAACCTACATCCTTCTCAATCTGTTTAGTGTATTCATGTCTTGGTCTCCCTCTACGATTTTTACCCTCCACGCTGCCCTCCAATACTAAATTGGTGATCCCTTGATGCTTCAGAATATGTCCTACCAACCGATCCCTTCTTCTAGTCAAGTTGTGCCACAAATTTCTTTTCTCCCCAATTCTATTCAGTACCTCCTCATTAGTTATGTGATTTACCCATCTAATCTTCAGCATTCTTCTGTAGCACCACATTTCGAAAACTTCTAGTCTCTTCTTGTCCAAACTATTTATCATCCACGTTTCCCTTCCATACATGGCTACACTCCATAAAAATACTTTCAGAAACGACTTCCTGACACTTAAATCTATACTCGATATTAACAAATTTCTCTTCTTCAGAAACTCTTTCCTTGCCATTGCCAGTCTACATTTGATATCCTCTCTACTTCGACTATCATCGGTTATTTTGCTCCACAAATAGCAAAATTCATTTACTGCTTTAAGCGTCTCATTTCCTAATCTAATTCCCTCAGCATCACCCGACTTAATTCGACTACATTCCATTATCCTCGTTTTGCTTTTATTATTCATTTTCTTATATACTCCTTTTAAGACACTGTCTATTTCGTTCAGCTGTTATTGCAGGTCCTTTGCTGTCTCTAAAAGAATTACAATGTCATCGGCGAACCTCAAAGTTTTTATTTCTTTATCATGGATTTTAATACGTACTCCTAATCTTTCTTTTGATTCCTTTACTGCTTGCTCAATATACAGATTGAATAACATCTGGGCTAGGCTACAACCCTGTCTCACTCCCTTCCCAACCACTGCTTCCCTTTCTTGTCCCTCGACTCCTATAACAGCCATCTGGTTTCTGTACAAATTGTAAATAGCCTTTCGCTCCCTGTATTTTACCCCTGCCACCTTCAGAATTTGAAAGAGAGTATTCCAGTCGACATTATCAAAAGCTTTCTCTAAGTCTACAATTGCTAGAAACGTAGGTTTGCCTTTCCTTAATCTAGCTTCTAAGGTAAGTCGTAGGGTCAGCATTGCCTCACGTGTTCCAACATTTCTTCGGAATCCAAACTGATTTTCCCCGAGGTCTGCTCCTACCAGTTTTCCCATTCGTCTGTAAAGAATGTGTATTTGTATTTGGCAGCCGTGGTTTATTAAACTGATAGTTCGGTAGTTTTTACATCCGTCCACACTGATTTTCTTTGGGATTGGAATTATTATATTCTTCTTGAAGTCTGAGGGTATTTCGCCTATCTCATATATCTTGCTCACCAGATGGTAAAGTTTTGTCAGGACTGGCTCTCTCAAGGGTGTCAGTAGTTCTAATTGATGCTGTCTACTCCCGGGGCCTTGTTTCGACTTAGGTCTTTCAGTGGTCCATTTCAGCTTCATCTACATCCTCTTCCATTTCCATAATATTGTCCTCAAGAACCTAGCCCTTGTATAGGCCCTCTATATATTCCTTCCACCTTTCTGCTTTCTCTTCTTTGTTTAGAACTGGGTTTCCATCTGAACTCTTGATATTCATGCAAGTGGTTCTCTTTTCTCCAAAGGTCTGTTTAATTTTCCTGTAGGCAGTATCTATCTTACCATTAGTGATATACGCCTCTACATCCTTACATTTCTCCTCTAGCCATCCCTGCTTAGCCATTTTGCACTTCCTGTCGATCTCATTTTTGAGACGTTTATATTCCTTTTGCTTTCTTCATTTACTGTATTTTTGTATTTTCTCCTTCATCAATTAAATTCAATATATCTTCTGATACGCAAGGATTTCTACTAGCCCTCGTCTTTTTACCTACTTGATTCTCTGCTGCCTTCACTAATTCATCTCTCAATGCTACCCGTTCTTCTTCTACTGTATTTCTTTCCCCCATTCCTGTCAATCGTTCCCTTATGCTCTCCCTGAAACTCTGTACAACCTCTGGTTTAGACAGTTTATCCAGGTCCCATCTCCTCAAATTGCTACGTTTTTACTGTTTCTTCAGTTTTAGTCTACAGCTCATAACCAATAGATTGTGGTTAGAGTCCACATCTACCCCTGGAAATGCCTTACAGTTTAAAACCTGGATCCTGAATCTGTGTCTTACCATTGTATAATTTATGTGATACCTTCTAGTATCTCCAGGCTTCTTCCATGTATACAACCTTCTTTCATGATGCTTGTACCAAGTATTAGCTATGGTTAAGTTATGCTCTGTGCAAAATTCTACCAGGTGGCTTCCTCTTTCATTCCTTACCCCCAATCCATATTCACCTACTACGTTTCCTTCTCTTCCTTTTCCTACTCTAGAATTCAAGTCACCCATGACTATTAAATTTTCGTCTCCTTCACTATCTGAATAATTTCTTGTATCTCGTCGTACATTTCATCAATATCTTCGTCATCTGTGGAGCTAGTTGGCATATAAACTTGTACTACTGTGGTAGGCGTGGGCTTCGTATCTATCTTGGCCGTAGTAATGAGTTCACTACGCTGTTTGTAGTACCTTACCCGCATTCGTATTTTTTTATTCGTCATTAAACCTACTCCTGCATTACACCTATTTGATTTTGTGTTTATAACCCTGTATTCACCTGACCAGAAGTCTTGTTCCTCCTGCCACCGAACTTCACTAATTCCCACTATATCTAACTTTAGCCTATCCATTTCCCTTTTTAATTTTCTAACCTGCCTGCCCGTTTAAGGGATCTGTAGAAGCTGCAGTGAGAACCATTCTTCGAACCAATAACCACACTTCATTACTATCATTCAAACTACCTGAAACTACCAATAAGAACCAAGAAATACTGGATTGCAATAATATTCAGAAACTTTTCATAGTACACAGTAATCGAAAAATATTTACTAGAACTGAAGAAGTATAACAGTCATTGTTGGGAACTTACAAAAACTCTGAGGACTTGAATTTCAGATTTCTTTTGAGGAAAAATTTATCCAAGAAGTTACTCAGATGTAGATCCCAAGCCAAAACATAGTTGAAATTAAATATTGGTTACCCATATTCGAGGATTTGAATTTTAGGCCCCTGTTGAGGATAGATTCACCTGATTAGCAGTTTAAGCATTCATGATCACGATAAATAAGCAGAGAGTTTAATTTTGTTCCTGGAGGCCCCAAATGCAAGAAACGTCACAAGGCAGCATCAAATTAAAGGAATGAAAAGACTGATGACTTTAAAATAAAAAGTTGCTTACCTCAATATATTAAGGTAAATCCTAGATTTGTGCCTCCGAAATGAACACGTCCAATTTCCTTTCCCTTCCTCGTGCATTGTCTAATGACCCTCCTCCCGTCTTACAGTTCGGTCCTTGCCAGTGGCTCTGACCAAATGCACCTTCTAAGTCTTTCTTTTCGGTATTCCTCTAAAATCTTCTCAGTTTCCAAGCTACCTCCTTCCCCTACAATCTTCTAACTTTCGGTCACTGTCTCAGCCATCAACATTGTCTTGATTCCACTTTACCTCGAAGATTCAAGATATATTTTACACCGTTGAAGAACGCGAAAGTCTTCGAGTGCTCATCATTTCTGATGACTGCGCTGCGAATGGGACGTTCAACATTTCCTTCCTTTCGAGTCCCCAGTATGTATGGTATCCCCTGTGAACGCAGCAACATCTACATAGGCCAAACGATTCGCAGTCTCACTGGGTATTGTGATGAGCACACGCACCGCGTGAGACAAAGAAAGTCAGAGAAGTCGCCACATTAATCATCGCCTACATGAGGCAAAGTAAAGGACTAGTCTGTGGTGCAAGCCTGTGACTCAGCCATTGCCCTGACTACGTCTTTCTTCACCGCAGTAGTAGGAGATGTATTGGACGAGAATAATCATTTGACCCCAAGGTGAGTGGTCATGTGGAACAGAATGGAAAGAAGAAATATCCTCTTGCCTACATGCCTACACACGACTGAATCCGGCCCCCCAGGGCTGGAGTCTAGTGCTTACCCACTACACCACGTTGACTATCAACTCCTAAGTAATGGGCATAAAATACAGTTCTGAAAAGACAAAGCTGAAAGTTCATTCCGCCTTTCTACAAAGTTCACTTAGCCTCATAACAACGAATTGAGGTAGCTGAGAGCTATTTGTTGCACAATCACCATGATCAAAATTGTATATTCAGCCCTGAGAGCCACATAGCCAGAAGTTCCATGGTTATTAGCCCTAGTAAAGGGAAAACTTTGGAAGGGATTTTAGTCAGTGAACTTGAGAACGAGCGATCATGGTTTGGACATTATTCGAAATGTTAAGTGATTTTGCCTCACAAGGTACTAGCTGTGGTTAGAGATTACAGGAAAGTGGAAAGCGGACTGGTGCCCATGATGGGGTGAAATTTAGCGAACTAATTAGATGCCTTCAAACATTTATTTAACAGGATACAGCATACTCCTGAGACTGCACTCACATGGAAGATATATAGAAACACTAGCTCTGTGTTTTCGTACGAACAAACGATAATGAAGTACCGATGATTATTAATCAGCAAGGACTTCTGAATTGAGGAACACGACATGAACGCGCAGTTACTCACACACAAAGATTCGGAAGCAAGGTTCACCACTTTCCATTAATAAATGAGTCATCAAAGTAGGCTCATGCCTCACAGTGGAAGGCGGCATGAGACTTAAATGAGCCCTCTGTACATGAAGCGCGTCATGAGTGATTAATCACAGAATTTGGTTCCATCCGAATTTACATAAAGCGAAACCGAAATCATCACTCTCGAAAATTCCGCACTGCTCCTAACAATGGAGTGTCTTCGTTACGAAAAACCTAACTTGAAATCGAACTAGCCCCCGTCCAAAAATCACAACTTAAGTTTTCAAGTAGCACCGACTGTTTGTTGCAACTAGTCACGTCCTCATCTCGATAGTGACAAAACTTCGTGGCGCCATACCGACCAACCACTAAGCAGTTTTTTCAGGAAAGTACTTTGTGTTCTGCCTTACGGCAGGTCTTGTCATGGGGGAAGCCTCGTCATAGAGATGAACCGGATGAGCTTCTACGGAAGTGATTCCAGTGGTGGTTTCCCGTTTCCTTCCACTGATGATGATGAAATGATAATGAGGACAACACAACACCCAGTCGCTGAGCGGAGAAAATCACCGACCCAGCCGGGAATCGAACCCAGGCCCCTTGGCGTAACAGACCGCCGCGCTACCCACTCAGCTTTCGGGTAGGACTTTTTCAGGAAGAGCAGGCTTTTTCTCCAGTTAGGGGATAGGAGAGGAACGACCACTTCTTTGAGGCAAAAATTTTCCATTCCGCTCAACGGCTAAAATTTTGAAGACTGCGTCCCAATGGTTGAATTCGATATGGCAAACTGCGCGGCGCCGCACCTGGAGATGAACAGTGGGCAGAGTCGCTACCGTATCTCGCTTCGAAAAAATAACATGCAACTGCCTTCCCAGGGTGCTAATGCCAAGGTAAACCGAGAGCTACAACCCAAATTTGCCTATCTGCGTGAGTCTGTTATTACACACACATTCATTCAAAATCAGTGATCATACATGTTTGGGACTGGCTGGAATAGTTATATGTTGTGCTGCCCGTCATATGTACTTAAGATGAGAATACAGACAACTGAGAACATCTGGAGCGTTATGGACAGGGACAGAATTTGGCACGATGTCCGTCGGGAAGTTCTCCGACAACTTTATCAATCAACGCTAAACCGTATAACTGCTTGCATAAGGGCAAGAGGTGAAAGTACGCTTTATTGACTTGCTCAGTTTGTCAATAAATTATCCAAACTGTCTGAAATTGTAATAATTTGTTTGCCTTCGTATGTACACTCCTGGAAATGGAAAAAAGAACACATTGACACCGGTGTGTCAGACCCACCATACTTGCTCCGGACACTGCGAGAGGGCTGTACAAGCAATGATCACATGCACGGCACAGCGGACACACCAGGAACCGCGGTGTTGGCCGTCGAATGGCGCTAGCTGCGCAGCATTTGTGCACCGCCGCCGCCAGTGTCAGCCAGTTTGCCGTGGCATACGGAGCTCCATCGCAGTCTTTAACACTGGTAGCATGCCGCGACAGCGTGGACGTGAACCGTATGTGCAGTTGACGGACTTTGAGCGATGGCGTATAGTGGGCATGTGGGAGGCCGGGTGGACGTACCGCCGAATTGCTCAACACGTGGGGTGTGAGGTCTCCACAGTACATCGATGTTGTCGCCAGTGGTCGGCGGAAGGTGCACGTGCCCGTCGACCAGGGACCGGACCGCAGCGACGCACGGATGCACGCCAAGACCGTAGGATCCTACGCAGTGCCGTAAGGGACCGCACCGCCACTTCCCTGCAAATTAGGGACACTGTTGCTCCTGGGGTATCGGCGAGGACCATTCGCAACCGTCTCCATGAAGCTGGGCTACGGTCCCGCACACCGTTAGGCCGTCTTCCGCTCACGCCCCAACATCGTGCAACCCGCCTCCAGTGGTGTCGCGACAGGCGTGAATGGAGGGACGAATGGAGACGTGTCGTCTTCAGCGATGAGAGTCGCTTCTGCCTTGGTGCCAATGATGGTCGTATGCGTGTTTGGCGCCGTGCAGGTGAGCGCCACAATCAGGACTGCATGCGACCGAGGCACACGGGGCCAACACCCGGCATCATGGTGTGGGGAGCGATCTCCTACACTGGCCGTACACCACTGGTGATCGTCGAGGGGACACTGAATAGTGCACGGTACATCCAAACCGTCATCGAACCCATCGTTCTACCATTCCTAGACCGGCAAGGGAACTTGCTGTTCCAACAGGACAATGCACGTCCGCATGTATCCCGTGCCACCCAACGTGCTCTAGAAGGTGTAAGTCAACTACCCTGGCCAGCAAGATCTCCGGATCTGTCCCCCATTGAGCATGTTTGGGACTGGATGAAGCGTCGTCTCACGCGGTCTGCACGTCCAGCACGAACGCTGGTCCAAATGAGGCGCCAGGTGGAAATGGCATGGCAAGCCGTTCCACAGGACTACATCCAGCATCTCTACGATCGTCTCCATGGGAGAATAGCAGCCTGCATTGCTGCGAAAGGTGGATATACACTGTACTAGTGCCGACATTGTGCATGCTCTGTTGCCTGTGTCTATGTGCCTGTGGTTCTGTCAGTGTGATCATGTGATGTATCTGACCCCAGGAATGTGTCAATGAAGTTTCCCCTTCCTGGGACAATGAATTCACGATGTTCTTATTTCAATTTCCAGGAGTGTATATCTCATCTACAGATTTCCGTCCCATTCGGATAATTCCGTCGTGGTGCGTCGTTGATGCCAACGACATGAAAGTGTGTCCCCTGTACCGCGACAACAGAAATGGGATGTACGAGTACAGCAATGACACGTGGAAAACGACACGTGGAATTCTGCGTCTGGCCATGAGTCGTGATCGGAGAGCTGAAACTATTCAAGACACTTCTGTTTTGGAAATAGGCGAAAAGGAAAGGCGCATAAGGCAACCGAAAAATAGTCGGTAGAGCACCGGCTCGCGAAACGCACGGGTCCCGAGTTCGAGTCTCGGTCTACCACAAAGTTTTCATCGGCCAGTAAGTTTCATATCAGCGCACATTCCACCGCCCCCCCCTCCCCTCCGCCGCCCAAAAAAAGAAAAAAAAAGAGCTAAGCCGGCCGCTCGCATTAAGAGGGAAGTCAGGGTACGACTAAAATTCGCTACTGCAAACACGTTTCATGCATAACCGTCAAGAAATGAGATTGTGTACGTCAGAAACTTTGTATAATTTTACCCGTCAAGAAATGAGATTGTGTACGTCAGAAACTTTGTATAAATTTAACTTCACTATGAACCTTAAAGAATTAAACGGTGATATGATTTCAATGAAACGTTAAGATACGGCAACGTTACGTAAAAAAGGCTTGGAAAGCTTTTCTGCAGAAATGTAATATTCAAAAATCGATAATTTAACATTAAAAACAACGAGCAATAATGACAACAATAGCGCTTACCAGCAAATAATCGTGAAGGAATATTATTAAAACGATTTATACAACGTATAAAAAGTCTTATACAGCCATATGAGTGTGTGTGTTACCGGGAATACAACAGGGAAGTTTCAGCATTAAACGTCCGAATTACCAGTTATGAAACCAGAAGTAGGAATCACTTGCAGCGAGAAGTACACAGGAAAGCCCCTTATCAGGGAAATAGGTCATATCAGCCAAAAATAATGTTCGCTGTATTTCCTGCGGGATTAAATAACATACCATATTTACACAAGAAATAGTTAAAAATATGCTAATATTATCATCGTTTGTTTATGAAGATTTAACGGCGGTCGTGTTTGTAGGTTGAACTACGTGGTTTCGGAATGCATATTGTTCAGAAAGTTATTCTCTTTAATGCATAAAGACGTTCCACCAAGTTTGTGGGTACTTTTAATCAGGTCTCATTCTCTAAAATTTTGTGTTCTGTAGGACCTTCCATGTCTTGTTCTAGAGCTTCTCATTGTTATTTTATGGTACCCATCCATACAAGGTTCCTCATCTATTGTAGAAATGCACACAGAAACATGGTACATGTATTTACCGATCCACAGGCGGAAATTAAAACTTCCTACTTCATATTGAGGTTTATGTTGCTGGTCTGTTCTTGGACCCTGTTGACGCCTTGAAGCTATGTTGTTGTATTTGTAACACTTGTATCTTGTTTAGGTACGAAAATATTGGAAAGAGGAGTTAATTTATGTACCATTTGTTTTAGTGAAATATTAGTAAAAACAAAATAGTTAGGCAATTTTCGAAATACGAGTAAAAGGGCCAAGGAAGTTGGCAAGGCGTTTTCCCTCCTGCGCCGAAGCTGCCAACAGCGGTAAACGTGCTCGGGCTGATGCTGAGAACAATGCGTTGAAGTGTCTTGACGCCTGCCTTAGCAATTATTCTTAGAAAATTATCTAGCTATATTTCTGAATATTTCATTGCAAACATTATCAAATGTTGTATCACAGAAATCATTTTTCCAGGAGAATTAGAAATCCGCAAGAAAAAAGTGCAGTGAAGACAGAAAAATATTTCCGTCTTTATATACTG
The DNA here is from genome assembly GCF_023898315.1 of Schistocerca nitens. Classification (NCBI taxonomy): domain Eukaryota; kingdom Metazoa; phylum Arthropoda; class Insecta; order Orthoptera; family Acrididae; genus Schistocerca; species Schistocerca nitens. Next base: position 46,609,497 of record NC_064620.1, read on the forward strand.
TCACTTGGCGAAATACCCATTTCGATATCTACAGTCATTTGCTATGCATTAAAGAGTATGAGTTTATCCAGTAAGACTTTTATTTATTCGGAGATAAAAAGACGTGTGAATAAATTAGGGCCTAAGATTTCTATTGTTTTTATGCCTTAGTAAGAGGTGCATATGTGTCTCCATGTGGGAATATCACGATTCTGGTGACAAATTGTATATCAGAGTAGAAAATTATTCCCTTCATCATTGAAGAAAGTGATTAAAGAATGAATAATAATAACTGCTATTATTGTGATTATTCCGCAGATCACCTTGACACTTATTTTATTGCGAGATTTGTAAAAAAATGTAAAAAAGACAAAATTTCACTGAGGCGATAGTCAACACATTTGCATGCTGAGACCTTCCTGCCTCGCCCTTGTGTTAGCCATATCTGTATTAATGCATCCACCTGACTTCCCTGCACTTGCCTGCACATTCGCAAGCATATTCGTTCCGGTAGACCAGTAACGGGAGTGCTTAACTGCCGCCACCCGTCACGTTATTAATGAGGGATTACGTTTCGCCCCGGGTTCCCATCCTCGGCAGCACGGCGGTGATCCAGCAGACTGACAAACAAGCGTCCGCGACCTTGGCCGCGCTGTTTGCCGCTGTTTGCGGCTGCTGTTTGCCGACTGCGAGTCAACACGCGGGTGTGTGTGCGCGCGCGCACCGGCTGCTGTCTACACGCGGCGCGGCCCGCGGTCCCAGGTGTCGCCGGGTCAACAGCCGCCGCCAGTCGACGTGTGCGCCGCTACTGCTGCCGCCGACAAACAAGCCGCAGCGCTCTTCCACTCTGGCCGGCTGGCTGGCTCCCTGATACCCTCCCTGATGGCACTCCTCCCCCGTCACTTGTTTGCACACTTGCGTTTCTCTTACGTCATTCTAAAAATGCGCCTCGTGTCCTTCAGAATTTTGTAAATGTTATAGGATCCTTAGATCAACACTGAAGTTCGCAAACGACATACCACTTCTTGTCGTATTTAAGAGAGACTTAGAAGATCTTGTCAAAGGAATGGTGTAATATTTCTGGCTTAGTCAGCCATCATATTAGGCCCCAAGAAGCTGTTCCCAGAGCAGTGGAGATGCAAGAAGTGTACAGGGTGTTACCAAAAGGTACGACCAAACTTTCAGGAAACATTCCTCACACACAAATAAAGAAAATATGTTAAGTGGACATGTGTCCGGAATCGCTTAATTTCCATGTTAGAGCTCATTTTAGTTTCGTCAGTATGTACTGTACTTCCTCGATTCACCGCCATGATTTCATACGGGTTACTCTACCTGTGCTGCTAGAACATGTGCCTTTACAAGCACGACACAACATGTGGTTCATGCACGATGGAGCTCCTGCACATTTCAGTCGAAGTGTTCGTACGCTGCTCAACAAAAGATTCGGTGACCGATGGATTGGTAGAGGCGGACCAATTTCATGGCCTCCACGCTCTCCTGTCCTCAACCCTCTTGACTTTCATTTATGGGGGCATTTGAAAGCTCTTGTCTACGCAACCCCGGTACCAAATGTAGAGACTCTTCGTGCTCGTATTGTGGACGGCTGTGTTACAATACGCCATTCTCCAGGGCTGCATCGGCGCAGCAGGGACTCCATGCGACGGAGGATGGATGCATGTATCCTCGCTAACGGAGGACATTTTGAACATTTCCTGTAACAAAGTGTTTGAAGTCACGCTGGTACGATCTGTTGCTGTGTGTTTCCATTCCATGATTAATGTGATTTGAAGAGAAGTATTAAAATGTGCTCTAACATGGAAAGTAAGCATTTCCGGACACATGTCCACATAACATATTTTCTTTCCTTGTGTGTGAGGAATGTTTCCTGAAAGTTTGACCATACCTTTTTGTAACACCCTGTATAGATGACGAAATGTGGTGTGAGGTACCTGTGACCGATGTTAGATTCGGTAGCATTCCCGTGAGAAAGAACGCCTGCATAATGCTACTGCTCTGTGATTGGCTGCTGTGTTCGGAGCAAGGGCGCCAAAACGTTAAAGTATAGTTATTATCATTAGTTAAACTACTCACTGGAATAACTTCACTTGTTAATACGAGGGCAGTTCAATAAGTAATGCAACACATTTTTTTTCTCGGCCTATTTTGGTTGAAAAAACCGGAAATTTCTTGTGGAATATTTTCAAACATTCCCGCTTCGTCTCGTATAGTTTCATTGACTTCCGACAGGTGGCAGCGCTGTACGGAGCTGTTAAAATGGCGTCTGTAACGGATGTGCGTTGCAAACAATAGGCAGTGGTCGAGTTTCTTTTGGCGGAAAACCAGGGCATCTCAGATATTCATAGGCGCTTGCAGAATGTCTACGGTGATCTGGCAGTGGACAAAAGCACGGAGAGTCGTTGGGCAAAGCGTGTGTCATCATCGCCGCAAGGTCAAGCAAGACTGTCTGATCTCCCGCGTGCGGGCCGGCCGTGCACAGCTGTGACTCCTGCAATGGCGGAGCGTGCGAACACACTCGTTCGAGATGATCGACGGATCACCATCAAACAACTCAGTGCTCAACTTGACATCTCTGTTGGTAGTGCTGTCACAATTGTTCACCAGTTGGGATATTCAAAGGTTTGTTCCCGCTGGGTCCCTCGTTGTCTAACCGAACAGCATAAAGAGCAAAGGAGAACCATCTGTGCGGAATTGCTTGCTCGTCATGTGGCTGAGGGTGACAATTTCTTGTCAAAGATTGTTACAGGCGATGAAACATGGGTTCATCACTTCGAACCTGAAAGAAAACGGCAATCAATGGAGTGGCGCCACACCCACTCCCCTACCAAGAAAAAGTTTAAAGCCATACCCTCAGCCGGTAAAGTCATGGTTACAGTCTTCTGGGACGCTGAAGGGGTTATTCTGTTCGATGTCCTTCCCCATGGTCAAACGATCAACTCTGAAGTGTATTGTGCTACTCTTCAGAAATTGAAGAAACGACTTCAGCGTGTTCGTAGGCACAAAAATCAGAACAAACTTCTCCTTCTTCATGACAACGCAAGCCCTCACACCAGTCTTCGCACGCGAGAGGAGCTCACAAAACGTCAGTGGACTGTTCTTCCTCATGCACCCTACAGCCCCGATCACGCACCGTCGGATTTCCATATGTTTGGCCCAATGAAGGACGCAATCCTTGGGGCGCACTACGCGGATGATGAAGAAGTTATTGATGCAGTACGACGTTGGCTCCGACATCGACCAGTGGAATGGTACCGCGCAGGCATACAGGCCCTCATTTCAAGGTGGCGTAAGGCCGTAGCATTGAATGGAGATTACGTTGAAAAATAGTGTTGTGTAGCTAAAAGATTGGGGAATAACCTGGTGTATTTCAATGCTGAATAAAACAACCCCTGTTTCAGAAAAAAAAAAGTGTGTTGCATTACTTATTGAACTGCCCTCGTATAAATATCTCTCAGCAGCTGACTATCAATCATTCATTTTAGAATTATTGAAATCAATTCAAGTCAAAAACAAGAGACTGACGAAATTGCAGACGAAGCACTTCGGAAGCGTTCGAGTCACGCCTTTTCTGGTATGGTGCGCGAAGTGTTTCGGGCTGTTCGTCACTCTGGATTAGGCAGTTGAGAAGAACAGACTAGTTATCTGTCACAGGATGCGTTTGCCACTATTCAGTATTAAAAGATTCACTCCGGTAGTCATGAGGAACTGACACGTACCGCAAATAGTGTAAAGATACATTTTCGTAAACATTGTGTCTGATCATGTACTTTGCTGTATCAGAAGGTGTTGTATGAATATCATGTAGTCTTCTCGTGTTGCTATATTAAAATACGCGAGTGGTATCCTAAAGAAGTGATACATTATTTCAGAACAGAACCTTGCTAAAAGTCAGTTTCAGCCTCAAGATACAGAACCTACGACCTACGTGCTGTTTTCTGCATTGGGGACATCAACTTGAAGACAGCAGGTTAGTGACCTATAACAGAGCCTTTGTATTCCACACAGTGCAGTGGAAACAACTAGGCGCCTCACGTGTACTGCATGCACAGAACAAATGTACTCAGTGTGACGTCTTCTGCAGTAATGCAGAGGAGGTAAAGGAGGATGATCGTTATTAAAACCAACAATCAGTTCATTTTCCTTTCTTGCCGTTATGGACAGATTGTTAGCGCCGAGTATAGATTAAGGATAACAAATTCAAAAACAAAAAACGTGACGATGGTGCCAGACTGATTTGTAGCTTACATCGTTTGAAAAAATCGTCAGTGGTATCACGTTATACCCCTCACGTTCTTTACGACGTCAGTCACATGTTTCCTAGTCACTGTGCCAGGCCAAGAACTGGTATCGAGTGTTCCTCTTCACACACTATGAGTGCAGAAGCAGATCTTCTTCTTGCCTCATCCCAGACGACTCTGAGACTTCTACCCGAAAATAAATTTGGTGTTTGTCAAGATTTGTCGGAAAATGGAAAGTGTTATTGATGTGCGATTTTCGCGGAATAGATTGGTAATCAGGGGCTCGAATTGTTAACCAATCAACAGATTGTAATAACACTTGGAAGGTGAATTTTTGTGCTAACACAAACTTTTTTGAATAGAGCAATACCTAGCGACGTTAACAGACTAAAAGCACGGTACATTAGAGTGTCAGTGGTATTTGTTGCAGGATTCTAGTTTACGAAATATCATCGGTTTGTGCTATTGAACCTGCGTGGTTGCTAGGTACGATATTGTTATGATTTCCTACAGTGTGCTTGCAATTTCCTTGACTGCATTGCGACTTGCCAGGCAGTTAGTGAGTGACAGTCCTGGCAGTAGGTCGTGAGTAGACGATGGAATTTACCGATGTAAAAAAAGCCGTCATGCTCATGGTGTGTGAAGATGATGTCAATCACCTCGGCAGTTAATCATCAACCTCTTCAGGCAGCTACGTGAAAGTGGTAGAGGAACTCCTAAACAGCGTAACAGAAGGAAACAAGTGACGACAGAAGAGGAGGAAATTAATGTTCTTGCTGCTGCAGTTTATCCGCACTTTAGCTCCAGCGCAATCGCACCAATCATATGGTTCAGGAAGGGTGTCCTATTCGTTGTCTATCAACACAGGTTCCATTTCTACCACATATCTCTCCATCAAGAGATGGGTGAAAGCGATTACGATAACCGTGTTAACTTCTGCACATGGGCATTAAGGCAATGTACTGTAGATGGATCATGTATCTTGTTTAGTGATGAAGCCCCACTTATCAATAATAGGCAGCTAAACCACCGAAATATGCACTATTGGTCTGTTACCACTTCCCACAGCGTTCATGAAGTGACACGTGTGATGTAGGACAGGGAGTCATTAGCTCATAGGCCCGTGTTTCATAGACGGAATGCCGAACGCGCACAAGTATCGCAGCCTCCTAACAGATCATCTTCCACGGATGCTACAACACCTTCCTCCGCAGACTGAGAGAAACCTGTGGTACCATCTTGATGACTGTCAATCCCATAGTACACGAATACTACAGCATGTCTTCAAGAATTGTTTTCAAATCGTTGGTTGGACTCAGAGGACCTGTGCCTTGGCCGGCCTGTTCCCGGAATTTGACGTCTGTGGACTTTATTCCGTGGGGAAAGCTGGAAGACGCTGTCTACTATGACGTACCAACTACACTCGGTGATACGCAACGACTTATTACTGCAGCCTGCTAGCACAGCTCCACTGAAACGCTAGCACATCCGCAGCAGGGGTTCCTCACCGGATTGCCTGGTTCAAAAGGCTCTGAGCACTCTCTGACTTAACATCTGATGTCATCAGTCTTCTAGAACTTAGAACTACTTACACCTAACTAAACTAAGGACGTCACACACATCCATGCCCGAGGCAGGATTCGAACCTGCGACCGTAGCAGTCGCGTGGTTCCGGACTGACGCGCCTAGAACCGCTCGGCCACCGCGGCCGGCCCACACCAGATTGAAAGTACACTCCTGGAAATGGAAAAAAGAACACATTGACACCGGTGTGTCAGACCCACCATACTTGCTCCGGACACTGCGAGAGGGCTGTACAAGCAATGATCACACGCACGGCACAGCGGACACACCAGGAACCGCGGTGTTGGCCGTCGAATGGCGCTAGCTGCGCAGCATTTGTGCACCGCCGCCGTCAGTGTCAGCCAGTTTGCCGTCGCATACGGAGCTCCATCGCAGTCTTTAACACTGGTAGCATGCCGCGACAGCGTGGACGTGAACCGTATGTGCAGTTGACGGACTTTGAGCGATGGCGTATAGTGGGCATGCGGGAGGCCGGGTGGACGTACCGCCGAATTGCTCAACACGTGGGGCGTGAGGTCTCCACAGTACATCGATGTTGTCGCCAGTGGTCGGCGGAAGGTGCACGTGCCCGTCGACCTGGGACCGGACCGCAGCGACGCACGGATGCACGCCAAGACAGTAGGATCCTACGCAGTGCCGTAGGGGACCGCACCGCCACGTCCCAGCAAATTAGGGACACTGTTGCTCCTGGGGTATCGGCGAGGACCATTCGCAACCGTCTCCATGAAGCTGGGCTACGGTCCCGCACACCGTTAGGCCGTCTTCCGCTCACGCCCCAACATCGTGCAGCCCGCCTCCAGTGGCGTCGCGACAGGCGTGAATGGAGGGACGAATGGAGACGTGTCGTCTTCAGCGATGAGAGTCGCTTCTGCCTTGGTGCCAATGATGGTCGTATGCGTGTTCGGCGCCGTGCAGGTGAGCGCCACAATCAGGACTGCATACGACCGAGGCACACAGGGCCAACACCCGGCATCATGGTGTGGGGAGCGATCTCCTACACTGGCCGTACACCACTGGTGATCGTCGAGGGGACACTGAATAGTGCACGGTACATCCAAACCGTCATCGAACCCATCGTTCCACCATTCCTAGACCGGCAAGGGAACTTGCTGTTCCAACAGGACAATGCACGTCCGCATGTATCCCGTGCCACCCAACGTGCTCTAGAAGGTGTAAGTCAACTACCCTGGCCAGCAAGATCTCCGGATCTGTCCCCCATTGAGCATGTTTGGGACTGGATGAAGCGTCGTCTCACGCGGTCTGCACGTCCAGCACGAACGCTGGTCCAACTGAGGCGCCAGGTGGAAATGGCATGGCAAGCCATTCCACAGGACTACATCCAGCATCTCTACGATCGTCTCCATGGGAGAATAGCAGCCTGCATTGCTGCGAAAGGTGGATATACACTGTACTAGTGCCGACATTGTGCATGCTCTGTTGCCGGTGTCTATGTGCTTGTGGTTCTGTCAGTGTGATCATGTGATGTATCTGACCCCAGGAATGTGTCAATGAAGTTTCCCCTTCCTGGGACAATGAATTCACGGTGTTCTTATTTCAATTTCCAGGAGTGTATGTATTGCCAATGCTGGTGGTCATTTTGAACGCAACCTGTGATGGTGAATTGTCTCGTTACTGCTCATAATTCACATAACTAGTGTATCCACTTGTTCTCTGGCGTGTGTTACCCCTGGTATTGTGCAAGTGTTGGTGTCGGAACTTTGTAAAATACGATACCTCGTAAATGAATCACACTAGAATCCTGCAAGAAACACCACTGACATTCTGATTTACCCTATTTTCAGTTCGTTAACGTCAATAGGCGTTATTCCATTTTAAAAAGTGTACGTTACCACAAAAATACTCTTTCTAAGTATTATCACAACGATCTTTTATACACACAGGGCGAGTCATAAATGAGGAAAAACGTGTCGAGGACCGCATGCTGCTATGCGTAACACGTGACGCACCGTTGTTAATTTCGTTCTCCTCGGTGTGCTGCGTACGTAAAACCAAAACACCTGTTAACCACTGAACGAGATACCGACGAGCCTCACGATCACGACGTGTCATTCACCCATAGATACGAAACATGACACACCAATAAGCTGATGTGTATCTGCCAGCGTTTGAAAGATACGAGAAAGAACAAATCTCATCGTAATGTATGTGAAATTGTATCAGAACTTGTGATCACACGTTGCCAGAGGTAACGGAGTGTACAGTCCCATGTTAGTGAATGTGTGTCCTGTAAGCGGAAAGAGTGGTCAACGGCGGAAGTAAAGCCGCGGCGTGCATGACGTGTTTACAAGACCTCTGCGCTGCTCACTCTGCCCGATACTCGCCGTGTCGACAGCTGCTAACGGTCGCGTCGCATTGTTACTACAGCACCATGGTAAGTTTCAAAAGCGAGGAATACGCCGAGATCCACCTCACCTACGGGCTTGCAGATGGAAGAGCTGACGTTGCAGGGCAACTGTATCACGAGAGGTTTCCTACCCGGCGCCTTCCATCCCCAAAAACGTTTTACTCTGTGGACAGGCGCTTGGGGGAATATGGTGCATATGTAGCACCTCCAGAATTTAGTGGTCATGGCCGACCGTCGACGTACAGTGCGGATGACGAAGAAAAAGTGTTTCAAACTGTTGCAGAGGACCGAACAATAAGTACCAGGTCTCTCGCCACTGCGGTCGGAATGTCACAATCTACTGTTATGCGAGTACTCCATAGAAACCATTACCATCCCTTTCGCATGCAGAAGGGTACAGGCATTATTGCCGGAAGACTACCAGAGGAGGCTGGACTTCTGCAACTTTATCCTACGGCGTCAGACCCACGACCAGCATTTTTCACGAACAATACTGTTCACCGACGCAGCCTATTTCATGAAGGAGGGTATAGTGAATTCCCATAATTGGTACGAGTGGGCGGAAGAAATGCCCCACAGCACAGTGATGCGAGGGTACCAACAACGATGCGGTGTCAATATCAGGTGTGGTATTATTGATCACCATCTCACAGGTTCACAGGTGCTGCCACAAAGGCTTATAGGAGAGAAGTATCTGCGTTTCCTGGATGCTACATTAACGGAATTGTTGGAAGACGTTAGTTTGGCCTCTCGTATGAACCTGTGGTACATGCATGATGGTGCCCCCGCTCACTTCAGCGGCACAGTGCGACGCCACCTGGACAATGCCTCCCTTCCAAATGGATCGGTCGTCGAGGCTCTGTAGCATAGCCAGCAAGTTCGCCAGACCTGAATCCACTGGATTTCTTTTTGTCGGGCCATCTGAAATCTGTGATTTATGAAGGAGAAGTTGTTGATGTCAACATCCTTCAACGCAGAATACAACATGCCTGTGATATTACGCAAAGAGTTACAGACATGTTGGATCGTGTTCAGCAGTCCTTCCTGCGAAGAGTTCAACTTTTCCACACACATCGTGGCCGTCATTTCGAACAGTACTTATGAACAGCCACTGCAGCTTCTGGTCATGTGTTTCGATTTGTAGAGCTGTATTGTATTCGTTTGTATTAACTGCCACATACCTTTGTAGTTCTATTTTGTATTCTGCATCTACGTACTCGTTTCTTAAAACTAAGTCTAGGACACTAAAAACCAAATTATAAAACATGCATGTACAGTAGTGCTGCCCCTCCTCACGTTCCTTTCCCTGTGCCAACTGGCCACGATACATAATACCGGCCAGCGTAACCAGTACGAGATAGATGTGGTGTGGCGTCCCAAGCGTGGGTATTGCGAGGGATTGAGCGACACGGTTCGTGAAAGGGATTTAGCCGGTTGACCTTGATGAGAGGGAGACTTTTTGATCTGGTTAAGATGTGGAAATCCCCGGTGTGAAGGTACAAGGCTAGGAAGCGGATAGAATTAAAGTCTTCCTAACGCTAACAAATTGCAGTTTATTCTGAATAATTACAACCCACCCTATTTGCGTGGTGATTGCATTCACAGGAAGGCCAGTGGGCGCTGTCATTGCCCGCAGTGTTTCGCAGACCGTCGCTTGACGCCGCATGCTTCGCCTTATCGTGAGCGGTCAGACTACCTGCAACACTCGCATGTTGTGCCCCATTGCCGAACTGTCCCCTTGGCCAATGTCGGCGCACAGTAACACCGAAAAGTTTACTTCATATTTCCAGATTTTTACCATTCAATTGCATTGTCATTTATTGACATAGGAACAAGCAGAAAACGAATTTATGTTTGTAGCTCAGTGTGTGACAATGCACGACATATTTTTCCTCATTTATGACTCACCCTGTATACAGGGTGTTACAAAAACGTATGCCCAAACTTTCAGGAAACATTCCTCACACACAAAGAAAGAAAATATGTTATGTGGACATGTGTCCGGAAACGCTTACTTTCCATGCTAGAGCTCATTTTATTACTTCTCTTCAAGTCACATTAATCATGGAATGGAAACACACAGCAACAAAACGTACCAGCGTGACTTCAAACACTTTGTTACAGGAAATGTTCAAAATGTCATCCGTTAGCGAGGATACATGCATCCATCCCTGCTGCGCTGATGCGGCCCTGGAGAATGGCGTATTGTATCACAGCCGTCCACAATACGAGCACGAAGAGTCTCTACATTTGGTACCGGGGTTGCGTAGACAAGAGGTTTCAAATGCCCCCATAAATGAAAGTCAAGAGGGTTGAGGTCAGGAGAGCGTGGAGGTCATGGAATTGGTTCCCCTCTACCAATCCATCGGTCACCGAATCTGTTGTTGAGAACCGTACGAACACTTCGACTGAAATGTGCAGGAGCTCCATCGTGCATGAATCACATGTTGTGTCGTACTTGTAAAGGCACATGTTCTAGCAACACAGGCAGAGTATCCCGTATGAAATCATGATAACGTGCTCCACTGAACGTAGGTGGAAGAACATGGGGCCCAATCAAGACATCACCAGCAATGCCTGCCCAAACGTTCACAGAAAATCTGTGTTGATGTGATTGCACAATTGCGTGCGGATTCTCGTCAGCCCACACATGTTGATTGTGAAAATTTACAATTTGACGAAACTAAAATGAGCTCTAACATGGAAATTAAGCGTTTCCGGACACATGTCCACATAACATCTTTTCTTTATTATTGTGTGAGGAATGTTTCCTGAAAGTTTGGCCGTGCCTTTTTGTAACACCCTGTATATACGGTGACGACGACTAATGACCCTTTCTTTCAGTGCGGATGCACACCATGCCCGATCTCTTGTGGGAATCAGGATCTGCGAGTAAGGGGTTCATGGAGAGGTGACGTGTCGCTACATCATTAGTACCAACAGGCTGGGCATATGAGGCAGGAAGGAACGCATGCTGGGATAGCCCAGGCAGTTACGGCGACTGCTCGCATGAAGGGGGTTTCCAACTTCGATTCCCCCTCTGACACTAATTTCACTGTTACCATTGTCACATTTCAGTGCCCAAATGTGGCTAACACCAATGAAACCTCTCAATAATATGTGTTGTCAAATTTTATTTTCCATCGGTTGTTACAAGCTTGCCCTTTCAAATAGTTGCCTGGTAGATCCTCCAATCATAAGATGTTACAGTGTAATAAGCTTTGGAGTTAATAACCTATAATTTGTTTTATTAGAATATAATAGTAAGCTTTAAACCAGAGTCAAGTGCCGGCACGACAGTGAGGCACGAGAGAGCAAAGAGGGCTCTGAAGTAGAGGTCAGCCAGTCGCACGCTGACCCACCCCTCTTCAGGACCACAATGCGACAGAAGCGGCCTCTATGCGAGGAGGACATAAACGCTGCGCCCAACAGGTCCAAGTCCACATCTGTAGCAGCTTCAAGACTAGCAACTAGTATAGAAGCGTCAAAGCTCATTACTTCTCTTTTATTAGAATTGTTATACTCGAGAAGCTTGTTTATTTCGGATGTCGCCCTTTGCTTGCGGCACATCTGTGTATTTCTCAGAGTTAAGTATTGTCATGTACTTTTCGTAATAAAACTCATTAATATGATTTGCTTGAATTGCTGGCTAGCGATCCGAGAAAGCAGGTTTCCTAGACACCTCATATTTGACTACTAGAGAGGATTCAACATATTACATGCTGATTTCTTGCACCAGAGCGTTCCACTGTCCTTTAATATATCTTGATATTAGTTGCAGAAATTGACAAAATTTTCAAAGATTTTGTAGCGGCAGCAACTCCATCACCGTGGTGAAAGATGTTTTGCGTTTGAGTCACAATCTGTTTCATGGACTACTTTTTTCGTGCCTTAGGTTGCTACTTGCAATTCAGATCACTATATGAGTCACAATCTGTTTCATGAAGTTGACCACTTTTTTCATGCCTTAGGTTGCCACTTGCAATTCAGATCACGATATCTGCTTATTTGCAACAAAAGAAATCGCTATGACGTGCAGAGTAGCTTGACTGATTCGCCAAAGAAACCTTTCCTGAAAATCTTGAACAACAAGTAAATCAATGTTTTTGCGAAATGTAACACAGCTATTACTTCACCTGACTTTAGTTTTCTTTCATAGGTTGAAGATATGTGATTTTTTTAACGAAATGGTGCATTGTCAAGTCAGAGATTTTTGTGGACGTCTCTAGCTTTAGAACAGTGGGCTCTTTTTCCTCCCTGGTTGGCAGAAATACCACCTTCATTTTTCAATTTTTATGTTTTTTGTGGGGATGGGCAAACTCGTCCATCGTTGGAAACTAGTTTACAGTTGGTCGTTCCTTTCCGGGAACCATTCACTTTTCTTCGTTCACTGTTTCCTTTTATTTAATTGTGCGTGCTTAAAGGATTTTAGATGAATTTCCAGAAGAAATATCACTTCCTTTGCTAAATGCGTCCTCAGAGAGTATCACATTAGTCGGCTGATGTGACAGAGCAGAGACCGCAAGTCAGGCAGAGAGAGAGCAGAGCATGCTGAATGGAAGTACGGATTACGGAACCCGTTTACGACCCAGCGAGGACCTTTTCAGTTATCATTCTCTTTGTAGGGAAGCTCGTAATTGAACAAAACATAATGCCATCGTTTTCCGTTCGATTACCGAAAATAATATATATTTGCATGAGCATTGCTGCCATAAAACAACTGCGAAAACTGTTATATATCAAATCAACATTAACAATTTTCTTTCACAGTGCCCAAGTGTGTACGTTAAGTACGCATCAAAATGCTTCGAACTCTGACAACGGAGCTGAGAAACTGCGTACTAAAATCAGAAGCTTTATCTCAGCAACGGGGACACCTAAATAAAAATGATTGGAGATCGTTGAAACTTCACGAATGAAAAGAAGCAAATTTTTTTTTTTTTTCAAAACGTTGACGCTTTATATGTTGCCGGGAAAAATTGCAGTAACAAGGAGTTGTACGACATAAACCAAAATTGGTAGGCGTGTTTCTATATCTGAAAGATGATGTCTGTTCCAAGTTTACGGCAGTCGCATAATAATGGCGCTAGTGGCGCCACTATGAGAATGCAAAAATCAGGTTTGATTCAAATATACGCTTTAACTGTATGGAGCGTTAAATAACTTTCAGATTGGACGTAGTGAGTTGATGTAAGTCGAGAATACCTTTAAGGCAACAAAGACAGATGTTCCTTCTGTGATATTGCTGGAAGACTTGTCAAGAATGTTGCCATTGTACATGAGTCCTGGCAGTGGTGGTCACAAGAACGTACAACCGCTAGACGAAAGGGCTCCGGACGTCCCCGTGGTACTACCGAGACGGAGGATCATCGTGTTCGGCGTATTGCTCTGGAGTAGCAATTTCAGCAGCTTTTGGCACCATAGTGACTCAACGAACTACTACTGATCAGTTACTTCAAGGAGAGTTCCGAGGCAGAAGCCTTGCAACGTCCTTTCCACTGACCCCAAACCTCCTCCATTTAAGACTTCAGTGGTTTCAAACGACAGCTCATTGGAAGACAGGGTGCGGGTCTGTTGTGTTTTCTGGTGAAAGCTAGTTCTTCCTCAGTGCCGGTGATGGGGGTGTGTTGGTTAGAAGAAAGCCAACTGAGGGCCTACAACCACGCTGTCTGCGTGCTAGAGGCACTGAACCTGTACCTCGAGTGCGATTTCCTTTCACAGCAGGAGCTCTCTCTTGGTTACCACACACCTGCTGACTGACAATTTGTACGTCAGTCTGGTGATTTGAACTGTTGTGCTGCCATTCATGAACAGCATTCCAGGGGGTATCTTCCAACAGAATAACGCTCACCCACATACCTCCTTTTTAATCCATCATGCTCTACAGAGTGTCGACATGTTTCCTTATCCTGATCGTTCAGAAGTTCTTTAGTTCAGTTTTAGTTATGTCATGTTCCGTAGATCATTTTCTCGATTATTTTATCGATATGATGTGGAACAAGTCAGATTACAAGATATATATACACACATGAATTGTGCTAATATTAATATTACTGAAATTTTTTGTTCTACACATGCAACTACATTTATTGGTACAATTATTTTTTTTTACCATTTTTGAAACAGAAACTCGTCCTTAGAGTAGAAGGAGTTGTCCAAAAGAAATGATTTTAAGCTAGATTTAAAACTTGATCTGCTTCCTGCCAGACACTTTATGTTGTTGGGCAAATGATCAAAGATTTTTGTTGCTGAATAATGTACTCCTTTTTGAGCAACTGACAGCTTCAACAACGGATAGGAAAGGTCATTTTCCCTCTAGTGTTGTACGTATGAACATCACTGTTCTTCACGAATCGAGATGGATTATTCGTAACGAATTTCATTAGCAAATATATGTACTCTGATGATGCAGTTAAAATACCTAAATCGTTGAAAATGTGCCTACACGACTTCCTTGGGTGAACACCACTAATTATTCTCACTGCTCTCTTTTGTACAATCAGTACTTTATGTCTAAGTGGTGAGTTACCCCAGAAAACTATTCCAGAAGGCATTATTGAGTGGAAATATGCGGAGTACGTTAGGAGGCTGATCTGTTTATTACCAAGACTACCGATTATACGAAGAGCGAAAGACGCTGAACTTAGTTGTTTGAGAAGCTCAGTAATATGCTTCTTCCAGTTAAAGTTGTGATCAATGTGAACACCTAAAAATTTGGAGTAATCTACCCTGTTAACTGAGCCCTGTTCATATGCTACATCAATTGCCAGTATGACTCTATTCGGTGTACAAAACTGGATATCAAGTTTTTTTCAAAATTAAAGGAGTCCATTTTCTGAGAACCATTTAATAATTCTTTGAAAGAAATCCTTAACAATATCTTGTGCTGCTTTTTCTGGAATGGCATTGATTATAACACTGTGTCATCTGCACAAAGTGCGAGTTCCACTTGTTGAACATTAAGTGGGAGGTCATTCACATGAATAAGGAACAGCAGAGGACCTGAAATTGAGCCCTGTTGGACTCCCTTTGTGATAACTCCCCATTCACTAGAATTTACCACCCTCCCAACATTATTTGTGCTATTCAGCACAACGTTTTGCTTTCTGTTCATTAAGTATGATTCAAACCAGCTGTGTGTATAGCCTTCAATTCCATAAAAGCTGAGTTTTTTTAAGAGTGTCACATGATCCACACAGTCAAATGCCTTGGAGAGATCATAAAAAATACCAATTGGCGATAATTTACGGCTTGTACTATTTGATGGGTAAATGTGTAAATAGCGTTCTCAGTCTAGTAACCCTTCCAGAAACCGAACTGTGACAAGATGAGTAACTTATTTTCACTTAAATGAGAGACTACTCTTGAATACATAACTTTTTCGAGTATTTTAGAAAATGAAGTCAGCACTGAGATTGGTCTATAATTATTTAAGTCACTCTTGTCCCCTTTCTTATGACGATGTTTGAAAATTGTGTATTTCCACCTGCCTGGAAAAATTCCCTGGGCCAGCGAAGCATTACATATATCGCTAAGGACTTCACTTATTAAATTAGAACAACACTTAAAAATTATGTTAGAGACTCCATCAACACCACATGAGCCCTTGTTTTTCAGTATTTTAATAATTCCCTTAATTTCAGTGGGGGATGTTGGTGCTATTTGTAAAGGCCTTAAGTGTTCGGGAATGACATTTTTAACATATTTTTTTTTTTTTTTTTTTTTTGCTTTTGAAACTGAACCCTTTAACATATTCAACTTTTGTAGTCCTGTCTTCCTCAGTTGCGTGTAATATTACGGTATACTGATAATTTTTAAATATGGACCATCTGACAGCAACTAAACCCTTTAACCCTACTTTTGCGGCTGCATTCAGAAAGTGATTGTTAAAAATACTTACAACTTGTGAGTTATCACTCACAACATAATCATTTAGCTTTATTGGCATGGAATGCTGTGCACTGTCAGGCTGCTCCGTCTCCCGGTTGACAATATTCCATAAAGTTTTAACCTTACTATCCGCATTATTAGTTTCTGTCAGAACACACAATCTTCTCGACTTCTTAATGACTTTCCTTAAAATATTACAGTACATTTTGTAGTAAGCAAGTAACGTCTGATCCTGACTTATTGTGGCCTGTCCATATATTTCCCTCTTCCTCTTACACGATCTGTCTCCAATTGAGCACGTAAGGGGCATCATCGGCTAACAACTCCAGCGTCATCCACACCCAAGATAGCCATTCCTGTATTGACTGACGAAGTGCAACAGGCATGGAATTCCATCCCACAAACTGACATCTGACACCTGTCCAATCCAATGCATGCACGTTTGCGTGTTTTCATTCAACAGTCTGACGGTTACACCGGTTATTAAATTACCAGCATTTCACTATAGCAACACTTGTCTCGCCCTTGCGTTACACTCCGACTTGCAGTGTTAATCACGTAAATAAGTTACCTACACAAATGTTTTCCCGAAATTTCATTACTCTACATTAATTACGTTTTTGTGTTGAGATTTTTTCCCATCAGTTTACCACACATCATTGCTTTGAAGATTTGTAGCATCGAAAAAGATATCCAGTTTTTGATTAGTTACTAGCTGAAACAGGACCCAAGATTTATGCCTGGAATCCATTATCAGTTCTTTAAGATGGAGAACATCCGTGCAAGCACAGTCAACCATTAACAGACTACAGCGAAACGAAGATTAAATCAAGAATTGAATAAATACGTATTAATTTACTTAAAATATAAATTTTTAATACAATTGTATCTGAAGAGGAAACAAAACTTCAGTATCGATAATTTTAAGAATATCTCGGTCATTTAATTTACTTCGGAGAAGAGTAGGAAAAAGTCCTCCATGAAACTCTTACTGTGTGACTTTTTTTGATAAAACATGTTTCTGCCACAATGGCATAAAATACGATCACTTTTAGAGGTGCATGTGTTATGAATGAAATCATTTTGAAAAGGATCTCTTGCGTTGACCTTGCGGGCATAAGATGCACGAGAGGAGCACACTGATAGTTCCTGAATTAACTACAAATTCTCTTCTCAAAGAACCATATCATCGAGTATCTTTCTGTGCGCCAAAGAGATTCGTCGTGCGAGGTGATGGCGAACCCATTTATGTGTCCAAAACTTTCGTGTTTCACAATGAATTTGAATTAGGTCATAAGAAGTATCCGGAAACTGTTCTACTTTTATTTTCCTCACGAGTAGGTAATTTAAAGCATAATAATGTGGCATTTCAGAAGCAAAAGCACCATATTTGGATTTCTTCATCTACATCTACATCGATACATCGCAGTCCAATTTACAGCTTGTGGCGGAGGGTACCCAGTACTACTACTAGAAATTTCCTTTGCAGCTCCACCCGCAAATAGAATGAGTGAATAACGACTGTCTAAATGCCTCCGTATGGGCCCTAATTCCACGTATCTTATCTTCATTATCCTTACGCGCAATGTATGTTGGAGACAATAGAATCGTTCAGCAGTCTGCTTCAAATGCTGGTTCTCTAAATTTTCTCAGCGTTGTTCCCAGAAAAAAAAATGTCGCTTTCTCTCCATGGATTCCCATTTGAGTACCCGAAGCATCCCCGCCACACTTCCGAGTTGTTCGGACCGAGCCCGCATCTCGTGGTCGTGCGGTAGCGTTCTCGCTTCCCACGCCCGAGTTCCCGGGTTCGATTCCCGGCGGGGTCAGGGATTTTCTCTGCCTCGTGATGGCTGGGTGTTGTGTGCTGTCCTTAGGTTAGTTAGGTTTAAGTAGTTCTAAGTTCTAGGGGACTTATGACCACAGCAGTTGAGTCCCATAGTGCTCAGAGCCATTTTTTTGTTCGGACTGACCAGTAACAAATCTAGCAGCCTGCCTCTGAACTGCTTCAATATCTTCCTTTAATACGGCTTGGTACAGATCCCAAATACCCCAGCAGTTCTCAATAATAGGACACACTGGCGTCCTATGTGCGGTCTCTTTTATAGCTGTAGCAAAATTTTCTAGAAATCTTGTAATAAACCGAAGTCGACCATTCGCCTTTCCTATCACAATCCTCAACCGAGCGAGGTGGCGCAGTGGTTAGACACTGGACTCGCATTCGGGAGGACGACGGTTCAATCCCGCGTCCGGCCATCCTGATTTAGGTTTTCCGTGATTTCCCTAAATCACTCCAGGCAAATGCCGGGATGGTTCCTGTGAAAGGGCACGGCCGACTTCCTTCCCCATCCTTCCCTAATCTGGTGAGACCGATGTCCACGCTGTCTGGTCTCCTTCCCCAAACAACCAACCAACCACAATCCTCACAAGCTAATGCCATTTAATATTGCTCTGCAACGTTGCACACAGATATTTAAACGATGTGACTGTGTGAAGCAGGACACCAGTAATGCTGTATCCGAACATTACGTGTTTGTTTTTCCTACTCATTCGCATTAACTTGCACTTTCCTACATTTGGAGCTAGATGCCATTCACCACACCAACCAGAAATTTTCTCTAAGTCACCTTGTATCCTCTTACAGTCACTCAACTTCGATACCTTACCGTGCACCACAGCATGATCAGCAAACAACCACTGATTGCTGCTCACCCTGTCCGCCAAATCATTTATGTATACAGAGAATAATATGGGTCATATCACACTTTCCTGGGACCCCTGACAATACACTTGGTTCTGATGAACACTCACCGTTGAGGACAACATAATCGATTACGTAACTTCAGAAGTCCTCTATCCACTCACATATCTGTGAATCTATTCCATATGCTTGTACCTTCTTTAACAGCCTGCAATAGGTCACAGCGTCAATCGCTTTCTGGAAATCTAGAATTGTGGAATGCACCTGTTGCCCTTCACCCGTAGTTCGCAGTGTATCATGTGAGAAAAGAGCAAGCTGAGTTTCACTTGAGCGACGCTATCTAGAACCATGATGATTCGTAGACATAAGCTTCTCGGCCTCAAGAAAATTTATTGTATTCGAAGAGAGAATACGTTGAAGCATTCTGGAGCAAATCGATGTTAACGATATTCATCTGTAATTTTGCGGATCCCTTCTTTTGCCCTTCATGGACACAGGAATCAACAGCGCCTTTCTCCACTGGCTTGGAACTTCTCACTGGGCGTGAGATTTGCGAGAACCACAACCTAAGTAATGGGCCAATGTCCCAGATTACTTTTTGAAAATCGAACTGGGATTCATTCCAGACCTGGTGACTCATTATTTTTCAAGTCCTTCAGTTGTTTATCTACGCTGGGGATGCTTATTGCGACATGGTCCATAAGAGAGTCTGTTCGATGTTCAAACGACGGTATGTTTGTACTGTTCTCCTGTGTGAACGATTCATGGACATGAAATTCAAGAGTTCGGCTTTCGTTTGGCTATCTTCAACTGCTACATGGAACTGGTGAACAAGTGACGGGATGGAAGTCTTAGACCCACCTAGCTATTTTACATAGGACCAGAATTTTCTTGGGTTCCCTCCCAGGCTTTTTGGTTAGTGTATGGCCGAGTAGTTGTATACTTCGCACATAGATCACTTAGCTAAAATACGAATCTCAATTAACCTTTGATTGTTGTCATTCGCGCATTCTCTTTTGAACCTCTTCGTCAACATTTTCCGAATATCGTTACTGAACCATAGTGGGTTTTTCTTTTCCATCCTTAATCCGCTTATTACGCATATAATTTTCCAGACCACGATTTACAATCTTAAACGTTCCCATAATGCCTCTACGTCCATCTTACTGGAACTTGGCGATTTCAATCCAATGTCTAAGTCAGATACGAACAACTGCTTATATGCTCCTAGACTTCTTAACTGATCTATTAACTTTCGTAACCATAGTTGCTATAATGATACCACGATCGCTAATCCACGTTTCTATACTGACTTTGACGATATGGTCTGGCTATTTGTAGCTATAAGTTCTGAGATGCTTACATTGCTTGTGGGCTGCCGAAATAGCGGCTCAAGGCAGTTTTCAGAATACGTGTTCATATGTACTTCACATAATTGTCTATCTGTAACCCTGCAATGAATCAATAGACATCCTATGTAGGTTAAATTCACCTCCAAATAGTAATGCATTATGGATATATATGGATCTTTTTTTCAGAGTTCTTTCAAAACTTTCTATATGCATATCAAGTCGTCGATAGCGATACCCCGGTGGGTGTTGTGGCCGAGCGGTTCTAGGCGCTTCAGTCTGGAACCGCGCGACCGCTTCGGTCGCAGGTTCGAATTCTACCTCGGGCATGGATATTTGTGATGTCCTTAGGTTAGTTAGGTTTAAGTAGTTCTAAGTCTAGGGGACTGATGACCTCAGATGTCAAGTCCCATAGTGCTCAGAGCCATTATAACCATAGTGACACCCAGCGTATGTCAGTACAAATACTGAAAAACTCTTTATTGTTTTTCCCCCTATTGTGTCGTCTTATTCTTGAATCAAAAATGAAGAAAATTACTATAGTGAATTGAAGCAGAACCAGCACACGAAAATATAAAAGGGTTCAGGTAAGACTCGATCAAATACCCAAAATTATGACCAACAGGATTGAACAGATCGTTTCTAATAAAATAAGGGTATCTTCAGCCAGATGTGATTCGAGTGACTAGTTCCTTAAAACAGATTCTTCAGAGTAGTATCCTAGTGGAGATGTTACTAAGGCTACAAAGGCCAAACTCATGCAACACTGTAATAAATATGTTAGCCCTCCCCCCTCCCTCCCCCAGAAAGAAACAAGGAATAGAAGGTTCATAATTGTAGATTGTGTCTGAGTATTCCCATAAGATTAAATGGCAAAGAATAAGTATACTAAAAATAAAATGTGATTTTCTCGTCATATTTGCCTCACATGCTTAGCAAAAAGCAGATTTACAGTTTGTGTTATTAAAGCTAAAGCAGCAGCGTAGTATCAGTAATTAAATTGGTAGAAGAAAAGCATTTCGTTAAACAGGTACAACTGAACAATATTTTTTGAGGTTGTTGTTGTTGTGGTCTTCAGTCGTGAGACTAGTTTGATGCAGCTCTCCATGCTACTCTATCCTGTGCAAGCTTCTTCATCTCCCAGTACCAACTGCAACCTACATCCTTCTGAATCTGCTTAGTGTATTTATCTCTGGGTCTCCCTCTACGGTTTTTACCATCCACGCTGCCCTCCAATACTAAATTGTTGATCTGTTGATGCCTTAGATCATGTCCTCCCAACCGATCCCTCCTTCTAGTCAAGTTGTGCCACAAACTCTACTTCCCCCCAATTCTGCTCAATACCTCATCTAACCTTCAAGTGGTTCTGTTGCACCACATTTCGAAAGCTTCTATTCTCTTCTTGTCCAGACAATTTATCGTCCATGTTTCACTTCCATACATGGCTACACTCCATACAAATACTTTCAGAAACGACTTCCTGACACTTAAATCTATACTCGATGTTAACAGATTCCTCTTCTTCAGAAACGGTTTCCTTCCCATTGCAAGTCTACATTTTATATCCTCTCCACTTCGAACATCATCAGTTACTTTTCTCCGCAAATAGCAAAACTCCTTTACTACTTTAAGTGTCTCGTTTCCTAATCTAATTCCCTCAGTATCACCCGACTTAATTCGACTACATTCCATTATCCTCGTTTTGCTTTTATTAATGTTCATTTTCTTATATACTCCTTTCAAGACACTGTCCATTCCGTTCAGCTGTTATTGCAGGTCCTTTGCTGTCTGTGACAGAATTACAATGTCATCGCCGAACCTCAAAGTTTTTATTTCTTTACCATGGATTTTAATACGTACTCCGAATCTTTCTTTTGATTCCTTTACTGCTTGCTCAATATACAGGTTAAATAACATCGGGGAGAGGCTACAACCCTGTCTCACTCCCTTCCCAACCACTGCTTCCCTTTCATGCCCCTCGACTCTTATAACTGCCATCTGGTTTCTGTAAAAATTGTAAATAGCCTTTCGCTCCCTGTATTTAACCCCTGCCACCTTTAGAATTTGAAAGAGAGTATTCCAGTCAAGATTGTCAAAAGCTTTCTCTAAGTCTACAAATGATAGAAACGTAGGTTTCCCTTTCCTTAATCTATTTTCTAAGACAAGTCGTAGGGTCAGTATTGTCTCACGTGTTCCAACATTTCTACGGAATCCAAACTGATCTTCCCCGAGGTCGGCTTCTACCAGTTTTTCCATTCGTCTGTGAAGAATTCGTGTTAGTATTTTGCAGTCGTGGCTTATTAAACTGATAGTTCGGTAATTTTCACATCTGTCAGCACCTGCTTTCTTTGGGATTGGAATAATTATATCCTTCTTGAAGTCTGAGGGTATTTCACATGTCTCATAGATCTTACGCACCAGATGGTACAGTTTTGTCAGGACTGGCTCTCCCAAGGCTATCAGTAGTTCTAATGGAATGTTGTCTACTCCAGGGGTCTTGTTTCGACTTTGGACTTTCAGTGCTCTGTCAAACTCTTCACGCAGTATCATATCTCCCATTTCATCTTCATCTACATCCTCTTCCATTTCCATAATATTGTGCTCAAGAACATCGCCCTTGTATGGACCCTCTATACACTCCTTCCACCTTTCTGCTTTCCCTTCATTGCTTGGAACTGGTTTTCCATCTGAGCTCTTGATATTCATACAATTGGTTCTCTTATCTCCAAAGTTCTCTTTAATTTTCCTGTAGGCAGTATCTATCTTACCCGTAGTGAGATAAGCCTCTACATCCTTACATTTGTCCTCTGGCCTCCCTGCTTAGCCATTTTGCACTTCCTGTCGATCTCATTTTTGAGACGTTTGTATTGCTTTTGCCTGCTTCATTTACTGCATTTTTATATTTTCTCCTTTCATCAATTAAATTCAATATTTCTTCTGTTACCCAAGGACTTCTACTAGCCCTTGCCTTTTTACCTACTTGATCCTGTGCTGCCTTCACTACTTCATTCCTCAAAGCTCCCCATTCTTCTTCTACTGTATTTCTTTCCCCCATTCCTGTCAATTGTTCCCTTATGCTCTACCTGAAACTCTGTACAACCTCTGGTTTAGTCAGTTTATCCATTTTTTTAACTAAAGAGCAAATAAATTTCATGCCGTTCTTCGTTTTTTCAGATGGAGAAACACTCCTGATCCTTTGACTGCTGAGCCGAAATCTCGAATAGCTGATTTTTTTTTTTTTTTGGGCAAGGAAAGCAGAGTGGGTGGTATCACAAAGGAACAGTAAAACTTGGGTAATAAGATCGTCCTTAAGTGTCTTGTTTCATTTTTGAAAACAAGGAGAAAATCACAAGTTTTATACAAGTTTTCTTACACTAAAACTGAAACATGATTAAAAGTTATCTTAAAAACTAGTCGTTAAAGCTTGCAGATGAAATAGTAGAAAAACGGAAAAAACAATATCCGCTCCTTTTGCTTGGCCAAGCAAAGAAAAGCGACTTGGGATAAGTATGTGTTCTACAATTGATCAAAATGGCAGAAGCAGATTTAAGTTTTTGTACCCTGAAAAATAGGCATGTATTAATTTCCATATTAGTACTATAATTATAAAAAAATCTGAACTGGAACAAGGTACGAGTAACTGCAGAAAAAAGAATTAGTGTAATCCGGGAATGGGTGAACTATACCAAGAAAAGAGACAGGCCAAAGTGACCAGTAACGACCATTCCCGGGAGCGAAACAGAGGGCGACCAAAGTGAATGTAAATTATCGTTCCCATGAACGAGACCGATCGCGGCCGAAGTAAACGATCGTTTTTTAGAAATCGTTCCCCGGTCTACCCGTTCACTTTAGTGAACCGTTCCTTTTGATCCATTCATGGTGAATGTGATATTAAGTTATTGTTTACACTACTTGTTACGCTTAACTATATAAGCTTCGGTATCAAAGGAAAGTTGCAGTCGTTCATCACACAATGTACCAATGATCATTTTTAATGCAACAATCATTGACTTAAGTGAGTCGAAGGTACTACTTTGTGTGGTAAGTGACCAAACAGAAGCGAATAGCAGCAAACGAAAAGACCTACGTCTGCGTGGAGTCTAATATGTGCAGTGGTAATGGAGAACAGAGGTGCGTTTGGTGTATAGCAGGACTAATCTACACTGTAATTAAGGAGGACATACACTCACCAGGAAGTGAAATGGTGTCACTTATGGGACACTGGTAAGGTGGCGAGAACATCCGAAACGTCCAAAGCCTTGATATTCACGACGCCTCAAATTCTGCAGAAAACTCACCGAGACTGGACGGCGCAAATTCCAATACGGACATATCTCGCTACATAGCGTTCCATATGTGATCATTATCATGGAAAGGAGTGGTCAAAGGGTAATACAATTACCCTCATGTCCGTGTAGCTTTCTTCAAGCTATTCTGACCTAAGTCTGACGAAGGCGCATTGTCGTGCTGAATGTACTAATAGGAGTAGTCCGCTGAATTGCAGGTCCATATCACTTATGTCCATTTGGAATAGAATTTTGGAACATATACTGCACTCGAACCTTACGGATTCCCTCGAAGGAAACGGTCAATTGACACATAGCCAGCACGAGTAGAGAAAATATCGTTCTTGTGAAACGTAACTAGTTGTGTATTCACACAAAGCAATGAGTGCTACCGGCAATGGATCTCAAATTGATTCCATATTTCAGGATTTCGAGAAGGCTATGGACACCGTTCCTCACAAGCGATTTCAAATCAAATTACGTGCCTATGGAGTATCGTCACAGTTGTGCGACTGGATTCGCAAATTCCTGTCAGAAAGGTCACAGCCTTAGTAACCGGTGGAAAGCCATCGAGTGAAATAGAAATGATATCTAGCGTCCCTGGTCTATATAAATGATGCTGTCATCTACCACTTGTTAAAGTCATTAGAAGATCAGAAGCAATTACAAAAGATTTTAACAATATATCCGTATTCAAATACTGCTTTTTATTGGCGCAAGACAGAACAACCAACAGAGACTACTTATATTACGCTTGTCGGTTCGTTTCTGGAGTACTGCTAGGAGGTATACCATTTGTACCTAATAAGATTGATGGAGAACTTCCGGAAAGTTCAAGGAAGCCAGCTTGTTTTTATTATCGCGAAACAGGGGGGAGAATGTCAGAGATTGATGCGCGAGTTGGGGTGGCATATCATTAAAACGTAGTTTTCCATTGTGGTGAGATCTTTTCACGAAATTGCAATCACTAGTTTTCTACTCCGAATGCAGCTATATGCTATTGAAGCCATCCTGCATACGGAGAACTTTTATTGTAATAAATAAGGGAAATCAGAGCTCTCACGGAAAGGCAGAAGTGTTAGTTTTTCCCACGCGCTGTTGAGGAGTGGAGCGGTAGACAATTAGTCTTCAGGAGAATCGATGAACCGTCTGCCATGCGCTTAAGCGTGAACTGCACAGTAGTTACGTAAATGTAGAAGTACTGGTCGGCTGAGCGGTGCTTCTACTAAACAAATGCAGAGAAATTATATGACAGCAGGTCTCTGAATCGTTCTCAAGTAAGATGATGGTACACTCCATTCAATGTAAGAACAACCCATTTGCACTACCTGATAAATATTTCCGTGTTTATTTGTTTATTTATGTACTCTCTGGCAGACTTGTGACCATGAAGTTCTCTCTCGCTCCTGATCAGATATCCTTCATATCTATATTACAGAAATTTCTAAAATAGTCTTGTGTCTATTATGGAATACAACACTCACAACATGACATGGTGTAAACAACAATAGGTAACACTGACCAAACAGTGGTTCTTTTTTCTTTTTGGAGTATTAAACTGGATTTAGAGAAACGACGCGTCGCACTGTAAGTCGTGGAATTAGAGGATATGAGGGAATTTGAGTAAGAGAAAAGTCGTTGTGCAAAGTAATGGGCAAATGAGAATGAAATGGTAGGGTTACAGATAAAATAAAGGAGAAAAAACCGCAGCTAGCAGAAGGAGTGGACCTTTCCTTCACCGGTTTCAGGAGTAAAATTAGAGTATATGATAGATTTTGAAGAAAAAATTATGAATTTGACAACAAGAAGCGCTTCTACTTTTCGTTATGTTCAACTGATATTGAATTTCACCGAGTGGAGGATTGCTTATTCCTAGGGTAGGAAGCAGTCACGGAAAATAAGTATGAAAAGGTTCTTGGGTGTAGCAAGGTTTCTACACTGGTGATCCCCTGTGTTCCAACTGCGAAGAGATCATATGTACTTGACCTACGATGCGAAGTACTGGAACCCATGCGAACTGAGGAGCTGATACAGTGGATGTAGCACATGATAGACTTGCAGCCATTCTAACTGGGCAGATGCTGAAGACGTAACGTATAAATGCATTCATAGTTCCCATGCATCTTGATCGTTCACTACTTGTGCCGTGTCGCATTACATTTCAGTTGTAGAAATTCAACAGAATGAGTGACTGCATAAGATTATAATTCACATTCTGTGGGCGTGTTTTCCGATCCCTCCAAGGCATAGGAAAGCGAAAGTCTCCCTCCGATTGGCGACATTATTTTTGGCAGAGATGAGATGCTGGTCCAAAGTTTGAGCGAAGGTCACCACTGCTTTCGGTTCTGGTCTTAGAAAGCCGTAGAGAAGGATAAGAGGGTTCGATTTCATGCAAAGTGCAGGACAAACTGACTTAAGGTGAGATTATAATTACACGGCACCTCTTGGCATTAAACATTAGTCCATATGAATACGGAATACATCATTCATCTGGATAACAACGTTACTAATTTTGTAAAGTCGTGCTCTTAAGTAAAACTGGAAGGCATCAACTCAGGTGTGATACTTACAGGACAGAATCGTGAGGTACCACTGACATACAACGAAAACAATAATACACAAAAACTGATGACTTCGGAACTTGCTGGAACGTACTTCTAGAATAACTTTTAATTCATTTGCTTGTGTCCACTCATTCAAGTTTTCGTGAACTTGAACCGGAATGTTTAATTCAATGTTCTCTCTGACCAGTTGTCCCTATTTCTCCTGATTCGTCATGATGATTGTGCTATGGACACTCCCGTCGTCCAAAATGATTACTGTGTTCATAGGGCTGCCCTCATACGTTGGTATGGTTCCTCACGTGGTGTTGTTGCTCAGCAGTGAGTTAATGGGATGCCTTCTGGACTCTGGTCCTCTGTGCACAGTCACAACCCGCGAAACTCGAGGGTGAGCCCTGCCTAGAGCAAGGATATGCCTGCGACTGTAGACCCTGGAGACCTTGGTTTTCATGGACGAGGTAGAATGTGATAAGCCCAGAGCCTGCATAACCTCGAAGATTGACGGTCCCATATGACTGGTACCGACGAGCTGCCAGCGGCCAGTTCATCTGGAATCGCACGTTGGCAACCATGCGGCCGATTAGTACGCCGACCAAAGTTCAGGGTCTGACGGTGTTCCAGTCAAGTTACATGCTTTGTGCAGAGAAGATAGTTCCTAACAGTATTTCTTTGTCTTCATAGTTGACTGGTGTACAGCGACGTGCTACAAAGCACACATCTAGTGAACTGCGTATACCCACAACACATTGCCACGCCTAGTACGGTGCAGGAAAGTCTTTAGCATTCCTGGAAAACAGTGGAAAGTTCAGGCAACGATAATGGAGGTGGACAGCTATCATGCACAGTTATTTCGAGAGCAGACCACAAAGGCACTAACACTGAGCTCAGGAGACAGTTGTGGCCAGGGGAGATGCGACAATTGATACTCGTGCTCACAAAATCAGTCGTGGTTGATGCGAGCTGTGTGAACAGGGTCCCAGTTCCTTAGAACGCAGCGTCACCATTGTCAAACAAACATTGTACCGTGGGTGAAGTACGTGATCCGCCAAAATGGTCACATAATGCGTAGCGGTAATGCAATATTGCAGACAAACCATGGCCTCCGTGGGATACCGACACTACTGGCCATTAAAATTGCTACACCAAGAAAAAATGCAAATGATAAATGGGTATTCGTTGGACATAAAAATTATACTACAACTGACATGTTATTACATTTTCACGCAATTTGGGAGCATAGATCCTGAGAAATCAGTAACCAGAACAACCACCTCTGGCCGTAATAACGGCCTTCATAAGCATGGGCATTGAGTAAAACAGAGCTTGGATGGCATGTACACGTACAGCTGCCCATGCAGCTTCAACACGATACCACAGTTCATCAAGAATAGTGACTGGCGTATTGTGAGGAGCCAGTTGCTCGGCCACCATTGACCAGACGTTTTCAGTTGGTGAGAGATCTGGAGAATGTGCTGGCCAGGCCAGCAGTCGACCATTTTCTGTAACCAGAAAGGCCCGTATAGGACCTGCAACATGTGGTCATGCATTATCCTGCTGAAATGTATGGTTTCGCAGGGATCGAATGAAAGGTAGAGCCACGGGTCGTAACATATCTGAAATCTAAAGGCCTCTGTTCAAAGTGCCGTCTATGCGAATAAGAGGTGACCGAGACGTGTAACCAATGGCACCCCATACCATCACGCCGGGTGATACACCAATATGGCGATGACGAATCCACGCTTCCAATGTGATTTCACCGCGGTGTCGCCAAACACGGATGCCACCATCATGATGCTGTAAACAGAACCTGGATTCATCCGAAAAAATGACTTTTTGCCATTCGTGCACCCAGGTTCGTCGTTGAGTACACCATTTCAGGCGCTCCTGTCTGGGACGCAGCGTCAAGGGTAACCGCAGCCGTGGTCTCCGAGCTGATAGTCCATGCTGCTGCAAACGTCGTCGAACTGTTCGTGCAGATCGTTGTTGTCTTGCAAACGTCCCCATCTGTTGACTCAGGGATCGAGATGTGGCTGCACTATCCGTTACAGCCATGCGGATAAGGTGCCTGTCATCTCGACTGCTAGTGATGCGAGGCCGTTCGGATCCAGCTCGGCGTTCCATATTACCCTGCTGAACGCACCGATTCCATATTCTGCTAACAGTAATTGGATCTCGATCAACGCGAGCAGCAATGTCGCGATACGATAAACCGCAATCGCGATAGGTTACAATCCGCCCTTTATCAAAGCCGGAAATGTGATGGTGCGCATTTCTCCTCCTTACACGAGGCATCACAACAGCGTTTCACCAGGCAACGCCGGTCAACTGCTGTTTGTGTATGAGAAATCGGTTGGAAACTTCCCTCATGTCAGCACGTTGTAGGTGTCACCACCGGCGCCATCCTTGTGTGAATGCTCTGAAAAGCTAATCATTTGCATATCACAGCATCTTCTTCCTGACGGTTAAATATCGCGTCTATAGCACGTCATCTTAGTGGTGTAGCAATTTTAATGGCCAGTAGTGTAGATATGGCTGCCAGTCATCACCGATCCCCCACTGTATTTCACTCCTAGGACATAAATTCGACCAGGTAATTGAAACAGTGTGGAACAATACTCATCCGACCAAATGACTTTCTTCCATTGTTTGAAGCTTCGGCACCAAGTTTTTCTGTTACGGCATTTTCATCACCCATGAGTGGTTTTGGAATTCCAGCTCGGTGTGCAATCAACAGCTGAAGGAACTACCTTTATATTATTTTGGTGCTCAAAGAGTTCACGAGTGCAACATTCAGTTCTGGAGTGACCTCTGCAGCTGTCGCCCTCTTATTTCTCGTCACATTCCTTTTCAATGACCATCAACACGTTTCCATTCACGTTGTGACTTAGCGGAGAATCTCATTCCGGTTTTCCAGGTAAGAAGTTTGCTGTACCAATGTCTGCTAGTCACTCCTTTCTCTGCTGTGGCGCCATATATAGGGTCTTTTGCAATTCATGTTACATGCTTCTTGAGGACTACCTTGGTTACAGAAGCACCCGTTATACGAGGACAAAAAGTTCACCAACTTTCTAATTCAGTTAGCTCCAGCATAATACACTCGCAACCAAACACTGCACTTTTCTGACTGTGACTGACACTTGCAACGTGTTGAGGACATTGCACAGGTTCCGTGAGTGGGCCAGTAAAATAGCGCAACCTGCAGGCTTAGCCATCATCTGCATTTACGTTCAAACATGCATTTCTCGTGGTGTTTTCATACATTTGTCCAACTACTGTATGTAAAATCATTTTCCAGCGATGAAGTTTTTATGCAATATTTTTAATTCTGTTTCGTAGCTTTATGATATTTCATTCCATCTTTCGTATATT
This sequence comes from Schistocerca nitens, assembly GCF_023898315.1. NCBI lineage: Eukaryota > Metazoa > Arthropoda > Insecta > Orthoptera > Acrididae > Schistocerca > Schistocerca nitens. The sequence goes on from NC_064620.1 coordinate 46,639,837, forward strand.
TCTCGAGAATCAGTGATCTTGTGGCACAGTAAATACCAGATATGCAGTCTGCTGTACCAGTGTCAGACGGTCACTCGTTTCTCTTCTACTGCACCATATACAGGATGTTTCACAACTCACGTTACACACTTCTAGAGGACGTAAAGGGGCTTACTATATCAAATATTACATACGGATCTATGTCCGAAAACATCATCCAACGACGCTACAGATCGTGTAAGTTACACGCGCCGGCGCTTGTAAATGTATGTATATACAGACCGAAACCGTGATGATGTTAAAAACTTGATAGGATGATGGAGAAGCATAAAGCATCAATTTGAGGTAACGGTCTCTGTACCGGAAACTAATGAGTCGAAACTTATGAGCGAAGACCGTTCTGATACCTCTGACAGTAGAATATATGGTGTCACCGCCAGACACCACACTTGCTAGGTGGTAGCCTTTAAATCGGCCGCGGTCCGTGAGTATACGTCGGACCCGCGTGTCGCCACTATCAGTGATTGCAGACCGAGCGCCGCCACACGGCAGGTCTATAAAGACTTCCTAGCACTCGGCCCAGTCGTACAACCGACTTTGCTAGCGATGGTTCACTGACAAAATACGCTCTCATTTGCCGAGACGATAGTTTAGCATAGCCTTCAGCTACGTCATTTGCTACGACCTAGCAAGGCGCCATTATGAGTTACTATTGATATTGATTCATGTACCGTCAGACCGACGTTCACCATTACTGGATTAAAGTTAAGTATTCCACCAGCTACGTCCTTTTTTCTAAATTCTAATTTCCTTGTCCTGTTCCAGACCTCACGCCAGCCTGCGTGAGCTAAAACGCGTGCCTTTCGGCGTCCTCTAGTAACACCGTGTTGGCTCTCCTGCCAACCAAAACATTGGCGACGAGGCAAAACCGCGTTCTTATCGATATTGCCCTGATTTACTTGTGTAATGGCTTCACCACATTCTACAGATGTACTGTCCGAATTTTATCGCTTACAGAATCAGCAGACGCAGGCCTTACTGGATGCCCTTGGACAGCTCGTCCAGGGTCAACGGGCAATGCAAAACGATGCGGCAGCTGCCGCTCCACCGCTAACGCAGCCACAACACGCTGTTGCACAAACTTTTCGAACTTTTGATGCTGCACTGGAAAGCTGGATGGAGTGGTCACGCCAATTTGGATTCCATCTCGCCGCTTACAGAATTCAAGGTAAGGAGCGGCAGCCTTTTTTGTTATCATCCGTCAGGGTGACCACATACCGTGTGATAGTAAAATTATTTCCCCGACGCGACGTAGCAACTCTGTCCTACGAAGAAATTTTTTCTGCATCAGGTGCATATTTCAAAGAATCAGTCAATGTAGTTGCGAAACGGTATACCTTCTTTCGTACAAAACGTACGGCAGGTCAGACTAATCGGGAGTGAGTTGCAACCTTGCAAGGCCTTACTAGGGATTGTGCTTTTGAGTGTCAATGTGGACTCCCTTATTCAGATACTACGGTACATGATGCAATTGCACAGAACGTTTCTGATGTTCGTATAAGGGAACAGATTTTGAAACTAGTCAGTCCCTCCCTTCAACAAGTGATGGACTTATTGGATCGGCAGAACACAATTGACTTTGCTCAGGAATCAATTGAAACTTCACCAGCCGTATGTCAGGTTAACCGGCCCGCCGGGCGAGCTGTACGGAGCAGTAAACAGCCCTCGCGCACGGGCGCGCCGCTGCCGCCAGGCTCTCAGCCTCGTGTGCCGCGCAGGCAAGCAAATGCAGTGCTAAAATCATGCCCGCGGTGTGCTACTAGACATTTGCGTGAGAATTGCCCGTCATGCCAGGCTATTTGCTTTTTCTGTAATAAAAAAGGATATGTTCAGAGTGTTTACCAGAAAAAGCTCAGATCAGAAACTCACAACCATTCCAGGCATTTTGCTTCGCGCCGAATTCGAACCAAGGATACTCAGGCTCGTGAAACTTCGCCCATGGAAATTGATGTAGTTCATTCCACTCCGCTCAGTGCCACTCTCTTTAACAGTGACTGTGTTCGTCCCACAAATAGTGTGCGTCGACATCGCCAGAAATCCCGTCAAGTCGCAAGTGATTCTTTACCAGTGTCAGTTCCCGTTACACGAGACAGTCACTCTTGTCGTCAGCAGGACAATAAACTTTTTGTAGACTTGGACATTAACGGCAAAGTGATACCATTCCAGCTCAATACTGGAGCTGCAGTTTCACTGATCAATCAAGACACCTACAAACAGCTAGGCACACCTCCGTTGTGTGCTGCAAATGTTAAGTTAACTAGCTATTCAGGTCAAAAGATCCCTGTGTTAGGACAGTGCAGCCTTCTTGCAACATACAAAGGACAAACAAAACTTGTGTCATTTTACTTCCTTCGTTCTTCTTCTGCAGTGAACTTGTTTGGTTTAGATTTATTTCAGTTGTTTAACTTGTCTATAGTAAATCAGGTCCTATCAGTGAACCAGACTGTGCCTTCAGACAGTGTTTCTCTTCTACGTGAAGAATTTGCAGACATTTTTGCAGCGGGCCTTGGTTGCGCTACGAAATATAAAGCACATTTGGAAATGAAAGTAAACGCGCAACCGAAATTTTTCAGAGCGTGCAATGTTCCCCACGCATTACGCGATGAGGTCGCAAAAACATTACTCGATTTGGAATCACACGGTGTAATTGAACGTGTGCAGTCTTCTCTCTGGGCATCACCCTTAGTTATTTTGCCAAAAACCTTCGGGAAAATTGAGACTTTGAGTGGACTTCAAGGCAACAGTGAATCCACAACTAGTGATTGCAACTTTTCCTTTACCCGCACGGAAGATCATTTTGACAATCTGCGCCCGGGTAAATATTTTTCGAAGTTGGACCTAGCAGATGCGTCCTTGCAAATACCGGTGGACGAAGAATCCCTGCGCGTTTTGGTGGTTAACACGCATCTTGGTTTGTATCGATTCCAATGACTGCCATTCGGGTGTACATCCGCCCCTGCATTGTTTCAGCAATATCTACAAACTGTTTGTGCGTCGGTCCCTACTGCAGCAAACTATCTGGACGATATTGTGATCTCCGGAAAGACGGAAGAAGAACATTTAGCCAATCTCAGAACATTATTTCGGGTCTTGCGACAAAATGGTCTGCGCTTGCAGAAGGACAAGTGTGTGTTTTTTGCTCGTGACTTGCCCTACCTGCGACATGTACTCAATGCCGAAGGCATACATCCTAGTCCCGAGCACCTCCGTGCCATACAAGACTTGCCTTCGCCGCAGAATTTGACGCATCTACAGAGTGTGCTGGAAAAAATCAACTATTATCATAAATATGTGCCGCATGCCTCTTCCATTTCATCTCCGCTTCATCGCTTAAGCCGTAAAGGTGTTCCGTTTGTCTGGACGGCGGAATGCGAACGCGCCTTTCGCCAGTTGAAATCGGCGTTGCTTTCCAATACTTGCCTTACGCCATTCGATCCCCAGAAGCCCCTTTTGTTGATGGTGGATGCATCGGATTTCGGGGTCGGTGCTGTGCTTGCGCACAAAGATGGATCGCACGATCGCCCTATTGCCTTTGCGTCCAAATTACTCTCGTCTGCGCAAAGAAATTATTCACAGATCGAGAAAGAAGCACTGGCTCTCGTATTTGGTGTTACAAAGTTTCATGATTTCTTGTATGGTCGTGACTTTACCATAATCACAGACCAAAAACCTTTGACGTCGCTTCTTCATCCGAACAAGCCTGTACCTCCACGTACAGCGCAAAAATTCATTCGCTGGTCTATTTTCCTCTCGCAGTACCACTACGATATCTTGTATCGGTCCACTGCTAAGCACGGAAATGCCGATGCGTTGTCCCGTTTGCCTGTTGCTGAGGATAGAGCATTCGATTCCTCCGAACTTGCTTGCATGTTCATTGATTCGGCAACCGATGACGTTGTCGAATCCTTTCCGATTGATTTTCGTCGTGTAGCTACAGCCACAGCTGCTGACCCTGTCCTTGCTACCGTTCTGCGTTTTGCTGCTACGCAATGGCCCTTGTCAAAGTCACGGATCGGGGATCCGTTGGTTCGCCGATTTTTTGCTCACAAGGAGAGACTTTTTGTTCGACGTGGTGTTTTGCTGTTGCGTTCTGATAATGATCAGCCCAGGGTCGTGGTCCCACGTTCGTTACAGTCCTCTGTCTTACGGCTTCTCCACCAAGGACATTGGGGTACAGTGAGAACGAAACAACTTGCTCATCAGCACTGTACTTGGTTTGGAATCGATGTCGCGATTACGAATATGTGCTCTTCTTGCATGGTGTGTGCCGAACAACAATCAGCACCACCGCGGAAATTCTTTGCATGGCCAAAAGCCACTTCCCCTTGGCACCGCTTACACATCTCGGGAGGACGCGTTATTGCTCTTTTTGTCCTCGTATCGCTCTCAGCCCCGAGATGGTAGCTCGCCGGCTGAGTTGCTCCACGGTCGTCATCATCGAACCTTGATGTCTTTGCTACATCCTCTGCATCAGGTTCCTGTGCAGCGGCAGACACCTGCTTTTGCTCCAGGCGACGTTGTCTACTATCGTCACTACCGAGGTTCATGGCGTTGGCTCGAAGGGTGCATTCTTCGCTGCCTCGGACGCGCTATGTATCTGGTTTTGGGGGTCTCTGGTAAGGTACACCGGCATCTCAATCAGCCGCGCCTCTGTCGTCGCACGGGATCTGCCTCTCCCCGTCTGCTTTCAGCGATGGTGCCGTCCGGTCAGCGCCCTGGGGACCCATCTACTGGTTCGCCTCAGCCCCAGGTGTTACCGACGCTGCCTTCCATTTTGTCCCATGGCGACGCGCCGCCGCCACCGCCGCCGCCTGTTCTCCCGCCGGTGACGCCCACAGTGGACGCGTCGCTGCAACCGCCGGGCGCCTCCTTGGGCCACGCGCTGCCGATCCCTTCCCGTGACCGGATGTCCTCCGACATGGAACTCGTGCCCGCTCCGGACCATATGTCGTCTTCGCCCGTCGGCTGCCCCGACCCGATGCAGGTCGACCCTTCGACCCCTCCTGTCTCCCTGCGGGCGCATACACCGCATGTTGGCGTGCACCCTGGAGCAGGTTTTCAGGCGTTTCCTCGCTCCCCGCGGTCCGAAAGGCAGGGTGCGAGTGGCACAGCCTCGCCTGTTGTTAGGCTCCCCACCCCGTCGCATACGTCAACATGGGGTCCTCCCCACGGCGGGCGGAAGCCTTATGCCACAACTGTAGGCCGATTTGCGGGGGAGGAATGTGGTATCACCGCCAGACACCACAGTTGCTAGGTGGTAGCCTTTAAATCGACCGCGGTCCGTTAGTATACGTCGGACCCGCGTGTCGCCACTATCAGTGATTGCAGACCGAGCGCCGCCACACGGCAGGTCTAGAGAGACTTCCTAGCACTCGCCCCAGTTGTACAACCGACTTTGCTAGCGATGGTTCTCTGACAAAATACGCTCTCATTTGCCGAGACGATAGTTTAGCATAGCCTTCAGCTACGTCATTTGCTACGACCTAGCAAGGCGCCATTATGAGTTACTATTGATATTGATTCATGTACCGTCAGACCGACGTTCACCATTACTGGATTAAAGTTAAGTATTCCACCAGCTACGTCCTTTTTTCTAAATTCTAATTTCCTTGTCCTGTTGCAGACCTCACGGCAGCCTGCGTGAGCTAAAACGCGCGCCTTTCGGCCTCCTCTAGTAACACGGTGTTGGCTCTCCTGCCAACCAAAACAGAATACATGTACCGATACTTTTGTTACTAAGACTGTGCGATACGCAACTGTCAGAGGTGGTAGCATCGACGAAAACAAGGAAAAAATATCCAGTAAGCATGGGCTCTAAAATGCATACCTTAATGGTTATGAGCACTTGTTCAATATAGGAGATGCCTTTTACAGTAGCAAAGATGAGCAAGTAGCTTATAGCTTCTTAGGTATACATTTTAGAGCCCATGTTTCCTGGAATATTTTTCCTTGTTTTCGTCCATACTGCCAACTCTGAGAGTTGCCTTCCCCACAGTCTTAGCAACAAAAGTATTGGTACAGGTGGCTTTCCGGGCGGCAAGGAGCGCCTGGTCCCCGGCACGAATCCGCCCGGCTGATTTGTGTCGAGGCCCGGTGAACCGGCCAGCTTGTGGATGGTTTTTAGTCGGTTTTCCATCTGCCTCAGCGAATGCGGGCTGGTTCCCCTTATTCTGCCTCAGTTACACTATGTCGGCGATTGCTGCGCAAACAAGTTCTCCACGTACGCGTACACCACCATTACTATACCACGCAAACATAAGGGTTACACTCGACTGGTGTGAGACGTTCCCTGGGGGTTCCACCGGGGGCCGAACGACACAATAACCCTGGGTTCGGTGTGGGGCGGCGGGGGGGTGACGTGGACTGCGGCAGTCGTCGTGGGGTTGTGGACCACTGCGGCTGCGGCGGGGACGGAGCTCCTTCGTCGTTTCTAGGTCCCCGGTTAAGATACGATACAATACAATCGGTACATGTATTCTACTGTCACACGTATCAGAACGGTCTTCGCTCATAACTTTCGACTCATTCATTTCCGCTACAGGGACCCTTACCTCAAATTGATGCATTTATGCTTGTCCATCATCCTATAATGTTTGCAACATCATCACGGAATCACACTGTATTTACATACATGTTCATCGTACCAAAATCAGCAAGTAACCTAGCCTTTCTATCTTCGTTACTAATTGCACAGCGCGGGAGGAAGGAAGTATGTAAAACTGTATGTTCAAAATTCCTGATTGTGCTTACTGATGGAAATTTAACTAGAGATCTCGCGTTATAGATTTTCTGAAATTCTCGAAGTCAGCAACGTTTGCTCCAATCGTTGTTGCTCATTTTGGTGTTGAAAACATTAAAAAATTAGATACAAATTATGTGTTGCGAAAAACGAATGCAAAAATAACATCTGGTGTCCATCGCTGAGCTTCATGTAGGCAACTGTTGAAAATACTCTCATGCTAACAACAGCCTCACAAAAAATTTACAATGTTATGAAGTTTGTTGTGAAGAATCATACCAAATTTGAAAATAATAGTAGGGTTCATAACTATAATACGAAGAGAAAAAAAAGCCAGCACAATCTGCAACTCATTATTTTTGTTGCACAAAAAGGAGAAAAATATATAGGTATAAAAGTAATTAACAACCTCCTTTGTGAAATAAGGTATTGGTAAATAAGGAAAGTTGTAAAACCAATCTGAAATTATTTCTGATTGAGAATTTCTAACAAGAAATACACGAATTTGCAAGTAGATAGTATGTATGTATTTGGATTATGCTTATCCGATTTTGTTGTAAATTAAGACTGTTACCTCCTTCAGGAGCAGGTAAACGCCACAAATATTTACCCTAGAATGAACAATAATTGACATATTTCAAATTTGATCCACTTGTAATGCTTTCGTTTTATTATCGTGATATGTTTTCTACAGAAGGTTTGAAAAAATTCATTTTAACAACAACAAAATTTTAGCATTAAATTCGGTCACTGGAGCTATCATCCCATTACAGTATACACGTTCGAGAGCTAGTGATTCATCTATGGTATGACTCTTTTAATTTTCGTGGTATCTCTTGAAACAGTTCTCTCCTGATCTAAGGCGCAAAGATACTTTGCACACTAAACACATCCACCAGGGTTTATCTTGAACTGTAAACTGCTCATCTTCTAGATTGTGAGTGAATAGGCTGTTGTTTCCTGCCTTTATGGAGAATACTTTTATCTAAGTGTGGCTTCTATGCCTAGATCTGATATGATAAATTTATTTTTGTATACAATGGATGAAACAGCAGCCACTGAAACTATTTTTGGAGCCAACAAATCTTCTTACACCTCTCGACGAAAGGAAATGTCGGATCAGTGTCATCACATCCATAACTATCAACACTGTTGGCACTAGAAGGAGGTTCATCAAATAATTTTCGGTAACATTCTTCCTCTGTTAATATTTTTTGGCGGAACATACTAGATGAAGAAGAAGGGCAGCGGTTAGCGCCACTAATCATACAGAAATCCGTTTGTGAACTGTAGAAGTTCTGTTCTAATAAAAAGCAGATTTTTGGATGGTTGGTTGGTTGTTTGGGGGAAGAGACCAAACAGCGAGGTTATCGGTCTCATAGGATTAGGGAAGGATGCGGAAGGAAGTCGGCCGTGCCCTTTCACAGGAAACATCCCGGCATTTGCCTGGAGCGATTTAGGGAAATCACGGAAAACCTAAATCAGGATGGCCGGACGCGGAATTGAACCGTCGTCCTTTCGAATGCGAGTCCAGTGTGCTAACCACTGCGCCACCTCGCTCGGTGAGATTTTTGGAAGGTCAGCACATAAATATAAACAATTACTGCCAAAAACAATAATATAAAAAAGAGCAACAGAGGAAAATGCACGACAGTTCGACGAACAACACCAGAAATGCATGAAATACACTGGAGAGCCAAATAAACTGGTACACCTGACCAATATCATGTAGGGCAACCGCGAGCATGCAGCAGTGCCGCAACACGATGTGACGTGGACTCGACTAAAGTCTGAAGTAGAGCTGGAGGAAATCGACACCATGAATCCTGCAGTTATGTCTATAAATCCGTAAGTGTACGCGAAGGTGGAGATGTCTTCTGAACAGCATGTTTCAAGGCATCCCAGATACGGTCAATGATAATCAAAACATCCACGGGTGTGCTGCCGGTCTATAGTGTCCAACGGGCACAATATTTCGGCGATCATACATGTCGCCATCATCAGGTGAACTGACGGACTGAGCTCCTGTGAACGTGCCGGCACGGAGATCCGTACGCTATGGCTGCTCAGAGGCAACTAGGTTAGGTCGCGGCGGCGGCCGATTTAAATACCCTCCGCCCGCGGCGCGCTCCCTCCGCCCGTCCGCGCCCCGCGCCACGGTCGCGCGGTGGAACAGATTGCGACGGCGTCTGAGATGACGTCGGTGTGATGGCTCTGTCCGCCGTGGTCGTCACAACTACACGTTTGCTCGATTTACTCTTGATTAACCCGATCGCTGGTTCCCAAGCCTTGCTAAGATTATAGCCACAGTCACGGTTTATGAGGTCGTCATTGGTGCGAATTTCGATGGCCTCTCTAACAACGCTGTCCCAGTATCTCGACGTCTGTACCAGAATCCTCCTGCGGTCATACTCCATAACGTGATTTTCCGACAAACAATGTTCAGCGACCGCCGACTTGCTCGGATACATCAGTCGAGTGTGCCTCTGGTGTTCACGGCATCGATCCTCGACGATACGCATCGTCTGACCAATATACGACTTGCCACATTGACACGGAATCTGGTACACCCCGGTCTTCCTCAAACCGAGGTCATCTTTGGCGCTCCTCACCAGTGCAAGGGGTTTTATTCGGAGGACAAAACACAGTTCCGACCCGGTGTTTCTTCAGAATGCGGGCGATTTTCCCCGAGAGTGCGCCTGTGTATGGAATAAATGCAGTGCCTTCTCCCTCGTGACTTCATCCATCTCAACAGGTTGTGCGCCAAAGATGACCTCGGTTTGAGGAAGGCCGGCGTATACCAGATTCCGTGTCAATGTGGCAAGTCGTATATTGGTCAGACGATGCGTACCGTCGAGGATCGATGGCGTGAACACCAGAGGCACACTCGACTGATGTATCCGAGCAAGTCGGCGGTCGTTGAACATTGTTTGTCGGAAAATCACGCTATGGAGTATGACCGCACGAGGATTCTGGTACAGACGTCGAGATACTGGGACAGCGTTGTTAGAGAGGCCATCGAAATTCGCACCAATGACGACCTCATAAACCGTGACTGTGGCCATAATCTTAGCAAGGCTTGGGAACCAGCGATCGGGTTAATCAAGAGTAAATCGAGCAAACGTATAGTTGTGACGACCACGGCGGACAGAGCCATCACACCGACGTCATCTCAGACGCCGTCGCAATTTGTTCCACCGCGCGACCGCGGCGCGGGGCGCGGACGCGCGGAGGGAGCGCGCCGCGGGCGGAGGGTATTTAAATCGGCCTCCGCCACGACCGAACCCAGTTCCCTCTGAGCAGCCATAGCGTACGGATCTCCGTGCCGGCACGTTCACAGGAGCTCAGTCCGTCAGTTCACCTGATGATGGCGACATGTATGATCGCCGAAATTTTGTGCCCGTTGGACACTATAGACGGGCAGCACACTCGTGGATATTTTGAGTATCAAATACGCCGGGAGAAACTCAAGAATCACACGGTCAATGATTTTCATATCTGGAGGGTTTGGTGGCCAGTGGAAGTGTTTAAACTCAGATGGGTGGTCCTGGAGTCACTTTGTAGGAATTTTGAACGTTTGGGGTGTCTGACTGTTCTGCTGGAATTGCCCAAGTCTGTCGTAATGCAATGGACATGAATGGATGCAGCTGTTCAGACATGATGCTTACGTGCGTGTCACCTGTCAGAGTCGTATGTAGACGTATCAGGAGAGACATATTCCAACTGCACACGCCCCACACCATTATGGAGCCTCTACCCAGAGAGATTAGTGACCACACAGTAGCATACCGACAATCCTTCTTTCCACGAGCAATACGAGACTGGAATAGAAGGGAGAAGCGATAGAGGTACTCAGGGTACCCTCCGCCACACACCGTCAGGTGGCTTGCGGAGTATGGATGTAGATGTAGATGTAGATGTAGATGTACCCGCTTGAACAGTCCCCTGCTGACATGTAGGGCCCCTCCATTACCGTACACGACCATCCATTCGATACAATTTGAAACGAGATTCGCCCGACCAGGCAACATGTTTCCAGTAATCAACAGTCCAATGTCGGTGTTGACGGACGAGGCAAGGCTTAAGGCTTTGTTTCGTGCAGTCATCAAGGGCACACGAGTGGACCTTCGGTGCTGAAAGCCCACATCGATGATTTTTCGTTGAATGGTTCGTACGCTGACATTTGTTGATGAGCCAGCATTTTACGCTGTATCAATTTGCGGAAGGGTTGCCCTTCTGTCACACTGAACGATTCTCTTCAGTCGTCGTTGGTGCAGTTCTTGCAGGATCTTTTTCCGGCCGCTGCGATTACGGGGATTTGATGTTTTGCCGGTTTCCTGGTATTCACGGTACACTCGTGAAATGATCGTACGGGAAAATCCCCACTCCATCGCTAACTCGGAGATTCTGCGTCCCATCACTCGTGCGTTAACTATAAGACCAGGTTCCAACTCACTTAAATCTTGATAACCTGCCATTTTCGCGACAGTAACCGATCTAACAACTGCGCCAGACACTTATTGTCTTGTATAGGGGTTTCCACCGCACCGCTGCATTCTGCCTGTTGACATATCTCTGTATTTGAATATGCGTGTCTGTACCAGTTTCTTTGGGACTTCAGTGTAGCTCGTCTCTTAAATACGCGGTAAAAGTACTCCACTATGATTTTCGTGCCATTTAGTGAAACGGTAGTCAACAATTAGTTGGTTAACTGAAAGAACTACCGGCCCTGAGTGGTAAACTGAGAAAAATATGTGATTAGGCACAGTATCCACCGCCATTTCAAAGCGTCTGCAAATGTGGTGGGTTACAATGATGCCCGCCCGTCACAGAGTTATAAAAAAATCCAATTATGTAATTGATCAGCTCGTAACCATATTTTCACAGAGAAAATGTATCTCTCTTGTTAACCAATTCACAAGTTTCATATCATAGTCAATTGCGACGATTATGGTAGATAGAACATGCAAAAAATTAAGCTAAGCCAAACTAAATTACTGAGTGTGCTTATTTAGCGAAAGATAAATGACTGTACATGTGTACTACTGATATTGGCAATATCCCACACACGACAGCGGTAGCAGAACTGCTGCATACAGAACGAGATGGCGGAATGGTTGGCACACTGGACTCGCATTCGCGAGGACGACGGTTCAAACCTGCGTCTGGCCACCATGATTTAGGTTTCCTGTGATATCCCAACCGCTTCAGGCAACTGCCGGAATGCCCTTTGAAAGGGCACGGTCGATTCCTTCCCCTTTCTTTCTTAATCCGCGCTTCGTCTGTAATGACTTCGTTGTCGACGGGCCGTTAAATGCTAATCTCCACCAATCGCTGCAAGATTATCTTCAAATAGCGATTCTCTGAATTTACCAGTCTGGGGTTTCGCGCGAACAGCGTCTTCTTTTTTTCGTATTATTCCCATTTTACTCCCTCGAGCACCTCCGTTAGAGTTTCATGTGGCCTGTTGTTTAGCCACGCATCTCTCAATTCGTTCAGTCTCTGTTATCTTGCCTACTTAGCAAAGCCTCTAAGACTGCAGCAGTTCTGTATAGAGGGTCACACTTGCAACTAGTATGTGTCTTATTTTACAGACAAACTGCACGTTCCCAGAAGTCTTTCAACAACTCTGAGTCTCCCATTCACCTTCCCCTCAAAGAGTTTACGTTTTTGTTGCCTTCCGTGTCCATTGTCAGTGTTAGTGCTATTGAAAGGACATGATTACCCTAATAAGTAAACCGCAAATCTTTTAATAGCATACTATCTGATTATTTCTGTTGGTCATGGGAATTACCTTGTACAGGGTGTTTCAAAAATGACCGGTTTATTTGAAACGGCAATAAAAACTAAACGAGCAGCGGTAGAAATACACCGTTTGTTGCAATATGCTTGGGACAACAGTACATTTTCAGGCGGACAAACTTTCGAATTTACAGTAGTTACAATTTTCAACAACAGATGGCGCTGCAAGTGATGTGAAAGATATAGACGACAACGCAGTCTGTGGGTGCGCCATTCTGTACGTCGTCTTTCTGCTGTAAGCGTGTGCTGTTCGCAACGTGCAAATGTGCTGTAGACAACATGGTTTATTCCTTAGAACAGAGGATTTTTCTGGTGTTGGAATTCCACCGCCTAGAACACAGTGTTGTTGCAACAAGACGAAGTTTTCAACGGAGGTTTAATGTAACCAAAGGACCGAAAAGCGATACAATAAAGGATCTGTTTGAAAAATTTCAACGGACTGGGAACGTGACGGATGAACGTGCTGGAAAGGTAGGGCGACCGCGTACGGCAACCACAGAGGGCAACGCGCAGCTAGTGCAGCAGGTGATCCGACAGCGGCCTCGGGTTTCCGTTCGCCGTGTTGCAGCTGCGGTCCAAATGACGCCAACGTCCACGTATCGTCTCATGCGCCAGAGTTTACACCTCTATCCATACAAAATTCAAACGCGGCAACCCCTCAGCGCCGCTACCATTGCTGCACGAGAGACATTCGCTAACGATATAGTGCACAGGATTGATGACGGCGATATGCATGTGGGCAGCATTTGGTTTACTGACGAAGCTTATTTTTACCTGGACGGCTTCGTCAATAAACAGAACTGGCGCATATGGGGAAGCGAAAAGCCCCATGTTGCAGTCCCATCGTCCCTGCATCCTCAAAAAGTACTGGTCTGGGCCGCCATTTCTTCCAAAGGAATCATTGGCCCATTTTTCAGATCCGAAACGGTTACTACATCACGCTATCTGGACATTCTTCGTGAATTTGTGGCGGTACAAACTGCCTTAGACGTCACTGCGAACACCTCGTGGTTTATGCAAGATGGTGCCCGGCCACATCGTACGGCCGACGTCTTTAATTTCCTGAATGAATATTTCGATGATCGTGTGATTGCTTTGGGCTATCCGAAACATACAGGAGGCGGCGTGGATTGGCCTCCCTATTCGCCAGACATGAACCCCTGTGACTTCTTTCTGTGGGGACACTTGAAAGACCAGGTGTACCGCCAGAATCCAGAAACAATTGAACAGCTGAAGCAGTACATCTCATCTGCATGTGAAGCCATTCCGCCAGACACGTTGTCAAAGGTTTCGGGTAATTTCATTCAGAGACTACGCCATATTATTGCTACGCATGGTGGATATGTGGAAAATATCGTACTATAGAGTTTCCCAGACCGCAGCGCCATCTGTAGTTGAAAATTGTAACTACTGTAATTTCGAAAGTTTGTCTGCCTGAAAATGTACTGTTGTCCCAAGCATATTGCAACAAACGGTGTATTTCTATCGCTGCTCGTTTAGTTTTTATTGCCGTTTCAAATATACCGGTCATTTTTGAAACACCCTGTATTTACCCACGTTTAATGAGTGTAGGTGTTCACTGTAGTGAAAACAAACGAAGTGTTTCTACATCTTATTACGATCGTGCAACAACCGAACTTTTACGTGAGTGTGACGACTCATCCCGTATCTCGACAAGCATACTGATGGAACAGTGTAGGCTATGCTACACATGGTCCTCATGAGTTCCTATATCTGCAAAAACAGAACTTCATTAAGGATCAGCGCATTACCACTTGGTAGGACTGCACTTTCGGTGACAGTGATGTAAGTGTAGCTACGTTGAGTTACAAAAACGTGTATGTAGATATGGGCCTACAACTGGTAGTTGACGCTAAGGATAGACACCGCAGAAATGTTTCGGCAAATGCTATACAAAAGTCGATCTCCAAAATGATAACAAAACCAATAGAAGTCAAAGTGCTTCGGAAGCACTTCCACAAAAGCGATCTACATTGATTATCTGCTCATACCTTCCGCCTGTGATGGGAAATACGACGGAAATTACATGTTTGTACGAGCTAGGCATTAAATTTTTCATACATTTGGTGAACAAAACAACGAAATAAAGAGCTGAAGTATTAACTATGGCATAAAAAATTATTCGCTAACAAAATTTCCGATTCAACTGTATATTGCGGTTCACGTTTAATCTCCACTGAAAATTTAATTTTCTTCCATTAAATGCAACGGCACATGCATATTTAAAAAAAAAGAAACGCGCGCCGGCCGCCCGACACAGGCACATTTCATTACTTGGCGCGATTTCCATAACCGTTAGCGGCGGCACGCTGGGATACTATTTACAGTGGCGTAATACTAATTTATTCCAACAAATTCTGGGAGGGGCGCCGGCGTTTGTCCCGAGGCACATCCATATTCAAGCGACCTACAGTGGCGGCGGCGGCGGCGGCGGCGGAGGCTGCGGCGGCGGCGGCGGAAGCGCGGAGCGCGGGCGGAAGAAGCGGTGACGTCACGGGGGCGTGCTAACCTGTTAACCGGAGAAGGATTACCCCGTCGTCATGGCGACGCGAGACGACACACGCGGCATCCGCACGTGACAGAGCGGTCGAGCGGTCTGCCGTACACGACGGGCATTCGCCGACCTCTCGCGGCGCGACGTTTCACCTCGCAACACAAGTTTCTGTAATATGCGGAATGTCCGCAGCAAATGTTTACTTTCTACATGTACATACAGAGTGGAAAGTATTTAATCCGACAAATTCTGAACGATGAGACTTGCAACTGTTTTTCCTGTATACTATAATGATAATGTAACGTGATACTGCACTTTAAGGATTCAGAACTAATCGTGAAGTTTCAATAAGGGGCCTTAGCAGCCTGAGCGGAAGACATTTTATTCAACATGAGGAATTTCGGCGGTGGCTGCCTTGATTTTAAAATTACTTGTTCATTTCCTATTATGATCTCTTGACCTTATTCAACTATATTCCATTACCCTTGTTTCACTCTTGCAGTGTTCATCTTAAAATCTCTTTTTCAACACACTGTCCTTTCCATTCAACTGTTCTTACCAGTACTTTACCATCTCTGACAGAATTATAAAGTCAACGGCAAGGCCCAAAGTATTTATTTCTTACCGCTGGACGATTATTTCCTTACCATGTCTCGCTTTTGTTTTTCTTAGCGCTTGCTCAGAGTGGATTAAAGTCGCAGATAGGATGCAAACCTCTCTCTCTCCCTTCGCAGTTACTGCTTCATTTGTATGTTTGGCTGCCGTTTGGCGCCCCCCTGCAGTCGAATAATGGATGACTTGATTCCCACTTTCGAAACGTTCTCAAAACAATAACATCCGTGTTTATTCCGCTTACTTTCGGCTGGCGCCGTTTACTCCACCCCACCGTCGCGCAGACGGGTCAGTCAGGCTTGTAAGTAGTCAGTGTACTATGCGTGTGAGCGACGGAAGGCCATATAATGACAAGTGAAAAGGGCAACAAGCTTTTGGTGACAGACGGTTATAAATTCTGCTTCCATATGTATCTCGTCGATGGCGCTGATAGATAAAAATGTATGGGGAGAACATGTAAGTGTTTTCTGAAATTAAATTCTTCAAATTGTATTGTAGGTTCTCAGTTAACCCATAACCATGAAAAGAATGACTCTGGTATATTAAACCGGCAGAGAGTCACTAATATTGTGAAGAGAAAGGCTAAAGAAAATTTGAGAGAGAAGCCTCCCAACTTATACACCTTGATTTAACGATTGGTGTTACTGACACTGATAATATTACCACTCGATTTCACAAACTTCGAAGTGGCCCCGTAACTTCCCACATTAAGGGGCTCCGGAACGCCCTATACTTGCAATGTTGAAATAACGCTTATAAATTACATCTTTCCTCACAAAGTGTTTGAGGTAGGAAGTTGAACTTTTTGCAGATTATTTATTGGAATATGGGCTACAACTTAACACAGGGATTTTACAAAATTTTAGTTCAGTTATTAAAGATGATTTTTTTCAATTGTAATGAAAATTCACAACATTTTTTTGCAATTTTCTATTTATATATTCAAAAATATACAGTTTTTTGGAAAAAGGCTGTGTTACATTATGCAGAAGGTACTGTGTAACATTTACTGAAAGTTTGAAACAAATATGTTTGGAAGATCCTTAGAAAACATGTAATTAGTATGAGAAAATAAAAGTTTTGGGAATCAAGCGACAAAGATTGGATTAACTTTTTAGTGCATTCCAGGTCCATAGGATGGATTATCTTCATCCTCTGCAAACTCCTCCTCCAGCTTCCTCTTGTTCCCCCTCCTGTTTACTCTTGCTTGTATTTCTAGACTCTTTACAGCCCTGTCTGCAGCCCGAAGGCGTTCCTTGTCTAAAGCAAGCATCGCTCGTACCATATTAGAACCTATCTTCATTCCCATATTTCTAAATACCTTGCACCTTATAATGTTGCCATCATTGAAAGTCGCAACAGCATCATACACACCAAAGTGAAGTGTTTCTATTCCAACAAATACAGTCTTGGGGATTCTCGACCATATAACACTATTTACACTTTCATTGGGGTTTTGAGTTTTTCCGTGAATACACTTTTTCAACAGTTGAGGTGCTGCTAAGTCTCTGAAAATAGGTTTTATCACCTCCATTATTGCATGAGGCAGACTATGCTTATGAGTGTACACTTCACCAGTTTGCAATCCTTTGTTATATTTACACCAACTGTCTTCTTCTTTGGGACACAAGCTATGTTGGGGATTTTCATCGTCTTTATTGTTTACAGTAATAACACATACCTTTGGCTTTCCAACATTTCTCCTTTTCTTAAAAGCCTTCAGAGGATTTCTAATAACTTTACTTTTACTCATTATTATACTTCAACAAAACAGAGACTCAAGAAACAGAATTAATTACGAATATTTTCGAGATAACGACAGAGTAAATAAACATGAAACAATCGACAATCACACCAGCGATATATATTGAACCATCACAGGTTAGCCACAACACATACTTTATCTCACATCACTAAAATGTACCTGATGAACACGGACGTTAATAATAACACCATTTGACAGCAGTTTAACAGCGCCACAGTGGGTCACGCCCATGTAGAACACATTTCAAAAAAAAATTTAAAAGTAGTTGTAGTCTTCGGAATTGAATAAATTATATATCTATTAAAAGGTAATAGTCTGCAGATTCATAAAACGCAAAAAAGTAAAAATTGAACTTTTCATGATTTTGAGCCTTTCCGGAGCTCCTTAATATGAAGCGCTGGTGAGAAATATTTTCCACTCGAACTGGAGGGTTTCTTTCTTTCTTTTTCTTTTTTTTTGCTTCCAAACAAAAAATTAAACATGGAAGTGAGAACTGAAGAAACTAATTTATGTTACAAAATAGCCTTACATATCTTCAGTGTAATCTCCAGACTTGCTTATGGGAACTCCCCAACTTCTGTATTCCGGATAGAGCACTTTCATTGTTGAGCTGTCTGATTAATCGGGTCATCTCAATGGAAGCTTCATCACTGGTATCAAACTGTTGTCCACGGAAGTGTTCCTTCAGTTTGGGAAACAAACAGTTGGTGGGTTCATTTCAGGACTGCGTGGTGTGTGAGGAAGTACTTCCCATCCATATTGGTCGAGTGAGCGGCTTTTCTTCATCGTGCAGAATGAGGACACCAGCTGCAGTCATGTCAGGCCCCCACTGACAAATTTTCGGGCACAAAGCACTTTGTAGGAATGGCTTAGGGTACGCACCTGTTACAGACGTACACTGAGGCACTCTGTTTGTAGTTATGCCTCCGTTCATGCCCTAAGCAAAAATCATCATCAGTTTCACCTTTGATTTTTTTTTTCGGTAGTGGAGAGTCGGAACTTTTCCACTGTGACGATTGAGTTCAGGCTCAGAATATCGAATTCATCTTTCATTCAGGGCGCAGATATTTTCAGAAACTGCTTTCTTTCTGCTCGAGATCGTTGAAGCGATTATTTTGCGATTCTTTCGCGACCTACTTTCCGCTCCCCACCCAGATCATGTGGAACCCATCTAGTAGCAAATTTTCTCATCTTTAACTTTTCAGTTATGATTCTTCAAACTGAACTGACAGACATTATAGCCTCATATGCAAATTCCTCACATATCTTTCGTCAATTCTTTCTCAAAATGTCCTTAACTATAGACTGAGAGGTGTGCTGCGTTGTAGTTTAAGTCCTTCCACTTCTTTGGTTGTCCTCGCTGCTTACTCGACCTTCTGGGAAACGAGCAGACCATCGTGGTACAGTGCTACGATCAATTAAACTCTTCCCACACAACTCTCTCAAAACGCTGCAAATTTCCGTAGGATTCTTTCCAGGTAGGGATACGACTTTGATGCAGGAACGCTGGTCATTACATGTAATACGACCTGACTCGGTTTCAGTTTCCGTTTTAAAACTACATTACCTACGGCACAACCACGCGAACCAGCAAACACATTTACGATCGTCACTCCTAAAGCCTCGCTCACAGCTGATATGAATTTCAAGTTGATCGCGACACCGTAACGGTCGCGCATGCGCAGTGAGAAGGACTTTTGAAGTGACTCTCGAACAAGGAAGCTTTGTCGTTAACGGCAAATAACACCAGTCTGGACATTATATACCTAGACTTTAAGACGGAAATTCACCAGTCAGTTGCTTACGGTTGACCGCAAACGAATATAAAAGGCTACAGATTTCATCTTGGGCAGACATGGTGAGGAAAGATTCAATCATTCGGATTATCAAAATATTTTAAATGAAAGAAATTGGAAATCGGAAGACCGTTGAAAACTTGATTTGGACTGCTTCTCCCGTTCCCTGATCAAACTGAAGATTGCTCCGTCGATGACATAATGTCCCCTTGAACCTGACAACGAACATGTGGATGACTATTTTGATTATTTACTTCATAATAATATTTTTACAGTCCGCCCCTGGTAGCTGAGTGGTCAGCGCGACGGAATGTCGTACCTAAGGTCCCGGGTTCGATTTCGGGCTAGGTCTGAGATTTTCTCCGCTCAGGGACTGGATGTTGTGTTGTTGTCCTTGTCATCATCATTTCATCGCCAAAGGCACGCAAGTCACCGAAGTGGCGTCAACTCGAAAGACTTGCAACAGGCGAACGGTCTACCCGACGGGAGGCGGTAGCCACACGGCATTTCCATTTTTTAATGTTCTTGCAGATAGCTATTTCATCCATTATGTGGACTGACTTTAGTAGTAGTCCTGATTGGATTACTAAGTTGAGACATGGCTCTCTAAACTGACCTCTATATTTTACTCTTTCCATCCCAACGTCTTCCATAGGTTAGAGGCATTAAATGGCGTTCAAACCGAACCGTAAGATAAAATGAGATGCCAGAAGAAAAATACTACCTAAAAAGTGCGGGACGAACAAAACTACATAAAAGAAAATAGAAAAGGTGTCTACTTCAACCAATGACCCGCTGTAAGTTTCTCCCATCCACAAAATTTTATTATTTATGCTTGATAATTGCAACTTGGCTTCTACTGTACTTACCTTATGAGCATATCAAAAAACCAAACATTTTAACCACATCTAATGCATATGAAAAATCATACAGCTGCATAAAATGGGAAGGGAGGTGTTATGTCGTTGTTGATAGATTGTGGGAATCAATGCGTACGCCATGGAAAACTATGACGACACCTAATAGGAATCAATACGTCTGTTTTGGAATTCGTACGGGGTCAGCCTTTTAAATAACCTATAGCTCCCGGCATTTTATCCCTGCTACTTTTAAGGCTGTGTTCCAGTTAACATTGGCAAAATCTTCCTCCAAACATACCAAGTCTGTGAATGTAGGTATTCCGTTCTTCAGAGTTTCTTTTATGATAGAACGTAAAGTGAATATTGTCTTGTATGTTCCTATATCTCTCCAGAACGAGAATTGATCTCCTTCAGGGTCGACTTCTAGAAGTTTTTCCATTCGTATCAGGTTTTGCAACCATGATCTATTAAGCTGATGGTTCTGTAGTATTCGCGCTATCAGTGCCTCCATTTCTTGGAGCTGGAATTGTTCAATGTCAAGAAGTCTGGGTGTGTTTCTCCTGTCTCATATGCCTTATACAACAGGTGCAATAGTTTTGTCATGGCTGGCTCTCACAGACATCTCAATAATTCTGAGGGAATGTCTTCTACTCTAGTGCCCTTGTTCCCATTTAGGTCTTTCAGTGATCTGTCAAATTCTTCAAAAATGTTCAAATGTGTGTGAAATCTTACGGGACTTAGCTGCTAAGGTCATCAGTCCCTAAGCTTACACACTACTTAACCTAAATTATCCTAAGGACAAACACACACACACCCATGCCCGAGGGAGGACTCGAACCTCTGCCGGGACCAGCCGCACAGTCCATGACTGCAGCGCCGCAGACCGCTCGGCTAATCCCGCGCGGATGTCAAATTCTTCTCGCAATATTTTATATGCCCTCTCATCTTCACCTATATTCTCCAGATGTAGGTTTCATATACGTTTTAAACACCTACTTCTATACTGAGTTTGTAACATTTCTTACTCGCGAAAAATATGCTTGTCAGAGCTTTCGAAAGTCAGTCAGTCTATTGCGAACTGCGTCAGATGTACCAGCCTAATACGTGATGTTCATTTTCTTTAGCATTATCTTGCAAACACTCAGGAACAGGTGTCTAAAACCTGTCATCGTATTATGCTGCAGCCAAAAATTTATATAGGTCTTCAGCTGTTCCAGAACATAGGACTGTTCTTTTGTACATCTACAGTACCATAAAGACTAAATATGGTGATTACTGCATGATGGACCTTCCGTAATATCCTTGGCCACGACATTCTCAGATCTAGTTCGTTTGGTTCTAAGGATTCAGTTCACTGATGTTTGAGTTCATATGCAGTGTGATAGTATGTAATCTTGGTAAAGAAAGTGAATGATTTCCATATATAGGGTGAGTATAATTAAAGTTCCAGTTTCGAAATGCTGTAATAAAGGAATCGCTGCTCGGAATGAGTTCAAATTTAAAGGAATCTTATCGAAGAAGGGGATAACGTTGTGGGAACAAAAAAGAAATTAATGAAAATTTTCCGACAAGATGTAGCTGTAAGCGTCATAACATAATTGGGTTCAGCTACAAATGACAGACTAATTGTAACGCAACGGCTACAGTCTGAGTTGCACGTTAAAGCAACCGTACATGCAAAGTGCATAGCCAGCTAGGTTTATCATTCAAAAGTTGTGACACTGTTAGGTAAGGCCATCCGGTACGGCAAGATCATACCACATCGGATGCTAAAAACCAGTTTTAATTGTACTGAGGCCAAAAACCACATAAAAATCAAGAATGAAATCGGTTTTTTAATTGTCCTGAGGCCATAAACGGCATAAAAAGCAACATTGATATCGGTTTTCATCGTACTGCGTCCAAAAACAGCACGAAAGGAACAATGAAATCGGTTTTTAGCTGTCGTGAGGCTGGCGCAAGACTTGTTCAGCACACAGACCACCGTTTTTGCCACATATTCCACTAAACATCGGAGTGTCTCAGGGGTCACGTTCAGAATGCCTTGCGCAATTAGTGCCCTCTGTTCAGCTGCGTTCGTGACTGGAGAACTGAACACAATATCTTTGTGAGAACCCCACAGCGAGAAGTCACACGGATTAAGGCCAGGTGATCTGGTCGGTCGGGCTACAGGGAAATGATGGCTGATAATTCTGGCATTCCTGAAACGCCTCTGCAGCAGCCGCTTCACCTGTTGTGTAGTGTGCGGAGGGGCGCCACCTTGCATAAAAATGATGCCACCGGTTAGAACGACGTTGGTGCACAAAAGACTCTCATATCGTTTGTCAGTAACGGCACAAGTAAGAGAACCCGCATAACTCGACCCCTCGGAAAAAATACGGCACTGAGTAAATGATGCCGCTAACCTGCAACATACAGTTACCTTTGCAGAATGAAGTGGTACGGGTTGATGCGCGAGCGGATTATTCGTTACCCATATTCTGTAATGCTGTGTATTTACATGTCCTTGGAGACGGAAATAGGCTTCGTCTGTCCACCGAATGTTCCATGGCCATTCGTTTTCCACTGACATGCGAGCACGAAATAGTAGAAAAAACGTTTGTCTCACTGGCAGATCAGCATAAAGTAACTCCTGAACATGGATAATTTTGTACGGGTAGCAATGCAACATTTTTCGTAGATTTTAATGCACCGTGCTCACAGGCATGTCCAACGTTTCGGCAATTCCCATTCATTGCACGTTTGCACAACACCGCTCGACCCCTACTGCAAAGCTATGGCCACATCTTCGACTGATGGATCAGTTGTTTTCCTCCCCCAGGACTTCAAAAGAACCTGTCTTTTCGAATTTCGTAATCATTTTTTCCAGATCCCTCGCAGACACCGGACCAAGGCCTTTTTTCATACCCTCGAGTATAGGGAACTTCCACAGACCTACTGGTGTAGTCATCGTTCTTGGAAAAGAGCTTTACCAGTAGCGTGCAGTCCTCAGTTGAGATAGTCGTGCCAAGCGTCATACTATGTTACAGCAGAGTACCCCACGCCTTTTGTTTCGCATATTCTGCCTCTAACAGAGCTATCTAGTGGTACGATTGTGGTTTCTTTAACTATAGCGTTTACCCATGTTCAAATTTGACGCAATTCCGAGCACTGTTTCTTTTCTAACAGCGTCTTGAATCTGAACTTTTAATTATAATCACCTTGTACTAAGCTGTATAAGATTTACAGAATTAGTTTTGATTGTTTTAATATAGCGAAAGACTTTACTTTACTACCAGTTTCATTCGTTTTTCCACTTTCCTTTTCCACTTTATTTTCTTCTCACTTCTATTTGACTTCTTTCTTTCGTGCAACGTGCGCGCCTTGTTCTCTTGGGTCCAGAGAAACTGCGTCGGTTGCCCAAGGGTGGTTAAGCACAGTTAGTATCCCTGGATATTTTCTTAGTTACACCGTGATTATTTTCCTCATTTCCTCTCAGAGTAAACAAATGAATGGCGACGTACCGTAATTCTCAACAATTACAGGTCCCTATAGAAGCTAGTGCCGTTTCTAAGCATCAGTATGGGCTGAGACGATTGCCAATCAACATATATGTGTCCACAGCTGGTGAGTAAAATCTTAAAAATATCGTGAAATTCGCTTGGATCACAGAGCAACGGTAGAAATCCAAAGGTAGGGCAGCAACAAATATTTCAGTTTCGATATTCCGTAGCACCTAAAGCATAGGTAGCAAACAGGATCCCCCTTTTTCAGACGCATAACGTGACTTTTATTTATGGATTCTCCCGTTACTTGTTGGTAGAATAATTCCATATTTAAAATTGCATAACAAGAACACTGTTCCTGTTCTACTGATTTTGGTTTACTTCAAACCAGTTCTCAGCTTATTAGGCCATCTTCAGGAACAGCTGACTAGCGTTGGAAATTGACACTAGTTATTATTGACACTAGTTCTCAGGTAACCCCACACTATAACCAAATATACAAATCCTTTCTTAGCAGAAATCTTCATGGACCATTTAGAAAAACAGGTCCTCACAATGAGTTTCTCCGTGAAAACAGCAAATATTGCTACAGGTGTGTAGATGATGTATTGTGTCTGTGGACTGGAACCAAAAGACAACTGAACACATTCCTAGAATATCTAAACTCACAACACAAAAACATACAGTTCACTGAGGAGAATGGTGAAAAATCCGTTAACTTCTTAGACCTCGAGATATATGTCACTACAAATACACATAGTTTCAAAATTTACAGAAAAACCTACCACGACAGACACGGTAATAATCTCTTTTTCGCAACACCCAATACCACACAAACATGCTGTCTTCCATTCCACCGTACATCGTCCTACATCCATACCAGTATCAAAACACAATTTTCAGACAGAATTAAACACCATTAAATGCATTTCATCAAACCTTGGCTATACCCCTGACTTACCTGACAACATTTTACACAAAAAACAAAGATGAAAAATGTTGCCATATTTGTATGCTTCCTCTGCATAAAATTTCAAATCTGAAACCAACTGGGGTATTATCCCGTGCTTAGGAAAGCTACCTGACAAATTAAGCAAACCCCTCAAATCCTGCAATTGTAAAACTTAATTTTTTGTAAAAGGCACTATAGCTCATATCCTATTCAACAACTAGGATTTATTAAATAATAGTGATGTTTATAAAATCCCTTGCAACAACTGAAACTACCTGAATATTGGTCAGACAGTGTCCTACAATAACTAGGCTGATTGAACACGAACGCAGCTGGAGATTACACAAGTGAAACACCACCTCTGCCGAACATGTGTTGAAGGAAGAACACAGATACCAAGTCCACACAGAAGCATTACACATAGCCAAAAGAAAGAAAACTAGGCCTGTTAGAAGCATTTGAGATACACAGACAGTCAACTCAAAAGCCCCATCTGGTTCTAAACCATCAATTACTGATGAACACATCCCCCCTTTTTAACCTTCACATGGTGCAGTCAACCAGTCACATGCCCACAAATCACCACAATGACACTTACTACTTCACAAAATTAAAACACAATAGAATTTCCTATTTCTTGCTTTGTTTATCCCATAAGTTTCAACAATATACCTTGTAATACTTTAATATTCTGTATTTTAAGCATTACTGTTAACATTCCCCATTGCATAGAAATTTTATTTATAAGGTAAAATACGTTTGTTGCACGACATTAACTAGTCCCCAGTTAGCCAGATCTCAACCAATATCGTGGCTTCACAAAGTATGAAGTCATAACCGTATAACTAATAATACTGCAAGATTATGTATTGTAACTGTTGTGTATAATTCTGTCCATTGCCTAAAGTTTCGTTTAAAATGTTAAAAACATGTTTGTAGCACAGTGTAAACGAAGAGTGTTCAATATAGCAGTTTCTCAGCCAATGTCAAGCCCTCAGAAAATTTAGCATTATAACCATTTAACCTGTAATATTGTGTAGTTTATTTATTGTGCTTGACATTGTCATTTGTGTAAAGTGTAATTTCAACATTAAGAAATAAGTTTGATGCGAAACTCTCTGTACAAGCCATTGTGTCTTCGATTGTAATGTATGGTTGCCTAAGAACTAGTGTTCATTTGAGACGCTAGTCAGTTGCTTCGTGAAGATGGCCTAATAAGCTTAAAACTTGTTTGAAGTAAACACAAATCAGTAGAACCAAAAAGTGTACTTCTTATTCAATCTTAAAACAACATAAATTTGTATGGAAACACACGCCTAATGAATCTGGAATACTTCGACATGATATGTATATTCAGGGAAATTTGATATACCAAAACTGTCATTCAAATAGTTTATAACCACTTATCTGGAGCAGTTAGTTTTGTAGAACCCTAATCAAACTAATTTTATAGATCAGGTTAGATGTACTCAAAAATTGGAATACAACTAGTTCTACATTCTGTTACGAAGTTCCCGTGCCACTTGATCTTCTGCGTTTGCACATACAGGTAAAGTTCGACATGTTTCGTCATGGTGTAATGAAACACACGTTTTCCGTGAACATATAAGCAGTAACGTATTTTTATACGTATTTCTAAAGCATTATAGACAGGTTTCACCCGCTTAGCTGCATTTTTGCGCCTTTCAAGCAACAGCCGGTTTACAATGTTTGAATATTAACAGAATGAAATGCACTATGACAGTGTTGTTTCTGTTGGCGTAACATTATTAAAACTTCATCACCTTTTGCCAGAGCAACTCGGAGTCCAACACCTAGCACACTGCACCCATATTTCCTCGTCTTCTCGTCTTTCTTGTACTGATCGGTGCAAGTCGCTTCAGTACGAACTGCTGATATCTCTCGCAGCCACTTTTTGCGAGCATACGATAACGTGCGCTATAGTCGTTATGCTTGGGCGATAAGTAACTTTAGCGTTAAGTAAGATTTGCGCATCACCTTTAGCGATGTTGGAAACCTCTTAATCTGACACATCAAGTAGTCCTGTCGATGAAGAGTATAGTAAAGGCAACACACAAGAGCGGTATATAGCTGGCAGCTATACCACCTGAAATCGGTTATTATCATCGTCTCCGCCACACAACAAAGATTCACCGATCCAGTTCCAACCAATATTTCGAATGTCTCTGTGTTGGGGTGTACCGGTGTTGTAATTTCACTGCTGTGTTTTGCAGCGTATCTCGACTAATGCTCGTAAAGAACGAAGAGATAAAATTTGTGAAACTAGTTTTGAAACGCTTTTCTTTGGAAGTGCAGTCTAGCCACTAACGAAGCGTTCAGACTTAAGTTATCTGGTACTTCAATACGAAAAAATTCAAAGACCCAACAGCTGTAAAACCAACTTTTATTAGTTCGCTCTTTATTTAAAAGCAATTTCTGCATTTATCATTTTCTTTTTTCTTGTCTCATCTGTTACTGGCCGAAATACTTTCCATCTTGCTGAAGATGAAATTTACTTTCTGTTGAAAATATCTACAGAAAAACACACTGGACTCCCTTTTCGAAGGACGACGGTTCAAATCCCTGTCCATCCACAGTTAGGTTTCCGTAGGCTCCTTAATTCGTTTAAGGCGGGTGCTGGCATAGTAAGAATGACGTCAGATGTAGGAGATATAAATATAAAAAGGGTTGCATATTTTCATTCTGTCATACGGGTTCATATTCTGAGGTAACTAATAAAACCAAGCAAAAGTTTTTTAACGTGCAAAAGCGTCTAATAAGAATCGTATGTGGTGTAAATTCAAGAACGTCAGGTAGAAAGCTGTTGAAGGAACTTTCTATTCTAAACAGTGCTTCTCGGTAAACTTATTCCTTAATGAAATTTGTTGCAAGTAATATATCTCAATTTCCAACCTATAGCACTATACATAGCATAAATACTAGGAATAAGAACAACCTACATAAAGACCCAAAATCACTTACCTTGGTCCAAAAAGGGGTCCAATATCCAGGAACACACATTGTCAAAAAATTTCCAGCAACCATTAAAAACTTGGTTTCAGATAAAGCACGATTTAAACAGAGTTAGAAAGTCTGTTTGATAGGCTACTCCACCTACGCTGTTGATGAATATCTTAACAGAAACTGTGTATTAATTCTGTAAATATTAGCAGTTTCACTTTACCGTAATGTATTCATCTATTTTGACCATCTCCTGACAAATGATATGGGCAGTAAATATTATATTAAAATATTTTATGTTTTTTATTTTATATTTTCTGACATGTTCCACACCCATGAGACTCATCTCATTTTTTGGGTCTATGTAACGAAAATTGCATTTAATGTAATACAGTCTAATCTTTCATTGAAAGGGCACTGCCGATTTCCTTCCCTATCGGTTTGTGCTTCATGTCTAAGTACCCGTCATCGGCGAGACGTGGAATCCCAGTCTGCTTTCCGTCTTTGATAATAAATACATTTCGATTCTCTGATGACTTCCATTGGTACCCAACATTTCAGTTTCTAATGCAATTTAACACTGAAGTTATCGATGCCCCATGATGATTATTCTGCATAATATTTAGATTATGTTTGTAGCACGGAGTTGAGCGGCATCGACTCTACTCACGCAGTCTGATTTTTAGGAGAACCAGTTTCAAAGTAGTAGCCTATTCCTATGTTACAGAATTATTTATCATAAATACCAAGTGATATATGTATACATATATGTCTCTAGACTATATTTTTCAGTTACGTGTTACAGTCTTCAGTTTATTCCGCATCTATTAGTGTTGTGGTTTTACGGCAAGTGTCGTAAGCTGCGTAGTGGAGAAATAAGTTATATTAAATAGAAAGGATATTCCCTGAAAATTTAAATTCAGTATTTTCCTAATATTTACGTACGCTGTTCAGTAGCAACGCTTTTAATCATGCACAGAGTGGTTTCGTAAGTATTACATTGGTGCCTAATTTAGTAGCGTTTTTGTTTTGCATTTTGGTATTCCGGTTGATATAGGTTTCTTTACCGATTGCCATATTTTATTTGTAGTTCACTGCTGGTATCTGAATTTACATATTGTCAATGGATAATTGAGTGGGGCTGTGGGCGCTAGAAAACGGAGTCCCAAGTGGAGAAGTCTGAACGTTTCAGCCATATTCATCTGTTTGAGTTTAGTAGAGGGTGACAGCTGCGCAGGTAGCCAGAAACGTTTGCGTCGTGGATGGGGATAACGCCATTGGACAGAGCACGGCAAGAAACGGATTTCATCGTTTTGAGAAGTATCGTTTTGAGATTAGTGTCTCTCCACGTACAGGTAGACGTTCGGGGTTTGATGAAGATAGTTTAAACTCATTACTGCACAATGTTTCATCTCAGTTTACTCCAGAACTGGCAGATGTGATGAACTGTGATCATTCCACCATCGTGCGACATTCGCATGCAGTGGGGAAGGTTTATGAATCGGGTGTGGAGGTACGACATGCTCAAAGCCAAAATCACAAAGATCAGCGTCTGGAAATATGATCATCTTTGCTTGTTCTTCATCAGTTGGTGATGAATAATGTCGTCCATTCCTATCCTATATCGTTACTGGTGATGAGAAATGGTTTCTTTTTTTTTACGCTAACGTAAGGGAAATAAAGGAGTGGTTGAGCTCAAACAGAGCTGCAACTTCCCGGACAAAGACCTGCGTGGATGCACAAAGGACGATGTTATGCATCTGATGGAACAGCGACTATGTGACTTACTACGAATTGCTTCGCGAAGGTGCAACCATCACAGCTGACATTTATTGTCAACAGCTGAAACGTCTTGTGGACGCAGTCCAAGAACAATGACCAGGAACATTGCGTGAAGTGATGTTACTCCACGGTAAAGCCCTCCAGCATTTTGCTAGGCTGGCAAAAAACAGCATATAGGAGCTTGGGTGAGAATTAATTCCGGCAAACATCTTCTTCACCTGACGTGTAGTCCTTTAACTCTCTCTGTGTTCGTGTTCTATAGTTTTGACTTGGGAGCGTATGACCCCAGTTGTTTCTTATGCCCTAAAGTAAAACAAAACCAAACCAAACCAAACCACACCTTGGTCTGTTCGTTCCCCAGACCTCAGTCCCCTAGACTTCTGGTTAAAGGGGACACATCAAGGAATTGGTCTACGCCACACCAATCAACGATGTATCGACAGTAGGGTCGATCTTCAATGCGTGTCAGCAGGTACAACAACAACAACCGGGTATAGTTAATAGGGTGCTTCAGTCCTTACTCCGGAGGGCAGAGGGATGCATTGTAATGAATGGATACCACGTTGAACACCTACTGCAAGCACTTTGTTGATCGCAGAAAGTTTGCATTTCCAGACACATTTTTATTGGACTTACTTTTCTTGCTTCGATGCCCACCTCTCAAAGTATTCTATACTTTTTTGAACACCCTGTATGTACGAGAATTAAAGCTACGTAGTATCGACGCTAAAGGAAGGTACACACAATATTTCCACTGGATCTGAGTGCTCCTGCTTCAGCTCTTGTGTTATAGCCTACTGACATATTGCTTTGAAACTGTAATACTTTCATTCGCTCACTGTGTTTTCTGTGCGTTTAAATGCTGATAACTTAAAACACAGTTATGTTACTTAAAATCCGTCTTGATTGCAATCAAGATTTCAATCAAGACGGATTTTAAGTAACATTATAAAATCACTGATTCCTGTTGTCCCATAAGACATTATGTCTGTTTTTGTAAAACACAGTTCGTGTGTTCCATCTTCCTTTTTACGGACAGTACATAACCTCTATATTGATGGAGTTAAAAAAAGGAAGAATTCTGGACTTTGTTCTTGCGGAGCGCGTAGACCGATCTGCACTATAAAGAGACAAAAATATAGTGAGCGACCGTGGAGCACAATGGCAGAAATGTCATCGCAAATCATTGGAGTCGATTGCATCGGCAGTGATCGGTAGCGACGTATGTACTCTGGACATTTGTAATTCATCGAGTTCACTCTATGTATACACGCGGAATGCCACGTGCACATACAGGAGGGTTTCACAGTCTTCTCTGGGACATGTCCCAGAATTCAATTTAGAAAGGAACTGTCAGATGTAGACTACCTCTTGAGAAAATTGAAATATTTAGCTCACCTCTGCTGTAGAAGGTGATTTCGGGTAAGAACATTATGGAGTGTTGACAAATGTAGAAACAAGCAAGTCAATACTGAGCCTATGACGTACCTTAAAGGACAGGATGACGACAGGGAAAAGTTCTCTTCCAGCATTTGTAGATTTCAAAACTATTACAATACATTCTTTTAAATTCTGAACGTAGCAGGGTTAAAATATGGGAACCAAATGTTGTCTGCAACTGGTACAGAAGCAGCACTGCAGTTTCAAGAATCGAAGGCTAGGTAATATGCCCAGCAGTTGAGAAGGGAATAAGAAAGTGTTGTAGCCTGTGTCCCCCTGTTATTTAATCTGTAAATTAAGGAAATAGTGAAGCAAACAATGGAAAAATTACGAAAATGGATAAAAACTGTGGGAGGAAAAATTATAGCTTTTAAATTTGGCACTGACTCTCTAATATCGTCAGGGATCCCAAAGGTCTTTGAATACCAGTTGAACGGAATGTATAGTGTGTCATAAAGAGACTGTAAGATGAACATCATCAAATGTAAAACAAGAATAATGGTAGTTGAATGAAATCAGGCGATGCTGGGGTTTGTTTTAGTTAGGATATGGCTTAGTACATCACATGAATTAATCACATATAAACAGTCTACAATACAAACTCTAAGTATGTATTTAAAACGTATAAAACATATAAAAATAAAAAAGAATAGATAAGAAACGGAAAAAATACACTCTAAAAGAAATAAAAAAAGATTTATCCGAATAGGACGGAAATCGGTAGATATGATGTGCATGTACAGACAAACAAGTGACTACATTTTTTTTTAATTGGATTATTTAGACAGAAGTAAGAACCGCACAAACTGAGCAAGTGTATAACTCGGGTGACCGTCAGGTCGGTATCCAACTACCGTTGGGGCGTCTGAAAACACGTCTTCGGCCTGTAATCTCGTTCACTAAAGTAGAATTGTCTTCAGTGATGAGTCCCGCTTCTAACTGAGCTCCGATAACAAGCGAAGACGTGTCTGGAGACACCTGGAAAGCAATGCGATAATAACGTGACCATTGCACTCCATATGGCCGAACAGCCAGGAGAGATGGTCTCCGTTCCAGGCGCTTCAGTCCGGAACCGCGCTGCTGCAGATTCGAATCCTGCCTCGGGCACGGATGTGTGTGATGTCCTTAGGTTAGTTAGGTTTAAGTAGTTCTAAGTTCTAGGGGACTGATGACCTCAGATGTTAAGTCCCACAGTGCTTAGAGCCATCTGGACCATTTTGATGGCCTCGGTTGCTATCTCATTTCATAGCAGAACCACTTTGGTTGTCATACGCGGCACCATTACAGCACAGCAGTAAGTGGATGTTTGCCCTGTTTTGTTACCCTTCAAAGTAAGCCACCCCGGGCTTACACTTCAGCAAGACACGGCGAGTGTATTTACTGCTTGTCTTTGATCTTCACAAACCCTACCTTGGCCATCAAGGTCGCTGGATCTCTCTCCCAACTGAGAGTGTTTCGATCATTCTGGATAGGGTCCTCCCATCATGTGGGATTTTGTCGATTTGAAGCACCAATTGGACGGAGTTCGGCCCGATTTCCCTCAGAACGACTTCCAACAACTACATCAGTCAATGCCAACACGAATACCACCTCCCATAAGGGCCAGAGATGTACAAACTGGTTATTGACTTACTTAATTTGGGAAGGTGCTATTGTTGAATGAATCAACCAGTATTTTTTAGGCTCTGAACATTTGATTGTCAGGACATGTACGTCACACCTCTCGATTTCTGTGCCATGCGGATAATTTCTTCGTGCTACGGTTTTTTTTCTTTTTTTATCTTATAGTTGTAACGGCTCCATGTAAGCCGCTACATGGCTCGACCCCACAACTAAAGACACCTGAGTGCCCTTCCGACACTCAGAGAAGAGCCTGATGATAATTAGTAAGATAGGGTTATTTAAATATAGACGATCATTTTAATATTAGATATGGTAATTGTCTGCAAAGTGTGAATGCGAACGTATGATGAGGTATGCGAGAGATGTCGGCTGTGGGTGTGCTATAGGCATAGTGGAAGTGTAGCCAACCTCGAATCTAGTAGAGCGCGACTGCACTGGACCAGAGAGGCATAAGCTCCACGCGCGTCATTAGCGCTCGTTGGGTTGGCAAATAACCGTGTGCGGTATCTCTGATTCCTTGCGGCCACGATGTGTGGACCCGGACGAGTGAGACCGTATCGGGGTTGTTGCTGGGAAGACCTGGGTGAGTAAGCACGCTCTGCTCTATCGCTCCGATAGTTAGCGAAGATTTAGAATTCCATGTTCACTTTGAACTTGGAAGCAGCTTCCCTGCTGAGGAAAGCCACTATGGTATTTCCTAGAATCATCTCGGTTAGGAGAGATAGGGTGATGATTTCTTTTGACAAGTAATTTCATGGGAATTTGTGTTCACTGCACTTGGGAGTGAATAGGCGCTCATTGCCGAGTAATACTCAGAATTGCTCAATTTGCATTTCAGTGTGAGTGTGAAGTATGTATGCAAAGTGTATTTTATTTAAATGTGTTTATTGACTACTGATTGTGGAGAGATTGGTAACACGTGGTCCGCAGACCCCGTGCATTTCTTGGTGCGAAGCTTCAGCTTGACGCAATCACATTTCGTGAACGAGCTGGATCTTCTACGTAAATTCACGCGTGTGATTTAATTGTTCCTTCACAATATACAGTAAAACTCGCGGAGTTAGTTAAACGTGAAGACGGGACTTGCCCGAATTAAAGTTACAGTTGGAACCATGTGCTCTCTCCCAATGTTGTCCCACTTGGTGTATGGAAACCTTCCACTTTTATCTGTTAGATAAAATGAATAGATGAATGTCAGTGTGTGTGTGTGTGTGGCTAAATGATGATAGAAATGTGCAGGCGGTAGTCATTGTCGATTCACGGCACACGTTAGCCGGATGTTTAACTAAGTTTACTTAGATATTATACTATTTGTATCACGCCAGCATTCCGTGATAAGTGAGAGGGAATAGTTGAGATGGTAATATTCATGGAATAAATGTGATTGTGTTATTATATAAATATGTTACAGTGACTTCTCCCAGCCACACCATATTCCCTTATCATTTCACAGAATATTTGGTATGCGTATTTCAGTTAATCACCTGTTTATGTCCCACTCATGGGCATATTTCATTTAATAAACTGTAAGGTGGTATTAAAACTTCATTATAATAATATTCTAATTCTAACTTGATCAAAACCACCGAATAAAACTTTAGTTTGAGTATTGATGCTTGTTGCTGCAAATGGCCGCCGGCGTCTTCTATAGTACAGGTGCCATTTATAAAATTGAGGATGCCTGCCGAGGGTGCGGGAAGCAAGTATCATGCATAGTACATGTAAAACTATGAAATATAAGATAAGGCAACTGCAGAAAATGTACATACTGTTGATATACAAGGTGTGATTCAGAAGTTTCAAGACTGCATCATTTCTGAGTACGGGAGCGCGCGCGGACCGGTTCCGCCAGATGGGGGAAGTAGAGGGGGGTCTCAAGGAACGAACTGACGCTGCGGCAGTTACCTCTGGAACCCCGGAGAGTGCGCATCGCTTGCAGCGTGAGTGTGTGTCATTGACCTCGGTCGAAAAGTGGGAGAGGCGAAAATGAAGCAGCACTCGGAGCAGCGTTATGCGATTAAGTTTTGCGTGCGATTGAACAAAACCGCCACGGAAACTCTCTATATGATTCAAGAGGCCTTTAAGGAAGAAGCCATGTCCCGTGCAATGGTTTTCATGTGGCGCAAAGGTTTCAAAGATGGCCGCGGGAATGTTGAAAACGGCGATCTCTCTGGGAGGCCATCTTCAAGCCGAACGGATCAAAATATGGAAAGAGTGCGGTAACTTTTAAACAATGCCCGTCGTCTTAGTAATAGATTAATTGCCGATGAACTGGGACTCAGTCAGAGTACGGTGTGGAGGATTGTGACGGAGAATTTGATGATGCGAAAAGTGTGTGCCAAACTGCTGCCAAAAGTTTTGTCGGTGGATCAGAAGAAACGGCGCATGACTGCTTGCCAGGAAATGCTCCAACGGTTGAATGTTGATCCGAACCTTCTGGAGAAAGTGGTTACTGGTGACGAGACCTGGGTATCCAAGTACGACCCTGAATCGAAGAGTCAAAGCTCAGAATGGCACTCTACTTCCTCGTCGAAGCCCAAGAAAGCTCGCATGAGCAAGTCTTGCGTGAAGTGCATACTGATTGTGTTTTTTTTATGGCAAAGGAGTGATTCACAAGGAGTTTGTAGCTCATGGACAGACTGTCACAGGTGACTTTTAAGCTGGAGTGCTCCGCCGCTTGAGGGATAGAGGGTTAAAGGTGCTGCAGTCTGGAACCGCAAGACCGCTACGGTCGCAGGTTCGAATCCTGCATCGGGCATGGATGTTTGTGATGTCCTTAGGTTAGTTAGGTTTAACTAGTTCTAAGTTCTAGGGGACTAATGACCTCAGCAGTTGAGTCCCATAGTGCTCAGAGCCATTTGAACCATTTGAATTTGAGGGATAGAGTTCGCCACGTCCGCCCGGCGATCAAGTGCGATTGGATTCTCCACCATGATAACTCGCACGCTCACACGTCGCGCGCCGCGGCCGAAGTTTTGGTCAAGTTCAACGTGACAACAGTCTCGCAGCCACCCTACATCCTCGACTTGGCTCCAAGTGCCTTTTTCCTCTTCCCCCGAATCAAGACAGGCCTAAAACGGAAGCGATTCGACTACATCGACGCCATCCAGCAGGCTTCGACGAGAGCCCTTGAGAACATAACACCCGAGGCCTTCCAGGAGGGCTACAAACAGTGGAAGACGCGCTGGCAGCACTGTTTTGATGCTGAAGAATCATAATTTGAAGAATATTAGTCCGCTGTACTTAAATGTCCAATAAATTTCTAGTTCTGAGTTAAGTCTTGAAACTTTTGAATCAAACGCCGTATGCTATCATCTTTTCGCTATCACTCAGGAATTGGAGCGGTAACCAGTGGAGGCCTTCTATGGGCAATCTTCAACTGTATGTTTTACAGTGTGGCTAGCATCTCCAGAATCGCACTTTGGAGAAGCTATTTTTCCCAAACGAATCAGCCTACCCACCACACGTTGTTCGTAATCTGTTTAGGGTATTCTAGATTTTGCGAGGCATGTCGAACTGGTTTGGGATGGTGGTGAGGCAAGACAAATTATGAAAGGTTGAGGGTGCTAGTTTGGTCCACTCCTCCTTTCAGCAACCAAGTAAGCTGCATCCATTTTCAACTAAAACTGTTAGAGGTGAACGTCTAGAGACCTGAATGAGATTTTCACTCTGCAGCGGAGTGTGCGCTAGTATGAAACTTCCTGGCAGATTAAAACTCTGTGCCGGACCGAGACTCGAACTCGGGACCTTTGCCTCTCGCGGGCAAGTGCTCTACCGACTGAGCTACCCAAGCACGACTCACAACCCATCCGCACAGCTTCAATTCTGCCAGTACCTCGTCTCCTACCTTTTAAACTTCACAGAAGCTCTTCTCCAAACCTTGCAGAACTAGCACTCCTGGAAGAAAAGATATGCGGACATATGGCTTAGCCACAGCCTGGGGGATGTTTCGAGAATGAGATTTTCACTCTGCGGTGGATTGTGCGCTGATATGAAACTTCCTGGCATACTAAAACTGTGTGCCAGACCAAC
The DNA here is from genome assembly GCF_023898315.1 of Schistocerca nitens. NCBI lineage: Eukaryota > Metazoa > Arthropoda > Insecta > Orthoptera > Acrididae > Schistocerca > Schistocerca nitens. The sequence goes on from NC_064620.1 coordinate 46,676,240, forward strand.
ACTCGAATTCAGGACCTTTGCCTTTCGCGGGCAAGTGCTCTACCCTCTGAGCTACCAAAGCACGACCCACGCCCGGTACTCACAGCTTTACTTCTGCCAGTATCTCGTCTCCTACATTCCAAACTTTACAGAAGCTCTCCTGCGAACCATGCAGAACTAGCACTCCTGAAAGAAAGGATATTGTGGAGACATGGCTTAGCCACAGCCTGGGGGACGTTTCCAGAATGAGATTTTCACTCTGCAGCGGAGTGTGCGCTGATATGAAACTTCCTGGCAGATTAAAACTTTGTGCCCGACCGAGACTCGAACTCGGGACCTTTGCCATTCGCGGGCAAGTGCTCTACCATCTGAGCTACCGAAGCACGACTCACGCCCGCTACTCACAGCTTTACTTCTGCCAGTATCTCGTCTCCTACATTCCAAACTTTACAGAAGCTCTCCTGCGAACCATGCAGAACTAGCACTCCTGAAAGAAAGGATATTGTGGAGACATGGCTTAGCCACAGCCTGGGGGACGTTTCGAGAATGAGATTTTCACTCTGCAGCGGAGTGTGCGCTGATATGAAACTTCCTGGCAGATTAAAACTTTGTGCCCGACTGAGACTCGAACTCGGGACCTTTGCCATTCGCGGGCAAGTGCTCTACCATCTGAGCTACCGAAGCACGACTCACGCCCGCTACTCACAGCTTTACTTCTGCCAGTATCTCGTCTCCTACATTCCAAACTTTACAGAAGCTCTCCTGCGAACCATGCAGAACTAGCACTCCTGAAAGAAAGGATATTGTGGAGACATGGCTTAGCCACAGCCTGGGGGACGTTTCGAGAATGAGATTTTCACTCTGCAGCGGAGTGTGCGCTGATATGAAACTTCCTGGCAGATTAAAACTTTGTGCCCGACTGAGACTCGAACTCGGGACCTTTGCCTTTCGCGGGCAAGTGCTCTACCATCTGAGCTACCCAAGCACGACTCACGATCCGTCCTCACAGCTTCAGGTATGCCAGTACCTCGTCTCCTATCTTCCAAACTTCGCAGAAGCTCTTCTGCTGTCTGGTTCTCGACTCATGACCTGTCCTCACAACTTCAGTTCTGCCAGTACCTCTTCTTCTACCTTCCAAAATTCACAGAAGCTGTTCTGCTCTCTGGTTCTCTCTCAAAACTACGGGTAGTAGGTTAGGAATCGAGGCACTAAAGGTATCTGATGACAGTTTGTATTACGGCAGGAAAATTAACTTAGGATGGTCGAAGCAGAGAGGATATAAAATGTAGATGTGGAATGGAAAAAAATATTTTCTGAAAAACAGGCTTTGTTAACGTCGAATACAAAATTAAATATTGCGGAGTCATTTCTGAGGGTATTTGCGTGGAGTGTGATGTAGTAATGTTTATGATGAAGGGTGCAGAAATGGTGCAAATGGCTCTGAGTACTATGGGACTTAACATCTGTGGTCATCATTACCCTAGACTTAGAACTACTTAAACCTAAGGACAACACACACATCCATGCCCGAGGCAGGATTCGAACCTACGACCGTGGTGGTCGCGCGGTTCCGGTCTGAAGCGCCTAGAACCGCTCGGCCACCAAGTCAGGCGAAGGGTGCAGATAATAATAGAATATAAACTTTTAAAATCGAATATTACAGGAAAGTGCTGAAAATGAAATGGGACAATCGTATAACTGATGAAGAATACTAAATGGAATTGAGAAGGAAAGAAATTTTTATACAACATAACTAAAAGAAGGGATCGGTTGCCACGACAGCCCCTGAGGCGTCAAGGAATCGTCAGTTTGCTAATTGAGCTTAGTTTTTGAGGGTAAAAGTTATTGAGAGAGAAAGCAGACCTGCGTTGTTGTAGGCTGCAACAGTTTTCCAGAGACAAAGAAACTTGCCCAAGATACACTACTGGCCATTAAAATTGCTACACTAGGAAGCAATGCAGATGACAAACGGATATTCATTGGACAAATATATTATACTAGAACTGACATGTGATTACATTTTCACGCAATTTGGGTGCATAGATCCTGAGAAATCAGTACCCAGAACAAGCACCTCTGGCCGTAATAACGGCCTTGATACGCCTGGCCATTGAGTCAAACAGAACTTGGATGACGTGTAGAGGTACATCTGCCCATGCAGCTTCAACACGATACCACTGTTCATCAAGAGTAGTGACTGGCGCAGTGTGACGAGCCAGTTGCTCGGCCACCGTTGACCAGACGTTTTCAATTGGTGAGAGATCTGGCGAATGTGCTGGCCAGGGCAGCAGTCGAACATTTTCTGTATCCAGAAGGGCCCGTACTGGACCTGCAACATGCGGTTGTGCATTATCCTGCTGAAATGTAGGGTTTCGCAGGGATCGAATGAGGGGTACAGCCACGGGTCGTAACACATCTGAAATGTAACGTCCACTGTTCAAAGTGCCGTCAATGCGAACAAGAGGTGAACGAGACGTGTAACCAATGGCACCCCATACCATCTCGCCGGGTGATACGCCAGTATGGCGATGACGAATACACGTTTCCAATGTGCGTTCACCGCGATATCGCCAAACACGGATGCGACCATCATGATATTGTAAAAAGAACCTGGATTCACCCGAAAAAATGACGTTTTGCCATTCGTGCACCCCGGTTCGTCGTTGAGTACACCATAACAGGCGCTCCTGTCTGTGATGCAGCGTCAAGGGTAACCGCAGCCATGGTCACCGAGCTGATAGTCAATGCTGCTGCAAATGTCGTCAAACTGTTGGTGCAGATGGTTGTTGTCTCGCAAACGTCCCCATCTATTGACTCAGGGATCGAGACACGGCAGCACGGTCCGTTACTGCTATGCGGATAAGATGCCTATCACGTCGACTGCTAGTGATCCGAGGCCGTTGGGATCCAGCACAGCAATCCGTATTACCCTCCTGAACCCACCGATTCCATATTCTGCTAACAGTCATTGGATCTCGACCAACGCGAGCAGCAATGTCGCGATGCGGTAAACCGCAATCGCGATAGGCTACAACCTGACCTTTATCAAAGTCGGAAACGTAATGGTACACATTTCTCCTCCTTACACAAGGCATCAGAACAACGTTTCACCAGGCAACGCCGGTCAACTGCTGTTTGTGTATGAGAAACCGGTTGGAACTTTTCCTCAAGTCAGCACGTTGTAGGTGTCGCCACTGGCGCCAACCTTGTGTGAAAGCTCAGAAAAGCTAATCATTGGCATATCACAGCATTCTCTACCTGTCGGTTAAATTTCGCATCTGCAGCACGGCCATCTTTGTGGTGTCTCAATTTTAATCGCCAGTAGTGTAGATTAAAGTAGACAGTGATATCGAACCAGTCTTTGAACGTATCAAAGATTGACAGGGTCTTCTCTGGCGGCAATTCTAAATGTGTGAAGACGGACGTTAATAATTGAGAGGAATTTTATTTTTTTCCTCTCGCGGCAGGGAAGGACTGAGCGGGACGAACGCCGGCGAAGTCCGGAGGAAGTGGTCTGAGGGAGCGAGGGCTGCAGGGCGAGGCGAGGTCTAGTTTAGCGCGGCGCCGCACTTGGTAGAACGCCCACTACAGAGTTCCGCTGGCGGCCGCTTCATATTTTATGCTGAAAGGGCTCCTCAAAGGCCGCGGAAATTCTGCGCGGCGCGTTCTGAAAGCTGTGCGGGGGCGCTGCGCCCCGCCCGGCGGTAATCGCCTGATCGATGCGGCATCGCCGGTCGCGGCGCAGCGTCACCGCGGCCAGACGGCGACAGCGGGGGACGGACACACGGGGGCGGCGGGGGCGGCGCACAGAGGCGGGCGAGGTGCGCGGCCGGCCGGTAATTAATCACTGGCGCCAGCCCAGCCCGCGCCGCTTTTGTTCGCCTGCCTTGTCTGCTCTTCCGTTCCGCGCCGCCAGACGCCAGTCCGGCCTGGCACAGCTCTTTTAATTTTTCCCTGTTGCTGCACCAGCAACGTGTAACGGCCCGCGATTTATTTTCCGTAACAGCCGAACCCTAAACTTGCCCGACCACTGATCGCTATCAATTGTGTCAGTCGTTCTCCGTGACTTCTACGACTTCTTTCGGGCTAAATGAAGCTATCAGAGAATGATTTAAGGTTTTGAAAATGATAGTGGAAAATATTTCCCAAGCCTAAACGTAGAAACTGTAATAACTGTGTACAGATTATGGCAAAACAGGAATTGACAGCGTCCGATTAGGCTTCGGCAGGCCCAAAGGTACCGACAGACCTCCGTGTCACCCTCAGCCGATAGCCGTCTCTGGATGCAGATACGGAGGGGTCCGTGCTCAGCACGCCACTCTCCTGTCCGTTGTCAGTTTTTGTGATCGTAGTCGCCACTCATCAGTGAAGTAGTTCCTCAGTTGGTTCACAAGGGCTGGGTGCACCTCGCTTGCCAACAGGGCTCCAAGTGTCAGCCAAGCCCGATGTGGTGTGCGTACTGTAAGATCTTCGGTACACACACCAGCAGATTATTTGACTTGTCGCTCTAACGAAGTAGGCGATTGTCAGTAATATGGCTCGTGGTCTTATCGTGGCGTGTTTATCTTATGCCGTTAGGTCAGACGATAGAAATGCCACTTGCACGCTTAGAGTAGCAGATTGACGGTGACCAACTTTAAACAGAGCTTGATTAATTTTCACACCCATTTATTAAAGTAATAACAAGTATAAACCTTACTTAACTTGATTCTGGATGCTATTTACAACTGACAATCTGAAGTTCCATTGGTCTTGGTACGTTAATCTTATTCTCACATATCTCTGATACTTGACAAAGTGTCTATTCATTTATCTTCATGGCTATGTACTGAAATATGGTAATGTTATTAGGCGCAGACTGAAACTTGACTACAGAATAATGCAGACTAATGCAGACTGACTAATCGGAGATCTGTACACTCGTTATAATACCTCGCTCATTCATGTATCACTGCGCGAGTTTGATCCGCGAGGAGAAAAGGTTCTACATTAGCAGCAATCTCATTGGCTGCGTTACATATTAATACGCGGTTCGGCGGCAGCAGAATTTGGTCCGTCTCTAGGGCAGCGCCATCTCGTAGTGCAGAGACAGACGAGCGCTGCGCCTGCGCTGTTGTGCTTAGCGGGGCGCACTCTAGTGATAAAGTTGTGTACGCGCTGACTACGGGGAACTATGTACACAACACCCGACAACACTGAACTTCTGTGATCTGACGAAAACCGATGTAACCACTACGGCAAGGCTGTAACCTCCCCCTCACTTATCGACCTTAATGACAGTGAAAAATTAAACCGCGTGTACCTAATGGAAATTTGATAAAAGCAATCGTCACCGAAGTTAATCTGTCGGTAAAGAGGGAGGAAAGAGTTACATCTAAATGAAAGGAAAAATGCAAATGAAACTGGTGGAAATTAATTTTGAAAAAGGGTAAACTTAATAAAGAAAGCAAATGTGTGGCCGTTACGTTAACAATTAACTAGCGGTAATTAGATATTTGAGATTTGGGGGAAATTACGGTTGCCAGTCCTATGGACAATTACTATAGCAACAGAAAAAGAAAGGTTATTACACATATAACTAGCACTAGAAGCGTAGCCACTGAAGGTTAACACGTGTAGTGTGAAAACTGAAAGTTTGTCATAAGTTACAAATTTCGCTACACTCTGACTTAATTTAGCAAAAGAATTAATAAAACTGGAAAATTGAAAGTTAATTTAGTGACTGAAATTAATAGTGAGCTTTCTTTCTGAAGAACATCGAAATTCAGTAAAATACGGTTAGTCTTGGGCTACCTCAACAATCATTTCAAAAGCTACTTGAATCTACGCAATTTATAAATAAGAGATTTAACTTTGAACTTGAATTAAATGATTCTGAACAATTAACAATAGTAAAATTTAGTACGTACCAAGCTGAGCTGCAGTCACAGGTAAGCTAAAATACGGTAGCAAAACTCGCACTCTTAATTTGTGCTTGTATAATCTAAATATTGCAGCCAGCTATGAATACCTTAACTGAACTTTGAGATTAAAGATGTGAAATCGAATGATATTACTTTAATGCTGGCGTTTGAATTTCAACGACACTCGGGTTCATTGCGGAAAAGGAAGGGACCCTGCTTGGTAATGCAATTGGGACAATGAGCAACAAAGGTTCATGCTACGTTGCTGTAATTTAGTGAGAAAAATTTAACGGTTTGAAAAGCTGAGGTGTGCCATGCAGTTCTAAAACTTTACGTGCTTCCAGTCTTCCCTGTTGGTTGATTGAAGGTTTGAAGCCGTCGATCGAGGAGGTGGCGACAGTCACTCATTGTCGGCCGTCGCTAATGCAGAAGCTGGATCTTGGCGCACCTTCTTCTCGACACGGTCACCAGGTGAAACGGGCCCTTGATGTGCGCCAGCTAATGCTTCCCGTCCGCGACACCGTGTCAGAAACTATCATAGCGAGTCGAGCGCAATTACATGCTGCCCAACCCCGAAAGCGCGGCAACTCGCGGGAGCGTCACACAACACACCTGCTCAACCGCACTACTCCAGCCACGCCCTCTCTGCTCTGCCCGCGCTCCACGCGGCAGAGTTAACACTACCAAAGATCCTAAACACTTTGGTTCTCCACACGACCTATCGCTGTATTCGTTCGATAGCATAGTTTTCCCTAGGCAAGACCCAGCGTAAAAATACAAATAGTATTTACAAAACAAACCAATTATACATCGACATAGATGCATAAATATATATATATATATATATATATATATATATATATATATATATATATATATATACAAATAGTAAAACAATTACAATGTATAAATGCACAGAAATGTCATATATTCAGGTAACAAATAAAGGAAAAAATTTATAGTACAATAGATGGAAATAGGAGGATATGCATTTCCGGCGTTACAAGGCCATTGGCAATGAATCTCATAATCATTGGAAACATTGTCACATTTGAAAATTTCCCGTCGCGCGCAGTGGTCGCGCGGTTTAGGGCGTCACGTCAGGGACTGCGCGTCCTCTCCCGGCGGAGGTTCGAGTCCTCCCTCGGGAATGGGTGCGTGTGTTGTTCTTAGCATAAATTAGTTTAAGTTAGTTTAAGTAGTGTGTAACGCTATGGACCGATGACCTAAGCAGTTTGGTCCCTTACCAATTCACACACATTAGAACACTTTTTTTCTTTTTTCTTTTTTTTTAAAAAAAAATTTTCCTTGCATCACGTCCAAATTTTGCTTATATTTGCGGCATATGGCGCGGCTGTAGACACAATATCTGAGACATCTAATGTGTAGTGAACCGACCTCGAACGTGAATGCCAATCGGAGCAAGAAACATGTGTTGTGACATGTCAGGTATTACACAAGAATACAGCTTTTCAAGGTTAACGATATTTGGCATGGATCTTCAGTGTCGCAGAGACACTGTTTTCACATACAGGGAGTGGACAGAAAGATCGATCCACTAAAAACACTACAGATTACCATGCCCGGTATGGCGTAGAGAAACTGTTGGCATTCGAGAGAGGTTCCGCTTGTCTCGGAAGAGATAAATACAGGTGCTGTATCGTTTTCCAGAGAATTTTATAGCATTTTTGCTACAAAATAGTGGCACCTTCAGGTAGCGATGGTGGATGTGGATAGTGATCACGCATTCATTCTCGCCAAAATGGAGAACAATGGTTCAATAATACTGACATCTAGTTGAGCCGTGGTAAATATTGCTCTTCTGAAGAGCGCGTCGCAGCGCGTAGTGTGAAGCAGTCGCCCTCCGTTCCTGGCGGTGGCGCCGCTGTGGCAATCGCAGCTTTGGTGTCTCCCTCTGGTGGGAAAGGCGAAAGGTTGCCTGTTCACGTGCCTTTAAGGGGCGCTATGAGCTCGCCAGGTGGTCAGTCGGAGTCAGTTGGAGTCAGTCTGGGGTCAGTCTGGGTCAGTCCCCCGTCCCCAGCTTGCTAGCCTGCCTCTCGTCTGCATTTGTTAGCCAGTTAGTGTCAGTCTGTGGCAACGGCCTTGCCGCAGTGGATACACCGGTTCCCATGAGATCACCGAAGTTAAGCACTGTCGGGCGTGGTCGGCACTTGGATGGGTGACCATCCAGCCCGCCACCCGCTGTTGTCAATTTTCGGGGTGCACTCAGCCTCGTGATGCCCATTGAGGAGTTACTTGACCGAATAGTAGCGGCTTCGGTCAAGAATACCATCATAACGACCGGGAGAGCGGTGTGCTGACCACACGCCCCTCCTATCCGTATCCTCCCCCTGAGGATGACACGGCGGTCGGATGGTCCCGGTAGGCCACTCGTGGCCTGACGAACGTGTGCCTGTCTGTGTCTGTGTCTGTCTGTCGGTCGGAATGCTAGTATGTCGTTCGGAACAACCTTTAATGCCAGCACATGAGAGTTTTTCCACTCCGCCCGGTAGGGGCTTGGTTCCTGCATCGGAGTCTGCGCGTTAGGCCGCCAGTCTGCTCGAGTTACTCAGGCAATGGTCATTGGCGGTTGGATGGATCGGTTGGTCGGTCGCGCACTGACACACAAGATGACTAGTCCGCCTTGAGCGTCGGCGCATGTGAGGTCGCGATGAGAGTCCAGTGGGCCGCGACGAATTGCGAAGGGTAGTGGCTTCGCGGCCGATACGAGAGCAACAGGAGTCAACCCACGACATCGGTCTGGCCGCAGCGAGCTACGACGCCTTGAGACGGGAGATCGGCGCGCCTTCATGCGTCCGTTGAAGCGGCTGGCAGCGGGCGGTTCGGAGGAGCGTTTTGAGGGTGCTGCGCCAGGTCTTCGCCAGAAATCGCAGTTTATTAGAAGTTAAGTGACTGGTGATATGTTATTTCATTCACTTGTTAAATTCTACTTGTTTTCTTGGCGAGGTGTCACCAGCCGCTTTGTTTTGGGGTCGTCCCACCATTCTTAGACGGCCAGAGTGGCCGAGCGGTTCTAGGCGCTTTAGTTTGGAATCGCGCGACCGCTACGGTCGCAGGTTCGAATCCTGCCTCGGGCATGGATGTGTGTGATGTCCTTAGGTTAGTTAGGTTTAAGTAGTTTTAGGTTCTAGGGGATGATGGTTATTTATGAATTAGGTGCTCCGTTTTTCTCTTGTGGAGTAGGGGCGGGTTAGAGCAACGTGCGGTTCGGGTTGTTTGGTAATCTCCCTATCAATCTGCCGTACGTTAATACCTGCCTCTGTCATGTTTGTCGGATTCGGCATGTTAACGAATTTATTCCGTGAACTGTGGCTCAAATGGTTCAAATGGCTCTGAGCACTATGGGACTCAACTGCTGAGGTCATTAGTCCCCTAGAACTTAGAACTAGTTAAACCTAACTAACCTAAGGACATCACAAACATCCATGCCCGAGGCAGGATTCGAACCTGCGACCGTAGCGGTCTTGCGGTTCCAGACTGCAGCGCCTTTAACCGCACGGCCACTTCGGCCGGCCCTTGAACTGTAACGGCCTAATTCCTGAAGTATGTTTTTATCTTGCCTATCATCTTGAGAGGCGGTATATGTGTACTGTAGAGCATGTTTCGCCAACCTTGTATAATTTTATGTAAGATTGCATTTCATGGGCTTTTATTTAAATGGACATTTAAGTATATAAAGTTGCCACCCTTCCACCGTAAGACTTTTCTTAGAAGTTAAAATCAAGTTACACCTTCAGTGGCAAGTTAATCTTTTAATGTTAGTGTTTTGTACCATTTCCATCCCTCCTACGAGGTGCATAGTTTGTGTGCTTGTGTGAATTGTTAAAACTTTTACTTTAAGGTAATCTGGTGTGTTGCAGATTTGCACCTATGTAGTCTTTCATAGGTTGTTGTAAGCGGTCTTGACTACGGCCGTGCAAAAAGGGAGCGGCAGGGTTCTCAGCCCGAAAGCTCATACACTCAAAAATTTGTTTCTTTCTGCCTCTGAATAAATTGTAACCTGAAGTTTAGAGGGTGCTGTCTGCTTATGATTTTAAATCTGATTCTTAAAAAAAAGGCTCTTAGGAATAAAATTCACATTTGTTAAAAGCAATTTCATTTTGATTTCGTGGCAACTACTTCCACGCTCACATAGTGTGATTAAATGTGTTAATGTGTAACGCCGGAAATGCATATCCTCCTATTTCCATCTATTGTACTATAATTTTTTTTTCCTTGGTTTGTTACCTCAAGATATGACATTTCTGTCTCTTTATATATTGTAATTGTTTTACTATTTGTATATATATGCATTTATGTCGATGTATAATTGGTTTGTTTTGTGAATATTTTTTGTATTTATACGCTGGGTCTGGCCTAGGGAAAACTATGCTATCGAACGAACACATCGATAGGTCGTGTGGAGAACCAAAGTGTTGAGGATCTTCGGTAGTGTTAACTCTGCCGCGTGGAGCGTGGGCTGAGCATAGAGGGTCTGGCTGGAGTAGCGAGTGGAGCAGGTGTGTGGTGTGAAGCTCCCGCGAGTTGCCGCGCTTTTGGGGTTTGGCAGCATGTAATTGCGCTCGACTTGCGATGATAGTTTCTGACATGGTGTTGCGGAAGGGAAGCATTAGCTGGCGCACATCAAGAGCCCGTTTCGTCTGGTGACCGCGTCGATAAGAAGGCGCGCCAACATCCAGCTTCTGCAACAGCGACGGCCGACAATGAGTAGCTGTCGCCACATCCTCGATCGACAGCTTCAAACCTTCAATCAACCAACAAGGATGACTGGAAGCACGTAAAGTTTTAGAACTGTATGGCGGACCTCAGCTTTTCAAACTTTTAAAATTGTTGCATCACAAAATTACAGCTACTTAGCATGAACCTTTGTTGCTCATTGTACCAATTGCATTACCAAGCAGGGTCCCTTCCTTTTCCGAAATGAACCCGAGTGTCGTTGAAATTCAAACGCCAGCATAATTCCATTTCACTGCTTTAATTTCAAAGTTCAGTTAAAGTATTCATAGCTGACTACAATACTTAGATTACACAAGCACAAATTAAGAGTGCTAGTTTTGTTACCATATTTTAGCTTACCTGTGACTGCAGCTCAGCTTGGTACGTACTAAATTTTACTATTGTTAATTGTTCAGAATCATTTAATTCAAGTTCAAAGTTAAATCTCTTATTTCTAAATTGCGTAGATTCAAGTAGCTTTTGAAATGATTGTTGAGGTAGCCCAAGACTAACCGTATTTTACTGAATTTCGATGTGCTTCAGAAAGAAAGCTCACTATTAACTTCAGTCCCTAAATTAACTTTCGATTTTCCGGTTTTATTAATTCTTTTGCTAAATTATGTGTAGCGAAATTTATTACTTCTGACAAACTTTCAGTTTTCACACTACACTTGTCAACCTTCAGTTGCCACGCTTCTAGTGCTAATTATATGTGTAATAATCTTTCTTTTTCAGTTACTATAGTAATTGTCCTTAGGACTGGCGACCGTAATTTCCCCCAAATCTCAAATATCTAATTACCGCTAGTTGATTGTTAACGTAACGGCCGCACATTTACTTTCTTTATTAACTTTACCCCTATTTCAAAATTAATTTCCACCAGTTTCATTAGCATTTTTCCTTTCATTTAGATGTAACCCTTTCCTCCTTCTTTACCGACAAATTAACGTCGTTGAGGATTGCTTTTCCCAAATTTCCATTAGGTAGACGCGGTTTAATTTTTCACTGTCATTAAGGTCGATAAGTGAGGGGGAGGTTACAAGTGTTCTCGATGAATCGCTAGTAAATAAAGTAAGTTCTTAAGAAAGAGTTTTGAAAGTAAATTCACGGTTCAACAGTGGAAAATATTTTCCAAGCCTAAACATAGAAACTGTAATAAGTATGTACAGATTATAGCAAAACAGGAATTGAGTCCGTCCGATTCGGCTTCGGAAGGCCCAAAGGTACCGCCAGACAGCCGTGTCATCCTCAGCCGATAGCCGTCTCTGGATGCAGACACGGAGTGACCTGTGGTCAGCACGCCACTCTCCCGGCCGTTGTCAGTTTTCGTGACAGGAGACGCTTCTTCTTAGTCAAGTAGCTCGTCAGCTGTCTTCACAAAATCTAAGAGCAGACCGCTTGAAAACAGCAGACACGAACGGTCACGTATTCATGTGCTAGCAAAACCCGACGGCGGCTATCAGCGCTGATCTGACGGGAAACGGTGTTACCACTGCGACAGGGCCGAGTCAATCAGAAATGTTCATGCCAGCCATCTTAAATTTAATATTACGAGCGTAACCCCAAAAGAAATGCACACTATTTTTGTAAAAATACAGTTTTCATTCTGCATGTGTGAAAGTTTTACAGTGTGTAGATACATCCTTCCCGCTTGTTTTCAAACTTAGTTCAACCTGTTCCCGTGAGTGGCGCCGTCACAGCATGTCTTCAAGATGGCTGCTACACTTGACGTTCGTCAGAAGCAACGTTCTGTTATAGAATTCCTATGCTGTGAAAACGAGAAAGTGGGAAACATCCACAAGAGGTTGAAAAAGGTGTATAGAGATGCTGCTGTCGATCGCAGTAAAGTTAGTCGGTGGGCAAGCAAGTTACATGATGAAAGCAGGCACGGCAATATTGAGGATTGTCCTCCCAGCGGCAGGCCTCGTACTGCACACACTCCAGACAGTGTGCAGAGAGTTAACGAATTGGTGACTGCTGACAGACGCATCACAGTGAACGAACTGTCACGCTGCGTTATGATAGGGGAAGAAACTGTTTGCAGAATACTGAAAGTGTTGGCGTTAAAAAAGGTTTGGCGAGGTGGGTTCCCTGGATGTTGACAGTGGCTCACAAAGAAACAAGAAAAACGGTATGCAGCGAACTTTTGGAACAGTACGAGAATGGTGGAGATGAAATTATTGGAAGAACTGTGACAGGTGATGAAACATGGCTCCATCAATTTTCATCAGAGACGAGGAGGCAATCAATGTAGTGGCATTATGCAAATTCACCCAAGAAAAAAAATTATTCAAAACCACACCTTCTGCTGGAAAAGTTATGGCTACGGTGGTTTTCGATTCCGAAGGACTCTTCCTTGTGGACATCATGCCACATGGAACCACCATAAATTCTGATGCATATGTGACGAAATTGAAGAAACTTCAAGCTCCACTGAGTCTTGTTCGACCACATCGTCAAAACCACCATGTTTTGCTGTAGCACGACGATGCACGGCCACATGTCAGTCAAAAACCCATGGAAGCGATCACAAAACTCGAATGGACAACTCTGAAACACCCGCCTTACGGTCCTGACCTGGCTCCATATGTCTATCATATCTTTGGGAAACTGAAAGACTCTTCGTGGAACAAGGTTTGAAGATGATGACTCCCTTGTGCACGCTGCCAAATAGTGGCTGCAACAGGTTGGTCCAGAATTTTACCGTGCGTGTATACAGGCGCGGGTTCCAAGATGGCGTAAGGCAGTTGAGAGGGATGGAAATTATGTGGAGAAATGAAAATATTGTTCCTACAGGATGTATCTACACACTGTACAACTTTCAAACATGTAGAATAAAAGATGGATTTAAAAAAAAAATAGTGTTCATTTCTTACTTTGTATATATGCGGGAATCTAATGCCGTTTTGTTTAAAATGGTTCCATTTTAATCTTGTTGTTGTGGTCTTCAGCCCAAAGAGTCGTTTGATGTAGCTCCACATGCTACTCTGCCCTGTAAAAGTCTACTCATCTCTGCATAACTACTGCTGTCTATATCCATTTCAACCTGCTTACGTAACTTAAGTTTTTTTTCCTCCCCCCCCCCCCCCCCCCCCCCCGACAGTTTTTACTACACATAATTCCCTCCCAAACTAAACTGACCGACAATTGTTTAACGTTGAAACTTCTTTATTTAAATACGTGTGCGTCTGTACTTAAATTGCTGAATGACTGAGAAGATGAAACTTCTACGTTATTTGATTCTGAAACAGCTGTGTAAAACTGAACGTACAGAGCCTACTTTCTCTTTACTTTTTCTTATCATGTCAACACTGACCCACAATATTCCAGCGCAACGCAATCTGACTGCTCAAAAAAAATTACAACCTGACTTCCAATAATTAATTCAAAAGAATGCCCCTGTCTCAAAAGAAATCTTAACAATAACCTACCCATTTCATTAAGCACTTACCTCACAGAAATCTTCGTTACGCGAACTACTGCAATACAGCGAGCGTTAATACTGCTAGCTAAATAAACGATTCTAACTACTAAAGACACTAACTACCAATAGGCATGTGGTTAGCAAAGGAAAGATTTTGGGCCAACAGTACTGACGATTGACTTCCAACAACGAGTCCAACCAGCCACAGAGTCTCTTACAAAGAAATCGCAGTCAGAGATCCAATGCCAAGTTCTACTCGCCGCTGCCAACTCAGAAGCAGCCCACTTACAACGTCTCACAATGTGTCCTACAAACTGACCCCCTATTTCAGTCAAATTGCCCCTAAAATTTCTTTTCTCTCCATATGTCACCAGCACCGCCGCAGTAGTTGAGCCATATACCAATGTAATCTTCACCATTCATCTGTAGCATCAGGTTTTAAAAGCTGATTGTGTGACCCAGTTGTAGTTCGTCTTTCAGTTCCCTACAAGCCTACTCTCCAGGCAAATTTCTTCAGAAAAGACTTCCTAACGCTTAACTTTATACACTGAAACGCGAAACAAAATGGTATAGACATGCGTATTCCAATACAGAGATATATAAACACGCAGAATACGGCTTAGTGGTACGCCACGCCTGTATAAGACAACAAGTGTCTGGCGAAGTTTGCAGATCGGATACTTCTGCTGCAATAGCAGGTTATCAAGATTTAAGTGAGTTTGAACCTGGTGTTATAGTCGGCGCACGAGCGATGGGATACAGCATCTCCGAGGTAGCGATGAAGTCGGGATGTAGCCGTACGACCATTTCAAGAGTGTATCGTGAATATCGGTAAAACATCAAATCTCCGACAACTCTGCTACCGGAAAAAGATCCTGCAAGAACGGGACCAACAACGCCTGAAGAGAGTCGTTCAACGTGACAGAAGTGCAACCCTTCCAAACATTGCTGCAGATTTCAATGCTGGGCCATTAACAAGTGTCAGCGTGCGAAAAATCAACGAAACGTCATCGATATGTGCTTTCGGAGCCGAATGTCAACTCTTGTACCCTTGAAGACTGCATGACACAAAGCTATACGCCTCGCTTGGGCCCGTCAACACCAACATTGGACTATTGATGACAGGAAATATGTTGCCTCGTCGGACGAGCCCCGTTTCAAATTGTATCGAGCGGATGGACGTGTACGGGTATGGAGACAATCTCATGATTCCATGGACCCTACGTGTGAGCAGGGGACTGTTCAAGCTAGTGTAGGCTCTGTAATGATGTGCGGCGTGTGCAGTGTGCAATTGAAGTGACATGGGACCCCTGATACGTGTAGATACGACTCTGACCCTCTCGTACTCTTAAGGATTTATGGATAGCCCTGCAGGATTCTTGGTGTCAGTTTCCTCCAGCCCGGCTTCAGAAATTAATCAAGTCCATGCCACGTCGTGTTGGGGCACTTCTGCGTGCTCGCGGGGTCCTACACGATATTAGGCAGGTATAACGGTTTCTTTCGCTCTTTTCAGAAACTCTTCGTCTGCAATAGACAGTATCCATTTTGTATCTCCTTTACTCTCGACATCGCCATTCACTTTGTTGCCCGAATCGCAGTACCTTTAGTCTATTATTTCCAAATAATTATTCCTTCAGCATCGCCTCATTTAATGTGAATGTGAGTACATCTCGTTACCTTCGATTTGCTTTTGTTAATGTTCACCTTCTACCTACCTTTCAAGACACTGTCCATTCCGTTCAAATACTCTTCCAAATCCTTTGCTGTCGCTGACAGAATTACGATGTCATCATGTTATGGGCAAACCTCAATAGTTTTTGTTGAAATAATTAATGGCAGTACATCCGGGGACGTCGGCGACAAACGACGATATTTCGACATCTCCACATTCTGCAATTTTTGTCTTCAAAATGACAGGCTGTGCACCTGTCTAAATATCGGCGCTTGTTGACGACGTCACCTTGCTGCATTCCTGTAAGTTATTTAAACGTTGTTGACGCTGGGAGAAACTCATGATTATTTATTCTCCCCGCACTTAAATTTGTTGTGCAAATGTTTCTTTGGTTTCTTTTACTGTGTGCTCAATGTACTGCCTGAATATCGTCGAGCCTACAACTTCATATCCTTCGATTCTCATATTTGCAATCTGGTCTCTGCGCAAGCTGTAAGTAGCTTGGTGCACTCTTTATTTAATCCCTACTGCTTTCGTAATTTCAACGAGTGTATCGTGGTCAGTACTGTCTAAAGCTTATAAATTTGAAATGGTAGTGAAAATTGATGTAATCCAGGTGTAGCATAGAAAAAAAAGGTCATCTCACAAGGGAAACTCCCACGGCACCCACCACACATTTAGTGTTAAGATGGCCCAGTGGAGAACGCGTCAGAAATTGAGCAAAGGTCAAGCTTGAAAATAGGAAGATGCACTGAACTGTGATAAAAGAACCATATACAAATGTTCGTTAAAATGGTAGTGCAAATTTTGGCTCTCACATAAGTCTCAGGGGATGATTTTCACACTTGGTGCATTAGTACACTGTTCCACGCCCGCGCATTAGTTATAGTTTTTGAATTAATATTCATGAGTACAGTTCATGCTAGGGAACAAAAATTATCGATTATTATAGCAAAATCATATTATCACAACACAGTTCAATCATATTTATTGGCGTCGTCCTTTTCTTTCACACAATGAAATTAGCACTGGTGAGACGGTTTACAGTTTTACTTTAAAAATAATTTGACTCCGAGCGCCCAATAGCAGTAATGTAGGCTGCTATAAACGAAAATTACTCAGTCAATTCGAACAGAACCACAAGTCCCACTGTCCTCTTTGTTCTATCAGTTTTGGCGCAAAATCACAGATCGCCACATGTTCACTTACGTAAATGTATATCTCGTAATTCGTACTCACACAAATAGTCCTAGCACTCCCAGTTCACCAAATCTATGCATGCACACTTGCACTATTAAACAATACTCTTTGTCGAAATAAAACGGAGCGAAAAAAATTCTTACTCAAGCGACCACATGGGCCACCCAAAAGTGATGCTTGCTCGCCACCCACCGGCTCCCGGACTGCCGAACGACTGACCAACGACTGACCTGTGGCCATTTTTTTTTTAAGAGGTGGAGCCCCTCCACGCCCACGCCGGCATGATGGCCAACTCAAAAGGTCGACTGCCATCTCTGCATAAAGGGTTAGTTTTCACTAAAGTAAGGTGTCGCAGGATGTGGGTACTGCGATGTTTGCGAACGTCTGGCTAAGGTTAGCCATTTATATGCGCTCATTAGGGAGATACACTCCTGGAAATTGAAATAAGAACACCGTGAATTCATTGTCCCAGGAAGGGGAACTTTATTGACACATTCCTGGGGTCAGATACATCACATTATCACACTGACAGAACCACAGGCACATAGACAGAGGCAACAGAGCATGCACAATGTCGGCACTAGTACAGTGTATATCCACCTTTCGCAGCAATGCAGGCTGCTATTCTCCCATGGAGACGATCGTAGAGATGCTGGATGTAGTCCTGTGGAACGGCTCGCCATGCCATTTCCACCTGGCGCCTCAGTTGGACCAGCGTTCGTGCTGGACGTGCAGACCGCGTGAGACGACGCTTCATCCAGTCCCAAACATGCTCAATGGGGGACAGATCCGGAGATCTTGCTGGCCAGGGTAGTTGACTTACACCTTCTAGAGCACGTTGGGTGGCACGGGATACATGCGGACGTGCATTGTCCTGTCGGAACAGCAAGTTCCCTTGCCGGTCTAGGAATGGTAGAACGATGGGTTCGATGACGGTTTGGATGTACCGTGCACTATTCAGTGTCCCCTCGACGATCACCAGTGGTGTACGGCCAGTGTAGGAGATCGCTCCCCACACCATGATGCCGGGTGTTGGCCCTGTGTGCCTCGGTCGTATGCAGTCCTGATTGTGGCGCTCACCTGCACGGCGCCAAACACGCATACGACCATCATTGGCACCAAGGCAGAAGCGACTCTCATCGCTGAAGACGACACGTCTCCATTCGTCCCTCCATTCACGCCTGTCGCGACACCACTGGAGGCGGGCTGCACGATGTTGGGGCGTGAGCGGAAGACGGCCTAACGGTGTGCGGGACCGTAGCCCAGCTTCATGGAGACGGTTGCGAATGGTCCTCGCCGATACCCCAGGAGCAACAGTGTCCCTAATTTGCTGGGAAGTGGCGGTGCGGTCCCCTACGGCACTGCGTAGGATCCTACGGTCTTGGCGTGCATCCGTGCGTCGCTGCGGTCCGGTCCCAGGTCGACGGGCACGTGCACCTTCCGCCGACCACTGGCGACAACATCGATGTACTGTGGAGACCTCACGCCCCACGTGTCGAGCAATTCGGCGGTACGTCCACCCGGCCTCCCGCATGCCCACTATACGCCCTCGCTCAAAGTCCGTCAACTGCACATACGGTTCACGTCCACGCTGTCGCGGCATGCTACCAGTGTTAAAGACTGCGATGGAGCTCCGTATGCCACGGCAAACTGGCTGACACTGACGGCGGCGGTGCACAAATGCTGCGCAGCTAGCGCCATTCGACGGCCAACACCGCGGTTCCTGGTGTGTCCGCTGTGCCGTGCGTGTGATCATTGCTTGTACAGCCCTCTCGCAGTGTCCGGAGCAAGTATGGTGGGTCTGACACACCGGTGTCAATGTGTTCTTTTTTCCATTTCCAGGAGTGTAGATTGGATAGAAAATCGAACGAAGGGTAGCGGTTTTAAGGGCAGAGGGAAAAAAGTGCGAAGGCAAGCGCCAAGGGAAAGAAACCTCTGCGATAGTTAGGTCGGGTAGTAAGAGCAGTAGCAGATGTCTTGCTGACTGCGATAGGTGATGCAAGGGTAGGTTTTGTTAGAAGCGGTTATCATGCAATCGGATACCGTGTCGTGCCAAGTTTCGTCATAAGAGACCAGTCCTAGACGGTGCTGCAGTTTCAGTGGTGAGAGCCCCTACCGCGCTGCCAATGATGACGTCGCGCGGGCTACGGCCCAGGTCGTCCATCGGCGTCTGGCGGGCGCGCGTCGTAGCCGAGTGCTCGGAGGTGAGTGACCGCGTAGCAGTGGGAGCAGTCTTCTCGCCTTCCGGCTCCGTCTTCTTACGGCGGCGCCTTCGTCGTCGTCTCTCAGGTTGAGCCTTATCGCCAGCGCAGCCACCACTGGTGAAAGCCGGGCAGCCACGCCAGTTGGCCACGTGTGACGCGCCGCAGCGAGCACAGGTCGGCGCTGCTGCTCTTCGTCTGTCACACTCACACTTCACGCACAGCGGTGAGTTGCGCAGTATTTGGCCGCATGCCCCTCGGCTTGGCACCTGTAGCACTGTGGCTTTTTGTTTAAAAAAAAATTCTTTATTGACATAACAATAATACAATAATAATTATACATATGTGACCCACCTCCTAACATGATTAGTGGGCCATTTATTGTTACATAAGATTGAGTTGTTTGCAGCTTAGATTACAATTTTTTGTTAGTGAGCTACTATTTAAATTCCTAAGGTAGTGTTAGACTCCTACACAACAATGGGCAGTTTAGTTTTTTACCTACTTCTAACCTAGAAATGACTACTAACTGCAGCGTCACAGGTGTGCCAGTAAATATATAAACCTACTTGGAGTGGCCAGGCTCCTCGAGCTAACCCCGGGGAGCATGCCCCTGGCACTGGGCCGGCCAAGGTTAGTAATCGCTGCAGTTTCCTATGTTAGTATTCTAACTACGTCCTACTACTACTAGCTTAACCTACGTCATAGCTGGTGCTTGTCGTGATCGGTGTGATAGATCCCATCCCCCTAATCCTACGCGTGGCGGTTTCCAACTGATGGAAGTCGGCCATTCCACGCACAGGCGGTATGGGACTGGGATCAGGTCGTAATCGGTTGGTTAAAGAGTTCTGTGTCTATTCTTCTTGATCCCTCAAGTATTCTATTAAGATCTTTCGCGATACCTCTTCCGCCAGAGCATTCAGGGTATGGAAAGTGTCTTCTTGTCTTAAGAGATTGTATGTCTCATTCTTTGGTAGTCTGTCTCTGAGTGTTGTCGCCACGTCGTTGAAGAGAGGGCACTCGAAAACCACATGATCAGGAGTTCCCTCCGCCGCACCACAGTCACACTCGGGGGTTTCCCTTTTCCCAAACCGACATAAATATGTCGGATAGGGTCCATGACCAGTGAGAAAGTGGATGAGTCCTCGTGAAGGTTCAAAATACTTCATAGTCCCACGTTCTTTAACATCAGGTAAAAACTCGAATGTTCTTCTCCCCGTTTCATCTTCCTCCCAATTCCTCTGCCACAATTCCTCCCCTCTGTTCCTTATTTCCCTCTTATCCTCTACTCTCACACCCATGATATCTGTTATTTTTTCCCCATTCCCTTTTTTTGCCCAATACCATGCCGCTTGTTCACGTATTTTGATGTCTAACGGGCAGAGCCCCATTATGACTAACAGAGCTCCCCCTGGCGATGTCCTGTAGGCCCCCACTGATCTTAAAATCATATTTCTTTGGACTCTTCTCACTATCATGGCGGGCACGACCCGCGTGAGCCTGTGCGCCCAGACTCCCGAGCCGTAACCCACTACTGAGGTCAAGATGCTATTATGATAGAGTTTGATGAGATGAGGGGGGAGATGAAATCGTTTGTGTCCAATGGAAATGAGATTATTTAATAACTGGAGGGCTCTCTGAGTTACGGCTTCTCTCGTCAATTATAACTCCCAGGTATCGCGCCTCTCGTCGCCGAAGAACTGGTGAGCCTTCAATTCTGACCGTGGGTAGCACTGTGGCTTAGGGTCCGTGCCCAAGGGGAGAGCTTCTGCTGTCACGGGGAAGCCTAGATGATTCCTTATCCCGAAGGTGTCGCCGCCGTCCGTCGCAGTACCCACTAGAGTGCTGCAACGCTCAGTGTTTGACCGGTCACAGCTCGCCTGTTGACGGGGGGACCGAGCCTCTCGTCTCCGGCCCCACACGACTCGGTTCGGTCACGTACTCGCCCCATGTCTGTTGTCCGGATTCCGGACACGCGGATAACCGAGCATGACCGGTCACCGCTGACGTCTCACCTCACCTCGCCTCGTCCCGGCTCGCTGCACTGCACTGTACGAATCCAACGCCTCTCTCTCTCTCTCTCTCTCTCTCTCTCTCTCTCTCTCTCTCTCTCTCACTCACACACACACACACACACAAACGCACACGCACACACACACACATACACAGACACACACACAATGTATTTATCTCTGTCTCTCTCTCTCTTTTAATACAAAAGTAACGTTTCCAAGAGCGGGTGCGTAACACAGCTAAATTCACAGAGCACTTTCTTTTATAATAATTACTCCCGTCTTCCTAACGTCCAGGAATTTTGTTGTAAATAAAACATTGATCACAAGAGACCAATCTGTGTTAATGTAATGTGGTGTAAGCGTCAAATAGTGCACCTGATTATGCGAATCATTCCACATATCTACTGTCGCAGCACATGTTTTATTAATAACTTCTGCAATAACAGAAGGCATTATGCTGTTTCGTATTACATCAGCTTGTTCTTTGACATGTCTGCTTACAGTAGAGGGATGTGGCATGACGTCTGCCACGTTAACTTCTCCATAATGCGCACCTGCATGTATTAATGCTTGGCCTAGTTCTCTGAAACCTTCACCGCAAACAGCATTAAAAGGTCTCATATCTTTCGCACACACTGCAACACACTTTGCTGTAATACTGTTTTTTATTACTGCCTGTATCCATGAAGGAGCTGTATCTTTGTGAGGTTTCTTGCAACTGTGTTTCTTTAAATGAGTGGTTCCCGATTGGAATCACAATAATGTGGAGCAGTTTATGCACGATACGTACCCAGTAGACGCACTGTTTTCGTCTACAACCAACAAAAATGTGCTCCATACTTGGCTTTTTAGACCTTCCCGTCTCTTCAATGTACAAACATTGGTTTCAATCTTACGTCTTACTGCACTAGCTTCCTCGCACTGCATGATTACAGAGAGGGAGACACACCACAAATGAGAAGCCCGTACTGGCTGCGGTCTCACACGGATAATGACACGTGTAATGTGTTTGAAGTTACGTGTTCCGCATTCGGTCACGGCTTCTATGCTCGGACACAAGAACTAGTGCGGGCAGCCTATCCAGTTAGGGTGTGCTCGCCCCATCCGTATTTTGTGCTCGCTTACTCGGTCATGCAGGACTCTACGACGATGAACAGCGGCGGCCTCTTCCTGTTCGTCCGGTTGTGCAACTTGATACACTCCTGGAAATGGAAAAAAGAACACATTGACACCGGTGTGTCAGACCCACCATACTTGCTCCGGACACTGCGAGAGAGCTGTACAAGCAATGATCACACGCACGGCACAGCGGACACACCAGGAACCGCGGTGTTGGCCGTCGAATGGCGCTAGCTGCGCAGCATTTGTGCACCGCCGCCGTCAGTGTCAGCCAGTTTGCCGTGGCGTACGGAGCTCCATCGCAGACTTTAACTCTGGTAGCATGCCGCGACAGCGTGGACGTGAACCGTATGTGCAGTTGACGGACTTTGAGCGAGGGCGTATAGTGGGCATGCGGGAGGCCGGGTGGACGTACCGCCGAATTGCTCAACACGTGGGGCGTGAGGTCTACACAGTACATCGATGTTGTCGCCAGTGGTCGGCGGAAGGTGCACGTGCCCGTCGACCTGGGACCGGACCGCAGCGACGCACGGATGCACGCCAAGACCGTAGGATCCTACGCAGTGCCGTAGGGGACCGCACCGCCACTTCCCAGCAAATTAGGGACACTGTTGCTCCTGGGGTATCGGCGAGGCCCATTCGCAACCGTCTCCATGAAGCTGGGCTACGGTCCCGCACACCGTTAGGCCGTCTTCCGCTCACGCCCCAACATCGTGCAGCCCGCCTCCAGTGGTGTCGCGACAGGCGTGAATGGAGGGACGAATGGAGACGTGTCGTCTTCAGCGATGAGAGTCGCTTCTGCCTTGGTGCCAATGATGGTCGTATGCGTGTTTGGCGCCGTGCAGGTGAGCGCCACAATCAGGACTGCATACGACCGAGGCACACAGGGCCAACACCCGGCATCATGGTGTGGGGAGCGATCTCCTACACTGGCCGTACACCACTGGTGATCGTCGAGGGGACACTGAATAGTGCACGGTACATCCAAACCGTCATCGAACCCATCGTTCTACCATTCCTAGACCGGCAAGGGAACTTGCTGTTCCAACAGGACAATGCACGTCCGCATGTATCCCGTGCCACCCAACGTGCTCTAGAAGGTGTAAGTCAACTACCCTGGTCAGCAAGATCTCCGGATCTGTCCCCCATTGAGCATGTTTGGGACTGGATGAAGCGTCGTCTCACGCGGTCTGCACGTCCAGCACGAACGCTGGTCCAACTGAGGCGCCAGGTGGAAATGGCATGGCAAGCCGTTCCACAGGACTACATCCAGCATCTCTACGATCGTCTCCATGGGAGAATAGCAGCCTGCATTGCTGCGAAAGGTGGATATACACTGTACTAGTGCCGACATTGTGCATGCTCTGTTGCCTGTGTCTATGTGCCTGTGGTTCTGTCAGTGTGATCATGTGATGTATCTGACCCCAGGAATGTGTCAATAAAGTTTCCTCTTCCTGGGACAATGAATTCACGGTGTTCTTATTTCAATTTCCAGGAGTGTAATTGCACCCCGGAATCCTGCTTGTGTCTGCCCTTCCTGGACTGTCTCCTCGTCGAAGATCCAAGGCAGCCCCCTGATCAGGCCCTCGGATTGCTTCTCGCGCTGTCTTGGCGCTGGGGTCTTCTTCACGCTGGGTGGATCCACAATGTGGGCGGCGACAGCGGTCCTCAGTGCGCGGTGGTCGGCCGCACTCGCTGCCTGTAGCTGTATGATGGCGCCTGCGTCAAGTGACTCGACGTCAACCTCTTCGCTACAGCAGCTGCCTATAACATCATATATCTCTGTCCACGACCCTCTGCTGCACTGGATGTACTGAGGGGGCACAGGTACATGATGTTCTTCACGCTTCCGGTCCGCTGTCCTACTGGGACCGGCCGGAGTGCCCGAGCGGTTAAAGGCGCTACAGTCTGGAACCGCACGACCGCTACGGTCGCAGGTTCGAATCCTGCCTCGGGCATGGATGTGTGTGACGCCCTTAGGTTAGTTAGGTTTAAGTAGTTCTAAGTTCTAGGGGACTTATGACCACAGCAGTTGAGTCCCATAGTGCTCAGAGCCATTTTGTCCTACTGGGTTGCGGCGTCGGCGGCTTCTTCTCGACGTCTGTCTTCTTCTTCTTCTGTGCGTTTCTGCCCATACTGTGACGCTAGATGAGACGACAAATCTGCACATTCGTAATAACGACACTCACAATTTGCGCTAGCTTTGCGTCACAGTCGCGGCCCTTCTTCACACCTAGAGCAGGAAGCGCGCTTCACCAGAGATGCGCGCGCCTCTGCTGCTCAGCTGTGGCCAAGATGGCCGCTAGCTTATATAGGCTCGGACGGCTATCCCCCTGGTTATGCAAGTAACAATCTCACCAGTTAAGATTACAAACTTTGATACATACATCCCTCGACAGAAATAAGTACACCACTGGAACCGCGCTAAAGAGTACATCTTATTTACTACTTTACATTAATTTCTAGGATTCTTCTATCGCCCGTAAATCAAGTTTTAGTTTTTGCAAAATTTCACCACTTAGCGCAAATTTGTTCATTTACATCTGTGCGGCAAAGTTTTAACATAGAACTGCATATAGCACCGTTTTTAGACGTAATCTATAGCTATCTACAAATTGCGCTGCTCAAAATCTTCGTATCTATAATAATTAATTAATTATGGGCCAAAAATGTTAATAATAATGAAAACTATTGCAAGTTAAGTGTATAGTATAACTTACCTAGTTTAAAATACGTGTGATGCCTCCGAAAATATCATATAGTGTCGTTCTTTATGTCATGAATTTACTATTGAATTTTATAAACAATTTTCCATCAAACTTTGTTTATTGCTCTTTACGAGCTTAATTATTTATGAATCTTAACATATGACTACGGCACTCGATCCGCTATGACGAAACGTTTTTAATTAGTGCTCGCTCATCCCTGTAAGTTGTTATTTACTATTTTTGTTAATCTTTCAGTATTGGTGATATTAACTGATTTTGAGGTTACTATAACTTTTGCGTCTCGTGACTTGAAATAAAGATCGATTTTCCAGGAGGTGCATATTGCTGACCACAATCCACTGCCGCATCGCTCTTCACCGTAAGTGACATAGTTTTTGCGTAGCGAAAAACCAAACAATGCCCCAAGCTGCGGCCCACGTGGGCCGCCCGGCGTCCGACAGATCACACCGACCGTTGCAGATCTCGCGTGGGCGCGCCACGTGCCTCTGCGAATCGCGCACCATGTCGCGCGCTCTCTCTCCACAAAGCAATCCTTGCATACTAGACCTACTAACCTAGTAACGGGGCTTTGTACCGTCACAAACCGCACGCGTCACATTACGCGCCCTAAATTAGACACTTGTGACCCTTTGGTTACATTTTCTGGCTGATGGCAAGTTTGCGAAATTGTATGTAACATACAGCGTTAATATAACATATAACAACGGTAATAATAATATCGGGAGCTAAATTGACGACCCATAAATGATGTAGGCCACACAGTAGCGATTTTGTTAGAATAATGTCTATTGAGAAATCAAACTTACAGTGAAAGTGGTCGTATTTAGAACCACTATAACACTCGTGAGCACATCCATTTGACAGAGTTCGCTCATTCACAACATCATCGCGAATTACAAGTCCAAAAATGGGTCAAATGGCTCTGAGCACTATGGGACTTAACATCGGAGGTCATCAGTCCCCTAGAACTTAAAACTATTTAAACCTAACTAACCTAAGGACATCACACACATCCATGCCCGGGGCAGGATTCGAACCTGTGACCGTAGCAGTCGCGCGGTTCCGGACTGAAGCGTCTAGAACCGCTCGGCCACCGTCGCCGGCAATTACAAGTCCAATACTCCAACTCATTAACTACGCAAAAGGTCAAGAGTTCACACCAGGCGTGCGGCTGCTCACCGCTCAGAGACCAAGTCCCGCGATACCACACACGCGAAATTTTCTAAATCCTAGCTACCTAAAGACCGACGTCCGCTTTCGCGTCTCCACCAGGACTGTTCCTCGGCCGGTCCCCGACCGCGTTTCCTGCGCTCCGAACATCCTCGCTCAACTGACGTGCAGTTTTCTTTCCTCAAGCCGTCCATCTGACTGGCTACAGCTTATTCTACATTTTACATTTTAACATATTTAAATAATCAAAGCTTGATCAGTTTCACTTTCTAAATAAAGTAACAATAATGTCTATTAATAAAAATTATTAATAAACGTTAAATTCTATTACATAAAACCAATACAATTTCCAACTTTGAATGTCACGGCCAGTAGCCTTGCACCAATGTGCTTTCTGATAAATAAATAAAGAACAAAAGTAACTATCGTGCACTAGACTTTACAACAAATATTGTGTTACCTAATGATTCAATAAGGTGTCATGCTGACACCGTTCAATGTGTTCTGTATGGAGGAAATGATGATCTGATGCTTAACTGAAAATAGTGATAATGTAAATTTATTACATATCTTAAACAAATAAAGTTACAGAGATGATTTTTACAACATTTGTCATTTTAATGATGCACTTCTTTATGAAATGTTGTTCGTTAAGATCGACCAATGCGTTCAGAATTTAGCATTCAGGTCTTCATTACAGCACTTGTTAATTTCACATGAACAGTACATCCTAAACTGTCATAGATAATATAAATATTCAAGTCTTATTGGGATCACCATGAAAATTTAAGAAAGATGGTAGATTAAAATTACTGTGGCTTCATTCCCTAAATTACTGCAGAATTAAATATTTCTCATAAATGTTTCCCTTTATGGCCGCTTTAGGTACGCCATATTTAACATTGCTACGTCTCCCTGGCCACAAACAGCTTCTACGGGGTTTCCCTATGACGTAGGTCCTCGTCTGTCTCGCTTGCACACTACAGCTCTTAGGCCTCATTCACCACAACAGACGCATGTGAATTTCCCCATCTCGTAGCGAATCTGCGCTCTCTGTGTCACAAGGTCCTGCAAGACAGGGTTCGTTTCACAATTAATGAAGGCTGACTCTTTCGGCCATATACTTAAATGAGAGCGAAATGCTCGTTAACTCACAAGGTCTATGCAACACCTCGTCTGCTCTCACTTTTCGTAACACTTACTTGCGACGGAATATATTCTTCCCACATATTCTGTAATCTATGTATAGCATGTCAGTTGCCAAGACTGTAGGAGGAGAACAGACACGTCAGTGACCGAAAGGACAGTACATAGCTTTGTAAGAAAACAAAAATGATGGGTCACGAGGGAGGCTTGACCATGTGTCTCCTTCACCACGATCACACAACCACGACGCCGCGGTTCTAATAATTCGCTTGATGTAGCATATCGTAAGCTTGGCCCGTTCACTGTTTCTATTTTGCTTCTTTTCTCACAGTTCAGTACACCTTCTTCTTGTTTTCATGGTTAATCTGTTTTCAGTATTCGACGGACTACCAAGCGGGCCACTTTACCACTGAATCTGAGTGGGTACGATGTAGTAGTCATTAGCCACAGAAATTGATTCGTATACTGGTCCCATATTCATTCTCAAACACTCAAAATATTCCGTCACGCATGGAACCAAATAGCCAAAAAATTGTGTAACTGTTGCGTCTCTTAGAATTTTCACTACGAACTATGATGACATTGCAGGAGTGCAGCCTGCATTTCACCTGGGCACCTGGGAAAAATGTTCCTCAAGAACTTGCCACCTGATATTGGTTATATGAATCCCACTGGGAAGCCGAAGTTTTAAATTTGACTTACAGGTGCCTACAGCATTCCTCTGTAATGGTACAAAAGCATGGCGCCCTGCGACATCACCCTCAGGCTCATTGAGGCTTCATACTGGATGACGTCAACACCTACGGAAAAAAAGGCCACCGCTCTCAAGTCCATATGAGGCGTAACGTGCGTTGTTGATGCCTCATTGGCACCAGATTTTGCCACAGTTCTGTCCAAAGCCTCCGTGTATGTGTCACACCATGGCAAGATTGTCAGACCTCTTCTGACCAACATTTCTTTTGACGTCTCTGCGAAGCACGTCAGAAACGGGAAGCCCACCGTTGAAATCACGCAGCTTTCACATGGATGACTGAGGAAAACATTTCAGACACACCGCAGCTAAGTATCGACTCGAACAGGCCTCAGATAAAAGGCATAAAGGGCGCCAATTAAGCTACCCCTTTTCTGGGAATGTTTATTCCTATACATTTCGCAGGCGGAAACGACCATTGCGGGCCTTCACAATTATACAATGAAATGAAATGAGTGGCCCTCAACTATGTACCCTCCGAGTCAGAGTTGCAATATTAAAAGTTTTGCCTGGTTTCGTTGTCTAGGGGCTGGGATACGTAGTTGCTGCATTATAGGCCAAATACTGCGGAGTCTGAAGTATACGATAAGAATCCACAAATGAATCGAATGGTCGAAGGTTTCTATCACTCGGCAATTGCGAATTATGAATGTAACATATAAATTTATAAATGAAAGATTGCAATTAAATAAAATCTCTAGGTACTATCTTAACGACTTTAAATGGTGAATACGATAGTAGAAGTAATTCTGAGAGTGCGGTATATTTCTGCAAAACACTTACTGGTGTCGACGGCGCAGCAGTTAAATAAAATATAAGTTGAATAACAGGGAAACAATAGATTCCTACAACAACAATAAAGCTCTGGAGATAATGACTTCTAAACGCACATTACGTCTTCACTGACGAAGCCACGGAAATCTCACAAGTGCACAAGTCAGCACTACGAAATATTTATATCTGCCACGACCTCGCGTAAACCGCTCCACACTCTCCAAGTCCCTCCCGCGACCGACCGTCCGTCGCGCCGTCGCGCCCAGCACCTCCCGTCACCAGCTCCCTCCTCCCCTCACTCCCTTCCATTTACTTCGGTAGTCGCCTCGCTTAGTAACGAGCGCTGTGATTGGCTAAAGCGCTCCCTCCACGTCTCCAAGCTAACGTACACTCACAAACATAAAACACTTTCGAAACAGTGGATTTACATTTGAATAACTTGAAATTAAATAAATATTGCTACGGCTGTAGCATAAACACGCTCTAACACACATTATTAGATACATAAACAAATTAAATAAACATGTATCAAAGGAATAGCACAAAAATTAGGCCAGTAGCCTAATGTCTCTGTGCTTTCTATAACACAATAAATATTTCATTAATTAAAACTTCCGAGCTGAATTGCCGTGGTCCATATATAAAACTGCTTCTCCCTCCTGACGTTTCGTTGCCTACTGCGGGCAACACTTCTGGGGTGAGTCGGCGATTGGCTGCAAGGCGCTGGAGGTCCCGTTTATTTAGAGCGTTTAAATGGCGCCACCACTCATCACGTGCTTTCGACTTAAAAACTATCTCTGGCTAGTGACGTCTCTCTCGTTTATACACTCCTGGAAATTGAAATAAGAACACCGTGAATTCATTGTCCCAGGAAGGGGAAACTTTATTGACACATTCCTGGGGTCAGATACATCACATGATCACACTGACAGAACCACAGGCACATAGACACAGGCAACAGAGCATGCACAATGTCGGCACTAGTACAGTGTATATCCACCTTTCGCAGCAATGCAGGCTGCTATTCTCCCATGGAGACGATCGTAGAGATGCTGGATGTAGTCCTGTGGAACGGCTTGCCATGCCATTTCCACCTGGCGCCTCAGTTGGACCAGCGTTCGTGCTGGACGTGCAGACCGCGTGAGACGACGCTTCATCCAGTCCCAAACATGCTCAATGGGGGACAGATCCGGAGATCTTGCTGGCCAGGGTAGTTGACTTACACCTTCTAGAGCACGTTGGGTGGCACGGGATACATGCGGACGTGCATTGTCCTGTTGGAACAGCAAGTTACCTTGCCGGTCTAGGAATGGTAGAACGATGGGTTCGATGACGGTTTGGATGTACCGTGCACTATTCAGTGTCCCCTCGACGATCACCAGTGGTGTACGGCCAGTGTAGGAGATCGCTCCCCACACCATGATGCCGGGTGTTGGCCCTGTGTGCCTCGGTCGTATGCAGTCCTGATTGTGGCGCTCACCTGCACGGCGCCAAACACGCATACGACCATCATTGGCACCAAGGCAGAAGCGACTCTCATCGCTGAAGACGACACGTCTCCATTCGTCCCTCCATTCACGCCTGTCGCGACACCACTGGAGGCGGGCTGCACGATGTTGGGGCGTGAGCGGAAGACGGCCTAACGGTGTGCGGGACCGTAGCCCAGCTTCATGGAGACGGTTGCGAATGGTCCTCGCCGATACCCCAGGAGCAACAGTGTCCCTAATTTGCTGGGAAGTGGCGGTGCGGTCCCCTACGGCACTGCGTAGGATCCTACGGTCTTGGCGTGCATCCGTGCGTCGCTGCGGTCTGGTCCCAGGTCGACGGGCACGTGCACCTTCCGCCGACCACTGGCGACAACATCGATGTACTGTGGAGACCTCACGCCCCACGAGTTGAGCAATTCGGCGGTACGTCCACCCGGCCTCCCGCATGCCCACTATACGCCCTCGCTCAAAGTCCGTCAACTGCACATACGGTTCACGTCCACGCTGTCGCGGCATGCTACCAGTGTTAAAGACTGCGATGGAGCTCCGTATGCCACGGCAAACTGGCTGACACTGACGGCGGCGGTGCACAAATGCTGCGCAGCTAGCGCCATTCGACGGCCAACACCGCGGTTCCTGGTGTGTCCGCTGTGCCGTGCGTGCGATCATTGCTTGTACAGCCCTCTCGCAGTGTCCGGAGCAAGTATGGTGGGTCTGACACACCGGTGTCAATGTGTTCTTTTTTCCATTTCCAGGAGTGTATGTAATCGATAGTCACTTCGTTGGTACAGAGTCGACCGCCATATCTTGTCTAGTGTTAATCATTCTTCTTTTTATTAAAATTGTTTTCGTGCTTACAGATCTCTATAGCTTCACTATACATGCGGGTATAATAATGTGAGGTCCTAGTTACCACGTTTGTCTCATTGAATTTCATTTCGTGATCACCGTCTTTGAAAACGTGTTCCGCTACAGCTGATTTGTCAGTTTGTCCCAATCTACAGTTTCTTTTGTGTTCCGCTAGGCGGTTTCTAACACTCCTTTTAGTTGTCCCAACATAAACCATGCCACAGCTACACGGAATTTTATACACACCTGGGGTAGCTAAGGAGTGTCGTGCGTCTTTCACCGATATTAAACTTTCACTAATTTTCTTGGTAGGTCGAAAAATTGTCTCCACATGAAACTTGGCCAAAACTTTTCCAGTACGGTCCGTGATGTTATGAACAAATGGAAGAAAAACTTTTCCAGCCGACGGTTGTTGTTGTCGTGTATTATCGGACACTTTTCTTCTAGAGTGGAGTGCTCGATCTATTTCGTTGTCATTGTACCCATTTCTCTTGAAAGCCGTTCGCAAATGGCTTAATTCATATTGCAAATACATTGGCTCACAGATGTTATTAGCCCTGTCTACTAAAGTTTTTATGACTCCTCTCTTCTGCCCAGGATGATGATTCGAATCCTTATGTAGGTAACGATCGGTGTGTGTCCGACTGCAGCACTTGTTGTTCGAAAAATTCCTTAAATAGATTAGCAATAGCAGGGCTCAGAGGGCAACCCCACTCTGTACCAACGAAGTGACTATCGATTGCCAGTCGCCGACTCACCTCAGAAGATGTTGCCCGCAGCAGGCAACGAAACGTCAGGAAGGAGAAGCAGTTTTATATATGGACCACGGCAATTCAGCCCGGAAGTTTTAAATAATGAAGACGCCGGCCGTGAAAGCTTACATGTTATGACAGTAAATATTTAACAGTTTTGTTCATGAATACTATATGTCGGATATAAACAAAGACATAGATGAATAAATTTATTTATAAGCAAGCTGCTACCGTTTCTTCGTGTAACTGTGGAGTACTTATGGCCTGACGCTATCGTTAGTAATCAGCCACTTTGACCTCCAATAACTCATGTACTATTCAAGTTCCATACCTGTAATTCATACCGATTTAGGTTTACACTAATAGCTTTCTAAAGACACGGCGATCGACAAAAACGGATGTAGCGTTTATATTTTGTAAATTCGTTGCTGGGTGTTACATGTATAATTTACAGCAGTGTGCGATTTGTGCTTTTACCAGTGGGGGGGATGTCTTAGGGGGTTAGTATAATTATATATGTTACTAGCTTGGACCGTGGCTTTACGCATGGTTAAACAGTTATTTATAAATAGATGTTAATGCCGAAACTCACTACTCACGCGTATGCACTATCAGAAAAGCCATTCCTTGTTATATCTTTAAAAGTAAATTATAGGTAAAAAAATGGTTCAAATGGTTCTGAGCACTATGGGACTCAACTGCTGAGGTCATTAGTCCCCTAGAACTTAGAACTAGCGCCTTTAACCGCACGGCCACTTCGGCCGGCCTAATTATAGGTAAAGCTTATTAACAAAATCATCTACATACAGGTATACGACGGGAATTCAAAAAGTAAGGGCACATTTGTGAAAAGCTGTAGTTATTCTGATGATAGAAAACTGAATCATGCGTTATTTTTCTACGTAACCTCCCTGGACTTCAATGCAGTTTTCCTGACGTTTTACGAGTTTTTTTTTATTTCATCAGAAAATACGTTTTTCGGTTGCATCTGTAACCAATTTTGCACCACAGCAATGACGTCTTCATCACTTTCAAATCTTCTTCCCTGTAGTGCTTCCATTAAGGGTCCAAACATGTGAAAATCACTTGGAGCCAGGTCTGTACTGGATGGTGTATGTTCCAGCACCTCGAATCTCAACTCCTTAATTCCGTCGGCTGTCCGTTTAGCAGAATGTGGGCGAGCGTTATCTTGCTGCAGGCTGACACCTCTTCTCAGTTTTCCATGACATTTGGATCTGATTGCAGGTTTTAGTTTCGTATGCAACACATCACATCAACCATGCAATACAGACCTGGCTCTAAAGCCTCGTTTACGCTGGGGCGACGTCTTGCAACATTGTGGCATGCTACGGAAATGTGGCGTGCGTCGTATTGTAGCATGCTACAACAGGCAACATCTTGCGGTGTATGCTGCATGCGGCAGGTTAATTTATACCAAAGCAACAGAATTTGTGCCACACGTGTGTCGGTCTTACAATATAAAGGATGATAAAGTATCGCTGCGGTGGCCTACTTGGAACTTGCACATGCAGCTAACAACGGAAATGAAAACCAAAGGAAAAGAAAACGATGGTGGAAGAGAAGAGAATTTAAAGAAGGTCCACGAAATAGTATCGTAGGAACTGGAAGCAGACGATGGTGCGGTATTTAGTAATGTGTGCTCTCGTCCCACGCGCGTTAGTCCGCGCCATACCGTTGCCAAAAGGTGGCCTAACGGTAAATGTTCGCACAGGTACCGGGCCGGTCACCATCCTGTCTCAGGGCCCGGGGTGGGAATTTCAGCCCCCAGCTCACCCAACTCTGCGGTACGACTGCTGCGGTATGACTGCCACACAACTTCCCTCGCAAGCTCGCAAGTAAACGGATGACGCACCTTAGACGAAAGCAACAATGACAACATGAGAATGATGATTTAGTTCTAAATGTTTTGAAATGCTTAACTACTACAAACTCTTTTTCGAAATTAATAAGCAAACATATTAATAGTATTAATAGTAAGACTGTATTAAAAAATTTCAGTGTTCGGCTCCACAAATTTAAATTATGTGTAAAGTTTTACTCCAGTGCGTGGGAAATAAACATCCCAGGTTGGGATGCATAAACAAAAGCCAGAGGAGGGGATGGTCTGATGCAGAGGGGGGGAAATCGGCCCCACCCCCATCGCCCCCTGCAAATCGCACACTGATTTACAGTCAGATACTAAACTTTAAACTCATAAACATATTGAAAATGTGATCAAATGGTTCAAATGGCTCTGAGCACTATGGGTCTCAACTGCTGAGGTCATTAGTCCCCTAGAACTTAGAACTAGTTAAACCTAACTAACCTAAGGACATCACAAACATCCATGCCCGAGGCAGGATTCGAACCTGCGACCGTAGCGGTCTTGCGGTTCCAGACTGCAGCGCCTTTAACCGCACGGCCACTTCGGCCGGCTGAAAATGTGATTACAGCATCAGAATCGCCGTGCAAATAGTAGTAATGTACATGGTTCTTTTCGAGGTATCATGATTCATCTGGTTACTATTAATTTCTATACGAACTGTGAAATGTCTGCCATTGATGTTTCACAAAGTCCGCCATCTTTGGCCCTCCCGGCGCACAGCGACGTGCTCGATGGAACACGCGCTGGGGCTACCCCTCCCGTCCGGATAACGTTCCGCACCACGTGCTTGCTGCCGGAACCCGGCTGGCCGAGCAGCCCGTGCGGCCTCTGCTTCCTCCGAACTTATATTTTCAGGGCGCGACGACTCGCGCGTTACTTCACACCATTCACAGTGCGATGAGCAACAGGTAGATAATGACACTGCTAACATCCCAGGACGATTAAAGCCTTCTATAACGACTCTGTCCGCCTGCGACACCAATGAATGTGACAACACCCGTTTGGAGCGTAGCGAGACCGCAGTTTTTGATCTGGTATACAGAGTGGAGCCACTAGGAACGGTTCAAAAACATTCGACGAAATTTGAACATGTTCCGAAACAGTAAAGGGTAATTACGCCTTTTCAACCCCGCTGTTTTCCGCCCTACCCTGCAAACAGCAAAACAGGCAAAATGGAAGTCAAGGGGAACACGGCTGTTCCTCAGTTTCAGTCTGGAACACTCGTCATGGCTGTCTCAATGCAGGATCACATGCTGTTGGTAAAGCTTATTTCCAAGACTGTGCCCCAGTAGCTCTGCAGTAGTTCCGAACACACACGAAGCTGAAAAAAAGGCGTTGGTCCGGTGTCTGCCAAGGATCTGGAGGAAATGATTACGAAATTCGAAAAGACACTCCCTTTTTAAGTTCACAAGGAGGAAAACAACTGATCCATCACATCAGTCGAAGATGTAGCCAAAGCTCTGCAGGAGGAATCGAGCGGTGGTGTGCCAACCTACAGTACTCGGGGAATTGTCCAATCTTTCATCATGCCTGTGAGCATGTTGCATAAAATTCTACAAAACTTCCTGTATTGCTATCCATACAATCAATAATTCCTTGTTCGCATGGAAGTGGACAATGAATCGCCATGGAACATCATGTACACAGACGAAGCTCGTTTCCTTCTCCAAATACATGCCAGTACACAGAAATGTAGAATATGGATAACGCAAAATCCTCTCACACATCACGGTATCGTTTCATTCTGCGAAGGTAACTGTGTGGAGTGTGTTGATGGCGGCGTTTCTCGTAGGACCATAATTTTTTGAGGAAATCGGTCCCGTTACCTGTACCACAACTGGTAAACGCCGCGATAGTTTTTGCGCGCCGTTCGAACACAGTAGCCTGGATGTGTGGGTAGGATCATTTTTATGCAAGATACCGCTCCCCTGAACATTGCACATCCAGTGAAGCAGCTGCTGCTGAGAAATTTTTAGAATGTTAGAATTATCAGCCGCCATTTCCCTACAACCTGTCCGTCCAGTCGCCTGATCTAATCCGTGTCACTTCTGGCCCGGTTACAATCGTAGCTAAACTGAAAGTACACACTTCGTAACCCATTCTCAACATGATTCCTGAGGCACTTCAATCGGTTGTGGAACGTACTGTTTCTCGATTTCAACTTGTGGCAGAAAAATGTGGACAGCATACTGAACATGCCCTGCGTCAGTCTAACGACAGTTAAGGACCGATTTCATTGTTGCTTCTTGCGCGGTTTTTGGCCTCACAAAAAGTAAAAACGGATTTCATTGTTGATTTTTACAACGTTTTTTGCCCTAGGACACTTGAAACCCATTTCACTGTCGTTTTTTATGCGGTTGTGGCCTCACCACAATTAAAAACTGTTGTCATTATTGCTAAATGCGGTTTTGGGCCCCGGGGAAGTTAAAAGTCAACTTGTCACATCCGATGTGATGCAGACGGGCTTAGTTAACGTTCAGTTCCACAACTGTTGAATGCCGAACTTGTGCAATCGTACACATTGCACAGTATGGTTGTGAGCCTTTCCTGTCAGAAAGGTCCCAGTTCGCAGTAACTGACGCAAAGCCATTGAATAAATCGGAAGTAATATCTGGCATTCCCCAAGAAAGTGTTATAGGCTTCTGCTCTTCCTGATCTACATAAACGATTTAGGAGACCATCTGAACAGCCCTCTTGGATTGTTTGCGAATTTTGTCATTTACCATCTTATAAAGTCATCACATGATCAGAACAAATTTCAAAGCGACTTAGATCAGGTATCTGTAAGGTTCGAAAAGTGGCAATTGACTCTAAATAACAAAAAGTGTGACGTCACCCACATAAGTACTAAAAGCAGTCCGCTACATTTCGGTTACACAAATCTGAAGGCTATAAATTCAACCAAATACCAATAACTTAAATTGTAACTAGCACATAGATAGTGCTCTTAGGAAAGCAAACCGAAGACTGCGATTTGTCGATAGAACGCTTGGAAAATGCAACATGTATACTAAAGAAACTGCTTACACTACGCTTGTCCACCGTCTTTTGGAGTACTGCTGTGTGATGTGGGATCCGCATAAGATAGGGTTAGCACAGAATATTGAAAAAGTTGAAAGAAGGGCACCTCGTTTTGCATCATCACAGAATAGGTGAGAGAATGACACAGATATGATATGCGAATTGAGGTGGAAAAGGTGTTTTCCGTTGCTGCAGGATCTTCTCATGAAATTTCGATCACCAACTTTTTCTTCAGAGTGGGAAATTATTTTGTTGGCGCCCACCTACATAGGGAGGAGTGATCATAATAATAAAATAAGAGAAATCAGAGCTCGCACAGAAAGATTTAAGAGTCTAACTTCGCCGTGCGCTGTTCTGGAATGGAACGGTAGAGATACAGGTTGAACGCGGTTCGATGAACTCTCCTCCTGGCACTTAATTGTGAATTGCAGAGTGATAATCTAGGTGTATACGTAGATGTACAAATCACACCAAGGAAATCGTATCAAGATTCATCTGTCATTTGTAGTTGAATGCATTTACGTTATGGCGCTTACAGCGCCATCTAGTGGGAAAAATTTCATTTGGTGTTTTTCTCCCTTAAGGTTCCAGCTTCTTCGATATTATTTCATTCAAATTTGTGCAGCGGTTCTTTTTCTATGGTGTTTTTAAACTGAAACTTTAACTATAATCACAGTCGAGGCAGCTAAGACTGTCCACCCCAAATACATACAGAATTAATAAACACATCGAGGTGCGGATTTCGCCTAGTTAAAGCGAAAATATGACAAATTTATTGACTTTAGCTAGCAATTTTATCGCTTATAATAGCTGAATTACAACGCCAACTTTGTTTTTTCCTAACTGAACTGTATTTCTTTCTGTGACATTTAAAAGAAGCTTCTAAGGAAAATTCATTGACATAATCCGCATGGGATTTGGTAAAACAGCATTGAGATAACAGCACAGCAAACCACTGTCCCACCGCCGGGAGAAGAGATTCTGTAAAAGTCTGCCCTTTTACGCCAAATTTAAGCAAACACGTAGCTCGGGTAAGGTTCGAGAGCTTATTATCACGGCTATCATACAAAGTGCTCAAAATGTTGACCCTGAACATTGTCACATACTGTAAAGGGACTCTAGAGAAACAATATTGCACGCTGAATTTCATGTGGAACTAAACGCAGCATACGGCTGTGCTATAACACATTTCATGTCTTCGGGAGTGGTCGGTGTTTCCTACAGACATCTTGTTTTAATCTTCGCCACAAATAAAAGTATAGAAGTGGAAGTTTGGTTAGTGTGCAGACTATATATGCTGCTTGGCAAAACAGTGAAACACCCCGAACGCAAATAAACTTAGCATAATGAGGAGGCACGTGATGTTTTCTCAATGACTACAGAATCGAGTCAATTTATGAAGATCTTAGCAGTATGACCCCATTTATCAGTATGACGTTGCTCCCTCTCTGTCATGGACGCATGCGCTGGTTGGATTGGGAAGGGTGTCATAAAGTCGTTGAATCGTCCTGTGAAGCAAACTGGCCCACAGCTGTCGCAACTGGTCCCTGATATCCTAGGTACTGTCACTCACACGAAGTTGATGTCCGAACAAGTCCCCCACACTTTCTATCAGAGATAGATATGGGGATCTCACTGGATACTGGAACATCACAACATTACTCAGACTTTTAGAGAGATATGCTACATGTGGAAGAGAACCGTCCAACTGAAAAATGGCACCACGACACTGTTACGTGACAGGAAACAGGATGTCCGTGACATCAGAGTTTCCTCAGTAACTACCAGTTGCGTCCTGAAGTGATACTCCCCCACCCCATGGCGCCAGAAGTAACACCTCCATGCGTCTCCAAAATATTGAAATAATTCCACCCCTTGACAGTTCGCCGTCATACTCGCTGATGACGCTATTCCGGGGTAGTGCAGAAATGCAGTTCATCGCTGAACACAATGCGACGTCATTCACCAGTAGTCCATGCCTTCCAGTCACGGCACTCTTCCAGTTCCAGTCGTTTGTGTTTGTGGTGCTAGCTGCACGGTTGCGCACATTACACCCTCACTCTCGCACCTCTCGGCATTTATTCTTGAGTATAGTTACGTGCACCCAGACCTTCCCAACACTCGCATTCCCAAAGCGAGAGACTTTTACAGACTGCTGCTAAGGTCCATGCCTCGCAGTGTGATTGAGAGGAAGAGCCCTACGACCCTATGGCCTGCAGTGTGGAGATCGGTCCAGAAGTCGCTCCACCCCACGCGGGTACGAGCCACGTGGTACCAGGTAGTGAACGGGAAGGTTGTAACACGACAAAGGCTGCACGCTATTGGGATGGCGGAAACCCCC
This sequence comes from Schistocerca nitens, assembly GCF_023898315.1. Classification (NCBI taxonomy): domain Eukaryota; kingdom Metazoa; phylum Arthropoda; class Insecta; order Orthoptera; family Acrididae; genus Schistocerca; species Schistocerca nitens. The sequence continues at coordinate 46,715,395 of NC_064620.1, forward strand.
CTTTGCCCACGTTGCCACCTCGTGGATACTGACGAACACCGCTTAACATGTGGATCGGCGTTAGAGGTATGGCTGCTAGTGCAGAAGATCCTCGCCTGCTACCTGCGTATCGCGCCTCGCACAATTGCGCCACGGCTCCTCCTTTGTCCAGAGATACTTATTTCCCACCTGCGAAGGCTCACGCTCTCACATGGTTTAAAGGCATGTCCATATACTACCTTTTTCGAGATGATGAGAAGACGGTGCTTGATTACTGGCAATTTCTCCAGGACAGTCATAGCACACTTGAGTGTACACCCCGATACCGACAACTATTTGCAGTGTCTTCGATAACCCCCCTCATAGTTGGGGAGTACCGGGCAAAGGATGACCGCCTTGATGGCTGCGAAATGTTGTACCAATTTGGAACATGGAATCTGTACGCCGATGGGCCATGCACATGGAATGGCGTGCGGGATTTGGTTACATTTTTCTTTCTTTATTATCTATCATCAAACTATTAGTTTCAAATTCTATTTCATAGTTCAGAAGGAACTCTTGTTCTGTTGTTGCTACGGATGTACATTCTACTTTTGTTTGTCGTAACTGAAAGACGCCTTTTTCCATATATAAAAAAAGAAAAGGTTTGGCAGAGGAAATAATTTACAATAAAAAAAAACAAAAAATAAAAAAAACAAATAAACACAAAAACAAAAAAGACAATGAAAAACACCCAAAAAAGGTGGTAAAAAGTGATAATAAAAAAGATGGTAAAGCACTTGCCCGCGAAAGGTAAAAAGGGGGGGTAGTGTCTAAAAATAAAAAAAAATAAAAAAGCGGTCTGGGGCAAAAAAAAAGTTTGGTAGAGCACTTGCCCGCGAAAGGCAAAGGTCCCGAGTTCGAGTCTCGGTCGGGCACACAGTTTTAATCTGCCAGGAAGTTTCATATCAGCGCACACTCCGCTGCAGAGTGAAAATCTCATTCTGGAAACATCCCCCAGGCTGTGGCTAAGCCATGTCTCCGCAATATCCTTTCTTTCAGGAGTGCTAGTTCTGCAAGTTTCGCAGGAGAGCTTCTGTAAAGTTTGGAAGGTAGGAGACGAGGTACTGGCAGAAGTAAAGCTGTGAGTACCGGGCGTGAGTCGTGCTTCGGTAGCTCAGTTGGTAGAGCACTTGCCCGCGAAAAGCAAAGGTCCCGTGTTCGAGTCTCGGTCGGGCACACAGTTTTAATCTGCCAGGAAGTTTCACGCACAGAGCAGTTCGTTAGTCCAGCTGTTGTTAGTCAACGACCAATGGTGCGAGATGACACAGAAGTCCAGGAAGTTCATTAGCTGTTCTAGGACGGCAGGCGCAGACGCACATATGAGGAGATAGCCAAATCCTTGGTGCGCAACACAGCTTTCCTCCCTAATGGTGGCGAGATGCGGGCGACCGGAGCGTTGACCAAGAATACGCCTGCCCTCATGTTGCCATGCATTCCAACATCGTCCTCTGTGATCCTCTGTGATGGTCACTTACACAACGTGTTGACTGCTCCGAGTCGAAGAGACCTCAGCTGGGATTCATTACCAGTTGTTTTGGCTTACGTATCAACTTGTTATCACGTTGGTCTTGGTACTTTAACATTGTGATCTTGATAATTTAATTTACGTAGACCGTTTTTGTCCCATTCTGTAGAAATTGAAATGTTAAAAATGTAGTTTTCGTCGAAGATTTTTGCCTCCTGCTGTACAGATTATTTGAAGTACAATTGCTTAATCATGTGTTTTTATGTGCCATGTGCTAAATCATCACAGTTCCTTAAAGGTATATAAATGAAGATGGTATCTGTTCTTTCTTTCGACTCCACCTCTTTAGCTATCCGAAAAGTTAGAGTTCACACCGAGCGCGGTTGCTCACCGCTCCAAACTAAATCCCGCGATACCACACAACGCGAAATTTTCTAAGTCGTTTCACTCCCTAGCTGCCTAAAGACTTACTGTCCACTTTCGCGTGCCTACCAGCACTGTCCCCTTTGGTGTCTCCAGCCGAAATGTTCTCTTTGCTGTCTAGACCGGAACTGCCCTCTGCTCGTCTCCGACCGCGTTTCTCGCGGGCCGAACATCGTCACTCAAGTAACTAGGGCAGTTCATTTCCCTGAAGCCGTCCATCTGATTGGCTACAGCTTATTCTACATTATTTTACATGTTAAAATATTTAAATAATCAAAACTTGACCACTTTCACGTTCTAAATAAAGTAACAATAATATCCATTACATAATAAACATTAAATTCTTTTACAAAAAATCAATGCAATTTCTCTCTTAACTTTGAATGTCATGGCCAGCAGCCTTATGCCAATGTGCTTTCTGATAAATAAGTAAATAAGGTGTCATGCTGCCATCGTTCAGTGTCTTTTGTGTGGAGGAAATGATGATCTGATGCTTAACTGTAAGTACTGATAATTTAAATCTAATGTATCTTTTAAACAAAGAAAGTTACAGAGTTGATATTTACAACGTTGGACATTTTGATGATGCGCTTCTATATGAAATGTTGATCGTTAAGATCGACCAAAGCGTTCAGATTTTAGCATTCAGGTCTTTGTTACAAAACTTGTTAATTTTACTTTAATAGTAAATCCTAAACTATTATAGATATGATCAACATTCAAGTATTATTGGGATCACCATGAAAATTTATGGAGGATGGCAAATTAAAATTACTGTGGCTTGATTCCCTGAATTAAATAGTTTCCATAAATGTCTCCCTTCATGGCCGATCTTAGGTCCGCCATATTTAACATTGCTACGTCTCCTCGGCCACAAATGACTTCTACCGGGTTTCCCTATGACGTAGGTCCTCGTCTGTCTCACTCGCATATCACAGCCCTTAGGCCTCAATAGACAATAGACGCCTGTGAGTTTCCCCATCTCGTGGTGAATCTGCGCCCTTTTTGGCATCCTGTCCTGGACGATAGGGTTCGTTTCACAATTCCTGAAGGCTGACTCTTTGGGCCATATACTTAAATGAGAGCAAAATGCTCGTTAACTCACACAGTACTTCACTGGTTTATTACAAGAATGCTGTATTCCTTATGTTAAATGGTACATAATTGGACTGGCATGGATCAACTTCTCGTCGAGATCCTTTTCTAAGCGAATTTTCAGGTCTTAGAAAGCGTATATTTCCATACACACATTATTGGGCTTCTTTTCTTATTCGATGACTTAGTACTCTCAAAAGATGTAAAGTTGTTTGACGTTCTACGTTTATTAATAATCAAAATGAAATTTAATTTAAATGGGGTTGTGAACTGATTCTTGAGGACTAGAGATCGTGTTTTCGTAGTTAGCGATATAATTTCACGTACCAGGTCGTTATAAATGTTTAAAGCCATTCCAAAAGTTCGCTGTTAGCTACATTAACTGACATATCGCTACAAAACTCAACACTCATACAGGAAAACTCAAAACGTTTTGTATTGTTCCAGCTGCGTTTCAGTTCTATGCCAGGAGAGAGTAGCAGTGTGTAGTTAGGCAAGGTGGCAACAGACACCGAGGAAGCGTATGTTGTACAGGAAATGCATTCACATCAATCTTCCATAACACTGCAACGACACTTCAGAGCGAATTTAAACAGAGATCCACCAGCTGCCAACTCCATTCGGCGATGTATGCGCAGTTTAAAGCTTCAGGATTCCTGTGACAGGTGAAATCAACAGGTCAGTCCGCAGTGAGTGGAGAAACGGTTCACCGCATTCGGCCCAGTTTCGCAAGTAGCCCACAGAAGTCGACGGACGGAGGAAGCAGAAAGCTGAACTTGCCACAACCGACCGTTTGGTGGACCTTAAATAAAAACTGAAGTTTAACCTTATGGCTTGAAGTTGCTACAGACGCTGACTCTCGATGACACGGTAAGATGCTTTGAATTTTCAGCACAGTTGCAACTGCCTATGGAAGAGGATAGGTTTGGTGAGAAACGCATCTTCAGTGATGAGGCAATATTTTTTGTGAGTAGCACAGTGGACAGGCATAATATCCGAATCTGGAGGACAGAGAATCCCCACACTATCCTACAACACATTCGAGAGTCACCAAAAGCTAATGCGTTCTGTGCACTCTCATTGTTTAAAGTTTACTGTCAGTTTTTCGTCAGCGAAAAGACCGTTACAGGACACCTGTATATGGACATGCCGGAAAATGGGCTCGTGCCACAACTGGCGACCTAATGTAGTTTCATCGACTAACAGGATGGTGCTCCACCCCACTTTGATCGTTACATTAGTGAGTTCTTGAACAGGAAACGGAGAAGCGGTCTGACTGGTCGTTGTGGAGTTTATAATCAGCAATTCATGTCACGGCCTTCAGGCTCTCCCGAACCAACGTTTTTTTTTTTTTTTTTTTTTTTTTGTGGGTCTACGTGAAAGATTCAGTGTTTAAGCCTTCTCTACAAACAAGCCATGCTTATATTTGCGATGAGGATGATGTGCTCTTATCATCTAAAGTGCCTGTGCAGGATGTTGATACTGTACTAATAGATTTAGGAAAGGAGGTAAGTGAGAATGTAGAGGATAGCCTGTTGGGGGTCGATGAACCCAGTAGCTGTGACCAGTTGTCACTTGAGAAGGAACCCGACGATAATAGTGAAAGTGGTTTAGCTGTAACTAATGTTATGCCCGGTCTGGAGGCGCAGAATCGCTCAGACTACAGTAATTTGGGTCATGTTCAGCAAACTAAATGTAATGAAGTCGTGCGGTGTTTCGATTTGAAATTAATAGACCGACTGGAAAAGGCAGCTGAAAATGTAATTCAGGAAACCCCTACACACTGTGACCTAAATGTAATGAAGACAGATGTCGATCACTTTAGTTGGAGACAAATTCAAAAGGAACTATTGGATGAGTTTGAGGAACCACCTGTACAAACTAGAATAAGCCACCCTATAATAATAGTGAATATGTTGGGTATCAATGTACGTTGTCTCTTAGACAGTGGAAGTGAGGTGAGTGCGATATCTCAGTCCTTCTTTGATGCATTACCTGGTAAAGACAAGCTTACCGTAATGAGAGTATCAGGACTAAGAATAATTGGTGCTACTGGCAAGGTGTCAAAAACGGTAAAGCAAGAAGCTTTGCTGCCCTTTAACATTAATGGTAATGGATCATCCATGCTTAATTGTAAACAATCTCGGTATTGAGGTTTTAATTGGCATAGATTTCTTGTCAAAATATCAGAGTGTTGTTGACTTTGAAAGAAGCCAGTTAAAAACGGTCTTGCCGATAACCGGAGTAATTACGATACCTTTTATTGATAAGCGTGTAGTAACTAATAATGAAACTTTGCAGCTGCCTATACGAGTTCTGAAAAATAGGAGATATTGGGACGAAGGTGTTAATTTTAGTAAAAGTAAGCTAAACACAGAAGATGAAGAAGCAATTATTTGGGACAAGATAGAAGCTAAATTGCAGGAAATCGATAAAATTTCAACTAATCAGAAGGAAGAACTGAGCCAGGTTTTAAAAAGGCATCATAAGGTATTTTCAAATCGACCTGGCGTGGTCAAAGGTTATGAATGTCAGTTAAAGATGAAACCTGGCCAAGTGTTTTTCAGGAAGCCATACCAAATACATGTAGCTAGGAAGGAGGCGGTTCGAAAGGAGATACAGAGAATGCTATAGTGGGGTGTGATTGAAAAAGCGGTCAGTGAGTACAATAATCCTCTTGTTGTTGTACCAAAAAGAGACGGGAGTGTCAGATTGGTCTTGGACGCTCGTTGGTTGAATGAAATAGTGGTTAGGGAAAGTGATAGACCGCAGAACATGGACGAGTTATTGCAAAAGTTCCGGGGAGTAAAATTCTTAACCTCTATGGACATCACGTGTGGATATTGGAATTTGCTACTGGCGGAAAGTTCAAGGAAGTACACAGCTTTCTTGTACGAAGGAGTTCGTTACCAATGCCGTGTGGTACCTTTCGGACTTAATATCTGTGTTTGTGCCTTCGTACGTGTGATGTGCCATGTTTTAGGACCAGCCTTAATTAATAAAGTAACAGTCTAGGTAGATTATCTGTTAATAGCAACTACTACCTGGGAAGAACACATAGCTTTATTAGAGGAAGTGTTAGAGGCTATTGAGAGAGGTTGCATGAAACTGAAGATTGAAAAGACAGAGTGCGTTAAAGAGGAAATAGGTTTCTTGGGATATATGATAAGTGGAAAAGATATTCTGCCTGACCCAGGCAAGCTAACAGTCATTGAAAAATTTGAGGCTCCCAGAAACAAGAAGCAGTTGAGATCGATGTTCGGTCTTTTCGGCTTCTATAGGCGTTTTGTTAGTGATCAGGCTTTTAATGCGCCCTATCTTCACCTCCTGCTGAAAAAGAATACCCCTTGGGTTTGGACAGCAGAATGTCAACAGGCGCCCGCATCTCGTGGTCGTGCGGTAGCGTTCTCGCTTCCCACGCCCGGGATCCCGGGTTCGATTCCCGGCGGGATCAGGGATTTTCTCTGCCTCGTGATGGCTGGGTGTTGTGTGCTGTCCTTAGGTTAGTTAGGTTTAAGTAGTTCTAAGTTCTAGGGGACTGATGACCATAGATGTTAAGTCCCATAGTGCTCGGAGCCATTTTTTTGTCAACAGGCGTTCGAGGTGCTTAAACAATCTTTAATTAATAGTCCTATTTTACATCATCCTGCTTTTGAAAAACCATTCTGTATGTCTGTTGATGCTAGTGGCTATGGTATAGCTGTGGAGGAATTCCAAGTAGAAATAGAGAACGAACAAGAAGTGCACAAGACTATAGCTTTCGCAAGTCGATCTTTACAGGCCGCAGAGAGAAATTATGGCATCTCAGAACTGGAGGCATTGGCAATTATATTTGGGGTACAGAAGTTTGAGTATCTATTGGGTCACAAGATAATTGTTTACAGTGACCATAAGTCGCTGACCTTTTCAAAGACCTGTAAGTTGAGGAATGCTCGTTTGGTAAGATGGTCATTGTATCTCCAGCAGTTTCACCTTCATCTACATCTACATCTACATTTATACTCCGCAAGCCTCCCAACGGTGTGTGGCGGAGGGCACTTTACGTGCCACTGTCATTACCTCCCTTTCCTGTTCCAGTCGCGTATGGTTCGCGGGAAGAACGACTGTCTGAAAGCCTCCGTGCGCGCTCTAATCTCTCTAATTTTACATTCATGATCTCCTCGGGAGGTATAAGTAGGGGGAAGCAATATATTCGATACCTCATCCAGAAACGTACCCTCTCGAAACCTGGCGAGCAAGCTACACCGCGATGCAGAGCGCCTCTCTTGCAGAGTCTGCCACTTGAGTTTATTAAACATCTCCGTAACGCTATCACGGTTACCAAATAACCCTGTGACGAAACGCGCTGCTCTTCTTTGGATCTTCTCTACCTCCTCCGTCAACCCGATCAGGTATGGATCCCACACTGATGAGCAATACTCAAGTATAGGTCGAACGAGTGTTTTGTAAGCCACCTCCTTTGTTGATGGACTACATTTTCTAAGCACTCTCCCAATGAATCTCAACCTGGTACCCGCCTTACCAACAATTAATTTTATATGGTCATTCCACTTCAAATCGTACCGCACGCATACTCCCAGATATTTTACAGAAGTAACTGCTACTAGTGTTTGTTCCGCTATCATATAATCATACAATAAAGGATCATTCTTTCTATGTATTCGCAATACATTAGATTTGTCTATGTTAAGGGGCAGTTGCCACTCCCTGCACCAAGTGCCTATCCACTGCAGATCTTCCTGCATTTCGCTACAATTTTCTAATGCTGCAACTTCTCTGTATACTACAGCATCATCCGCGAAAAGCCGCATGGAACTTCCGACACTATCTACTGGGTCATTTATATATATTGTGAAAAGCAATGGTCCCATAACACTCCCCTGTGGCCAGAGGTTACTTTAACGTCTGTAGACGTCTCTCCATTGATAACAACATGCTGTGTTCTGTTTGCTAAAAACTCTTCAATCCAGCCATACAGCTGGTCTGATATTCCGTAGGCTCTTACTTTGTTTATCAGGCGACAGTGCGGAACTGTATCGAACGCCTTCCGGAAGTCAAGAAAAATAGCATCTACCTGGGAGCCTGTATCTAATATTTTCTGGGTCTCATGAACAAATAAAGCGAGTTGGGTCTCACACGATCGCTGTTTCCGGAATCCATGTTGATTCCTACATAGTAGATTCTGGGTTTTCAAAAACGACATGATACTCGAGCAAAAAACATGTTCTAAAATTCTACAACAGATCGACGTCAGAGATATAGGTCTATAGTTTTGCGCATCTGCTGGACGACCCTTCTTGAAGACTGGGACTACCTGTGCTCTTTTCCAATCATTTGGAACCCTCCGTTCCTCTAGAGACTTCCGGTACACGGCTGTTAGAAGGGGGGCAAGTTCTTTCGCGCACTCTGTGTAGAATCGAATTGGTATCCCGTCAGGTCCAGTGGACTTTCCTCTGTTGAGTGATTCCAGTTGCTTTTCTATTCCTTGGACATTTATTTCGATGTCAGCCATTTTTTCGTTTGTGCGAGGATTTAGAGAAGGAACTGTAGTGCGGTCTTCCTCTGTGAAACAGCTTTGGAAAAAGGTGTTTAGTATTTCAGCTTTACGCGTGTCATCCTCTGTTTCAATGCCATCATCATCCCGGAGTGTCTGGATATGCTGTTTCGAGCCACTTACTGATTTAACGTAAGACCAGAACTTCCTAGGATTTTCTGTCAAGTCGTTAGGTTAGATATATTAGATATATTCAAGGGAAAGACAATCTGGTAGCTGATGGGTTATCTAGAAGCGCGGAGCTCTGTGATGACGCGGGAATTACAGCAACAGACCTAAGTGAAGTACGAATGTTTGCGTTGCACGAAGTGAAGGAAGAAATTGCATTAAAGAGAGTGATTAAGAACTTGAGACGTGAGCAGAATGCATATGACCAGCTGAAATTAGTGAAGAGCTATTTAGGAAATGCGAACTATCCTAAGGTTTCGCAATACTATTGTCTGCATAAAGGTATTCTGTTTAGAAGGAAAAATTTAGGAGTTTCAGAGTGGAAGCTGTGCTGTCCGTCAAAACATGTAGACTTACTAATCGACTATGTACACCTGAGGTATGGACACTACGGTGCAAAGAAGTGCATTGCAAAATTAAAAGAGAAGGTTGTGTTTGACAACATGTACCGCCGTGTTGCGAAGCGTCTAGCATCTTTTGTAGTGTGCCAGAAATTTCGTGCTGCTAACACCAGAATACAAGAGGATATGCATTCAGTAGAGCCAACTGAACCCTGGAATTGCTGGCTTGTGATTTGTTTGGCCCTCTTCCTGCTTCGAGAGGTGGGTGCACCCATGTTTTTGTTATTGTGGATGGATTAAGTAAATATGTTAAGCTATACCCAATTAAAAGAGCAAATGCAAAAACATTGGTGGAAAAGTTGAAAAAAGATTTCCTCGTGAACGTTGGCGTTCCGAAGAATTTGCTGTCAGACAATGGGCCTCAATTTCCTTCTGATAGATTTGAAGAATGTCTGGCTAAGGCCGGAGTGAAACATCTGAAAATATCTGCGTATTCCCCCAAGGAAATATGAGTGAACGTATTATGAGAGAATTGAATAGGCTTTGCAGGACTTATTGTGCTCGGAAACACTCAAGTTGGGCAGAGCACATTAAGTATTTTGAGAATGTAATTAACAACTTAAGTCATGATGCAACTGGTTTTGCGCCTTGCGAATTGATGTTTGGCCAAGAACCGCACAATGTGATTGCAGATATGGTAGAATTCCCTATTCTAACGCAAATATCCACAGACGAGAAGAAGTTAAAGGCTAGGGCAAATATAAGAAAAAGAGCATTGGAAAGGAAGAAGCGTCATGACGCAAAAGCTGTAGCAACCAGTTTTGAAATAGGTCAGTTAGTCCTTGCCAAAACCAAGAAAAAATCAAAGAAAATAAATGCAGGAACAAAGAAATTCATGTTCGTATACCAAGGACCTTTCAGGATCATAGGAAAACCACATGCCAACGCATATAGGCTAGAGTACCCTAAAAGTAAAGAGCTATTAGGTCTCAGGAACGTGATCGACCTAAAGAAGTTCATAGGTAGTGAATGAATTCTGTAGGGAGGAGGTTGTTCTGTAACATCGACACAGTGTGGCAGCTGTGCAGTCCCAGCTGTGTGAGATATCCTTTCCTTTTCAGATCTCACTCATTCTTCATCTTTCCTATCCACCAAATTTTCGACTCCTTCTTTGCAATACAAAAATTTTCCGTCATGGCTATCAAGCCATGAGTTCTGTAACCATTCTATCCACCGATTAGTGAAGAAAATACCTAATGTGACAAACCTAACATTGACATAACCAACAGAGAAGTATGATGTAATTAAGATACAATGTATTTGAGTAACAAGTATGTATAGAACCCTGGTGATATTATAGGTACAAAGTTGTTGTTTTATTGGAAATGGTCCCAGAATAATATTTTAAAAAGATGTACAAATTCGTGTACAAGCGGGATCTGAAGTGATAGTGAAACCTATTGTATGCTGTAGAGAGCTAACTAATTAATAGTAAAAGAGATTGCTTAGTCTTATGAAAAATATGCAGATGAGTTGTAAGAATGAACTCACCTTGTGTAGCAAGGAATGGCAGTGTAATAGAATTGAACAGTGTTTGTGGTTGAGACGTGAAGGACACGTCCTTGAAATATTTATAAGGTTGGAGCTGGCCGTTATTTGGTGTAGTATGTGACAGGACACACCTACAGGTATTGAGGTTATGAGTTGGAGGTGTGAATGCGACCATAGGTACCCTTATGTTAGATGAGACAGAGCAGCTCATGGTGTCCTATAGGTTTAAGGAATTTGGCATTACGCTCGGCCATAATTACGTAATGCACTTTAGTGGTAGGTCGAGAGAGACTACCTATGCTTTAAATGTTAATAGAGTGAGTGTTAAATAAGTACATACACTAGCAACATATTTGAGTAACATAATGGCCGACGTGAAACATTATTTATAGCTCAGCATAAATACACTTCGATGAAGTAAGTACATTATTGCTAATGTGGAACTGACACAGCAGCAGAGGACCAATAAGTGGATTTAGTAGTCAACTAAACGTAGTGTGTTTTGAACACTCAGAACTGTACTATTACCACAAGTTACTCACATGAACAAATAAGCTGAGAAGACAACTACTAATCAAGTATACTCATACTATCTCTAAGAATAAGGCAATCGAAGATGAGTCAGCTAAGTAAATAAAATACAGATTTGTCAAGAATGTACCGAGCATTGGTTCAGTGTTCCGGCCCAGAAATAATAAATTGAAATTAAATAGGATTCATGATTGTATGCCTTGAGCATAAATTTTCTCTAGTACGTGACTAACGGCGTTTTGAGCCATTTGTTTATAGATTTTATGACAGTTAAGTAACCGCGAGAGTAAAATTGAAAAAGTTCTGTTAACTTTGTTCCAGTAACATATTGAAAGGTAAAATGTATATATCCCCATTTCATTGTGACCCACCCTTAGATATTAAGTGAACAGAGTCTGAGGCACTCTTTTGGTTTGTTCAACAGGACAAACCAGATAATGGCAGCCTGGTAGCTGCGTGAAAGCGTGGAGTGACTTGGACACAACTCACAGTGACCCCTCCCCTTTCCCCATGTAATTTAGAGTGAACGTGAAGGACGCACACCATAGCAACTTCCCCTCCTCTACCCTTGTGAATGGAAGTGTAGAACGCCAGCCAAAGCGGCTACAACCACGTGTGTAAAAATGAAATTGTCATGATTTGTGAAATTTTCTTTCAGGTTTAGAAAAGACTGCTAAGATATAATCATCTGTTTATGTATCATGAATAACTGTGTTATTTTCTTTGAATTTCTGTATGTAAAAATGTATTTAATGGATTTTAGATTTTCATAGTTTTACATATTTTTATGTGTTTGTCTAAGGCAATATGTATGCCAAAGTGTTTCATTGATTTTGCTTAAATTTTGAGTGATAATGTTGCTTAGGAGGCAGTGAACATGCCAGCAATTTAAATAATTGAAGTAGGTAATCAGTTTTCTTTTAATATTTCTATATGTGTACATTTCAATTTTAATTTTTCATAGGGAGGTAAGCTGTATTCTTGCTCCCCTTTTTGCAATTATTTTTTTTCTTTAGTCATTTATATTAAAAAAAAAAATTAAGTAGAGGGTGATGTAGGGAAACAGCCTACTCACGCCTTATAAAATTCTCATCAGTCTTTCCATTGTATGCCAGCCTAGTCCGCTGTAACTAGCACTGACGTCATAAAAGTTGCGCAATACTTTAAAAATCAAGTAAATAACCTGAAACGTTTCTAGCATGTCAGGAGTAATACTAAATCAATATGTGTTAAATATCAGTTCAATAACTTTAACCATTTTCGAAATTTGGACGTTTTTCTGTAAAAATCATTGGCGCAACAGAAAAGAGCTAGAAAATAAAAAAAAATTACATTTAGATTCCTTTTTCATAATAATTTAGTAGAAATAGTATTTTGGATCTCACAAATTAAAATTTTAGTTGAAATTCATAATTTTCTGGTTTTTGTCTTAGAAATTAAGGAAGCAAGATAGATTAAATAGGCGAATAAATAAGGCTAGGATGTTTAAATTTAAGTAGAAGGGAGATCCGCTATAATCATAAAGATGTGAGAAGTTTCAATTGAATAACTATAAAACTATAGCGATAGCGTATCTCCAAAGGGCAAGTTCAGAGCTCGTCTACTGTGTGTAGTGTAATTAAATTAATTCTCTCGCCCAAAATAATTGACTTAGCCACGTTAGACTTTTATTATGATTACTTACCTGTGTGCTGAATGCACATTTATATTGAGAGCTACATCGGCCATCAGAAAAGGAAGCAATGATTTATTCGATAACTTAAAGTGGTGCATTACTAGCCCAGCGGCTAGTCGGAAGAGCCGATTTGATCAGGCGTTCCCTTAGTGTCCGCACCGCGGCTTTATATGTAAGAACGCTGCGAGAGGAAGCAAGGCCCCAGTTCTCTCCAGACGCTGAATAGCACACCATCTGTGCCGGGAGTCGCGTCGCGTCGGTATCATTGCTATAAACAGCCTCGGATGCCGTAATAAGTTACTCGGGATACGCGTAACCATGATATCGTTTTCGAGTGAAGTGTTAATTCTGGGATGACTTTAATGATCTATCTTCAGTTTGCGTATGTCGTATTTTCACGTGCCGCCGCGGGACAAACATTCTACCATTATTTAGCGTGGCGTTTGATGAACATTATCATCAAATTATGGCGAGCATTCACTTAAACATTTAATTTGGACAGTTATAGTTGCATCAGCGCATTAGATTCTGAACTGCTCTGTTAGTTGGATTGTGTGGATCCTTTTTGGTCTGTGACTTTCAGAATATAACGAACATTTTTTCAAAATCGTTTTTGATCATGAATCCCAGACAATCTCCTAATTCCTCAGAGCTATAAGCTGTAGCTATAAGTGTGTTTCTCAGATGAAGTGGGCACTAGGAATTCTAATTAGCCGGCCGAAGTGGCCGTGCGGTTAAAGGCGCTGCAGTCTGGAACCGCAAGACCGCTACGGTCGCAGGTTCGAATCCTGCCTCGGGCATGGATGTTTGTGATGTCCTTAGGTTAGTTAGGTTTAACTAGTTCTAAGTTCTAGGGGACTAATGACCTCAGCAGTTGAGTCCCATAGTGCTCAGAGCCATTTGAACCAATTCTAATTACATGCATCACGTTTTGCTAATCACTTTCTGGTTGCCAATATTGTAGTTAGAGTGCCAGTGTTGAGAACGGCAAAAGACAGCATAAATAATAGGAACATTTAAATAACAATAATTCTACCCGCCGCCCCACATATGGTTAATCGGCCGGGAAATGCATCTTTTCTACATTAAATATTAACAACAAATAAAACCACCCGGCGCCCCACAAACCATCCAACATGGAACGTGACATGACAGTTATAAGAGTGAATAATCACAACAAAAAGCTCCTAACATTGGAAGAAACTTTCACATACAAAGTGCCATTGCAATGGAAAAGAAGGTACTCGGCTACCAAATCCATATAAACAATAACTCTCCGATCATGCTAGCCACCAAAGCAATAACAGTCCGAAATGCAACCAGGATAAATCATTAATGAAAGTCCTTCCCATCTTATTTCCCACCCCCCACAAACACACACACACAAATTCATATTTAAATAAAAGAAAATAGATAAAGAAAGACAAAAAACACACTCTCATAAACTCATATAAAAAATTACACAGCAGAATACACACACACACACACAAAACAAATGAGAAACAAAATACAGACAAACACACAACAACAGTTGGCAACACTACACACCAAAAACACATATGATGATCACCAAATTGGAAGTGCAAGTTAAACATGCGGTGTGACAAATTTCGATGAAAGAACGCCAGAAATCGGCCAGTTGGAGTATGAAGACAAACAAATACATCTCCAGGACCACATACAGGTGTTAACAGCGCTGGAAATCGTAAGTAACACCGAACTATACGTTGAAAATACGGAACTTGTGTTACAAAAGTTGCTCTTAACCTAAAAAGCAAGAGAAAAACACTACAAAATGTAATTTAGCAGCATATTATATATATACCACATAATACGTGTATCTTATGTATAAAAGGAAACATGACTTCAGGCCCTGATGATGCTTCCCAAATAAAAGAAGCGAAACGCGTATCGCAATAAACAAACTCAAATCATTTATTTGCATAGACAGTGCATACCTCTACAACTGTAGTTTGGATGTATGCGGACTACACTTTCATAATGCAGCCTCATGGAGAAGAGAAACTGGAGTTCCTTCACTTCCTCAACTGTATTCATTATAAAGTTCGATTCAGCATGGAAATAGAGGAAAAAGGTTTTGGAAAGAATGATGGCTGTCTGGAGCATTCAGTTTATCGTTAGCCCATTCGTACTGATTTGGATTTGCAAGCGCCAAGTAGTCATTACCCATTGCAAACTATGAGCGTGCCCAAAACACCAGTACACAGTGCTCACACTGTCTCAGGTCCAGACCGCTTGCCTGCAGAGATCACCCAACTGAAGGCAGTGTTTAAAAAAAATGGATATTCCCTAGCCTATCCTAACCTAACCTAACCTGGAGAAAGTGTTTAGAAACAATGGATATTCCACCCAGCAGATTAACAGGGCATTGCAAGCTTAAATCAAGGAGAAAGAAGTGGATAAAGAGGAGAACACGCCGGCAAAACCTTCAGTTTTTCTTCATTTTTGTGGACAACACTCCGTTTAAAATAGGAAAACTCCTGTGTAACTTTCAACTGAAAGTGAATTTCCCGCCCGCCATCTATGATTGCAGATCTCTTGGGACCGGTGAGGTACGACTTGTCATTGCGGAAGGGCGGAATTTACGAAATACCTTATCGATGTGGTATGGCTTACATAGGACAGATCACGCGCACTGTGAAAGAACGCTCCACTGAGCGTCAAAGCTGCACTCGCCATTTGCTGCCAAGCAAGTCCGCTATTGCCGATCACTGCATTCCCATTGGACATTCAATGCAGTGTGACAGAACTGTGATTATGGACGCAATGATATCTTTTTTGGGACTCCATTATTAAAGAATCCAGGGAAATACGCCTGGCGGAAAATCTGACGAAACGTGATAGCGGCTACCAGTTGGACAGTGCGTGGAACCCCATCATTTCCGCGATTTGTTCTGATGAAAGACGACAGAGTCCGTCAACCACCGCGGCGAGCTGTAGCACAGTTGTTGTTGTTGTTGTGGTCTTCAGTCCTGAGACTGGTTTGATGCAGCTCTCCATGCTACTCTATCCTGTGCAAGCTTCTTCATCTCCCAGTACCTACTGCAGCCTACATCCTTCTGAATCTGCTTAGTGTATTCATCTCTTGGTCTCCCTCTACGATTTTTACCCTCCACGCTGCCCTCCAATACTAAATTGGTGATCCCTTGATGCCTCAGAACATGTCCTACCAACCGATCCCTTCTTCTGGTCAAGTTGTGCCACAAACTTCTCTTCTCCCCAATCCTATTCAACACCTCCTCATTAGTTACGTGATCTACCCATCTAATCTTCAGCATTCTTCTGTAGCACCACATTTCGAAAGCTTCTATTCTCTTCTTGTCCAAACTACTTATCGTCCATGTTTCACTTCCATACATGGCTACACTCCATACAAATACTTTCAGAAATGACTTCCTGACACTTAAATCTATACTCGATGTTAACAAATTTCTCTTCTTCAGAAACGCTTTCCTTGCCATTGCCAGTCTACATTTTATATCCTCTCTACTTCGACCATCATCAGTTATTTTGCTCCCCAAATAGCAAAACTCCTTTACTACATTAAGTGTCTCATTTCCTAATCTAATTCCCTCAGCATCACCCGACTTAATTCGACTACATTCCATTATCCTCGTTTTGCTTTTGTTGATGTTCATCTTATATCCTCCTTTCAAGACGCTATCCATTCCATTCAACTGCTCTTCCAAGTCCTTTGCTGTCTCTGACAGAATTACAATGTCATCGGCGAACCTCAAATTTTTTATTTCCTCTCGATGGATTTTAATACCTACTCCGAATTTTTCTTTTGTTTCCTTTACTGCTTGTTCAATATACAGATTGAATAACATCGGGGAGAGGCTACAACCCTGTCTTACTCCCTTCCCAACCACTGCTTCCCTTTCATGTCCCTCGACTCTTATAACTGCCATCTGGTTTCTGTACAAATTGTAAATAGCCTTTCGCTCCCTGTATTTTACCCCTGCCACCTTTAGAATTTGAAAGAGAGTATTCCAGTCAACATTGTCAAAAGCTTTCTCTAAGTCTACAAAAGCTAGAAACGTAGGTTTGGCTTTCCTTAATCTTTCTTCTAAGATAAGTCGTAAGGTCAGTATTGTCTCACGTGTTCCAGTATTTCTACGGAATCCAAACTGATCTTCCCCGAGATTAGCTTCTACTAGTTTTTCCATTCGTCTGTAAAGAATTCGTGTTAGTATTTTGCAGCTGTGGCTTATTAAACTGATTGTTCGGTAATTTTCACATATGTCAACACCTGCTTTCTTTGGGATTGGAATTATTGTATTCTTCTTGAAGTGTGAGGGTATTTCGCCTGTTTCATACATCTTGCTCACCAAATGGTAGAGTATTCTCAGGACTGGCTCTCCCAAGGCCGTCAGTAGTTCCAATGGAATGTTGTCTACTCCTGGGGCCTTGTTTTGACTCAGGTCTTTCAGTGCTCTGTCAAACTCTTCACGCAGTATCTTATCTCCCATTTCATCTTCATCTACATCGTCTTCCATTTCCATAATATTGTCCTCAAGTACATCGCCCTTGTATAGACCCTCTGTATACTCCTTCCACCTTTCTGCTTTCCCTTCTTTGCTTAGAACTGGGTTTCCATCTGAGCTCTTGATGTTCATACAAGTGGTTCTCTTTTCTCCAAATGTCTCTTTAATTTTCCTGTAGGCAGTATCTATCTTACCCCTAGTGAGCACAGAGGACAGCTGAATTCCGCGGTTCCACCAGCGAGGGCACTGTCACCACGAAGTGTGCTCCGTTTGTCACCTTGATTTTGACGCATGCTCTTAATACTCGCAGCGTGATATCTAGGGTGGAACGGAGCACTTCTTCGTCAGTCTTCGATGGCTCACCTGAATATGACTGGCATGTGCCCAGTCTAAATATCGTGCAATGAATTAGACGACGACCGACTGCAAGCCCGAGATTTGTCTGTTTTACATTCGGTTGTATCCCATCACATTCCATCAGTTCTCATCACCTTTCGGTTGCATCCCTCACATTCCATCGTTCTCATCACCCTGTTGCGCCAATATGATTCTACAGGGTCGAGAAAAATTGTGTCACGAAATTTTAATCGTGGATAGCTGATGCCGATAGAAACCAAAATTACTAATGTTGTGTAGGTCGACAACGCACTATTTTTAAACTGCGGAAACTTGGCGCCACGAGCTTCGATTGGCCGCGAGATTGCCCTGTTGCCTGATGCTCTGGACAAAGCATAACCGCGAATGCTCTGCCTGCCGGAGATCGCGATGTATCCACGGCGGCCCAGAAGCTCGGTGGCAGCGCGCCAGCCCTCCACTCTGCGACCTGGAGGCGAATCAGCCAGATTCCCGCCACATCCATTGTAGTTTCGTGATCAGACGTACCGGGGACAAACCTGTCAACAGCTGTTATTTCGCGTACAGAAAGCTTCCACAAATTGTGTCGGCCCTGAAAAGGGCCTTTTTTGTAGCTAGGACATGGTTTACTTAAAGTAAGTGCTCGAATTGTCGACCGTCTAACGCGACATAAGCTTGTTAACGTCGAACGGTGTTTTGCCGAAGTCTTTCAAAGATTCCTGGCATTGCCCTGATGTGATTGACGGCATGTTGAAAGCGATCCATTAATTCCTCTTCGTTTCTAGATAGTTCGCGTCTGGTTGGGTGAAGAATCCACACAGGAGAAAGTCCGGTGGCGTGAGGTCTGGTGATCGCGTCGGCCATGTCCTAGTAACACCTGTGCCAATTACCCGGTCGTCGAAGAGGTCATTTAAATATCCGCGCACAACACGACTGTTATGTGCGGACGCCCCGTCATGCTGTAACCACATGCGTAGCTGTATGTCCAGGGGAACTTCTTCCAGCAGGCTGGGTAGAGTTTCTAGCGAAAAGTGAAGATAATTTGCCCCGGAAAGTTGAGGAGGTAGACAGACAGGCCCAGTCAGATGGTCACTCACCATGCCTGCCCAAATGGTGAGCGAAAATCGTTCATGGTGTCCGTGGACGTACGTGACGTGAGGATTTCCCGTGGCCCAGTAATGAACGTTTAGAGTGTTGTAAAGACCATCCCGATGGAAGGTGCACTCGTCGGTAAACAAAACAATGGCGGGAAAGTCGGGATCTCGTGCAACATGTTGCAGAAACCACCGGCAAAACCCTAGACTGTGTTCATAGTCCGTCACAGGATTAAGGACTTGGACAGAGTGGAAACTAAATGGATGCTGGCCGTCATCCCTCAAAACCTCCCCGAGTAACCGACGAGTGACCCCCATGTCGTGCCCAACCGCTCGAGTACTTGTCGCAGCTGCTTCTGCGAAGCGTTCGAGAAGAGTTGAAAGGTCTCTGTTGGATTCCTTTCATGTTTAATTTCTCAAATTTGTTGTCTTTTATGGAATAAATTCCTCTTCTAAATTTACTGTGGCGTTTCTGACTATCTGGGAGGAGACTGAGTAGTGGAACGTGTTACTTTTACACATAAACAAGAACGATGTGTCACACTACTACACTTTAAAGCACAGTTTATACGTAATTCTTATATGTAATTCATGTCACACAGTCTCATACGGAACCTACATCCGCTTTCTGTTATATGCAGTATATGATAAGATACTGTCATCCCCCTTCCCTTCTGTGTGAGAGGATGAATGATCAAATGTGTTTGTAGTTGCATGCTTGAGGGTAGCAGACAAGGCTGTCTGCTAGAGAACAGTAGGAACAACGTCGGAACAGGTAGCTACGGTTCCTAAAAGCAGAGAGGTTTCTATTCTTAGTATGGTCCGGTCCGTCCCTTGTCATGTTGGTATAGGAAGCTGCCCCTCTGGCCCCTTCCGTTTGTCTTTGTGAGCCACCCTCAGGGAGCACGCTCGGTGGTAGGCAGTTGGAGAGTTGCAGTCTAGCGGTAGGCAGTTGCAGTCTGGCGGTAGCGAGCGTCTGAAATGGTAAGATCTCCGGCTAAGCGCGTGTCTGCTAAGTCCATAGGACAATGGATTTGTTAAGTTCAGCTTAACTGAGAATTTAATCACTTTTATTTCGGGTTTAGCTCTAAGATATCTAAGGTTATCTTAAATTGCAGCGTAGTGTAATTCTCATGTGAGGTTCATATTATTTTCCGGGAGTTGCTTTGTTACTACTTTGTGAGTAAAGTGGAACCACGTGTTGGTCAGTAACTCTAACTAAGATCAATCTTAAATGCGAATGCTTGTGTGATTATAACGTCTCGTCTTGACAATATTTTTCAATATAGCAACTTTTCTTTATGTTCAACCCACGTGGCGCGTACTTTGTGAGACCAGTACCACGTGCTTATATAACTGTTTGACCCGTCAGGTTAACAGTAAGACGTTAGTAACCAGTTCGAGGTTTTTCTTTTGTAATTTGCTTTTCGATCGAATTTATTTTAATTATCAGAATTATTGTGGAGTTATACGCTTTGTGTAAACCAAGTTGACCACGTGAAGCATGTGGTGTAATAATCAAAGTAGCCCTCAGCTATTCTTTTCGCAAAGATTTCACAAAGAGTTAATATGAATTTAGTATACCAGTGTGTGGTAATTACATGACGGACAGGATTGTGCTACGAACTTAATTTCTTTGAGCGAAAACTGAATCTGTTGGTTGTGATTAATTTCTTCTTGTTTATGTTTCAATGTTCTTTGTGTGTTATTTTATGAATGCAGTGTTGTATCCAGTCTCCCAATCTTGGCCCCATATTTTATGTGTTCTGTAAGATTCCAATCTCACATTTTCACAATCGTAAATAAGGCACCAGCTCAGTTATAACTCACGGATAATATGCTGAAATTTCAATGAACAATCTTTAAAATAAATTTGCAAATATAAACTGAATTCTTTCTTTTTATTTAAAATTCTCCTTTTTATATATAGATATATTACAGAGTGTCTTCAAATGGAGCATCGCATCGTGTTCGTCTCCCACCATCACCATGATACCCTGGTAACGAGCCTGTTTCGCCAAGTAGACGATGAATTGCTGTAAACGTTTGCGGGTGCAGGTGGCGCCCTGCTGCGTACCGTTCCTCACTCAACCGTCTAGCTTCATGCGCATTACCGTCGACTAGCCCATAAACAAAAACCAGATCTCGCTGTTCTTCAAACGAATACTGCATGACTAATTCGCAGGTGACGAGCGTGTGCTCCGAAGCGAAGCTTACGTGTGAATGCCTCTGACGTGAGGTGGAGACAAACAGCAAAACAGCCTATCACGTTGGGGCAGTGACGGGGCGGGAGACGTTTGTATGTGTGAACCGACAACCATAGAGCTGCCCGTCAACAGGGCAATCCCAAGCCCAATCGGAGCACGTAACGCCAAGTTTCCGTAGTTTAAAAATTGTGCATTGTCGACCTACACAACATTAGTAATTTTGGTTCATACTGGCATCAGCTTCCACGGTTAAAATTTCGTGACACATTTTTCTCTACCTTGCATATGTGTTGTTTAAGAGTGAACAGCTAGCTGAACGTCCTGCACACTTTGTTACTCCCAACGAGTTCACATTCGATGTTGATGGTGCGAACCTTTGTGATCACTGTGGTACACCTTTTTTCACTCAGTGTTCGTTGTGCAAGTTAATGATTTCGTTTTGAACATTACTTGAATGCCGACGATGTTCATCTTCCAGAAGGTTGATCTCTGGACCTCCAGGAAATTCATTTCCTGTCGCCCTCCTGATGGAAATGGTGAGTCATTAGCAGCTAATATTTTTCCAGTCATAATTGTTAACACAACAGTTTCAGATGAACCATATCAAAGACTGAACTTGCTACCTTACACTCAAGGGATTCATTGTGAGTCTCTGTGAGGCACACAGTTTTGTGAGGAATGACTGACTTAATACATACTCATTCTGTACATGCCCTACGATTTCCCAAATTCTACGACTTTCTCACTGTTTCAACCTCTCATCTGTTGCAAAAGGTCAGACGTAATGTCCACAGAGAGACACCGAAAGTGCTAGAAAGCTATAACCCATTATTTGTTTTAAAGTTGCCACTGAATATGGATGATTACTTGTCTCTCTCTCTCTCTCTCTCTTTTTTTAAAATCAGCCTAGTTACAATGATGCAAGCTACAGGAGCCGTCGCTTGTGGCGCCAGTAGCTGAGAGACAGCTGCAGGATTTGTACACAGGATGTATCACAGTTAGCAGCGGTCGCTTCGGGCGCCACGCTGGCAGGGGCGCTGGAGGTGCTTTAATAAGAAAATTGACGCTGGTGCAAGTGTGTGGGCAGAACGGGGAGATGGAGGGTGGAGGCTCCAAATAATAATATGTTTGCGTGCAAAAGTGTTCCCGAAACGACTCAGAGTGTAACCAGTTAAATTTGTCGCCTGGTATGTATTAAAATGCATATTTTACCTTCGAAGCAGCCAACTGAACATGGCCCATAAGGGCTGAAACTGGTGATCGACTATATTAAATCGTAACTGTCACGGAAGTAAATAATCGGTTATAACTCGTCTCTTGGCATTAAGAGAGATTATCCCTCCATGGTAGCGCTGTAGTTGACGATACACTCTCCTCCCACTGTTTGTTTTCTTTTTCCTCTCACTTTTCTTTCACTCCAACCCATCAAGCACTCCCCCCAACTCCCTCCCGGAAGCCGTGAGACCAGTATTAGCCGCCCCAAAATCCGCACGGCGCCTCGGCCGGGGGCAGCCTGCGGGCGCCGTGATTTAGTGCGGCCGTTAATTCGCGGGAAATCCCCCGGCCGGGCCGCTGGCCGCGCCGGGGAGTCCCCGCAGCGACAAAGTGGTCGCCTGCAGCGCCGCCGCACCGTGCGGCGCCTCCGCTTACTAAATAATAACACGGCGCCTTATATCACGGGCACCGCTAAGCCGGCCGGCAAATGCCGCTCGTAATTAGAGCGCGCCCTGAGTCACGCTAACTCACCGGCACCAGCCCCTGTCGCTATGACAACGGCGGCGTCTTCCCTGCGCGGTGCCGACGTGCCGCGAATTAGAGCGGCCGCCCCCACGTCACCCCTCCGGTGCGGTTAGCCGGGGCGCACGTTCGCTTAAGGCTTTCATTTGCTCGTGCGGGGAGCCAGAGAGAGGTTGCAGAGAGGATGGGTTTAATTTGCGACGCCCGTGATTAATGGATTAGGCTCGTTTCTTCGGCGACGCGAGTGGGGGAGGGCGGAGGGACTGCGGGTTGATTCCAGCCGCGGATTCCACCTGCAGCGGCGTCACAGGGCGATTACCGCCGGGCTGGAGCTGCTGACGACGAGGACACGCGAGCGTCCCTGCTGCGAGCTGCGACCTGCAATTACGCTGCCGCACAGTAACGAACACACCGTTTGTCTTCAGAAGGTACAGTGGAAGCCTCTAAATTACTGTCCGACTGGTGAAGTTAACAATCGAATGAAGCGACCATACACTTTAAATAATGTATGAATACATAGTCTCGCTGCGTTCCTTCTGGGAGCGTTTATCACCTGGCCCCACGGACGTGAAAAACTGGAATAATTCTTACAAGGGAACCTCCCCATCGCACCCCCCCCCCCCTCAGATTTAGTTACAAGTTGGCACAGTGGATGGGCCTTGAAAAACTGAACACAGATCAATCGAGAAAACAGGACGAAGTTGTGTGGATCTATGAAAAAAATAAGCAAAATATACAAACTGAATTGTCCATGCGCAAGATAGGCAACATGAAGGGGAATCTGAGCTCAGGAGCGTCGTGGTCCCGTGGTTACAGTAAGCAGCTGCGGAACGGGAGATCCATGGTTCAAGTAGTCCCTCGAGTGAAAAGTTAAATTTTTTATTTTCATACAGTTATTATCTGCCATGTGACGCACATGCCGTCAACAGTGTCGTATAGAATATATCAGACGTGTTTTCCTGTGGAGGAATCGGTTGACCTATGACCTTGCGATCAAATGTTTTCGGTTCCCATTGGAGAGGCACGTCCTTTCGTCTACTAATCGCGCGGTTTTGCGGTGCGGTCGCAAAACACAGACATTAAACTTATTACAGTGAACAGAGACGTCAATGAACGAACGGACAGATCATAACATTGCGAAAATAAAATAAACTTTTCAGTCGAGGGAAGACTTGAACCAAGGACCTACGTCGCCCAAATAGTACGCACTGTGGTGCAACGCCGGACGCAACGCGAGAGGAGCCTACGCTTACGAGATCCGGAAAAATCAGCCGTGGCAGAACATGCTTCAGAAAATCGACACGAAACATCTGTCATAGTGAGGAGGAATAGATTTCCGGATAGCGTCATAAAAGAAGCGGTAGAAGTAAAAATATCTGAAAACACCGTTCAACAAGGACGACGATTTGAAATTCAGCAGAGCCTTCGACGCCAGGCGGGGTAGCCGTGCGGTCCAGGCGCTTCAGTCTGGAACATCGCGACCGCTACGGTCGCAGGTTCGAATCCTGCCTCGGGCATGGATGTGCGTGATGTCCTTAGGTTAGTTAGGTTTAAGTAGTTCTAAGTTCTAGGAGACTGATGACCTAAGATGTTAAGTCCCATTGTGCTCAAAGCCATTTGAACCATTTTTTTTGGGGGGGGGGAGGTGTCTTGTCACGGTTCGCGCGGCTCCTCCCACCGGAGGTTCGAGTCCTCCCTCGGGCATGGGTGTGAAATTTGCAAATTTACAGCCAGCGACCTGGCGATCGCGAGGGCGAAGCGGGTGGAACCGACGCAGTACGTTAACAATACAACAGTTCTCATAATGAGATTTTCACTCTGCAGCGGAGTGTGCGCTGATAAGAAACTTCGTGGCAGATTAAAACTGTGTGCAGGACCGTGACTCGAACTCGGGACCTTTGCCTTTCGCGGGCAAGTGGTATACCATATGAGCTACCCAAGCATGGATCACGACCCGTCCCCGAAGCTCTAATTCTGCCAGTACCTCGTCTCCTACCTTCCTAACTTCACAGAATCTCTTCTGCGAACGTTGCAGAACTAGCACTCCTGAAAGAAAGGATACTGCAAGGACATGGCTTAGCCACAGCCTGGGGATGTTTCAATCTGGGAACGTCCTAACGTACTAACGAGAATGTATGTCCTACTGGAATGTGCTATTATGAAGTCTGACTGATTAGTCGTACAACAAAATTTAAGATCAACTCTCGACATAAACGGTATAACGGCTTTATTATTGCATTTACTCTCCTCTGCGTAACAGTTCTCGCTCCATACAAGATGTTGTGCCCTATGCAACTGATAATCATTTTGGCATGATTTTAATTTTGTTGTATCCCAGTATAGCGATAACAAATTATTGATGTGCCTGTGGACATGCTATCGTTGTGGGACTAGGATTCCAGTAGAATATGCGATTCTTTTTAGTACGAACACGTCCAGCTGCGAGTTACAGGTTCAGAAACGCATTTTGCCTGCTGAGCTGAGAGAGCGAGCGAGTTGAGGCCTGTCCCTGTGACGTATGCGGCGCGGCCCGTCATTGTCGTGGGCCTCGAGAGAGCACCAGTGACGTCACAGCCAGCAGCGCGGCTATTTAACAGCGAGGCCCCGGCGACTCGGCAGTTATTGGCCACCTGACAATGAGCGAGCAGAGCTCGCTCGAAAGCTTACGGGATTTTAACAACCTGGCGTGGCTGGAAGCCCCAGAAGATTTTATTACTTTAAATAACATTCACTAAACCTGTCGTCGAAATGAATTAAATACACCGAGATTCAATCAATGAATAGATAGGCATGAGATCAGTCAAGCAGAATTACAGTGTTATTGTTTTGAAATCCTTCAGTTTCTCCCATTGTGACGTTAAAGTTCGAAATTTGGTTCGAAGATGTCTACAACCTTTTTTTATAGGATGTGGCCCCTCCACACCCACACCAACGTGGTGACCAAACCAAAAGTTCTACTGTCACCTCCGTATAACATGTTAGTTTTTGAATCAGGAGTCACAGGATGTGGGCTGTGAAGTTATCCATGCGTCTGGGTAAGATTACTCATTAACATGGTCCATCAGGAGATAGAGAGTGGACGAAAGCGATCGAAGGGTAGCGGTTGTAAGGGCAGAGGATAAAAAGTGCTAAGGCAAGAACCAAGGGAAAAATCCTCTGCGACAGTAGGACGGGTAGTAAGGGCAGTAGCGGCTTGCTATCGGCGACAGTGCATGCAAGGTGTGGTTATGTTAGTGCGAGGTATCGTGCATCGTTACCTTTGTCGTTGCGGAAGCTCGCTGTGGGGCTTGCTGCAGTTTCTGCGTCCCTGCAACAGTTCAAGGTCGTCATACATTAGGGGGCGATCGGTCATAGATCGGCTCACAGACAGTGTAGGGGGTGTGTGTGGCTGGTTTGCGTGTGTACAGTGCGGTTTCCCTGCGGTTGCCTGTTTTTCGGCTGGTCGAACATCTGGGGTTACCATAGTAGCTGTGTTGCAGGGGCTCGCCAGTACTGTCATGTTAGCGTTCTATGGACCATAGATGTTTAGTTCCTAGCCAGTAATTTCTTTGGTCTGTTCTGCTTCCATCTATGGTTGTGGTCGTAGTTACCCAGAGAAAGGATAAACGGGTTGCGCCAGTGTCTCGTGTTATTGTACAGTCGTGTGGAGAGTTTTTGGAATACCTGCAAGATGGTATCTAGCCGTTATTCATGCTGAAGGTCCGCGATGCGTGTGTAGCGTGGAGCGTTGCTTATGATTTTGAGTACTTTGTTCTGTAGGAGCTGCAGACGGCGCAGCGAGTGGGCGCAGCGTATCGCCAGACAGGGGCTGCGTACGTCATCAGGGGTCGAATAAGTGTCATGTACATGGACCTAGACACCCTCCTATTCAGAATGCTACGCCTGTTAAGCTGGGGTAGAGTTGTTTGAGCCTCGCGTTTGCTTTGTTGGTCACGTGTTGAATGTGGTCCCCCCAGAGTAGTTTACTGTCCCGCCAGACACCGAGGTATTTGACCTTCTCGCGGAAACGTATTGGGCGTGTGTGTAGTGTTATTGGGTGCAGTGCTGATGTTTGCGCAGTTGCTTCGGTCTTCTAGTGAACAGAGTGGCTTCGCACTTGTCGACGTTTACTCTAACACGCCATTTCACCAGCCAAGGTTCAGCCGTTCTGAGTGCAGTCTGTAGTCGCGAGTTAATGTTAGACGGCTTCCAATCTTGCGCGAGGATGGCGGTGTCATCCGCGTATATTGCCACCGTCGTGTTGTGTGTAGCTGGGAGGTCGTTAATGTGAGGTGAAACAGTAAGGGCCCTAAGATGCTTCCTTGGTGTACTCCTGCCTGGATACCATGTCGTGTCGATTGTTTGCCGTGCACGTCGGTGTTGAAATTCCTGTCCGTGAGATATGAGTGTATGAGACGTATGAGCCCGTCGGGGAACCCTGCGTCGCTAAGTTTGCGTATTAGGCCGTTGTGCTATAGACGATCGAAAGCCTTTTCGATGTCCAGGAGCACCACCCCAGTTGCCTGGTTTGTGTTGTATCCGTGTGTTATGTATTCAACGACGCGGGGGAGTTGTTGTGTTGTTGAGTGGTGATTCCTGAAACCGAATTGCTCCGGTCTCAGCGTGTCGTTTGTGATACAGTGCCTGGTGAGTCGTTTTAATATTACCTTCTCAACGATCTTGCTGAGCGCGCTCAGCAGACTGATGGGTCGGTAATTTTGTGGGAGGGAATGGTCTTTCCTCGGCTTCCTGAACATCAGGACGTTGGCCGTCTTCCAAAAGGCGGGGAAGTGTTGGTGCTTGAGTATGGCATTCGTGATGTGTGTTAGGTAGTCTACAGCTTTGTCCGTGAACTCCTGGAGGCCACGGTTTTGAATGCCATCGTGACCAGGGGCCTTCCTAGCGGTGGTATGCATGATGGCCCATTTGACTTCAGCTGAACTAGCCTGTCGGATGATGTTGCGCGCTGGTTGGGCCAAGATGCGTGTGACCTCCTGGTCCGTAGCAAGTGCGAACTCTGGGTCTGAGGGATCCAGGTTCGGTGTGAATGACGCTGCGAGTGTGAGGGCCATCAGTTCCGCTTTTTCTTCGGCAGAAAATGCTGGTCCGTCGGGCCCTTGTAACGTGGGGGTGTACGGTTTCTCCCTGGTGAAGTGTCGGGCTAGCTGCCACACGCTAGGTCGCGTGGTGTCCAGCCCTTAGAGTTTCTGGTCCCACTGTTGTGTCTTAAATGTTTGTATTTTTTCCCGGATTATACCCTGGAGCCTGTTGATGTACTGTTTGAAATGCTGGCGCCTGGTACGCTGCCAATGTCCCTTGAGGCGGTTCATCATTGAGATTAGGCCCAGGATTTCCTGGGGCAGGGCAGCACTGTGTTGTTGTGGTGTGCGGATTGGTATGGTGTCGCCTATTGCGTCCTGGACGGCGCCGGTGAGGGTTTCAACTGCCTCGTCAATTTGGGCTGTCTCGTTAATCGCGTGGGTGGGTGGGATGCGACTGTCAAGCGTGTCCTTGAACTGGGTCCAATTCAGGCGCCTGTAGTCTAACATCCTGCGTTGTTCCATGTGCTGCAGTGTTTCTTCAATGTACAGTGTAACGGGTTGGTGATTTGAGGGCAGATCGTTTTCAACGGGAACGTTGAGTGTCGTTGTTATGCCCTTGATGAGGCCATGTCTAACACGTCTGGCCTGTGTCCCCTCCGGTAGGGAATGTGCGTCGGTTCGGTCGGCGCTAGTGTGATGTAGTTTCGTCCTAGTGCGTGTTCGTATAGTTTCTTGCCGTTGGAGTTTCGTATTCGTGAGTTCCAGTACGGGTGTTTTGCGTTAAAATCTCCAGCGGCTATTACGCGCGGTGATATGTTGAGTATTGTGCTGATGTCGCGTGTTTTAATGTTTTTAGGGCTGTTGTATACGGACACCAGTGTAGTGTAGGCTCCGTTGAACATGACCCTGACGGCGGTTGCCTCTAGTTTTTCAAGTTCAGGGAGCACTACGTTTGTGTGTTCTATGTCTTTGTGTATGATGATGGCTGTTCCGCCGTGACCGGAGCCGTCCGGTCGGTCGGTACGATAGACGCAGTAGCCGGTGAAGTTTAGTTGGTTGCGTGGTTTGAGCTTAGTTTCGCTCAGTAGTGCGGTAAGGATACCCTTACGCTCCATGAGCGCGGCAAATTCCGCCCTTTTGTTGTTGATCCCTTCTGCATTCCAGAACAGCATCTGAGTCAGTGTCTGGTTGTTTGCGATGGGGGCGGGGTGTGGCGTGTTATCCATGTATGGGTGTAAACAGTGTGTTGAGAGCTGTTTGTATGGCGGCCCAGTACTGCCCAGGTTGGGCAGTCAAGAGCCGTACGACGAGTGTGGTGACGGCCGCCACGAACTTGTTAAGGATCTGAGCGGTCGTGTGATGGGGGAATATTGTTCCCAATAAACCCTCAAGTGTTGTGTTGGTGTTGTGTGTGTCGGCCTGTGGCTCGGTTGTGGTGTTGGCGGCCGCTGGTGCGGGTGTTGGCGTTATGGTGCTTTCAGGAGCTTTATTAGGTGTGGGTGGACACGACAATTATGCTTTTTCTGAAAAGAAAAGGCTAACAAGAAGGTCCTACAGAAGAGGGGGAATCCCCTACGGCCTAGCGTGCGCCGTTGGTGCAGCGGCGTGGCACAGACCTTCCCCTGTAGTGGTGAAAAGGCGCGAAGCCGTGAGGCATGACCACTCAGGCTGGGAGACGCTTGGGGCAGCAGCGCGTCGACACATGCAAAGGAAATGACCAGAGCTCAAAAGTTCGTGTGAGGTGAAAGGTGTCTTACTGTCTTCACATTGACACCAATTTTCACAAAAATTTCTCTCAACGTTACCGTGGAAGTGTCACGCCAAGGGAAGGGCGCCACACTACCCCTTACCCATGCGGCTTTTCGCGGATGATGCTGTAGTATACAGAGAAGTTGCAGCATTAGAAAATTGCAGCGACATGCAGGAAGATCTGCAGCGGATAGGCACTTGGTGCAGGGAGTGGCAACAGACCCTTAACATAGACAAATCTAATGTATTGCGAATACATAGAAAGAAGGATCCGTTATTGCATGATTATCTGAAAGCGGAACAAACACTGGTAGCAGTTACTTCTGTAAAATATCTGGGAGTATGCGTACGGAACTATTTGCACAGGAATGATCATATAAAATTAATTGTTGGCAAGACGGGTGGCACGTTGAGATTCATTGGGAGAATCCTTAGAAAATGTAGCCCATCAACAAAGGAGGTGGCTTACAAAACACTCGTTCGACCTATACTTGTATATTGCTCATCAGTGTGTGATCCGTACCAGGTCGGGTTGACAGAGGAGATAGAGAAGATCCATAGAAGAGCGGCGCGTTTCGTCACAGGGTTATTTGGTAACCGTGATAGCGTTACGGAGATGTTTAATAAACTCAAGTGGCAGACTCTGCAAGAGAGGCGCTCTGCATCGCGGTGTGGCTTGCTGTCCAGGTTTCGAGATCGTGCGTTTCTGGATGAGGTATGGAATATATTGCTTCCCCCTACTTATACCTCCTGAGGAGATGACGAATGTAAAATTAGAGAGATTCGAGCGCGCACGGAGGTTTTCCGGCAGTCGTTCTTCCCGCGAACCATACGCGACTGGAACAGGAAAGGGAGGTAATGACAGTGGCACGTCAAGTGCCCTCCACCACACACCGTTGGTTGGGTTGCGGAGTATAAATGTAGATGTAGACGTGTAGATGTCTCACCCCGTCTCTTGACGCCTTTCTGTCAAAGGTCAGAAACACGAGACGCAGCACTGAAATCACGCGGTTTTCTTACGGGTCCGTAGAGAACGGTTGAATCTTCCGTCAGCAGTGTCATCAGGGTCAAAGTTGTCACACACATCGCCCCAACGGAGGGATGGTTTCATTCAAGCCCTTTGTTACGTCTCCTGAGGCCTTTTCATGTAGATTCTAAGCAGTGTCGTGTCCGAAATATTTTACTAGCCACCCGTAACAAAACCGCGTGATTTCATTGCGAGGTAACACGGTTCTGGCCTATATTGGAGATGCGACGAGCTATGGGTTGAGGCTGTTCTGGATTCTGTGGCGTATGTGACAAGAGACGGCGTGAGATGTGGTCCCCTTTAGTTCCGTCAACACTGAAGCCGCGTGAGGCCACAATGGCACAAGGATGGAGAAAAACAGCACAGTTCCTGCTGAACGCACTCCTGTCAGATGAGATCCGAGGAACAGATACAACAACACAGTACAGACTAAGAGACGAATTAAACAGGGAGTACACAACTGAAGATACTGCCTAGGGACTCGCGCGAGTGGAGGTCATTTTAGTAATAGCCGCACTAAAGAGCGACATAGCTCCAGGCCCAGACGAGATAGACGCAGGAACAGTACGACAGGTTGCACCGCTAATAATACCACATTTAATACAGTTATAAATTGACGATCTGCAGCTGGTAATGTACCTGAGTCATGGAAGACACCCAGCACTGTAATAGTTAAATAGATCAGCTGATAAAGACCCTTCAGAACGGAAACCCTTGAGACCAATATGCCTTTTAAATTCTCTAGCTAAGATGCATTGGCGGCTCCTGTGCAACAGCCTATAGGCGGAAAGCTGTATGGCTTAGCCACATCAGTGCGTATTCAGGGCCGGTAAATCCATGGGCGAGGCAATAAACAACGTTTTCCAAATTATACGGGACGTCCCATGTAAATATGCGACATTCGTTTTAATAGAGATTGCAGGCCCTTTCAACTGTATTTGGTGTTTGCTTGACTCCGCGAACCTCAGGTTGTACAAGTTTCCTCGACTATTGTCAAAACAGGACTGCAGCCAGGCAGGAGACACCCGCAAAGTAGTCAAAACGACCACAAAGGGATGCCCTCAAGGCTCGATCTGCGGGCCAGTCTTCTGGGAGTTTACATTCGAACCCCTCCTACACCATATGGGGACGAGCGCACTGATGCGGTCATAACTTATGCCGACGACCTGTCGTTGGTGTCATCAGACATAAGATCGTCATTAGAGAGCAAAGCCAGTAGTATCCACAACGCAATACATCACAGGTGTAATACAAAAGAATTAACACTGGCGGCACACAATGCTCCTTATGCACTAACGAAAGACACACTACAAAGACACCCAGCGATAAAAATAAACAACAAGAACATCAAAAGAGGCAATCACACGGTACTTGGTGGTGTATGTTATTAACCTATGTAACTTCAACCAACAGATAATACTAACTACAAATGGGGCCGAAAAATTTTAGCACAAATTACCTTGCTTAAATACCACACAATACTTACCACCACCATGCACATCAGGGCGTACCACTGCGCTCTCTATAATCAGCAGCATGTTTTGTGGCCAGTGTGTGGGCGCACAGACTCGTCCCTGCGATGAATGGATGAATGGGGTAACCCTGAGGTGCAGACGGAGGAATGTGCTCGTGAGATAGTCAGGGGTGTTCAGCACCCAGTATAGGCAATGCGTGCGGTGTTGTGTATCTTTTAAAACGATATAACCTACAGACATCGAAATACGACTTACTGGCTGAAGATGAGAAGATCAGATAATGTCAAGGAAATGACAGGAGAAAATATCGATCAGAAACGGCATCAAAGTGATAAGGGTAGCAGGCTGTACACCTTTTTTCCCCAAAGTGAGAGAGAGGTTACGAATGAAACATCCCAATCTGAGTCATCACATGTATGGTTCACTTACAAACTGGGCACAGGCCTTCTTCAGCTCATTTGCAGCACATTTCGTATGCTGACAGTGGCTACTGCTGGTGTGGGAAATATGAACATCTCGGGAACATCTAGCTCTTTACTGTGAGCAGTACAGCTAGTCACACAGAAACTCACTGTCTCCGTCTGAACAGGCCACAGAAGGCCCACAGTGTTATCCTCAGCCAATAGGCGTCACTGGATGTGGATATGGTGGGTCATGCGGTCAGCACACCGCTCTCCCAGACACTGTCAGTTTTCGTGGCTGTAGACGATAATTCTCAGTCAAGCAGCTCCCAAATTGGCCCTACAAGGACTCAGTGCACCTTGCTTCCCGGCAGCGTTCGGGAGACTTGGAAGGTCACGCATGCAAATGTTAGCCAAGCCCAGTAGCTCTTAACTTCGGTTATCTGCCGGGAACCGAAGTTACCAGTGCTACAAGACCGTTGACATTTGTGTAAAAATGTAGCAGGAATTACCACAGACCTATAAGAAACAGAGATGCAAACAACTGGGAAGTATTAAATAAACACACAGATCACATCTCCAAAATTGAACATGCTATCTACAAAGAAATGAGAAGATATCGACATCGAGTTAGACAACAGAGAGATGAACGGGTTAGTTCAGATAAAGGTTTCAGCAAAGTGGACTCCTTTGACACTGACACCAACGATGAGACAAACGAAGACTAACATGCACGTAATGGATGACACAAACGAAACTAAATGATGATATAGAAGGACTGGATAAAAAAGTAGTGGTAACACGATTATATTTCGTACCAGATGTTACTAACAGACTTTCACCTTATTACATGCCCTCAGTATAACCAACCCTCATCTCGATCAACTCCCCCACGAAGATGGAAGGCGCCGTTCACTGTCAGCACATCAATCTCTGTGGAATTCTTGGAAGGACCGCCCTATGGCACTGACGATGCCTTCTCTTGTGTTGCAGCACATGCCACGATGAAGTTTCTTCATTTTGGCGAACAGGTCGTAATCGCACGGACTCATATCGGGTGAATACGGTATCTTTCACCTCCATCTGCGCAGCAGCTCCTGCCCGGGGTTCGTTGTGTGGTACGTGCATTGCCATGGAGGATGATGGGATGCAGTGCCATAAGGAACCACTGTTGTGCTCTCCGACTACGTACCACTCAAATTTTGATCCACGCACGTAGTTCGTGTTCCCTATACATATCGTTAGCACGCTTAAATGGCCTTCCGCGTTTTCAGACAGTACACAGTGCACCTGACTCAAACACAGTCATCGCAGCTAACTGCACTGCTTCAACAGACCTTTTGCTGTCAGATACAGACAGCAGGAATGTCATGTGACGTACATTCTTCACGTTACGGCAACCTTGACACTACTTTCTATCCGACCTACGTAGTAACACACAGACACAGAACAGAAACCAGTTAATAGGTTAAGTATGATACTTTGTGGACGACCGCTGTACCAGGCGCTCGTAGGACGCGTATTTAGACATACGAGGTGTGGCTAGAAAAAAACCGGACTAGTACTGGTGAAACAATAAAACGAATGCAATAAGGCTGAAAGTCGCGTGGCCTGTCACGTGACTCTCGCTCCGCCTACTGCTCGAGTTTCATCTGCCTCCTGCACTCAGTCTGCCCGTGGCGTCTGTTTTAAGTAGTTGACGTTTCGTCTGTGCGTCGGAAAATGTTGAGTGTACAGAAAGAACAGCGTGTTAACATCAAATTTTGTTTCAAACTAGGAAAATCTGCAAGTGAAACGTTTGTAATGTTACAACAAGTGTACGGCGATGATTGTTTATCGCGAACACAAGTGTTTGAGTGGTTTAAACGATTTAAAGATGGCCGCCAAGACACCAGTGATGACACTCGCACTGGCAGACCATTGTCAGCAAAAACTGATGCAAACATTGAAAAAATCGGTAAACTTGTTCGACAAGATCGCCGTTTAACAATCAGAGCAGTGTCTGAGTTAACAGGAGTTGACAAGGAAAGTGTTAGGCAGATTCTTCATGAAAGTTTCAACATGAACAAAGTGTGTTCAAAAATGGTTCCAAAGTGTCTCACAATTGAACAGAAGGAACGCCGAAGAATGATTTGTTCTGACATCCTGGAAAACATTGAAAGTGATCCCACCTTCTTACAAAATGTTATTACTTGCGATGAATCGTGGTTTTTTACTTACGATCCCGAAACTAAACGCCAATCGATGCATTGGAAAACTCCTGGTTCTCCACGACAAAAAAAAAAAGCACGAATGTCAAAATCGAAATTCAAGGCAATGATGATTGTTTTTTTTTGACATCAAAGTGATTGTGCAGATTGATTGGGTACCAGAGGGACAAATAGTGAATCAGCATTACTACATTAGCGTCCTGGCTACCCTACGTGAGTGAGTACGGAGAAAACGGAACGATTTGTGGAGAAAAAAGTCATGGATCCTTCACCAAGACAATGCCCCAGCTCACAGTGCGTTGTCAGTGAAGACGTTTTTGGCAAAACACAACATTCCCATCTTAGATCATCCACCCTACTCACCTGATTTGGCCCCCTGTGGCTTTTTTCTTTACCCTAAAGTCAAGTCAGCTTTGAAAGGAACTAGATTTGAGACTGTTGAAGCAGTAAAAGAAAAAGCGACGGAAGTAATGTATGGACTTACCGAAAATGATCTGCAGCATTGCTATGAACAGTGAAAAATTCGTATGTAGCGGTGTAGAGACCTAGGAGGAGAGTACATTGAAGGAGATAACATGAAATTGTAAATAATTGTAAATAAATGTTTTTTCCAGCATCAGTCCGGTTTTTTTCTAGCCGCACCTCGTATAGATAGACTAGATTAGCATAGAAGAAATACAAGTGCTCTAGCCTATCAACACACGTATAATGACGAGACAAAAGTAATACTCGACACAGATAATAAACGACGTTAAATGTACGTATAAATAGTGACACACAGATTAACTAGAATATAAATATGTCAATCGATTAAGTAGGATAAATCGTGGCCGGTTATTGTACTAAGTGCCACGTTAAACCTGTAATTATATTACGTTATCATAGAATAAGTGTAACACAAGTGAGATAGCTAATTAGCACGCATATAGAAACGCTATCAAAACTTAGAGATTAGAACATTTATACAAGAGATTAATCGACTTGTGACATACGAGACATGAATTATCTCATGTAATAAACTAACGATAGGATGCTCTGCCGAGAGACGTCGGGCTCGAGGACACATTCAGAGACCACTCACTGAGCAGCGCCGGTGACAAGATAGCTACCTCCAACATAAAATTTTCCCAGCGGTCTTCATTCTCTTCTTAAAAATTGAAATTTTATAATTTTCTTTTTCGAAATTTCATTTATCACAATTTCAAGAAGTAATGACAACTGTAACTTATACAAAAGAGGATAATAGACTTAGATGCGGCCCCCCCCTCCACATGAAAGTGCGTGGGCAAAAGTACCCATGGTCTCAGCTGCAGAGTAAAATTTCACTGCCTTGTGGGGACTGTGGGTATCAGCTAAGTGGACAGATTGGAGCAATACGGTCTGCATACCGTCTATCAGATAGTCGCTCCTAGTTCTTTTAATGTTGTTGTTGTTGTCTTCAGTCCTGAGACTGGTTTGATGCAGCTCTCCATGCTACTCTATCCTGTGCAAGCTTCTTCATCTCCCAGTACCTACTGCAACCTACATCCTTCTGAATCTGCTTAGTGTATTCATCTCTTGGTCTCCCTCTACGATTTTTACCCTCCACGCTGCCCTCCAATGCTAAATTTGTGATCCCTTGATGCCTCAAAACATGTCCTACCAACCGATCCCTTCTTCTAGTCAAGTTGTGCCACAAACTTCTCTTCTCCCCAATCCTATTCAATACCTCCTCATTAGTTACGTGATCTACCCACCTTATCTTCAGCATTCTTCTGTAGCACCACATTTCGAAAGCTTC
Organism: Schistocerca nitens; assembly: GCF_023898315.1. Classification (NCBI taxonomy): domain Eukaryota; kingdom Metazoa; phylum Arthropoda; class Insecta; order Orthoptera; family Acrididae; genus Schistocerca; species Schistocerca nitens. The sequence continues at coordinate 46,751,782 of NC_064620.1, forward strand.
TATTCTCTTCTTGTCCAAACTGGTTATCGTCCATGTTTCACTTCCATACATGGCTACACTCCATACAAATACTTTCAGAAACGACTTCCTGACACTTAAATCTATACTCGATGTTAACAAATTTCTCTTCTTCAGAAACGATTTCCTTGCCATTGCCAGTCTACATTTTATATCGTCTCTACTTCGACCATCATCAGTTTTTTTACTCTCTAAATAGCAAAACTCCTTTACTACTTTAACTGTCTCATTTCCTAATCTAATTCCATCAGCATCACCAGACTTAATTCGACTACATTCCATTATCCTCGTTTTGCTTTTGTTGATGTTCATCTTATATCCTCCTTTCAAGACACTGTCCATTCCGTTCAACTGCTCTTCCAAGTTCTTTGCCGTCTCTGACAGAATTACAATGTCATCGGCGAACCTCAAAGTTTTTACTTCTTCTCCATGAATTTTAATACCTACTCCGAATTTTTCTTTTGTTTCCTTTACTGCTTGCTCAATATACAGATTAAATAACATCGGGGAGAGGCTACAACCCTGTCTCACTCCTTTCCCAACCACTGCTTCCCTTTCATGCCCCTCGACTCTTATAACTGCCATCTGGTTTCTGTACAAATTGTAAATAGCCTTTCGCTCCCTGTATTTTACCCCTGTCAACTTCAGAATTTGAAAGAGAGTATTCCAGTTAACGTTGTCAAAAGCTTTCCCTAAGTCTACAAATGATAGAAACATAGGTTTGCCTTTTCCTAATCTTTCTTCTAAGATAAGTCGTAAGGTTAGTATTGCCTCACGTGTTCCAACATTTCTACGGAATCCAAACTGATCTTCCCCGAGGTCCGCTTCTACCAGTTTTTCCATTCGTCTGTAAAGAATGCGCGTTAGTATTTTGCAGCTGTGTCTTATTAAACTGATGGTTCGGTAATTTTCACATCTGTCAACACCTGCTTTCTTTGGGATTGGAATTATTATATTCTTCTTGAAGTCTGTGGGTATTTCGCCTGTCTCATACATCTTGCTCACCAGATGGTAGAGTTTTGTCAGGACTGGCTCTCAAAAAGCTGTCAGTAGTTCTAATGGAATGTTGTCTACTCCCGGGGCCTTGTTTCGACTCAGGTCTTTCAGTGCTCTGTCAAACTCTTCACGCAGTATCGTATCTCCCATTTCATCTTCATCTACATCCGCTTCCATTTCCATAATATTGTCTTCAAGTACATCGCCCTTGTATAAACCCTCTATATACTCCTTCCACCTTTCTGCCTTCCCTTCTTTGCTTAGAACTGGGTTGCCATCTGAGCTCTTGATATTCATACAAGTGGTTCTCTTCTCTCCAAAGGTCTCTTTAATTTTCCTGTAGGCAATATCTATCTTACCCCTAGTGAGACAACCCTCTACATCCTTACATTTGTCCTCCAGCCATCCTTGCTTAGCCATTTTGCACTTCCTGTCGATCTCATTTTTTAGACGTTTGTATTCCTTTTTGCCTGCTTCATTTACTGCATTTTTATATTTTCTCCTTTCATCAATTAAATTCAATATTTCTTGTGTTACCCAAGGATTTCTATTAGCCCTCGTATTTTTACCTACTTGATCCTCTGCTGCCTTCACTACTTCATCCCTCAGAGCTACCCATTCTTCTTCTACTGTATTTCTTTCCCCCATTCCTGTCAATTGGTCCCTTATGCTCTCCATGAAACTCTCTACAACCTCTGGTTCTTTCAGTTTATCCAGGTCCCATCTCCTTAAATTCCCACCTTTTTGCAGTTTCTTCAGCTTCAATCTGCAGTTCATAACCAATAGATTGTGGTCAGAATCTACATCTGCCCCTGGAAATGTCTTACAGTTTAAAACCTGGTTCCTAAATCTCTGTCTTACCATTATATAATCTATCTGATACCTTTTAGTATCTCCAGGATTCTTCCAGGTATACAACCTTCTTTTATGATTCTTGAACCAAGTGTTAGCTATGATTAAGTTATGCTCTGTGCAAAATTCTACAAGGCGGCTTCCTCTTTCATTTCTTCCCCCCCAATCCATATTCACCCACTACGTTTCCTTCTCTCCCTTTTCCTACTGACGAATTCCAGTCACCCATGACTATTAAATTTTCGTCTCCCTTCACTACCTGAATAATTTCTTTTATCTCGTCATACATTTCATCAATTTCTTCATCTTCTGCAGAGCTAGTTGGCATATAAACTTGTACTACTATAGTAGGCATGGGCTTTGTGTCTATCTTGGCCACAATAATGCGTTCACTATGCTGTTTGTAGTAGCTAACCCGCACTCCTATTTTTTATTCATTATTAAACCTACTCCTGCATTACCCCTATTTGATTTTGTATTTATAAATCTGTAATCACCTGACCAAAAGTCTTGTTCCTCCTGCCACCGAACTTCACTAATTCCCACTATATCTAACATTAACCTATCCATTTCCCTTTTTAAATTTTCTAACCTACCTGCCCGATTAAGGGATCTGACATTCCACGCTCCGATCCGTAGAACGCCAGGTTTCTTTCTCCTGATAACGACGTCCTCTTGAGTAGTCCTCGCCCGGAGATCCGAATGGGGGACTATTTTACCTCCGGAATATTTTACCCAAGAGGACGCCATCATCATTTAATCATACAGTAAAGCTGCATGTCCTCGGGAAAAATTACGGCTGTAGTTTCCCCTTGCTTTCAGCCGTTCGCAGTACCAGCACAGCAAGGCCGTTTTGGTTAGTGTTACAAGGCCAGATCAGTCAATCATCCAGACTGTTGCCCTGCAACTACTGAAAAGGCTGCTGCCCCTCTTCAGGAACCACATGTTTGTCTGGCCTCTCAACAGATACCCCTCCGTTGTGGTTGCACCTACGGTACGGCCATCTGTGTCGCTGAGGCACGCAAGCCTCCCCACCAACGGCAAGGTCCATGATTCATGGGGGGAGTTCTTTTAATACAGCCATTAAAAGAGAAGTGCAGCCCTATGCTTACGGTCAGCTGACTGCCCTTCCTATGGGCTGACATGTCCACGGTGGCGATCATCAGAATTTAGGTGAAATTTGGAGCCAACATGACATCATTAACCCACCTTACACCTCACATGGATTCCTGAGCTCTGACCTTTTTTCTGCATTTGTCGACACCGTGCTCTTTGAAGCTTCGTCAAGACCGTGTGCGACGTCGCAGGCTCCAAGAACTTGTGCATCGCAATGGCAGAATAGATTTGACTGTAAAAAAATTGAGTCAAATTTTTTAGTGCAGTGCATATCAGTTTAAACCGATCAGATATACTGAACCACCACTGTAAACAGTGCACCGCAACAATTGAATCTATGTGACCTAAAGTGACTGCAATATCCTACTATACATGAACAGTCGCCTTTGTCATTGGACTGTCTGAGAATCGCTACAAGTCTGATTCACTGTCACTGGTATTTCCAACGTTGCCTTTCGAACACCAGAGGTTCTTCCAAAGTTTTCATGTCAATAGCCAACGGCCTAGCCTCGTTGAACAAACCGATTCTCACCAGGTCACTGAAGCTAAGCAAACACCAAGTGTGGTGTGTGCTTGGATTGGAAACTGCCTGGGTACACCATGTGCTGTTGGCTGCTTTCGGTTTGGCGTAAAAAGAAAGAGGCACAGGGGTGAAAGCGTAAATTTACTGATCAATAAACTTTGTACCAATGTTCTGGACGAAGTTCCAAACTTCTCCGCAGTTTCTCAGGAAGTGAGGGCATGTGACGCTCCTGATGGTGATCTGTCTGCTGGATGAAATGTCAAACTCGGGAGCCCACTTTGTGCTATTCGAGAAGATTAGGCAATGTGTCACCGCCAGGTTTCACCCTCTCCATTCCCTCGTCATTTTCCAACACAAACAATGCACCACACTACTGTAACAGTTGTGATACTAAATGTCACACTTCTGTCACTAAATGTAACTGGGTTTTCTCTTTTGATGCTGTCAATTGTCAGGACGAGCCTTCTAAAGCATTCTGTCAGGGTGAAAATATTAAATAAATTAATTTTTCTCTCTTAACAACATGTGGGCAGGGTGGGTTCTTCCTTGGCTCGGGTATGCGGCCGAATGAAACATCATTTTTACATAAGATAACTTTTATTGAAGATTTGTACAACTGTATCTTACTGAATGTTCTGGTTCGGAGAGCGGCAGCTGTGTCGTTTGTGAAGTCTTCTGCTGCGGCAGCGGCGGCGGCGGCGGCGTCTGATTACGCGTAGCGGTGTGTATCTCGTGTCGCCGTCTCGCCCAGCTGACTGGAGACGCGCAGCGTGAGGTGGCCGGTTTAATTATTGCGAGCGAAGTCGTGCATCGGATGATACCTTGGGTGTGGCGTCCCAGTGTTTCTCTTCTCTAAGCGGCCGCGTGTGTTCTGCGTCGACCAGCGGAGCGGCGCGGCGGAGAAAGGCCAGTGTCCCGGACTCGAACCACGGACTCCCGCTTGCCAGTCTTCGGTTGTCAGGTCTTCATCCCAGCTCACAGGTGACTGCTGAGGTGAGGCCGTCTCCTTCCCGTCCTCACGAGTCACCCGGGTACGTAAAAATCAGACTTCAAATACCTTTAAATTCTGTCTTCTGGCGCTGAGGCTGCTGCTTGCTATTCCATTACAGCGGCGGACTTGGTGCGTCTGTGCATTATGTAGTCTCTTCTTGCATGACGGTCTTCAGCACCGAAACTGACTTAAAACTACTGCTACGCTTCTTCACTTCTTCTTCTTCTTCGTCTCTCGTCTCCGTCTCCGTCTCCGTCTCCCTCCGTCTTCATCTGTCTGGCCCACTGCGTCTCGCGTATTTATTCACTTCAATTTACTGGAGGTGGAACGACTTTACGGTCATTGCCTCTTCTGTCACATTGAGAAGCTCCTCGAAGAATCTTCTTAACGTCGGTCATTGGCTCTTGGAATGTAGGCGAGGGCCTTTGATCCCATGTGACGACTGAGAAACACGTGAGCCGGTGATTGCCTCTTCTGTCACGTTGAAAAGCTTCTCGAAGAATCTTCTTAACGTCGGTCATTGGCTCTTGGGATGTAGGCGAGGGCCTTTGATCCCGTGTGACGACTGAGAAACACGTGAGCCGGTCATTGCCTCTTCTGTCACGTTGAAAAGCTTCTCGAAGAATCTTCTTAACGTCGGTCATTGGCTGTTGGGATGTAGGCGAGGGCCTTTGCTCACATACGACAACTGAGATACACGTGAGCCGGTCGGGTGATGCCCTGACGGCTGAATCGACAGCGCCCGCTTATGTGGAACTTGCTGACTTCACGGTCATTGTCTCTACTGTTCTGCTGTTCTGCCCGCTGTTCGCGAGTATGTAACTCTCTAAACTAAACCAAGTTTTTCATTTATATTCTAATTTCTAGTTCACTTTGATTTCACTAATTTATTTACTTAAGTACCACTCAACATTCCTCCACCCTTCGGAGAAATTCGCCCTCGAATTTACCACTCAACACTACACACAGCCGTTACTATCACCTACAGTGATGAGAGACACCGGTAGTTAAAAGCACAATTTGACTTCGCGAAAAAAGATGGCATTGGTGCGTGAAATACAAGATGCTTTTCCAATCTGGCAACTGAACTTGCTCTCAGGGTCCCCTAGACAACAGTGCCATATGACTTTCCTTTCTCTCACGTCAAGCCGTCTTTAGTAATTTCATTGCCATCGTATCCATTCATTCCTTTCAGCTTACTCATATGCATCCCTTGTACTAAGAGAGGCGACGGTACTCCAACGACTCAGTTGCCGCAGTCTTGCTGTTCACCAACACCCTGAGGGAGAACCCCTGGCAGTAGCGTTCGGAAACCATAAATGACAACATCAGTGACACTCAAAGTGTGAATAAGTTGTGGAGATGTGAGAAACCCGGGCACTAAAGCATGTCCGGCACAAATTTTCAGTTATAAAGTGTTCACCACTGTTATTGTTATAGTCCTTATTGCGAAGGCTGGTTTGGTACAGGTCTCCACTCCATCCTGAGCACTTCTCCTCATCACTGCAAAATTTCTTCAAACTAAATCCAATTGCATCCTGAACTTAATGCTCTCCCTCGATCAGCATGGAAACTTTGAAGTCTGTTAAAGCAAAACTTCACTGCGTCTAATCCTCGGAGAGGCTGTGGCATTGCGTGAAGTCTTCCTGGTGGCCATGGCCAAAATCAACACATTCTTAACATTGTCACAAAGTAAATGGCGTATTGCTCTGAAATTAATCCTCTGAACTGTAATGCTATTAAATAAAGGTCGCCATGCATCTTTTCTTTTCCTCGCCATGCTAGTATGCCGTTCCTTTGGCTACTGTCTACGATAGTGTCTATTTCTTGGATGGGGAAGCTTTCTTCAGCCTAGGGCTGATGTGCCGATCTTCCCCTAAATGTTCGGAATACATTGTGGCCAGAGCCTACACTGAAGAAAAGTTCTCCAAGTCCTGCCAGAAAGCCGATTTACTGATGCACTAAAACCAGGACCATGAAATGGCCAATGAGAATTCCTACATCCTGCTCCTGAAGCGGATACGCTAGAGGGCTTGAATGTGAAACGGTTTAATAGAACACTGGAGCTCGGGATGATCAAGGAGTCGCTTGGCAGCCATCGTGTAGTGCAGAAGTGGTATGCGCTTTGTGGCAGATATGGTGTTTCCGTTGTGTATTTAGGAAGTCGAGAGGAGGAGATCAACCGACTAACTTAGTTCTGAGAGTATCCAACGTGCTTTCCCTGGCACGGTTGTGGAATTCAGGTTCCCAGTTTTTCTCAGAGAGTTTCGCGGATTAGTGAACGTGGAGCTGCTGGTAACGTGAAAGACCTCAGAACAGAAAGTGAACTCATTAGCAGGACGCGTGTTGGGTGAATGTGACGCACTGGCTAGGGCTAATTCACTCCAATATAATTTATTTGATTCTGTACAAATCTGAGAGGGACGTTTTGTGTGCCTCCTCCTCTGTAGACTGTAGACTGTGTTCGTGTTTCGTTGGGGTGGAGATTACCACCAGTAGTAGCTAGCAGCCAGTTTGAGGCGATACATGGAACCGTTGGCGGTAAACTTATTCCAGTCTAGCGGCCGGATCTCGGAATCTTTCCGGAAAGCAGTTGGAAAGCTAGAGATCTTTTAATTATTGACTTCAGAGTTCTGAGCAGTGTAACCCTGTCTCGTGATAGTGTAACATCACAGAGAGTTAATCTGTGTCCTCCAGTGAACGTTTCCGATTAAATTTGTGGTGCAGTACGTCGGGTAATTCGTCGCGCGGGTTCACGTCCCTTACAGTACTGTGGATTCTGGCTGCAACAGCAAGCGTGATTCGTGTGACTCCACATAAGCTCCGAGGCACGGAGGAAAAGATCGCTTCATTCAACCTCACTCTGAACCACGAAACAAAGTTTTAAGCTCGTCACTTCCTATCCAGATCGATTCCGAGCTCCGACCACTGGACTGGAAAAGGTACACCAACTGTCTCCAAACAACTTACTCCAATCTTCACAACGACAACCAGGATAACAGTTTAAAATCAGCCTGGAAGTAATCGCTCCAAATGCCATACTTCAAGTTTCCATGCAATACTGTGATGTAATTTATAGGCTTCAGCTAGACCTTGCAAAGAATGTCACCTCTACTGAATACCGTTTCACCTTTATTGAATACCATTTCCTGCTAGTTAAGGCTCTACGGTCTGATACAAGCCTCTCGCTACTGTGCACGTGCAGGCTGACTCAACTGGGAAGTGACAGAAGACGACAGCACCCACACACAGGAATGCACTTTCCTATTTTGTAGGCTTTCCGAATTGAAAGAGTAACTACTGACTACCGAATTGTTAAACACTTTAAAAAACCCATGGACCACTGAGCTTGTGTCCTACACCTACTAGAGTTGACGGCCAACTGTCCAGTGCCTCAGGCAGCCAGTAGCTCCACGACATTGTTCTTCCATTCAGACCTGTCAGCCATACAATCTAAACAGCAGCAACTTTTCACGGGTCATTTCGTGTGACTGTTAAACGCACTCATCTACAAAGTGCTTCTTTCTGCCAGAACTTTTTCGAAGGGGATCTCACGAGAACTTAAGCAAACCTAACAGATTCTGAGCACAAAACGATGTAAACAGATTACGGTGAGGGCCACCCTCCCCCTCCTTACCACTGGAATGGCCGGCCGTGGTGGCCGAGTGGTTCTAGGCGCTTCAGTCTGGAGCCGCGAGACCACTACGGTCGCAGGTTCGAATCCTGCCTCGGGCATGGATGTATGTGATGTCCTTAGGTTAGTTAGGTTTAAGTAGTTCTAAGTTCTAGGGGACTGATGACCTCAGATGTTAAGTCCCATAGTGCTCAGAGCCATTTGAATTTGAACCATTGGAATACCGGAAATCGCCTCTGGTGTCCCTCACTGGCAAGAAGACGACCCCAAGCCCGTCAGGGAGTGACGTGTTACAAAACATACGGAGAACGAATCGTTGACGCTGATGTGAATCCGCTTTTCTCACTCAGGAAGTTTAGTGGCATCTTCTACACTGGTATGGCGGGGATGAAATCCCTAACTTCAATTTGTCGTATTCGAAACCAGGAGCACTCCTGCGTCTTGTCTTTTTGCTGGAGGCAAATAACTTTGCGTCTTCGTTAAGTGACAATCTTGATAAAGATAATAATTTTATTCATCAGGTGTTTCAGTTCACTTAAAGATATTATATGAGATAGATTTCGAAGCTAATGCGCAACGATGTTCGAAAAAGCGATCAGTATATATTATTACGAATGATATACATATTAGCATGCATGATAAGCAAATATTTTTATGTCTTGCAAAGATTTATAATTACAGTGGTTACACAAACAAGACATGCTATGCTCAATGTTGCAACTATTTTAAATGAAGCTTCGGTATGCAGATCAAACAGGAAAGACACTGTACTCAATTAATGACACTTTCTTATTGTTGCTGATTTCATTTCTGAGATTTTTCTTTTTCTGAAACCAGCAGCAATGCTACTTTTCTGCCGTACGATGTTATCTACAAGAAAAACAGAAACATTTCTGAAAGAGACCTATGGTAGGTGTCTGAGGATTCATATTTGCGTGGTGACACTATTTTGGAAGTTGTAATCTGATAAGATGCAGTATCGTGACGCTGTTCTTATATTTTCTGATGATTTTGATGCTGCTGCAACTCGTACTCAGTGAGGGCGCTGGTGTAGACACTGTGAGTGATGCCGACTGGCTGGGAACATCGCTGGTTGCAGACAAGCAGCTCACAGTTGTTGTGGGTGAGTGAGATAGCAGGAAGGAATGCAAAGTGTAGAAGCGTGAGAGGAGGAAGCTGTGTAGTATTGACACGAGAGCTCCACAGGCATACTACGGGACGCCGAATGGAGCTAAAGAACCTTTCTGTGGTTTCCGTGATCAGTTACGACTGGGCCAACTGAGAGATAGGTCGATCCCTTTAAACAGATGTACGTAACTGAATCTGTCGTGCGATGGATTGCATAATGGGAAAAGAAACGCACTCGTGAGTTCTGGGGGCCGGATCTTACAAAACCACTAACGATTAACAACTGAGGTCTACTGAATTGATATCAATGGACAAAATTAACCCCAATCTTGTTTATACTCTGCAAGCACTCACACAAAGATTCAAATGGCTCTGAGCACTACGGTACTTAACATCTGAGGTCGTCAGTCCCCTAGAACTTATAACTTCTTAAGCGTAACTAACCTAAGGACGTCACTCACGTCCGTGCCCGAGGCAGGATTCGAACGTGCGACCGTAGTGGTCGCGCGGTTCCGGACTAAAGCGCCTAGAAGCTCTCGGCCAGCAGCGGCCGGCCCACACAAAGAGGAAGCACTCATTTTTTAGACTAATAAAGCACAAAAATAGAAGAAAATACAAATAGCGAACACTGACATAATTAATCGTCCTAGATCTACTTCCCAGTCCCACAAATAATGGACAAGTTAAGAGAGACAGTTATATGAAGAGGTTATCCGCCCTGAAATGCTCCGATCACACTGGGAAACGAGATACGAGTTCCACTTGCAAATGTCTAATCCCGCTCAGAAATGTACGATCCTCTGTTACAACGTGGAATCTCAAGCCGTGATGCCTGATCAGGTTTAAAGGAGATGAATCGAAAACACCTAACCATTCTCCTCCCGTGATAGCTCATGCTGCAAGCTATTCACACTAAGATCAATGGTTCAGAGATACAAGATCTGCATTTGCTGCGACCTGCTGGCAGCAACGACGTTTCAGCCGTAGAATGAATAGCTGATTCTCTCGTCTGCACCTTCCGACTGAGTGTCTTCCTCTGCATCCCAAGAACAAGTGTGTTCCTAAAAATTTTTATATCTCTCTCTGCCAGAGTTCCCTCGAGATAGTCTGTGCGAACTCTATCCACCAATGGAAAGACTCAGCCAAAGATGGTCGAATGAAAGTCTTAGAAACTGAGCTCCAACATCTAAGCTAGCAAATACAGTGTAAGCCACCCAATGAGGTGCTCTCCCACGTTGGTAGAGAGATGTTTGTTGTTCGTGTGGTTTTTCATCAGGATGGCACCGTTCCTTCCACACACAGAGGGAGAAATACTTTAACAGTAACTACCACATAGCTTCCAACGTGAAAACAAATGAGATCACTATCTTTCACCCGGGCGGCTTCCTCTCCTTTCTTGGACGGCCTGCTGGGGAAGATGCACCACCAAGAGCTTCTTTTAATGAGGACAGTTGCTCGTTAAATAATTTATTTTACATTGGGTGAATGTGTCGAACTGTTCCCAAACCTTATGTGTTAGAAAGCCAACCCTGCCGTGCCGGATGATGCAGTTCTAAGGACCTGTAGCCGCAGGTGACAGCCTCGCACAGCAGTGACAAAGCAGTGCAGCCAGTAGAGGATACCCCCTGATTAGCTGTCAGGACACTGGCCTCTCCTTGGGTGGACCTTCCTTAGAATTCGTACCATCCGTAGGGTACGCCTGCTGCACGCAGGTGGCTTTCCAGACCAACTACTATGTGGCTCATCCATTTCTTCCATAGAGACAAGCAGTTCATTCAATAAAAAAGCATGCAGTTAGATAATTTGATAAGAAAACTGTATGAGATGGCTGTCACCGGCTTGACCGTCACAGTTGTTACCGTTACCTCTGATTCTAATAAACGATTTCTATAAATTGGCAGAGTCATCACGGAGATTTCCATAAATTGGTACAATAAAAATGAAACCTGAAACATATTAGCCCAGCCATTGGCTAACGCTATGGAGTATTGGCATGTGAGGTGGACAAAGTCTAAGGCTGGGAATACTAGGGATGATCTGCTTTGTAATAGAGCTGACAGAAATGTTGACAGGGAAGACCTAGCATCATTAATGTTTTCAGATTGTTGAAAGCAAAGCGTGTTACATACTAGGAGTAGGTTGTTTTCATGTAAATGAAAAATTGAATGATCGGGTACGGTTATTTGGGATACGTTCCAAGGGTGGGATGGTCCGGCGGGAAGATATTATGAAGCAGATGAGTTTGCAGCTATAGACGGAGGACAGAGGGAGCTATCTGGGAAATGAAAAGCATCAAGTGGTGCAGATTGCTCTGGCTCCATTAGGGTGTGATATGATTTGGATTTTCTGGTAAAGGAATACGGGCGATGGTTACACGTATCACTAGTTGGGAGGAGGGGTGCGTAATTTGACGTTTCATCACTGCTTGTAGAAGTAACATTCCTAACAGTGGGTGCAGATGGGAGGAAAAATGGTTCAAATGGTTCTGAGCACTATGGGACTTAACTTCTGAGGTCATCAGTCCCCTAGAACGTAGAACTACTTAAACCTAACTAACCTAAGGGCTCCACACACATCCATGACCGAGGCAGGATTCGAACCTGCGATCGTAGCGGTCGCGCGGTTCCAGACTGTAGCGCCTAGAACTGCTCGGCCAGCTCCGCCGTTAAGTTGGGAGGATTTTACAGCTGTCTAAAGTCGTTGCTCCATGTCAAGGAAAGCAACGATAAACTTGGGGAGCTGCTGTCGTTGTTCTACTTGTGCCTGCGATAGTATACAAAAGCCCATGCTGAATGACGTCAATAATAGTGAAAATATTATAGTTAGTAGCACTAGAATTACTGTGGATTGCTCAGGGCTTTCTTGAAGATCTGGCCACGCGTCAGTATCTTGCTCTACTTCTTCGTTTGTGATTCTGGCCCTGTAGATTTTAAAATAGCTGAGAAAGTAGTAGGGCGTAGTGGAGGTTGGGACTGTCTGGAAGAGGAATTTCGTATAATAGTGTGGGAGATTTCTCAAGCAAAGGTATTGGAGGGTATTTTTAGCAGGATGGAATGGAAGCCAGGGAACTAAGATGTTATGAAAACGAAATCTTAGCGGGGAAAGTTTGGTATATGCGGATATTTGCAAACATTTTAAATTGAAGGGTAAAATGATTTCGGTTGCATTGATTTTGGAACGGGAACAGAATGTGTGTTGATATGGATTGGTCCCATCAAGGGAGGTAGTCTACATATTTAGATTTTGTAGTTTGGCGTTGGATCTTCTTCGGATCGGGGACTACGCCTGTTTCAGTATAGAGGCGATCCTGATTTCTCTTCCTTGTGAATAGAAAGCAGGAAGGTGTTATAGAATTCGTCGGAGGTACCAGGTGGCAGGTTTAGGAGCAACTGGTGTAACTACAGTCACAACGAGAAGTACGAGGTGCATTCAAGTTCTAAGGCCTCCGATTTTCGTTCTCCGGACTGAAAGAGATAGAAACATGCGCATTGTTTTAAAATGAGACCGCGTTCATTGTCAATACGTCCCAGAGATGGCAGCACCATACGTCAGATGGAATTTTACTACCAGCGGCGAGAATGAGAACTGTTTGAAATACTTAAAATGGCGACGTTTTCCTTACTTGAACAGCGTGCAATCATTCATTTTCTGAATTTGTGTGGTGTGAAACCAATTGAAATTCATCGACAGTTGAAGGAGACATGTGGTGATGGAGTTATGGATGTGTCGAAAGTGCGTTCGTGGGTGTGACACTTTAATGAAGGCAGAACATTGTGTGACAACAAACCGAAACAACCTCGGGCTCGCACAAGCTGGTCTGACGACATGATCGAGAAAGTGGAGAGAATTGTTTTGGGGGATCGCCGAATGACTGTTGAACAGATCGCCTCCAGAGTTGGCATTTCTGTGGGTTCTGTGCACACAATCCTGCATGACGACCTGAAGATGCGAAAAGTGTCATCCAGGTGGGTGCCACGAATGTTGACGGACGACCACATGGCTGCCCTTGTGGCATGTTGCCAAGCAATGTTGACGCGCAACGACAGCATGAATGGGACTTTCTTTTCGTCAGTTGTGACAATGGATGAGACGTGGATGCCATTTTTCAATCCAGAAACAAAGCGCCAGTCAGCTCAATGGAAACACACAGACTCACCGCCACAAAAAAATTTTGGGTAACAGCCAGTGCTGAAAAAATTATGGTGTCCATGTTCTGGGACAGCGATGGCGTAATCCTTACCCATTGCGTTCCAAAGGGCACTACGGTAACAGGTCCATCCTACGAAAATGTTTTGAAGAACAAATTCCTTCCTGCACTGCAACAAAAACGTCCGGGAAGGGCTGCACGTGTGCTGTTTCACCAAGACAACGCACCCGCACATCGAGCTAACGTTACGCAACAATTTCTTCGTGATAACAACTTTGAAGTGATTCCTCATGCTCCCTACTCACCTGACCTGGCTCCTAGTGACTTTTGGCTTTTTCCAACAATGAAAGACACTCTCCGTGGCCGCACATTCACCAGTTGTGCTGCTATTGCCTCAGCGATTTTCCAGTGGTCAAAACAGACTCCTAAAGAAGCCTTTGCGCTGCAATGGAATCATGGCGTCAGCGTTGTGAAAAATGTGTACGTCTGCAGGGCGATTACGTCGAGAAGTAACGCCAGTTTCATCGATTTCGGGTGAGTAGTTAAGCAGAAAAAAAATCGGAGGCCTCAGAACTTGAATGCACCTCGTAAATACCTTATAAGGGGTACCGCAGCAGAGGGTGAATGGGATACGTAAACTTAAAGGTTCACCAGCAGTAGATGATGTAGCGAGTGCTGTTCTGACACCGCTGCTGTTGCTGCTCCAGGTGGGGGAGGATGTGGTGTGCTTGGAGCGTTATGAGTTCGATCCGACCACGATGGAGGGCTGAGTCTTGTGTTGACGCCGCAAGTGCATGTAAAGCTGGTACCGGTGATGTTAGTGAAGTTGAGAGTTGTGTTTCTGTAGATAGTCACAGCAAAAATGGTGGCGGCACTGGAGATTCCATGCAGTCTGGTGTAGCAGAAGGTGTAAATGGAAACGCTGGTGAGTTTAATGGTTGTGAGAATGCACGAAAAACTTGAGGTAAAAGGGAATGGCAACGATGTACAATAGTGGCCAATGGTGTAAGAGTTGTGGAACTAGAACAGAAGTGGGTGAAAATTTTGGTTTGTAAGGCAGCCATCGCGATGTACTTTTTAATTGGTCTGCTTAGTCAAAAGTTCATGCCATGATCGTTTAGGATTACCAAGCGTCATGTTATAACGAATATGCTGCAAGCGTGTTTGCAGAATTTTGATATTGAAATTTTTAATAACAAAAAATTGATTGTTGTTGAGATGATAAACTGAGGATTGATGAAGGCAATAACCATGATGCACTTTCCTACCACAAGGCATTACAACATGATTGATAAATTATTATAATACGACAAAATAATGAGTAATAACAGTACATTCACGCATACGTGCACTCATTTTATATTACTAATCATGCATAAACAGCACAGGTACCACAGTAAAAGGTACTGAGTAGCTAATGAAATCTACTAGATTACGGCAGTGCCTACAGATTTTCCTGTAACAACTTTATATAATTTTCATTGACAGAATTAACACAGCTTTATAGTGACAGATTATCGACTAACAGAAAACGAATTCATTAAACTGTTTTTTAATTAAATCTTGTTGAAAGACGTATGGAAATATTCATTGAGAAGCTGCTCTTTAGAAGTTTCCATACTTTGATTGTTTTCTTCTTGGATGAATTTGCATGATGCCACTCCACTGATTGCCTCTTCGTCTCTGGTGAAAAATGATGGAGCCATGTTTCATCACCTGTCACAATTCTTCCAAGAAATTCATCTGCACCATTCTCGTACTGTTCCAAAAGTTCGCTGCCTACCGTTTTTCTTGTTTCTTTGTGAGCCAATGTCAACATCCTGGGAACCCACCTGGCACAAAGCTTTTTTAACACCAACACTTTCAGTATTCTGCAAACACTTCCTTCCCCTATCCCAACGTAGCGGGACAATTCGTTCACTGTGGTGCGTCTGTCAGCAGTCACCAGTTCGTTAACTCTTTGCACATTGTCTGGAGTGTGTACAGTACGAGGCCTGCCGCTACGAGGACAATATTACGGTGCCCACTTTCATCACGTAACCTGCTTGCCCACCGACTAACTGTACTGCGACCGACAGCACCATCTCCATACACCTCTTTCAGCCTCTTGTGGATGTTTTTCACTGTCTCGTTTTCACAGCACTGGAATTCTATGACAGCAGGTTTCTTCTGACGAACGTCAAGTGTAGCAGCCATCTTGAAGACATGCTGTGACGCCGCCACTCACGGGAACAGGTTGAACTAAGTTTGAAAACAAATGGGAAGGATGTATCTGCACACTGGAAAACTTTCAGACATGCAGAATGAAAACTGTATTTTTTAAAAAAATGTGTGCATTTCTTTTGGTGTGACCCTCGTATAATGCAATAAATTTACATATAAAAGCTATACTTTCTCTCGTACAGAAAGCATTTACACCTGTCACTTCAATGTCTGTTTTTTGTGCAGAGCGTCACACGTCTCCACGGACTTGTCTTAATCGCAGAGAAGGCAGAAAAATCCATAATGTTCACACGCTGTGAAATACGTCTGATAGACGGTATCTTTTCTCACCTCACATCTGTGCTCAGGCTCTAGAAAGAAAGAAATGAACACCACGTCCATCGGAGATCCATAACCACATTCTCATACGAATCGCATTTTTCATTTTTAGGGAAGTAGAGTGATGTTCCTCCCTGCCCCTCTCCGCTCCCCCACTCCACCCACAGTTAGTCAACGCATGCCGAGAGTTGCCAAACTTGTATTACGTCAGAATGCGGTATGAAGATTTATCGAAGCGTACTCATGAATAAATTCGAAAGGCCGTCCTGGATGCATCGCGCGGATTGAACCCACTTGACGAGCAGCCAATACAGCCGAGGTATCGCAGGGCGGACGTGTGAAGCGGAGGAACAAAAGCGCGCGCCTCGCCCTCGGCAGCGGCGGGGTTGTTTCCCAGACGCGGGGGTGGTTTTGCATCGCGCTGCGCGGACCGCGGGGGGGCCAGTGGCACAGCGCAGAGCAGCTTTACGGCGCGCAACTTCCCACACGTTTCGCTGCAAACTATGGCTTTGTGTGTAAATCACTAGAAAACATTGAAATAATGAATGTTCCCCCGGGGCTGGAGGCAACTGCGACCGGATCGCATAAAGTCCGTTTGCCGCGCTGCCCTCTGTTTTTATTACGTTTTATAGTTTTTGTGTAAACCGCCCGCTGCGTTTGCCGAGTTCCCCAGCAACGTTTCTGTTTCAGTGTCCGAGTTCTGTTGTTCTCCTCAGTCCCGCCACACAGTGTTGTGACACGAATGTTTGGAGTTGATGAACGTTAAGTGCTTCTGCAAATCATATTTTGTCTCTTCTCTAAAGGGTTTTACCCTCAATACAAGGTACCAGTTAACACGAATCATTCTAAATAGTTATATTTTCGATACCAGATGAAACGTCCCCTTTAAACAATTTTACAAGACTGATGAAACGTCCCCTTTAAACAAATTTTACACGACTGTGCTTAAACTGACACACAATATTTTTTTAGCGCAACGCAATCTGACTTTAAATAATCTCTACAAGAGAATGGCCCTGACTAACATTAACCTGTACTTTTCACAAATCACTTACCTCACAAAAATCTTCGCTGCTCAAGCTACTGCAATACAGAGAGCACCACTACTGCCAGCCAAATAAAAGATTCAAACTACGGAAGGCACTAACTACTGATAGGGATAGTTAGCAAATGAAAGATGTTAATAGAGAACAAACAATGTATTTACCTTGATATCATCATATATATAGCAGTTCATGACAAATTACCAAACTCCGCCATCTCTCTCCCCACATCCACCACTGCTGGCGGCTCACCTCCAACTGCCCAACGCTACGCGCTGTTCACAGCCAGCTGCCTAACACTACAATGGCGAGTATTACAACAATGCAAAGCAGCCACAGACTGCACACAGCACAGCCAGTGATTTTCATACAGAGGTGGCGTTATCAATAAAAAAACCTAAACAGCCTACTTACACAGCCCCCATGCTCCCGACAAAAAATTTTACAAATGCTTTTGAGCACTGGGCAATACATATTTGTTAAAATTTTTCATAATCGTAATTACAATAACAAAGAAATCAAATGCACACACTTATTGATACAATGTTGGTCAAAAGATCAAAGTTTCTCACAGTCCATAAAGACAGTCCTGATCATTCATCACATTGCAGTGTTTTTCTCAAAGTCTAAGCAGTAAAAGAAAATGCACACGGAAGTAGTGGATTTCCATGCAGTCTTGAAGAAGTAGCGTTGTCCTTCCAACGGAAAGACAGTGCTGACTCTCGACATGCAGACAGGTAATGGGCCACAACAGAGCAAACCCACCGGAGTCAATCGAAGTTTGGAAGAATATCGTTTGGTAGGTTATCACAGAGCAGACCCACTGTAGTCCTGGTAGAGATTACGGTATTGGTGGACCACCAGAGGCGCAGACCCACTGCAGTCCTTGTAGAGATAATGGTATTGATGGGTCATCAGAGGCGCAGACCCACTGCAGTCCTTATAGAGATAATGGTATTGATGGGTCATCAAAGATGCAGACCCACTGTAGTCCTTGTAGAGATGGCCAGCAGCCATCTGTCGTGACTGTGCAGGTGCACAATCACCATTGAAGAGTCTTGCAGATAATATAGCAAGTCCATAACCACCACTTGTGCACTCACAAAGTTTTTGGAATTGTCCTTAGAACCAGCAATGCTGTTATCTAGTCCGTTGCTGAATTATTAACACACGTGCAAACACTAACAGTCCCAACTGCTCACATACTGTAGATATATTATGACCAACAAAAACGTGTGCAGTGAAATGATACTTAATTTGAAGAACTGGTGTCTATACAATTATAAATTTACAACATAAGAATACAATAACAAAGATACAAAATACATCAGTAAAGAATATAACAATACAGATAACATTTGTAGTACAGGCTTTACAACAGAATAGAAATAAACATATACGTCAGTGTTACAGGAATTATGACATGAGTACATACATAAAAGATCAGAATAACTTTCGAAACATCAACTTCACACATGAGCATTAACACAAAACAGAATAAATAATATCTAAGCATATTTACAAGTTAAATAACATATTATTAATGCCAATTATATTTGAGGATAACAGTATTCCTCATCATAGTGAATGTAGCTTAGTATTAGAAGAAGAAAAAATTCTATGGAACTACACAGAGACAGGAAGAAAACAAATACACAAGGGTACACAAACACATAGGGGGATAACACAATGGAAAGGACAGGGTTCGTTTTCAGTGTAACTTTTGGTACTGCAGTCCAACCCAAAACTTCATTCCATAGATCTTTCGTCTTATTTCAACCTTTGCTTCCACCAAAAAAATCCTATCCAAGCATGCTTTCTGTATTTATTTCACATATTTCTTAACTCATTATTTATTTCCAAGAAAATCCTACCTATATCTGTTGTCCCTAAACCATACTTTTTTGGTTCATATCCTCTTTCAAAATACCCTTTTTTTGGCCAAATCATTTTCTTTAAGCTTCTCAATGCATTTCTTCCAATCCATCATAGTTAGTTTCTTATATAGTCTACCCCCTCTTAAGTTAACTTAAATCTACTGAGCTCAGATGCTAAACTAAGGGACGAGGCAATGCAGCATCACATAAAACAATTAATATAAACAGCAATGAAAAAAACGCAGATTTTCGAAGCAAGCAGCATTAAGAAATTAGCAAAGCAATTGTAATATTACAACTAATCTAAGGCAATGTGCAGCAAACAATAAAAATAAATCATTAGTAAAACTGGCTTAACAGAATAATACAAAGTCAAATTCAATAACACTATGCCTGGCAAACAGCAGCAACTTATACCTAAACATGACATAGCTCAAGCAGAAAAAATATTACAGTAAAAATGGCCATGTCTAATACCTATGTCACATCTTAACACTAGAGTGATGCATCACAAAAACTTACTCTATGAAAAAAAATTACCAAGTAGTTGAAAAGAAAATTATGTATGCAGTTCCTGTTATTAGTCCCTTCTTATTGTTCTTTCCATTTCAAGAGCTCCTTTTTCGAAGAATGTGGGTCATAAAATAATTATTTAATAGATCTGTTGACAGAAAGTGTTCACATTAGCAAATGATTTTTTTTTATAAAACCAATGCTGCAACACAGCAGGAAACTAGATATCAAATGAAATAAGCAACTATGAAAAGCAAAGCATAAAAATATCATTCAAAAGTCATGTGACATTTCATAAGTTAGTAGAAAAATCTCTCAGCTAGAGAGACAGTAGTCATAATCAGGCGTATAGACATAAAATATTTCTCGTCATTTCATTAGGCATTCAGTGTACTCATATGTTTTCAAGTTCGACCGTGTCGTTTTTGCGATGCTCTCTACAAAGAAACGTCAATAGCGAGGATAATGGCCTCCCCCCCATTTTTTTTTTTACCTGTGCTTCCGGAAAGGCACACCCTAATGGCTTGTTCTCCAGGTGTCTGACACAGCTGTGTGCCCACGACGCATTACATCAAGGTCACTTACCTTTCTTAACGAAATATTTACGACAGCAGTTTCCGCTACAGTGACAGTCTCATATAAAAAATTTCACAGGTCAAGAATTTGCGTTACAAATCTGTAGAAACAAAATCGTATGAATATAAGTGTCCAAAAAAAATATTCGTCAGCATTGTGATACAGTCACGCATTTACACAAATTTCATAACTCTTAAAGTACGATTCTCGGTTTCCAACATATGTCTTCACAAGGCAGAGTTCCTAACCGCTACTCATTACTCCTTACCTTATTACACATATACATATTCATCGACACTTCTTCAATATTTCATCTTAACAAATGCATAGCATAATCAAATTCTTCATATAACATCAGCTTATTAATAATAAACATACCTCAACAGCATAATACACATCGTCATCATAAAAATAACATCAAAACACCTCAGTCAAATCTGAAAAACGTCGTAGCTTTCTGAATATTTTAAAACCTAAAAAAAATTCTCTGCTCATTTCAATAGCGTCATCTACCTCAAACGTACTTTAAAAATCATGATCCCATACTAAATACATCATTCAAAGCTCTCATAATATCACAATGGGTCCGAAAAAATATGAACAGTTCACTAAGTACAGACAAAATACAATTTCGTAAGTGTGAAGTTATCCAACGGTATAATTACGTAAACATCTGTCACTGATGTAGTAAAAAAAATGTTTATCTCTCTCAGGTAAATAATCAGATAGCTGTGTATTTTGTGGTGGAGAAATATGGTACCGATGTGTAAAGTTGTATAAGCAAATACCATATTAGCTAGGGTTCCTTGTGGTTGCCACACACATGGTACACAAAGTAAACGTGTACCCCCCTGAGGATAAATGTAATTATACCCTCAGGAGTTACAGATTACAGCAGTGGAATGAAATGTATCACGGAAAACTTTCTTTGTAATTCAAAAATCTTGAAAAATAAATGGTTTAAGTACAAAATTGATCACTCAAATGCGTGTCCTGTAGCGCTAAATGTGCGTCTTGCTGTAAGATAAGTCTCTGGAACTGTCGTAGTTATCGTCCTCTGTAAGCAAAGTTCTGCTGAAGTCAATGTACTTACCTCATCATAAACGAAAGTGAAATGCTTTGCTTATAGATATCGTAGTTATTACGTACCTTACCGTGATCAAGAAAGTACTATAATGTAACGTATTGTTGTGCTACAGAAAATGCTGCCTCATTGTAGCTATACCACAAAAGTTACTACTAAAACATGTTTTTCTTTCCAGAAGAATTCAGAAAGCTGTGCAGATATAAAACAGATACACCGCAAAAGCAACATTGTAAATTATCACTCATTAGTAGCGTCGTGATAAAACCGTGTAGTTGTCACATAAACTAACCTCTGTGTCATCTGGTATCTCTCAGAAAGTACTTTAAATCCAGCATGCATTTTCAAGTGAACCAAAATGTTGCATTAAAATCTCATTAGCAGTTCCGGTACATGTTCTAAGTATGTGAGCCTTATAGTCATTACATAATCGTGCAACTAACAAGCAAGAATGTACACACACAATAACACTGTGTCGTCTGTTCACTATAACAATGCATTCGTAATTTCTGTTTAAATATGTTCTCTTGGTTCTTGACTGGATATTTAACTTCAAACGTTGTTGCATGTTAACAGTTTCTTAAGTCGGACAAAGCATAGTAGAAATGTGAAGTGAAAAATTTTATGGCAAAGACAAAGTTAAAAAGCAGATTATCTCTCAATAAATGGTTTTACATGTGAAATGTGGTGTAAACCTTTACTCTTCGACTTTCAACTGAAAAGCAATTGTCATGTTTTATACATCGGTAAAGAATGCTAAAATTGTTCTCAAGGCTAGCGTCTTACGTTATTTTTCTCGGAGCCAGCGGGCGCACGCGGCTGCCTGCTGTGCGAGTCATTGTCTGTCTCTTTGTTGGCGCGCGTCGTTAATGGGATTCGGAGACCGAACTTCTACAAATTCGCCTTGCCGAGAGGGCCCAGCTCTGTTATAATCCCGCCAGTTCTGATGAAATTCAGGTCTGTCGTTATGTCGGTAGTTTACATAGTTCCTTGTTTGTCGGTCATGTGGTGGAGAACTCTTCCCGGAATCGTAACTGCTCGCCGAACTGTTGCGCCTGAAGTTATTCTGCCTTTTTTTTTTTTTTTAACAGCTTATAGTCAAAATCATCATGTCGGCAAGTCGCATGTCGGTCATTGTTACGTCGTTTCGGCGGTTCCATCTCAAAATTCGGTGCACCTTGCCAATTTCTTTTATAATTTCCGAAATGCGCTGTGTTATTATTTTGTGGCTGTTCCGTATTTCTATGTCCCTCTTCCTGTACTGGAGCGCGAGTGTCCTCTGAAATATGTAATTCTTGTATTACCTGCGTCAACTGATCTTGTACTTCCCGGATTTCTCTTTTGTACTGTGTATTGATTTGATTTTGATTTTGTTTGAATTTCCTAATTTGTTCGCACACTTCTGTGTCATTAAAGACTACCGGTTTTGTGTCATTCAGATTATCATCTACCTTCGTAGATAAATTATTTAGCTGACCCAAAAGTTCAACTACTTTCTCTGATAATGTACTAATTTCCTCCATGTGTCTTTCTACTGTGTCCTTTAAGTTTTCCTGGGTTTTTGCAAGTTGCGTAACCGAATCGGTAGATGCAACTGAGTCAATTTTAGCTTGCAAGGTCTCATGATTTTCATGAACAATAGTTTGCAGTTCTTTTATGGCTGCTTCGTGATTCTGTAGTGCATTTTCATGACGCGAAAAAATAGGTTGGAAATGCTCACAAATTTGTGTTTTTACGTCATTACAGACTTTTTGACATTTCGATTCAATGAGATGTAACTCAGTAGTTAAATCCTCACGTGCTTGTTCAAGAGTTTGCTCCAATGAGTCTAACTTTTGAAGATTTTGTTCCATTGCGTCTAACTTTTTAAGATTCTGTTCCATTGTGTCTAACTTTTGAAGCTTTTGCTGTGTTTGTCTCTGATTTTGTTCCATTGTGTCTAACTTTTGAAGATTTTGTTCCATTATGTCTAACTTTTGAAGCTTTTGTCCCATTTGTTGCATTAACTATAATAACAATGCACTGGTGTCTGAAACATGTTCCTCAGTGCTATTCGGCAGTGAAGTTGCACCGGCAACATTCACATTTTGACAAGCAGAAAATGTGTCTTGACTCATTTGAGAAAACGGTGAGGATCCAAAACCTGAGTCTACAATATTTGCGAGATTGTTTCCTGTCATTTAGGATTCCTGAGGCGAGCTGTTGCCGACCGATCGATCGATAATGCTTCCCTGTTCTCTAATTGTTTCACTGTCTACACCATTGTTTGCCGCCCACTCCATTTCCCTATGCACAATTACCAAATTACTACTTTGAACATTAGTTAATTCATTACTCTGCGGCGCTAACACACTGCTTTCGTCTTCACTGTCATTTCTCAATTTAGTTTGAAGCCTAGTATTACGTTTTTCACACGCCATTATTGTCACAGTATTTCACACGACAACACAGAAAAGCACAATTTGAAGAGCAAAAATAAGAGAATACATTAACATAACACTGAAAATAATATCTAGTTAATTGCAGCTGCGAAATACTTGGTGCAAATCTACATGCGTGCCACACCTGTTTTACTGTACAACAATGAAAGACTGCAACTACAAAGGAGATTTTCTCTACAATTACGCGCTAGCAATAAACAAAATCTACACTAATTACACAAACTACAAGAAAAAATCAGAAGATTCCAGTGAGGTATCCTAGGCTATGGGTCGACGTATGAAACTTCCCCTTTCAACAAATTTTACAAGACTGATGAAACGTCCCCTTTAAACAAATTTTACACGACAGTGTTTAAACTGACACACAATATTTTTTTAGCGCAACGCAATCTGACTTTAAATAATCTCTACAAGAGAATGGCCCTGACTAACATTAACCTGTACT
Organism: Schistocerca nitens; assembly: GCF_023898315.1. Classification (NCBI taxonomy): domain Eukaryota; kingdom Metazoa; phylum Arthropoda; class Insecta; order Orthoptera; family Acrididae; genus Schistocerca; species Schistocerca nitens. The sequence goes on from NC_064620.1 coordinate 46,775,707, forward strand.
TTTCACAAATCACTTACCTCACAAAAATCTTCGCTGCTCAAGCTACTGCAATACAGAGAGCACCACTACTGCCAGCTAAATAAAAGATTCAAACTATGGAAGGCACTAACTACTGATAGGGATAGTTAGCAAATGAAAGAAATTAATAGAGAACAAACAATGTATTTACCTTGATATCATCATATATATAGCAGTTCATGACAAATTACAAAACTCCGCCATCTCTCTCCCCACATCCACCACTGCTGGCGGCTCACCTCCAACTGCCCAACGCTACGCGCTGTTCACAGCCAGCTGCCTAACACTACAATGGCGAGTATTACAACAATGCAAAGCAGCCACAGACTGTACACAGCACAGCCAGTGATTTTCATACAGAGGTGGCGTTATCAATAAAAAAACCTAAACAGCCTACTTACACAGAGGTGGAAGTGGAAATAAGCATAATTTATATCCTGCACAGCAGAGAAGTTTAAAAGATAATATGAGTTTGGTGATACGAATAATTCATTTCTGGGCAGTGGCTTTATCGAATGACAATTTTCTACGTCATTTATGTAGTGTAGCAAAACTACCGAACCGTTGTTTTGATAGGGCGCAACTCTAGGCTGAGGTCATCTCGAAAGTGAAGTGTACAGCTCTCCTCTTGATAAGTTCAAAGAACTGGAGTAGATAATACTAAAATCTTGTCAAATTTTACAAGGTGATCCAGGGCTGCTTGAAAAAATTCGTACCACACTGAAAAGACTGGTGCAGTATTGCATCCAAATGTGAGCACGACACGTAGCGCACCTCCTTTGCTTACAACGTGTGCTGTAGAAGTATTACGAGAGGCAATGCACTATCAAATTCACAATATTGTATAATTCAGAAAACTGGTGGAAAATTCATGCGTGCACACACACAGACACACACACAAACACACACACACAGAGAGAGAGAGAGACAGAGAGAGAGAGACAGAGAAAGAAAGAGAGAGAGAGAGAGAGATACGTCATTCTACAAATTAAAAGGAAACTGGACCGTCTGAACTACACATTGTATCATAGGCTGGACATAGTATTGTGAGAGAGTTTTGCTGTAACGTCTGAAGTAAGGAATATTAACGAAGGGCGATCAATAAGTAATGCAACACATTTTTTTCTGAAAGCAGGTTATTTTTATTCAGGATTCCAATATACCGAATTATTTGCCTTTCTTATGGCTACAAAACCCTACTTTCAACATAATATCCGTTCAAAGCGACGACCTTACGCCACCTTACTGGCAGGGCCAATATGCTCGCTTGCTACCACTCTACTGGTCTACGTCGGAGCCGACGTCTTGCTGCCTCAATAACCTCCCCGTCATCCACTACTCCTCCACGCAGAAGGCATCCGTCATTGAGCCAAATAGAGGGAAATCCGAATGTGCGAGATTTGGGCTGTAGCGGGGATGAGGAAGGTTTGATCGACATTGTTGCGATAAATGAAATGAAATGAGGATAGGGCACCGTTAGCCGAGAGGCCCCATTCGGGGAAGTTCAGCCGCCAAAAGCAAGTCTTATTTCATTCGACGCCACACTGGGCATCTTCCGCCTGGTGATGAGGATGAAAGGATGATGAGGGCAACACACCCAGTCCACGAGCGGAGACAATCTCCTACCCGCCCGGAAATGTAACCCGGGCCCGCTTGCACGGGGGAAAAGCACGTTACCACCCAGTTAAGCAGGCGGACATTGTTGCGATATTGCCAGACGACTCTCCCAACGACTCACCGCGCTTTTGTTCGCTTCCAGATCTGCGCAGACGTTCTGTAAGCGCCTATGAATATTTGCGATGCTCTAGTTTCCACCAAAAGAAACTCAATGGCAGGTCCCTGCTTGGAACACACCTCCGTTACAGACTCCATTTTGAAGACTACATACGGCATCGCCACCTCTCGGAAATTCATGAAACTACAGGGGATAGAGCAGGAATATTCCACGGCGTTCCGCAACAAATTTCGCATTTTTTCAACCTCGTACAGCTTTTCTTAAAGCTGGAAGTGTGTAATTTGACCCCATTTAGAAGGGAAATTTAACGGAAGGTTTACGTTTCAAATACATTTGCAGCTTGAACAGCACCTCCATTCGCCGCATCCGGCGGACAGCGAGATGCTCACGGCTGTTTTAACCCCCCACCCCCCACCCCCCACCCCCCTCCAGTACGCCAGTACGCCGCTGGACGAGCATCGCTCTTCCATCGTTCGCTGTTCTCCATCCGGTGGCAACATACTTGCACGCCACTAGAGGAAGCCAAATTCATTGGGCCACATTGCTGTGGGACTCTGAATGGCCGGCGCATCTTTTTAAACAGACTACAGAGAGTCTCGCCCACAGATCCATTGCACCTATAGACTTATTATCAGTAGTGTGGAGGGTTGCAGTGAGGACAATGCGTCGTCGTAGTATGACGCTACATAGGCATTTCTAATATTCAGAGCCTTATACACTGAAGAGCCAAAGAAAGTGGTATACTTGCCTAATATCGTGTACGGCCCCCGCGAGCACGCAGAAGTGTCGCAACACGACGTGGCATGGACTCAACTAATGTCTGAAGTAGTGCTGGAGGAACTTGTAATATTAGTAATTCTCGCCTCACAAACATTAATATACGCTCAATAGTAAACGCCTGATGGCCTAAAGTTATCGAACAATTGTAAAGTAAAAGGAATGAACCATCGCATAGCAGCGACAGAATCTATTATTCTTTATCTTTGCCGTTCTTGCGCGGTGCCTGTAAATCTCTATGTACATGTATCGATTAATGGTATAAAAAAGAATTCTGTTGTTTCAAGACAAATGGGGCTTTTGGCGCCTCGCCTTTTACTGTTTGTATTCTATAAAAGGCGGACTCGGACTTCCTGCGTTCCACAACTGTATTTTATATTTTATGTGAAAATATTGAGTGAATATGCTAATTGTTATTTTTTTTTCAATCAGAAAACATGTAGTTTCTTGTAACTGATATCGAACAGACAGCGTCAAGAGGACATTTTGACTGTTATGTATAAAGTATTTAACCACAATGGTCATCTATTGTAATTTAATATGAAAAGGTACGTAGCAATGAAAAAAGGTGTATTACAGATAAGTGTGCTTATTTTAGTAAATTACCCTTGATGACTTCCATCTCCTCATTTACTTGAATTATAATTATTTTGTGTTACTTCATCACCAGAAATTACGATCACGCTGATGGGCCGAAAGCAGCATGAGGCAGAAGGAACATTATCGTTTTCCTATTATTTCTGAACCAACTTTTTTGTGTAGTGTTGCATTTCTTTTAAAGTCTATAAATCTTCTGGTCCCTTAGTGTTAATCCGGGTATGACTACATCGCGACTATAAAAATGCACAGAAATGATAATGTTTCTTCCGAACGATCTCAAATATATATATCAATATGCTGCTCTTATTCAGGTATTTAATGCTCAACGTATGTTATTATAATAGTGTAATCAATCCCTGATTCTGTTGCCAAGTGGCCCACCAAAATACTCACTTTTACGACATTTAAAAAAAATATATAAAATAACAATTCTTTTTCTTTTCGTCCCCCAAGAGCAACGCCGCAAACTGACACCGTGAATACTGCAGGGCTGTCCGTAAATCCCTATGAGTATGACGAGCTGGAGTTATCTTCTGAACAGCGCGTTGCAAGGCATCCAGGATATACTCAATAATGCTCACTTCTGCGGAGTTTGGTGGCCAGTGGAAGTGTTTTAATTCAGAAGAGTTTTCCTGGAGCCGCTCTGTGGCAATTCTGGACGTGTGGAGTGTCGGACTCTCCTGCTGAAATTGCTGAAATCCGTCGGGAAGAACAATGGACATGAATGGATGCAGATTATCAGACAGGATGCGTACGTATGTGTCACCTGTCGGAATCGTATCTAGACGTATCTAGGGTCCCATATCACTGCAACTGCTCACGACCCACACCATTACAGAGCCTCCACCAGCTTGAGCAGTCTCCGGCTGACATCCAGGGTCGATGGATGCTTGAAGTTGTCTCCTTAACCGTACACGTCCATCCACTAGATACAATTTGAAACCAGACTCGTCGCACCAAGCTACATGCTTCCAGTCATCAACAGTCCAATGTCGGTGTTGACGGGCCCAAGCGAGGCGTTAAGCTTTTTCGTCGTGCAGTCATCAAGGATACACAAGTGTGCCTTCGGCTCCGAAAGCTCATATCGGTGATGTTACGTTCAATGGTTCGCACGCTGACAATTGGTGATGGCCCAGCATTGGAATCTCCAGCAATTTACGGAAGGGTTGCACTTCTGTCACGTTGAACGATCTTCTTCAGTCGTCGTTCGCGTTCATACCAGATCTTTTTCCTGCCGCAGCGATGTCGGAGATTTCATGTTTTACGTGCTTCCTGATATTCACGGTACACGTTGCCGATAGCAGTGCCGTACACCGCCCATTTACATACCTCTGTTTTTCAATACGCATACCTATACCAGTTTCTTCAGAGTTCCAGTGTGCAAGTATATCAGCGTTCAAGACACTCTGCCACTATCAAGAACTTTTCTTTCTTAGAGTAAAGGGTGTTTGTTTTAACTTGAGAAAACGACGCAACTTACGAAAAAATATTGTAGATTAAAATTTAGTATTAGTACTACACTTTGCCACCTCCTCACAATCCCTCCTGCGTTAGCGGGATCAGCTTTGTATTTTGAAATGATAATCGACCATTTTTAGTGTATATTCGGATCTTACGCCAATTATACGTATGGTTTACTCCAATCATTATTTACTATTTCTGGTAGATGGTGCAGTAATCGACAAATATAAAGTGTGTCTGTTTTTGCAATCTATTTGATTCTAAATTTCATTTACGGCGTCAATGTAGACGTTTGTGTTTTGACGGTTGATACTGATGTTCACACATTACTTGAATGCTGCAAATGTGACTGGACAGTACTAATAATATGGCTAATCATTGACATTTCTGGCAAAAAAGTTACGTGCATGGTAATGTAATTTTCTGTTCCCTAAGAGCTTGATTGTGGTGAGTCCACAAACCATCGGAATACTTGATTTCGGTGGTCGCCCACGGACTCCGCCATCAGAGTAACTGATTTAGGTGTGTGTTTCCATCCATCCGCCGTAACTCTCGCGCTAGCTGTTATGGGGTTATCGGCGGAAGACAAACAACGGCCACTGTAATAAGGTAAAACTCCGCGAAGTGATAGTGTAACGTCCCCTTATTAACAATTTTACAAGACTGTGCTTAACCTGACACACAATATTTTGTTAGCGCAACGCAATCTGACTTTCAATAATTCCTACAAAAGAATGGGCCCTGACTAACATTAAACTATACCTTTCACAAATCACTTACCTCACAAAAATCTTCGCTACTCAAGCAACTGCAATACAGTGAGCGCCACTACTGCCAGCTAAATAAAAGATTCAAACTACGGAAGGCACTAACTACTGATAGGCATAGTTAGCAAATGAAAGATTTTAATAGAGAACAAACAATGTATTTACCTTAATAGTCATAATATATATATATATAGCAGTTCATGACAATTTACAAAACTCCGCCATCTCTCTCCCCACATCCACCACTGCTGGCGGCTCACCTCCAACTGCCAACGCTACGCGCTGTTCACAGCCAGCTGCCTAACACTACAATGGCGAGTATTACAACAATGCAAAGCAGCCACAGACTGCACACAGCACAGCCAGTGATTTTCGTACAGAGGTGGCGTTACCAATAAAAAACCTAAATAGCCTACTTACATAGCCCCCATGCTCCCCACAAAAAATTTTACAAATTGGTTTGGGCATTGGCCAACACAGATTTGAAAAATTTTTCATAATTACAATAACAAAGAAATCAAATGCACACACTTATTGATACAATGTTGGTCAAAAGCTAAACTTTCTCAAAGTCCATAAAGACAGTCCTAATCGTTCATCACGGTAAAATAGTAGTGTTTTTCTCAAAGTCTGAGCAGTAGAAGAAAATGCACACGAAAGTAGTGGATTTCCATGCAGTCTTGAAGAAGTAGTGTTGTCCTTCCAACGAAAAGACAGTGCTGACTCTTGACATGCAGACAGGTAATGGGCCACAACAGAGCAAACCCACAACAGAGTCATTCAAAGTGTTGAAGACTATTGGTAGGTAGGTCATCACAGAGCAGACCCACTGTAGTCCTGGTAGAGATTACGGTATTGGTGGGCCACCAGATGCGCAGACCCACTGCAGTCCTTGCAGAAATAATGGTACTGGTGAGTCATCAAAGATGCAGACCCACTGTAGTCCTTGTAGAGATAATGGTACTGGTGGGCCACCAGAGGTGCAGACCCACTGCAGTCCTCGTAGAGATGGCCAGCAGCCATCTGTTGTGACTGTGCAGGTGCACAATCACCACTGAAGAGTCTTGCGGATAATGTAGCAAGTCCATAACCACCACTTGTGCACTCACAGAGTTTTTGGAATTGTCCCTAGAACCAGCAATGCTGTTATCCAGTCCCTTGCTGAATTATTAACACACGTGCAAACACTAACAGTCCCTACTTCTCACATATTGTCCATATACTATGACCAACAGAAACGTGTGCAGTGAAATGGAACTTACAAGTTACTTAATTTGATGACCTGGTGTCAATTACAATTTTATAACATAAGAATACAATTACAAAGGTACAAAATACATCATTAAAAAACATAACAATACAGATAACATCTGTAGTACAGGCTTTACAAAAGAATCAAAATAACATATACAACAGTGTTACAGGAATTATGACATAAGTAAATACATAAAAGATCAGAATAACTTTTGAAACATCAACTTTACACATGAGCATTAAAACAAAACAGAATAAATAATGTCTAAACATCTTTACAAAGAAAATAACATATTATCAGAAAAATTCTACAACATAACTCTTATTAGCTAAACACATTAAGACAGGAAAAACACAAATACACATAGTGTAATAACACAAAAATACAGGACAGGGTTTGTTTTCAGTGTGATATTTGGTGCTGCAGTCCAACCCAAAACTTCATTCCATAGATCTTTCGTCTTATTTCCACATTTGTTTCCACCAAAAAAATCCTATTCAAGCATGCTTTCTGTATATATATGTTCACATATTTCTTACCTCATTATTTATTTTCCATTATCTTACTTCATCATTTATTTCCAAGAAAATCCTACCTAAACCTGTTGTCCCTAAACCCTACTTTTCTTGGTTCATATCCTCTTTGAAAATACTGTTTTGGCCAAACCATTTTCTTATAGATTTTCAATGTATTGCTTCCAATTCATGACAACTTGTTCTCTTATATAGTCTACCCCCTCTTAAGCTAACTTAAATCTACTGAGCTCAGATGCTAAACTAAGGAACGAGGCAATGCAGCAGCAGAAAACAATTAACACAAACAGCAATGATAAAAAATACAAAAGGCAAAGCAAGCAGCATAAATTACAACTAATATAAGGCAATGAGAAGCAAACAAGAGAAATAAATCAGTAGTAAAACTAGCTTAACAGAATAATACAAAGTGAAATTTAGTAGCACTATGCATGGCAAACAGCAGCAGCAAATGCTATAATTAATACCTAAGCATGGCAAAGATCAAGCAGAAAAAAATAGTACACTAAAGACAACAATGCATATAAGGGAAATGTCTATTCACATCTTAATGACTATGTAATTAAAGTGGTGCACCACAACAACTTATTGTAAAAAAATATTACCATATACTTGAAAAGAAAATTATGTGTGCAGTTACTGTTACTAGTCCCTTCTTATTGTTCTTTCCTTTCCAAGTGCTCCTTTTTTTTAAGAATGTGGATTACAAAATTATTATTTAATAGATCTGTTGACAGAAAGTGTTCACATTAGCAAATGCATTTTATTTTATAAAAGCAATGCTGCAACACAGCTCGAAACTAGATATCATATGAAATAAGCAACTATGAAAAGCGAAGCATAAAAATATCATTCAATAGTCATGTGACATTTCATAAGTTAGTAGAAATTCTCTCAATTCTCGTAGAAAGATGCTTGTCATAATCAGGTGTGCAGATGTAAAATATTTCTCGTCATTTCATTAGGCATTTCAGTAAATATCGTAAATTAAGAGCTCCACGGTGTAATCATATTTTTTCAAGTTCGACCGTGTCGTTTTTGCGATGCTTTCTACAAAGGAATGTCAGAAGCGAGGTTAATGGCCTCCCTTTTTCTTTTTTTTTTTCTACCTGTGCCGCTGAAAAGGGCTCGCAATAATGGCTTTTTCTCCAGGCGTCTGGCACACCTGGCCGCTCAGCTGGGTGCCCACGACGCATTACGTGCAGGTGGTCACTGAACTTTCTTACCGAAATATTTACGACACCAGTTTCCGCTACAGTGACAGTCTCATATAAAAATATTTCACAGGTCAAGAATTTGGGTTACAAATCTGTAGAAACAAAATCCTATAAATATAACAGCGTCCAAAAAATTTTCGCCAGCATTGTGATACATTCACGCATATACACAAATTTCATAACTCTTAAAGTACGATTCTTGGTTTCCAACAACCTTCTTCACAAACCATAGTCCCTAACTTCTATTCATTATTCATATACATATAAACACGTAATCACATTCCTTATATAGCATCAGCTTATTGATCATAAACATACCTCAATAGCATAATACACATCGTCATCGTAATAATAACATCATAACACCTCAGTCAAATCTTGAAAACGTCGTAGCTTTCTGCAATAATTAAGAAACAAAAAAAAAATTCTCTGCTCATTTCAATAGTGTCATCTACCTCAAATGTACTTTAAAAATCATGATCCCATACCAAATACATCATTCAAAGCTCTCATAGTATCACAATGGTTCTGAAAAAATATGAACAGTTCACAAAGTACAAACAACATACAATTTCATAAGTGTGAAGTTATCCAACGGTGTAATTACGTAAACGTCTGTCACAGATGTAGTAAAATAAATGTTTATCTCTGTCAAATAATCAGATAGCTGTGTAATTCTGTGTTAGAGAAATATGGTACCGATGTGTAAAGTTGTATAAGCAAATACCATATTAGCTAGGGCTCCTTGTGCTTGCCAAACACATGGTACACAAAGTAGGCGTGTACCCCCCTGAGGATAAATGAATAATACCCTCAGGTGTTACAGATTACAGCAATGGAATGAAATGTATCACGGAATACCTTTGTATCATTGTACTTCAAATATCTTTAAAAATAAATGTTTTAAGTACAAAATTAATCACTCAAATGCGTGTACTGTAGCGCTAAACTGTGCGTCTTGTTGTAAGATAATCTCTGTGGAAGTGTCGTAGTTATCGTTCTCCGAAAGCTAAGTTCTGCAGAAGTCAATGTACTTACCTCACGATACACAAAAATGAAATGCTTTGCGAATAGATATCTTAGTTATTACGCTTATTGTTGTGATGAAGAAAGTACTGTACTGTAACGTATTGTTGTGCCACGAACGTCCCCTTTGAACAATTATACACGACTGTGCTTAACCTGACACACAATATTTTGTTAGCGCAACGCAGTCTGACTTTCAATAATTCCTACAAAAGAATGGGCCATGACTAACATTAAACTATACCTTTCACAAAGCGCTTACCTCACAAAAATCTTCGCTACTCAAGCTACTGCAATACAGTGAGCATCACTACTGCCAGCTAAATAAAAGATTCAAACTACGGAAGGCACTAACTACTGATAGGCATAGTTAGCAAATGAAAGATTTTAATAGAGAACAAACAATTTATTTACCTTAATAGTCATAATATATATATATATATATATATATATATATATATATATATATATATATATATATATATATATATATATATATATATATATATATATATATATATAGGAGTTCATGACAAATTACAAAACTCCGCCATCTCTCTCCCCACATCCACCACTGCTGGCGGCTCACCTCCAACTGCCAACGCTACGCGCTGTTCACAGCCAGCTGCCTAACACTACAATGGCGAGTATTACAACAATGCAAAGCAGCCACAGACTGCACACAGCACAGCCAGTGATTTTCATACAGAGGTGGCGTTACCAATAAAAAACCTAAACAGCCTACTTACAATAGTGACAGGTGCATCTACCATGGATACTCTTCGAAATGAACCACCCCAATGGTGAGAGGCATGGGAAATCAGCGGTATCAAGTTTGCAGATGGGAACATTTCGAACATATACATCGAAATTTAGAACACAAAGGTTTACGTCTACATCGTAAATGTAGAATCAAATGCATCGGTTCTTAATTAGAAAAACATACCGACATCGTATCTGCCGATCGGTAATTTTTGGTGGAGGTTCCGTATCTATCTATCTATCTACACTATCTATATCCAAATCCCGCTCCAGCTACTGCCGGGTCTGGGTGCTGACGAGTCCTCTCCATTTGGCTCGGTCCTCCCACCACTTTTCTTCCTCCACTTGCTGCCAGGTCACACCTCTCCTTTCAACAGATATTCTCACTCCCATTTTCCACCGTGTTCTTGGCCGCCCTCGAGGTCTTTTCCCATCCATCTTTAGTTCTTCCATAATTTTGGGGAGTCTCTGGCCATGCATCCCCTTAACATGCCCATACCATCTTAATCTCTTTCTTTCAATTTCTTCTCTTCCGTATATGCAAGAAAAATTATGGAGTATTTAACCTAACCAAGCTGGAGGGATGGTAAGGAGATGGTGAGTTGTATCACAGACGTATGTTCCCCTTACTAATATTAACTTATAGCGCATAAATTTTTTTAGCACTATGCGTCGTTATCGAAATATTTTACGTGTCTCAATTACAATAAACACCCTATATAACTCAGCACCACAGAAGAACCTAAGGCATTTAGAAGTTATGTATAACTCACTTATTAAGTGTACGCAATGTAAATAAACTTTTTTAATGTGATACTCGTTGTAGACGTCTAATTCTAATTATTGGCCACCTCAGCTACCGATAAAGTAACATTGATAATAACGGGACATTACTTCATATCAAAATCAGTAAAGGCACGTAATCACGCATTCACTATTTTTCCCAGGCGGCTCATTTGCAGATACATGTTTACTGGCACGTTTTTCGTTCTGTTATCGCACTCTTTCCCGCTGCGTCAACTTTCTGTAATAATTGTGATACATTTGTACGCAAACTTTGCAGTTTGACGCCTCTGGTGCCCTCCCAACTCAGAGCCCAAGAGACTGTTTGAGTTTCTTTGGCCTTAACTGGAACCTTTGTAAGTGAAGATACAATGAGCTGACAGAAGTCATGGAATGGCGATAGGCACATATACATATGGCGGTAGAATCGCGTACACAAGGTATAAAATGACAGTGCATTGGGACAGCTGTCACTTGTACTCAGTTGATTCGTTGATTCACGTGAAATTGTTTCACACGTGATTGTGGCCGCAGGATGGGAGTTAACAGACTTCCAACTCGGAATGCTAGTTAGAGCTACACGCATGGGACATTCCATTTCAGAAATCGTTAAGCAATTCAAGATTCCGAAATGCACAGTGTCAAGAATGGCTCGAGAATGCCAAAGTTCAGGCATTACCTCTCACAGAAAACACAATTTAACGACCGAGAGCAGCATTGTTTACGGAGAGTTGTCGGTGCTTATACACAAGTAACACTGCTTGAAATAACTGCAGAAATCTATGTGGGACTTAGGACGAAGGTATCCGTTAGGGTAGTGCGGTGAAATACAGGGTTATTCAAAAAGAATACCACAACTTTAAAAATGTGTATTTAATGAAAGAAACATAATATAACCTTCTGTTATACATCATTACAAAGAGTATTTAAAAAGGTTTTTTTTCACTCAAAAACAAGTTCAGAGATGTTCAATATGGCCCCCTCCAGACACACGAGCAATATCAACCCGATACTCCAACTCGTTCCACACTCTCTGTAACATATGAGACGTAACAGTTTGGATAGCTGCTGTTATTTCTCGTTTCAAATCATCAATGGTGGCTGGGAGAGGTGGCCGAAACACCATATCCTTAACATACCCCCATAAGAAATAATCGCAGGGGGTAAGATCAGGGCTTCTTGGAGGCCAGTGATGAAGTGACCAAAAACTTTATTGGCTGAAATGGCACAGAAAACGTTCACCTTAGGCGAGTCACGTTCATACTGAGTTGTTTCCCGCGGATTCTCAGTGCCCCATATACAGACATTGTGACGGTTGACTTTCCCGTTAGTGTGGAAAGTTGCTTCATCACTAAACACAATCTTTGAAACGAAAGATTCATCTGTTTCCATTTGAGCAAGGATAAAATCACAGAAATCGATTCTTTTAATCTTATCAGCTGCAGACAGTGCTTGAACCAATTTCAGACGATAAGGTTTCATAACTAACCTTTTTCGTAGGACTCTCCATACAGTTGATTGTGGAATTTGCAGCTCTCTGCTAGCTCTGCGAGTCGATTTTCCTGGGCTGCGAACAAATGCTTGCTGGATGCGTGCTACATTTTCATCACTCGTTCTCGGCCGTCCAGAACTTTTCCCTTTGCACAAACACCCATTCTCTGTAAACTGTTTATACCAACGTTTAATACACCACCTATCAGGAGGTTTAACACCATACTTCGTTCGAAATGCACGCTGAACAACTGTCGTCGATTCACTTCTGCCGTACTCAATAACACAAAAAGCTTTCTGTTGAGCGGTCGCCATCTTAGCATCAACTGACGCTGACGCCTAGTCAACAGCGCCTCAAGCGAACAAATGTACAACTAAATGAAAGTTTATAGCTCCCTTAATTCGCCGACAGATAGTGCTTAGCTCTGCCTTTTGCCGTTGCAGAGTTTTAAATTCCTAAAGTTGTGGTATTCTTTTTGAATCACCCTGTATAGTGTTTATGGACTATGGCAGCTGACGATCGAGCGAGTGCATTCACTAACAGCTCGACATCACCTACGGGGCACCTCCTGGGCGCGCGACGCTATCAGCGGGACCTTTGACGACTGGAAAACCATGGCCTGGTCAGATGAGTCACAATTTCAGTTGGTAAGAGCTGGTGGTAAGGTTCGAGTGTGGTGCAGACCCCACGAAGCCATGGACCCAGAATTTCAGCAAGGCACTTTGCAAGCTGGTGATGGCGCCACATCGGTATGGGCTGTGTTTACGTGGAGTGGACAGCGTACTCTGGTCAGCTGACCCACTCATTGGCTGGAAATGGTTATGTTCGGCTACTTGGAGACAAGTATTTGCGTTCACGGACTTCATGTTCGCAAACAAGGATGTCACCGGACCGCAGTTGGCCGCGAATGGTTTGAAAAACATTCTAGACCATTCGAGCGAATGATTTAGCCACCCAGGTCGCTGCTCATGAGTCCCATTGAACATTTAAGGTACATAATCGAGAAGTCAGTTTGTGCACAAAATCCTGCACCGGCAGCACTTAAGGAGATCCGACTCGATATCAGTGGTTCAAATCAAATGGCTCTGAGCAGTATGGGACTTAACTTCTGAGGTCATCAGTCGCCTAGAACTTAGAACTACTTACACGTAACTAACCTAAGGACAGCACACACATCCAAGCCAGAGGCAGGATTCGAACCTGCTACCGTAGCGGTACTAGACTGAAGCGCCTATAACCGCTCGGCCATACCGGCTGGCTGATATCAGTGGGTACCCCCTTAACTTTTGTCACCTCAATGTATGCTGTACACACTTTCGGAAGCAACTCATGTGGTGTTGGATTTAGTACATTAACCAGTCTGAGACACTAGCCAGTGAAACTCAAGATATTCATGATTACAAACAATGTATGCTTGCGACAGTCTGTCGTTCAGCATATTGTATCTCAGAAGAGTAATTTTTAATATAATAAAATAGCACCAACCACTTACAGATTTTTATGTTTTTGCTGGTGACCGGTTTCGACTACTGTTCTGATCATCAGACCGCTTTTAAGTGGAGAGAGTAACACGAATGTATTTAGAGGAATGTAAACTACAAGCACTAAAATAAACATGGCACGTCAACAGTCACGTAAAAGAGAGACAGCTATACCTACGGGACTCTGGTGAAGCTGTTCAGGAGCAGGCGCCACTCTGGAAGATCTACAGCCGTTGCTGTTATGACATGCAATTTTCGTCGCTTAAACAGCGGAAGCTCTACCCACAGTCTCCAACATTGCACCAATGGTAGCCAATGATTATAGGTAATATTTTTCTCGCCATCATTGCGTGATATATGCTACGCACTTGTCCCTATAGAAGGGCAATACTGTACCTTTCGGATCTTAACACTGTTGGACTGTCACTCCTTTTAGTAGTTAAAGGCCACATTAATTTTAAATATAACTGTGACAGAAATAATTTTCAATGTACAGGGTGATTCAAAAAGAATACCACAACTTTAAAAATGTGTATTTAATGAAAGAAACATAATATAACCTTCTGTTATACATCATTACAAAGAGTATTTAAAAAGGTTTTTTTTCACTCAAAAACAAGTTCAGAGATGTTCAATATGGCCCCCTCCAGACACTCGAGCAATATCAACCCGATACTCCAACTCGTTCCACACTCTCTGTAGCATATCAGGCGTAACAGTTTGGATAGCTGCTGTTATTTCTCGTTTCAAATCATCAATGGTGGCTGGGAGAGGTGGCCGAAACACCATATCCTTAACATACCCCCATAAGAAAAAATCGCAGGGGGTAAGATCAGGGCTTCTTGGAGGCCAGTGATGAAGTGCTCTGTCACGGGCTGCCTGGCGGCCTGCACAAACACCCATTCTCTGTAAACTGTTTATACCAACGTTTAATACACCACCTATCAGGAGGGTTAACACCATACTTCGTTCGAAATGCACGCTGAACAACTGTCGTCGATTCACTTCTGCCGTACTCAATAACACAAAAAGCTTTCTGTTGAGCGGTCGCCATCTTAGCATCAACTGACGCTGACGCCTAGTCAACAGCGCCTCAAGCGAACAAATGTACAACTAAATGAAAGTTTATAGCTCCCATAATTCGCCGACGGATAGTGCTTAGCTCTGCCTTTTGTCGTTGCAGAGTTCAAATTCCTAAAGTTGTGGTATTCTTTTTGAATCACCCTGTGTAATAACTATTTCGCTTTCTGATCCGTACTAGTAACATACCCACCTTGATGAATCTGCCTTGATTAATGGCGAGGCAAAGGTTGTAAGGCAGTGACGATATATCTTCGACGTGTAGATCTTCATAACGTTACCATGGTTACCGATGGCGTCCCTCCAACATCTTTGGCTCATGGCTGTTACACACAGAGCCCTATTAAGGGTATTATACATATTTTTACATGTTAATACCTTATTTTCTTTCTTCTTACTCAATTTAAGTTTTATGATTTGATGAACCTTATTTGTATGTTCGATACACCTATGGTCTGGGCGTAAATATTGTACACAAGTATTTGTATTCAGACTTTATTCAACGTGTTTCACCGTCATCAGCTGACAATGATGTAATGCTTGAGACGGTGAGTGGAGCTCCAACTATTTAAGAGATGTAAATTGCATGTCAGGCAGCCGTAGTTATATGCCTCCTAGAGTGGCACCTTCACCTCGCCGGCCTCAGCAGACTCCCATGGGTACAGCTGTCTTCCTCTTACGTATATATGTATGTGCTATGCCTTATATTTGTGCTTCTAGTTTACGTTCCTCTAAGTACTTTCATGTTCCCCTCTTCATAGAGTGAGCGGTCTGATGATGACTAGACCAGTGAATGAAACCGGTCATCAGTAAATAAATGAACGTCTTTATGCAGCTGGGACTGTTTTATTATATATATAAAAAAATATCCGCTGATTTTGCAATAGAAACAGGATAAAAGATTTCGAAAAGTTTAAATTCAGAAGTGCAATTGCTTTGCAAGGAATTACGTGAATAAGGTTATATATCATGCCTTCTCTCAACACTGTAGTTGACAAAATAACGAATGTAGCTGCGGTTTTAAGTTTTATTTGAAATCCTGTCGCGATGTAGGTGGTGAGTGACAGAACTCCATCTCAGCAGATTCGATATGGCCGGAAGCCGGCTTATTTCACCGGGATTGCTGCGAGCAGCTATTTTGTACAAAAGGACAAAAAATCTTCGCTAACAGCGAGAGCGTCTTGTTAACATTATCAACGTAATAAAGAAAGTGGTTTAAATGGCTCTGAGCACTATGTTACATAACATCTGAGGTTATCAGTCCCCTAGAACTTAGAACTACTTAAACCTAACTAACCTAAGGACATCACACACATCCATGCCCGAGGCAGGATTCGGACCTGCGACCGTAGCAGCAGCACGGTGCCAGACTGAAGCACCTAGAACCGCTCGGCCACAGCGGCCGGCTCAACGTAACAGATGCTCATAAGAAGAGAAGACACAGTCCTTACAGCGAAGGCGATGGAACACGTGACTTCAAGGAAAATAGTGAATGACTTTCGTAGACATACTACGTGGCAGCTGATTCTCCAAAATCCCTGCTGTTAACAAGAATGAAACAAGTTTTGCTTAGCGTACAGACCTAGACGTAAAAGACCTAACTGCAGAGCATAGTCGCAGAAACGAATACTTACGAAAAATAAGCGTCGTAGATCAAACAAGTAGCAGTTCATTTAGAAGATGGCCTCGTGAATGAGTGCTTGCGACAAGACATTTGATCTGTGATCATATTCCTAAACAACAACGTTAGTATGTGTTTAATTGTTCTGTCCTCTCCGGGTAAACTTTTCACTTAGAATCTTGCAAATTGTTAGTCGGTTATGACCCTACATCCAACGACTTCCATGGAAAAATTGCATTTCTACTGTTTTCCTTTAGATGCTGGACGTTTGTCAGCTGAGTTAGCCCACATCTAGGGCCAGTGAATGACCCATACAACACTAACGGCCAAACTGAGAGGAGTGCTAGATACGCAAAAATTTGTATACAAGTTGTATCAAAATTAGTACGGAAAACTGACACTGGGGAAAGTACAAGATAACAGAAGAAGAAACTTTTCAGTGGTCGTGGATCCGCAAGCAAGCAGTTTGCGAGATATTTGCGACTGTTTGGTTATGAGCTGGCACTGATTTTAGTATCAAGTTTTGTCTTGGGTAGTACAAGTGTAAATTTTTCCGCTAAGTCTCCATGTAACAGGGCTCAGATTTCACCTAAGGCCTGTCTCAACAAGTAATACAGTACTACCACAGCATGTTACATGTGGTGAAAGGTTTTACAAACACCGAAGTTGATAAACGTATACCCTATCCGAATACATTCTAAAGAACGATATTGCACGCTGTTGACGTCACCTACTGAAAGTGATACATTGATGACAACAGTTTCAGACCGTATTTTGAAAGAATTTCCTAAGTTAAAGACCAACAAAATTTATGCATAACTTTTTTTTTTAATGGTTCAAATGGCTCTAAGCACTATGGGACTTAACGTCTGAGTTCATCAGTCCCCTAGACTTAGAACTTGTAAGAGGTATGCGCTGCCTGCGATATGCAAGGTATAAGAGAATCGCTGACCAGAGAGCAGTATTGACTGAGTACGAACTGTGTAGCTGTAGCAGTAAGTTGTTGCTAGTGGCTAGTCTGCTCTGGTCTGCAGTCTGCTCTGGTCTGGTCTGGTGTATCATGTTGGCTGGCCCGGTCGTGGTGCAGCGATGCCGGAGCCTGAGTATTATTGTATAAGATAAAAAGCAGTCTCGCGCATGTGTAGTAATGTTATCTCAAATCCCATGTAAATGTTTTAAAAAATGTGCTAATAATAATCCTTTTCATACAAAGTAATTTTTAACAACCATTCATTTCAATTTAAAGAATTTCTAATTTCTTCAATCCATGATCATCCCGATCATTGCAAAAGAAAAATCAGTTGTTTCCCTTTCATAAACGACAAATCTGTCGGCCAGCATTGCACAGGGCTGTGCCAGAAAAATTTATTGTAAGAGCAGATATATATGCGTTATCCGGCGACTTCATTGAGGTAAGAATTTTTCCTTTTTTATTCAGAATGATATTTCAGGGCCATGACGCAGCACTGCTGTCGTCCAAAATTTACCAGGTTAAATTCACGGTGAATTATTGAAAAGTCATAGGTGACCGACAGTTTAATTGAGAGGTTAGTTACATTGTATTACTACCAGGTTACTGGATTTATTTTTTTATTGGGACGTTACACTGAATGTGAACGACATAATTATAATTTTTACTGTTGAGAGGTTTAGGAATTTTTCTGTTTTGAGCCCAGATAAAATGTGAATGAATTTTGTGGGAACGTTAAATGTGAATAAAATAATGTGGGGAGGTTACACTTGGCGACAACCGGCCAGGATCGTATTTTCTTTGTGAATTTCTGAGAAGTAGTCATATATCTGCTCTTATTTACTTAAATGTAATTTGCATCTGGCGCAACGCATTTTCTAATTTGTCACTCTTTCTTTCACAGATCATCGGCAATTTATTGCTCTTTGTTGTATTTGTTTCTTCCATTTTGCTTCGTCTTTGTTTCATTTTTGTGCTTAATTTTGATTTGTTAAAAATGACGCGAAAAACTGTTAACAGTACATCGCGATGTGCAATGAGTGAAATAGCCGACTCAAATAATTTGACCGATAATACTTGCGATACTCAGTGTAATAGTGATAATCCTCTAATTACAGATAATCAGTGCATGCCGATCACTAATATTGGTTTTGATCCTAATGATGAGCAAACAAATGCAATTATGTCCATAGTAAATGTAACAATTGATGACGCGGCACGTTCTGTTACAATGAACGCTGCCCAACTTGACACACCCGATTTGCAAAATTTACGTAGCGAACGGATAATTCTTTCTAACGAAGGTGACCAATATACACAAAATATGTCAGATTTATTTGATTCCGGTGTAGTGACCAACAGTGCACATCCAATTGGCAAACCTTTTCGCGAGTCAGACAATGACCAAATGGTTGCACAAGGCGTGACACATGCAGATGCACCATCACACAGTACAGAGAGTGGAGTCGCTAATTTTGGCTGCGATTTAGTTATGGTATTGTTACTACAACTTAATGAAAGTTTCAAACAGCGGAATGAAATACTAGATATCCATTTCAAACAACTTAATGCATCGAACAAACAACTTAATGAGAGTTTCAAACAGTCGAATGAAAAACACGACAACCTTAACGAACAGAACAAACAACTTAGTGAACAGATTACAGCCGTTACCGTGCAACGTCATGATACTAAAGAACAATTACGTGAGGAAATTGAGGCTTGTGCTAGGAACAGTAGTGAAGAAATTAGATCTGTTGCACAAGAATTAAGTAGTACACGTGTAGCCACAACGAAATTATTTAGAGATGAAAGTAATGCAGTCACTGAACAATGTTCTGAAAAAGCAACACAGTTACGCGACGAGTTTAATTTAATGTCACCAGAACTTTCACATACTCTGGATGGGAAAGTCGATAAGAAATTTGAACGACAGAACAGCCAAATTGACGAACGTTTTAAAGTGACAGAAATGAAAAATATTTCAGCCTTTAACACGTCACAGCATACGCCACACTCCGAACATTTGTCATACTCACACAGCGAGTGTAATTTAGGTAATTTACAGAGAGTACGTGAGTTAGACTCCGAACAGTCACAGACAAACAGATTATCATACAATCCTGAACCTGTTCAGACATACAGAGACGATAATTTTGATTACAAGCAATTTTTATCCGTGAAAAAATCTAAGGCATTTAAAAATGACAGAACACAAATACATCCTTTGGACTGGATACTACAATTTACTTTTGTATTTTCACCAGCTTGGCCTGTAATGCAGAAACTAGAATTGGCCTGGATACAACAATTTGTTTTTGAATTTTCACCGGCATTGCCTGTAACGCAGAAACTAAAATTTATTTGCAGCGCGTAATTGACCTCAGGGGATTCATTACGCTTCGATGAATATGTGCCGTAGCGTGCACAGGGCCCCGAGCTGTAGTAGTGCTATTTCATCTTTAGTTTTCTGCACTGCTGCCTTCTCTTTTACTATCCTTTACATCTGTCATAACAGCTCTTCAACTATCGATCTATCTAGAATTAGGAATGAATAATGAAAACCTGATATGACAAGTTTTACCGAAAGTGACAGTTTTTATTAGACACTCCCGAAATGGCAAGAACTACCAGCATAATTTTAATAACAAACAAAATTTTAATTATCAGTATCGTCAAAATTATCAGCAACAGGAACCACATTTTAGTAACAATAGTGGTTTTTCCCAACAACAGCAACAAAACCATCCGGTTAACATACCTGACCAACAATTTAATGTGCAAGGTCAACCAAGCTTTAATGTTTCGCCGCCTACACGTATAGCGTCGGCTCCGCCAAATAGTAGCGCACAGCAACAAGGAAATCAGTACGTACAGAAAACACACCATTTCAACTCATATCGCAATGCACCGTATAGAAATGACTATCATGACAGACGTAAAAGTAATGAGCACAATTTTCAGCGTATGTTTAATAACAGTCGGTCTTACCAGCAGCAAAATCATCCGCAACAGCAAATTATCATGAATGAACCAGACAGTCGGTATCATCCCGAACCTAATGCGTCAGGACAAAATAACAGAACAGTACAAATAGTCGAAATGCCACAGCATCATCCCGCAAATAATAGCACGTCAGATGGAATTTGCCTAGATACAGTACAGGTTGCATCTTCCAGCAACGCAAGCAATACTTTTGACACACAGAATCTTGTTCACGAAAATGTTATTAGTTTTGACGACATCCGAGACACACTTTTGCATGAAAAACCAGTTATTCAAAAAACCATTTCCCACCCTGTCATTGAAGTAAAGATTGGGTCATCCAAATTTTCAGCAGTAATCGATTTTGGATCACCTATGTCAGTTATAAATGAGGTAACTTTCAACGAATGTAACAAAAAGAATACCTATCCTACGTTACCATTAGGCAAAACTAAAGTAAAAGGAGCAGTATCTGGTAAAGGAGTAGATGTAAAATTACAGACACACTTATCGTTTTGTATTGCAGGTCATACGTTTCACTCAAATTTTTGGATTGTTCCCTTATTGACAACAGACGTTATTTTAGGTACGAATTTTCTGGTACAACACGACGCAATTATTGACTTTCAAAATTCCTATTTAATGTTAAAGGATGAAAATGTACAACTGGCATTAAAATTTCAGCACTCTTTATCTGCAGAAGAACAAACAATTAATCGGACAAAGGTCATTTCTGCATCACGTAACATAGACTGTCATTCCACATTGTTCACAGATACGTACGTACACAACTATAATACTCCAGACGAAGCCGACTATGACGTTATACAGATGATTTCTGATAAAATTAAACAGAGCAGTGCAAATACAGACGACGAACGTTCAGAGCTACGCAAAATTCTTTTACAGCAAGCTCCAGTTTTTGACAACATCCCTGGTACTATGTCCGGATTTATGTATGAATTTCAAATTCAACAGCTCGATACATTTAAAGCCAAACATTATCCCATTCCATGTATTCACAGAGAACAAGTTAAGAAAGAATTGCAAGCTATGCTTGACCAAGGAATTATTGAACCGGCAGTTAGTCCGTACATAAACCCGCTCCATATTGTTAAGAAAAAGGATGGTTCACTTCACCTCGTACTTGATTCGCGTCTCATCAATGACATTATTATTAATGAATCAGATCGCCCTCAAAAACTAGAAGAACTTTTACAGAAATTTCATGGTACTGCTATTTATTCCACATTAGATTTGAAATCGGGATTTTGGCAAATTCAGCTCCATCCGAACTGCAGAAAGTACACAGCTTTTCTCTGTTTTGGTGACTGTTATCAATTTTGTAAATTACCGCTCGGTTTAATTATTTCTTCACCAGAATTTATTCGCGGTTTGAATACTATACTTCCGACAGAATTAAAAGACAGAATCACAACGTATGTAGACGACATTCTTATTTCAGAAGCTAACTGGTCTGAACACCATCTGATTCTTGAACAGCTGTTGCAAACTTTTCGTGCACAAGGACTCACAGTTAATCTTAGCAAATCGCACTTTCGTAAAACTTCTATAAAATTTCTGGGACATGTAATTTCAGCAGAAGGCATTGCGCTTGACCCGCAAAAACTTCAAGCTTTACGTGATATTACTGTTCCTACGACGAAGAAACAACTACGCAGCTTTTTGGGTTTAATTAACTTTTTTCGTAAATTTATTCATTACTCAGCTTTAGACACCCCTAGATTATGTCAATTGACAGGTACAAACACTATCTGGTCCTGGGATAGCCAAGCGCAGTCTGAATTTGTCAATCTGAAACAAGCTTTGTTGAATGCACCACTTTTATCACATCCAGATCTTACTAGACATTTTTCCATTGCCGCCGACAGTTCTAACACCGCTTTAGGCGTACACATTTTTCAGGAAATTGAAGAAGATGGTTCTACAGTAATTAAAAACATCGCCTTTGCGAGTCGCATTCTGTCACCTGCTGAACGCAATTATTCTGTTACAGAACTTGAAACATTATGTGTTGTATGGGCATTTACGAGATTTCGGCATTTTCTGTATGGAAGACACACTACCGTTTACACAGATCATAGAGCTATACAGTTTTTACTTTCCGCAAAATTTACACACGACAGGTTAAGCAGATGGAAACTTAATTTACAGGAATTTAATTTTACAATTGTTCACATTCCCGGTACACAAAATGTTGTACCAGACGCACTATCACGTTCTCTCAGCACCAATCAGCAAGACACCGCAACAAAGTTCTGCCAAGCAAATTTTAGCGTCATGTATATTCAACAAGTTGCATTTGAAAATTTTATTTCGCCATCATTACGAGACATAGCACAAGAGCAGAGTAAAGACAAAGTATGGAAAGAAATGAAACAGCTTTGGCAAGACAAGAATAATGTTACCACCAGAAACCATTACACTGTACGCAATAATATTCTTTTCGCCGCTCTTACCCTGACAGCAACAATTGGTTATTATGCATTCCTGACGAGCTTGTTAACAAATTAATTTGGTATACTCATTTAAGTTACCCACATTACGGAGCCAGAAAATGTTTTCTTATACTGAGACAGAACTGTTATTTTGCCAACATGGAGAAACGTATTCGACGAGTTTTAGCGTCATGTAAAATGTGCCAGAAAGCTAAGTCAGACACGACTTCACACATTCCACCGTTACATCCCATTGTACCTGTTAAATTGAGACACATGGCCGCTGTAGACATTTTTGGTCCGATTCCCAGATCTAAAGAGGTTTTTGCTACATCTTTGTCGCTCTTGAACTCACTTCAAAATTTGTTACCTTCACTCCGTTACGCAAAGCTGCTGCTAAATCTGTTTCGAAAGCATTTGTAAAACATTTTCTATTTCATGTAGGGCATGTATTGAAAGTAATTTCCGACAATGGACCACAGTTTCGATATTCCATGTGGACACGTGTGTTACGAACAAGAAACATTTCTCCGATCTGTATATCCAGGTATCACGCTTCTTCGAACCCTTGTGAACGACTAATGAAAGAAATTGGTAAACTATGTAGAATATACTGCCATAAAAAACATATTGATTGGGATACACACATACTGTCATTCCAGGATGTAATTAACTCCATACCAAATGAATCTACTATGCTATCTCCGACTGTTATATTGAAAAATGTTGCACCACCTAACAAAATTAAAGAATTAGTATCCTTTCCTACATCTCGTCGACAACGACACCATGAAATAATTGACATTGCGCTGAACAACATCAAACGTGCCGCAGAGCGCCGGAGAAGACAGCAAAAACAGGTTTGTACACGCCGTGACTTTCACATTGGACAGAAGATATCAGTACGTACACACTATTTATCCAACAGAGGAAAGAGTAGATGCAGTAAATTTGAGCTTCTATACGCAGGTCCATACTGAATTCGCAGCATTCCTCACCCCAATGTAGTACACGTCGAAACTCTGAGAACCAGAAAAAGCAAAGGCAATCACCATGTCTCCAATATTAAACCTTTTATTGAATGAACATACTTTATGATTTGTCACACTGTAATGACATTTACAGATATTTATATGAACACTTACTGATGATTATCATATTTTTTTCTTGGCAAGTGCCCGGCAAGGCAAGGTTAGAAGGTCGCTTTTCTTGTCGTTACACATCAGACCGTGCACATTTTTTCAGATAAACCTACATATTTTATGACCACTTATGCAATTCTATCTATGTGACTACTTACTGATGATTATCGTATTTTTTCTTGGCAAGTGCCCGGCAAGGTTAGCAGGTCGCTTTTCTTGTCGTTATATATCAGACCTTGCAAATTTTTCATTTTTCGTGTATGTATAATTGTTTTCCTGTTTTGTTTGTATGCACTACGAAATCTTTAAGATATAACAAACACCAGTTGACTTTGACATTTTTCCTTATGGTATCTCAATATCTTGACTATTCTACACTTTTCGCTACTGCATTATGAACTGTGTGTACATCTTTGCACCTGAACACACTCTATGTTTTTGACATAATACGTTTTCTGTCATGCTATGCTGTATGCTTAATTATATCACTAGAAACAAGTTTTTATTTAATGGGTATATGATTTAAATGTAAGATATTAATCCTTATTCATCACTTCCAGAAAGCAATAACGTGCAAAAGAAATAAATTAAACAAACCACAGTGGATTACTATGTTATGGGAATTTCTCCTTCGGAATGAACAAAAGAAAATGGACTACCTTGTGATGAAGAGTAAATGGATCAGAATTAACAAGCATTAACAAGAATATACTATACACATCGTATGATAGCAGTCTTAACTAATTTTTTTTCTTTCAGAATACGAGGCGATTGATGCAGGCTGTCAGACAGAACTACACATCTTAGTTTTAGTGATGAAATATGCTAGAAATAAGAAACTCTATACTATGAATAGTTATATGAAGTAAATGGTAATATGAATAATAAATAATGAAGTGTCTTTTTGCAGATGATAATGAATGATGATGAATAGTTATATGAAAAATATGCTAAGATGAATAATGAAGTTTTTCTCTGCAGGTGATGATAGTAATGAAGTTATGGTAATATGAATGATGAAGTTTTTCCTTGCAGATGAGAATATATGAAGAATATGGTAATATGAAGAATGAAGTTTTTCTTTGCAGGTGATGATAGTGATAAATTTTATATGGCCACTTAACGCACCACTTTTAAGTTTTTCTTTGCAGATGAGAATAATGATGAATTTATATATTTACCGTTAGTTAAGAAATGCTATGTAGTTATTTAAGTATTTGTTGCATTTCGTTTTGACAGTATGTCTTATGTCGCATGGTATAATGACTGAATGTTTTGGAAAGGACAGCTAGAGTACATACATATTGAGTACACATTTCATTACCTGTTAATTCGAAGTTCACTACTTTTCACAATAATATGCGTTTCTTCTTCCAGCTTAATAATCCATTTTGTATTTTTTCTAGGAGAAGCTATTCATGAAATTAAGGTGCTATAAGCAGTTAGTCATTAAACCTGTTCTAGTACTTGCACTTTTTTTACCCACTTGTGTGTGTCATTCATGAATGTGATCACATATACTCTACTTGTTTCATAACCTTGCTACAGCTGACTCATGACGAATGACGTTACCTATCCTCATTTGCAGCAATAAGTCAAAAGCAAATATTGTTATGCCCCAGCAATTAATTATCAATCCCAACGCAATGCATTGCTAGCACAAAAAAAATGTATTACCAGTCCCAAATAATGCTACCAGTTTAAGAGAGTTCTGTGTAATACTGAATGATGTTTTCTAATCACAGACCTTGAGTAATAGTTACAGTGTGTTACATTTTAAATATGTCCTATGTCACTTGAATGATGAGTTCTGAGTAACACTGAATGATGTTTTGTAATAATGCATGAATACTATGCCAATAATTTCTGTTAATAATATTTTTGTTATACTCTATAAATGCTATGCTAATAATTAACTCTCATTTTGAATGATGACTTCTGATGGTTTGTAACTGGCCAATGAGTGCCAATAATTATTTTAAATATGTTGTATGTCACTTGAATGATGAAAAATGTTTTGTAATATTCAATACTTGCTATATGTTTAGTAACTGGCCAATGAATGCCACTGTTTTTATATTTTAAATTTGTATATGTCACTTACATGCTATATATATGAATACGAGTAGCTTTATCCTAAACTCATTAGTTCCTGGTTTGAATGATGACTTCTGATGGTTTTTTACTGGCCAATGAGTGCCAATATTCACTGTAATCAGATGATTTATGAACATTATTCTGTAATACTTCATACATAGTACAGAAATGTGTAGTAACTAGGCGATGAGTGCCACCAATTACTCAAATCGGTTGATAGACTAGTGTAATTCTCAATGATGACTAGCATAAGACTTAATGTCCTTCACCTTCTCATCTAATTACCAGAAATTACTGCAATATCCGTTTGTCCTGTCCATCCTTATGATCATGGAGCACCATACTTGGTTTTTGCACTAATTCTACGTTGGTGAAAGAGTTTGGATTCTGCAAGAGTGTGGTGTTGACACATCATGCTGTCCACCACCTGGAGCGATGGAGATGTTATTATGGTCCCACTGTTTGGTGTACCTAATGTACTACCAAATTGATAACATTGAATATTAATACGACATTTCAGAGTCTTGGCTACACTGATTAATACTTCAGGGAAGAGAACTTCAGATTGTCTCACTTGGTGTTGTGCTTCTGTAGAAAGATATGGACTTTCAGTGCAGCTGCGTGCAACCTACTGTACTACAACCATGATGCAATCCTTCCCTTTCCTATCCTAGTTCTTGTAAAATGGTAAAAAATATATATAGTGCGTGTGCACTTTATGTCATTTGTTAATATGATTTGTACTCATTGGGTATACATTTTGTCATTGCTTGATATGTTCTGTACTACAGTGTGTATACACTTTAGGTCATTTGTTAATGTTTTGTACTCATTGCATATACATTTTGTCATTGCTTGATATGTGATGTACTACAGTATGTATGCACTTTATGTCATTTGTTAATATGTTTTGTACTCATTGCGTATACATTTTGTCATTGCTTGATATGTTCTGTACTCAGTGCATGTGCACTATTTTTCATTTCATGTTCTGCACTTATATATATGTATATACTCTGTGACTGTCAACTTAGTTAATTAAGTAGATTTTAGAAAACTTTGTTGCTCATGGCAAGTCCAGTTGACTCACCATCACTGCCAAATTTTTGCCCTCCCAGTGGACGGTTATGTAAGAGGTATGTGCTGCCTGCGATATGCAAGGTATAAGAGAATCGCTGACCAGAGAGCAGTGTTGACTGAGTACGAACTGTGTAGCTGTAACAGTTAGTTGTTGCTAGTGGCTAGTCTGTGCTAGACTGCAGTCTGCTCTGGTCTGGTCTGGTGTATCGTGTTGGCTGGCCCGGTCGTGGTGCAGCGATGCTGGAGCTTGAGTATTATTGTATAAGGTAAAAAGCAGCCTCGCGCATGTGTAGTAATGTTATCTCAAGTCCCATGTAAATGTTTTAAAAAATGTGCTAATAATAATCCTTTTCATATAAAGTAATTTTTAACAACCATTCATTTCAATTTAAAGAATTTCTAATTTCTTCAATCCATGATCATCCCGATTATTGCAAAAGAAAAATCAGTAGTTTCCCTTTCTTAAACGACAAATCTATCGGCCAGCATTGCACAGGTCTGTGCCAGAAAAATTTATTGTAAGAGCAGATATATATGCATTATCCGGCGACTTCATTGAGGTAAGAATTTTTCCTTTTTTATTCAGAATGATCTTTCAGGGCCATGACGCAGCACTGCTGTCGTCCAAAATTTACCAGGTTAAATTCACAGTGAATTATTGAAAAGTCATAAGTGAGCGACAATTTAATTTAGAGGTTAGTTACATTGTATTACTACCAGGTTACTGGATTTATTTTTAATTGGGACGTTACACTGAATGTGAACGACATAATTATAATTTTTACTGTTGAGAGGTTTAGGAATTTTTCTGTTTTGAGCTCAGATAAAATGTGAATGAATTTTGTGGGAACGTTAAATGTGAATAAAATAATGTGGGGAGGTTACAAACTACTTAAACGTAACTAACATAAGGACATCACACACATCCATGCCCGAGGCAGGATTCGAACCTGCAACCGTAGAAGGAGCGCGGTTCCGGACTGAAGCGCCTAGAACCGCTCGGCCACAGCGGCCGGCATAATGTTTCTCTCCAATTGAAAACTGTCAGATCAGTTACTGAACAACTGTAGGTATTATGAATGGTTTCCTTGCTAAAATACTTCTCTTTTGTATTAGATACAAAATTGAGTCTTCATTTTCAGTTGCATTAATAAAATATTTCACTGCGTTTATGGATCATGAACTACGTTCATGGTAAATTTTCTAAAATGTAACTGGCTACTGGTGAGGTTTTCAAGTAGTACACAACCTACGGAATTAAACAGTGTCTTACGCTTAATGTATCCCGCTCTTTCCGATGGCAAGTTAAAAATATGTAAATTATAGTGTAAATTTTTTCCAGAATTAAACTAATAAAGCAACACAAGTTTTATATCTCCAAACTTTCCACTAGCTTTAATACATAGAAATTTTTGGATGAATCTCGGACATTACAGAATCTGTGTTATCACTAAAAGCTTTTAAGAATATCAGTAATTACTTTAAATGGAAATGAATTGTTTAAAAAAATGGTTCAAATGGCTCTGAGCACTATGGGACTTAACATCTATGGTCATCAGTCCCCTAGAACTTAGAACTACTTGAACTTAACTAACCTAAGGACATCACTCAACACCCAGTCATCACGTGAATTGTTTCTTTCCATAATACTTACTACTGGAAAAGATTGCAAAATTTAGTTCTGTTACCGAGGAATTTCTTATTTAGTAATCATGTAGAACAAAAAAACCACCTATTCTCATTATCACTAGGTTTAGACTTTTCGTTAAGGTTGTACCAACAGGTCAATATAACGCAACCAACGTCTTTGAGAGAGTACCAAGCGCCTGTAGGCAGGATGCACTGCTAGTCTTTCGCCAGTACAATGTTGCTTTTTCGCCCGATAGTAGGACACACGGAATCGGAGGATGTCAGAGTTGCTGTTCTGCAAGCACCTAGGACATTTTCACGGGTTCTGCTGTACAGGGGCATTTTTAAAATTTTGAGTAAACGTGAGTGGGTGCCATCGAGGGCTTTGACGAACTGGGGGTGCTGGCGGCGTTGGAGGGATGTTTTCCCGTTTTATTCACGCATGTGGCAATGTCGCGTCCCTACGTGATCACGCAGCAGGAGGACACAAAGCAAGAGCTCTGAGAAATAACTCCCTTAGCTGCTTTACGTCACGTTCAAAATTTTTCGAATGGTTTTGAACGGTTCCAAGTGGATCCAAAGCGTACACTTCTTGAGAACAAAAATTTCAGTCGCTGCAAACGCACCTTTGAACCGAATTTTAAACTTAAGCGTCGACGCGTTCGATGCGGATGCTGCTTCATAACTAAGCGCCCGAGGGCGTGAGCAGAGCCAAAGATTATCAAGAATGTCTTCCTGCTGCTCACTGCACTGAAGACTACCGATTTAGACCGCGAAATGAGAGGGAATCAACGTCCCATGGAAAGGGGCGGCTTCTTTGATGGCAATTATGACACTCCCTGCGGCCGTGTCGTCGCAATTGTGAGCGGCGGAGTTTGTGGTAAGTTTTACCCGGCCACTCGTAAGGAAGCCGAGCGGTTTCAATGCTGTGCGTCGCGGTTTTGACCTCCGTCGCAGAAGCTTCAAAAGAAGAGGTCAAATGCGGGTAACAGACCTTCCTATCGTGTGAAACGCCCACAGTAACATTTGTAAGTGGGCTGTTTAGGTTTTTTTATTGGTAACGCCACCTCTGTATGAAAATCACTGGCTGTGCTGTGTGCAGTCTGTGGCTGCTTTGCATGTTGTAATACTCGCCATTGTAGTGTTAGGCAGCTGGCTGTGAATAGCGCGTAGCGTTGCGCAGTTGGAGGTGAGCCGCCAGCAGAGGTGGATGTGGGGAGAGAGATGGCGGAGTTTGGAAATTTGTAAGATATACAATGATCTGTTATGTATATTATGAGTTTTCAACATTATTAAGGTAAATACATTGTTTGTTCTGCAGATAATGAAGGCTCTTGGTTCTGAACTGCTTCAGCTGGAGGAGAAGCTGTCTCAAATGATAACCTATTTTCCAGTGTTATACTCTGTACAGTAGGTATTTCATTGTTTAATTCTGGTGACTCAACTGCATTTAGTTTCATTGTGTCTTTTTGGAATGAAGCTGTCTCGATATCACGAAAATCACTTAAACCTGTAATTGTGTCCAAATTCTCCACTTTTGTATCTCCTGCCTCATTAACATCTTCCATCAGATCATGGTCTTCTCTATGCAGCTCATCCACAACCTTGGCGGGTTCTGCAGCCTCCTTCTGAAGCTCCTCCAGCGGCTCAGCAGCGTCCTTCCGAAGCTCCTCCAGGGGCTCAGCAGAGTCCTTCCGAAGCTCCTCCAGGGGCTCAGCAGAGTCCTTCCGTAGCTCCTCCAGGGGCTCAGCAGAGTCCTTCCGTAGCTCCTCCAGTGGCTCAGCAGAGTCCTTCCGTAGCTCCTCCAGGGGCTCAGCAGAGTCCTTCCGAAGCTCCTCCAGGGGCTCAGCATAGTCCTTCCGAAGCTCCTCCAGGGGCTCAGCAGAGTCCTTCCGTAGCTCCTCCAGGGGCTCAGCAGAGTCCTTCCATAGCTCCTCCAGGGGCTCAGCAGAGTCCTTCCGTAGCTCCTCCAGGGGCTCAGCAGAGTCCTTCGGTAGCTCCTCCAGGGGCTCAGCAGAGTGCTTCCGTAGCTCCTCCAGGGGCTCAGCAGAGTCCTTCGGTAGCTCCTCCAGGGGCTCAGCAGAGTCCTTCCGTAGCTCCTCCAGGGGCTCAGCAGAGTCCTTCCGTAGCTCCTCCAGGGAATCCAGATTGGGGTTTGGCTGTGAACAGCGCGTAGCGTTGCGCAGTTGGAGGTGAGCCGCCAGCAGAGGTGGATGTGGGGAGAGAGATGGCGGAGTTTGGAAATTTGTAAGATATACAATGATCTGTTATGTATATTATGAGTTTTCAACATTATTAAGGTAAATACATTGTTTGTTCTCTATCAGAATCTTTCATTTGCTAACTATGCCAGCAGTAGTTAGTGCCTTCCATAGTTTGAATCTTTTATTTAGCTGGCAGTAGTGGCTCTCGCTGTATTGGAGTAGTTCGAGTAACAAAGATTTTTGTGAGGTAAGTGATTTGTGAAACGTATACGTTAATGTTAGTCAGGGCCATTCTTTTGTAGGGATTTTTTAAAGTCAGATTGCGTTGCGCTAAAAATATTGTGTGTCAACGACATTCATCCACAAGCATGGCTCCATCAATTCTCTCATTGTTTTCCTCCCAACTGGTCGTTAGAACACAGATTAGAATTTATGTGTGGCTACTTAGAGAATGAACCAGCTGTAAGAATGCGATCGGTCATTCACGATTGCCACAGTGAAGGAGAATTTTACCATGCCTTCCTCTCAGCATATTGGTCTCAAGCCACACAAGACCGAGTAAAACATGGCATCATAATGATGAAACATTTCGAACAATCTGAATTCTCCAGTCTTGTGAAATATTTTGAAGACATGTTGCACAAAAATCAGTACCTGTCAAACCCATACAGCCCCTCAGAACTCATCCGCATTTGCTTAAGAAAATTACCTGAACATTTACGACATATTATTTTGGCAGGACGTTGCAAAGACGACATTGAAGCTTTTCAGGGACTGTTACAAGAACTGGAAATTGACACTGACAATCGCGGAACGCAGGAGCACAACAATTACAGATCACATCCGTCGGAATTCCGCGATGAAAGAAATAATAACTGGACGCGACAAGGCTATTCTCACAACACAAATCGTGACCGAAACAGACACCACCCGTATAACAACCGTTGGCAGAGTAGTAATAATTACAGGGAAAGATCACCTCTCCGCGGTAATGACTATCACAGAGACAATCAGAGAAACAGACAATATGGAAACCAAAACAATTATTATTACGAGAGACAGAATAACTTTAGACGCAACGGTCCAGCGCGCAGTTACGATTCAGGGAGAAATTCTCCACCACTTAACCGACAAGAAAGAAACCACAGGAACTACCGACATGACGATAGACGATATGATCGTAACGACAGACCTGAATTGCATCAGAACTGGCGGGATTTAAACAGGGCAGGGCCCTCTCATCACGGTGAATTTGTAGAAGCTAGGTCTCCAAATCCCAATAACGACGCGCGCCAACAAAGGGACAGACAATGACGCGCTCCGCAGGCAGCTGCGTGCGCCGGCTGGCTCCGAGAAAAATAACATAGACGCAAACCTTGAGAAAAATTCCAGTATTCTTTACCGACGTATACCACTTGATAGTTGCGTTAAAGTTGAAACTCTGCGTACTAGGAAGTGCAAAGGTTTACACCACATTTCACATGTAAAACCGTATATTGAGAGATGATCTGCTTTTTAACTTAGTCTTTGCCATAAAACTTTTCACTTCACATTTCTAGTATGCTTTGTCAGACTTAAGAAACTGTTAACATGCAACAATGTTTGAAGTTAAACATCCAGTCTAGAAACTAGGGAACATTTTTAAACAGAAATTACGAATGTATTGTTATAGTGAACAGATGACACAGTGTTGTATTTGTACATTCTTGCTTGTTAGCTGCACGACTACGTAACGACTATCAGGCTTACATACTTAGGACACATACTGGTACTGCTAATGAGATTTTAATGCAACATTTTGGTTTACTTGAAAATACATTCTGGATTTAAAGTACTTTCAGTGAGATACCAGATGACACAGTGGTTAGTTTATGTGACAGCTACACGATTTTATCACGACGCTACTAATGTGTGACAATTTACAATGTTGCTTTTGCGGTGTATCTGTTTTATATCTGCACAGTTTTTCTGAATTCTTCTGAAAAGTGAAACAGGTTTTAGTAGTAACTTTTGTGGTATAGCTACAATAAGACTGCCTTTTCCGTATCACAATAATAGGTTACAGCACAGTACTTTCCTCATCACGGCAATATGCGTAATAACTAAGATATCTATACGCAAAGCATTTCACTTTGTGTATCATGAGGTAAGTACATTGACTTCTGCAGAACTTAGCTTTCGGAGGACGATAACTACGACACTTCCACAGAATTATTTTACAACATGACGCACAGTTTAGCGCTACAGTACACGTATTTGAGTGATTAATTTCGCACTTAAAACATTTTTTTAAGATGTTTGAAGTGCAATGATACAAGGGTTTTCCGTGATACATTTCATTCCATTACTATAATCTGTAACACCTGAGGGTATAATTACATTAATCCTCAGGGGGGTACATGCTTACTTTGTGTACCATGTGTTTGGCAAGCACAAGGAGCCCTAGCTAATATGGTATTGGCTTATACAACTTTACACATCGGTACCATATTTCTCTAACACAGAATTACACAGCTATCTGATTATTTGACAGAGATAAACATTTTTTTTACTACATCAGTGACACATGTTTACGCAATTACACAGTTGGATAACTTCACACTTACGAAATTGTATTTTGTCTGTACTTTGTAAACTGTTCATATTTTTTTGGATGCATTGTGATATTATGAGAGCTTTGAATGATATATTTGGTATGTGATCACGATTTTTAAAGTACGTTTGAGGCAGATGACACTTTTGACATGAGCAGAGAATTTTTTTAGGTTTTGAAACTATTGGAGGAAGCTACGACGATTTTGAGAGTTGACTGAGGTGTTATGATATTATTACGATGACTATGTGTATTATGCTGTTGCGGTATGTTTATGATCAATAAGCTGATGCTATATGAGTTATTTGAGTATGCTACGTATCTGTTATCATAAAATATTGAAGAAGTGTCAAAGAATAAGGTAAGGAATAATGAGTAGTGGTTAGGGACTCACTCTGGTTTGTGAAACAGGTTGTTAGAAACCAAGAATCGTACTTTAAGAGTTATGAAATGTATGTAAATGCGTGAATGTATTACAATGCCGACGAAAACTTTTTGGACACTGTTATATCAATAGGATTTTGTTTCTACAGATTTGTAACGCAAATTCTTGACCTGTGAAATATTTTTATACGAGACTGCCACTGTAGCGGAAACTGTTGTCGTAAATATTTCGGTAAGAAAGGTAAGTGACCATGACGTAATGCGTCTTGAGCGGCCACCTGTGCCAGCCACCTGGAGAAACAGCCATTAGGTGAAAAAAAAAGAGGCCATTAACCTCGCTATTGACATTCCTTTGTAGAAAGCATCGCAAATACGACATGCTCATTACTTGGAAACATATGATTACTCGTATTTTGTGCTACTTACTGAAATGCTTATCAATTGATGGGAAATATTCGTACAACTGCACACCTGATTAGGACAAGTGTCTTTCTACGAGAGTTGAGAGAATTTCTACTAACTTATGAAATGTCACATGACTATTGAATGATATTTTTATGCTTTGCTTTTCATAGTTGCTTATTTCATTTGATATCTAGTTTCCAGCTGTGTTGCAGCATTGCTTTTATAAAATAAAATGCATTTGCTAATGTGAACACTTTCTGTCAACAGATCTATTAAATAATAATTTGTAATCCACATTCTTAAAAAAAGGAGCTCTTGGAATGGAAAGAACAATAAGAAGGGACTAATAACAGTAACTGCATATATAATTTTCTTTTCGAGTACTTGGTAATTTTTGTAGAATTAGTTTTTGTGGTGCACCACTTTAATTACTTAGACATTAAGATGTGAATATACATTTCCCTTGTTTGCATTGTTGTCTTTAATGTAATATTTTTTTCTGCTTGCGCTTTGTCATGTTTAGATATAAGCTGCTGTTTGCCAGGCGTAGTGTTACTGAATATAACTTTGTATTATTCTGTTAAGCTAGTTTTACTACTGATTTATTTTTCTTGTTGCTGCACATTGGCTCATATTAGTGGTGATGTTGCAATGCTTGGTAATTTACATTTACTGTAGCTTGGTTTGCCATTTGAATATTTTGTCATTGCTGTTTGTGTTAATTGTTTTGTGCTGCTGCATTGCCTCGTCCCTTAGTTTAGCATCTGAGCTCAGTAGATTTAAGTTAGCTTAAGAGGCGGTAGCCTATAAGACAATGAGTTGCGATGAATTTGAAGAAATGCACTGAGAGGCTATACGAGAAAAGTACAGAAAGCAGGTATAGATAGGACTTTTGGAAATAATGAAGAATGAAGGGAGATCTCCGAGAAGTAAAGAAAGTTTTGTTTGCAAAATACTGCAGTAAAACAAACCCTGTCCTTTCCTTTTGTATTATCCCACTATGTGTTTGTGTACCCTTGTGTATTTATGTTCTTCCTGTCTTTATGTTTATCTGATGAGAGTTACATAGTAGAATTTTTCTGATAATATGTTATTTTCTTTGTAAAGATGTTTAGACATTATTTATTCTGTTCTGTTTTAATGCTCATGTGTGAAATTAATGTTTCGAAAACTATTCTCATTATTTTATATATTCACTTATGTCATAATTCCTGTAACACTGATGTATATGTTATTTCGATTCTTTTGTAAAGCCTGTACTACAAATGTTATCTGTATTGTTATGTTCTTTAATTATGTATTCTGTATCTTTGTAATTGTATTCTTATGTTAAAAAATTGTAATGGACACCAGTTCATCAGATTAAGTAACTTGTAAGTTACATTTCACTGCACACGTTTCTGTTGTTCATAGTATATGGACAATATGTGAGAAGTAGGGATTGTTAGTGTTTGCACGTGTGTTAATAATTCAGCAAGGGACTGGATAACAGCATTGCTGGTTCTAAGGACAATTCCAAAAACTTTGTGAGTGCACAAGTGGTGGTTTATGGACTTGCTATATTGTCCGCAAGACTCTTCAATGGTGATTGTGCACCTGCACAGTCACAGCAGATGGCTGCTGGCCATCTCTACAAGGACTAGAGTGGGTCTGCATCTTTGATGACCCATCAATACCATTATTCCTACAAGGACTACAGTGGGTCTGCATCTTTGATGACCCAACAATACATCTACATCTACATCTATACTCCGCGAGCCACCTTACGGTGTGTGGCGGAGGGTACTTATTGTACCACTATCTGATCCCCCCTTCCCTGTTCCATTCACGAATTGTGCGTGGGAAGAACGACTGCTTGTAAGTCTCCGTATTTGCTCTAATTTCTCGGATCTTTTCGTTGTGATCATTACGCGAGATATATGTGGGCGGTAGTAATATGTTGCCCATCTCTTCCCGGAATGTGCTCTCTCGTAATTTCGATAATAAACCTCTCCGTATTGCGTAACGCCTTTCTTGAAGTGTCCGCCACTGGAGCTTGTTCAGCATCTCCGTAACGCTCTCGCGCTGACTAAATGTCCCCATGACGAATCGCGCTGCTTTTCGCTGGATCATGTCTATCTCTTCTATTAATCCAACCTGGTAAGGGTCCCATACTGATGAGCAATACTCAAGAATCGGACGAACAAGCGTTTTGTAAGCTACTTCTTTCGTCGATGAGTCACATTTTCTTAGAATTCTTCCTATGAATCTCAACCTGGCGCCTGCTTTTCCCACTATTTGTTTTATGTGATCATTCCACTTCAGATCGCTCCGGATAGTAACTCCTAAGTATTTTACGGTCGTTACCGCTTCCAATGATTTAGCACCTGTGGCATAATCGTACTGGAATGGATTTCTGCCCCTATGTATGCGCATTATATTACATTTATCTACGTTTAGGGAAAGCTGCCAGCTGTCGCACCATTCATTAATCCTCTGCAGGTCTTCATGGAGTACGTACGAGTCTTCTGATGTTGCTACTTTCTTGTAGACAACCGTGTCATCTGCAAATAGCCTCACGGAGCTACCGATGTTGTCAACTAAGTCATTTATGTATATTGTAAACAATAAAGGTCCTATCACGCTTCCTTGCGGTACTCCCGAAATTACCTCTACATCTGCAGATTTTGAACCGTTAAGAATGACATGTTGTGTTCTTTCTTCTAGGAAATCCTGAATCCAATCACAAACCTGGTCCGATATTCCGTAAGCTCGTATTTTTTTCACTAAACGTAAGTGCGGAACCGTATCAAATGCCTTCCTGAAGTCCAGGAATACGGCATCAATCTGCTCGCCAGTGTCTACGGCACTGTGAATTTCTTGGGCAAATAGGGCGAGCTGAGTTTCACATGATCTCTGTTTGCGGAATCCATGTTGGTTATGATGAAGGAGATTTGTATTATCTAAGAACGTCATAATACGAGAACACAAAACATGTTCCATTATTGTACAACAGATTGACGTAAGCGAAATAGGCCTATAATTATTCGCATCTGATTTATGACCCTTCTTGAAAATGGGAACGACCTGCGCTTTCTTCCAGTCGCTAGGTACTTTACGTTCTTCCAGAGATCTACGATAAATTGCTGATAGAAAGGGGGCAAGTTCTTTAGCATAATCACTGTAGAATCTTAAGGGTATCTCGTCTGGTCCGGATGCTTTTCCGCTACTAAGTGATAGCAGTTGTTTTTCAATTCCGATATCGTTTATTTCAATATTTTCCATTTTGGCGTCCGTGCGACGGCTGAAGTCAGGGACCGTGTTACGATTTTCCGCAGTGAAACAGTTTCGGAACACTGAATTCAGTATTTCTGCCTTTCTTCGGTCGTCCTCTGTTTCGGTGCCATCGTGGTCAACGAGTGACTGAATAGGGGATTTAGATCCGCTTACCGATTTTACATATGACCAAAACTTTTTAGGGTTCTTGTTTAGATTGTTTGCCAATGTTTTATGTTCGAATTCGTTGAATGCTTCTCTCATTGCTCTCTTTACGCTCTTTTTCGCTTCGTTCAGCTTTTCCTTATCAGCTATGATTCGACTACTCTTAAACCTATGATGAAGCTTTCTTTGTTTCCGTAGTACCTTTCGTACATGATTGTTATACCACGGTGGATCTTTCCCTTCGCTTTGGACCTTAGTCGGTACGAACTTATCTAAGGCGTACTGGACGATGTTTCTGAATTTTTTCCATTTTTGTTCCACATCCTCTTCCTCAGAAATGAACGTTTGATGGTGGTCACTCAGATATTCTGCGATTTGTGCCCTATCACTCTTGTTAAGCAAATATATTTTCCTTTCTTTCTTGGCATTTCTTATTACACTTGTAGTCATTGATGCAACCACTGACTTATGATCACTGATACCCTCTTCTACATTCACGGAGTCGAAAAGTTCCGGTCTATTTGTTGCTATGAGGTCTAAAACGTTAGCTTCACGAGTTGGTTCTCTATCTGCTCGAAGTAATTCTCGGACAAGGCAGTCAGGATAATGTCACAAGAGTCTCTGTCCCAGCTCCAGTTCTGATTGTGTGACTATCCCATTCTATACCTGGTAGATTGAAGTCTCCCCCTATTACAATAGTATGATCACGAAACTTCTTCACGACGTTCTGCAGGTTCTCTCTGAGGCGCTCAACTACTACGGTTGCTGATGCAGGTGGTCTATAGAAGCATCCGACTATCATATCTGACCCACCTTTGATACTTAACTTAACCCAGATTATTTCACATTCGCATTCGCTAATAACTTCACTGGATATTATTGAATTCTTTACTGCTATAAATACTCCTCCACCATTGGCGTTTATCCTATCCTTGCGGTATATATTCCATTCTGTGTCTAGGATTTCGTTACTGTTCACTTTCGGTTTTAACCAACTTTCCGTTCCTAATACTATATGCGCACTATTTCCTTCAATAAGAGATACTAATTCAGGAACCTTGCCCTGGATACTCCTGCAGTTTACCAATATTACGTTAACTTTTCCTGTTTTTGGTCTCTGAGGACGGACGTTCTTTATCAACGATGATAATGTTCTCTCTGGTAAGCCGTCAGGTATTTTATCGTTTCGCCCAAGGGGGGGTCCCTCTAACCTAAAAAACCCCCGTGTGCACGCCACACGTACTCTGCTACCCTAGTAGCTGCTTCCGGTGTGTTTCTACAAGGACTGCAGTGGGTCTGCGCCTCTGGTGGCCCACCAATACCGTAACCTCTACCAGGACTACAGTGGGTCTGCTCTGTGATGACCTACCTACCAATACTCTTCAAAATTTCGACTGACTCTGCTGTGGGTTTGCTCTGTTGTGGCCCATTACCTGTCAGCATGTCAAGAGTCAGCACTGTCTTTCCGTTGGAAGGACAACACTACTTCTTCAAGACTGCATGGAAATCCACTACTTCTGTGTGCAGTTTCTTTTACTAATGAGACTTTGTGAAAAAATACTGTAATTACTATTATGATGAATGATCAGGACTATCTTTATGGACTGTGAGAAAATTTTAGCTTTTGACCAACATTATATCAATAAGTGTGTGCATTTGATTTCTTTGTTATTGTAATTACGATTATGAAAAATTTTAACAAATATGTATTGCCCAGTGCCCAAAACAATTTGTAAAATTTTTTTGTGGGGAGCATGGGGGCTATGTAAGTAGGCTGTTTAGGTTTTTTTATTGGTAACGCCACCTCTGTATGAAAATCACTGGCTGTGCTGTGTGCAGTCTGTGGCTGCTTTGCATGTTGTAATACTCGCCATTGTAGTGTTAGGCAGCTGGCTGTGAACAGCGCGTAGCGTTGCGCAGTTGGAGGTGAGCCGCCAGCAGAGGTGGATGTGGGGAGAGAGATGGCGGAGTTTGGAAATTTGTAAGATATACAATGATCTGTTATGTATATTATGAGTTTTCAACATTATTAAGGTAAATACATTGTTTGTTCTCTATCAAAATCTTTCATTTGCTAACTATGCCTATCAGTAGTTAGTGCCTCCAGTAGTTTGAATCTTTTATTTAGCT
Source organism: Schistocerca nitens (assembly GCF_023898315.1). NCBI lineage: Eukaryota > Metazoa > Arthropoda > Insecta > Orthoptera > Acrididae > Schistocerca > Schistocerca nitens. The sequence continues at coordinate 46,815,813 of NC_064620.1, forward strand.
GGCAGTAGTGGCGCTCGCTGTATTGCAGTAGTTCGAGTAACGAAAATTTTTGTGAGGTAAGTGATTTGTGAAACGTATAGGTTAATGTTAGTCAGGGCCATTCTTTTGTAGGGATTTTTGAAAGTCAGATTGCGTTGCGCTAAAAATATTGTGTGTCAGTTTAATGACAGTCGTGTATAATTGTTGAAAGGGGACGTTTCACATTGGGCAGAATCGTTGTCAAATTTGTTGCCAATGTTACATAACTAACCTGTCTTACACGCTGCATTAACTTCTTAGCGGTGGCCTTCTTTTTCGCAGGTATTGACACCTTGCTGTCTGAAGCGTCGCCAGCTAGTGGGTGACGTCGCAGGGCGCCACGCTTTTGCACCATTGCAGAGGAAGCATTGAACCAAACTTCGAACTTATGCGTCGCTGTGAGGAACAAGTGGTCCTTTAAATCTGTTGCGCTGTGTAGTTTTTACAAAGGGATTGGCGGCATTCTGAGGAAACAACGTGTGAAATGATTTTTCGTCCACTAATGGAGATTAATGTCTTATTAGGGTCTGTAAGGGATGAAAATGGTTAGCGTATGGCGAGTGTCTAATGTATCCCCTGTAACTATGGCGTGTTATAGACCATTCAGGACGCGGAGGGCTAATGTATAGCTTACAGGTCACTCACGCTTACAACAGCCGAGCGAACCTTAGATTGCAAGACATTTCATCGGTATTGCTCATCCAATGGAATACAACACTACAGTGCTCTGACGTGCATTTTCACCTATTGGGATAGTGAAATTTGGGAAACTACTGACATTAATTTAGCAAACGACCTTGTAAATGGATGCGTTGATTTTTAGTTAAATTCTGTCAGAAATCCTGCTCTCACTATGGACAAACAACAAGGTGTCAGAGTTTGGCAGTAATTGGTCACTCGTCTTCGAACGGAGCTTCCAAAAGTCGTAAACGATCCGCGCTATCCCCCCATTAGGTGTAGCGTCATATTCCCTGCCAGGCAGTCAGTAACGTCGGCACGCCGCACTCAAGCCGCCCACTTCGCTGTGGAGGGGCGGCGGGGGTCAACAACTTCCATTACGGTGGTTATCTTATCTCTGCCTTCTTTCAGTCAACCTGTCCTCAGAGAGGCATCAGCTGGACGTCCTCCACATCTCTCTGTCCTGAGCATCCTCCTTCATTTGCTCGAAACTTCTTCCTTCTACACTTCCCCTCACGATTCTCAGTAGTACACAATTCCTACGTGCAACGTGTCCCATCCAAGATTTTTTCCTATTCTGTGTCGTCCTCACGAAGTTTCTCTCCTCTGCTACCCTGCGCAGCACCTCATTTCTCGTTCTGTCGAACCATTTCACTTCCGCAATGCTTCTCTGCAACAACATTTCTAAACTTTCCGAATATTTTCGTTCTTCCTCTCTGACTGATCACGTTTCAGATTCATGAGGAATCACACTCCACACAAAACATTTGGCGAACCTCATCGTAAGTCTAATGGGGATATTCCCGCTCTCAGAAAACCTTTCATTCTCCCGAAAGCCCCCTTTCCCATGGAGATTCTACGTCCCTTTACAGCTTCGCTAGAAGTTATCAAGTCTGCCACATGATGGAGTGACTGAACCTGCTCTAATACGGTTCCGTCTAGTGATATACTCGTATTAATACCGTCGTCTTCTTTTATGATTCTCATCACTTTAGTCTTGCCAATGTTCAACTTCGCTTAAAGCTCCTTACCCACTCTTCAAATATTCTCCATCATTACCTGGAGCTCTTCTGTCCCTGCTAGTACAATCATATCATCACCGTACTTTATGGTTGTAATTCTTTCTCCTCCCACTACAAGTCCTTCTGATTTTTCCGTGGCCTTACTTATTAGCTTTCCAGCACATACGTTAAAAAGTGCTGGTGATACACGTCAACAACGTCTCATACCTCTTCCAGTAACCACATTTTCAGTTTCATATTTTTCGTCTCTAACTACCTCTTTCTGCCCAGTATAGATTTGCTTTATCAACCTTCTGTCCTTCCCACTTATACTAACACCTTTCAGAATCTTCATCATCATCCACCAGACAATTCTATCAGATGCTTTTTCCTAGTCGAAAAAACAATCGTACATTTCTCTATCAACCTGCAAAAGCCTTCCTGCCATAACCCTCAGAGACCGAACTGCATCTCTGATCCCTCTTCGTTTTCTAAATCCGAACTGACATTCTCTAATATCCTCCTCTATTTTCCTTGCTACTCCTCTCAGCACTAGTCTGGTCACAGCTTTAGTTATATGGCGTATAAAACTAATTGTCCTGCAGTCTTTACATTTACTGGCATTGCACTTGTTTAGTAAGGGAACCGTTACGGTCATTAGAAGATCTTCAGGCCAGATAACTATGTCATATATTCTACTGATCGAATTTGTAATTTTAATTGTAGCATCATTCACTAAGGCCTTCAGTGCCTCAGACAGCCCAACGCTTTTTTTTTTCTCGAGATCCTGGGTCCTTTTCTCCACCTCCCATTTTTCTGTTATTGATACAAAGTGATATTTGTCACATTCTTGTTCATTCTACGTATAAGACTAATCCCTCATAATCAGCCGTAGAACCATACAGCTCTTCTTTTTATCCCTTCAATATATATATTTTTTTCAGTATTCATGATAACATTTTCTTGCTTGTTTAGTATCCCCTTTTTCGTCGTTTATGCATTGTTACACACTTTACAGCTTTGGAATTCCATCTGTTTTCACTTGCCTTTCTAATGGTTTTATTTCTTCACAATGCTTTTATATCCAGTCTTTTCTTGCTGTATCAGTAGTCCTACCCACTTCATTATTGAGTTTTCTATATCATCTTTTTCTTTCTTATGAAGAGACATTTTTCCATTTTCTCCGCTCACACATTTCATCTATTACATTCTGTGTGATCTGTTCCTTTTTATTCCTCCTTTTTTCAATTTTCCCAATTTCTTTCTCTAAAAGTTCCAGCATTGTATATCTAATGGTAAGCCATTCGTTTAATCAGTCCAAATTCAATCGCACTCTTCCCAAGTTTTCTTCCACACTTCCTGTAAATCTCTCGGCATCCCCATTTCTCAGTTTTGCAAGATTCCACTTATTTACAAGTTGTTCCTTTTTAATATGTTCCACCGTAGTTCTTGTATCTACTATAAACATGTTCTGATCTGTATGGGCATCTCCTCCAAGGTAAGTTTTAGGCATCCTGATTGTCTTTTTAAACCTCTGATTGGTCAAGATGTAATCTACCTGGTGTTTGGTTTTATTACCAAAGCTTTTCCATATATGATGTCTTCATTTGTGATTCTTGGACCAGACGTTGGCAGTCCGAAAGCCAAGGTTTTCACAAAACCCTAGCAGTTTACATCGTTTTTCATATCGTTGTCTTAATCCATCATCTCCCACAAATTTCATGCTTATACCTCCTCACCACGCTGTTGCAGTCACCCATCATCACTGTTTCTATTTGATATTTTCCATTTTCTCCACACTCTTCTTCTATGTGCTTCCGATGTAGACATGTGCACTTTCATAACTAAGGTATCTAAAGGGCCACTCAGTGTCTTCATTGCTATCACACTATCACTGGCAGGCACTGTCCTGATCAGTTCTAATCCAAATTCACCTTGTACAATAAGTCTACTCTTCCTTATTGGCGATCTCCTGTCCTGTAAATCATCTTATACTCTCCAGAAACCACCTCTCCGCTTTCCCATGGCTCTTCACAAAGTCTTAAAATGCTGATGTTATGTTTCGTCTATCCAAATTTTCTAATTTACCTTTCTAGTTCATTGTTCTCACATTCCAAGTTCCAATTCTACGACCAGAAATTCTTGTTTCAACTCACAGTGTCCGTTTCCCTCACATAGTGTCCATCCGGGGATCCGATTGTGGCGTATTACTCCGAAATATTTCTTCTCAGGAGCAGCCGTTCCATGAAGAGTTGCATCCACTGGGACTCGAGACGACAGAGGTCTCAAAAATGGCTCTAAGCACTATGGGACCTAACATCTGAGGTCATCAGTCCCCTAGACCTAGAAGTACTTAAACGTAACTAACCTAAGGACAGCACACACATCCATGCCCGAGGCAGGATTCGAACCTAGGACCGAAGAAGCAGCGCGGTTCCGGACTGAAGCGCCTAGAACCGCTCGGCCACAGAGGCCGGCCGACAAAGGTCTTTAACGTGGTGGTTTCCCCTTGCCTTCTGCATCCTATGCCGTTGAGTTCCAACACGTTCTTCTGCCATTAGAAGTTATTTCTCATTTCGGGGACAAGAAGGTGCCCTAGACTTCCGCCCACACGTCCACTCTCCAAAGAGGTCGTTTGCGCTTGATAGAGGGGACCACTTGTACCAGTGGTCACTCGGTGTACGATCGCCGTTTAACGTCATGCATGGACCTCTATGCCTAGCATGAATAGACTATTACAATCATGGATCTGTTCCTAGAGGCCCACTGTACGTTTTCCGTCACCACCACCACTCAGAATCCACATCCAGGCGAAGGAAGCGGTGCCTCCTGATCTACGAGCAGCTGATTTCTCCGCCACTGTTGGAGTCAACCAGCAGCCACACAACCTGCATCAGCAGATAGTTTAAATTTCCATGTAAAACTTTCATATCTGCCTTCAAATTGAAGGGGTGTCACTTTCCGAAATATCTGTGACTGTCGAGGGCGTTACACAACTGTTTATCCGTAAGTTATTTACAACGTTCATAGGTGTGTTGTGAGGCTGTGATGTGGGAAACAGTGCTGGAAAAATTCAGAAATTGATGTCAGGTTCTTAACCACTAGAATAAAGAGGACTTCATCTGAAAACAAAGTTACATTTAGTAATTACTCATTAAATAACTAAAATATGATCCAAAATGTATTAGATCGTTAGGTGTGGAGCAGAACAAGGTCTTAAAACGAATTATTCAATTTTTAACTTTCATATTTCCAATTGCTTTGGCTGCCGAAAATGACAGCCAGAGTTTATCCTTTATGCTTCCTTCAGGAATCTGAAGCCTGCCCTTCTCAACCCATATTAGATAACCAAATAGCCGTTCCTGCCCTTCGAAACAGTCTTCTCTCTATAACAAGGAAAGTGGTGTTAATCAGTCAATCAGGAGGTGTCATTTTCCCACCAAACTATCTTTACATCGATTTTAATGGTTAAATTAATGTACTTAACAGAATCTTCAGAGCTCAATATGTCAGAAAAGCACATTACCATTCTAGCGAGTATACGGTTCTGAAATGGGAAAAATCCAGTCACGTAAGAGACTTTGACAAAAGGTGGATTGTTATGGCCTGGGACATTCAAACGAGCATCTCGGAAACAGCGAAGATGGTCGGCTGTTCGCATGTTACTCTCGTGAGCATCTGCAGAAAGTGCTGGGAGGATGGTGAAACTACGAGTAACCAGCAAGGTGTTGGAGGTCCGCACCTCATCAGAGAACGTGCAGCTTTGAGGCTTGCCTGCTCTCTAAATCAGGATAGGCGGCGATCTGTGAAAGAGGTGACGACAGTGTACAGCTCTGGTGCGAGCAGAAGTGTTTTGGGACACACCGTTAAGCACATATTGTTGAACACGTGATCCCATGTTGACCCAGCGAGAATGTTAATAACAATTTCACTATTCACATGATCATACTGATTGGACCGTATATCGAAGAAAACGTGTCGCGTAATTAGATGGATCACGCTGCTTGTTTCAACAGATCGGTGGTCACGTGTGGATAGGCCGCGATCTAGGAGAACGGTTGCAGCGCGCCTTGGACACGGGCCTGTGGGGGCAGTTTTAAGCTGTGGGAGATGAGGAGAAATATTCATACGGTGGCTTCCTTGGGGCAAGCGGTAGTAATTGAAGGCACAGTGACAACTTTGGATTACGTAAACGTTATTGCGGACCTCCTGCATCCCTTCACGTTTGATATCCACTCCGATAGTGACGCTATCTTTCAGTAGCATTGCTATGCGAGTCACGAAGCCAGAATTGTCCCTCAGTGGGTTTTGGAGAATGATAGTGAACTTAGGTTGATTTTCTGGCCGCTGAATTCGTCTGAACTGAACCCGATAGAACGTATGTGGAACGTTAGCGGACGCCAGTTTCTGTCGCACAGAGCAGTGGCCCGTAATTTAAAGAAATTCCGTGACCTGTGCGTAGATATCTGGTGCAACACTTCTGGCCATTAAAATTGCTACACAACGAAGATGACGTGCTACAGACGCGAAATTGAACCGATAGGAAGACGATGCTGTGATATGCAAATAATTAGCTTTTCAGAGCATTCACCCAAGGTTGGCGCCGGTGGCGACACCTACAACGTGCTGACATGAGGAAAGTTTCTAACCGATTTCTCATATACAAACAGCAGTTGACCGGCGTTGCCTGGTCAAACGTTGTTGTGATGCCTCGTGTAAGGAGGCGAAATGATTACCATCACGTTTCCAACTTTGATAAAGGTCGGATTGTAGCCTATCGCGATTGCGGTTTATCGTATCGCGACATTGCTGCTCGCGTTGGTCGACATCCAATGTCTGTTAGCGGAATATGGAATCTGTGGTTTCAGGAGGGTAATACGGAACGCCGTGCTGGATCCCAACGGCCTAGCAGTCGAGAAGACAGGCATCTTATACGCACGGCTGCAACGGATCGTGCAGCCACGTCTCGATCACTGAGTCAACAGATGAGGACGTTTGCAAGACAACAACTATCTGCACGAACAGTTCCACGACGTTTGCAGCAGCATGGACTATCAGCTCGGCGACCATGGCTGCGGTAAGCCTTGACGCTGTATCACAGACAGGAGTGCCTGTGATGGTGTACTCAATGACGAACCTGGGTGCAAGAATGGCAAAATGTCATTTTTTCGGATTAATCCAGGTTCTGTTTACAGCATCATGATGGTCGCACCCGTGTTTGGTGACATCGCAGTGAACACACATTGGAAGCGTGTATTCGTCATCGCCATATTGGCGTATCACCCGGCGTGATGGTATGGGGTTCCATTAGTTACACGTCTCGGTCACCTCTTGTTTGCATTGACGGCACTTTGAACAGTGGACGTTACATTTCAGATGTGTTACGACCCATGGCTCTACCCTTCATTCGATCCCTGCAAAACCCTATATTTCAGCAGGATAATGCACGACCGCATGTTGCAGGTCCTGTACTGGCCTTTCTGGATACAGAAAATGTTCTACTGCTGCCCTGGCCAGCACATTCTCCAGTTCTCTCACCAACTGAAAACGTCTGGTCAATGGTGGCCGAGCAACTGGCTCGTCACAATACGCCAGTCACTACTCTTGATGAACAGTGGTATCGTGTCAAAGCTGCTTGGGCAGCTGTACCTGTACACACCGTCCAAGCTCTGTTTGACTCAATGTCCAGGCGTATCAAGGCCGTTATTACGGCCAGAGGTGGTCGCTCTGGGTACTGATTTCTCAGGATCTATGCACCCAAATTGCGTGAAAATGTAATCACATGTCAGTTCTAGTATAATATATTTTTCCAATGAATACCCGTTTATCATCTGTATTTCTGCTTGGTGTAGAAATTTTAATGGCAAGTATTGTATATACCTCCGGAAGCATATCACTAAGGATTTGGCCAACCTAAGAAATGCATTATTGCTGCTGCACTGTGTTCCAAAACATCGACCAACACGCTCTTAAACAGCTGGTAATAATGCTTTGGCTCGTTTGTGTATGAATAAATTGACACGACACAATAAATCTGGAGAGAGAATGTGGGAGTCTGCAAATGGACGAATACCAAGATGATGCTGGATGTGTATAATCGAGATTGACTTTGCAGCGAGACGACAATGTCATAAACAGAAAGACTTGTCTTGATAGAACGAGCCTCAGGAAAACATGAACTTTTAAATGATTGTGATGGTGGTGAAGTGTGTCTGTAGGTGCACGTCGTCATAACTTGTGACAAGCACCTTCGGCGTACATCGACTGGAGGGGGTCGACACACGCCGCTGAGCTGCCCGCAGCCGCGCGGATCTCGATGAGGGCTCGGCAGCCACAAGCAGGGCCGCTAAATGAGCCCGGGTCCCAACACTGCCTGGAGTCCGGCGTGAGCAGCGGCAGCGGCCGCAGCACAATGCTGAATTAACTTGCGGTTCCGGCCTGCCGCCGTTGCCCTTTGTCTGCAGGTCTGCGGAAGAAGGAGGCGCCGGACAATATGGCGGTAACTAGCCGGCAGTGTGGCAGCGGCGGCGGCTTCCGGTTGGATACTGGGAGCGTAGCGTGTCGTGCGGTAGACAGTGGCACCTGGCAGCTTCTTACAGCCCACCCTATACCCGACCGCATGGCTATCGTGGCAAAAGAAACGGAAATTAAGTTTAGCGACCGACGCTTTGAGAAATTCCCTGATGTGTGTTGGAATGCTTAATTCCCTTCAAAACACAATTTCTCGGGCATATTCTAAGACGTTACACGAAGAAATGGAGATTCCCGCAAATGCTCATTAACCTCCCGTAAAATCGATCCTCCTCACCCGCTTGTCTCACCCATCCTCTCCCGCCCCCGTCCGCTGCCACGCCTGTATTCCCATGTCCCACCTGCTCTCCATCTCTCCACCCTCCTTACCCTCTCCCAAGGGGGCTTCCGTGAGCTCCCCCTCCCTGATGATGCTTTCATCCCCTCCATCTACCCCTCCTACCAACTTTGATACTTCCTCACTCTTCCCCTGTTTGTTCCTATGGGCACCCTCTCTCCCTTCTCTCCCCCTTCCACCCCTCTTCCCTTTCTCCCCACTCCTCCCCCGGGCTTCCCCCACCCCCTACCTTCATTCCTCCTACCATCTACTCTGTCATTGGCATCTTTGCTCTCCCCTCTCCCTCCCCCACCACCCTCTTCTCCCGGCGGGGTCAGGGATTTTCTCTGCCTCGTGATGGCTGGCTGTTGTGTGCTGTCCTTAGGTTAGTTAGGTTTAAGTAGTTCTAAGTTCTAGGGGACTGATGACCATAGCTGTTAAGTCCCATAGTGCTCAGAGCCATTTGAACCATTTTTGAACCACCCTCTTCCCCTCTTGGCAGGTCCCCAGACTCGCACATGTTAAGTGGACATTCGCGCACTGTAGATCATCGCCATCAGTTTCACGTGTGTGTGCCATCGTGTTTGTGGTTTAGTGTTTTCCGACGTCCGCTCCTTCGTTCATCTGTACAGTCTGAGTCATCAGTGTTTGTGGGCAGTGCCGTCAGTTTTTGTTGTTTTTTCGTCGAGTGTGAACGGCTTCATGTTTTTTAATTTTTGTATCTACTGTTCTTTTAACCACCAATCTGCTACTTTTCTATCTCCATTTTCTCTTTTACTGTAATACTTTTGGCTGAAGAGCGGAATAGATCTATCTGCTGCCAGCCCACCTTTGTATAAGGTGAAAAATAACAATAAAGGAAACAAAAAGGCTCCTTACAGATTCAGGAAAAGCTTTGATCATAGATTGTGGTGAGGGGCAATCTGTTTCCAGTATAATAATAACTTTTATGAACACATCGACGGGGGTGACTATGGCAGCCCTCTTAACCTGGCTGTGCTAATCAGTTTATGAAAACCTTTTAACAACAAGCATTGCAGATTACCAGCAAAAGACTAGCCAAGTACCACCGCTATGTCGATTATCCTTTCGTAGTATGGACACACAGTGCAGAGGAGTTCGATGCCTTCCCGATACATCTTAACTGTGTCAGTCCGAAAGTCCTGTTTACTATGGAGAGGGAGAATAATGGCCCAAAAATTTTTTTTTGTGTGTCTGTTATTAAGCGAGTGGACACGACGTTGGACCATAGCTTATGTAGAAAAACCACGAATACTAATCGTCACCTTCATGAAGATTCCAACCACCAACTCAGACAAAAAAGAGGTGGGGTCGAAACCTTGGAAGACACGGCATACAAAATTTGTGACCCGACTTACATAAACGATGAGGCCGAACATCTACGGTAGACATCTAAGATCAATGTTTATCCCTTACTAACAAGGAGATAGATCGAACACTTCGCCCTAGCGAAAGAATCACGATCAACTGATACCCAAGAGGAAAGTTTTCTTTTCGTTCATTAGTAATATTACAGACCGCATTGTGAAAGTGTTGAGCAGGTATGGGTGGAAACCATCTTCAGACAGGAAAGGAAGGTAAAATAATGTTTTAAAATCGGCAAAAGATACACGACATCATTTGACTACACCGAGCGTACAGGAAATACTTTGTAGTTGTGGACTTGTTTATATTGGTACCATAAAAAGAAGTGTTAACACCTGTCTTATTGAACATAAGAGGAATTGCTGCCTGGGACATGCGGATAAGTCGGCCGCAGCGAAACATGTTTGCCACGAAACAAAAGTCAGTGAGAGGAGCTTCATATCGAAAACATCGCATTGTCACGCGCGCATATATGGAGGCTATTGAGATTTATGAACACTGTAATAATTTTGACAGTAAAGTGGAGGGTGTAAACTTAGATAAATTTTGCACCGTAAGAATACGATCTATTACTTCCAGTCTATAATGTTAACATTACTAGAGACAGCTGACGTCATGTGACGGACTGTGGTGCCCTCTACACCGCCTATATACTCTGCGCTCGCTCGAGTTGTGGTTACATTTCGCCGATTTGCCCCTGAAGATGTCTCCAGAATTCGGAGATAAAACGTTAGGAGAAAGTTTTTTAAATCTACCACTATCTATCAGCCCGGAAGTTTCAAGTGAAGTCAGTACAGGCCGTGAAACCTACACAGTATGAAGTTTCTGAGACCGTTACCTCTGGCTCAAATGGCTCTGAGCATATGGGACTTAACACCGGAGGTCATCAGTCCCCTAGAACTTAGAACTACTTAAACCTAACTAACCTAAGGACTTCACACACATCCATGCCCGAGGCAGGATTCGAACCTGCGACCGTAGTGGTCGCGCGGTTCCAGACTGAAGCGCCTAGAACCACTCGGTCACACCGGCCGGCCGTTACCTCTGGACGGGAACGGATACCAGTTAATACACCAAACAAAGTTTGACACCTAACTTAAGTATAAATTAAAAAATAATTAACACCGCTACTTTTGTAGTGACAATTTATACGTAATAGTTAACATCCAAACAAAAAAGTCCACGTATATCTGTAATTTGTACTAAAGCAATAAATAACGAAATAATGAGGCAGTCCGTACTGCTTGCTTCTAAACATTTTTTACTTTGGGTTTTGTGTTCAATAACTCACTTGTTACAGCATGGTGAGATTGCATTAGATTCATTGCTGCTATAGCCGATTGTCTACTTTCATACCTCAGACATATTCCGATAGCAAAACATACTATCCACAGGTGACTCGCCAAAAGACTGTTTTATGAAAATCTGTTTTAGTGTCTTGTCTTCACGGAGTCCAAGAGTTTGCAGTTTGGTCTGAATTTCGCTACCTGAGAAAACTGCTTCCTCCATTCAAATTGGTCTTGGACCCTGAACATTTAGTTGAAAAAGAAACGAGCCGGAGCCATAATTACAAAAACCAGTACCTGTATGTTAGAAGTATTGATTCTGACTGTTGACACACTTGTCCCACTGTGACACAAGGCGGTGAATGGCTGTCTCACAAAATGCCAGGGGCTGTGATGTTAACCAGTTCCGCACGTACAGCTGGACGTCGTCGTTCGAGGTGAATCATTTGCCCCTCAGAGCCTTTCTATGGGGCCCCCCTTGAGATTCAGTTCCTGCAGCACGAGACAACAGTGAATGCCCAGCGTTACTCGCAAACCTTGACCACCGTTCGCCGTGCGATCAAATCAAAACGACCACGCAATCTCACCTATGGACTCATTCTGCTCCACGACAATGCAAAGCCTCATATGGCCAACACAGTCGCGGCACTCCTGCAGAAATTCAAATGGGAGGTTCTCGGCCACCATCCATACAGTCCGGATCTCTCTCCCTGTAGATTACGCCATTTTTGGTCCCCTTAAAAATGCTCTGAGGGGCAAACGATTCACCTCGGATGACGACGTCCAGCTGTACGTGCGGAATATGTTAACATCGCAGCCCAGGGAACTTTATGAGACAGCCGTATACCGCCTTGTGTCACAGTGGGACAAGTGTCTCAACAGCCAGGGTCAATATTTCTAACATACAGGTACTGGTTTCTGTAATTATGGCTCCGGCTCGTTTCTTTTTGAACGCCCCTTATACGAGATCACTGTTGACAATGCACAATCGGACTATTAATCATTTCGTTGGCTGATAATGGCTAGCACTACATACTAATAATATCTTCAGTACTGCATCTGTGGGAGTTAATTAGGGTGAGTGCTGACAGAAAGGGCAACGTGGGCCTGGGCCATGTGTTCTTCGGAAGCCACCGTCGTCTAAAGTGGGGCTGGGGAGAGAGTTGTCGTGTTCTGCGGTGGTGGACATTTACTCCCTGAGAGAGAGCAGGGGAAGGAGGAGACAATTTATTACTCTGGAGGCCACGGAATAGCTGTAGTTCAGATTGTGCGAAGGTTGCACTCTGGTGGGCAGAAAACAGAGTTTCAGAGCAGTATAGCTGGTCAGAGAGCAGCTGGGGCAGTACAGGGTGAAAAGTGTGAAGGAATGCGCAGAGTCACAAATGGTGGTCGTAGGAGTATCTCCAAGGGATCTTCTTAAGGCGAGCGCCAGGGCTTGCATTCCACTGAAAACAGATACGTCATTAGCGAAGTGCTAAGGATGTAGGAAGAAAATGAAATTCTAGAAAATTTCGTGATAAGATTTTGAGGCTTTAGGTGATTGGCTGGCAGATACTTGGCCCAAGTAGCAGGAGGTAATGTTTTTGTAACAGCCACTCGGATTCGCCTTATGAAGACAAATGTAGACGCTCTGTGTCCAGAAGGGAGCAGCGATATGGCGTGGTGAGACACTTCTCTGCGAGGACTGGTCGAAGCACGTCGGTGTGGAGATTGGTTGAAGACACTGCCCTCTGGGGATTAACATAGAGGCTTCGCTGGCGAGAGCCACAATGGAGAATCTGGTGGTTAGATTTGGAGAACCGGACGCGGTGGCCGAGCGGTTGTAGGCGCTTCAGTCCGGAACCGCGCAACTGCTACGCTCGCAGGTTCGAATCCTGCCTCGGTCATGGATGTGTGTGATGTCCTTAGATTAGTTAGGTTTAAGTAGTTCTAAGTTCTAGGGGACTGATGACCTAAGATGTTAAGTCCCATAGTGCTCAGAGCCATTTCAACCATTTGATTTGGAGAAGTATTTCTTTCCACACAAGGAGCACGTGAAGTGGTTTCTCTGTGAAGATAATTTCTGTTCTCTGTACTCGAGTGATGATTCTCTACCTCTGAGAGGAGTTTGACATACATTGAAGTGCTGTTTTACAGAAGAATACTTTAGTCGAATTTCTGTTCCGGCTAGTGAGCAAACGGAAACCTTTACTTGTGTTCTATCTTGTATTGAGGTAATTTCAACCATAGGGGTTAGCAGACGGCATGTTGCGTCCACTGTTAAGGCAGAGAATTGCGTGTATCCCACGTACACCACGTGCACAGCAGCCAACGCCCCGCGGGGCGGTCTAGGGCTCTCTAGCGATCCTTTTCCGCGCGGCTTGCCGCGCGGGATTAGCCGAGCGGTCTTGGCGCTGCGGTCATGGACTTTGCGTCTGCTCCCGGTGGAGGTTCGAGTCCTCCCTCGGGCATGGATGTGTGTGTTTGTCCTTAGGATAATTTAAGTTAAATAGTGTGTAAGCTTAGGGACTGATGACCTTAGCAGTTAAGTCCCATTAGATTTCACACACATTTGAACATTTTGAACCGCGCGGCTCTCCCCGTCGAAGGTTCGAGTCCTCCCTCGGGCATGGGTGTGTGTGTTGTCCTCAGCGTAAGTTACTTTAAGTTAGATTAAGTAGTGCGTAAGCTTAGGACTTGATGACGTCAGTAGTTTGGTGCTATAAGACCTTACCACAAATTTCCAGTTTTGCCAATGCCCCAACGAGCAGATGACTGGTGCTGTACAACTGCTGTACATACTTCAGTAGGTGATATGCTCGCTCCCGTTCAGTGGATAGGGAAACACTCACAGTAACGTGTTATTTTCCATTTAATTGTACAATCAGCGTTTTCTGAATGTGCCAATCATGACGTAGGTCTTCTGTTTGTCGCTGCTACTCCGTATTAGCTAACTTTGTGTCCAACCAATAATGGATGACGTAGTCCAAAGAAAGCCAAACATATGTTTTGCCAATCTTGAAATTACATTTAGTGTACAATCAGACATCGTGTAATTATTATTTATACCTTTTTTTTAGAATAAATGGTTTACTTTATCCAAGTTGTGATTCATTCCAGTAGCATCCCGACTGCAATGATTGATTTGATGGGCTAAACTGAAGTGCAGTAAAACCACAACATGATACTTCGCATTAAGGAAATCCCTAGGTGTATGTTGTCAATGGCAGAGTCGCTTAATAATTTAAAGACGTGAGAACTGCACTGCATAGACAATATTAGCCAACCACACATACACAAACTATAGGTTATAAACACTACAGGGATTTCTAAGGAGATCATCAAGTATACCGAATGGCATTCTGTATCACCATATTACCTCGTGCTGGGCCCGCACGACGATGAAGAATTAAATGTAGCAAATTCGTTCTCCTCGGAGGCTCCATATACTGATACCTCCATCGTAATGTTGTACTGCAGCACCCCGTCTCACACCGTGTGTCACTCCAGCGTCCAGAGTTGTCGTTGGGCGCACTATGGAGGCGCGCCTCAAGGGAAGCCGCAACAGTGGTCACCATGGAAACTGTCAGTCATGCTCCCGAGGCCGCGCACTGCCCACGTGGATACTTGTCTCGTTGCAAACAAGCCTTTTCCCTGAGTCGAGGTGCATGGCGTGACCGAATTATATGCTTGTCCTCACATAGGGGACTCTGAGATAAAGCATGGAGTTGAATATGACCTCCTGGACCAAGCGCTTCCATAATCGCATGCCAGTAACTGGATTCCGATTATTGTTGTCAGCAGTATCACGTAATGATGTACCGCAGCCTCGATGGGCAGCTATCCTGCAGTTGTCGACTTCTCAGATGAACTGGTCGACCGGCATCTCTGCTTCCTATATAATACGACGCGTAACACGATCTTCTCGAAAAGAAAAAAACACACGCATGCGACTTTCTGAATGACATATCCCCTGCATAATCTTTCCTTACACTGGGTATCTTTCCTAAGAGCCGTCAGGAGCATTTTCTTTCGTATTTCGGCAGATACTTGCAATTTCGTTTTTGCACTGTGTTGCTGGAGTTCTCCGAAACTATTACGACTCGTCAAGTCTGTCATGAAACGTTGTAGGTTTGAAACTTGCTTGCAGATTAAAAACATATGAGATTCGAACTCGGGAACTTTGTCTTTCACGGGTAGGTGCTCTACCAACTGAGCTACCCAAGCGCGACCCGTGATCCGCTCTCACAGCATTATTTTAGCGAGTAGGTCATCTCCTCCCTTCCAAACGTCGCAGAACTTCTCCTGCGGAACTTGCAGGACTAGCACTCCTGGAAGAAAAGATATTGTAGAAACACGGCTTAGCCACAGCCTGGAGGATGTTTCCAGAATTATATTTTCACTCTGTGCTCTGATATGAAACTTCCTGGCAGATTAAAACTGCGTGCTGGATCGAGACTCGATATTCGGATATTTGCCTTTCGCTGGCAAGTGCTCTACCGACCGAATTACCGAAGCACGACCTACGACCCGTCCTCACAGCTTCACTTCCGTCAATACTTCGTCTGCTACTTCCTCCGGTGTTCGAGTCTCGGTCCGGCACACAGCCTTAATATGCCAGGAAGTTTCATATCAGCAAGCACTACCCTGCAGAGTTAAAATTTCATTCTGGAACCGTCGGTTTGTTTCCCATTACAAACAAACTAGCATTTGATGTGCCCTTTCGGACGACCGCTCCCCAATTAGTCTAGTCCGATATTTGTTTTATCAGCATTTTTTAACAGGGACAGTAAAACACGAAGAATAACCAGCAATCCAGCAGCGACTCACTAGCGCTGCATGCTCGGCCGTAACAGTCAGCGCGGGCCAGGCCAATGCTGTCGGTGTTGGAGAACTCGTTGCTCTTCGTGTTCTTTTCAGTCTCTGTTAATACAGTAATTCTGGGCCGCGCTTACGAATGGGCACGTAAAATTCCGCTTTAAAAATCATATTGTTTGTAACGGGAGACAAACAGTTGCTTTCCGTCGATTCTTGGCGTGATGAGGGCTCTGAGTTTGGGCTGGCTCCTATTACACAGTGTAATAACAGAATTATACGTACCTGCTGAAACATCAGAGAAAATCTGCCTGACACACTGTATATACAGGGTGTTTCAAAAATGACCGGTATATTTGAAACGGCAATAAAAACTAAACGAGCAGCGATAGAAATACACCGTTTGTTGCAATATGCTTGGGACAACACTACATTTTCAGGCAGACAAACTTTCGAAATTACAGTAGTTACAATTTTCAACAACAGATGGCGCTGCGGTCTGGGAAACTCTATAGTACGATATTTTCCACATATCCACCATGCGTAGCAATAATATGGCGTAGTCTCTGAATGAAATTACCCGAAACCTTTGACAACGTGTCTGGCGGAATGGCTTCACATGCAGATGAGATGTACTGCTTCAGCTGTTCAATTGTTTCTGGATTCTGGCAGTACACCTGGTCTTTCAAGTGTCCCCACAGAAAGAAGTCACAGGGGTTATTGTCTGGCGAATAGGGAGGCCAATCCACGCCGCCTTCTGTATGTTTCGGATAGCCCAAAGCAATCACACGATCATCGAAATATTCATTCAGGAAATTAAAGACGCCGGCCGTGCGATGTGGCTGGGCACCATCTTGCATAAACCACGAGGTGTTCGCAGTGTCGTCTAAGGCAGTTTGTACCGCCACAAATTCACGAGGAATGTCCAGATAGCGTGATGCAGTAATCGTTTTGGATCTGAAAAATGGGCCAATGATTCCTTTGGAAGAAATGGCGGCCCAGACCAGTACTTTTTGAGGATGCAGGGACGATGGGACTGCAACATGGGGCTTTTCGGTTCCCCATATGCGCCAGTTTTGTTTATTGTCGAAGCCGTCCAGGTAAAAATAAGCTTCGTCAGTAAACCAAATGCTGCCCACATGCATATCGCCGTCATCAATCCTGTGCACTATATCGTTAGCGAATGTCTCTCGTGCAGCAATGGTAACGGCGCTGAGGGGTTCCTGCGTTTGAATTTTGTATGGATAGAGGTGTAAACTCTGGCGCATGAGACGATACGTGGACGTTGGCGTCATTTGGACCGCAGCTGCAACACGGCGAACGGAAACCTGAGGCCGCTGTTGGATCACCCGCTGCACTAGCTGCGCGTTGCCCTCTGTGGTTGCCGTGCGCGGTCGCCCTACCTTTCCAGCACGTTCATCCGTCACGTTCCCAGTCCGTTGAAATTTTTCAAACAGATCCTTTATTGTATCGTTTTTCGGTCCTTTGGTTACATTAAACCTCCGTTGAAAACTTCGTCTTGTTGCAACAACACTGTGTTCTAGGCGGTGGAATTCCAACACCAGAAAAATCCTCTGTTCTAAGGAATAAACCATGTTGTCTACAGCACACTTGCACATTGTGAACAGCACACGCTTACAGCAGAAAGGCGACGTACAGAATGGCGCACCCACAGACTGCGTTGTCTTCTATATCTTTCACATCACTTGCAGCGCCATCTGTTGTTGAAAATTGTAACTACTGTAAATTCGAAAGTTTGTCCGCCTGAAAATGTACTGTTGTCCCAAGCATATTGCAACAAACGGTGTATTTCTATCGCTGCTCGTTTAGTTTTTATTGCCGTCTCAAATATACCGGTCATTTTTGAAACACCCTGTATAATGCGCACGGCGCTGTTGCTGCTTCTTGTAGTTGCGCCCAAATGCTGATCATTCGCATATTTAAGGATGTACAGCTTTTCACGCCAGTTAGACGTTAGTTGATTGCCCCCTTCATGGGCGTGCTACGAGGGCTGTTCGGAAAGTATGGAACGATAGGTCGCGAAAACTAAACCACAGAGAAAACCAAAACTGTTTTATTTGCGACAGTTAACTACAACTTCCAGCTACTTATCTCCATAGTCGCTGATCCGACTTAGGCGTTTGTCGTAACGTTGTACCAACTTCCTAAAACCTTTGTTATAGAAGGCAGCCACTAGTGCTTTCCGCCAATTCTCTACGCTGGCGTACAGCTCATTATCTGTGACAAAATGTTGTCTTCATAGCCAATGGTTCATGTGAGCAGAGATGAAACTCAGAGGGAGAAAGTTACGGGCTGTATTACGGGTAATCACACATTTCAAATTGAAAACGATGCAAGAGCATCTTCATTGCTCGTGCAGAGTGCGGCTGAAAATTGTCTTGAAGAAGAAAACGCATGAAAGGTATGTAATGTTGGCTGCGTAACTTCAGGCGAACTTTCTCACCAGGCTCTCTTACTTGGATGGAGACACTATTGTTCTACGTAACTTTTTGTGCTCCCTGAGTGCTCAGAACTAAAACGAACGGCATAGCGCGATCGACGGGCATACCAGAGACACCGTCCAAAAAATCTGTGCAGAACGTCATCGGATTTTCACTGTGGTTTCCATTTCGCGACCTGTCGCTCCTTACTCTCCGAATAACCCTCGTATTTGAGGGACGACCAATCTATTACTTCCTGACGAAATGGTAATAGATATTAATTTTTACAGACATTCTAAGAATCGAACCAAATCTTAGGCGAACATTCATTCAATTTCCCCCCCTCCCCCTCCTCCTGCTGTGGATAGGTAACCTCGGTTGGCTATCACTGCACTAGGTCCACACTGTGTGGTTTCAAACCAACTTTCTGGCTTTGTTACGTTGATGACACCTTAGTTTTTTTTATTTGGTTATATATTCGGTGTTTGGTCGCATGGAGGGAAAGAACTCTGAAAATTTCTAAATTATGTGAATTATGTTATAAAATTCATTATATGAAATAAAAAGAGAAAGAATGACAGATTTCGTTTTAGGCTGAATGGGTACTGACGGAACTGTAGGGGCACAAAGGCAGCAGGAAGTCCACATTGAAGCTTAAAGACTTCCAGTCACCATATCAAGCAGAATTGACAAGTGCTTTATAGACCTTCATTGGTGGACCGGAATAAAACAATTTGTTATTCACAGTACTTGGGGGAAGTGCTCGATCAGTTAAGAGTTACAGTACTTTCTGAAGAAATGGCTACTCTGACCAAGAGATGAAGATGGAACTATATTGTGAAAAACCTGGAGATTCTAGCAAGAAACAACCAGCTAAACGGAATGTTTTCCTCACAGTCTTAAAACAGCTACAGATGGCGTTAGCAGTGTGCTAAGGAGATGAGGTATTATCACAGTGTTTAAGCCGACAAGAAAGGTGCGCGAAGACTGAAAAGTCTCTCGGGCATGCAGTCGTTTTGATTGATCGTTGCAGAACGAATTTTCGACGACGTAACGTCCCATCATCGTCTCGTTATTCTTGCTGACTGCCACTAAACCAGTGGTTGCGGCATACATACCGGTCGTGTCCCCCCCTCCCACCCACCCGCTAGCCCAATGTATGGATCGTGAGATTTGCCAGCCACAGTAGTGGGGGTAGCTCGCACTCGGGAGTCGAGTGACGGTACTCAGACTGCGCTCGGTGTTCCGTTTCTGTCGCGTTTGGAGAGCTTTCAGTGCCTGAGTCCACACATGAGTAAGTCGAATTCCATAGATCTTGCTGGCGAGGTCCTCATGCAGCCGGATTTCGATAGCCTCCTTCTACACGCAAGTTTTGTGCAAAATTTTTGTATCTTTGTATTTCATTTTGTGGTTGGTGGCAAGACAACGAAGACACAAGGTGTATAAATGTTGGGACTTACACTCGCAGCTTGTTGCAGAAGATTTATACAAAATCCCTTCCACACATGGTCAGACACAGCAACTGCTAAGAGAAGCATCAACAACTGGCTTATGGGAAAAAAAGCGAGTATCGATTTGGTAGTACGGATAAATCGCCATTAGCAGCACATCTACTTGGACTAGGGAACTAACAAATTACTTTCTCTGGTACTATAACGTTACTGAGGTCCAGTCATCACCATGCGAGGATGTAGGGGTCACTTCATGAGCACAAGAATAACTGTAACTGAAAAGAACAAGGACTGGAACAAAATTATTTCTGGGCCTTACTGCAAAATAAACAGTGCCGACTCTTCCGCGCTACAGGCTTCATAACTCCGATGGCGCGACTCCACGATTTTAAGCAGCGGTCTGGTGACGTCAGGACCTGACCGTTGTGTGATGAGGTACAAACAGTTTGGCTTGTTGAGATGTGTTTGAAACTACTATTGTAAGTAGGCTGTTTCTGTTTTCTTATTGGCAACGTTACGTAGCGCTCTGTACGAAAATCACTGGCTGTGCTGTGTGCAGTCTGTGGCTAGTTTGCATTGTTGTCTGCCATTGTAGTGTTGGGCAGCAGCAGCTGGATATTAACAGCGCGTAGCATTGCGCAGTTGGAGGTGAGCCGCCAGCAGTGGTGGATGTGGGGAGAGAGATGGCGGAGTTTGGAAATTTGTAAGACTGGATGTCATGATCTGTTATGTATATTATGATTTTTCAACACTATTAAGGTAAATACATTGTTTGTTCTCTACTAAAATCTTTCATTTCCTAACTATGCCTATCAGTAGTTAGTGCCTTCCATAGTTTGAATCTTTTATTTAGCTGGCAGTAGTGGCGCTCGCTGTTTTTCAGTAGTTCGAGTAACAAAGATTTTTGGTGAGGTAAGTGATTTGTGAAAGGTATAGGTTAATGTTAGTCAGGGCCATTCTTTTGTAGGGATTTTTGAAAGTCAGATTGCGTTGCGCTAAAAATATTGTGTGTCAGGTTAAGCACAGTCCAGGTTAATTGTTGAAAGGGGACGTTTCATATGGCGACCCTGCCAGGATACCTCACTGGAATCTTCTGATTTTTTCTTGTAGTTTGTGTAATTAGTGTAGCTATTGTTTATTGCTAGCATGTAATTGTAGAGAGAATCTCCTTTGTAGTTGCAATCTTTCATTGTTGTACAGTAAAACAGTTGTGGAATGCATGTAGATTTGCACCAAGTCTTTCGCAGCTGCGCTTGCAATTAACTACATATTATTTTCAGTGCTATGTTAATGTGTTCTCTTATTTTTGCTCTTCAAATTGTGCTTTTCTGTGTTATCGTGTGAAATATTGTGGCAATAATGGCGTGTGAAAAACGTAACACTAGGTTTCAAAGTAAACTGAGAAATAATAGTGACGACGAGCGTAGCTTATCAGCACCACTGTGTAGTGAATTAACAGACATTCGAAGTAGTAATTTGGTAATTGTGCATAGGGAAATGGAGCGGGCGGCAAATAATGGTGTAGACAGTGAAACACGTAGTGAACCAGGAAGCATTATCGATCGATCGGTCGGCAACAGTTCGCCTCAGGAATCCGAAATGACAGAACACAATATTGCAAATACTGTAGACTTAGGTTTTGGGTCCTCGCCGTTTTCTCAAATGAGTCAAGACACATTTTCTGCTTGTCAAAATGTGAATGTTGCCGGTGAAAATGCACTGCCAAAAAGCATAGAGAAACAGATTCCAGACACTAATACATTATTATTGCAATTAATGCAACAAATGGAACAAAATCAGAGACAAATGGGACAAAGGCTTCAAAAGTTAGACACAATGGAACAAAATCTTCAAAAGTTAGACACAGTGGAACAAAATCTTAAAAAGTTAGACACAATGGAACAAAATCTTCAAAAGTTAGACACCACACTTGAACAAACACGTGAAGATTTAACTACTGAGTTACATAACATCGAATCGAAATGTCAAAAAGTCTGTAATGACGTAAAAACACAAATTTGTGAGCATTTCCAACCTACTTTTTCGCGTCATGAAAATGCATTACAGAATCACGAAGCAGCCATAAAAGAACTGTAAACTATTGTTCATGAAAATCACGAGACCTTGCAAGCTAAAATTGACTCAGTTGCATCTACCGATTCGGATACGCAACTTGCAAAAACTCAAGAAAACTTAAAGGACACAGTAGATACGATTTCAACACAAATGGACACTCTGAAACTTGGTTCAGAAAAACACACTGAGGAAATAAGTATACTATCGGAGAAAGTAGCCGAACTTTCGGATCAGTTCACTAACTTATCTGCAAAGGTAGACGATGATCTGAATGACACAAGACCTGTAGCCATCACTGACACAGAAGAGTATGAACAAATTAAGAAATTCAAACAAAATCAGAATCAAATTAATACGCAATACAAAAGAGAAATCCGGGAAGTACAAGATCAGTTGGCACAAGTAATACAAAAATTTCATATTTCAGAGGACACTCGCGCTCCAACACGGGAAGAGGAACTTAGAAATACGGAAAAGCCACAAAATAATAACACAGGGCATTTCGGAAATTATGAAAGAAATTGGCAAGGTGCACCGAATTTTGAGATGGAACCGCCGACACGACGTAACAATGACCGATATGCTACTGGCCGACACGATGATTTTGACTATAAGCTGTTCATTACTACACGTAAATTCAAAATGTTTAAGAATTCTGCCAACGACATTCATCCACAAGCGTGGCTCCATCAATTCTCTCATTGTTTTCCTCCCAACTGGTCATTGGAGCACAGGTTAGAATTTATGTGTGGCTACTTGGAGAATGAACCAGCTGTAAGAATGCGATCGGTCATTCACGATTGTCACAGTGAAGGAGATTTTTATCATGCCTTCCTCTCAGCATATTGGTCTCAAGCTACACAAGACCGAGTAAAACATAGCATCATAATGATGAAACATTTCGAACAATCTGAATTTTCCAGTCTTGTGAAATATTTTGAAGACATGTTGCACAAGAATCAGTACCTGTCAAACCCATACAGCCCCTCAGAACGCATTTGCTTAATCAAACTGCCTGAACATTTACGACATATTATTTTAGCAGGACGTTGCAAAGAAGACATTGAAGCTTTTCAGGGACTGTTACAAGAACTGGAAATTGACACTGACAATCGGGGAACGTGAAAACAGGAGCACAACAATTACAGATCACATCCGTCACAATTCCGCTATGACAGAAATAATATACGACAAGGCTATTCTTTCAATGTAAATCGTGACCGAAACAGACACCACCCGTATGACAACCGTTGGCAGAGTAGTAATAATTACAGGGAAAAATCACCTCTCCGCAGTAATGACTATCACAGAGACAATCAGAGAAACAGGCAATATGGGAACCAAAATAATTATTATCAAGGGAGACAGAATAACTTCAGATGCAACGGTCCAGCGCGCAGTTACGATTCAGGGAGAAATTCTCCACCACGTGACCGACAAGATAGAAACTATGGAATCTACCGTCATGACGACAGACGATATGATCGTAACGGCAGACCTGAATTGCATCAGAACTGGCGGGATTCAAACAGAGCAGAGCCCTCTCGACAAGGTGAATTTGTAGAAGTTAGGTCTCCAAATCCCAATAACGACACGCGCCAACAAAGACACAATAGGCAATGACTCATACCGCTGGCAGCCACAAAACGTACTTATGAAACTGACGACGCAGCTGCCGTAGCTAGTAATTACGTAAAAATGGAAGACATTACGGACATCTTACTCCAGGAACACGACGTAAAAAATAACAACATTGCATATCCTGTGATTCACATTACTGTAAATGACGTAAAATTTACGGCAGTACTTGACTCTGGCAGTCCCATTTCAGTAATTAGTGAAACAGCTTTTAGAAAATGCAACATATCGAACGATTTCCCCACAATTCCGTTACGTAAGATTAAATTACAAAATGCAATCTTTTGAAAAAGTGTAGATGTACGCCAACAAACCAATTTAGAATTCTTTTGCCAAAGCCACAGCTTCCCTATGAACTTTCTTATTGTTCCATTATTGTCGACGGAAATTATATTGGGAGTAGACTTTTTGATTGAATACAAAGCAATCTTAAACTTTCACGATGCTGAAATAAGTTTAGAGAAGGAAGGTAAGTCAATAGCTTTGAAATTTGAAGATTGGCTCTCAAACCATGACGAGGAAATTAATCGGCTTTACCTTCTGTTAGACAACAGTTCGGAATTTTCTACGGAACTAGACACTAACAATCACTCTGCAAGTACTGACAGGGCTGATATCGATGGCATATTTGAAATTATTGAGTTAATTCAGAATAAAATTCAAACAATTGAGAATTGTAATGACACTGATAGGCAGGACATTTTTGAGATTTTTCAAGCACATTCCACAGTTTTTACTTACAAAACAGGAACAATCAAGGGATTTCAATACCAATTTCGTGTTCGTGAGCATACTAAATTTTGTGTTAGACCATACGTAATTCCAGCACATTATAGGGACCGTGTTAGAACAGAAATAAAATCTATGCTTGACGAGGGCATTATTGAGCCTGTAGTAAGCTCATACAACAATCCATTACATGCTGTTGAGAAGAAAAATGGATGTATCAGGCTTGTCTTAGATTCGAGACAAATCAATACTATCATTATTCCTGAAACAGACAGGCCGCAAACGTTGGAAGAACTTCTTCAAAATTTTAATGGTGTAAAAGTGTTGTCTTCCATTGATCTCAGATCCAGCATTTATCAGATCGAACTTCATCCAGAATGTAGAAAATACACAGCTTTCCTTTGTTTCGGCGTTTGTTATCAGTTTCGGAAACTTCCTTTTGGTTTGAACATTTCTTCGGCAGCATTCATTCGCGGGCTAAATTCCATATTACCTGA
This sequence comes from Schistocerca nitens, assembly GCF_023898315.1. Taxonomy (NCBI): domain Eukaryota; kingdom Metazoa; phylum Arthropoda; class Insecta; order Orthoptera; family Acrididae; genus Schistocerca; species Schistocerca nitens. The sequence continues at coordinate 46,840,655 of NC_064620.1, forward strand.
GTTCTTAAAACGTCACATCACCTTATATGTGGACGATATTCTAATAGCAGAAGCTTCATGGGAACAACATAATCGCATCCTCAACAGTTTGTTACGTATTTTTGCAGAATCTGGAATTACAGTTAACTTGGAAAAGTCTGAATTCGGTAGGTCAAAGGTGAGGTTTTTGGGACATATTATTTCTTCTGAAGGCATTCAGCCGGATCCTGAAAAGTTAGAAGCAATCAGAGCCATTCCAGTTCCATCCACAAAAAAACAAGTCCGCAGTTTTCTAGGTCTCGTAAATTTTTACCGTCGTTTTCTGAATATGCAAATTCTTGTTATACCAAAACTTTGTTCTCTCACTGGAAAAAATACTATTTGGAACTGGGACGAACAAGCACAGTTGGAATTCAATTCTTTGAAAGAATCGCTACTTAACGCGCCAATACTAGCTCATCCAGATCTGTCACAAGATTTCTGCCTTAGCACGGATTCTTCTAAAGTCGGTTTTGGTGCCCATTTATTTCAAGAAGCCATAGAACATGACACTACCGTTCAGAAAACCATTGCTTTTGCTAGCCGTGTGCTAACAATATCTGAAAAAATTATTCCGTTACTGAATTAGAAGCTTTAGCTATCGTTTGGGCATTTAACAATTTCCGTTTCTTTCTTTCTGGTAAGCACGTAAAAGTATACAGTGATCATCGTGCATTACAATTTCTTATGTCTTCAAAATTAAATCATGACAGGTTAAAACGTTGGGCATTGTTTCTGCAAGAATTGCACTTCATAATAGTCTACATTCCCGGCAAGGAGAACATTGTTGCGGACGCACTGTCACGCGCACTGGCTGGGCTTGAGAAAAGTAACACAGAAGGCAACCTCGAGAAAAATTTCAGTATTCTTTACATTCAGAATGTCGCCTTTGAAAAATTCATCACCACATCTTTAAAGGACGTTGCTCATGAACAAGATAAAGATCCAATTTGGAAAGACATCAAGAGCAAATGGCATGAAAAGACACACACACAGATTCGGCATAATTATCTGGTTAGAAACAACATACTGTTCAAACGCTGCACTGTTGATGACAAGCTATGGGTACTTTGCATTCCTGACGATTTTGTTAATAAGCTCATTTGGTACATTCATTTCAGCTATGCGCATTTTGGCCCACGAAAATGTTATCATATTCTTCGAACGACTTGTTATTTTAACAATATGGAAAAGAGAATTCGAAGAGACTTGTCTATTTGTAAACTTTGTCAACAGGCGAAACCATCTACTATCTCCCGTCGTGCTCCGCTGTTTCCTATCATTCCTTCTAAATTAAAAGAATTTGCTGCTGTTGATCTCTTGGGACCGCTTGTCAGAACATCTAATGGATTTTCGTACGTTCTAGTTGCTGTTGAACTTACTACAAAATTTGTTTCTTTCACTTCATTACGTAAAGCCACTGGACGGTCTGTATCCAACGCCTTTGTTAAAAATTTCTTACGTGAAGTTGGACACGTTAGTAAAGTCATTTCAAATAACGGACCGCAATTCAGATCTGCTGTTTGGTCATGCATGCTTCAGAATCATAAAATCAAACCTGTTTTTATTTCATTGTACTCACCACATTGTAACCCTTCAAGATGGATTTCAAGATGGCTCTGAGCACTATGGGACTTAACATCTATGGTCATCAGTCCCCTAGAAATTAGAACTACTTAAACCTAACTAATCTAAGGACAGCACACAACACCCAGCCATCACGAGGCAGAGAAAATCCCTGACCCCGCCGGGAATCGAACCCGGGAACCCGGGCGTGGGAAGCGAGAACGCTACCGCACGACCACGAGATGCGGGCTGTAACCCTTCCGAACGGATTATGAAAGAAATCAATAAGCTTTGCAGACTTTATTGTCACAGGAAGCATCAGCATTGGGACAGATATTTACACTTATTTCAAAACGTGCTGAATGAAATGCCTCATGACTCCACTGCTTTACCACCTACTCTTGTACTGAAGAATGAAGAACCACCGAACAGAATCAGAGAGCTTGTACCTTTTCCGAATACACGTAAACTTCGACACAAAGACATAATTGATTTGGCTATTAAAAATATAAAATCTGCAGCAGACAAAAGGAGACAACTACACGGTAAAGCAAATGCAAAGAAATTATATATTGGTCAGAAAGTTCTCATTAAAGCTCATTCACTGTCACATAAGAAGAAACACTTGAGTCATAAATTCTTTCTAGTTTACAATGGACCTTACAGAATCCGACGTATACCACATGATAATTGCGTTGAAGTTGAAACACTGCGTACTAGGAAGAGTAAAGGTTTACACCACATTTCACATGTAAAACCGTTTATTGAAAGATAATCTGCTTTTTAACTTTGTCTTTGCCATATAACTTCTTACTTTACATTGCTAGTAGGCTTTGTCAGACTTAGAATCTGTTAATATGCAACAATGTTTGAAGTTAAATATCCAATCAAGAACCAAGAGAACTTATTTCAACAGAAATTATGAATGCATTGTTATAGTGATCAGATGACACAATGTTGTTATTTGTACATTCTTGCTTGTTAGTTGCACGATTACGTAACGACTATAAGGCTCACATACTGAGAACATTTACCAGTACTGATAATGAGATTTTAATGCAAGATTTTGGTTTACTTGAAATTTGGTGTATCATGAGGTAAGCACATTGGCTTCTGCAGAACTTAGCTTTCAGAGGACAGTAACTACGACACTTCCACAGAGATTATCTTACAGCAAGACGCACATTTAGCACTACAGGACACGTATTTGAGTGATTAATTTTGTACTTAAATCATTTATTTTTAAAGATATTTGAAGTACAATGATACAAAGGTTTCCCGTGATACATTTCATTCCATTGCTGTAATCTGTAACACCTGAGGGTATAATTACATTAATCCTCATGGCGGTGCACGCTTACTTTGTGTACCATGTGTTTGGCAAGCACAAGGAGCCCTAGCTAATATGGTATTTGCTTATACAACTTCACACATCGGTACCATATTTCTCTAACACACAAATTACACAGCTATCTGATCATTTAACTGAGAGATAAACATTTTTTTTACTACATCAGTGACACATGTTTACGCAATTACACAGTTGGATAATTTCACACTTATGAAATTGTATTTTGTCTGTACTTTGTGAACTGTTCATATTTCTTCGGAACCACTGTGATACTATGAGAGCTTTGAATGATGTATTTGGTATGGGATCATAATTTTTAAAGTACGTTTGAGGTAGATGACACTATTGAAATGAGCAGAGAATTTTTTTTAGGTTTTGACATTATTGCAGAAAGCTACGACGTTTTTGAGATTTGACTGAGGTGTTATGATGTTATTTTTACGACGACGATGTGTATTATGCTGCTGAGGTATGTTTATGGTCAATAAGCTGATGCTATATGAGGAATTTGATTATGCTACATATCTGTTATGATGAAATATTGAAGAAGCGTTGACGAATATTTATATGTGTAATAAGGTAAGGAGTAATGAATAGTGGTTAGGGACTCTGACTTGTGAAAAAGGTGTCGGAAACCAAGAATCGTACTTTAGTTATGAAATGTATGTAAATGCGTGAATGTATTACAATGCTGATGAAAATTTTTTGGACTCTGTTATGTCAATAGGATTTTGTTTTTACAGATTTGTAACGCAAATTCTTGACCTGTGAAATATTTTTATATGAGACTGTCACTGTAGCGGAAACTGCTGTCGTAAATATTTCAGTAAGAAAGGTAAGTGACCTTGACGTAATGCGTTTTGGGCGCCCAGCTGTGAGGTAGGCGTCTGACAACAGAAAGCCATTAGGTGGAGAAAAAAAGGGGCCATTATCCCCGCCATTGACATTCCTTTGTAGAAAGCATCGCAAATACGACACGCTAAAACTTGAAAACATATGATTATACTGTGGAGCTCTCAATTAATGATATTTACTAAAATGCCCAATGAAAGGATGAGAAACATTTCATGGCTATTGTCTTGCTAGTTGAGAGAAATGCCATACGGCTTGGTTTATGTATTTATTTACTCATTTTGTTTAATATCTAGTATTTAGCTGCACTGCAACATTGGTTAAAATAAAATTTAATAGATGTACCAATATAAATATTTTATGCCTACAGATCCAGTAAATAGTAACTTTATGATGGCCTTAAAAAAAACGAAGGAGTACAAAAGAAAAAAAAACATTTCCCTTCACAGGAATAGCATACAGAATTTTTTTTCCAAGTACTTGGTAATTTCTTTGGTAGAATAAGTTGTGGTGCACCATTTTAATTACATAGACATTAAGATGTGAATATACATTTCCCTTGTCTGCATTGTTGTCTTTACTGTAATATTTTTCTGCTTGAGCTTTGTCATATTTAGATATAATTTATTGCATTTGCTTCGGCTGTTTGCTAGGCATAGTGCTACTGAATTTTAATTTGTGTTACTCTGCTAAGCCAGATTTATTTTTCTTGTTTGCTGTACATTGCCTTATATTAGTTGTAATATTGCAATTGCTTTGCTAATTTCTATAATGCTGCTTCCTTTGCAAATCTGCATTTTTTGTCATTGCTGTTTGTGTTAATTGTTTTGTGCTGCTGCATTGCCTCGTCCCTTAGTTTAGCATCTGAGCTCAGTAGATTTAAGTTAGCTTAAGAGGCGGTGGACTATATAAGAGAATGAGTTGCGATGAATTGGAAGAAATGCATCGAGAAGCTATAAGAAAATGGTTTGGCCAAAAAAAAAAGTATTTTGAAAGAGGATATGTGCAAAAAAAAGTTGCGTTTATGGACAACAGGTTTAGGTAGGATTTTCTTGGAAATAAATGATGAGGTAAGATAATGGAAAATAAATAATGAGGTAAGAAATATGTGAACATAAAAATACAGAAAGCATGCTTGGATAGGTTTTGTTTGGTGGAAACAAATGTTGAAATAAGACGAAAGATCTATGGAATAAAGTTTTAGGTTGGACTGCAGTACCAAATGTTACACTGAAAACAAACCCTGTCCTTTCTTTTGTGTTATCCCACTATGTGTTTGTGTACCCTTGTGTATTTGTGTTCTTCCTGTCTTTATGTGTTTAGTTAATAAGATTTATGTTGCAGAATTTTTCTAGTACTAAGCTACATTCACTATGATGAGGAATACTGTTATCCTCAAATATAATTTGCATTAATAATATGTTATTTACTTCGTATAGATGTTTAGACATTATTTATTCTGTTTTGTTTTAATCCTCATGTGTGAAGTTGATGTTTCGAAAGTTATTCTGATCTTTTACGTATGTACTTATGTCATAATTCCTGTAACACTGGCCGGCCGCGGTGGTCTCGCGGTTCTAGGCACGCAGTCTGGAGCCGTGTGACTGCTACGGTTGAAGGTTCGAATCCTGCCTCGGGCATGGATGTGTGTGATGTCCTTAGGTTAGTTAGGTTTAAGTAGTTCTAAGTTCTAGGGGACTGATAACCACAGCAGTTGAGTCCCATAGTGCTCAGAGCCATTTGTACCATTTTTTGTAACACTGATGTATATGTTATTTCGATTCTTCTGCAAAGCCTGCATTACCACAAATGTTATCTGTATTGTTATGTTTTTTAATGATGTATTTTGCACCTTTGTTATTGTATTCTTATGTTATAAAATTGTAATTGACACCAGTTCTTCAAATTAAGTTACATTTCACTGCACACGTTTCTCTTGGTCATAGTATATGGACAATATGTGAGAAGTAGGGACTGATAGTGTTTGCACGTGTGTTAATAATTCAGCAAGGGACTGGATAACAGCATTGCTGGTTCTAAGGACATTTCAAAAAAATTTTTTTGTGCGTGCACAAGTGGTGGTTTACGAACTTGCTATATTCTCCGCAAGACTCTTTCATGGTGATTGTGCACCTGCACAGTCGCAACAGATGGCTGCTGGCCGTCTCTACAAGGACTACATTGGGTCTGCATCTTCGATGACCCACCAATACCGTAATCTCTACCAGGACTACAATGGATCTACTCTGTGATGACCTACCTACCAGTATTCTTCAAAACTTCGACTGACTCTGCGGTGGGTTTGCTCTGTTGTGGCCCATTACCTGTCTGCATTTCAAGAGTCAGCACTGTCTTTCCGTTGGAAGGACAACACTACTGATTCAAGACTGCGTGGAAATCCACTACTTCCGTGTGCATTTTCTTTTACTGCTCAGACTTTGAGAAAAACACTGCAATTGTACTGTGATGAATGATCAGGACTGTCTTTATGGACTGTGAGAAAATTTTAGCTTTTGACCATCATTGTATCAATAAGTGTGTACACTTGATATCTTTGTTATTGTACTTATGAAAAATTTATCAAATCATATTGGCCACTGCCCAAAACAATTTGTAAAATTTTTTGTGGGGAGCATGGGGGCTATGTAAGTAGGCTGTTTCTGTTTTCTTATTGGCAACGTTACGTAGCGCTCTGTACGAAAATCACTGGCTGTGCTGTGTGCAGTCTGTGGCTAGTTTGCATTCTTGTCTGCCATTGTAGTGTTGGGCAGCAGCAGCTGGCTGTTAACAGTGCGTAGCGTTGCGCAGTTGGAGGTGAGCCGCCAGCAGTGGTGGATGTGGGGAGAGAGATGGCGGAGTTTGGAAATTTGTAAGACTGGATGTCATGATCTGTTATGTATATTATGATTTTTCAACACTATTAAGGTAAATACTTTGTTTGTTCTCTACTAAAATCTTTCATTTCCTAACTATGCCTATCAGTAGTTAGTGCCTTCTGTAGTTTGAATCTTTTATTTAGCTGGCAGTAGTGGCGCCCGCTGTTTTGCAGTAGTTCGAGTAACAAAGATTTTTGGTGAGGTAAGTGATTTGTGAAAGGTATAGGTTAATGTTAGTCAGGGCCATTCTTTTGTAGGGATTTTTGAAAGTCAGATTGTGTTGCGCTAAAAATATTGTGTGTCAGGTTAAGCACAGTCCAGGTTAATTGTTGAAAGGGGACGTTTCACTATCTCTGTCTTTATGACGTCTCCAACGTTATTAGACGGAACGTTAGGCACAGAAACATGGCTTTGTTCACCGTTTAACACATTAAAAAACTTTGGAAAGACTACAGCTTGCATTATTTATACACTACATCTTACACACTGCAGAGGCAGGTGAAAAGTTCGATTTCATCTTCCTTGAATTCCTAACAGTGTTCGAGCATGCACAATGTAGACGACCGCCAATCAAGATATAATCTTACAATGCGTCTTCTTGCCTCAATAAATGCAATTCCGTACTTAATATTACGCAATGAATGATCAACAGAAATGAAACCAACATCGAGTGTGCCCCAGGGCCCCATAATGTTCTCAATATGCATACTAGCAATCGAATTATCGGGTACAAAGAAATTTCTGAAAGTAAGTTGCACATGTCATCCCACGCTAAGATCATTGCGCGACCAGAGTGATGCACTGTTCGAAGAAAGTACATGATCTGGATTTTCTGCAGGCAATTCTGCTGCAGTATGGGTAACATGTGCATCAGACTGTGGGAGTGAAATGCTGGGGTGACTGGAAGAGTAATCGTAAGTTGAAGTTACACAGACCAGTGCGATTCTTGTGAGGGAAACTCTTAATTGCTAACAGATACACGCTGAAATTCCGGAGGTATGTGGACAAATAGTATGTTGTGTCGACCTGTTGTGAAAAGGTAAAAAATTTGAGCAAGGCCACATAGTCATTGGTGATGCAGATCGAGAGGGTAGGCGATCAACATTCACGACACATGACTGTCAAGGATGTTGTGTCCATTGGCGTAATTATATGGATCGAACACACAAAACACTATAGATCAATTGAAACTTAAATGTATTTATTTACAATATAAACTATACTGAGTATACAGAGCTATTACAAATGATTGAAGCGATTTCATAAATTCACTGTAGCTCCATTCGTTGACATATGGTCACGACACACTACAGATACGTAGAAAAACTCATGAAGTTTTGTTCGGCTGAAGCCGCACTTCAGGTTTCTGCCGCCAGAGCGCTCGAGAGCGCAGTGAGACAAAATGGCGACAGGAGCCGAGAAAGCGTATGTCGTGCTTGAAATGCACTCACATCAATCAGTCATAACAGTGCAACGACACTTCAGGACGAAATTCAACAAAGATCCACCAACTGCTAACTCCATTCGGCGATGGAATGCGGAGTTTAAAGCTTCTGGATACCTCTGTAAGGGGAAATCAACGGGTCGGCCTGCAGTGAGCGAAGAAGCGGTTGAACACGTGCGGGCAAGTTTCACGCGTAGCCCGCGGAATTCGACGAATAAAGCAAGCAGGGAGCTAAACGTACCACAGCCGACGGTTTGGAAAATCTTACGGAAAAGGCTAAAACAGAAGCCTTACCGTTTACAATTGCTTCAAGCCCTGACACCCGATGACAAAATTAAACGTTTTGAATTTTCGGCGCGGTTGCAACAGCTCATGGAAGAGGATGCGTTCAGTGCGAAACTTGTTTTCAGTGATGAAGCAACATTTTTTCTTGATGGTGAAGTGAACAGACACAATGTGCGAATCTGGGCGGTAGAGAATCCTCACGCATTCGTGCAGCAAATTCGCAGTTCACCAAAAGTTAACGTGTTTTGTGCAATATCACGGTTTAAAGTTTACGGCCCCTTTTTCTTCTGCGAAAAAAACATTACAGGACACGTGTATCTGGACATGCTGGAAAATTGGCTCATGCCACAACTGGAGACCGACAGCGCCGACTTCATCTTTCAACAGGATGGTGCTCCACTGCACTTCCATCATGATGTTCGGCATTTCTTAAACAGGAGATTGGAAAACCGATGGATCGGTCGTGGTGGAGATCATGATCAGCAATTCATGTCATGGCCTCCACGCTCTCCCGCCTTAACCCCATGCGATTTCTTTCTGTGGGGTTACGTGAAAGATTCAGTGTTTAAACCTCCTCTACCAAGAAACGTGCCAGAACTGCGAGCTCGCATCAACGATGCTTTCGAACTCGTTGATGGGGACATGCTGCGCCGAGTGTGGGAGGAACTTGATTATCGGCTTGATGTCTGCCGAATCACTAAAGGGGCACATATCGAACATTTGTGAATGCCTAAAAAAACTTTTTGAGTTTTTGTAAGTGTGTGCAAAGCATTGTGAAAATATCTCAAATAATAAAGTTATTGTAGAGCTGTGAAATCGCTTCAATCATTTGTAATAACCCTATACATAGCTTTGTATCCTGTAGTCTCACTGCAGTCTCTCTCTGTTTCACTAGTACTGTTTATCAAAATTCAGTGGCAGTAGGAGTAGCAATAGCGTTGGGCTAAGTTCATAAGGTCTCACCAGCGTCATGCTGGATTCTTAAAATGTCACTGGCGCCGGGCAAGGTTCATAATATCTCGCTGGCGTCGTGCTAGGTTCGTGAGATCACGCTCACCATGACCTGGGAGTGGTCTAATCATAATCTTGTCATGGCGCAGAATAGTAAGTAGTAGGAACCTATAAAATTTTACTAAAACTCATTCACACTGCCACAGTCAAACTCAAGTCATGCCAGGGATGAAGCAGAAGCAGGAACTGAGCCGGTACATTGCGAGTGGGCCAGGCCTTCAGCACATTACAGTACCGTCTGCTGAGTGAGAATAAACATTCAGCAGAAAGGAAACTGTGGCAGATAACCAAAGGAAGTGAAACAAGCTCATTTATTAGCTCGCAAGACATGGTGCAAGAAACTCTGTCTCTTACATAAGATCATGTGGCAAGGATATGACGCACTAGTTAACAGCCTGTAAGTGAATAAAGTAAAATAAGGAGAACACATTAGGTTATTGAAAACCAAACCTCATGTCTAAGCCTAATCCTAGTGCCCTTTAAATACTCCAGCATTCCAACTAACATGAGCTGGTCACTGGAATCGATAGCATTCACAGTAATAGCACTTGATTCCATGATTATGATACTGTACTGAGTCTGTGTCTAGATGCTGTAGTACGGTTTATGAACTAACTGACAATGTACTCGAGATAATGATGATTTTCACCTGATGAACTTCTTGCTGTCTCCACCTGCCATGTACCAAAAGAGAAACTGACTGTATTGCTAACATACCACATTGCAGGGTGCCGCCAGCACTGAATTTCAACGTGCAAGCCAGCAACAGGGCCTCCAGGGGTCTGTGCTCCTGTTCAGTATCCAACACCTCCAGGTGTTGAACCTTGCAGGCGGTAGGGAGGAGATCAATTGATCACATGACTACTAAGACAAGCACATTATGGATAGGTTGTCAAGGGTCATTGTAAACTCCAAGTGGGACCAAGGACACTCCAGCTACCATGACATCTCCTTGTGCTGGGCAATGACCACCCCCACTCGTAGGCAATCCACTGCAGCGCCAGGGTCGCTAATATCTTCTCCTGAGTCTCAAACTGCTAAGGTGACTATACAGACATCAGGTTAAATCCTACACTCCTGGAAATTGTAATAAGAACACCGTGAATTCATTGTCCCAGGAAGGGGAAACTTTATTGACACATTCCTGGGGTCAGATACATCACATGATCACACTGACAGAACCACAGGCACATAGACACAGGCAACAGAACATGCACAATGTCGGCACTAGTACAGTGTATATCCACCTTTCGCAGCAATGCAGGCTGCTATTCTCCCATGGAGACGATCGTAGAGATGCTGGATGTAGTCCTGTGGAATGGCTTGCCATGCCATTTCCACCTGGCGCCTCAGTTGGACCAGCGTTCGTGCTGGACGTGCAGACCGCGTGAGACGACGCTTCATCCAGTCCCAAACATGCTCAATGGGGGACAGATCCGGAGATCTTGCTGGCCAGGGTAGTTGACTTACACCTTCTAGAGCACGTTGGGTGGCACGGGATACATGCGGACGTGCATTGTCCTGTTGGAACAGCAAGTTCCCTTGCCGGTCTAGGAATGGTAGAACGATGGGTTCGATGACGGTTTGGATGTACCGTGCACTATTCAGTGTCCCCTCGACGATCACCAGTGGTGTACGGCCAGTGTAGGAGATCGCTCCCCACACCATGATGCCGGGTGTTGGCCCTGTGTGCCTCGGTCGTATGCAGTCCTGATTGTGGCGCTCACCTGCACGGCGCCAAACACGCATACGACCATCATTGGCACCAAGGCAGAAGCGACTCTCATCGCTGAAGACGACACGTCTCCATTCGTCCCTCCATTCACGCCTGTCGCGACACCACTGGAGGTGGGCTGCACGATGTTGGGGCGTGAGCGGAAGACGGCCTAACGGTGTGCGGGACCGTAGCCCAGCTTCATGGAGACGGTTGCGAATGGTCCTCGCCGATACCCCAGGAGCAACAGTGTCCCTAATTTGCTGGGAAGTGGCGGTGCGGTCCCCTACGGCACTGCGTAGGATCCTACGGTCTTGGCGTGCATCCGTGCGTCGCTGCGGTCCCGTCCCAGGTCGACGGGCACGTGCACCTTCCGCCGACCACTGGCGACAACATCGATGTACTGTGGAGACCTCACGCCCCACGTGTTGAGCAATTCGGCGGTACGTCCACCCGGCCTCCCGCATGCCCACTATACGCCCTCGCTCAAAGTCCGCCAACTGCACATACGGTTCACGTCCACGCTGTCGCGGCATGCTACCAGTGTTAAAGACTGCGATGGAGCTCCGTATGCCACGGCAAACTGGCTGACACTGACGGCGGCGGTGCACAAATGCTGCGCAGCTAGCGCCATTCGACGGCCAACACCGCGGTTCCTGGTGTGTCGGCTGTGCCGTGCGTGTGATCATTGCTTGTACAGCCCTCTCGCAGTGTCCGGAGCAAGTATGGTGGGTCTGACACACCCGTGTCAATGTGTTCTTTTTTCCATTTCCAGGAGTGTATATGCAACTGAATGAGCAACAGCCGAGGCTGGTGCAGAAGAACTCGACTTATAAACATTTTGAATAAATGATTGAACTCTGACAGTGTTTTACTAGCATCTAAAATGCTTCACAGGCTCCCAACAACTGTCCTGACTTCACTAAGTGGTGTCTCCACTCGGCCCCTCTGTAATCTGAGGATTACCTGAGGCAGAGCAGTGACTGCAATCCAATCAGAATTGCAGGCAATTAGGTGGCGTGAATTCGGCGTCTTCTGCTGGCGTGTGTAGCGTCACATAGTAACGTTTGGCGCGCTATCTCGTTCAGCGGCCTACAGGGCCTGGTTTCAGTGTTTCTTCTGAGGAGATGTGAGCGGTGCGCGACACGCCGGAAGTGGTCGACGGAGACAACTTCGATACCACACGGGCAGTGAAGGAACTGATTTGCACCAATCAGTTTTGCGACGATGAGGATGTCCACACAGCAGCTCTTGAACGGCTCTGTGACCAAGGAACGAATGTATGTCGTAGAGCGATTGAACGATTGTTTGGTTGTTTCAACTGCCATCTACAGAGACTTAGTGCCTATGTTGACAAACAGCGCTATGTGTCTAACTTTGAAGTGCAGTGTAGCATTCAATAAAAGTTACTTGGCCTGCTCTAAGAATGTGTAACTTATTTTTTGATGTCCCCTTGTAGGTTCAGCAGCACTGTCAGACTCATTGACGCAGATACCGTTGTCTGCAGGAAAATATCCTGGTGGGACTATCGTAAGGAACAACAGAAACTCGTGACAAAATTTCCTCTTGGAATAACCAATTGCATCGTTCTCTCAAAGAAAAACTACCTACAGTAAATGAGTAGACGACTAGTGGTAAAAATGTAGAGGATGTCGCATAGTATAAGAATTTACGGATATTAGTGTCTGCTTTCTTAGCTGAGTGTTAGCGTGTTTACTACCATGCAGCGGGTCCGGCTTCGATTTCAGGTCTGGCTGGAGATTTTCTCCGGTTGTGGACTATGTGTTGTGTTGTTCTCATTGCTGACATGCAACTCGCCCAATGTGGGGTCACCTGAAGTAAGACCTGCGTTTCGGTTGCCGAACTTCCCCGGATGGAGCGTCCTGGTCATCAATGCCACACAATCATTTAATTTTGTTTCTTTTTTAGGGATAGTAGTAAGAAGCCATATGAGATGGGCATCCATGTGAAATCAGTAGTAGGGCAGACGAGTGGAACACTTACAGTTCTTGGCAGGAGTGTGGAGAAGTGCAGCGTATCTCCAAAGCAGATCACATAGAAGACGCTAGGGCGACCAATTCTAGAGAACCAATTGTTTGGAGTGCTTGCCACGAGGGCATACGAAACAGATCGAAAAAAGTTACAAATGTGCTGCTGCGGTCGATGTTGATAGGTAGATCTTATAAAAACGTTTAACAGGAATGTTCGGAGAACTTACGTGGAAGAAACCTGGAAAATGCTGTCAGTTGATACACCCAAAGAAAAGTGCAGACTTCTCACCAGAACTAATTATTCCAAGCTCAGAGATGATTTATAACATATGCAGCGTCCATCCAACTGTTCCTTGGGGCCTCGCGGAAAAATTAATGTAGAATGGACAATCCACCCATGCCAAGTGACTCTGAAAAGTATTTCGCTAACGTATAATTTCCTTTGGAAAACACAAATTACTGTTGCGTTTTTTGTTTTAATGTACGTACTTCCCAAGCAGACAATAGTTATAAATATCATCACTGTGTTTGATTAAAATTCATCTACACCTACATCTGCACTACTACGAAGCAATTCACTCTTAAGCATTTAGCAGAGGGTTCAAAAAACCACTTTCGGGCTATTTCTTGGTCGTTCCACTTCCAAGGAGCACGTGGGAAATGCCAACATTTCAGTCTTTGCTTCCGAGTTCCGCTTTGCCTTATTTTATTACGATGGTCATTTTTCCCAAAGTAGACAGAAGGCGACAAAGTATTTTCGTATCCACAGGAGGAATTTGTAGGTGAAACTTCGTGGAAAGATCTCCCCGCAACGAAAATCGCCTTGGTTTCAATAATTGCCACACGAATTTGCATAATACATCCGTGACACTCACTCCCCTGTTTCCGTATAATACAAAACCAGCTGCCCTTCTGAGAAACTTTTCGATTTCGACGTCCTCCACCAGTCCTGTGTGGTAAGGATCACATACGGCGCAGCGGTACTCCAGAAGAAGACGGACAAACGTGGTGCAAACACTCTCTTTAGCAGATCTGTTGCATCCTCCAAGTGTTCTCCACAACATTACACAGTCTGTTCAGAAACAGTCTGCAAAGCTTGTAAGGATGTTGCAGGGGAGGTCGTGCTGTGACGTAATGGCGGAATGGCTGAGAAAAACTTTGATACGTTGCACCATTCCGAATTATTTAGCATTGAAGTTAGCCAATCTGATCGTTACGCGCGCAAATTCAACCAGCCTGCTGGAGACAGTGTCACAAAATGTGTTCTTCGTTTGGTTTCCTCAAACTGAAAAAACGTAGAATTTTCTCACCTCAATTAATTTTTTTTTTCACTTCAGAGAAAGGCACATTTTGAGTGGTAATGAGAATTTGAACAGGTACTAACTCATAGAACCACAGATGCCTGTTCACTATCACATATAAGCGCGAGTAAGAGCTTGACTTTGCTCGTGGAACGACATGATTGACTAAATTCAATGCTAAATAACTCGGAAATGGAGTAACATACAGATATTTTTCTTAAGAATTATTGATCAGCACAACCTGCCCCGCAAGGCACTTAAAACCTTTCAGACAGTTTCTGACCACCCTGTGTACGCGATAGTTCCAGTGTAAGTAGTTCGTAATTGTAACCAGTGAGGTAACGGGCGAGTTGTGGTGCCCTGAATATACTGTAAGTCGGGAGTTGGCGGCCACCACCGGGGCGGTCGGCAAGCCGCGGCTCGTCAGCAACCGCGTGATGTCGCACAATGGCCGGACCATGTGGTCCAGGGACCACGCGGCTGGGAATTCCATGGTGACGCGGTGCCTATGAAGGAGACATGCCGGGAGTGCCAAAGGTGGCGCATTTTGTAAAACCTTAATGGCAGACATTTCACAGTTCATGTAGAAATTAAGAGTAACCAGAGGAATCATGATACTCAAAAAGAAACATGTACATTCCCATTATTTGCACAACAATTCTGATGGTGTAATCGGATTTTCCACATATTTATTAGTTTAAAGTTTAGTTTCTGATTATACATTATACGAGTAACATCCAGCAACGAATTTGCAAAATATAAACAGTTCAGCTGATTTTGTTGATCGACATGTCTTTAGAGAGCTATTAGTGTAAACCCAAATCGGTATAAATTACAGGCATGTAACCTGAATAGTACATGAGTTATTGGAGGTCAAAGTGTGTGATTACTATCGATCGCGTCAGGCCGTAAGTATTCCACAGTTACTTGAAAAAAAACGGTAGCAGGATGCTTATAAATATATTTATTCATCTATGTCTTTGTTTATATCCAATATATACTATTCACGAAAAAACTGCTCAATTATTTACTGAGTTTCAGAAAGCACAGAGACTTTAGGTTACTGGCTTACTTCTATTCCTTCGATATATGTTTATTTAATTTGTTTATGTATTTCATAATGTGTGTTAGAGCGTGTTTATGGCCCAGCCGTAGGAATATTTATTTAATTTCAAGTTATTTAAATATAAATCCAGTATTTCGTATGTGTTTCAATATGTTTGTGAGTGTGTGTTGGCTTGGAGACATGGAGAGAGCTCTCAAGCCAGTCACAGCGATCGTTCCAAAAAGACACGTGGAGAGACTGTATGGGAGTGCGGCGCGAGATACGGTACGGGAGAGGACAGGAGGGACTCCTGGACAGTACAGCGCGACGGACGCACAGTCGCGGGAAAGACTTGGAGAGTGGAGCAGTTTGCCCGAGGTCGCGAGAGATAGAAATATTTCGTAGTGGCGACTTGTGCGCTTGTGAGATTTCCGTGGCTTCTGTAGTGAAGACTTAGTATGCATTTAGAAGTGAATATCTCGTGAGCTATGTTGTTGCTCATAACTAATTACGAGAAGTAGGAATATATTGTTTCCCTGTTATTCAACTTATATTTAATTGTTGGACCATCGACACCAATAAGTGTTCTGAAGTAATAAATGGCATTCTAAAAGGTACTCCTGCTGTAGTACTCATCATTTAAAGTCGTTAAGATAGTACCTGCAGATTTTATTTAATTGCAATCTTTCATTTATAAATTACTACGTTGCATTAAAAATTCGCAATTGCCGAGTGATAGGAACCTTCGACCATTCGATTCGTGTGTCTATTCATATTGTACACTGTAGACTCAGCAGTATTTGTTTTGTAATGCGGAAAATACGTATCCCAGGCCCTAGAGAATGAAACCAGCCAAGACGTTTAATATTTCAACTCTCAGTCAGACGGTACATTGTTGAGGACCACCACAACATCACGTCATTTAATTTGAAAGCCCGCAAATCCCTAGGTATTTAATTGAATCGACAACCTTTAAATATACGTAATTTATCATGAAAGGCTTATTTAACAGATTCTTCTTAGTACTTGTGGAGTACCAAACGCTTTATATTGTTTAGAGTCAATTGCCAGTTTTCGCACAGTACAGGTATTGAGTCTAATCTATTTTCCGATTCGTTCAGACCTTCTAATGACTTTACTATGTCGTAACGACAGTATGATTTATAGACAATCTATTATGGCTGCTCACATTGCCTCCTAAATAGTTTGTATCAATTAGGAACATCGTACGGTTATAAGGCTTCCTTGTGGGACGGCAGATATCACTTCCATTTTAATCGTTGACGAGCCGATTATTAGTAAAAACTGTGACCTTTCTGACAGTAAATCACGAATCCAGTCGCACAAAAGAAACGATTCTTCACAGAAATGCTTGTCAGGAACGGTGTCAAAAGCCTTTTGCAAAGCTAGAAATACGGAATCAATCTGAGATCCCCTGCCTATAGCACTCATGACTGTTTGTGAATAAATAGCCAGTTATGTTTCACAAACCTCAAGCTCCTCTCCGGCCGTACGTGGGGTCTGGACCCCTCCACCATCCTCCACACCTATAAATCCCTCATCCTCCTTATCCTTTGTTATGCCCATCCGGCTTGGATCTCCGTCCCCCCTACCTTTTATAAATCCCTCCACATCCTTGAACGCCATGCTCTCCGCCTCGCCTATCGCATCCGTCTCCCCTCTCCCACGCGGATCCTGTACGATCTCATCCCCTTCCCCCACCTCCTCCTTTTCCTTGAAAGGATACGGATCCTGTACACCTCACGTAAACTCGATCCTCCTCACCCGCTCGTCTCCCCGATCCTCTCCCACCCCCGCCCGCTGCCGCGCCTGTATTCCCACGTCCCACCCGGTCTCCATCTCTCCACCCTCCTTACCCTCTCCCAAGGTGGCTTCCACCAGCTCCCCCTCCCTGATGATGTCCTCCTCCCCTCCATCCACCCCTCCTATCAACTTTGACCCTGCCCCCTCACATCCGGTGCCCTTTCCTTTCGGCAGCCTCCCTCCCTTCTCTTTCCTTTTCCCCCGTCCCCTCCCTCCACCCCTCTCCCCCGAGCTTCCCCTCCCCCTTCCCCCCTCCCCCTATCTCCCATGCCCCTGGCATCTCTGCTCTCCCTTCCCCCTCTCCCACTCCCCTTCCTCCTCCTCTGCTCTTGGCAGGTCCCCGGACTCGCACACGCTCAGTGAACATTCGCGCGCCGGAGATCATCGCCATCAGTGTCTCGTGTGTGTGCCTTCGTCTGCATTTAGTATTCTTTCGTCGTCACGCCTCACCTGTTCACGTGTGCCGTCGCCATCGTCCGTCTTCTGTGCGTCGTGTCAAAAAGTGTTAGTGTTTTTTTCGTCCAGTGTGAACGGCTTCATGTTTATTGTTTTTATATCAACTTTTTTTGCCCACCATTTTTTGTATTGTCTGTGTCACCTATATATCGTATTATTGTACCCCTTAATGCTGAAGAGCAGCGTATTATGCTGCTGCCAGCCCGCCTTGTATGAGGTGCTTAAAATTACAATAAAGAAATAAAAATAAAAAAAATCACAAAAAGAGATATTTTGAATCCATGTTGACTGTGTATCAATAGATAGTTTCCTTTGAGGTACACCGAGCGAGGTGGAGTAGTGGTTAGCACATTGAACTTGCAGTCTGGAGGACGACGATTCAACCCCGCGTCCGGCCGTCCTGATCTAGATTTTCTGTGATTTCCCAAAAACGTTTCAGGCAACTGCCGGGACTGTTCCTTTGACAGGGTACGGCCCACTTCCTTCCCTAAGCCGATGGGACCGATGACCTCGCAGTTTGGTCCCCTCCCCCAAATCAGCCAACAAACCTTCGAGGTAATTCATAATGTTCGAACACAGTATACGTTCCAAAACAATAATGCAAACTGATGCCTGTGATATGAGTCTATAATTCAGCGGATAACTTCTATTTTCTTTCTTACGTATTGGTGTGACTTGTACAACTTTCTGGACTTTAGATCATGATCTTTCGCCAAGCGAGCGGCTGTATATCACTGCTGCATACAGAGCTGTTACATTAGAAAACTCTGAAAGGAACGTAACTGATGTACATTCTAGACCGAAGTCATGCCAGGGAAGTTACTTAAGTTGCCTTGATATACCGAGAGTATCTATTTCTACGTAACTCTGGTTGGCAGTTATTCTTAGTTCGATTTCTGGAATATTTACTACATCTTCTTTGATTAGGAAACTTCTGAAAACCGTGTTTAGTAATGTCTCTTTAGTGGCTCTGTCATCGGTAACAGTAACAATGCTACTGGGCAATGAAGTTGTTGATTGTGTCTTACCGCTGGTGTACTTTGCACGGGACCAGAATCGCCTAGGATTTTCTGCCATATTTACAGTTTCGTTGTGGAAACTATTAAAAGCGTCTTCCATTGAACTGCGGGATAAGTTTCAGTCCTCTGTAAAATATTGCATATCTGGAGATTTTGGCTTCATTTAAATCTGGCATGCATTTCTCCTTGCTTCTGCAATGGTTTTCTGACCTGTTTTGTGTACCATGGGGCATCTTTTCCAGGGTTTATTAATTCCCTTCGTATGAAACTCTCATTGCCGTCAATATTATTATTATGAATTTAAGCTCTATCCTGCGCTCATATGCTTTGTAGGGAGTGGAGAAAACTAGGAGGTCATTTTTCAAAGTTTTTTCTTCCTCCTTAAGGGAGGATCTGTAGGTAGGGGTATTCAGTCTTACTAGAATCCCTGCATCCATTGTGAAAGTCCGTATCTGCTCAGAATTGTCTGCTTCTCAGAGTCAAAGCTGTAGAAGAATTTTGCTATTTCGGCAACAAAATAACTCATGATGGTCGAAGAAGAGAGGGTATAAAACAGAATGGCAGTGGCAAAAGAAGTGTTTCTGAAGAAATCAAATTTGTTAACATAGAGTATAGATTTAAGTTAAAAAATGGTTGAAATGGCTCTAAGCACTATGTGACTTAACATGTGAGGTCATCAGTCCCCTAGACTTAGAACTACTTAAACCTAAATAACGTAAGGACATCACACACATCCATGCCCGAGGCAGGATTCGAACCTGCGACCGTAGCAGCGAGGAGGTTCCGTACTGACGCGCCTAGAACCACTCGGCCACAGAGGCCGGCTAGATTTTAAGTGTCAGTGAGTCTTTTCTGAAAGTATTTGTGTGGAGTGTAGCCATGTATCGAAGTGAAACATTGACGGTAGACATTTTAGACAAGAAGACAATAGAAGCTTTACTAATATGATGATACCGAAGATTGCTGAAGATTAGATGGGTAGATAACGTCACTAATGAGGAGATACTGAATAGAATTGGGGAGAAGAGAAATTTGTGGTACAACCTGACTAGAAGGAGGGATCAGTTGGTAGGACACATTCTGAGGCATTCAGAAATCACCAGTTTAATACTGCAGGGAAACGTGGGTGGGGAAGGGAGGGGGGGGGTAAAAATCGTAGAGGGGGACCAAGAGATGAATACAGTAAGCATATTTAGAAGGATGTAGGTTGCAGTAGTTACTCGGAGATGAAGAGGCTTGCGTAGGATAAAATAGCATGGAGAGCTGCATCAAACCAGTCTTTGGATTGAAGGGCACAACAACAACAATTATAAACTGTTTTTATAACTTTGAGTGGATTCTTGAACTAATTACACAACATAATTTTCGGAGAAAGCAGCTAATTCGATTTCGTACGATGTTTTATGCCTACCATCGACTTTAAACAAGTAGGCTCTTTGGCTTCCAAATACTGTCAAATTGGCTGTTGGTACAGCAGGATCACTGTATAATTTTAAACCTGATGCGAAGTATGCAAAACAGTCCTGCAGTATGGAGAAATATCCTGTAGATAATTGAGTTATAACGCTTCTCAGAGAATTAATTTTTCATTTGTCAAAACACTAAAAACTAAATTCAATGTTCACTCATTGTTATCATGTTGATACCTATGAGGATTTTTCCATTACCACCATTGGTCGCGCCCCTATTGGAACTGATACAAGCTCACCAACTCTGCCGTCAGTGCAGCAAGAGTGCAGTGGCAAAACGAAATGCTCACTGTGAAAAAATAGCTGCACTGATCCTCCAGATTTGGTTCTGAGCACTGGGATAACAGCCTGTCCTGTAAAAAGGAAGCTACGAAACGTCAAGAACTTGCCTCGAATGAAAGTGGAAACATTGGGTATTAAAAAGGCCCACGAATAAGGACTATCGATTTGGAACATGGAACATTAGAGATTTGGCAGCACCTGGGGCTCTTAATATTCAGTCAGATGTACTTAACAGATATGAAATGGATCCAGTAACACTGAAAGAAACGAGATACCCAGGAACAGGAAGACTTCAAACGGACGTACACATTTAGTGCTATAGTGGACCGGAAAATAATCATTACAAAGAGGAAGTAGTTTCAAAGTCAGTAAAAGAAAGACAGGAGGAATAATTGATTTCCACTTAGTCGACGACAGCATAGCTATTATGAGACAAAGAAATAGTTTCACAAATACGCTGAAAAGCCAAAACGTTATGACCATTGCCCACCACGACGTTGGATGTCTTCTGACGGCGTTGCGGGCACGAGACGCGGCAACGAAAGTATGTAAGCGGACCAGACACGGCCGAGGGATCATCCTAGAGTAGATATGGGCTAAAATGGGGAAATCTAAGGAGATAGGCAACTTTAATAGGGGGGATGCGAGCGAGTACCTCGAAAACGGCGAAGTTGGTCGAAAGTTCACGTGCTACTGTCGTGAACTTCTATGGAAGGATGTAGGACAGTGAAACTACCACTAAGGACAAAATGGTTGGGCGTCCACAACTCTTCACAGAATTTGGGCTTCGGGGGCTTGTCTGGTCTGTAAAGAAGCACAAATGGCGATCTGAGGTATATGTACTGAAAGAGCACAACACTGGTGCACCCCAGAAGTGTTTCGGAGAACACAGTACATCGAAAATTGTTGAAAATGGGGCTTCGCTGCAGACCACTCCTCCAGAAAGGTGTAGGTTGTAGTAGTTATTCGGAGATGAAGAGGCTTGCACATGATAGCATGGAGAGCTGCATCAAACCAGTCTTTGGATTGAAGACCACAACAACAATAATTATAAACTGTTTTTATAGCTTTGAGTGGTCTCTTGAACTAATTACAAACATAATTTTCGGAGAAAGCATCTAACACAATTACGTACGATGTTTTATGTGTACCATCGGCTTTAAACAAGTAGGCTCTTTGGCGCCCAATATTGACCAAACGGCATCATCAGTTACGGTCGCAGTGGGCACGGGACTATCGGGATTCGACTGTCAATCAATGGAAACGTGTAGAGTTTTTGGGTGAACCACGTTTTTGCTAAACTAGGTCGCTGGTGGTCTCCACAAAATCCATCATCGAGGTGATCGTCGGCTCGAAACGTGCACCGCGCCACGGACACAGTCTGATGGGAGCAGTATTATGCTTTGAGCGACATTCCCCTGCGCTTGGATGGGACCTATGGTAGTAATCGAAGACACGCTGACAGCTGCGAACCAGCTGCTCGATGTCCTTTCCAATGGCAATGTTATCTTCCACCGCCGGCCGAAGTGGCCGTGCGGTTAAAGGCGCTGCAGTCTGGAACCGCAAGACCGCTACGGTCGCAGGTTCGAATCCTGCCTCGGGCATGGATGTTTGTGATGTCCTTAGGTTAGTTAGGTTTAACTAGTTCTAAGTTCTAGGGGACTAATAACCTCAGCAGTTGAGTCCCATAGTGCTCAGAGCCATTTGAACCATTTTTTTTTATCTTCCACCATTATAGCTGTCCGTGTCTAGGTGCGAGAAAAGTGCTACAGCGATTTGAGGAGCATTATAGTGAACCCACGTTGATGTCTCGGGCACCAAATTTGCCTGATGTAAATCCTATGGAACCCATTTGGGTCGCAAACGGGCGCCATCACTGCGTACACAAATCAGTGGCCCGTTATTTACACCAATTACGTGACCTGTGCTTAGACATCTAATGCCACACACCTCCATAAACCTACCACCAAACCGTTGGATCCATGGTTCAGAGAATCAGTTAGGTATTTCGTTCCAGAGACGAAAAAATAGGATACTAAACAGGTGTTCATGTTCTGGCACCTCAGTGGAAACAACAGTTACACTATATGACCAACTGAGTTAACAGAGGATGACAAGAAAGTCATTTTCTACGAAATACTCAAAGCAGTAATTAGTAACACACCATGATATGATATGAAGCTCATTGATAGAGTTGCCATTGCTGAAGTTGGAAGGGAGACCACTGGGAAGAGAACTGCGGGGATAGATGGCTTACATGCTGAAGGTTGCGGTATTGAAGTGCAACTGCAGCAGGATTAGAAGCACGTACTTGCGTCCGAAGGACATTCAGAAGGTAACTTGGGCATCGTCAGTTGATAGAACAAAAAACTAAATAGAAAATGTCCAGTTGACAGATGACATAGAAACAAAATGATGAATGTGAAAACCGTAAGAAGCCGAGACAGATGCAGACCACTCTTTAGTCACGACAGAGGTACGACACTGTAAAGGTATAGAAAAGCCAAAGAGAAGAATGATATGAACGAACGGAATATTGATGTAGATAAATTGAAAGATAATGGTAGGTACGACAACTTGTCATAAAGCTCCAAAACAGAGTTGAGTTTCTAACACTTGAAGACAATGTCAACTCTGAATGCCAGTGGAAACTGATAAAAAAACAAATGTGGAAGAAGCAGTAAAAGTGCGCGGAAAAAAAAGAAAGAAAAATCCATGGTTATCAGAGGAAAGTAAGAAAAAAGCGCAAGAAGGAAGAGTGACAAAGGAGAAACACCTGTAGGAAGATCTGAACGAAAGCAAAGACATAAATGAAAATGCTAATACGAAAACTAAAAATCTTCTCAGAAAAAATAACGGAAAACATTTGGAGCGTCTAACTGAATGAGCAGAATAGGACAAAACTACAGGCAATATAAGAGATTTTTACAGGTCAGTTAGGTTCTTCAGAAAAGGATACACACCACAGATGTACGGAAATAAAGATAAAAGTGGCAATGTAGTTTTGGAAAGGACAAAAGGAATGAATATTTGGAAGAAATATTTTGATGAGCTTTTAAATGTAGAGATACAAATACAGAAACGGAAGAACAACATAAAAATGAGAAAGTAGATCCCTTAGCTGCAGCGCCGAGAATAAAAGGTACAATCGATGCAATCAATGTATTGAAAAGCTTCAAGATCCAGGGAGAGCTGAAATATTAGTTCAACTACTTAAAAAGGGAAGAGATGCGGAAGCGAAACAAATCTACAAACTCGTGACCACCATTTGGAACAAAGAAATTACGCCAGACGAATGGAAAGTCCAGATCATAGTACACACAACCAAAAAAGTTTTACATCACCTCGGTTCCGGAACTAGTACAGAAAATTGGAATAGAGATCAACATAAACATCACTTCCGCCCTTTTTGTTGCTCATGAAAACCACAATTTGCATCTTGCACCACCATACAGTGAGACCTTCAGGGGTGGTGGTCCAGATTGCTGTACACACCGGTACCTCTAATACCCAGTAGCACGTCCTGTTGCATTGATGCATGCCTGTATTCGTCGTGGCATACTATCCACAAGTTCATCAAGGCACTGTTGGTCCAGATGGTCCCATTACTCAACGGCGATTCGGCGTAGATCCCTCAGAGGGGTTGGTGGGTCACGTAGTCCATAAACAGCACTTTTCAATCCATCCCAGGCGTGTTCGATAGGCTTCATGTCTGGAGAACATGCTGGGCACTCTAGTCGAGCGATGTCGTTATCCTGAAGGAAGCCATTCACAAGATGTGCACGATGGGGGCGCGAATTGTCGTCCATGAAGACGAATGCCTCGCCAATATGCTGCCCATATGGTTGCCCTATCGGTCAGAGGATGGCATTCACGTATCGTACAGCCGTTACGGCGGCTTCCATGACCACCAACGGCGTACGTCGGCCCCACATAATGCCACCCCAAAACAGCAGGGAAACTCCACCTTTCTGCACTCATTGGACAGTGTGTCTTTGGTGTTGAACCTGACCAGGTTGCCTCCAAACACGACTCCATCGATTGTTTGGTTGAAGGCATATGCGACACTCATCGGTGAAGAAAACGTGATGTCATTCCAGTGCAGTCCATTTGGCATGTTGTTGGGACCATCTGTACCGCGCTGCATGGTGTCGTGGTTGCAAAGATTGACCTCGCCACGGACGTCGGGAGTGAAGTTGCTCATCATGCAGCCTATTGGGCACAGTTTGAGTCGTAACACGACGTCTAACAGCGAATACATCACAACAGGTGTCTAATTAATTAGCACAACCTACAAAGTGGTCTCGAAGATTCTCTGGAAGAGATTTGAACCATATACAAAAGAGGTAATAGATAATGAAAGTTGACATTATGAAGATATTTGTACTAGAATAAGCCGTATCTAAATATTTGGAGTATCACAAAAGAGTGCCAATATTATTTGTTGATTTTATGAAAGCATAAATAGGGAAAATTTTGCCTGAAAATAGAGAATTTTGGCATACTAAAGAAGATTGTAAGTGCTACTGGAAGGGTCGACGGGAAGGAAAATATCCACAGCTTTCGACATAGAAAGAGGAGTCAGGGAGGGATATGGAATATCACCACTCCTATTCAACATATTAATACAGAAGCACTGGATATCATAGTAGCTGCATTAAAGAGAAGCATCATAAAAAGGGAATGTACTTGCCTTTACAGATATTGTAACATTTCTCATAAGGTGACCAGAAAATACTGGCAAGAAAGCTACTTTAAAAAAAAAGTCTGGTTGGATTTGAGATATATGGCAAGGAATAAAGTTCGTGAGCATAAGAATAGAGAGAAATTACAACACCGAAATGTTAACAAACCTGTGGATTGGTAACTATATGTTTAAAGAAAGAGATGAGTTTAAATATATGGGGGTTGATGTAAACAACAGAAAAGATTAGAAGCCGCATGGGGCAGCCGCGCGGTCTCAGGCGCCTTGTCATGGTCTGTGCGGCTCCCCCGTCGGAGGTTCGAGTCTTCCCTCGGCAATGGGAGTGTGTGTTGTCCATAGATTAAGTTAGTTTAAGTTAGATTAAGTTGTGTGTGGGCTTACAGACAGATGACCTAAGTAGTTTGGTGCCATAAGACATTACCAAAATAAAAAAAAATAGAAACAAGAAATACAGGCGATAATGAAAGTGGCCTCCAGGGCGTCAACCTTCATTCAACAAATTACTGTCATCCAAAGTTTTTCAGGGGGAAACATATTAGGGATATATAAAACTATAATCAGACCATAGTTACCGTTAGGAGCAGAAATATGGAGAGCAGAGAAGTATACAGAGAGAAGGATAAAGAGTTTTGAAAACAAAATCCTATGGACCCAGTAGTGAGGAAAGAGAGTGGCAAAGAAGAAAGGAGAGGAAGGTAAGGAAGATACGTGATGAACCAGATGTAGCTGCAGAAGCCAAGACGAGGAGACTGAGATGGGCTGGCCAGTTCTGTAGAAGAGAGGGGAGATTAATAATGAGAGAAGTCTCAGAGAAGAAGCGCGAACGACGAAGGTATTTAGGGGGGCCGAAAATAATATGGAGAGCGCAGGTGTCCAAGGATCTTCTAAATTGTGAAGCTAGGAGAACAGAACTGAGATATGGTACTTGGTTAAAGAGCTAGCGCTGCTTAACACATATGTTCTCTCATAAAAAATTTGTTGTAAGTAGCTTAATATAAAACTCCACCCGAAAAGGCCTCGGAAGGACAAACGACACCGAACGACCGCTGTGTCATGCTGAGTCGATACCCCTCACTGGATGCGGATATCGAGGAGCATGTGGTGAGCACACCGGTCTCCCGGCCGTTGTCAGTTTTAGTGACCACAGTCGCTACTTCTCAACCAAGTAGCTCCTCGACTGGCCTCGCAAGGGCTGAGTGCACCCCGCTTGTCAACAACGCTCGGCAGACCTGGACGGTGAGCCACCCAAGTGCTAGCCATGCCCGACTGCTCTTAACTTCGGTGATCTAACGGGAACCGATGTTATCACTGTGTCAAAGCCGTTGCCAGTTTATCATAACTCCTAATAAAAAATGCTAACCATAATTAACAAACCGGAATGGGGGTAACTTTTCTTACTTTTCAGTAAAACTGACATTATTCCAGAAAAAAGTGAAACATGTAACAAAACATTTTGAATAATAATATTTTCATGTGCCATCTCAGGCACTGTACAACATTAAAACAGTTGATAATGGCACTTTAAAGCCGAAATCATGATCGTGTAAATGTAACACTGCAAATAAACAAATAAAAAGCAGTCTAATGGCGGTACTGACTTTAAAGAAATTCTGAATAATCACCTGGCGAGAAAATATAGGTGCAGATAGTACAATTACATTTTAAACTTCAAACAATTCTTTTTTTTTTTGAGAATTCCGTTGTTCTGTAATTTGCTCCTCTATCCATCTAAATATTGTAACTGCCAAATATACCACTCTGCAATAGTGTCTATACAGCCCCATTTAACAACTTATATTTTATTACTCGACTCATAAACTGTCATACATCGCAACATTACGATTTTTCGAACTAAGAACCTACGATAAATTTTTCACCATAATTTCAGCTCATCTGTCACTGGATCCTCGTGTCTCTCTGTAGTGGCTGTGTGAAACTTGCTGGTTCGCCAGACACCCTTTGATACTCACTGGTTCACACACAGCTATTGGCGGCGTCAAGTATTTACGTCAGCTGTGTCGTCCGTGAAAGTGAGGCTAATTTAGCTAGAGATAATGCGCTAAGCGAATAACCTAATTTTCGTGCAATTTTACGCTATTCTTTGCGCAAGGTAATACTGTTAAGGGATGAAAGGACACGCGTGGACGAACAGTCCCGCTTTCTGTCACCGAGACATGACCTCCATGCGGGTCTGCTGCGCCGATGGGCTCTTCTGTTCCTGCGGTGGAGCGGCAGCTGCGTAGTTCCCTGTACGTGTTTACTGCTGTGCATTTACTTTGCAACAACTTCTAATAAACCCATCTCTAACCATCAGTGCATACGAAGAGGCGTCTCAGGGGTTTAAATGTTGATTCGTTACTGAGTATTTACGTTCCTCTACTCACGTTAGTAAACATGTTATGGAACTAAAAATATTTCTTTTACCTTTATTAATTTCGCTGATGAGTCTTTATAAAAAATACTTTGCTTTCAAAATTATAGTCATCGTGCACAGTCATTGCAGCAATTCTTACATCCCTATTTAGGACTAGGGCACTCTGATCACCAAATTTGTATTTTAGCGTTTCAAGAACCTTATTTTCATTTTTCTTTTACCGATTTTATTGCAGTTCGCAAGTGACAGCACACTTCTTGCAATAACGACAATATTTACTATTTTGCAACTGGGTTAAGATATCTGCTGGACCCCCCAGGTTAGCCGAGAGCGCAAATGCACTGCTTCCTGGATCCGGAACGAATCAGCCCGGCGGCTTAACGACGGTGGCCGACGTGCCGGCCAGCCTGGATGTGGTTTTCAGGCGGTTTTCCACATCCCACCAGGTGAATACCGGGCTGGTCCCCACGTCACACCTCAGTTACACGGCCCGCAGACATCTGAACACATTCGCACTATTCCATGGATTACACTCGACGCAGACAGTTGGGGTATACTAATCCCATCCCAAGGGGTACGGGGTGGCGGCAGGAAGGACATCTGGCCACCCCTTCAATTAACATTGCCACATCCGATTAACCATGCCGACCCTGCGTATCCGCGGGAAAAAGACACAGGCATAAGAAAATAAAGAAAAGGAAGTTAAGATATCTGCTGCACTAGCCACCTGTACTTCAGAGATTTTAAGTTTTTGTCACTATCCCGTCATAGAAAGAGTGTGTCTTACAGTGCAGTCCTTAGTTTAGAATTTATACTCTTTTTGTATGTTTTGTAACGTGCTGTAAAAATTACACACACGCAACTGTACTTTCGTTTCAAACCTCAATTTTTAAGAATTACACTTTTTGTAATTTGTTTTAACATCTGTTCCTTTATAATCATAGCGTAGTCGTCATTGTACTTGAAGTCTAAGTTAACGACGCTAAGCAAAACACAGTTTTCAATGGAACTGTGTGAGTTCATTATTTAGGATTTTTCAACTTCGTTTTTCATCAGTATCATATGTTGACCCTTTTCCTTCGCAACTGTGATTCCGGAAGCATTGTTTCCTATTTTAATGTAGTGTATGGGAGTGTCGCTATCAACGAACTTTATTAAGTGTTATTGTGACGGTTATCAGTTTCAGCCCTATGCGACTGTCTTTACATTTGTATAAAGGAAATAAAATGTAAAGTTAGTACAAACTGAACATAATTCAATGCTAAACCGAATATATGACCAAGATAATCTAACGCTGTAAGGGACCGCCATGTTATAAATATGGTGACTGCTCTTTGGTAAAATTTAAAAATTAGGATAATCATGATAACTGAAGGAGTATAAAGTCAGGTTACACAAGTTTAGAAGAAGGAAAACGAAACTACGAACAATTAGTTTATGTAAACAGCCGGTACAGATAAAGAATAGATTTTATTACGGTTCGTTAGACGCCGAATTTGCGCGACGCTGCATTACTGTATTTATGAATAACATTTGAAATCTACCCTCTAACAAGATTGTACAAACTCCTCATTGTGAAACTTTGTGAAATTACGACATCGAAAGAGCTACTACAATTATTTTACAGTTCCTCCGAGAGTGTGTACACCTTTTCTTGGCCCTATGGCTCTGAATATGTAAAAATCAGAACTTGGGCTGAGAGATGAAGGTAAAGTATATACGTAGTAGGTTGTCCATAGCAGTACTACTAATCTGTTTGTCACGGGATTAGCATTGTCCGTCTTATTTAGGAAACCGTATTTTTAACGACGAAGACGATAGCACTAATATTCCTGCCCTCAATTACGTTTAATAGATGAGGGTGAATAATGTACAGTTCTTGTACCCTCTAACCTAACTGTAGTGTCCGAATACTGATCCGTTATAAAGGTTGATTAAAAGGTGTCAACTACGAAAGAAAATTTCTAGAAAAACTCGTAGCACACAACTTATGACATAAGATTTTATATTATTTGAGACAAGTAAGGACTTGTGAATTATATAAAGTAAATTGTTCTTCTTTTCGTATTGGACTACTTGGGATCACGTTCTGACTTGTTTCATGGGTCTTCTGTTTCTTCTTAGCGCAGAAATCTTTTATTTCGTGGCTTTGAGCAGACTTCCTCCATTCTGTCCGCTTCGGTCTCCTGATCCCTTGCTCTTTTAGCTGCCAATGGATCCTGCGAATACCCTTTTTGAGTGACCTGCCGGAATATGTATTGGTCCTGTTGCTATATACTCGTCTTCTCTTTTAATACTAAAAGTATTGACTCTTAATAGTATGAATTACAGGATAACATATTGTGCCAGTGAAAAAAGTGCAATCCATATCTATTATTTTTAAATTTAATCCAAAAAATAGCAACGTATCCTGTTTCTTACATTGGCTCAAATGTTACTCACTAACTCGCACTATTACGGCTAATTCATTTAGTATAAAGGAGAAGGCGACTTTATATAGGCAGTATCCGTAAAAACAGGAAATCCGTGAATGATTCAGGCATTCAGTTAGATAAATACGGGCATGTAGGTTCACTTTTTTTTCAGATGATAAAGTATGAGCATAGGAAAGTGACAATGAGCTCCAGCTATCAGTACATCAGCTAATCCAAATGTGATCACAGTATAATCTTAAAATCTCATTGCTGAGGATGAAACACTTGGCCTCTCATAATAAAAATTGGTATAGTCGAAAACAATAATTAATAACAAATTAATTGAACGGTTAAAATCTGAAACATCTGTTGCGCGACACGGTTTATAACTGTAAAAATTATACAGATGAAAAGGTGTATAAATTTCAAATAATTTCATGGAAAATGAACAGAGCCCTTAACAACACCCGAAATGATAAAAAAAATCGAATTTTTAAACCTTAAGCGATACCATTACCACTATATGGGAGCGATAGCTGGATAAGCTAAAATAATTAAGATTGGAAAATACAAGCACCAAACTTGAGATGTGTATGAGAGTGAAGAGCTGGACAAGCGAAAACTTCCATAATTAGTTAAATGTGCAGAGTTGACAATGAAGGAATTTTAACTATAGCAATAAAATGCCACGAAATTAACTGAATGCAGAAACCGGTGGATACAACATGTGAATATAATGAGAAACTAAATACTGTCAAAGGAAATTATGAACTACAAACGAAAAGATAGAACAGGGCAGCCAAGGCAACGGCGGATATACACTTTGACAAAACCGGCGGATGCGTAATCTCTTTGTCTAAGAAGACGACGATGACTCGGGGGGACTTAAACTCTAATCTTTTTAGTAATGAAAGTATCCAATATTCATTAATCCCTCATCTCTGAAGAAACAGCACGCATGATACTACGAGCACGTAGTATGTGTATCTCGGAAAAACATAACCACTATCTCCACTACCTGTTGTTAGCTGGTTTTCGTTCTTTCTAAAAATTTTGTTGAAATGTACGATAGCGTTTTAGTGCAATTAATTGTCAATGTCCTAGAAGGGGTAGGTGACTGATGTAGTGATGAAAATTAATGTTTCTGGAAATTGCTGTCAATGGTGAAACTTTTTCTGGGACAACACCTTTTTTGGTCTGTTTGGTGCAGTGGTGAATTTGTGCTATGGGCAGACAACTGACATCACAGAGACTGACAAGCACAGCTGAGTGGAACGTGCGGCTGATGAGACAGATGAGCATCGGTTACAGTCAGCTACTGTGGCGCAGCACGGCCTCAAAGTTAATTAGCAAGCTGTCAGGTGGGTGTCTAATTCGACGAACAGTACTCCCCAATTATCTGGAACTCCGATTAAGTTCACGGTTGCCATGGGTACTGAAATGTCGGTAAAGGCTGAACTCAGCGGACTTATGAAGGCATTTCTTCGTTCACCGGTATCATTTTCTGATGGTTGGTTGGTTGGTTGTTTTGGGGAAGGAGACCAGACAGCGTGGTCATCGGTCTCATCGAATTAGGGAAGGATGGGGAAGGAAGTCGGCCGTGCCCTTTCAGAGGAACCATCCCGGCATTTGCCTGGAGTGATTTAGGGAAATCACGGAAAACCTAAATCAAGATGGCCGGACGCGGGATTGAACCGTCGTCCTCCCGAATGCAAGTCCAGCGTCTAACCACTGCGCCACCTCGCTCGGTTTACCATTTTCTGAGTAATCCATCGGACGTGTATATTGATCCACCGATCCTTGTAGATGTAACGTGAGAGAACTACATACGTATGTATTTTTTTTTTCAATACTGCGATACACATTAAACTTAAAACTAATTTTGAATGGTACACAACAGTTTTCAGCGCCAAATTTTCATTCCCATTTGTGGTTCTCAACCATTCTGAGACCATTACCCCTGAGTCCTTTCTGATATTAACTGATATGACCTCTCCCACTTCCTCAACCATAATCAATAGTAACAAATAACTACATTTTGGAATGAAAAAGAACTGTTTTTGAACAGTGAAGAAAGGCAAATGGTTTTTAGTTTCTGGTGGTATTTTGTTAGATCATGAGCTAAACAGTCAATGAGACAATTGGTACTTCTTATTCCTAACAACTTCAATCTACAGAATGATGAAATAAGTGAGGGTGGATCGAGGGTATTACCTAAAACCACGACTAAAAATAAAAAAGGAAAACTTACTATCCACCGTGAAGGCAGACGTTTTTACAAAACACGCTTCATGCTTCTTCTTCTCCATTATTCTTCCTAATGCAACGTATACTGCATCCAAACCGTGCACCCCCACGTAAACTTAAACAAATTAAAATCTGTGAAGTATATTTAGGCTTACTGTTCGTGAATCACTTGTTCCTAGCTGCTTACTTCTGAACCGGCATGAACTGTATGAGTTCGATCGCCCAGCACTTTGTGTCTAACCACTGACACTAATAACAATAATAATAACAGTAATACAACGTGGGCCCCATATCATGTTACAGCCATTATATTGTTACTGTTTACTGTTGGGAAGTGAATAGAGAAACAATATCTGGCATTATGCAGGAACTAACTACAACTAGGAGAAAGCATTTTCATGAGATATTTATGCATATGTGATGTGTATCTTCAAATTTTGCAGTCATAAATCATGTTGCAAGGTACAAAGTAAGTATATAGTGACTGGACTATGTGAGAAATATTTTCATACATTCGTTTCAGAACCTGTAATCCTGACAACACTGTATCATGCGTTAATGCTAGTAATTGGAAAAAAAATTAATTATTAGTATCTTATGTAATCAGTATTACAGTCTTACGAAGCAGTAAAAATAGTAATATATTTTAAAAAGAATTTTGTTTCGTGACGGGAACACAATTAAACACTTTATCTTTATCCCTCAGAAAATTATATTTTATCCCTCAGGGCGTAGTTACCCCATGTTGTTGGAAACCACTTATCTACTTGTATACTCCTCATCATCAGCTTCATGGTAGTTGCTTTCAAAATCTGTTGCATCTCTCCAAATGGTGTCTACGAAATCTGCAAGATGATGTGGCATTTCTATGCGCAGATTTTATTTATGCACAACCGGTCAGTTGAAAATCGACGCTGGCTGAGAGGAGTGCATAAATAATGATCTCGGTTTGTCGACGTGTCATGTGGGCTTTTCAAGAATTAAATCATAGGTCCCGAGTTTCTTGATGGAACTCTGAAGAGACACAAGTATGTACAGCGACTAAGAAATCTGCTGCTTAATTGTGGGAAGAAAACTCACAGGAGCCGGCATTCAGGTGGTATCAACATAACGGATGTCCCGTCAACTTCACACCGGTAATCACAGACCTTAGTAGCAGAACATAGGGTGGTCGTCTGGACTTCTTATCTGTGGGAAAAGTTAAGGCAATAGGTCTACGATGAAAACAGGAAATTGCTTATAACTTGGACCTGTCATTCGGTAAGAGCAGCAACGTGAAAGTCAGTGTCCATTGTTGTCCTGCAGTTATCGCTTTGCAGTATGTATTAAAGCTCGAGGTCAGCATCTCGACCCTGTGATATGACAGTCATACACTGTAAATAAAGCGTCGAAGACTGATTTTATTGCTGGCATAAAAGCGACGTAAACTCATTACATACGGCGGCAGATTGAATAAACAACTGCAGACAACAGTCAGTTGTGAGCAGGCAGTTTTCATTACTGAGCGCGTGGTCGTAGTGCGTCGAAGTTTTTGCGTCACAGATCGCAATGGAGCAACATCTCCAAATCAGCTGTTCTATGTACTCTTCGGAATGTTTTGAAGAAGAGAAAAGCCTCCAAATCAGCTGTTCTATATACTCTTCGAAATGTTTTGAAGAAGAGGAAAGCTTGTGCAAAGTTTGTTGCGTACAGCTTCGCTCCCGCACAAAAACAACAGCGTATAGACATCTGCCACAAGTTGATTGAAATGCGTAACGCAGACACTTCCCTTCTGGAAAAAAACCTTCGCGGGTGAAGAGACATCAAAACGAACCTGCCACAAAACGATAAATTGCAGAAATTCACAGGAAGGATCAACGGTTTGATGACATACAGCGAGCCGATGTAGCGCGTGTGGTGAACAAAGTCCTAAAGAAGGACTTTTCTGACAGTTCCACAGTGTTGTGTGAGCGATCTGTACATTATACTCAAGTGTTCTGTTCAATAGTCGTTCAAACTCCGTAAGTTCTCTGGTATGCATTCTCCGGAAAGATTCACTGCAGTCGACATTGTTAGAGGCTACGGTGACGAATATTTACCAACTCATTGTCATCTTGTCTACATGTGTGTGTGTGGGGGGGGGAGGGGGGGGCGGGAGGAGAGAGACTGTGTAGAACACCTAGAACACAATGTGTACCTCAGTTACGTTGTTGCTAACTTTTAGTTCAATATGACAGACGCTTGTGAGATCTCTTCCCTTGACGGTTGAACATCGATTTGCGGCACTTTTATCTCGTGACTATTCCATGAAGCTACATAAACGATATGTCTTTGAACACGTTTTCGAAGTCTCATTTCAATGCCAGAGTAGAATGCAATTCTGTTTTCAACTTTGACTGCATTACAATCATAGCCATTTATTTTTCACTACCAGCTAACTACGGTTATGTGTCATTTCCCTGTGCTTGCTCCCCTTATAATTCTGCAAAGTCACGATGATATGAGTAAACACTTGAATATGGCAAACCCTCGAAATCCGACATATAGCCCCGGAAAGTGAAGCGACACAAATAAAAAAAACGAAAATATTTAGTATTTGTCACTGAAAAATACGCGTGAAGTGCCCCAACGGCACGAGAACGCGTCTCATCTCATCTCGCAACTTCTCCACTTAAGGACAGTAGTATCTGTCTACATGATTCGACACGGCAAGAAAAGTGTAACTTCAGCGTTGCTACTAGCAGATGTGCATGGGCCCGTTACAGTCTGAGTTGTGACGCTTTTCCTGTATGAGGTAAATTGAATGTAATTTTTAATATCATGGATTATTACGATGTCCGTATTTATACGGTGTTTGTATCTTACATTACGATTTCCTTCAGACATGCATGCTTGTCTGAAGGAACAGACACTGTTTTGACGATTACAGCCGCTGAAAAAATTACGAAATTTCGTGCGTTGCAGCGTACAAGAAAAAAATGGATGTTTCTGGCATAAAAAATGTTCAAATTGAATCTCTTTTCTCGCTGAAAAACATTCTTATGTTATATGAACCCACTTATGATGCTATGTTTCGGTAAATTGTACCTGATTGTTTTTCTCTAAATTGTATTAATTTTCATAAAGTACAATTTTGCATATTGTATTTTTCTAGTGCAATGATTTCAACTTGTTTTTCCGTTTTTCATTTCATCTTAGGTACTAATTTTGCCTGATGGAGGTTCGAATGCCGTATTATACTACAGCAAGTAAAAGAAAAAAAAATGTTGTTTGGGATGTGAAATTGGCAAAAGTTATTCTCGATACATTGTGGGTAACTTTTCTCAGCTCCTTCTCCGTCTGTACGAATCCTCATTCATAGGCCAATCACGCCTCCATGTATAGATGCCTCCAGCAACTGAATGCGATGTATCACACTTCTAGAAATGTCATTACAGTTTGAAATTTCATGTGGCATGCCGGCCGCTGTGGTCGAGCGGTTCTAGTCGCTTCAGTCCGGAACCGTGCGGCTGCTACGGTCGCAGGTTCGAATCCTGCATCGGGCATGGATGTGTGTGATGTCCTTAGATTAATTAGGGTTAAGTAGTTCAAGTCTAGGGGACTGATGCCCTCACATGTTAAATCCTATAGTACTCAGAGCCATTTGAACCATGTGATCCATATGGTACCGCGACTGAGGCCAGGAAGCAGCCGTGAATATGCAAGTTCCTTTCAATAGTCGTTCACACTCCGTAAGTTCTCTGCTACGCACTCTCCAGAAAGTGACAGATTCACTGTAATCATCAATGTTTCAAGCAACGGTGACGAAGAACGCTTACGGAGTCATTGTCATTTTATCTACATGTTTTCCTGTAGCAAAATGGATTTCTTTGCTGCATAGATCATGAGGAAGTTGTGGTGCAGAAGTACAAATTAGCGCAGTTGACATGTCTGGCAGATTACCTGTACACATATATTCATCAATAATAGGATTCCTTGCAGCCAAGAAATTCTTCGCAGGCTAAAATTTTGTACGACTAATTTATCATTTTCTAATCTCTTACAGCTGTAGTTGTTTCATATTAATGTTTTTCGACAAAATTGTGATAGTCTATTTCTGAGACTTATAACATGCTTGATTTATGACGTATTAACATCCCGAACAGTAGGCAAACGTTCCACTGGAGGAAAATTTATAGAAAGCAGAATTTCTGTTTTTTGCGATATATTTTATTTCAACGTGTTGGTCCAGTGGTTACTACAGGAGAATTGCATTCGGAAGGGTGTGTAGACTGCACATCAAGCAATTTGGCGTTCTTATACTGTCCTTGTTTACTCTTCAGTTAATCGCAGAGTTTTTATGAGTTGTCTATCGGTAATTATATTGATAACCTCGCCTTTACTTTATGATTTTCTTTGTCTGTTGGTTTTTTTCCTCTCTGCCTTAAAAAAGATTGAATATTATGAAATGTTTGATGTGTGGACAGCAAAAAGGCAAGTTCAGCTTTCTGTCTTAGTTGAAGTCTTGTGGGCGTTCCGGTTATATACTTCCTTGGTAAAATTTGAAATAAAGCATCGTACACTGCTAAAGGCCTCTGTCTGTTCATGTTAAAAATATTCCTGTTTGTTGGGTGTGAGCTGAGTTTGTAATTTAGGGATACTGTTTACATTGGACTGAGCGTGCAGCGTTAAATGCATTACTCGTCGTTGAAGCCAACTGGGCGCTCTTCTTTAAATTTTTTTTGGACATTCCTTATCGTTGTCCATTTGTTTTGTAGTGTCCGTTAACAGTGACTCATTTTCTGTTCTGAGCTGGAAAATAAATGTCTCTTCGCATTAGTTTTAGTAGTAGTAATATTTGTTAATGTAAATGCTTTCTGTCTGTTTTAGTTGACTTGTGATTGTTTAATCTATGTTCGAACAGAGCTATTGAAAAGGTTAAACTCAGAATTTGGCTGTCCAAGATAAATAGCTCAGTTGGTAATTCTAAATTTGTCTTGTCCGTTTGCTTACATTTTTTGAAGGTTCGCAGACTTATT
The DNA here is from genome assembly GCF_023898315.1 of Schistocerca nitens. NCBI lineage: Eukaryota > Metazoa > Arthropoda > Insecta > Orthoptera > Acrididae > Schistocerca > Schistocerca nitens. The sequence goes on from NC_064620.1 coordinate 46,877,896, forward strand.
AAAGATGTGCTAAAGAAACACGTTAATATCTGATGTACCATTTACAGGATTCCATACCTCGATCGGTAAAATGTAACCCTTATAGGATGACTTAGTAGTCCATCCGTCTGTTATTGACCCCTTTTTCTGAGGATCGAGTATAGTTATGAAGTTAACACTTATGTCAAATACTGGGGTCCGTGGTTTCTTGGCGGCGTAATAAAAATTATGTTTTTAAGTGAACGCAATCAGGAGATATGACCATATATGTCTCACATATTTTGAGATTCGAAAACACACCCAGCAAAACATATAAGACGAGAGAGTGGGCCTATTAGTCAAGCGGACACTGGGACGGTAGCTCAGGGTGTTTGGTCAGAGAGCTGGTTGCCCTCTGTAACACACAATCTAAATGAAGTAATCAACGAACAGCTTGAACACATGTCACGTCCGCTCAGACGAAATGCCGAGAACTAGAACGATCAAAAGAGACAAATAAGTGTTCTTTGCCTGCCTGGAAACTGAGAGGTGGTGGTACCGAATTTCGGTCAGACAAAAGATATTTTCAGCCTTCGTTTTAACCTAGTCTTCACCTCTCAACCATAAAAGGAGTCTCCAGAAACAACACGTGGTTCGAATTCCACATTAAGCTCTAATAAGCTGATTAGGGACACACAAATCGCCGAAGTCGCGCCGAGGACAAGGACTTGCACCAGCCCATTGAGCCATACGAAACTATTATATATATATATATATATATATATATATATATATATATATATATATATATATATATATATATATATATAGCTGCGTTTGTATGGAACCAGCAAAGATCCAGTCCTAGTCTCATTTGCCCGTATTCTTTATAAATAAATTGTCTCTTCTGGTTGACATATTGTTTTCAGGAACCGGACATCCAATCACTCCCAGATCCTCGCAATCACAGCATTTTACATTGAGTGTTTGAAGTACGAGGACTGTCCGGAAAGCAAGGAACGATTGGTTGTGAAAAGGAAACCAAACTGAAATCCAATGAAGCTTTGCACAATTAAGTTTAGAAATGTCTCTGGGACGCCCGTCGATAGTCACGTCGCTTTTCTCAGTTGTGAGCACTCACTGAGCGCTTAAATATGCCTAGAAAATAGTGCATCCAGCCAGATATGGGTGCCTGGCGCGAGATTCCTCCTGATATCATGCAACCTCATATAACGCAACCATCATGCAGTTCCTTCTTCATAACAGTGTTTTGCCAGAGGCCACAGGGCAATGAGGACGCTCCTGCAGCATTTTCTATGAGAAGTGTTTGGTCACAAATCATACTGCCAGGACTTCGTTCTCTCTGACTGTCATCTCTACCGAGATGAACCTCTCGCTGTGAAGACAACATTTCCGCACAGACAGTGAGTTGCAGTCCAGCACAGAAAATTGTGGGAAAGCGCAGGAGGCTGCCTTCTATACCTAGGTTATCGGGAAATCGGTACAACTCTGCGACAGATGTCTCAGTCAGAGTGGCGTCTGTGTAGAGAAGCGTAAGGAAATGAAACACCTACAGCTGTCCTTATGATGTCATTTATTGTATGGCCACCAGTTTCGGTGCTTCAGTGCGCCATCTCCAGGCCTTAGCTGATGCAGAGGGGGCTAACACCGTCCGTGTACACGATGCATCAGTGGCGGACATCTGTAACTGGTTTTCGCAAACTGCCCATAAGAGCGATGTTTTCTCTCCAACCATCAACTATTAAGGGGCACTTAAACACCGAAACCGGTAGCCACACAATAAATGACATCATAAGGACCGCTATAGGTGATACATTTCCTTACATAAGCGAACGGCCGAGTTTCCCATCAATCACTAGTGGACAAGTAGCTGGAAGGTGTAGCTAACTGTTGTAAATAAAACAGATTTTATTTTTACTGTGATTTCCTGACCGCTCGTTGCTTATTTTCCGAACAGCCACCGTAGCTTTGTTGTTGTTGTTGATATTGTTATTGTGGTCTTCAGTCCAGAGACTGGTTTGATGCAGCTCTCCATGCTACTCTATCCTGTGCAAGCTTCTTCATCTCCCAGTACCTACTGCAACCTACATCCTTCTGAATCTGTTTAGTGTATTCATCTCTTGGTCTCCCTCTACGATTTTTATCCACCACGCTGCCCTCCAATACTAACTTGGTGATCCCTTGATGCCTCAGAATATGGCCTACCAACCGATCCCTTCTTCTAGCCAAGTTGTGCCACAAACTCCTCTTCTCCCCAATTCCATTCAATACGTCCTCGTTAGTTATGTGATCTACCCAGCTAATCTTCAGCATTCTTCTGTAGCACCACATTTCGAAAGATTCTATTCTCTTTTGTCTAAAATATCTATCATCCACTTTTCACTTCCATACATGGCTACACTCCATACAACAATTTTCAGAAAAGACTTTCTGACACTTAAATCTATACTGGATGTTAACAAATTTTTCTTCTTCTGAAATGCTTTTCTTGCCATTGCCACTCTACATTTTATATCCTCTCTACTTCGACCATCATCAGTTATTTTGCTCGCCAAATAGTTTTAAGTGTCAGGAAGTCATTTCTGAAAGTATTTGTATGGAGTGTAGCCATGTATGGAAGTGAAACATGGACGGTAAATAGTTTGGACAAGAAGAGAATAGAAGCTTTCGAAATGTGGTGCTACAGAAGAATGCTGAAGATTAGATGGGTAGATCACATAACTAATGAGGAGGTACTGAATAGGATTGGGGAGAAGAGGAGTTTGTGGCACAACTTGACCAGAGAAGGGATCGGTTGGTAGGACATGTTCTGAGGCATCAAGGGATCACCAATTTAGTATTGGAGGGCAGCGTGGAGGGTAAAAATCGTAGGGGGAGACCAAGAGATGAATACACTAAGCAGATTCAGAAGGATGTAGGTTGCAGTAGGTACTGGGAGATGAAGAAGCTCGCACAGGATAGAGTAGCATGGAGAGCTGCATCAAACCAGTCTCAGGACTGAAGACCACAACAACAACAAATAGCGAAATTCATTTACTACTTTAAGTGTCTCATTTCCTAATCTAATGCCCTCAGCATCACCCGATTTAATTCGACTGCATTCCTTTGTCCTCGTTTTGCTTTTGTTGATGTTCATCTTATATCCTCCTTTCAAGACACTGTCCATCCCGTTCAGCTGCTCATCCAAGTCCTTTCCTGTCTTTGGCATAATTACAAGGTCATCGGCGCACCTCGAAGTTTTAATTTCTTCTCCATGGACTTTAATCCCTACTCGGAATTTTTCTTTTGTTTGCTTTACTGCTTGTTCAATATATAGATTGAATAAAATCGGGGAGAGGCTACAACCCTGTCTCACTTCCTTCCCAACCACTGCTTCCGGCCTGCTGGAGTGGCCGAGCTGTTCTAGGCGCTACAGTCTGCATCCGCGCGACCGCTACGGTCCCAGGTTAGAATCCTGCCTCGGGCATGGACGTGTGTGATGTCCTTAGGTTAGTTAGGTTTAAGTAGTTCTAAGTTCTAGGAGACTGATGACCTCAGAAGTTGAAACGTCCCCTTAGAAAAATTAGTGAATTACTGTGCTGATAAACCTCTTACGTTATTTGATTTTCAAACAGCTGAGCAGAACTGAACGTACCCAGACATTTCTGTCTTCACTTATTGTGATCAACACTAAACTGACGGACAATATTTTAAGCGGAACGCAATCTGACTTTCAATAATCCCTACAAAAGAACGGCCCTGACTAACAATAACCTATACCTTTGATGAATCACTTACCTCACAAAAACCTTCGTTACTCAAACTACTGCAATACATCGAGCGGAAATACTGCCAGCTAAATAAAATATTCTAATTACTGAAGGCACTAACTACTGCTAGGCATAGTTAGCAAATGAAAGATTTTGATAGAGAACAAACAATGTATTTACCTTAATAGTGTTCAAAAGTCATAATACATATATCAGTTCATGATATCCAGTATTACAAATTTACACTTTCCGGCGGACAGACGTCCAGATCGTCCGCTCTCAAAATTCTGTAATCTCTCTCCTCACATCCACCACTGCTGCGGCTCACCTCCAACTGCGCAACGCTACGCGCTGTTCACATCCAGCTGTCCAACACTACAATCACGAATATTCCAACAATGCCAACCAGCCACAGACTGCACACAGCACATCCAGTGACTTTCATACAGAGCGCTACGTGGCGTTACCAACATAAAAACCTAAACAGCCTACTTACAAAGTTAGGTCCCATAGTACTCAGAGCCATTTTTGAACCACTGCTTCCCTTTCATGCCCCTCGACTCTTACAACTGCCATCTGGTTTCTGTTCAAATTGTAAATAGCCTTTCGCTCCCTATATTTTACAGATGTGAAAATTACCGAACTATCAGTTTAATAAGTCATAGCTGCAAAATACTAACACGAATTCTTTACAGACGAATGGAAAAACTGGTAGAAGCGGACCTCGGGGAAGATCAGTTTGGATTCCGTAGAAATGTTGAAACACGTGAGGCAATATTAACCTTACGACTTATCTTAGAAGAAAGATTAAGAAAAGGCAAACCTACGTTTCTAGCATTTGTAGACTTAGAGAAAGCTTTTGACAACGTTAACTGGAATACCCTCTTTCAAATTCTGAAGGTGACAGGGGTAAAATACAAGGAGCGAAAGGCTATTTACAATTTGTACAGAAACCAGATGGCAGTTATAACAGTCGAGGGGCATGAAAGGGGTGCAGTGGTTGGGAAAGGAGTGAGACAGGGTTGTAGCCTCTCCCCGATGTTATTCAATCTGTATATTGAACAAGCAGTAAAGGAAACAAAAGAAAAATTCGGAGTAGGTATTAAAATTCATGGAGAAGAAGTAAAAACTTTGAGGTTCGCCGACGACATTGTAATTCTGTCAGAGACAGCAAAGGACTTGGAAGAGCAGTTAAACGGAATGGACAGTGTCTTGAAAGGAGGATATAAGATGAACATCAACAAAAGCAAAACGAGGATAATGGAATGTAGTCAAATTAAATCGGGTGATGCTGAGGGGATTAGATTAGGAAATGAGACACTTAAAGTAGTAAAGGAGTTTTGCTATTTAGGGAGTAAAATAACTGATGATGGTCGAAGTAGAGAGGATATAAAATGTAGACTGGCAATGGCAAGGAAAGCGTTTCTGAAGAAGAGAAATTTGTTAACATCTAGTATAGATTTAAGTGTCAGGAAGTCGTTTCTGAAAGTATTTGTATGGAGTGTAGCCATGTATGGAAGTGAAACATGGACGATAACCAGTTTGGACAAGAAGAGAATAGAAGCTTTCGAAATGTGGTGCTACAGATGAATGCTGAAGATAAGGTGGGTAGATCACGTAACTAATGAGGAGGTATTGAATATGATTGGGGAGAAGAGAAGTTTGTGGCACAACTTGACTAGAAGAAGGGATCGGTTGGTAGGACATGTTTTGAGGCATCAAGGGATCACCAATTTAGCATTGGAGGGCAGCGTGGAGGGTAAAAATCGTAGAGGGAGACTAAGAGATCAATACACTAAGCAGATTCAGGAGGATGTAGGTTGCAGTAGGTACTGGGAAAAGTTAAATATGTTACCTTTGTTGTACGTAATAGAGTATATATGACGTTCTGTAAAAGGAAAGGAACCGTAACGTTCTAAATAAAGATTATTGTTTACAGCTAATGTCTGCGTTGGAATTCTTTTATCAAAACTGGGAATATATAAGGACCTATCCTGACGATCTCCGCCTGGCATTCCTTGTACCAACGAACCAACAACGAATCGACGACCTTGCTATAACATTTTATGGAAACAAGATCAATTATTCAGCGGCCGTTATTGTTTCAGAAGAACTATGGTTTTATAAGCCAAACTTGCAACAGTTGATAGAACAATTTAGGGATGCCTACAGGGAATATGTATTTATGCCTAATGGTATAAGATGTGCGAACAGATATTATGACGTTAGACAGGGGAGATATAGACCTCTGTGGTACACATATTAGAACCACAGTAGTATACTCTTAGTCCCTCTCAGACACACAGCCGTAGGTCATCCTAGAAAATGGCCTCACGTCCAGTGAGGTCTCCTTCTCAGGGTAGGCATGAATATAGACTTGTACACAAGTTGAGAAACGAGAAACCTAAGTGGCACTGTAATTGTTTATATGAGTTATGTCTACATTACCGATACCAATGGCTATCTAGGTTATTTTATGTTTTGGACATTGCAGGATGGCGTACCACCTCCGTTCAGCACTCGGGTTTACAAGAAGAGAATATGAAGAAGCAACCCGGCGTAACGAAGAAACGGAGACAACACAACATAACACAAATAATGATACACAGACAAACAGGGCAAATGATCAATCTTCACAGCAAGAATTTAACGATGGCTGGGAGGTGCCAATGTCGCGCTTGCCAGCGCACATATGCGGAACTGCAGGACCATCCACTGCAGTCTCAGGACTGAAGACGACAACAACAACAACAATTTTACCTCTGCCACCTTCAGAATTTGAAACAGAGTATTCCAGCCAACACTGTCGAAAGCCTTATCTAAGTCTATAAATGCTAGAAACGTAGGTTTGTCTTTCCTTAATCTATTTTCTAAGATAAGTCGCAGGGTGAGTATTGCCTCACGTGTTCCAACATCGTAGCTATGTACCAAAATTCAGAAGCGCACTCTGTGACCCTACACGCTCAGACTTGGTGGGGGTGGGCTAATCCTGTAGGCGCAACGACAAGTGGTGCTCGGCGGCGCCCGGCGGACGCGTCGCGCCCGGATCGCCAGCCAGCGGCAGCGCAGCCTGCTGCAGATGACGTCAGCGGCGCTGTAAAGCGGCAACAGGCCGTAAAGGCGTCGGCACGACTTTATACCGGCGCGGCGGCTGTCGGCTGTCGGCTGCCCGGGCGAGATACCGCCCACGGCTACAGGCGCAGCCTCAGCAGTTCCGGTTTTACTCACCCGCTGGGAAAGTCGGCCGCCGCGCCGCCGTGACCCCGGCGGCCATCCAGCCGCATCAGCCATGCGTCGGCCGCCCCAAATGCCACCCCGCTCCGGCGAGCGCCACAAACCGGCGGCTGAGGCTCAGCCAGCGCGGCGGAGGAAAAACCAGAAATCGCATCGGCAGCGGCGTGGACTGTCTTGCCACTGCTTCCGAGCACTCTAGCGCTGCAGCGTCCGCTGTGTAAATGTTATCTCAAAAATCCGGCTCCCCGGCGCTGCTCTCGGTAAGGTCTTTAACCCCTAGTAGCCAACAGGCTCGTCGCCCGCACTGCTGCAAACGGAAAGGGCGCGGTGGAAGCAGGGCCCGCCGGCAGTGATGAGGATATTTGTGTAAGAGGGGTGAGCGCTGCGAGTCAGCATCTGCATAATTTCCAGACACGCTTATTACTGCTACGAGGACTTCCGCCACGGCTGAGAGACTGAAAGCCGGCGGAGACGGCTGCTGTGGCGAGGGGGTAGCGGGAAGCGTTGGGAGGGGAGGGGCCGCTCTCTTCTACAGCTGGTGGCAGGCTGATAGCGCCCCCCTGGGACTAGTGCCGCGCCGTTATAGAGACGACGCACAGGCACTTATTCCACCAACTCGAGAAACTTAGCGTGCTAAAGGGAGAGAAGTGGAGAGACACACTTTAGCTGCCAATACAGCCTGTCTGCTGGCGAAACCTGTTGCTCATTCCTCACGAAAGTCCGCCACAACATTGTTACTCGTCGACAACCACTCGTCTCGATGTTGTTTATGGAATTACTAGCAGACGTTGAATGTGGATTGGTAGTATCACCAGTAGTACTTTTTTCTTCCCTCCTTGAATCGCTTTAGCAAGGATATTGGACACGTCTTGGAATTAAAATTTAAGAACAACAAATAAAATCATGTTATTCATATACAAAGGCATTCACGTACTTACTGGTCTACTTTATCCTTTTGGACTGACACGTTAGTACTGACACGGGGTGGTTTAAAATCCTAAATAATGCTATGGTGTAAAAATTATATAGGTATTTTAGTGAAGTATTAAACTCTTCCACGAGTTTACACTCGTTACATGCATTGTAAAATAACAAACTGGAACTCGTTGTTATTTTGATTTCTACTAATCAGGGCTTCAAAGTGATGTCCCGAAATCTTTGCTTCAAGTTCTTTCTTCATACGTACACGTACTGCAGACTGAGTTGTTACCATGCAGTGACAGAAGGCAAACTGATTGAAATAAAATTTGACAATAATGAAATGACTATAATATTAAGAAAATCTGGCACTCTGTACTCCTTTCATTTTTCTTACTATAAGACTGGTGCAGGATCTGGACACCCAGGTGCAAGTTTGTGGCAAGTGTGCGACAGTGATAACCGAAATTAACAGGAGTTGTAGACCACTGTGAAAATTTAAACTAATGATACAAGCGGGGTTCAAGTGTGGGATGACCATATGACGTCGTGCCAGCATTAAAGGGTTAACAAGAATAGGACAGGTAGCTGGCTGTGACCATATTATAGAAACTATCCTAGCACTTGCCTGAAGTTATTCAGGAACACCACACATAACCTAAATCAGTATGGTCATATGAAGAATAGTTCCTCCACTCTCTCCAATACAACGCATGTCTCTTTAAAACAGACGCATTATACGGGGTTTTCATTGTTACGTGTTAGCCTACTCAGAGAAAATTAAATGGGAACAACGGGAAAGGTAAAATCTGTGGCGAATAGCCCGTGAGCAAGCTGCTGGGCCGACTGTAGGTAGTTTCCAGGATTTATTCGCTGCGGTACTAGGAGGGGGAGGGCTGGGAGTCTATTGCCCTGCCTGCTTTTACCACCAGGAAAAATCCTTGGAAATTACTTGACAGCAGGCTGAGTGGACCCGTGACAATGTTGGAGGAACTGGAATGAAAAATAGTCCCTGGCCCCCATCCAAATAGAACCCAGAACCTCAATGACTGGAGTCTAGTGCTCCTCCCACTTGACCACAATAGCCACGCTTGACACTAGTAAGTGGAGCAACAGCTGTGTGTACAGTACAAGACCTGAAGTAATTTCTGAGTATCGTAGGCGTTGCAAAATGTGCAGACTTGAAATTTGTTAATCAAAGGCAAGTTCGAAATCACTAGCGGAAAGAAGGAAAACTGCTATGCAGGCGAGGCACTTTTCGTAACGTACTTCACCATACAACATGGCATTACGAAGGACATGCCATTTCGTGTACTAAACGCGCTTTCCACCCTAAAATTCTACAAAATTTTGAAACACTGGATTTGAAGACAGTTTAGAAGCATCTTGCGCAAATCAGTAAGAAAAGTTTTTATTTTGTAAGATGACCTAAGCTCTCGTTATTAATAAGAAATATTTACGGTGGTGGCACCGAATTTGCGCCCAGGGAAAAAAATGATTGTGTGGTACTAATGACCGGGAGCCCCCACTTGGGAAATTCAGCCGTCGATATGCAAGTCTTTTCAGTAGAAGCCACACTGGGTGAGATGCGTGTCGATGATGATGAAATTACGATGGAGACAACACAACAGCCAGTCTCCAAGAGGAGAAAATCTCCGACGTTGCCGGAAATCGAAGCTGGACCTACTGACGCGACGACCATTCTTTTTTTCCTCGTTTAGGATTCGAAACTGGGTCTGATACTCACTTTTGTTTCAAAGGCGCTAAGCTCTCCCCTTTTTAATGAGAAATAAGCCACCACCAAGAACTGAACACAGCTCAGCAGTTTGGTAGGCTAATGCCATGACCACTTTTTTATGTTCCTCCCTCACTTTCCTGATTACTAAAGAACCTATAAAAAAAGGGTCTATTTGCCACCGCCACTTTCAACCTAAAAATTATGTGCTCCATTGCAGGGGTTAGCCCCTAACTGCGCCTATCCCAGCAGTTCTACCAAAACTATGAAAAGAGGAAAGGAAAGGAGGGAGAGGGTATTAGTTTATGCAACAGAGACGAAGGGTTTTTTTCTATTCGGATCTGTAAACTGAAGTCCATGTAAGTTGTCCATAGCAGTGGAAAACCCATGCACGTCTTCTCCAAATAAAGGGGATTACCGTTGGGTACATAGTATCAAAAATAGTACATCAGACCAACTGCTCGTTGCAGGGACATTCCAACCAGGACATCCCACCCTTTCAGTGTGTCGTAGAAATCACTCCAAACGAAGTTGGAAAAGTGTTGCCTGTATATCGGATTATGAACAATGGCGCAATGTCGTTCAAAACTCGAGAATACTCTTCCTTCTGGTGGCAAAAAAAAAAAAAAAATATCAAACTGCAAGCCCGCAGAACCAATTCACTGAATGGGTCTTCATCTGCTGGTAGTACACGTCATCCAGGAACATCATGTTCTTTGTTATTCTGTCAGGAGTGTCACTTGTCAGGAAAGCCAGAATTCACTGGACCAAGCGCCACATGTCTACAGTTGGGCCCCAAGCTAAACGATGATCGTCTGTGTCCGGCGTCCCGAACGTGATGCAAAGTGGGGAGTCGTCGACGTGAACTTGGTAGAGACGAGAACGCTTTGAATGTTTTCCGTTGATAGTGACATACCACGGGGAGTGTGCAGCAATGTCAAGAAAAGGGGCATTCACCACCCACCATATATTGTGCCACCAGTAGTGCGGCAATTTCTGTTCTATCACATTGGAATCGTTGGCCAGCTGCATCGGTCTAGACTGTCTTAGTTGGCAATAAACGCACAGGCAGCAAAGAGGTAAAAAGGTTGGCTCTGCTCCATAAAATATGATGATGATGATACGAGGTGTGGCTAGAAAAAAACCGGACTAGTACTGGTGAAACAATAAAACGAATGCAATAAGGCTGAAAGTCGCGTGGCCAGTCACGTGACTCTCGCTCCGCCTACTGCTCGAGTTTCATCTGCCTCCTGCACTCAGTCTGCCCGTTCAAATGGTTCAAATGGCTCTGAGCACTATGGGACTCAACTGCTGTGGTCATAAGTCCCCTAGAACTTAGAACTACTTAAACCGAACTAACCTAAGGACATCACACACATCCATGCCCGAGGCAGGATTCGAACCTGCGACCGTAGCGGTCGTGCGGTTCCAGACTGTAGCGCCTTTAACCGCTCGGTAAACTTGTTCGACAAGATCGCCGTTTAACAATCAGAGCAGTGTCTGAGTTAACAGGAGTTGACAAGGAAAGTGTCGAACAAGTTTACCGATTTTTTCAATGTTTGCATCAGTTTTTGCTGACAATGGTCTGCCAGTGCGAGTGTCATCACTGGTGTCTTCGCGGCCATCTTTAAATCGTTTAAACCACTCAAACACTTGTGTTCGCGATAAACAATCATCGCCGTACACTTGTTGTAACATTATAAACGTTTCACTTGCAGATTTTCCTAGTTTGAAACAAAATTTGATGTTAACACGCTGTTCTTTCTGTACACTCAACATTTTCCGACGCACAGACAAAACGTCAACTACTTAAAACAGACGCCACGGGCAGACTGAGTGCAGGAGGCAGATGAAACTCGAGCAGTAGGCGGAGCGAGAGTCACGTGACAGGCCACGCGACTTTCAGCCTTATTGCATTCGTTTTATTGTTTCACCAGTACTAGTCCGGTTTTTTTCTAGCCACACCTCGTATTTGGTATGTGGGGCGCTCAGCTGTGTAGTTATGACCACCTGTACAAATTATTAATCTCTTCGGAGTCTAGTCTCGTCAGTTTTCTCGAATAATGGTGAAATGATGAGAACAACACAGACACCCAGTGCCCGGGAGAAGAAAATCCCCAACCCGGCCGGGAATGCAACCCGGTACCCTGTGATGCAGAGGCACCAGCGCTAACTACTAGACGACGAACTGCGGACCAGAAAAAAAAAAGAGTCCATGTAATGGAAGGGCACTGGGATGTCCAATAACAACGTACCAGACGGGCGAATAACGCCACGGCTTATGCATCAAACAGTAAGCTGGTAAGGCACGTCGGGCAATACCGCCACATCGCCGACTGTCATTTGACAGAGAGCGTCCGAGCTCTGTCTCGAGCATTATTAATACCGACGCCCCCTCGAGCCTGAGGGAGGATGATGGACTGAAAGCGGACTTTGAAGATCGTCCCCTGGCTAGCAAATGAAACCATCAGCAGCTAAGATGCGGTGAGCCATGGGTATGCAGGACTGGGACAGTTTCCAGCATGTGAGGGTTCTGCAACACCGTGTGGGTGTTGACATAGCGCGTACGCTGGAGGAGGTCAAAGGAGCGGAGGAGACGTTCAGCGAATCCAAACCTGCAGCAGCTGTCAGCAGTTGACAGCCACACAGTACTGCAGGTCAGCCATAAAATGGATGCCAAGTCATCGGTCACATTGATCGGTTCAATGCTGCTTTCAGGCAGGCCAGTACCTACATACAGGGCGGTCCATTGATAGTGACCGGGCCAAATATCTCACGAAATAAGCGTCAAACGAAAAAACTACAAAGAACAAAACTCGTCTAGCTTGAAGGGAGAAACCAGATGGCGCTATGATTGTCCCACTAGATGGCACTGCCATAGGTCAAAAGGATATCAACTGCGTTTTTTTAAAAATAGGAACCCCCATTTTTTATCACATATTCGTGTAGTACGTAAAGAAATATGAATGTTATGGTTGGACCACTTTTTTCGCTTTGTGATAGATGGCGCTGTAATAGTCACAAACATATGGCTCACAATTTTAGACAACCAGTTGGTAACATGTAGGGTTTTTAAATTAAAATACAGAACGTAGGTACGTTTGAACATTTTATTTCGGTTGTTCCAATGTGATACATGTACCTTGGTGAAATTATCATTTCTGAGAACGTATGCAGTTACAGCGTGATTACCTGTAAATACCACATTAAGGCAATAAATGCTCAGAATCATGCTCGTCAACCTCAATGCATTTCACAATACGTGTAACGACATTCCTCTCAACAGCGAGTAGTTCGCCTTCCGTAATGTTCGCATATGCATTGACAATGCGCTGACGCATGTTGTCAGGCGTTGTCGGCGTATCATGATAGCAAATATCCTTCAACTTTCCCCACAGAAAGAAATCCGGGGACGTCAGATCCGGTGAACGTGCGGGCCATGGTATGGTGCTTCGACGACCAATCCACCTGTCATGAAATATAATATTCAATACCGCTTCAAACGAGAGCGGGCTATGTGCCGGACATCCATCATGTTGGAAGTACATCGCCATTCTGTCATGCAGTGAAACATCTTGTAGTAACATCGGTAGAACACTACGTAGGAAATCAGCATACATTGCACCATTTGGATTGCCATCGATAAAATGGGGGCCAATGTTCCTTCCTCCCATAATGCCGCACCATACAGTAACCCGCCAAGGTCGCTGATGTTCCACTTGTCGCAGCCATCGTGGATTTTCCGTGGCCCAATAGTGCATATTATGCCGGTTTACGTTACCGCTGTTGGTGAATGACGCTTCGTCGCTAGATAGAACGTGTGCAAAAAATCTGACTTCATCCCGTAATGTCTCTTGTGCCCGGTGGTAGAACTGTACACGACGTTCAAAGTCGTCGTCATGCAATTTCTGGTGCACAGAAATATGGTACGGGTGCAATCGATGTTGATGTAGCATTCTCATCACCGACATTTTTGAGATTCCCGATTCTCGTGCAATTTGTCTGCTACTGATGCGCGGATTAGCCACGACAGCAGCTAAAACACCTACTTGGGCATTATCATTTGTTGCAGCTCGTGGTTGACGTTTCACAGCTGGCTGAACATGTTTTCTTAAATAACGTAACTATCCGGCGAACGGCCCGGACACTTGGATGATGTCGTCCACGATACCGAGCAGCATACACAGCACACGCCCGTTGGGCATTTTGACCACAACAGTCATAAATCAACGCGATATCGACCTTTTCCGCTATTGGTAAACGGTCCATTTTAACACAGGTAATGTATCACCAAGCAAATACCGTCCACACTGGCGGAATGTTACGTGATACCTCGTACTTATACGTTTGTGACTATTACAGCGCCATCTATCACAAGCGAAAAATGTAGTCCAACTAAAACATTCATATTTCCTTACGTACTACACGGATATCTAATATAAATGGGGGTTCCTGTTTAAAAAAAAAAACGCAGTTGATATCCGTCTGACCTATGGCAGCGCCATCTAGCGGGCCAACCTTAGCGCCATCTGGTTTTCCCTTTTAAGCTAGACAAGTTTCGTTCTCTGTAGTTTTTTCGGTTGATGCGTATTTCGTGAGATATTTGGCCGGTCACCACCCTGTATATCTCATGATTTACGTAGATTAAGGGAGCTCCCCAACGTCTTGCCGTAAGTCACCACCCACGCAGGTGCCGTCTAAGTCGGCGGTGCAGTAAAATCGATATCCACCTAGCGACATCAACCCAGTCGTTGTCATACGCCACAAAACAACGCTTCTAGGGCGAAGTCGTACAGCAGTGCTGACGGGAGGTACCCTTATCACACTGAGTGGCCGATCAGGATTGGTTGTGTTAGCCTACGGTTATACAGCATCCTGGTCGTGGCGCCACACTGCAGACGTATGACCACGCCGACAATAATTTCGGGGTATCCCATACGACAGAGGCAGCTGTAAGAAAAGAACGATCGTCCCTATGTCGCTGATTTGCCTGGTCAAGGGGTGACAGTCACTGATATGCGGACTGCCATGGGATTGGTGAACAGGGACAATCCAGGCCATATAGAAAGACATCAGAGATCCTCACTGCAGGGGACATCAATTCTCCATTGATAAAAGTCGACATTGGCCCTAAAAGATGTAGTAAAGTACGATACAATTCAAGGGGGATGCAGTCAGGGTCAGGTGACTTCTTAGCAGCTCCCGCTAGGATAGCGTCGAGGACTTCATCTTCTGTTACTAGCGAGTCCAATTCCAATTTCTCATTCCCTGGTACTGTGTTGAACGTGAGCCGGGAGACTTCTTCAATGACAGCTGGTGAATGAGGGCGATTAGCGTACAACCTGACATAATGGGCGTGAAGGGAACATTTAGTGTCGCGTTGTGAGACGTGTTGCCTACCTTCGTCATCAGTGACGGTTCGAATCAGGACCCGACGCCGTCGTTTATTTGCTAGAAGGCAGTATATCAACGGAGATTTAAAGGCCATTTGGTCACAACTGCAGGTTCGCACCAGCGACCATTCAACGTGGCGGCTCATGAGGGTTGAGATCTGATCTTTGGTGAGGTTCACAATTGGACATCGTTCAGGCGAATGCAGATCACAGAGCAGCCCCTCAACACTTGGAAATAAAAGTTCAGATGTTGCCTCCTCCAAGATACCAAGTCTCTGCCATAGTTCGTCAAGGTGCAGAGGAAGGCAGGCTTGGTACAGAACATACACCCAATGTAGACGGGTAAGCGCCACGGCAGCGGCGACATGAATCCCAGGTGACCTCATTAAGCGACCGACAATCAGGAGACGCCAGTAGTGCAACATTCAGTTCCCAGACACCCCTTCAATGCCACTCCCACTGGCGATCGCTGTATAGACACACGCCACGTGGTCGGAAAAAGCGACAGGCCAAATATCAGCCAGTTGGGTTCCTCCCACAAGCAAGCACTAGGTGTAAAAGCTATCAAGGCGACTGGATGAAAGTGCAGTGTAGTGTGTGAAACAGGGGTGGTCATCATGAAATTTCTCCCACACCCCTTGAAACGTCCCCTTTTGAACAATTATATACGTGACTGTGCTTAAACTGACACACAATATTTTTAGCGCAACGCAATCTGACTTTCAAAAATCCCTACAAAAAAAAAAAATGGCCCTGACTAACATTAACCTATGCGTTTCACAAATCGCTTACCTCACAAAAATCTTGGTTACTCGAACTACTGCAATACAGCGAGCGCCACTACTGCCAGCTAAATAAAAGATTCAAACTACGAAAGGCACTAACTACTGATAGGCATAGTTAGCAAATGAAAGATTTTAATAGAGAACAAACAATGTATTTACCTTAATAGTGTTGAAAAATCATAATATACATAGCAGTTCATGATATCCAGTCTTACAAATTTCAAAACTCCACCATTTCTCTCCCCACATCCACCACTGCTGGCGGCTCACCTCCAACTGCGCAACGCTACGCGCTGTTCACATCCAGCTGCCCAACACTACAATGGCAGACAACAATGCAAACTAGCCACAGACTGCACACAGCACAGCCAGTGATTTTCATACAGAGCGCTACGTAACGTTGCCAATAAGAAAACATAAACAGCCTACTTACACACTCATGGGTGGACAGTGTTCGATAACGACCAGAAAGGGACTGAAACTGAGGAAAGCAAAGCAAAAGCAGAAGTGAGGCATTTAGTTCTCAAAACTTCCTTCACACTGGAAAATGTAGAAGCACTCTAGCACTGCAAAGAGTAGTGAAATTGATATTAGTGTCAGTGGCATTGAGAACCAACTTAAATTGTCAAAACTGATCAAAGCTGCCGGACCCGATGGAATTTCTATCAGAATCTACATCGAATTTGGGGCTGAGTTTGTCATTGTTTTAACCATAAACTATTGTAGATCACCTGAACAGAAACTCGTGCCCATAAGTTGGAAGAAAACGCAGCTCACACTTGTGCACAAGAAGGCAGTAGAGGTGATCAACAACTGCCACCCAACATTCTTGAATAAATGGTCTACGGACTTCTTGCTGCGACTGACTGGTACTCAGCCTCAAGCTACAGACGACGCTCCTCGTCGCAATTGTCCGAAAATGTTTCAGCGGGTACTTAGGTTCTTAATTTAGTTGGCAAAATTGTACCAGGGAGGTGTCACGAAGTCACGGAACTTCCATATGCTAGCACAGATTAGTACGAAGACTGTGACTGAAGAACACCGGTAGTGACGCTGATTTCGTTAGACGGTGGATGATTCACTTATTTCTGTGTTGACTTTCAGCAGCAGGCACCCGTTTCGATGCACTGCTAAGGGTGTATTAGCTGTCCCGGGGTTAGGCGTTGTTCCACGTTCCTATCCCAACGGAAGCTTTGATGGCAGAATAGTAGAAGATGGTTACATGGGGTGATATTCCCCTGTCAATAACACATCGACTGCTCTGGTGATGAAACATCTATCACTACGATGTTAATCCTTTGAGCGATAGTGGTTTCTGCCTCAAATCACTATTTTATAAATTTTGTTTTTAAGTATCAGTGCTTTTCGCAAGAAACCATCAATATTATTGTAAGACAGAGCAATTCAGTGTTATGCTGAGGTGCATCTACGGAAGTTGTGTACTGCATCAATCAGTTACAGCGTTCAAAACAACAGTCGGCATAGAGATAGCGCTACGTGACTGTAAGAGATTGTGAAATCAAGTTTTTTTATAGTGATCATACTGAGTAGATCATCGACAGTGAAAATAAATGCATCTAAAGTTATTGTGAAGTAAATTTGAGTTTGCACTACTGTTTTTATGAGTGGTTTCGAAACGAAACCTGGGGCAATATGTATTTGTCATATAAGTTTATTAAATTTAAGGCTCATTTCTACTTGTTACTTAGGAGAATAATTTGTTTTAGCATTATGAAGTTATGGGCCTGTCGAGATGCAGGTTTTTTCTAGGAAGAATGTGAAATTGCTCTCAAATATATCACATGACATAGTGAGTGGTTGAAAATTGTAGGGCAATCTGTTTACGGGAAGCCAACCTGAATCTCGGACACAAAGCTTTACTCATATGGCCCAAAATAAATCGGTTTCAAACATCGTGTAAACAGAGCTAAAACCGTATCTGACGAGGAATACCTTGAGTCCGAGCTCAGATATCTAAGAAAAGTATCGCGGTAGGAGGGTTACAGCGATCGAGATATGAGGTCAGCCATCTATATGTAACAAAATACAGAGATAATCGTCAGAGTTGCCAGCCAGTGCTATGAACCCGTGGTCTAGCGGTAGGTCTTAGACCACTGATTAAAACGTCGTTGGTCCCAAATTCGAATCCATCTACTGCTTTAAAATTTTAATAAAAATCATCATCGATGGCTGGCGAAGTCTTCCGGCGTAAGTAGTCACTCTCGTTCTGCCAACGGTATCGTCAAGGGAGGAGGAGGAAAGCAAATATAAGCTTAACCATAGATTTTGCTCAGACAAACGTAGGCACAAGGAAGGTAACAGTGAAGAAACCTTGCATAACAGAAGAAATATTCTACCAACCTTCGAAAGAAGGAAGTTCTAAAATGTTCAGGTAAAGATTGGAATATAGCAATATAAATCCCTTAAGAATGAAATAAATAAGATGTGCAGGGATGCCAACGTGAAATGACGGCAAAAGAGATGTGAAGAAATCGAAGAAGAAATGATAGTCGGGAGGACTGACTCAGCATATAGAAAAGTCAAAACAACGTTCGATAAAATTAAAAGCAAGGATCGTAACATCAAGTGTGCAATGGGAATTCCATTGTTAAACGGAGAGAAGAGAGCTGATAGGTAGAAAGAGTACACCGAAGGCATCCATGAGGGGGAGGAAATGTCTGATAACGTGATAGAAGAAAAAACTGGAAACTATATCAAAGACACAGTAAGGTAGTCAGTCAGCATTTGAAAGAACTCTACAAGACTTGAAATCAAATAAGGCAGAAAGGAATATATGAAATTCCGTCGCAGTTGCTACAGTATATTGCCGTGGTGTCAACCAAGCGACTATTCAAATTAGGGAGTAGAATCTATGAGACTGTCTACGTACCATCAGACTTTCGGAAAAATATCGGCTACGCAATTCCGACGGTAGCAAGTTCAGGTAAGTGTGAAAACCATCGTACAATCAGCTTAGAAGCTTACGAATCCAAGGTGCTGAAAAGAATAACGTACAGAGGAATGGAAAAGAAAATTGAGGCTCTGTTACGTGACGATTAGTTTGACTTCAGGAAAGGAAATGAAGAACATATTTCGAACGCCACGATCACAGTGTTGACATCTTTCGCATCTACATCTACATCATAAAATTACCAAATGAGCAGGAACCAGTCGCAAAATCATGTTTTCTTTATTTACTTTTGCAAATCGATTTCAACTGATTAACAGCCATCATCGGTGCTTTCAACGAATATGTGCCCTGAATAGTAACACTGTCTTAAGCAGAGGTCAAACATAAAGACTTTATGTTTGACCTCACGGAAAGCGGAAAACCCGTAGCAAGTTCATATAGCTTATTAATCAACGAGATGTAAGGTGAACCGATAATTGTGGGGTGATGTGTATTAATCAAATGGTCATTACTTCGTTATGTCATTATGAAAAGGCAACTAAATTGTCTGTGCGTTCCTTAGGCCTACCTGTACCCTTTAAAAGAGCCTGAAATCCTTTTTGCTGTCAGCCAGAAAGCAATGGAGAACATACTGACCATAATTTCCATTCTGCAAGTCCACATTACTCTTTTTGCTCATTTTATATACGGGTACAGCGACTACCAAATGGAACATCTGCTATGAATCGCCCTAGGCACAGAGAGCAGTACAATACAGGCCCCTTTCTAGGGAACGTATTAATTAATAGCTCTGTCGTTTAAAATTTAAAACCTTATTAATTTTCCTTTAAATAGAGTTCATTTTTCTCTAGTTTCTGAAAAAGTTTTAGCTCGACGGCATTTAAACGTTGCCAGATAAAATTTTTCAGAATACACCCGGCAGCAGAAACCGACTTCTGAACTGCCTCTACAGGATTCCTTGTAACTATTACTATTTACAACAAATTCATGAAACTTGGGTACAAACGTATTATTTCATGAATGTAATCGATTTCTGTAATTAGAGCTTTCTATTACTACTATATATGGTAATAAATCTACCATGAATGAGGACGTTTTCGTTCCAAATGTAGTTGTTAGTAAATAACTTGAAAACTAATAAAGGTAGCTTATTGGTCTTAACATATTTAATGTTTTAGCATGAAACTGAGGCTGCGTACGAATTTTCAGCTTTCTGAGTCTAATATTTAGTGGCTTCAGTTTTTCGTGAAAACGCCGACACTTGGGACAAAGTACTCGCTTCGCTGCCACTATCAAGGAGACGACACATATCATTCCTGAAACGCTGCTTTTTATAGCCGGGTGAGCTATTCCAGTTTGAAGAGGTTCCTCATGAAAATCTTCCAATAAATCTTTTTTCAGTCTGTCTCCAGCTAAAGCAATTTTGTACAGTTGCAAGTACATTTACGCTTAGATTCATGGGATCATCAGCCTCTACATCTGCAGCTGCCTTTTCCAACTTGTTCGCCAATTTTAAATCAAAGCACTTGAAGACTTCTCCTACTTTCGCTTGTTGCACATCAGATAAACTACTCCCTATTCGGCGGGGCGGCGTTTTGTCTCTGTGCAGGCTGCAAATTAAAATTCACATACCTCAGAACGGCGTCTGCTCAGTGTCCCTTCACTCAGCAACGTAGATACTTACAAGATGATGTAAGAGCAGCGTCGATAGAAAACGCCATCTAATGTCTACAATTACTGATGCCGCGCAACTCTAGTCATAAGTGAAAGATCTGTAGAAAAACTGTCATTCAGTTTTACCGGGTAGTAAGAAAAGGGGTTGCCTTCTGGAAAATAATGTCCGAAATTTCCACACGAAAATGATTATTTTGTCCTTATAGCCAAAGGAACGGTACTATTCAGTTCACATTTAAACTATTGGGTTCCACCTTCCGGTTCATGATTCAAACATACATATTACACGCACAGCAGCCAGAAATCTGTCCAAACCCGACCCGAATTAAACAACGTTTTCACAGTCATTAATTTCACTACGAATGTGAGGTATTACGTTCGCTCCTTCTCGTGGATTTCTAAGAAAAGAAATTACTCCCCAAAAATGCTCAGTAGTTGAATACTGAAACATTCCACGCAGATACTATGAAGGCCAAATTTTCACACGTGAATGTCGTTGCAAATAAAACAATTCCAGACTTCCAAACTTCACAAAACTGCCCGTAAATGCAACTGCTATTACGGCCACACAATCTGGACGCAGGAACCCAAATATTTCTTCATTTTACACATTATTTTGACTCGCACTAGTGACATGACGGTCCGCGTTCAAAGCTGGTGAGAGACTCCCTTCTTGTGGCCCCACTCCCAGTATAACTATGCGATAATTAGCGGGAACAGTCTCAATTCTGATTGGCTGACCACACTCGCTGCCAGTCAGAATGCTCGCTCATGATCGTACTCGCCCCTAAACCGGCCTGCACCAATCCTTATGCACAGACGTATTTGCGTCAATCTGACATGCTTAAAGTAATGTTTAATAAACGAAACCGAAAAGACAATAATTCTGGAAATATTCTTTAGATACAGATTTTACATCAGCTGACTTTCTGGCTGCTCTGTTACAATAGCAATCACACCTAGATATACGTCATCAGCAAAGTGAGTAAATCCGCTATTATCATTTTCCCACGACAGGCTTGTGTAACTCTCTCAGGTTACTTAAGACAGTATATAATGCAACATTGAAATTAAACGAATGTCCCACATACACACTCTCAGTTACTCACATTTACTCCCACAACCATATTGGAGACAAATAATAACTTTATCTGATTTTTATGTTACGAAAACGAAAAGTAATTAAATTGTTAATTCGAAAATCTGAATTAATTATTTTTTTACACTGAGAGTTAGTTTTATGTTTTCCAATTATACCAAAAGGTAAACTATCGTATTTCCTAACTGAATTTAGTTCACTAAGTGTCAGTTTTTTCTTTTTACTAACTTTTTTATCTCCGAAACTATAATAGTTGCAATGTTAAAATTTTTATACAATCTTCTCCTGAATAACAAAAGGTAGTGTATCGATTTTGAAAATGATTGAATAATATTTAATATCATTTATTTAGGTTCTTATATGTGGTGAATGTACGCGTCCAGTAAGAGATCTAGAATAGCTTTCCCAAGGCAGGCAGTGACAGATGCTCGTGTGTCTCTCGGTTAGGCCGCTAGATGTCAGACCCCGAAGTTACATGCAGCAAGCTATCCTAAAACAAACGTTCGCTCGGAACAACTTGGGATTCTACACCTACCTCTGTGCAATGGCGGCCCTGCGCATCATTATCTTTTATAATGTCGCCTGCTTTTATAGTTTGTGCCAAGTCAATGCAGCTAATAGCTTCCCTGACCTCTTTGTGATTGCTTCCCCATTCATCTAACAACTCATACTGTTCAAAACCTTCCAAAACTAACTTCGCTCTCTTCCACGAAATTTTACCCTTCAGGCAGACATCATTGTCGCAGATTTAAGCCTTTACTTCATCTTCTTCCTCATTTGATCCAAACCAGTTAATTTTTCCTTCCCTATTATCTGTAGCGTTTTCTTTTTCCTCCTTCTTCAGTTTTCCTAATGCATCCAAAATTCTAGACAATGAGAGTGGCTTAGCACATTATTGACACTTTCAGTTCCTGTTTCATCATCCCTGTTGTCTGCTTGCGCGTGCTGACTGGCTGTGGTCTGTGTTATTGTTACTGACTTAGTCATTGTTTACGCCTTGCGAGCGCCAGTTTCCTCACAGGTGGGACTTTTTTCCCATACGCGGCCTACTGTCATCATTCGGCTCAGAATCAGATCGAGTAGCATTCTGCTCTCTGTCTTGTATCAATAGTGCATTATTTATATTTCTACCTACGTCATAATAATTATTGCGAAAGATAATTTGATTGCGTATTCTGAATTTCAATACTTCT
The DNA here is from genome assembly GCF_023898315.1 of Schistocerca nitens. NCBI lineage: Eukaryota > Metazoa > Arthropoda > Insecta > Orthoptera > Acrididae > Schistocerca > Schistocerca nitens. Next base: position 46,900,566 of record NC_064620.1, read on the forward strand.
AACGTTCACATATCACTGTCATTGTTTCGGTTGTTTATATAACAATTAGAGCACCTATTATTATTCTGCACTTGCTCCTCATTACCAGCTACTCTTCCCACTCCTCCAGCTATTCAGTAAACCTTTCACCTCATTCACCACCTCCAGTAAACTTTTTACCACTCCAAAATTCTCGCTAAATGACCCATACTCATTAAGAAATGCACTTTTAAATTCAGAAACAGTTTTTCATCTAATCATTGCGACAGCTGAGCATCGCATATCATCTCCTGACAAATAACTTCTTATGAAAGAAATTTTCTCGCGTTCTGACCACATATTTGGTAAAACATCCTCAAAATCATTCCACCAAAAAGCGAATGAATTTGCTTGTCTGGATAAAAACATAAAAATTGACGACATTCAATAAAAGCTACGTCAGCTGAAGCAACTTGGCAACCTGATGTGCTGTAGCGCTGCAAGAGCTACCAAAGGTCATGCTCTTTTCTGTGCTAGTAATAGTAGTATTTAGTTGTCGTACTTGTACATCTCGCCAAGATTCTGGCATATTCCACTTTTATTTATTTATTTATATATATAGTGTCTGCCGAGTTTCCTGTTTTGTACCGATATATGTGTACTGCATTATTTAGGAGCAGTTTGCCATTGTGTACTGAAATTAGGAGTTGTTTGCGTGTCTGCAGACTGCGTATTGTGACGCCAAGCACATTAGGGTGGATGTTTTGTATCAATGTGATGGATATATTCGATCGCTAAAGAAAATGTTTGAAACTAAATAGACTGATTACATGCCTTACACCCCCCCCCCCCCCCCCCAGCAGCCCAGAGCAGGCTGAGTCGTTTTCCCTCACGATCTTGACTTACGTCACGAAGCGGACGAAAGTATCGTAGACCTCGTGCAGAACACAATGTTTACCGCCATCATGGGTAACTGTACTTCTGTCATCAGTTGGTGTCACTGTTGGGGTCAGGAGCCCGTGGTGAACACACTACGTGGCGCCATCTTATTTTATGGTACTTGCGTCACTACAGCGTCCTCCAGTGGCATAGATAAGTACTAAGTCAGTTGGGCTATGGACTGAGTGGTGACTACACTTGGTAGTGGTCTTCCCTCTAATTGTTTAAATAAAGGCTGGTGTATGATTTCGACAGTTGGCGATTAACAAGCAGAGTCTTTTAGATGGATTATTGTTTTGACAATTTAGGAGTTGTTTGGCTATATGGACGTAAATGCTGTGCATTGTTTGCGAGTGGTTCACCTGTCTGTAGACTGTGCAGTGTGTTATTTTTGACGGTTTACAATTAGGAAGAGTGTGTGTAGAGCTTTATACATGAGTTATGTAGGAGTGTTTTGCAGGTCTGTATGCTGTGGAGCATGTCAGAGCGTGTGTTCTGTGATACATATACTCCATCCCTAAATAAATTGCCCCAAAATAAAGAAAGTGCACTCCTTCCTCCCTCCATCAGCCTAGTGTGGGCTGAGTCTTTTACCACCCGCCCCCTAGGAAGTGGTGGTGGTGGTACGCTTCGTTCGCAGCACTTTTCTTACATTGGTAGCGAAAACACAAGTGAGCTTTGTTTACTGGCAGATTTGACACTTGGCGCCTGATCCTAGGAGGAAGTGGCGGCCGTGTGGATGAGGTTAGTACAAGTGTCCTATCTTTAGGCTCAAATTTCTTTGTGTTGTGTCGATTCCCTAAGGTCTCGACACAATGAGTGGCTAGGTGCACGCGAAACTAACGCAGACGGGCGTAAATTCTGAAACAGGAGACTGGATGAAAAACTATAAAGAAAAGAAGAGAGATTTTAATATACTTAACTTTAATGTAGTCTTGTTCTTGTTGAAATACATCTCTTGCATAGTAGTAAGCAATTAGCAATGATACACATGGCGCCTTGCTAGGTAGTAGCGATGGACTAGCTGAAGGCTATTTAATCTGTCTCTCGGCAAATGAGAGGAAGACGTGATACGTGTGGTCGCAAGCTATGTCGTCCGTACAACTGGGGCGAGGTCATGTCCGTGTCTTGTGACCTGCCATGTGGTGGCGCTAGGATTGCGAGTACACAGTGGCGACACGCGGGTCCGACATGTACTACAGGACCGCGGCCGATTTAAGTTACCACCTAGCAAGTGTGGTGTCTAGCGGTGACACCACACTTTGGTTGATAGCAAAAGCGCAAGTGACCTTTCTTGGCAGACAGAATTCAAACTCAGCGAGGGTTCCTAGGAAGAGGTGGCGGTCTGGTCGTTGAAAAGTAGTTGAAACTAGGTAGTTGAAACCCTTTGCATACGTATATGATATTGTAAATTGAATTATTTAATATGATTAAAATTGAAATGGAATTAAGTACTTAGGTAATTGATAGGTTATATGCGCAATGTGGGTGTTAGCATATTGACAGAAGACTATGTCTGTCGCGTGTATGGAGGGGGCGATTGAGGGTGTGTGACGTAAGCAGTAGGACGTCTGCAGGGCAGGGGTGCGGTGCGTGTCAGGTGGATGGCGAACAGTCGGCATCGACAAGTTTGAATGTGTCCAGGGAAACAACTTTCGCGCCAAAACTGAGGCAGGGCGTTCTTTGTCGAACCACGTGCTGAGCCGAACGGCCGACCTTTGTGTGATTGTGCTCCCAGGCAAACAATTTTGGCGGGAAACGTGCGGAGGCGACGAATACACGTAGTGAACGGACAACGGACCGTTGTGACGTCAACCTTGGCAAGTTCCAGCGTGTCCAGCAAAAACATGTTTACGGCGTGGGAGCGATTGCGAGTCCAGCGGCCAGCGCGGGCCGGTCCCCAGCGCGCGCCGGCCGGCAGGGCAAGAGCCCCTTTTACCCGTGGCACGCGGGGCTATGCGGCCACTCCGCTCGGCGACCGTGCTACCTGGGAGAGGGGGCCGGGTGCGGCGATGATTTTAACTAATTCAGTCGTAGCGTGGACGTCGTGGCGACTGCACTGCGATCTCGAAGATGTGTACTGATTGTGTTGGAGAACAAGTGATGACTGTACTGCTTGAAATAAAGACTTCAGTCTCAGTCCGGAACCGCGGGACTGCTACGGTCGCAGGTTCGAATCCTGCCTCGGGCATGGATGTGTGTGATGTCCTTAGGTTAGTTAGGTTTAAGTAGTTCTAAGTTCTAGGGGACTGATGACCACAGATGTTAAGTCCCATAGTGCTCAGAACCAACCAACCAAAGACTTCAGTCCGTTTCCCCCTGCAAAATCAAAGGACGTGACTTAGGTTAATATAAGTGCACTTTATTATTTGACGCGATTTTGATAGGTTACCAGTGAAAAAAGGTAAGTTACACGGAAAGTTCGTACATGTGATCGATTATGGTGTTGGAATTTGAACTTGTGATAGATTTTTTGTTCTGGATATAACGCAAATGGCTTCCACGCCGAGAAAATCGGACATCTTGAATAAAAAATGAATGATAATAAGAAACAGAAGTACAGTTTTTGAGACATTATTGTGTTGAATTTGAATTTGGCGCGAATTTTCTAGTGGAGGTAGGCCAATAATGATAAATAATAATAATAATAATAATAATAATAATAATAATAATAATAAATAATATAATAAATAATAATAAATGATAATAAATGATAACGAATGTTAATAAATGATAATCAATAATAATAAATAATAATAAAGACAAATAAGGCTTTGCACACATTATCCTGTTGGAATTTGAATTTGGCGCCAATTTTTTCTGGAGGTTAGGTTAGTGGAGGTAGCCCCATTGGCCTATTTTCCCGCCTAAAGTCAAATTTCCCGCCAATTTTTCTCGAGGGTTAGGTTAGTGGACATAGCACAATTGCCCTATTTTCCCGCCAAATGCCGTCATCTTGGATGATATCATGCGCTGTTGCCAAGTCTATATGCCGCCATCTTGAATTACGTCATCGCTGCCATCTTGAATAAATTTGACAACAATGGAAAGGGAAAGGCAGTCTGGGCGCTTGGCTCAGCATAAGAAAAGGTGTGAAGTGGTACTCCACTCCTCTCTCTCTCTCTCTCTCTCTCTCTCTCTCTAGGCTCCCTGTGCTCTCCTGTATATGTAATAAGTGGAAAGTTATACTCCCTCACAACTTGTGCAGTTAGCGTTAGAATTAACGATGATCGTACGAAACTGAGAAACTACAGAGGAGAAACGCAATAATATTCTGTATCTTAGAAACTACAACTTATGTGTTAGCTAAGACAGAGTTGACCCACATATTATTTTCTCCTACAAGTGACCGACGATAGGCCTATTCAAAAATTTTCTATTCTCTTCGTGAGTGTGATGTTTGTCATCCACAGTTTATCTGTGTATATCGCTGCACTCTGATTACTATCTTCAGAGAAGACTTGCAAACATTTGTACCTACATCTACATCAATACTGGGCTAGTGACCTAACGGTGTGTGGCAGAGCGTACTTCTGAGCCTCCCTTCCCTGCTCCATTCGTGAATGGCTCGTTGGAAGAACGACTGTCAGCAGATGTCTGAATTAGGTCTAATTTCTGGAATTTTCTCATTGTGACCATTTCGTAACACGTATTTGGGAGGAAGTAATACGTGATACACCTTCTCCCGGAACGTATCCCCTCGGAAATTATATAGTAAACCACTCCATGATGCACAACGACTGCCCTGTAACGTCTGTTATAGGAGCATCTCTGTAACGCTCCCAGGCCATGTAAACGACCCTGTGGCCAAAGACAATGCCTTTCGTTGGTCCTTCTCTACCTTTTCCGTTAGTCCTACTTGGTAAGGGTCCCATAATGATGAGGAATACTCAAGAAGCGATCTAACAAGTTTCTTTTTATTTTTTGTTTTTGAGCCACTGCTTCGAGAATAAGTTATATTTTCTTAAGGCACTTCCCGTGAATCTGAATTTAGCATCTGCTTTTCCTACTACTTTTTTATTGTGGTAATTTCACTTAAGGTCACTGTCGATAGCTACTCCTTGATATTTAAAGATGGAAAATGTTTCCAGCAGTTTGCCATGAGTTGCATAATTGTACTGTAATGGGTTTGTCCTTCTCCGTATGAGCAGTATGACACGTTTATTAAGTTCTGGGTCAACTGCCAGTACCTGACACACTAATCAGTCCTCTGCAGGCCCTTTTGCAAATCACTGTTCTCTTCTGTAGTTGCTATTATAGCAGCCGGCCGTGTTGGCCGAGCGGTTCTAGGCGCTACAGTCTGGAACCGCGTGACCGCTACGGTCGCAGGTTCGAATCCTGGCTCGGGCATCAATGTGTGTGATGTCCTTAGGTTAGTTAGGTTTAAGTAGTTCTAAGTTCTAGGGGATTGATGACCTCAGATGCTAAGTCCCATAGTGCTCAGAGCCATTTGAACCATTTTTCTTTTTGCTATTATAGCGCCCCCAGTGCAGCGAGGCGTGGTTATGTGCCAGGTTGGTGCGGATGCGTGGGGGAGGCTCCATATAAAGGCGGTGCAAACTTAACAACTTCCTTATTGAAGCATCTGTGCCGTGTGGTATACTGGGTTACTGACCACGTGGCCGCTGAATTCTGATGCGCTAGTTCCGTGCACAACCTGTGTTACTGACTCAGGGTCTTTACCGTGTCCCGGAGACCTCGAATGGAAAGTGGCAATGAGGTTTCCTCACCAGCAGCATGTACAGTCGATGAAATAAAAATAAAATGGCTCTGAGCACTATGGGACTCAACTGCTGAGGTTATTAGTCCCCTAGAACTTAGAACTAGTTAAACCTAACTAACCTAAGGACATCACAAACATCCATGCCCGAGGCAGGATTCGAACCTGCGACCGTAGCGATCTTGCGGTTCCAGACTGCAGCGCCTTTAACCGCACGGGCACTTCGGCCGGCCAGTCGATGAAGTCGTAACTGCTGCAGCTCTGCTTCACTGCATTACAATCAAGACTGGGTGCCTCGCGTCGGCCATAAAACCAGTTTCACATTATACAACACGTTTTTATAAAATACAGAGAAAATTTATAACTAAAACAACTGGTGGCCTGCTCACATAGGTTAGATACCAGATTCAATCTTATTTACGTAAGCCAGCAGCGAGACTTCTGCAGCAGCAGCGTGTACACTTGACGACGCCACATTCGCTGCGTTTTTGGTTGTGCCACAGTGGAGGAATCCCACAGCAAACTGCAAAGAGGCGTTCGTCCTGCAATAGCAGCAGTCGGCTGGTGTGTACGGGGAGAGACCTGCTGCCCGTGGGCCGGAGTTGGCCATGCTGCTGAAGTAGACTTGATGTGGCCTGCTGGGCCGTGGCACTAAATTTGGCAGGGACGTATTGCCCGGAGCTATTGCCCCAATGTGGCCTCCAACCGGTGACCTCTACTGGCACTTCCACGTGGTGACCTCTACTGGCACTTCCACGTGGTGACCTCAAGCGGGACAGCCCCGTCATCCTGGTATAGCTGAGAGTCTCAGAATAATTTGGTTACAAAATATTCAGTACTTATAGTCGGCAATGTCACGTTTGTTGTACGTATGCGCCACCACCAGGCACATATCCCGAAACACCATTCCCAGTACCTTTGTGGAAATCTGCCCTGCTCCTTGCTGCACGAGTTTGTGACTGCAGTGTGCTGAGTTCAGTGTTTCAGCAAACTAACGTGCCTCGCAACACTACGATGGCCTGAAGTCAGCAGTGCCGCAGTACACCGTTCAGGCTCACAGTAATAGGTCCACATATCATCAGTGTGCTACACTATCTTCTTGTATGCAACCGCTTCGTCTGCGAATAGCCTTACGCAACTTCCAACATCTCCTACTAAATCATTTGCATTTACTGTAAAGATTAACGGTCAAATCACCTTTTCGTCGGCTTCTCCTGAAGTTACCGTTATATTGTAAGATGTTGTTGTCTCCTGACCTTCATTGCTTACATATTCCGCCCTCACATTCATATTCCACACATCAAGACGCTTCATTCGAACCCAAACTCGATAAGATAAAGTCAATGTTGTATGAATTCATGTGAATCATACGCAGATAACCAGTAAATCGCAAGTGCGTACCGCGGTTTAAATACTCGATGCTGGCATACACACACACATTCAGACACGACAGTTATAAAAGCTTTTAGTTTGGGAGAGGCAGACCGCATGCCTGGAGGTTGGTCCCTTCAGAGGACGAGTCAACCTATCTACGTCGGCCGGCGACCGCCCATAGAGCAGACAGCATTTGCCCGAGTGAAAGGGAGAGCAACCCCGTGTTCGGCTTAAAAGCAAATTCCGCTACATTATGTGGGAACGCATTCTTTACAAACACAGCACGCAGTTTCAGAGGTTTTCACAGGGAGACAGCAAATGCCAAACGCCAATGCTACAGAATTCCAGATTGGTTGCCTTAAACGAAACGTCATTATCCCGTTTTAGAAGAGCAATGCTGATTGGCAGACGATATTCCTGATGCCTTGCGCTGAAGGAGTAATGGAAGAGACTGAAAGATATACCCCTTCACATCTGGTGTGGAGAGGGGCCGTTCTGTTGTCGCTCTTGTAGCGAGAACACGTAACAAGAGCGTGTGCGCTTGTACGTGTACTCATAGAGCGAGGGACAAGTCTCTCCACAGTACTTCACTGGGAGAGCACCTATGTCGAGAGTGAATCGGAGTGCGACTCTATATTGAGTCCTTATGATTAAGCGTTGTTCACTGTGTTGGCCGACACACTTATTGTGTGGTGTGAATGGACAGAGCCTGCGACCGAATTTTTGAGTGGCATCGCGGTGGACTGGTTATCTGACCGGTGTACCACGCCAATAGTTAGACTAGGGGCGAATAGGAGTCCTTGACTTCATCAAGGCGTAGGGAGAGTTTGGTTGGCTATGGTCAATCTACATAGAACGAGAGTTATCTTATTTGTCAGCAGCGAGCGGCGCAGACAGCAGTCAGCGCAGCTTACGGTATTGTGCGCTACAGCTCTTGCGAGCCCCATATTTCCTCCACAACAGTACACTTCACAGAATTTGACACGTAACAGCCTCAACCGTACCTAGCAACATTCTAACGGATAATTATTCAAGTTCAGTAGGCGCGGCTCTCAGCCATTCTGTCAAATCAATAACAATCTTAAACTTTGTATAGAAATTTCATTAGCGAATCCTATCCTTAAGAGGCAACTTCACATTCTGAAAAGAATCCGGAAATAACTTGTTCAATTCATAAGTAAAAGTGCCATTGTGATTTCTAAGAATTTTTGCAAAATAAATAATAATTTTCGTTAGTTTCATGTTTTTCTTACACTAACTAGCACTACTCCAGTACCCAAGTATCCCACTAGTTACGTAAGAAATTTTTTGAGTTTTTGTGTCATTTCTTTACAGCGGACGACTGCAGAAGATAATTATTGCTGAAAGTTTTTCAGGCCTTTCTCTTTAGAACGTCAGGAGCGTTTGTCTGACTTCTCTAGTAGTGTGCGGGTGGAAATTGCATCTTGCAGGAGCCAAGGGTAAAGGGTACATCTCAGATTAATCTGTTGCGCAGAATGACAGAATAGCACCCACACGCTCACTATATGTTTCGATTTTACTTCGTTAAGAGCGACGTGTTTAGTTCCCTCTGCAAGAAAGTCTTGAATCCAGTCGCAAATCAGGTCCTATACTCGGTAAGCTGGTATTTTTTTTTCTTTTTTCATTACACGTCAGAGCAGGACAGTGGGAAAGTGCCTTCCTTAAGTCTAGGAACGCTGCATAAACCTTACAGCTGGTGTCTACAGCACTGTGAATCTCATGTGGGAGTAGAGTGAGCTGAGTTTCGCAAGATCTCTGTTTACAGTACCCATAATGATTTTTATGGAGGGATCTTCATTCTGCAAAAACGTGAGCATTAAATATGTTCCATAATTATTTAACAGCTAGACGTCAGACATATAGGCCAATTATTATGTGCACCCGTCCTATGTTCCTTCTCGAAAACGAGAAAGACTTTAGCTTATTTCAAGTCGCTGGCTGCCCTTTGTTGCTCCAGTTCTTTGGCAAAATCTCTGTATAATGTTGCGCGCACCTCATCTGGTTTTGATGTCTTTCCACTACTAAGCGATTGAAACCACCTATATATTCGATTTAATCATACAGTTAGGTCACAAAATTAATGGCTCTGGCTCTGAGCACTATGGGACTCAACTGCTGTGGTCATAAGTCCCCTAGAACTTAGAACTACTTAAACCTAACGAACCTAAGGACAGCACACAACACCCAGCCATCACGAGGCAGAGAAAATCCCTGACCACGCCGGGAATCGAACCCAGGAACCCGGGCGTGGGAAGCGAGAACGCTACCGCACGACCACGAGATGCGGGCACAAAATTAATGGGATGGCGATATGCACACAAATAGATGGAGGTGGTATCGCGTACACAAGGTATAAAAGGGTACTGCATGGACGGAACTGTCCTTCGCACTCAGCCGATTCACGTGAAACGATTTCCGACCTGAATGTGACTGCACGATGGGAATAAACTAACTTTGAACGCGGAATGGTAGTTGGAGCTAGGCGCATGGGACAAACGATCTCGGAAATCGTTAGGGAATTCAATATTCAGAGATCCACAACGTCAAGAATGAACCGAGAAAACCAGATTTCAGGCATTACCTCTCACCTCGGACAACGCAGCGGCCGACGGCCTTTAAGGGGCTCCGGAAAGGCTCAAAATCATGAAAAGTTCAACTTTTACTTTTTTGCGTTTTCTGAATCTGCAGACTATTACCTTTTAATAGATATATAATTTATTCAATTCCGAAGACTACAACTATTTTAATTTTTTTTTTTTTGAAATGTGTTCTACATGGGCGTGACCCACTGTGGCGCTGTTAAACTGCTGTCAAATGGTGTTATTATTAACGTCCGTGTTCATTAGGTACATTTTCGTGATGTGAGATAAAGTATGTGTTGTGGCTAACCTGTGATTTCTTTCAGAACCGACATATCAAATATTTCATTCACCACTCAAAACCCCAATGAAAGTGTAAATAGTGTTATATGGTCGAGAATCCCCAAGGCTGTATTTGTTGGAATAGAAACACTTCACTTTGGTGTGTATGATGCTGTTGCGACTTTCAATGATGGCAACATTGTAAGGTGCAAGGTATTTAGAAATATGAGAGTGAAGATAGGTTCTAACATGGTACGAGCGATGCTTGCTTTAGACAAGGAACGCCTTCGGGCTGCAGACAGGGCTGTAAAGATTCTAGAAATACAAGCAAGAGTAAACAGGAGGAGGAACAAGAGGAAGCTGGAGGAGGAGTTTGCAGAGGATGAAGATAATCCATCCTATGGACCTGGGATGCACTAAAAAGTTAATCCAATCTTTGTCGCTCGATTTTCAAAACTTTTCTCATACTAATTACATGTTTTCTAAGGATCTTCCAAACATATTTGTTTCAAACTTTCAGTAAATGTTACAAAGTACCTTCTGCATAATTTAACACAGCCTTTTTCCCAAAAACTATATATTTTAGAATATATAAATAAAAAATTGCAAAAAATGTTGTGAATTTTCATTACAATTGAAAAAAAATCATCTTTAATAACTGAACTAAAATTTTGTAAAATCCCTGTGCTAAGTTGTAGCCCATATTCCAATAAATAATCTGTAAAAAGTTCAACTTCCTACCTGAAATACTTTGTGAGGAAAGATGTAATTTATAAGCGTTATTTTAACACTGCAAGTATAGGGCGTTCCGGAGCCCCTTAATTATCGACCGAGAGCAGGGGTGCTTGTGTAGAGTTGTCAGGGCAACAGACAAGCAACGCCGCGTGAAATAACTGGAAGAAATCAATGTGTGACGTACGACGAACTAATCCGTTAGGACAATGCGCCAAATATGCAGTTAATGAGCTATGCCAGCAAGCCACCGACACGAGCGCCTTTGTTAACAGCACGACATCGCCTGCAGCGCTTCCCCAGGGCTCTTGACCATATCAGTTGGACCCTAAAGGACTGGAAAACCGCGTCTCGGTCAGATGAGTCTCGATTTCAGTTGGTAAAAGTTGATGGTATGGTACGAGTGTGGCGGAGACCCCACGAAGTCGTGCACCTAAGTTGTCAACAAGGCATTAGGCAAGCTGGTAGTGGCTCCACAATGGTGTGGACTGTGTTTACATGGAATGGATTGGGCTCTCTGGTCCTACTGAACCGACCGTTGACTGGAAATGTGTATATGTTCAGCTGCCTGGACACCATGTACACCAATTCATGAATTTCATGCTCCCAGACAACGATATCATGTCAACGGGCCAAAATTGTTCGCGACTGGTTTGAAAGACATTCTGTACAGTTTCAAGCGAATGATTTGGTCACCTAGATCGCCCGACATGAATCTCATAGAAGATTTATGGGACACAATCTAGAGGTCAGCACGGGCACGACATCCTGCACCGGCAACACTTTCGCACTTATGGACGACTGTAGAGGCAGCATGGTTCAACAATTCTGCAGGGAACTTGTTGAACTACTTGTTGAATCCGTGCCACATCGAACTGCTGCACTGCGCTGGACATAAAGGAGGTCCGACGTAATATTAAGAGGTATTCCATGTCTTTTGTCATGTCAGTGCATTGCTCTTTTTCAGAAAAGTATATTCAGAATTATATGTCGGTATATTTTTACTGCTGTGCCTCTGTCATCGTCAGTTTTTGAGAAACATACATTCGTCTAGTACTTCCAGCGTCTGATATGAGGGGTGATTGTGTACGGACGGAAAATCGAATTATGTACAGGGAACTCAGAAAAGTAATCGAGTCGTTTCGTAGTATTCTTTACGAGAACTGATGTTTATGCAGGTGAGTCATTTTCTGCAGCTTAAAAAACACAAGTCAAACGAATAAGAAACTAACTAATTCAGGCTTATAATGATAATATTATAAATATCTTATAGATTTGCTTCTTGAAAACTATGCATGCTGGTCAGAAAATATACGAATATTTTTTGTAGTGGTCGATGTAAGATGGGGTCGTAAGTTTGGAGACACTGCACTCCAAATCGCTTCAGGCAAATGCCGGGATGGTTCCTTTGAAAGGGCATGGCCGATTTCCTTCCCCATCCTTCCCTCACCCGAGCTTGTGCTCCGTCTCTAATGACCTCGTTGTCGACGGGACGTTAAACACTAATATCCTCCTCCTCCTCCACTGCACTCCCTACGGGTTTGGCCAGCAAACTACTTGACGGATGTCAGCAGTCGCGTTTGGTTTGTTATTCCTTGTACGTCGTTGTGGTTTTCTTTGTTGTTCTGGTCTCCAGTACAGGGACTGCATTTATGCGTTAGTCCTTCATAATATGTTCCGTGCAAGCCTCTTCGTCTCTGCGTAAGTACTGCCGACGTACGTCCACTTGCACCCACTTGCTGTACTCAAGGCTTAGTTTCCCTTCACAACTTTTCTTTCATATCCAAAATAACTAGTCCTTGATGCCTCAGGATGCGTACTGTCAACTGATCAATTCTTCTGGCGAAGTTGTCCAATGACATTTGTACGTATCTGCTCCATATTATTAAAATGAACAACGACGTCTTCTGTCTTACTGCTTATTCCGACCTCCGCGCGTAGGCATCTGTTCCAGTCATGGGAGGTACCTAACAGTCATTATTACGAACAAAAGGCTGCAACATTAATTTCGTGAACAAAACAGCCACGGTTAGTTCTTTTATTTAACTATAAATACCGGTTTCGGCCGAATAAATCCGTCTTTAAATCTAAAAACTAAACACATAAACATAAAAACAATAATCGTTCCCTATCATCTAAGTGGTTTGTGATAACACACGAAGTAAATACGTACAAAAATGTGCCAAATTGTTTGTAAGCTTTCTATTTAATCTACATGTGAGATACTGGATATTCTTTTTTAAAGAACCTTTCTCCTCGTGTAAAGTGATCTTCATATATTTCGTTCAATTGCTGAGCAAAACTGACTGTTGGTTGGCTCTGTGTTGCGCATTTTCAGTTTGAAATAATGAGAATGAATCGAATTAAATCGCAAAAGAAACTAATTGTTCACTCAGTGAAAAATATTTAACTGAAACTCAATACTGAATTACATTATGAAAGTTACGTAACGTGAAGTGCAATGTCTGACTTGGAATATCCACAGAAGAAAATACTGCTTAGCACAGTACAAAATAGTTGCTTAAGGTAACCAACACCGTTCACTGAAAATTAATCTGCTGCTTAGCGCAACACATGGAAATTCTGACTACGTACTATTTATTCACAAGAATGCAATGTGGGATCTTCCCTGATGTAAAAGTAACTTACGTCTTGCTTAGCATGCTGTTCTGTGTCTGGTATACACTTGCTCTCGAAAGCAAATTGAAATCAGAAAATGCAGCACCGAAATTAAAGTAACCTGCTCTAAATTTTTCTTTGCTTGTCTGAAACAGTCTACACTCCTGGAAATGGAAAAAAGAACACATTGACACCGGTGTGTCAGACCCACCATACTTGCTCCGGACACTGCGAGAGGGCCGTACAAGCAATGATCACACGCACGGCACAGCGGACACACCAGGAACCGCGGTGTTGGCCGTCGAATGGCGCTAGCTGCGCAGCATTTGTGCACCGCCGCCGTCAGTGTCAGCAAGTTTGCCGTGGCATACGGAGCTCCATCGCAGTCTTTAACACTGGTAGCATGCCGCGACAGCGTGGACGTGAACCGTATGTGCAGTTGACGGACTTTGAGCGAGGGCGTATAGTGGGCATGCGGGAGGCCGGATGGACGTACCGCCGAATTGCTCAACACGTGGGGCGTGAGGTCTCCACAGTACATCGATGTTGTCGCCAGTGGTCGGCGGAAGGTGCACGTGCCCGTCGACCTGGGACCGGACCGCAGCGACGCACGGATGCACGCCAAGACCGTAGGATCCTACGCAGTGCCGTAGGGGACCGCACCGCCACTTCCCAGCAAATTAGGGACACTGTTGCTCCTGGGGTATCGGCGAGGACCATTCGCAACCGTCTCCATGAAGCTGGGCTACGGTCCCGCACACCGTTAGGCCGTCTTCCGCTCACGCCCCAACATCGTGCAGCCCGCCTCCAGTGGTGTCGCGACAGGCGTGAATGGAGGGACGAATGGAGACGTGTCGTCTTCAGTGATGAGAGTCGCTTCTGCCTTGGTGCCAATGATGGTCGTATGCGTGTTTGGCGCCGTGCAGGTGAGCGCCACAATCAGGACTGCATACGACCGAGGCACACAGGGCCAACACCCGGCATCATGGTGTGGGGAGCGATCTCCTACACTGGCCGTACACCACTGGTGATCGTCGAGGGGACACTGAATAGTGCACGGTACATCCAAACCGTCATCGAACCCATCGTTCTACCATTCCTAGACCAGCAAGGGAACTTGCTGTTCCGACAGGACAATGCACGTCCGCATGTATCCCGTGCCACCCAACGTGCTCTAGAAGGTGTAAGTCAACTACCCTGGCCAGCAAGATCTCCGGATCTGTCCCCCATTGAGCATATTTGGGACTGGATGAAGCGTCGTCTCACGCGGTCTGCACGTCCAGCACGAACGCTGGTCCAACTGAGGCGCCAGGTGGAAATGGCATGGCAAGCCGTTCCACAGGATCCAGCATCTCTACGATCGTCTCCATGGGAGAATAGCAGCCTGCATTGCTGCGAAAGGTGGATATACACTGTACTACTGCCGACATTGTGCATGCTCTGTTGCCTGTGTCTATGTGCCTGTGGTTCTGTCAGTGTGATCATGTGATGTATCTGACCCCAGGAATGTGTCAATAAAGTTTCCCCTTCCTGGGACAATGAATTCACGGTGTTCTTATTTCAATTTCCAGGAGTGTATGTCTTCATGTGGCTTAAGGTGCAAGGCAAAACTTAATTAAGAATGGTGGACGAGGATTTTGCTTTAAAGAAAGGAGATCTTGAGAAATTAAACTCTGGTTATTGTCAAAAAAAGACTATACAACATAAGAAGACTAACAATTACGAGTCTCACATTACAGAAATTACAGACATTTTACCCACTTGAGAAATATGCGACATAATGAAGACAAAGGTTTGAAATTAGTGGAAATCATGGACATTTTAGTTATCTAAGAGGCAAAGATTTCCTTCAGTTGATCTTAACGGTAAACAAACGTTTCTTTTTTGTGTATGCATGAGTTACCTTGAAAAACTCCTCCAGAAATCTTCCCCGTCAATACAATCAATAACATAGATATATTAACAAGTACCCACATCCATAAGAATGTACTCGAGATTACTTCCCCCAGATTCATAAATAGCAGATCTCCTTCTCTAAAATTCAACTGGTCTCTACTACGCCTCTAATAAGAATGCCCCAGCGGTACACAACTGACTGGTGACCAAGTACACCATAGATTACGTTAATAAAAGAGTCAAGGATCTTATCTACTAATCTTGCACCACGCGCATGCACCTTTGTCACAGTGCAGTAAAGGTGAATTATTCACAGTTGTAGAAAAGATATGAAAACCTTACGTACTAATGGAACACGACGACGGTCGCTGCGGACACCTAAATAAATTGTGGACACGCGCATGCGGTAAAATTGTGAGAGCATTTCTGACCACAAAACTCTCCGCTGTCAACCGCATAATGACCAGTCAGTTAAGCGCAGAGCACGGCTATAAAATGAAATATGTTTCGCCTCTCGGCATCCATTACGCGGTTCACGTTATCTTCAGCCGCTCGATGCCGCTATGGGGGCTGTAAACGGCCGTGTCTGATTGCCTTAGAACAGTGTTTCGGAACTGCGCGCTCACTCCTCGGTGGTAAAACTCTGCTAAAAAGCCGCTGTGATTTGTTTCAGGACGATTTGATCTTCCATTTGCGATAGCGCTGCGTGTTTGCTTGATGAAGTGAATATCGGTCGGTAGTTGTGCTTTATTTAACGCTTTGGCGGCAATCACGCCAACGAGCTCTAAAACAGGGGATGTAAAAGCCAAACCACAAGAAACTGGTCGCAATGGCTGTGCGCCACAGATGACGCAAAATGTCACGCTTAACCTGCCAAAGATCGCGAAAAGTGGGTGCGTGCATTCGTGATATACGAAAACGACAATGTTCGTTTTTGCCCTGCGTTTCCTACAGAATTGCAGAGTCGAAAAAAAAAACTGCGACGTTATTACAAAACACCCCTTATTTTTATTTATGTGCGTATTTCTTCAGCTCTGATTGCCAGCTATCTCATTATTAGCGCCCAGTCGGTAGGGCCTGACAGCCTCAAGTTTTATTCTGCGCAATGTTATTGCTCTAACCTCGTTAGACATATTTCTTTCAATTCATCGCTCTCTAGTGTCTTTGTGAAAATTCGCTCGCTGGTGGTCACATTACATTTGAGTACTATTTTAAAGGTCGGAAACGATACTTGAGTCAACAAGCTGTACAAGAAGCCAACGTATTAACAGTAAATGAAACACCAAGTGTGAAATAACTATGTTCCGGACGAATAAATGAGGTGCACCAGTACATAGATAAATTAACCATACTGCTCTACTCTGTTTATTTTGCATTTACTAATCTGTCTCCTTAAATTGCCTTATTGATTGGATTGCTGGCATACTTCGCATCTTTCCCGACATATTGAGACATAATACTATCATCTAGGGCAGGGCTTCACAACATACGTGCTCGCGGAGCAAGCTGTGAGCAGCAAGGCGCGAGCACGGAGCAACGTGGGCACGCTACCCCCACTACCAGACCAGAGCGGAGAGTGGGGAGAGTCATGTGGGGCACACAACGGCTGCCGCCAGTCAATGTAAATCCGCGGCCACCTGCAGGGATATCACTCACGAATTATTACTGCGACAAATGAAACAAATAAAGGAGAATGTACACATGCCACATAATTTTATTAGCTTAGTGTATGCCTCTACATTCGCATTAATTTGTGAACTGTTACACAATAAAAGGTGTCACTGAAGTGTGAGATTCTCGGTTATCTTATACTTTTTGCCCTTTACAATTCCGTCTATGTTTGGGGTAATTGTTCTTGTGCATTTTAGGTGCAGCGTGCAGTTTAAATTTCGATCAGACAATGCGTTTCTCAGGTGCGTCTTGTTACATTTCATTGCAGAGAACAGTTGTTCACAAACATATGTGGAACCGAACATTGATATTATTGTAGCCGCCAGTTTCTGCAAACGAGGAAATCTATCCTGAGGGAAGTGTCTGTAGAATTCCAAAATGTTTTTCTTGTTCTGGAATTTGTCTCTGTATTCTTTGTCACACTGCAGGTCAATAATTTCTTGCTGCAGCTCAGGACAAATCTCTTCAATATTCGGTGAATATAGAGAGGAGAACAGATCAAAATCACTGTCTAGTGGTGTCAGATCTTGAAAGCGCTGATCAACTAAACTACGTGAATAACGTCCACAGTCTTTCTGAACATCTTGCATGGATGATAATTTAGGAAAATGAGCTAGGTTTCCTGTTTCGAGCTGACTTACCCAAAGTGTCAATTCCATTTTAAAAGCTCGTATTCGATCTATGAAATGAGTAATCAGCAGATCTTTACCTTGTAGTGAAATGTTCAAAGCATTCAGATGGCTAGTTAAATGTGCTAAGAACGCGAGATCACATTCAAACGTGCGCGCGCATTTCCCCTCCCTCCCTACTCCGCGACCTTGCAGCTGCTCGCGAGCATGTGCCTGAGCAGACGCGAGTACTCGCGCTCAAAACCGGCCAGTTGTTAAGCCCTGTTCTAGGGCAATGCTCTTTAGGATCTAAAAAGTACTTATTTTACAGTCCGTGCTGTAAGAACCATTGGTACAGCTAATAACGGAATATCTTGCAGAAAACTCTTCAGGAATTTTGGGAGGTTTACACTTACGCGTCAGTATTTTTATTCGCTGACGATATTTCCGATTTATGATAAAAGTGAATTTAGAATGAACTGTGATATTCATAACCACAAAATTGGCAGTAAAAATAATTGGAATGTAAATTATGTCTTTCTGTCTAGGGTTCAGAATACAATTTTATTTTCTTGTGCATGTGTCTTTAACACGCTGCAGTGAGCAATTAAGCAGGAAATTCGAAACGGTCACGCGTTCAAGTAGAGGGTAAAAGAACTTTTAGCCATTCCTATTATAACTTATCACAATAACGGAACATGAAGATGTAAACTGGTGCTAACTCTAATGCTCATAGTAAACTCCAGTACAAAGACACAGTGTTCTCTCAAATGAACACTAATCACAAAACAGTAGACAATGTAGTTGAGCAGAGTGTGAGGTAGAGCAAGAACGTTTCTCAATAAAGCTGAATTTGTCCTCTACACATATTTCGATGAGTACAGATACATCGCTTTCTTACAGTGCAGATAATTTACTCATGAAAATTCTTCTGTCATCTTTGTTTTGTTCGGGATTGGTTTAATAAATAATTAACAACAAAGATTTTTTTTTACACGAACGAGATCGAGAGACCATGTTAGTCCGGGACAAACAGGCGCATGCAAACCACATAACAGGCAGCTATACGGGGGACTGTGGGTCATGTTGAAAGTACACAGCACATACCTCCAGGTTACATCCTCTCAATAATATTCACTATGTAGCCAAACTCGAGGGAAATACGACGTTTCCAGAGACAACGTTCTTTCGTTTGGTTAAGTCGTGAAATATCTTGAGCATTTGCGACTTACACATCTGGTGTGTACGAAGCAGCTCCGTTATATCACTATAACGTGATAAATTTACGTATGAATTACAGAACAATTGTGACTCTTAGGACACCAGCCCGTGAGTGTTAAGATTGAAATTAATAAGCAGGTATAGATCAGGAAAATACATGTAAATACTTAGAATGCAGTGTTACATACGGGGAAAACCATGAAATATAAAATAATTTTGATCTATTTAACTATTTCTCTGGAACTTTACGCAGAACATTGGAAAAAGAGAGTTCCCAGAGATACTCAACCAAAGTTGTATCAGGTTATGGCAGCCCCAGCACTGCTCTATGGATGCGAAAACTGTTCATTTACAAGAGAAGTGAAAAGAGAATAAATGCGTTTCAAATGAATTTCCTTAAATAAGTAGCCGGGTGTACTTTCATGTACAAAAACAGAAATGATGACATCCGAGCCGAACTCAATATTCAAAATATAATTGACATAATAAAACAGTATCAGTTAAGCTGGAAGAAACGTATAGACCACATTCCAGATGCAAGATTCCCCAAACCCATAATAAATATAAGCCAAGAGGCAAATGATCTTTAGGAAGTCCAATGACGAGGTGGGTTGACTAATTCTGAAACAGGCGGAACGGACCAAGAAGTCCAGTCCTTGATGTAGACGATGATGACGATGATGATGACGATGATGATGAAGATGATGATGTTACTTCAGCCTGTTATTGGTGACCTTCAGAAAAGTGGTGTACCTCTCTGTAAACATGGGTTTGCGTTAAAAAATGGAAGATAACTTTTCGATTCCTCTCAGCAATACCTAAATGTCGTTCACATATACTGTTGTTGTGGTGTTCAGTCCGAAGACTTGTTTGACTACTGAAACCTACATCCTTCTGAATCTGTTTACTGTATTCATCTCTTGAACTCCCTCTACGATTTTTGACCACCACAGTTCCCTCCAGTCCTGAATTTGTAATCCCTTAATGTGTGAGTATGTGCCCTGCCAACCGAGCCTTTCTTCTAGTCAGATTGCCCCACAGATTTCTTTTCTCCAGAGTTCTGGTTGTTACCTTCTCATTAGTCACGTTATTCGCTCTACCCATTTAATCTTCAGCAATCTTCTGTAGCACCACATTTCAAAAGCTTCCTTTCCATTCTTGTCCAAACCGTTTGTCGTCCATGTTTCACTTCGCTACAAGGCTACACTCCATACTAATACTTTCAGAAAAGGCTTCTTTGCACTTAAATTTATACTTGATATCAACAAATTTCTCTTCCTCAGGAGCGTTTTTCTTGCCATTGCCATTCTAAATTTTATTTCCTCTCTTCTTCGGCCATCACCAGTTACTTTACTGCCGAAATAACAATCCTCATGTAGCACTTTAAGGGTATCGTTTCCTAATCTAATTCCCTCAGTATCACCTTATTTAATTCGTCTACAGTACACTACATGTTCAACCTATGTCCCACTTTCAAGATACTGTTCACTGCGTTCAACTGCTGTTCCAAGTCCTTCGCTGTCTCTGACAGAATCACAATGTCTTCGGCAAACCACAAAGTTTTTAGTTTCTCTCCCTGAACATCCTACTTCATTATTGTTCTTTGGTTTCTTTTACTGATTGCTCAGTGTACAGATTGAATAGCATCGACGATAGGCTAAACTCTCACACCTTTCTCGACCGTGTTCTCTTTCATGCCCCTCGACCCTTATTACTGCCACCTGGTTTCTGTACAAGTTGTGAGTAGCCTTTCGCTCCCTGTATTTTACCTCTGCTACCTTAAGAATTTCAAAGGCATTACTCCTGCTAACGCTGTCAAAAGCTGTCTCTAAGTTTACAAACGCTATAAACCTACTTATCTTTCAAGATAAGTCGTAGGGTCGGTACTACCCAACATGTTTCTACGTTTCTCTGGAACTAAAACTGATCTTCCCTGAAGTTGGCGTCTACCAGCTTTTCCATTCTTTTGTAAAGAATTCGCGCTAGTATTTTACAGCCATAAATTATTCAACTGATAGATCGATAATATTCACATCCGTCAGCACTTGCTTTCTTTAGAACTAGAATTTTTGTGTTATTCTGGAAGTCTGAGGGTACTTAGTCTGTCTCATACAACTCGCACACCCTTTGGATGTTTCGGCATGGCTGGCTTTATATGTACAATAGCTTTCTCCCCACAGTTTCACTGGTGTACGCGTTAGACACATGACTTGCACACATCTCTCTTTCCCCATATCTCTGTCCACCTCTTCCTCCTCCCCCCCCCCACCCTGTCTCTCTGTGCAGGAGATGTGTGGTGGTTAGCCGGCCGGTGTGGCCCAGTGGTTCTAGGCACTTCAGTTTGGATCCGCGAGACCGGTACGGCCACAGGTTCGAATCCTGCCTCGGGCATGGATGTGTTTGATGTCCTTAGGTTAGTTAGGTTTAAGTACTTCTAAGTTCTAGCGGACTGGTGACCTCACATGTTAAGTCACATAGTACTCAGAGCCATTTATTTGTGGTGGTTATTTATTCCTGTCTGCAATTCTAAATGAAACAATGTGAACTGTATTTACGTTGCCATATCGAGAAAATGCCATTCCCTACAACTGAGACAACAGCGTAGCAATTATGCACTACTTACAAATACACAGTTGACTGCAATATTTATTTCACGCACACTATGTTTTTCTAACATGTGATGTGTAGATGTTCATGGGAGAAACACGGGGATGACACCAGCAAACTGTATAATAATGCAAGAAAAACTATGTTGCAAAATCATGAATGCGTCTATCTTGTCCACCTCGATCTCTGTCACCTTCCCCAGCAATGTAACTCTACGTCCCCCTCCCCATGTCCCTGTGCTCATCTCCCCTATCTCTCTTCATCTGATATTCAGCCTGTCTATGACCACATCATCCTCACATCTCTCTGCCCATCTCCTGATGGCCCGTCACTCTGACCACATACTCCTCCATTGGTCCATCTTTCCTCCTTCCTGCCTCTCTCTGTCTCCTCCTACCCCTCCCTCTGTCCTACTTCTCCTAACCTTTTTTCTGAGCATCTCCTCCCCATACTCTATCTACCAACCCCTCCTTTCCTCGCTTTCTGTCTATTCTTCCCTCCCCTCCTTTTTCTGGCCATCTCCTTCTCTCTCTCTCTCTCTCTCTCTCTCCTCTCTCTCTCTCTCTCTGACCGTCTGACCATATCCTGCTCTCCCTCTGTCTGACCATCTCCTCGTTCTCACTCTATCTGCCAATTTCCTCCACCGCAGTCTCTCTGGCCAATTCATTCTCCTGTTGCTGTTGTCTCTCCTTCTATCTACTTCTGTCTAAATCTGTCTCCTACTCCCACCTCTCTGTTTGTCTATCTGCTGTTGCCCCCTTCTCTGTGAATCTCCTGAATCTCCTCCCCCCCCCCCCCGTATCTCTACTCATCCATGATAACCCACACAAGTGTGCCCTGATATGAACGCTGATACTATGCACATTACACGCTTGTAGTGCAGGGCAACTTAGTTGTCAAGAGCTGAAAATCCTTTTCACCCATATATCTGCTCATAATAGATGTAGGAGTTTCTAACCCACACAGTGCTGGTTGTCAGATAGCGAGTAGTATGTACAATTAATATCGTTCAAGCTGATCCAGTGGTTTAGGAGGAGATGCCGGACATTGACAGAGACATGTATACGTAAATCCATAGGCTTGTAGGGTGGGCCACTTCAGTGCAAATATCTCTGGAGCAACAATACATATCTTAAAACGACATTCATAAGTATTAATGTAAGAAAAGAGCTGATGAAAGTAAATACTATGAAACATTGTAAAACTTAAACAAGTATTATTATCAGCACAAATCTATATTATTATTGACATCTTGGGTTGTCGGGTGTTCTGCCAGATATCAGCGTCGTACTTGCACGATATTTCGGTCACGTAGCTCGTAACCTTCATCAGGTGCGACCTGAGACTGCTCCTCGAGTGGACCTGGTCCAGTATTTATGCCTATGGCCTTCCCCCTCCACCAGCAGCTGCAGGCGCTTCCTCTGTGGTCCGCGCCCATTCCCTGCGACCTGCTGGAGCGTTGCTGCTCCGTTTTCCTTCCGCTGCGGTTCTAGGTGTTCCCTCTGCGGTCCGCGCCCACCAACCCCGCTCCTGGGGGTTTCATCTACGGTCTGGGGTACCAAGCGTTCCCCCTGCGGTCCGCGCCCGCTCACCACGACCTGTTGGAGCGTTGCCGCTCCGTTTTTCGTCCACTGCGGCTCTGGATGTTCCCTCTGCGGTCCGCGCCCACCAGTCCCACTTCTGGGTGTTCCATCTTCGGTCTGGTGCTCCTGGCAGTCCGTCAGGGGCTCGTTTTCCATCTCCATGTCTCTGGTTCTTCTGTTTGTGCAGTGTTGCAGCTGGCCCCGTTGCTCCTTTAACAACTCCAGAGCCGGATCCCAGGCTCTGCTTAGCTGGTACCCTGTGTCACGGTTCATAAGATCGTCAGCCATTTTAATTTCAATCGATTCTCTTATAACACTGTCCCAAAATCTGGGTGTTTGTGCTAGAATCCTGGTATCCTCATACTTCATGGCATGATCTAGTTCTAGACAGTGTTCAGCAATGGCTGACTTAGTCACCTGTCTTAATCTAGTGTGCCTCTGATGTTCTTTCACCTGATCTCCACAGTTCTTGTCGTCTGGCCAATGTAGGAACTGCCACATTGACAAGGTATATTGTAAATCCCTGGTTTTCGTAACCCCAGGTCGTCTTTGACACTCCCCAGCAGTCCCCCAATCTTGTTGGATGGACAGAAAACACACTTGATATTGTGTTTACGGAGGATCCTACTGATTCTGGCAGAAATGGAGCCAGCATAGGGCAGATATGCCACCTTCTTTGTTTCATCTTGGTCTTCTTCAGGAACCTGTGGTATGGTGGCTGGTTGGAGTGCCCTCTCAATTTGTCTGTCCGTGTATCCATTCTTGGAGAAAACTGTTTTGAGACGTTCTATCTCTATAGGTAGATTCTCTTGGTCTGACAGGGCATGTGCTCTGTGGACCAAAGTCTTGAGAACCCCATTCTTCTGTGCAGGGTGGTGACAGCTGCTGGCCTGCAGATATAAATCAGTGTGTGTTGGTTTTCGGTACACACTGTGGCCAATTGATCCATCTGCTTTCCTCTGGACTAGTACATCCAGAAATGGCAGCTGGCCATTCTTCTCCAGTTCCATGGTGAACTTGATATTAGGGTGGCATGAGTTAAGATGTTCAAGAAACTCATTGAGCCTGTCCATCCCATGTGGCCACATCACGAAGGTGTCATCCACATACCTAAAGAAGCATGTGGGTTTAAATGTGGCTGTCTCCAATGCCCTCTCCTCAAAACTCTCCATAAACATGTTGGCAACCACAGGGGACAGTGGGCTGCCCATAGCTACACCCTCAGTTTGCTCGTAATATTGGTTTCTGTACAGGAAATACGTGGATGTCAGTGTATGACTGAACAGGTCCAACAGAGCACCGTCAAATTTCTCTGCAATCAGTTCTAGTGAGTCCTTCAGTGGGACCCTGGTGAACAGCGATACCACATCAAAACTGACCATGATGTCCGAATCTGTGATGTGCAGTTGCTTGAGGCGTTGCAGGAAATCTTCTGAGTTGCGGATCTGGTGAATACATTTGCCCACGTATGGAGACAGGAGACCTTTCAAGTACTTGGCTGTTGTGTACGTAGGTGCCCCAATATTACTGACAATTGGACGTAGGGGCACGCCCTCCTTGTGTATTTTAGGCAGACCATACAGTCTAGGTGGCACTGGCGCTTTTTCCCATAGTTGTCTGATGATCTTATCAGGCATCCCTGTTTCCTTCAAGAGAGCACTAGTCTTCTTGGCCACCTTGTCCGTGGGGTCACACTCCAGAATTCTGTATGCAGGGTCCTCCAGAAGTTGGCGTACTTTCTCATCATAATCCACCCGCTGCAAGATGACAGTGGAGTTCCCTTTGTCTGCTGGCAGTACCACAATGCTGTTGTCTTCCCGGAGTTTCTTGAGTGCAAGCCTCTCCTCGGTTGTGATGTTCGATTTCGGCGGCCTGGCCTTGGTGAGGGCCCTGCAGGTCTCTCGACGGACTTCCTCTGCCACATTAGGTGGAAGTGTGGCTGCAACTTGCTCTACTGCATTGACGAAACCTGAAATGAGTACATTTCTAGGGGTCGTAGCAAAGTTGAGACCCTTGCTGAGTACCTTTAAGGTTGTATCATCAAACTGTATGCCACTCAGATTCGTCACAGTGCGTGTCTCTTCCATCTGCTGTGCTTTCTTACTCATGCGGTCAAACTTTGCAGATTGGCAAGATGAGGCATTCCTTCTAGCACACTCAGCTAAAGACCAGGAGGCACGGTCTACCCAATCCCAATCTTCTCTTGTTAAGGAGGCTGCCATGTACAGATGAATGTGTAACAGCTCCATGGCCACAACATCTAACCTGTGGCGCATATCTCGAATCCTCTCTCTCACCAGTGCCATGCTGGCTCTGCGTTTTATCTTGTTCGCCGCTCTGGAGTTGATGTGATGTTTAATTCTGGCAAATACTGGTACCACTTCTCCATCTCGACACCTCAGCAAAAAACTGAGAGAACTCAGCATCTTCCCTTTCTTCTGCCGAAGCTTGTCCAGCTTCTTGATATTCTGATACATCTCCTCCCCGTATTATTATTTCTTACTCAGTCAGCAACATGAAAAACCACAAAAAGAGTGGCGTTGGCTGCTTCAGAGTATGTCATTTACATCCTGAGAAACTACCAAGCGAAACTGACATTTTAAATAAACGAAAAACGTTGTTATTACACGTTCCGAGATGAAAGCATGAACCCCCACATTTCTAGTAATCACGATGTGATTGACGTACTATGATGTGATAAACGATGTGCTTACGCTATTTGCACTGCTATTAAGTGGACTGGAAACAATACAGATGTCCAGTCACACGCAAAGAAAAATAAGGGAAGGGTTTACTCGATCATGCTTTATTAAACAGCACTACCGTACTAGAATGGACATAATGGTGATGACATACTGAATATCTTTGACCAAGGATGTAACTGGGGGGGGGGGGGGTAAATGCTGCTTGTACATAGTTGTACATAACATTTTCAGGACACATCACTGAACATTTTTAATGACTACATGACTAATGAAATTTTGCATATAGTGATACGATTACATAAATATTCAACAGTATCAAAGAAAACAACGTCTTATCAGAAACACACAAAATGTTCGCCGGTATGGAATTATATTTCTCATAGCAGAAATGCTACAATATATGTTCGCAGAGTTTGCCATTTAGATGGCCTCCACTGTGCACAACATTGATCAATACACTGCTGCCAGGGATTCTAAAGTTATTGCAGCATATGAAGCTATAATATAGGAGTTTCATGCCGTCCACTGTTGTTGGAACCTCCTGAAAACCACATTTTTCGCAAGTCCCCAGACAAAAGTGTCCACTCGAATGAAGTCCAGTGACTTTTGTGGAAATCTGTGTACAGGGTTACCCTATCCTCTCCCATCGATCAGGGAATTTTTGGTTTAGTGCATTTCTTACCACCATAACATTGTATGCAGGGCATACATCAAGCTCATGTCACATTATTTGATGCAAATGAAGAGGCATGTCTTTCGTCAGTAAACGTAAGGTTCATCTCAAGAACCTACTATATTGTTACCATTAAGAACGCCATTAGTGAAATTTATGGCAAAAATGCACTGTCCTACAATTCCACACCATACATTCACACTCCACTGAAGTTGATGTTCTACCTGACAAAGCCAGTGTGGTTAATCCAGTGACCGGTAATACATATTATGTAAGGTGATGTTCCCATGGTTTGTAAACATGGTTTCATAGCCTTGCTGCAGAACCCACTGACAGTGTCCCAGATGAATTTGAAAGTCACTGCCATGAAGCCCTTGATGTAGCGACATGTGGTACAGGTGGTATTTACACCTGTGATGAATGTACAGCATTCTTCTTGAAAGGGTTCCCACGATTCTGTCCGTTTCAAGAGAATCTTCATGATGGTTTACTGCAGCAGCCCCAAAACATCTATTTCTCCTGCTTCTTGAGTTACTATTTTGGTCTGGGCCTGCACTTATGTAGACATGGGTCCCCATTTCTGAAACCGTCTAACAAGATTCGTGCAGGCAGGACGGATTGGGTGATGTCTTTTAGGATAATGCTGGACACACTTGTGCCCTCGTGTGCGATTTTGGTGACAGTCTTAGTAGCATAATAACATGGCAACCATTTCTTCATTTTTGGAAACCATGTTTAATGTATAGAACTGAATGGAGAGGTAAACTAATATCAGGTTTACAGCATTAATACCAGTTACAATGTACAGGACACCGGTGCCATTTACCTGTACATACCTCCACCCTGATCAAACAGCTTAAGTGTGAGCTGTTCCCACACACCAGCGGCTATTGAGGTCCATTCCAATGCACAACTGCAGAGGCAAGGTGTTGTACTGGGCAGTGTAAAAGATCAGTGTACACTGACTGGTACTGGTACTTTGTGTATACGAAGATCAATAAAACAGGCGAGACGTAAACCATTATGTACATATCAGTCCACAGCTTGTGATCTAGTGGCTAGCATTGCTACCTCTGGATCACGGGGTTCTGGGTTCCATTCTAGGCCAGGTCAGGGATTTTCTCTGCACGGAGACTGGGTGTTTGTGTTGTCCTCATCATCTCATCATTATTCGGGAAGTGGCGAGACTGGAACTGGGAAGATTGGGAACTTGAATGGGCGCTGATGACCACGATGTCGAGCACCCTACAAACCAACATCCAGATCATCATTACGTACATATCAGTGTTGTAGTTGTTGTTGTTGTCATCTTCAGTCCAGAGACTGGTTTGATTCAGCTCTCCATGCTACTCTATCCTGGTGCAAGCTTCTTCACCTCTAAGTACCTACTGCAACCTACATCCTTCTGAATTTGCTTAGTGTATTCATCTTTTGGTCTCCCTCTATGATTTTTACCCTCCACGCTGCCCTCCATACTAAATTGGTGATCCTTTATGCCTGAGAACCGATCCCTTCTTCTAGTCAAGTTGTGCCACAAATTTCTCTTCTCCCCAACGAAAAGCACCGGTTGTGCTAGTCAGCCTACATGTAAGGGGCTGGAAAAAAATTTCTTGCTCCAGATGCATAGGCTGCCCCAAGATGCATGTCAGGAGGAAAGATTGCTTCAGCAGCCTGCCCGCACCACAATGGTGAAAAAAGAGGAGGGGCGGGAAGCGAAATAAGGGTTCTGATCATTGTGATTAAAATAATACGCTTTACAAGAGAGTGGAATTGCCACCATGCACTCTCCACAACCATATATTAAACATTACAAAAATATCAGAATAAGAAAGTGCCAAAGTGGCCTTCCCACCAGGTAACCCATGTGATTGTCTGTCATAGCTACACTCGTATAAGTGAAGAAAATAATATCTCTGCAGGGCTAAGAAGTTGCTATGGAATTAGTAGTACACATGACCAACTGCTCGCCATATGGTCGTGTGTTCTAGCACAAATGACCATGGACCATGAGTCCATTCCACGAAGTTACAACCTACAAACTTTAACCCACATGCGTATCACAAGTAAAAGGCTGAAGAAGAGATGCTGAAGGCGATACTTCACACTGATTTGGCTCATAGCTGACCTCGCACTCGTACAGACAAAGGTCAGGCGCCAAGTCCAACATTACTATCGAATTATCGAATTTACGAAACAACATTTATGAGAAACGAAAAGAAAATAGTGCTCTCTCATTAATGAATCCCTGGTCCCTAAGTGGATTATAATCTATGAGTACACTCATGCTTACCGATATCAGCATCGTGACCTCAGTCCTCCACAAGCGAGCAGGACCAGGACAGAAGTAACCGAGGTCCTACGTCTCTAAAGGGTAGCTGGGAGAGTTGGGTCGCGAGAAATGGCGTGCCCCTAACACGGCTAATCGTGGGCCACGGGATTGCTGCAAAACACGATGCCTTTATGACTAGCTGACCAAACCCTAGAAAATGGCTATTGATTCGCCCAGAAGACGTCAGAATTTCGTCAGCGAGCCTACTTTCAAGTATCAAAAGGGAGTGAGAAGTTAATTAAGCTTCAGAGTTGGTACAACAAGTTGTGAGACTAGGAAGGGGGAGAACTTTGGCCACTACATAGCATTCAAACTGTCCCCCCTTGCTCCCTAGAGCAACGATCAACGAGAGGAAAGGAAGCCATCAGGGCCACTCCTGGAAGACTGCTAAATTGGGTTCACAAATACAGAAAACTTTCCGCCCTCCCCTCCCTCTCTCAGAACAGCGTAATATTGCTATAGAAAATTGTCTAGCCATATAGGCATCCCGATAAAATTGTGAAATGGTAAAATAATTGCAAAACGAATAAAATATGAAAGTCGTGCAGAGTTAACGAGAAGGGTATGCTCGTGTTTCCAGTTTTAAAGCGATTTGATAGCCGAATTCTAAAAGCAGAATCGAAAACCAAGGAACAGTTCCATTGACTTAGATCGGAACTGTTGCAGAGTACTGAAGGTCGGAGTGACAATGGTAACGTGTTTTCACAGTCTATGGTGATGTCAGAATCAGCAGTAGATCCGAACAATAAAGCTGTCAAGAACTCAGCAAAATCACCCGCATGTAGTAATGACACTGAAAAAGATCGCTAAACAGTTAACAGACGTGAATGTGGGTGCACATGAAACTGCAAAGGGAAAAAAAAACGTGCGAGAAGTATTCCTACTGACACGAAAAGCACTCACAATCAGTACATGAAACCACTTTCGCAGGGATAAACGATTCCTCTGGTAGGAACGAATCTACGTGGGGCGCGCCATAGTCTAACTCGTCAGGCGCAAAATGTAACTTACACAAACAAATCAGTACACAGCTCCACAACAGTCGAACTAGATAACACTGGGTGACTCTGCAGGATGTACACTACTGGCCATTAAAATTGCTACACCACGAAGATAACGTGCTGCAGATGCGAAATTTAACCGACAGGAAGAAGATGCTGTGATATGCAAATGATTAGCTTTTCAGAGCATTCACACAAGGTTGGCACCGGTGGCGACACCTACACCGTGCTGACATGAGGAAAGTTTCCAACCGATTTCTCATACACAAACAGCAGTCGACCGGCGTTGCCTGATGAAATGTTGTTGTGATGCCTCGGGTAAGGAGGAGAAATGCGTACCATCATGTTTCCGACTTTGATAAAGGTCGTATTGCTGCCTATCGCGATTGCGGTTTATCGTATCGCGACATTCCTGCTCGCGTTGGTCGAGATCCAATGACTGTTAGCAGAATATGGAATCGGTGGTTTCAGGAGGGTAATACGGAAGGCGTGCTGGATCCCAACGGCCTCGTATCACTAGCAGTCGAGATGACAGGTATCTTATCCACATGGCTATAACGGATCGTGCAGCCACGTCTCGATCCCTGAGTCAACAGATGGGGACGTTTGAAAGACAACAACCATCTGCACGAATAGTTCGATGACGTTTGCAGCAGCATGGACTATCATCTCGGAGACCATGGGTGCGGTTACCCTTGGCGCGGCATCACTGCGATGGTGTACTCAACGACGAAGCTGGGTGCACGAATGGCAAAACGTCATTTTTTCGGATGAATCCAGGTTCTGTTTACAGCATCAAGATGGTGGCATCCGTGTTTGGCGACATCGCAGTGAACGCACATTGGAAGCGTGTATTCGTCATCGCCATACTGGCGTATCACCCGGCGTGATGGTATGGGGTGCCATTGGTCACACGTCTCGGTCACCTCTTGTTTGCACTGACGGCACTTTGAACAGTGGACGTTACATTTCAGTTGTGTTACGACCCGTGGCTGTACCCTTCATTCGATCCCTGCGAAACCCTACATTTCAGCAGGATAATGCACGACCGCATGTTGCAGGTCCAGTACGGGCCTTTCTGGATACAGAAAATGTTCGACTGTTGCCCTGGCCAGCACATTCCCCATATCTCTCACCAACTGAAACCATCTGGTCAATGGTGGCCGAGCAACTGGCTCGTCACAATACGCCAGTCACTACTCTTGATGAACTGTGGTATCGTTTTGAAGCTGCATGGGCAGCTGTACCTGTACACGCCATCCCAGCTCTGTTTGACTCAATGCCCAGGCGTGTCAAGGCCGTTATTACGGCCCGAGGTGGTTGTTTTGGGTACTGCTTTATTAGGATCTATGCACCCAAATTGCGTGAAAATGTAATCACTTGTCAGTTCTAGTATAATATATTTGTCCAATGAATACCCTTTTATCATCTGTATTTCTTCTTGATGTAGCAATTTTAATGTCCAGTAGTGTATATACCGTACAACAGTCCAATGCCACTGTCTAGGTAGGACACAGACCTTGTAATGACAGCATGTACCAAGGTTGTGAAGCAAAACCTTTGACAGTCAGTCCAGTACGTCCAGAACAATTTGAGGCACATAGCTGAGTACAGCTGCGACGATGTAACAGACGTCTGGATGACAGTAGTAGTTTGCAATACCCGATGGTGGTAGAACATACGAACGACAGTAATGAAGGCATAACAAAAGGGAGAAGT
This sequence comes from Schistocerca nitens, assembly GCF_023898315.1. NCBI lineage: Eukaryota > Metazoa > Arthropoda > Insecta > Orthoptera > Acrididae > Schistocerca > Schistocerca nitens. The sequence continues at coordinate 46,931,803 of NC_064620.1, forward strand.
GGCGTATTAGGACAAACATCATGTGGTGCCAAGACGAAATTTGACAATGATCACTTCCTCACTGTAAGAAAATTTCAACATTACAAAGAGGATGGAAATACCTCGCAACCCTGAACATTTGTAAATCAATTTCAAGTGTGTTTACCAGTACGTTGGCTCTTAACTCATATACTAGACTTTATTTTTGCTTATATTGAGGGTGTAATTGCAGAAAAAGTAGCGTTAACCGGCAAGTCACATGATGAGTTTAGATCTTTGTTTCTCTCACGTTACTGATCAAATGAAGCACAGAATAGAATCAAATATGAGATGCTTCAGAGGACATTATTCGAAAATTCTGGAGAGAAAAGCCCAGCAAAAATCTTTCAGAACGTGACGAAGAAGAATCAGTGCCTAGATAATCAGAATAGTGGTCGCGAATTGAACCAAATCTGTACGATGAAGCTCCCAATACAGTATCAACAATCATTAATAGGAGGATGAGACGACAACATGCAAGCGTTTAAAGGAATCCTTCGTCAATTAGATTTCATACTCAGTAAGGATGATGCATATAGATGCAGAAATCAACGAGAAAGAAACAGTGATAGGCAGAGAAATGGAAAAGGGTGCAATGGGAACAACGGAAGACAGAATCCAAGACAGAACTGAGGCTGAAATAGAGTAAATTGTAACAAACCACAAAATAGCATTGGGTATAACAATGGGTTCTACAGAAGTAATAATAACAGCAGAAACAGTAACTGTAGAAATAGTGACAGTAGACAAAGTAGTTTCGAGCAACATAATCCAAACAATTTGATCATTAGCAGCCCACCATGTGTTGCAAGAGAGCAACAGATTCTGAACAAAGAAGGTGATCAAAGGCAAAATGAACTACAGTTAGGTCGAGAGAAACGTCAGCAGTGTTCAAGAATAAACCAGCTGCAGATAAGTCTAGGGAACTCATAAAAGTTTCTGCAATTCCGAGAGAAAAACACCAGCATGTAGTTGCAGTGGCGCTAAAAAACTTTCGTTGTGCAGTCATAAAGAGAAAGAGCAGGACTGAAAAAATGCCAGTAATCGAGTTCTTACCATAGGAAAAACGGTCCTCTTTAAAACACGATATTTGGCTAATAAAGAAAGGCAAGAATGCCCCGAATTCTGTATGGCATGTAGTGGACCAGTGGAAATCAGCACACTTGTCCACGCAAATGCTGTGGAGCTGGTCAATCCAAAGACAGGGAAATCACTGGCTATGCACCATATAAGCTACTTGAAGGATTAAGAGGGATAACATCGTGGCATGAGCCCCCTCTCATATTTCTATCTTACGATTTTCTTCTCTAATTGCATGCGGTGAAAAGTTGCTATTCCTTCACACGCGGACTTCCCACGCAGCGTCTCTCGTCACCCAGGTGGTCCGATGACAGGCGGGCACTGCTGATCTTGAAAGGTTAAGCCGACGGGTGTGAGGCAGTCGAGTGAATGCTTTCCAGACGCCGACATTGTCGAAAGACACGCCCGGAGGGGCCTGAAGTAGCGGCTGAGCTAGAGGTTCCGTTACTTCGCAGAAACTTAACGAAAACACTTTCTGGCGGGCTACCAATGAGGTGTGGGAATGACTTGTGTTCCCAAGCAGCCTTGGCGCGCAAATTCCCGCATTTTCTGCCGTATAGTAACTGTGATTGGCTTGCTCAGGGCGTAGCTCCGTGATGTAGGAAAATCGGCGCAGAAATTGGCGCCAAGAATCTCCATTGGTGGAATGGTAGTGCTCTGGCAATAGAGTGGAATTTTCCGCCGATTTTCGAGTTGCTGATTGGAACGGTTAACCACAGCCACTGTCGTGGGGGCGGGAATGTTCTGTGTTCGGTTTGTACGGGTGCTCTTGTGGGTAGTCGGCTCTCGCCTTTCGGTCGGAGTGGGTTACAAGACTGAGCTCTCACTGGTCAGGACAGCCAGCCTTCCGTTGGCTGTCTAATATACTTTTATTTAATTGTAACTCTTTGACGAAGTTGCTGAAGTTTCGACTTCAACGTAACTTTCCGAGTACAGTTGGCAATTGAGCGTTCTGCGTACAAGCGGCCTATGTTGTCTGTCTTGAGCAGTTTTGGCTAAAGTTGACTGTATCGGAGTTACAGTGTGACTTCGCTTGTTAAAATCAATCACTGTTCCATCAGTGATTGTGTGGCGACCCTTCTTCGTCTCCCTCAGAGGCGCATTTGTATTGCTAGGAAGTCTTTAGTCTGGAACAAGCAAACCAGGATAATTTGTTTCGGGCTGTACTCACAACATTATCATCACCACGACGGGACGTCGAAGCAACCAGCCATCGCCTCCGGTGTGCCAGATCGTGTTCTGGCAGTTAAGAAGACAGTTTGGTAATGTATGTCCGCAGCACCGGCAGATAGGGATTTTCCTAGGTGATAATCAGAGCTCAGCAGAGCGTGCCTGTTCGTCTTTTTCTAACTTTGTTCTGTCTTGGGTAGCAGCAATTAATGTTGGGATGGCTGTGTGTTTTCTCTTAAGATTTGAGTTGCAAGGAATTGGCTCCACATACCACTTCGTCATAAATGTCACAATCCAATTTAGGGACAACTTCACCTTCACAGCACTTATTTGAGTATCCAATTTGAGCCACTTTGATGTATTGTAAATGTTTCATGTGTTTTGTTTATTATTTTGAGTTTAGTCATAATAAATCATATTGTTATTTTGGACAGAACTTTCATTCTGTTAATCGGCAGAGCAACCCTTTCATTTCTCACTACCTTACTGAAACTTTCCTTTATTTAATTAATGTCTATCAAACTAAATTATTTCAGGTGCCAAACTCTTTTCTACTCCACTTGCAGGGTCGATTACAGTCGGTTCGCGTTTCTTTTTAATCCATGTGCAACAGCAAAAGTCGAAGAATTTAGTGTTAAATACACTGCTAGCCCCGGCACCTCGCAAAGTAAGTTAATAAATAAACAAGAGGTCAAAATCTATGTAAGGTAGATATTTACTTATAGAGAGAGGAAACAAAAGAGATGGCTGTAAACCTGAATGGAACAACATACCAATAATATAATAGTTCTTACTAGAATGGCGCTCATAGCCTCATAGAAAGAGAACAAGAGAAGAAAGAGAACAAGAGAACAACAATAGAAAAACTAAAATATATTAGAAATTACTGTCCGATACCTTTATCCGTTAGACAAATACGTGGTCGAAATTAAAAATCCTCCCAATGGGTAACAACGGTTTGTGTAATAGCAAGCGAGTGTTATAAGCTGTTCGGCAGTCAGCGTGTACCTGACTGGCGAAACAGCCTGAGGGCGTAACGCCATTAGAAGGTCGCTCTCCACGACAAGTGGCAAATTTTATCATGGAAAACTGGAGAGAGAGAGAACTTACTTTAAAGAAGCCTCTCAAAAAGGATGAAATTCGGGGACTGTATCACATATTGGAAGCGTGTAACGGGCTGCTGTAAGAATGTGTTTGGATAAACCACATATCATATCGCGATACAACAAATAGCCTCGTAAACTAAATCCACAAATTCTGTATTTTAATACATTTATCCATTCACCAGCCCAAAGAAGAAAGAAAATACGAGAGGGAAGAGGGGAAGATGCAGCAAGAGCAGAAGAGAAGACCATCAAGAAAGGGGGAAGAAAGAAGATGGGCTAGAGGCATGAATAATTTAACTTCCAAATCCCATCCAAGAATTTTAATTATTAGTGTGAGACGGGCATCACTAAACTGTAGATTGGAACAATTTACCTGCATGGCGTACCCATACCGACAGCAATTTTTACTCGTAAATCTACGCAGCAGTGACCAATGTAATTGACTCCAAAAACCGACTTGCTACAACCAACACAGGGCGACGCCAGCTATGAGAGGTGGACCGATGCTCTGCTAAACCAGCCTGCTAATTATGCTCATTCCTCATAGCACTGACCGTGGAGGCCAACATTCTCCTAAATACACCCTCTGTGCAATCACCATTGCTGAACTCTTCGACCAAACGACGTCACTCGCCACGTTCTAGACTGCGGCGCCGACAGCCAAACAGAAATGTGTTGGTTTTATGTGACTGTGAATCACAGACGATTAACAAAAAGCAAAAATTTTCAGAGTCTAGTGTCATGACAGTGCAACATCATGTGAGTGTCACCAAAAAGCTAAATCCTTATGTTCAACATTTTAAAAAGTTCTCTGAACTTTCTAGAACAAATCTTGTGCTTCTGTAAAGTGGGATTCGTATACATATGCTTTTATTTCCCTTTTTTGACATTGAAAACGTTTCTGAACTAAGTGTATTCTAAATTTGGAAGAGATTCTCTCTGATTTTAAGTGAAATGGTAAAGGATGCCAGTCTTCCTTACGAGATGAAAGCAGAGCTCACAATTTTCGGCGTGGTTAACAGGACTGATTGCAGACCTTTGGTACAGAGCCGTGTGGATCTTCTGAATGACAGGCTCATATGGCTCTGCACCTCTGTTGAATGTAAATTCCTGGAGTTTCGCCATAAGGCGATTGAGTTTCCGGTTCTGCTGAACAGGCCAGGAGTCAACTACACACAGGAAGCAGCTAGACGAGTAGCAGGGGCTGAGTGGTGTCGACTGGACGGTATTTTAGGTTAGAGTGTCTCGAGGAAACACAAAAATGTGTTCAGTTTCAAAGGGTGAAGGACTAACACAGGAAGAATGTAGATCCAGGAACCACTGGTATAACAGTTCTAAATTGTCGTAGCTATGTGGGGAAAGTACCAGAGCTCCAAGTGCTAATAGAAAGCGCTGATCCTCAAATCGTTATAAGCACTGAAAGCTGGCTAAATTCAGAGATAAGTTCAAACGAAATTTATCCTAGTTTATATTTTAGCGAAACTGAAGTATGGGCAGAGGTCATTCTTGGCAACCAGACCTAAATTACTATTGAATCCCTTTACCGATCTACCAACTCAGATGATATATGGATAGATGCACGTGATCAGACAGGTTGCTTACGTATGTGTCACCTGTTAGAGTCGTACTACACGTATCAGGGGTCCCATATCACTCCAGCTGAACAGGCCCCACACCATTACATAGCCTCCTGCATCTCGAACAGTCTCCTGCTGACATGCAGGGTCCGTGGGTTCATGAGGTTGTCTCCAAACCCGTACAAGTCCATCTGCTCGCTACAATCTGAAACGAGACTCGTGAGACCAGGCAACCTGTTTCAGGTCATCAACAGTCCAGTGTCACTGTTGACGGGCACAGGCGGGGGGTAAAGCTTTGTGTTGGTCTGTCATCGAGGGTACACAAGTGGGTCTTCGACTCTGAAAGCCCATACCCATGATGTTTCGTTGAATTCTTTGCATACTGACGCTTGCTGATGGCCCAGCATTGAAATCTTCAGAAATTTGCTAAAAGGTTGCATTTCTCTCACGTTGAACGATTCTCTTCAGTCGTCGTTGGTCCGCTTCTTCAAGGATCTTTTCCCGGTCGCAGCGATATCGGAGATTTGATGCTTTATTGGATTCCTGATATTCACGGTGCACTCGTGAAATGGTCGTACAGGCAAATCCCCACTTCATCGCTACCTCGGAGATGATGTGTCCCATCGCTCGTGCGCCGACTATAACACAACGTTAGAACTCACTTAAATCTTGATAACCTGCCATTGTAGCAGCAGTAACCGATCTAACAAATGCCTACGTTAGGCACTTGTTGTTGTATATAGGCGTTGCCGACGCCGCGCCTTATTTTGCCTGTTTATATATACAGGGTGAGTCACCTAACGTTACCATTGGATATATTTCGTAAACCACATCAAATACTGACGAACCGATTCCACAGACCGAACATGAGGAGAGGGGCTAGTGTAATTGTTTAATACAAACCATACAAAAATGCACGGAAGTATGTTTTTTAACACAAACCTAAGTTTTTTTAAAGGAACGCCGTTAGTTCTGTTAGCACATCTGAACTATAAAGAAATACGTAATCAGTGCCGTTTGTTGCATTGTAAAATGTTAATTACATCCGGAGATATTGTAACCTAAAGTTGACGCTTGAGTACCACTCCTCCGTTGTTCGATCGTGTGTATCGGAGAGCACCGAATTACGTAGGGATCCAAAGGGAACGGTGATGGACATTAGGTACAGAAGAGACTGGAACAGCACATGACGTCCACATGCTAACACCTTTTTATTGGTCTTTTTCACTGACGCACATGTACATTACCATGAAGGGTGAGGTACACGTACACACGTGGTTTCCGTTTTCAATTACGGAGTGGAATAGAGTGTGTCCCGACATGTCAGGCCAATAGATGTTAAATGTGGTGGCCATCATTTGCTGCACATAATTGCAATCTCTGTCGTAATGAATGTCGTACACGCCGCAGCACATCTGGTGTAATGTCGCCGCAGGCTGCCACAATACGTTGTTTCATATCCTCTGGGGTTGTAGGCACATCACGGTACACATTCTCATTTAACGTACCCCACAGAAAGAAGTCCAGAGGTGTAAGATCAGGCGAACGGGCTGGCGAATTTATGCGTCCTCCACGTCCTATGAAACGCCCGTCGAACGTGTACATCACCCCTCATGGTAATGTACATGTGCGTCAGTGAAAAAGACCAGTAAAAAGGTGTTAGCATGTGGACGTCATGTGCTGTTCCAGTCTCTTCTGTACCTAAGGTCCGTCACCGTTCCCTTTGGATACCTACGTAATTCGGTGCTCTCCGATACACATGATCGAACAGCGGAGGAGTGGTACTCAAGCGTCAACTTTAGGTTACAATATCTCCGGATGTAATTAACATTTTACAATGCAACAAACGGCACTGATTACGTATTTGTTTATCTGTTCAGATGTGCTAACAAAACAAACGGGGTTATATTTAAAAAAACGTAGGTTTGTGTTAAAAAGCATACTTCCGTGCATTTTTGTATGGTTTGTATTAACCAATTACACTAGCCCCTCTCCTCACGTTTGGTCTGAGGAATCGATTCGTCAGTATTTGATGTGGTTTACGAAATATATCCAGCGGTAATGTTAGGTGACTCACCCTGTATATGTATTTGAATACACATGTCTATGATTTTTTTTTTTTTGGCGCTTCAGTATAATTTATGGTGACCTTAATTTACCCTCGAGATGTTGGCGAAAATACGTGTTTAAATCCGTAGTTATGTATAAAACATCATTCGAAATTGTACTAAACGCATTCTCTGAAAATTATTTTGAGCAGTTAGTTCATGAGCCAATGCCAATAGAAAACGGTTGTGAGAACACACTAGATTTAGCAGGAAATAATCTTGAGCTAATAACGAGCACCAAAAAGGATACAGGGATCAGTGAACATAAGGTTCTTGTAACGAGACTGAATATTGTAGCCCCCAAATCCTCCAGAAATAAACGAAAAATATACCTATTCAAAAAGTACATAATAATTCACTTGACACCTTCTTGAGAGACAGTCTCCACTCCTTCCAAATTAACAATGTAAGTGAAGACCAGATGTGGCTTCAATTCAAAGAAGTAATATCGACAGCAATTCAAAGATTTTTACCAAATAAATTAACAAAGGACGGTGTTGATCCCCCTTGGTACACAAAACTGGTCAGAACACTGTCGCAGAAACAACGAAAATCATGCAAAATTTAAACGAACGAAACGTCTCTAAGATTGGCCCCTTTTACAAAAGCCCGAAATTAAGGGTGGACTTTAATGCAAGATGATGATAAAAGTTTCCACAATGAATCTTTGTCTCAAAGCCTAGCAGAAAGTCCAAAGAGATTCTGGTCGTTTGTAAATTATGCTAGTGGCAAGACACAATCAATGCCATGTCTGCGCAGTGGCCATGGGAATCCTATAGACGACAGTGCTGAAATAGCGGAGTTACTAAAGGCAGCTTTCCGAAATTTCTTCAACAAAGGCGACGAAGTAAATATTCCAGAATTCTTATCAAGAACAGTTGCCAACATGAGCAAGTTAGAAGCAGGTATTCTCGGAGCACTGAAGCAACTTAAATCACTTGATAAAAGCAAGTCTTCCGGTCCAGGCTGTACACCAATGAGGTTCCTTTCAGAGTATGCTGATGTAACACCTCTGTACTTAACAATCATACCTAACTGATCGCTGGACGAAAGATCCGTACCCAAAGACTGGAAAGTTGCACAGGTCACACTGGTATTCAAGAAAGGTAGTAGGAGTAATCCACCAAATTACAGGCCCATATTATTAACATCGATATGCAGCAGAATTTTGGAACATATATTGTGTTCGAACTTTATGAAATACCTCGAAGAGAACAGTCTATTATCACACAGACAACATGGATTCAGAAAACGCCGTTTTTTGTGAAACACGACTAGCTTTTTACTCACACAAAGTGTTGAGTGCTATTGAAGGGAATTGCAAACTGATTCCGCATTTCTCGATTTGTAAATGGATTTTGGCTCCGTAACACACAAGCAGCTTGTAGTGAAATTGCGTGCTTATGGAATGTATGACTGGATTCATGATTTCCTGTCACAGAGGTCACAGTTCGTAGTAAATGATGGAAAGTCATCGAGTAAAACAGAAGTGATTTATGGCGTTCCCAAAGGTAGTGTTATAGGCCCTCTGCTGCATCTTACCAGTGTAAACGATTTAGGAGACAATCTGAGCAGCCGTCTTAGGTTGTTTGTAGTAGTAATGTCATCAGAAGATCAAAACAAATTGCAAAACGATTTAGAAAAGAGGTCTGTACAGTGTGAAAACTGGCAATTGAAAATGAAGAATAAAAAGTGTGATGTCATCCACATGAATGCTAAAAGGAATCTGTTAAACGTTGGTTACACGATAAATCAGTGAAATCCAACGGCCATAAATTCGATTAAATACCTAGGAATTATAATTACGAAGAACTTAAATTCGAAAGAACCCACAGAATGCGTTTTTGGAGAGGGTAGACCAAAGAATACTTAGAATATGTTTAGAATATGTAGTAAACCTACTAAAGAGACTGCCTACATTACGCTTGTCCATTCTCTTTTGGAGTACTGCTGCGTGGTCTGGGATCATTACCAGATAGGATTAATGGAGTACATCGAGAAAGTTCAAAGAGGAGCAGCCTGTGTTTTTACTGCCGCAAAATAGGAGAGAGAGCGTCACTGGCGTGTTACAGGATTTGGTGTGGACATCACTAAAACAAAGGCGTTTTTCGTTGTGGTAGAATCTTCTCACGAAATTTCAATCATCAGCTTTCTCCTCCGAATGCAGAAATATTTTGTAGAAACTGACCTACACAGGGAGAAACGATCATCATAATAAAATAATGGAAATCAGAGTCTGCACGGAAAGATGTAGGTGTACATTTCTTCTGCGCGCTGTTGGAGATTGGAATAATAAGGAATTACTGTGAAGGTGCTTCGATGAAACCTCTGCCAGGCACTTAAGTGTGATTTGCAGAGTATCCATGCATATGTAGATGTAGATACGATTTAGTATTTCACATTTGTGTAGTTCATCTGTACTCAGTGAAACCCGATGTTTCTAATTTGCATATATTTTGTTTCCTTATATGTGCTAATAATTGACATAATTACTTTTCTTATATGTTTGACATACGTGAACAACAATGATAAGATTGGTTGAGGATAGATCTGGGATAATGGATATTAAGCGAAGATATCTTCATTCATTACTATTACCATACTTAATTTAAGTAAGTGGTAAGGATGAGTTATAAATTCACAGACTTTTAATATAAATTTTATCTTCATTAATGGAGTAAGTCTCAAGTTTTGCAGAAGTCTCTATAGTTTCTCAAACTTTGGACTTAATAATGGACACAGTCCCCAATTTTTTCAGAATTGTAAGAGATCAGGAAAGTTCATGATTTCATAAGGTTTTGTAATGAGACTACACACATGTTTGACTATTGAGATTGTTTCAAGGTAGCACAAAGAATGATAACTTGGATGAGAGTTGAAATTTACATATGATATTAATGTAGGTCTAATTTTAAATCAGCTGGGCAATATGGGTTGGAGCTCAGTTACCACATTGCAAAGATTATGTAATTTTGCAATGAATTAATCAACACCTCAACTACTGGTTCACAATGACACGCCTATTCCATTCATATGCCGCACGCCGCCCATTCGACATAATTAGCTTGCTTTTCGTAATTGGGAGTGCAATGAGCAATGGACACATAAGTGGGCTCTGTGTTCGCCGTGTTAATAGTCCCTTCCTAATCAGCATGCAGATAAATACAGATGTTTTTATTATATATGACGGTAGTATCTGTTCCCGAAAGAACAGTTACCGTGGATGACCATGCAGCTTTGCTAGAAATGAAATGATAATTAAATTGACACCCTAGCTGCAAACAGGCGTTGATGTACTTCATTGGGGCATGTTGAAAATGTGTGCCCCGATCGGGACTCGAACCCGGGATCTCCTGCTTACATGGCAGACGCTCTATCCATCTGAGCCACCGCGGGCACAGAGGATAGTGCGTCTGCAGGGACTTATCCCTAGCACGCTCCCCGTGAGATCCACATTCCCAACATGCCCACACCACTACATGTAAGCAGGAGATCCTGGGTTCGAGTCCTGGTCGGGGCACACATTTTCAACATGTCCCCAATGAAGTACATCAACGCCTGTTTGCAGCTATGGTGTCAATTTAATTATCATTTCATTTCTAGCAAAGCTGCATGTTCATCCACGGTAACTGTTCTTTCGGAACAGATACTACCGTCATATATAGTTAAAATATGGCTTCCTGGCCATTGACCTTCTTGTGCGAACGCACACGCTATGACCGAACTCGTACGGGACTTTGTAGATTAATCTGCCACGAGTAATGAGTATGATGGGCAAACATCTACTAGGCGCACTACGAATGTAGTGGTGTGGACATGTTGGGAATGTGGATCTCACGGGGAGCGTGCAAGGGATAAGTCCCTGTAGACGCACTATCATCTGTGCCTGCGGTGGCTCAGATGGATAGAGCGTCTGCCATGTAAGCAGGAGATCCCGGATTCGAGTCCTGGTCGGGGCACACATTTTCAACATGTCCCCAATGAAGTACATCAACGCCTGTTTGCAGCTATGGTGTCAATTTAATTATCATTTCATTTCTAGCAAAGCTGCATGGTCATCCACGGTAACTGTTCTTTAGGGAACAGATACTACCGTCACTACCGTCATATATAGTTAAAATATGGCTTCCTGGCCATTGACCTTCTTGTGCGAACGCACACGCTATGACCGAACTCGTACGGGACTTTGTAGATTAATCTGCCACGAGTAATGAGTATGATGGGCAAACATCTACTAGGCGCACTACGAATGTAGTGGTGTGGACATATTGGGAATGTGGATCTCACGGGGAGCGTGCAAGGGATAAGTCCCTGTAGACGCACTATCATCTGTGCCTGCGGTGGCTCAGATGGATAGAGCGTCTGCCATGTAAGCAGGAGATCCCGGATTCGAGTCCTGGTCGGGGCACACATTTTCAACATGTCCCCAATGAAGTACATCAACGCCTGTTTGCAGCTATGGTGTCAATTTAATTATCATTTCATTTCTAGCAAAGCTGCATGGTCATCCACGGTAACTGTTCTTTAGGGAACAGATACTACCGTCACTACCGTCATATATAGTTAAAATATGGCTTCCTGGCCATTGACCTTCTTGTGCGAACGCACACGCTATGACCGAACTCGTACGGGACTTTGTAGATTAATCTGCCACGAGTAATGAGTATGATGGGCAAACATCTACTAGGCGCACTACGAATGTAGTGGTGTGGACAGGTTGGTAATGTGGATCTCACGGGGAGCGTGCAAGGGATAAGTCCCTGTAGACGCACTATCATCTGTGCCTGCGGTGGCTCAGATGGATAGAGCGTCTGCCATGTAAGCAGGAGATCCCGGGTTAGAGTCCTGGTCGGGGCACACATTTTCAACATGTCCCCAATGAAGTACATCAACGCCTTTTTGCAGCTAGGGTGTCAATTTAATTATCATTTCAGATGTTTTTATAGCAATGTAGAACTGAAGTGAAAGCGGCGAGTTGCTCAAGTTAGGACGCAGAAGCGCGACGCAGAAATCCACTTTATGAAACATTAGCGAGGCACAACGAACTGAGCCTCACCGCAGGGAGCCAATTTAAGACAACAATAGTGTAGGCCCTCACCTCTGCGCATTCCTAAGGCAGCTGGAAGAAACCCTCTGTGTTGCAACTTAAGTAAACACTCGGATCCCGTCAACCTGTTGTGAATAGCGTATGGCCTTCACATGCAAAGCCACCAGCCCTGGAGAAACTTAAATGCAAGAACAAAAACTCGAACGTTGACTGAACGAAAGGAAGATGGTTCAAATGGCTCTGAGCACTATGGGACTCAACTGCTGAGGTCATTAGTCCCCTAGAACTTAGAACTAGGTAAACCTAACTAACCTAAGGACATCACAAACATCCATGCCCGAGGCAGGATTCGAACCTGCGACCGTAGCGGTCTTGCGGTTCCAGACTGCAGCGCCTTTAACCGCACGGCCACTTCGGCCGGCGAACGAAAGGAAGACAAGGAGGGAGAAGCCGACATTACCACAATGCAGAAGTTTATTATTAAAATTCTGACTGTGTCAAACAAGCAAGTACAGAATGTACCAAGCGCTCCTATTGGCCAATATCAGTGTGGACACGAGGCAAGGCCATGGTACAATGGAGGAAATTCACGGCAGTCTACCAGGTGTACCGGTATGAAATGAGCGTTAAGATAAAAATGTGTCGATAGGGAACATTTGTTGTGAACGAGCCTTAATTTTTTTTGTTTGGTTGGTATGACAGCTGTCAAAGATAATTAGTATGCATCAAGTCATGGATAAAACAACATCATACTTTTTCATCGTGTTAACAATGTCAAATTTTGTACCAGAAAGTGATGATTTTCGGAAAGCATTAATTTTTTGTTGTCATTTGAAAAAAAAGTGCTGCAGAGTCGCATCGAATGCTTGTCGAGGCATACGGTGATCATGCTCTATGAAAAGCAACATGCAAAAGATGGTTTCAACGGGGGCAGGTGGAGGCTTTGTCTGTTAGGCTCATCGAGCTCGAGGCGCAGGCGTCGGCTCGTAGTGGCGTTGGGGCAACTGTGGTGAGACCTATGCCTACTTCGGTGGCCTTGGAATCACATGGAACCCCTGATGTCGCTGCGTCTTCCGGCAGTGAGCATCTTACGGGTCAGCCATCACTCCAGGGTGAATGGCGGACAGTGGTGGGCTCGCGCGTGCCTGGCCGAAAGGCGAAGGTGGGATCTGGCTGCGTGGCAGCTGCCTTACCCCTTTCCAACAGGTACGGGGTGCTTCCTAATGGTGATGACATCGTTTCCGAGCCACCACAGGATGCCTCGCCTGTTGGGCCAGTGGCCGATTCTCCGGCAAGGTCCCGACAGTCGGCGGGCCTATTAGTTATAGGGAGCTCCAACGTTAGGCGGGTTATGGAGCCCCTCAGGAAAATAGCGGGTAGGTCGGGGAAGAATGCCAGTGTGCACTCGGTGTGCTTGCCGGGGGGTCTCGTCCGTAATGTGGAGGAGGCCCTTCCGGCAGCTATTGAACGCACTGGGTGTGACCGGCTGCAGATAGTAGCACATGTCGGAACGAATGACGCCTGCCGCTTGGGTTCTGAGGCCATCCTTGGTTCCTTCCGGCGGCTGGCCGATTTGGTGAAGACAACCAGCATCGCACGCGGAGTGCAAGCTGAGCTTAATATCTGCAGCATAGTGCCCAGAGTCGATCGCGGTCCTCTGGTTTGGAGCCGTGTGGAGGGTCTAAACCAGAGGCTCAGACGACTCTGCGACTATAATGGTTGCAAATTCATCGACCTCCGTTATTGGGTGGAGAACTGTAGGGCCCCCCTAGACAGGTCAGGCGTGCACTACACACCGGAAGCAGCTACTAGGGTAGCAGAGTACGTGTGGCGTGCACACGGGGGTTTTTTAGGTTAGAGGGACCCCCCCCTTGGGCGAAACGATAAAATACCTGACGGCTTACCAGAGAGAACATCAGCATCGTTGATAAAGAACGTCCGTCCTCAGAGACCAAAAACAGGAAAAGTTAACGTAATATTGGTAAACTGCAGGAGTATCCAGGGCAAGGTTCCTGAATTAGTATCGCTTATTGAAGGAAATAGTGCGCATATAGTATTAGGAACGGAAAGTTGGTTAAAACCGGAAGTGAACAGTAACGAAATCCTAGACACAGAATGGAATATATACCGCAACGATAGGATAAACGCCAATTGTGGAGGAGTATTTATAGCAGTAAAGAATTCAATAATATCCAGTGAAGTTATTAGCGAATGCGAATGTGAAATAATCTGGGTTAAGTATCAAAGGTGGGTCAGATATGATAGTCGGATGCTTCTATAGGCCACCTGCATCAGCAACCGTAGTAGTTGAGCGCCTCAGAGAGAACCTGCAGAACGTCGTGAAGAAGTTTCGTGATCATACTATTGTAATAGGGGGAGACTTCAATCTACCAGGTATAGAATGGGATAGTCACACAATCTGAACTGGAGCCAGGGACAGAGACTCTTGTGACATTATCCTGACTGCCTTGTCCGAGAATTACTTCGAGCAGATAGTTAGAGAACCAACTCGTGAAGCTAACGTTTTAGACCTCATAGCAACAAATAGACCGGAACTTTTCGACTCCGTGAATGTAGAAGAGGGTATCAGTGATCATAAGTCAGTGGTTGCATCAATGACTACAAGTGTAATAAGAAATGCCAAGAAAGGAAGGAAAATATATTTGCTTAACAAGAGTGATAGGGCACAAATCGCAGAATATCTGAGTGACCACCATCAAACGTTCATTTCTGAGGAAGAGGATGTGGAACAAAAATGGAAAAAATTCAGAAACATCGTCCAGTACGCCTTAGATAAGTTCGTACCGACTAAGGTCCTAAGCGAGGGGAAAGATCCACCGTGGTATAACAATTATGTACGAAAGGTACTACGGAAACAAAGAAAGCTTCATCATAGGTTTAAGAGTAGTCGAATCATAGCTGATAAGGAAAAGCTGAACGAAGCGAAAAAGAGCGTAAAGAGAGCAATGAGAGAAGCATTCAACGAATTCGAACATAAAACATTGGCAAACAATCTAAACAAGAACCCTACAAAGTTTTGGTCATATGTAAAATCGGTAAGCGGATCTAAATCCCCTATTCAGTCACTCGTTGACCACGATGGCACCGAAACAGAGGACGACCGAAGAAAGGCAGAAATACTGAATTCAGTGTTCCGAAACTGTTTCACTGCGGAAAATCGTAACACGGTCCCTGACTTCAGCCGTCGCACGGACGCCAAAATGGAAAATATTGAAATAAACGATATCGGAATTGAAAAACAACTGCTATCACTTAGTAGCGGAAAAGCATCCGGACCAGACGAGATACCCGTAAGATTCTACAGTGATTATGCTAAAGAACTTGCCCCCTTTCTATCAGCAATTTATCGTAGATCTCTGGAGGAACGTAAAGTACCTAGCGACTGGAAGAAAGCGCAGGTCGTTCCCATTTTCAAGAAGGGGCATAAATCAGATGCGAATAATTATAGGCCTATTTCGCTTACGTCAATCTGTTGTAGAATAATGGAACATGTTTTATGTTCTCGTATTACGACGTTCTTAGATAATACAAATCTCCTTCATCATAACCAACATGGATTCCGCAAACAGAGATCATGTGAAACTCAGCTCGCCCTATTTGTCCAAGAAATTCACAGTGCCGTAGACACTGGCGAGCAGATTGATGCCGTATTCCTGGACTTCAGGAAGGCATTTGATACGTTTCCGCACTTACGTTTAGTGAAAAAAATACGAGCTTACGGAATATCGGACCAGGTTTGTGATTGGATTCAGGATTTCCTAGAAGAAAGAACACAACATGTCATTCTTAACGGTTCAAAATCTGCAGATGTAGAGGTAATTTCGGGAGTACCGCAAGGAAGCGTGATAGGACCTTTATTGTTTACAATATACATAAATGACTTAGTTGACAACATCGGTAGCTCCGTGAGGCTATTTGCAGATGACACGGTTGTCTACAAGAAAGTAGCAACATCAGAAGACTCGTACGCACTCCAGGAAGACCTGCAGAGGATTAATGAATGGTGCGACAGCTGGCAGCTTTCCCTAAACGTAGATAAATGTAATATAATGCGCATACATAGGGGCAGAAATCCATTCCAGTACGATTATGCCATAGGTGGTAAACCATTGGAAGCGGTAACGACCGTAAAATACTTAGGAGTTACTATCCGGAGCGATCTGAAGTGGAATGATCACATAAAACAAATAGTGGGAAAAGCAGGCGCCAGGTTGAGATTCATAGGAAGAATTCTAAGAAAATGTGACTCATCGACGAAAGAAGTAGCTTACAAAACGCTTGTTCGTCCGATTCTTGAGTATTGCTCATCAGTATGGGACCCTTACCAGGTTGGATTAATAGAAGAGATAGACATGATCCAGCGAAAAGCAGCGCGATTCGTCATGGGGACATTTAGTCAGCGCGAGAGCGTTACGGAGATGCTGAACAAGCTCCAGTGGCGGACACTTCAAGAAAGGCGTTACGCAATACGGAGAGGTTTATTATCGAAATTACGAGAGAGCACATTCCGGGAAGAGATGGGCAACATATTACTACCGCCCACATATATCTCGCGTAATGATCACAACGAAAAGATCCGAGAAATTAGAGCAAATACGGAGACTTACAAGCAGTCGTTCTTCCCACGCACAATTCGTGAATGGAACAGGGAAGGGGGGATCAGATAGTGGTACAATAAGTACCCTCCGCCACACACCGTAAGGTGGCTCGCGGAGTATAGATGTAGATGTAGATGTAGATAAGAAATGAAGAACGTGGAAGACCACCAAAAAAGTTCGAGGACTCCGAATTGCAAGCAATATGGGATGAAGATGATACATTGAGTCAGAAGCAAATGGCAGCAATGCTAAATGTTGCACAACAAACTATTTATGACCGTTTGAAAGCTATGGGAAAGATCCAGAAGTGTGTAAAATGTGTGCCACATGTATTGAATGAAAGACAGATGGAAAACCGAAAAACCATTTGTCAAATTTTGCTTCAAAGACATGAAAGAAAATCAGTTTTGCATCGAATTGTTACTGGCGATGAAAAATGTATTTATTTTAAGAATCCTAAAAGGGAAAAATCATGGGTTAATCCGGGACAACCATCAACATCGACTGCAAAACCAGATCGATTCGGCAAGAAGACAATGCTCTGTGTTTGGTGGGATCAGAAAGATGTGGTGTATCATGAGCTTCTAAAACCCAGTGATAAGCTACAGACAACAAATGATCAATTTGAATTATGCATTGGTCGAAAAAAGACCAGAATGGGCCAAAAGACATGGCAAAGTAATTTTTTTACACGACAATGCACCTGCACACAAAGCGAAACTGGTTAAGGATACAATCAAAACACTTGCTGGGAGCTGCTACCCCACCCGCCGTATTCACCAGACTTGGCCCCTTCCGACTACTATTTGTTTTCATCAGTGGGACACGCATTGGCTGAGGAACACTTCGATTCCTACGAAGAAGTAGAAAATAAGGTTTCTGATTGATTTGCTGAAAGACGAACATTTCTATTGGCGTGGTGTCCACAAATTGCCAGATAGGTGGTGAAAATGTACAGAAAGCAATGGTCAGTACTTTGAATAAAATGTTTTTACTTTTCAATTCAAAATTAGTGTTTCATTTTCACAAAAAAAACGCTCATTTCATACCGGTACACCTGGTAGTTAACTGTGAGTAGGTAACTGAGGCTCTCTTCTCTCTACAGGTGTCGAGTATTGCACGGGGCGCTTAACGCCCGGTGGTGACGCAGGGAGAGGTTTTTCTGTGGACATATTTGTTTCACTGGGCTCTATTTCAGCCATATTTGTGCTGAATCTCTCAGAGATCTCCAAAGCGGGGAAAACGAGAATAATCTTTCTAGTTAACGTTCTTGCGAGAACTTCGAGGGCAATATTGTGAACGTCGAGCAGCCTTGGCTAGAGCCATTTTGTCTTAGCCAAGAACACCTACAGTCTTCTCCTTCACAGCAACGTAGGAAGTTTCCGACTGGCTACTTTCAGTCAGAGGCCAGCGTAGTGTTAGTAGGTTCACAGGAACAAAATACGCTCCTGGAAATGGAAAAAAGAACACATTGACACCGGTGTGTCAGACCCACCATACTTACTCCGGACACTGCGAGAGGGCTGTACAAGCAATGATCACACGCACGGCACAGCGGACACACCAGGAACCGCGGTGTTGGCCGTCGAATGGCGCTAGCTGCGCAGCATTTGTGCACCGCCGCCGTCAGTGTCAGCCAGTTTGCCGTGGCATACGGAGCTCCATCGCAGTCTTTAACACTGGTAGCATGCCGCGACAGCGTGGACGTGAACCGTATGTGCAGTTGACGGACTTTGAGCGAGGGCGTATAGTGGGCATGCGGGAGGCCGGGTGGACGTACCGCCGAATTGCTCAACACGTGGGGCGTGAGGTCTCCACAGTACATCGATGTTGTCGCCAGTGGTCGGCGGAAGGTGCACGTGCCCGTCGACCTGGGACCGGACCGCAGCGACGCACGGATGCACGCCAAGACCGTAGGATCCTAAGCAGTGCCGTAGGGGACCGCACCGCCACTTCCCAGCAAATTAGGGACACTGTTGCTCCTGGGGTTTCGGCGAGGACCATTCGCAACCGTCTCCATGAAGCTGGGCTACGGTCCCGCACACCGTTAGGCCGCCTTCCGCTCACGCCCCAACATCGTGCAGCCCGCCTCCAGTGGTGTCGCGACAGGCGTGAATGGAGGGACGAATGGAGACGTGTCGTCTTCAGCGATGAGAGTCGCTTCTGCCTTGGTGCCAATGATGGTCGTATGCGTGTTTGGCGCCGTGCAGGTGAGCGCCACAATCAGGACTGCATACGACCGAGGCACACAGGGCCAACACCCGGCATCATGGTGTGGGGAGCGATCTCCTACACTGGCCGTACACCACTGGTGATCGTCGAGGGGACACTGAATAGTGCACGGTACATCCAAACCGTCATCGAACCCATCGTTCTACCATTCCTAGACCGGCAAGGGAACTTGCTGTTCCAACAGGACAATGCACGTCCGCATGTATCCCGTGCCACCCAACGTGCTCTAGAAGGTGTAAGTCAACTACCCTGGCCAGCAAGATCTCCGGATCTGTCCCCCATTGAGCATGTTTGAGACTGGATGAAGCGTCGTCTCACGCGGTCTGCACGTCCAGCACGAACGCTGGTCCAACTGCGGCGCCAGGTGGAAATGGCATGGCAAGCCGTTCCACAGGACTACATCCAGCATCTCTACGATGGTCTCCATGGGAGAATAGCAGCCTGCATTGCTGCGAATGGTGGATATACACTGTACTAATGCCGACATTGTGCATGGTCTGTTGCCTGTGTCTATGTGCCTGTGGTTCTGGCAGTGTGATCATGTGATGTATCTGACCCCAGGAATGTGTCAATAAAGTTTCCCCTTCCTGGGACAATGAATTCACGGTGTTCTTATTTCAATTTCCAGGAGTGTACGTCGCATGCAGCAGCCGGCCCACTTCCACTGAACTCAACGAAAGGTAAATGAAGCGTCGCTGAGGCACTAAATGTTGAAGTCATTAGCATATTTTCACTTCAGAATTACGTAAACTCCGAGTAATAGCCAGACGTCACTCGTGTTGGGGACAGCAACATCATCCTAACGTTTAAACTCAGGTAAGTCAAAATGATGATACGAAACATTTCCTCGCTACAGTAGCTTAGTTTATGTTGTTAGAGTGATCATTTCTGGCGGATATCTCAGCTGAGATTTCTATTAGCACTTATGTCATTTTTTTTACTAAGTTTTGTTAAATTTGACGAATATACTTTTCTTGCCTGTATATTTGACATGAGGTCTTCCTAGGCCATGTAGGATTTTCCTAAGATTACCATTTCCGCATCCTGAACTCGAATGTTTATGCTCATTTATGTAATACAAAATTTGTATATGCGTGGAATAGAGTGCTTTTTGTCCCAAAATAGAGATTGCCCTTTCTCATTGACATATTTGAGGTACATCGACAATAGGTGTTTTTCTACAGTGGGCATGTTTAGGAGCTCTTTATCTGGCAGGGCCTGGGTTCACTGGCTTAATATTTTCAGAGCACTCCTAGCGCGCTAAATGGGTAGGGTAGATTACACAAAAACCAGAACACTCCGCAAGTTAGGCATGCTACTGCTGAATTGGCGAGAAGTTCAGTAAAGAAAACGTAATGAAAACAGAAGAAAGATGTGCGTTAATAACCGTCTCTAAATGGCTTATTGTGGTTGAATAAATGTGTAAAAGCAAAAGTAATGTGTTGTAAGATGTAATTCCTCCACTCCTATCACTACCATACCTTTCATTTTCGAATGCTGAGTTGCTTTTCAGGAAACTCTCATATGCTATGACTAAAATGGTTTATTGCGTGTAATTCAGTTTACTTATGTGAAGTAAACCTGTGGACCCTAAGAAAATCGTACAAATAAGGGTGAGGGTGTAACACTTATATTGATCAGGAGTAGGTTTAGTTTAAGTAACCATGTATCTGTAATTTATGAAGTGTGCATTCTGTGTTGTTTGAACTCCTAAATGTACAGCAAGGAAACTAGAGTTTTACGATGTATATATGAAAAAAGCAGAAGCATAATTTGAAATTCTAAATTATTTTAATATGAATATGTTTATGAAAGAAGTATGTTTGTTAAAAGCTGGTTTGTGCTTAGGGCACTTGTATTTGTAATATGTAAACGCTGTAGGGAAGTCCCTCCGCAACGAAAGTGGCATGGTGCGATGTGAAAGGTATGTTTGGTGGTCGAACTGATCGGCTCCTTTGTGTGAATGGCACGCAGTGAATGGCTAGCCTTAGCACGGTACACCTCGACGGTGCTAAGACAGGCAACAGGAAGCTACGTTAGAAGGGATTTGACTCTGACGTGGCTCCGGTTATTATTTGGCATTCACAGAATAATGGACTCGCTCTAATATGTTGAAAATCCGACGCCAGGATGAGATTTGATAGAGCATTCGCACATCAAGAGCCGTGAGTACATTTAGCCGCCATTTCGTCTGCTACTAATCTTCGCCACTCCTTCACAGGCTACATACATTCAGTTACGTAATGTATATTGGCATGGTCCAGTTAATTTGTGTGTTGTTTCAATAGTATTCACGTAAAACGTCAATTCGTGTTCGAAACCATAACTTCAATCCTGATCTCGATCTTACGCAGGGTCCTCACCTAAGTGCTACGAAAACCGAGTATCCTGATTTAAATGCACAATTATGGCATTCACGTGTCTAAACGTGACTTTTTGCCTAAAGTAAAAGGAGTAGCAACAGTTAGAGTAAGAGTAAAATTTAGATGCTTTTTTTATGAAATACGCAAAGTGAAATTGTTAAGGAAGGAAGTTTAAGCATAAAAATTTAAAGATCAATCAATAGGAAAGGGAAAACCTTAATTATTTAAAAGCTAAAGCCAAAAAAGTGAAGTTGGATAGCCTTTTGCTAAAGTATCCTTAGTTTACTATAAAATATAGTTTTGTAGGATTACAGTGCAAGATTTTGTAAATATTATTGCCAAGAATACCTGCTTCACAGGTCATAAGGTACCAGTACATATAAATCTTTAATGAGCCGATTTGCAGTAGTACTATTAGAGGTGAAGTTACTCACATTTTCAAAGATAGTGTAATTTTGGTACCCACCATGAATGGTTCATTTTGGAAGTTAATTAAGCCCAGTGTTGCGTTTTATTACCTTGGAAAGTAATTTAAGAGAATGATTAGCTTCTAGAGATGGTGTTTTACTTTTGCAATAATCAGAGAACCTCGGGTAGTGCAACTACACCAGTTTACGGGTCCCCATCATATTGTCCTCCTATTAAGAAAAAAATGATCCATTACTGTTACTAAGGAAAACTGCTATATGCAGAGGAGCTTAAACAGTGTATTTAAGATGTTATTCATCTTTATTTGTGTTTCTCATGTCAGCCAAAATGGAAGCCCCTCATGTCCAAAATTAGTTCTGCACTTCATGCAGTGATGTTTCAGTATTTCATTAAGTAAGGCACTTGAGTTTGGCTGTCGTTAGTATGAGCTAGGTGTAATTTTGCTCCCCATAATTTACTGGTGTGTGTGTTCGTGGTAACTGCTGCTACACACAGTACAAAGTGCACTGTGTCAGCTTTTATCCTGTTTGGTATTCAAACGGAAATGTCAACAAAAGTAATTTCAGTAACTAATATCAAATTTTATCAAATATACATTTCCAAATTAATGTGCCTAATTAGGCTGGCGATCGTTCATTTTTTTTTCATTCTTTCATACTTTTACCACTTCTGTTAACTCCCAACGCTAAGACCCCTTTGGTTTTACTGTCAACTTCACAAAATTCGGAATTATAGTCTGATACCATTTTCCATTAGACACAACCAAATTCAAAATTAGAAATCCTCTCAGAGGGTAACATTAGCGTGTTTCACAGCATGTTGGTGTTATACGTAGCATTTCCCGTGACGGAACTGAAGGTTCAGTAACTAGGGAATAGTGATATAAGGGACGTGAATGCAGTACCACACACTACAATTACAATGCACAGAAATGATCATTAATACCAACGAGAAACTGATTTTCAGAACCATTAAGCTTAAAATGAGTAATGTACAGGTACCACATTAATCTCAGAAACATTATTCAGATGCATATTAACAAAACAGGTTAAGTAATATTCTCTTCTCCCGCAAAAGAACATACAATTATTCTTCAAATATCACAATGGCTTTTTAAACAACAGACTGGTTCACGTACTGATCCGCTGTATGAGATGTAGTTGCTTAGATAATGGTTCCCTTTCTGGCTTTCAGAACAACAATACATCTACGAAGAGCAGCAAATGTAATGTTTGGTAAAACTAGTATCAGTTACTCTTGCTCCAGTAGCAACATCTCTTTGAAATACCACTTATGTGACAGCTTGGAAAGTGAGTGTAACCTGTGTCTACGTAAAAGCAGAATTTTTCTCAGGTCGATAAACATTAGTCTCCAGTACATTTTAGAGCAAAATAACCTGCACTTACTTCGAAGTCCAGTCTTGACCCTCTTCACGCCTGGCAATAGTTTCATTATTTTACTAGGCTCTTTAAGCTTTCTTTTGCAACAGCTTCGTAATATTTAGTAAAATTAGCTCTCTTAAATGCTCAGGGGAAGCGGAAATAAATCTCTCATTAGTGCTAGGGTATTATAGCAATTAACATTTACTTTTAATAACAAATGTTTATTAGACATTCTTGTATCTTATCGCGAGAGAAAAGTATCAGTTGTTTTAAGTACACTGAACATTTATCATCAACATCTGAGATATTTCAAGTGTAGTAGAACTAAAACACGAAGCATTTCCGTCGGAAGAACTGCATACGAAAATCCTATCTCATTATTTGTGTAGCTGCTATCTTTAAATGTGATTTAATAACTTTTCGCGAGCTCAAGACGACTTAATAATAACCACAAATAATATTAACCAGCTCAGAGAAAGACGAGCCATATAGTCCATAGCATTCCGTCGTTGCGATGTATATTACGAACTTGCTGCACACCCACAAGCTTAAAACATTGTCCACTCACAACATCGTCTTTAAACTGCCATAGCTCTTCATAATATTCACACAGAGATCAGATATTATGTCACACTGTTCTTCAATAACAATATCAATAGTCAGGAACCACATTGTCAATTTAAGGTCTAGAACTACATCTTGCCGCCCAATTATCTCCTAAGATCCAGCTCAGCGTCCTAAACGTTCCAAAAGAGAATTCTAAGTTATATTTTACTCTAACTGTTCTCAGCTGTCTTGCCAACTGTGTATAAACCATCTGCTGATAAATTTAAATGATTAGATTCTTAACTAAAACTGTCTGTCTCCCATATTGCAAAGTAACTGTACATCTTTTCAGACAGGCCAACATTAGACAGGATGTCGAAGTATCTTAACTTCAACCAAGTGAGCAAGGCTTTATAGCAGAGGACTGATATTAGTTTGAATGTGTATGACTCTATTGTACAAAATGCATCAATCACTGAAGTTGAACGTGTTCCTTGCTGTGGTTTATACTGGAGGTGACGATGTTTATCTTTACACAGTAATGACCACAATCAAGAATTGGAGAAATTTAAAGCCAAGTTAATCACCATATGTTGACATTATGTTACCTGGTTTATGAATAGCTATGTATTTGTATGTTGGTAGCATACCACTTTATAATATGGTTTCAGCGATTGCTTTAAAGCTCATTGAGAAGAGAAACTATCATATCACTGATATTAAACCGTCTTTCACATCTGTAGTTTTGAATTATATGAGCTTCCAACAGAGACAAGACACTCTCCAAACAAAAGTAATGGAAATCGAGGATATGTGTGCTCGACTTCAGTGCTTTAGGTTTGGCAGCTCTGCACGCATGTTGGTTTATTATCATCTATTTCTCTAAACAAAAAATAATGACAGGATGGCTACTTTCTGGGAGAATTGATACAAGTAAACTTCTCGGGTGGTTAACAATTAGAACGTGTGTAAACGAACCTTTGTGACCGCACTACTGCAGTCCACGAGGACTGCATTGCTTACCAACCATCCAGTACACTACTGGAAACCTGCAACGAAATCTTCACGGCAACAAATAAAATCTACATTTCACATACTTCCGTAAATACACTCCTGGAAATTGAAATAAGAACACCGTGAATTCATTGTCCCAGGTAGGGGAAACTTTATTGACACATTCCTGGGGGCAGATACATCACATGATCACACTGACAGAACCACAGGCACATAGACACAGGCAACAGAGCATGCACAATGTCGGCACTAGTACAGTGTATATCCACCTTTCGCAGAAATGCAGGCTGCTATTCTCCCATGGAGACGATCGTAGAGATGCTGGATGTAGTCCTGTGGAACGGCTTGCCATGCCATTTCCACCTGGCGCCGCAGTTGGACCAGCGTTCGTGCTGGACGTGCAGACCGCGTGAGACGACGCTTCATCCAGTCCCAAACATGCTCAATGGGGGACAGATCCGGAGATCTTGCTGGCCGGGGTAGTTGACTTACACCTTCTAGAGCACGTTGGGTGGCACGGGATACATGCGGACGTGCATTGTCCTGTTGGAACAGCAAGTTCCCTTGCCGGTCTAGGAATGGTAGAACGATGGGTTCGATGACGGTTTGGATGTACCGTGCACTATTCAGTGTCCCCTCGACGTTCACCAGTGGTGTACGGCCAGTGTAGGAGATCGCTCCCCACACCATGATGCCGGGTGTTGGCCCTGTGTGCCTCGGTCGTATGCAGTCCTGATTGTGGCGCTCACCTGCACGGCGCCAAACACGCATACGACCATCATTGGCATCAAGGCAGAAGCGACTCTCATCGCTGAAGACGACACGTCTCCATTCGTTCCTCCATTAACGCCTGTCGCGACACCACTGGAGGCGGGCTGCACGATGTTGGGGCGTGAGCGGAAGACGGCCTAACGGTGTGCGGGACCGTAGCCCAGCTTCATGGAGACGGTTGCGAATGGTCCTCGCCGATACCCCAGGAGCAACAGTGTCCCTAATTTGCTGGGAAGTGGCGGTGCGGTCCCCTACGGCACTGCGTAGGATCCTACGGTCTTGGCGTGCATCCGTGCGTCGCTGCGGTCCGGTCCCAGGTCGACGGGCACGTGCACCTTCCGCCGACCACTGGCGACAACATCGATGTACTGTGGAGACCTCACGCCCCACGTGTTGAGCAATTCGGCGGTACGTCCACCCGGCCTCCCGCATGCCCACTATACGTCCTCGCTCAAAGTCCGTCAACTGCACATACGGTTCACGTCCACGCTGTCGCGGCATGCTACCGGTGTTAAAGACTGCGATGGAGCTCCGTATGCCACGGCAAACTGGCTGACACTGACGGCGGCGGTGCACAAATGCTGCGCAGCTAGCGCCATTCGACGGCCAACACCGCGGTTCCTGGTGTGTCCGCTGTGCCGTGCGTGTGATCATTGCTTGTACAGCCCTCTCGCAGTGTCCGGAGCAAGTATGGTGGGTCTGACACACCGGTGTCAATGTGTTCTTTTTTCCATTTCCAGGAGTGTATTACAAAATAATAATGTGTGGATAGGGACTTAAATAAAAGTGTACCGATAACAGCTTGCTGAATACTGTAACCAGCTTAACATGATGGTAAAATAATTAAACAGTCCTGTGACTATGTACTTAAATTACACTGGTCGCCAAATTCCCGTCAGATTTAACGAAGAGATTGAACGTTGCAGTTCAAGAACTTTGCTACAATGATAGAAATGAAAGTTAGGAAACATTATTGAAATTTTAACTCACGTTCCTTAAAAATAGAGAGATAAATGTCTTATTTCATATTTTGAGTTAAAAACTGATTACGTTTTCGTACATTACTTTCTCGTTTCACCTTTATTTGACGATTTACATTGTCTACTTTGGAACGAAGAGGTTAGTACCATGAAGTTGTTATCATGCCAACTGTTTATTTCAAATATCGTACAATTTATAGTTATATATTTTAAAATATTATTAAACAAATATGAGAAGAAGCCAAAATTTCTACAGTGTCAATAAATATATTTGTGAGATACTAGTAGCAAGTCACTGAACAATGTTATGATATGGACATGCACATTCATATATTCTCGTTGTTTAGATCCATCCATCATTGTAATAACATGTGTTGCGTAAATCATTACATTCATTAGAGTGAAAGTGTGGCTGACCAATGTCTCTCTGTTTGTGTTTCAGTGTGCAGCTACTTTATGGAGTGTAAAATTGTATTCCTGATCTTTGAACATTTTTACACTGGAGAAAATCCTCGTAGATTCCTCGATGTGCTCAAGATTTTGAAGAATACTAATCACATGGCTTGGACATAGCTGAACCCGGCTCAAAGGTTTACTGTTTATGTCTGCATCATGATATGGATTTTTTTCTGAAGCTGGTTCTTTCACCATGGAAAACTGATTCTTTTTCTACTTTTGCAGAATTTCCCTATGTCTACAGTGTCTCTTCATCGATTTTTGTCTTTGCACAGATGTGGTGCAGGCCTTTGTATCACATATACTGTTATATGTGTATGACTATTTGCCGAATAATGGGGGTTGGATTGTTTGGGGGAAGAGACCAAACAGCAAGGCCATCGGTCTCATCGGATTAGGAAAGGAGAGGGAAGGACGTCGGCCGTGCCGTTTCAAAGGAACCATCATGGCATTTGCCTGGAGCGATTTAGAGAAATTACGTAAAACGAAATCAGGATGGCCGGTCGCGAGATTGAATCGTAGTCCTAGCGAATGGGAGGCCGAATAAGGAGCTGTGTGTCCGCAGAAGGCAGTCCTGAGGAATTTCCAAAGCAGACCAACAGAAAACAAAGCTCTGGTTTCGCCCGTAGGTCACTATGATAAGACGAAAGAGGAGATGGACCTGATAAGATTTCTGGGATGAAACCTACTGAGTTTGCAAATTCAAAAAGGAATACGGACAAACAAAATTTTATTATGGAATGTTTTTAGAACGAATGTTCAAGATAAAAGTGTGTTACTTTAACGCTATAAAGGTGGTCATTTAAGAAGGAAGGTTTATGACACATGCATTTTGCCAGCTACAACATACAAGCTCGAAACAGTGACACTAGAAACAAGTGGTTTCAGGTGCCAGACAAATAACACGCTTTACATTGAATTCCTGAAACAATTCCTCTTAAACAGATATGTCACACGATATAGTTACGTGAAAATGTACGAAATTCATTGGTATACAAATCAAATAAACAAGCCGACATGTCGTGAATACGAACCACTAGCAGTCACACTAGTAATTACACGCAAGTAATTTGCCAGACCCGAGCTACAAGACGCAGTTCTGAAGAAAGGAGGATTTTACGATGGCAATGCCCATCCCATGTTCAGCTGAAACCTTCACAGCACGACATTCAGTGGACACGACGCGACGCCGTGGCCTCTGCGCAGGCCGGCGGCTAACACCGTCCTTGTCTCTGCTTCTAACAATGACAGTTCGGAAAACCTTCCTGCAGGATCACGGCTGGAGATGGCAGATAAACGTCTGGAGAAATCAACAGCAAAACATTGGTGACTCACTGTAGCCACCTGTGTTAAAACCCGTGTGGAGGAAAGCTGTTTGTCTCAGTATTACGTAGCAGAAGTTAAACTCTGCCCTACGAAAGAAACAACGCCTGTGATAGGCTACAGAAACTCTGGCAGGTAGAGTTGTAACAAGTATGAACTCTCTGATTGGCCAGATAGAAAATGCGTGGCCACGAGCTTTAATATAGACAAATGCAGACAGGAAAATTCGCTCTTCTCTTGCTGCAAACTTTCGAGTGTTTGAGGAAGGCGACTTGCACATTGCTGAGACGATTGCGAGAGTAATTATGTGAACACCTGTTCACAGGCTCTACTTAACTCTTAGGGAGTTAAATTTCAAAGTCTCCTAGTATGGAGAATTGCACCAAGCACTGACAGTTAACACCTGCGAGCTCTTTTAGGGCAACAACGTATGCACTGTTCCTGCCAAATAAACGTGTACAATGCCAATTAACTTAACTAGGGAACAACTAAGAGTCACAGCTTCACCGAAGACGTAAGAAATGTATCAGACTGGTGTTTAACAGCCGAGAGAGATTTAGAATAGACTCTCAGGTCCACAGCTCGCGTCGACAGCAGCCACTGCCGTTGCCTACGAAAGGTAAACACACGCTTTCGCGCTATGCCAGCAACTGATATTCAGTTGACACTCAGAAATGTGGTCATCTCCGTCTCTCCTGTTTTTTCGTACATTCAGCTGTGACATGTAGTTGAACATATTCACGATTGTCGGTCTTAATTGAAGGGGAAACGCGAGTTATCCGACCTAACGAAAAGGATTGACCAGCACAGCAGAATGCTTTACACTCTGAAGTTATTGCACTGTTTTAATTGTGCAGTTGTATTTGCAGTGATATTTATGTATCCTATACAGACCCCATTCAATTTTGAGTATTTTCAATCTACATCCCTGGCCCCAATTGTATTTAATTTCCAGAATGAGATTTTCAGTCTGCAGCGGAGTGCGCGCTGATATGAAACCTCCTGGCAGATTAAAACTGTGCGCTGGCAGATTAAAACTGTGTCCCGAGTTCGAGTCTCGATCAGGCACACAGTTTTAATCTGCCAGGAAGTTTTGTATTTAATTTTTTTGTATTTTATCGACACCCAGACATTGTCATCAACCATCGTACTATTAAAGAACCTTGGAATAGTTTGGAATTTCGCTTCACAGTTGTGAACACTCAGCACCAATATTTTACCATTATGTATGTATTACAATTATGATTGATATGTCATAAAGTCATACTCAGAGTAAAAAATAAATTTTAATAAACAAAATGTAAGATTTTCATTTTTTACTGGCATATAGTAACACTTGAACCGTACACTAATTTCCTTCACAGTGAGTGTAGTGGAACCGACATTGATATCATAGTCTGATTACATCACTGTACGCACTACTGCACTCTTCTGAACTCTGCATGGTGAGCTGGTATCTTCCTAGCTTACACGCCATAGGTTCAACACCAATTCCTAAAATACTCACAGAGCGCTGTTGTGGAACTGTGTTAGGAAGATGGATGAGAACCAGTTTCACACATGTTAGAGTGGCACAAATCGTCTCCAGGTCTGACAAATGGTAACAGAGAGAGCAATATTTGAAGCGAGTTTGAGAGACACTATCAGGGATGAAGAGATAATGAGGCAAACGAGAGTCTATGACGTTGTCAAGCGGATGAGACTGAAGTGGCTTTGGGCAGGACACGTGGCCACGAACAATTTCAGATTAAGTAAAAGAGTGATGCTGTGGCATCCAAGAGAATCAAACAGAAGCTCTGGACCTCCTCTGGCGAGATGGAGGGACGAGTTCCAACAACATGGGGGAAAAACTTGATTCAGACAGCTCAGCAAAGAGCAACATCGAAATCTGGAAGAGGCCTATATTCAGTAGTGGATATCTAGAGGGTGGAGAAGAAGAAATGCGGCCATTGCATGACAGAAAGAAAAGTTGATAATACAATAAGTGGTAGAGGAATGTTCACTGGTCAGTCATGTAAATGAAAACGCCCAGGGTGACTTTTGTAGAGGGCCATGTCATGGAGAAGACAGAATGGTACACTCACTGTGGAACATTCCGCGACATGGGCTGATGTGCGAGACTTTGGCATTTACTGAGTGGTCTCTAAAAACTTACATCATAGACATAAGCAATCAGAGTTACGTAGGGCCAGAATGGCCACCGATCTCATGAAGCTAATATCTGCTGCCAAGAAATGTCTTCTGACATGTTGTTGTTGTGGTATTCAGTCCAGAGACTGGTTTGATGCAGCTCTCCATGCTACTCTATCCTGTGCAAGCTTCTTTATTTACCAGTACCTAATGCACCCTACATCCTTCTGAATTTGCTTAGTGTATTCAACCCTTGGTCTCCCTCTACGATTTTTACCCTCCACGCTGCCCTCCAATACTAAATTGGTGATTCCTTGGTGCCTCAGAACATGTCCTACCACCCGATCCCTTCTTCTAGTCAAGCTGTGGAAAAAATTCCTCTTCTCCCAATTCTATTCAAAACCTCCGCATTAGTTATGTCATCTACGCCTCTAATCGTCAGCATTCTTCTGTAGCACCACATTTCCAAAGCTTCTATTCTCTTCTTGTCCAAACTATTTATCGTCCACGTTTCACTTCCATACATGGCCACACTCCATGCAAATACTTTCAGAAACAGCTTCCTGACACTTAAATCTATACTCGATGTTAACAAATTTCTGTTCTTCAGAAATGCTTTCCTTGCCATTGCCAGTCTACATTTTATATCTTATCTACTGCGACCACCGTGAGCTATTTTGCTCCCCAAATAGCAAAACTCATTTACTACATTAAGCGTCGCATTTGCTAATCTAATACCCTCAGCATCACCCGATTTAATTCGACTACTTTCCATTATCCTCATTTTGCTTTTGTTGATGTTCATATTATATCCTCCTTTCAAGAGACTGTCCACTCCGTTCAGCTGCTCTTCCAGGTCCTTTTCGGTCTCTGACAGAATTACAATGTCATCGGCGAACCTCAAAGTTTTTATTTGTTCTCCATGGATTTTAATTCCTACTACGAATTTTTCTTTTGTTTGCTTTACTGCTTGCTCAATATACAGATTGAATAACATCGGTGATAGGCTACAACCCTGTATCACTCCCTTCCCAGCCACTGCTTCCCTTTCATGCACCTTGACTCTTATAACTGCCCTCTGGTTTCTGTACAAATTGTAAATATCCTCTCTCTCCCTGTATTTTACACCTGCCACCTTCAGAATTTGAAAGAGAGTATTCCAGTCAACATTGTCAAAAGCTTTCTCTAAGTCTACAAATGCTAGATACGTAGGTTTGCCTTTCGTCAATATATTTTCTAAGATAAGTCGTAGGGTCAGTGTTGCCTCACGTGTTCCAACAATTCTACAGAATCCAAACTGATCCTCCCCCAGGTCGGTTTCTACCAGTTTTTCCATTGATCTGTAAAGAATTCGTGTCTTCTGAGATACGCTGCATAAATTGCACTAAACTTCAGCTGTTGATCACCTGGTAACCAAATGCACAAGAGTGACAATCCCCCTCCCATATGACATTTCCATCAAAGACTCTCAGATAATCATTAACACAATGTGTACATATTTATTTTCATTTTGTGCACCAGGTAGTTCCCCATAAGAAAATAAGCTGATAAAGTTTCTTATTTCTAACTACATTGCTTCTAAGGCTACACCGCTCTTAAATCCTGACCACATCCCTTCCTATCAGGTGTGCTTATAATAGGAGGGGCGTTCAGTAAGTAATGCAACACTTTTTTTCTCGGCCAGTTTCGGTTAAGGAAACGCTTCACACCTTGTAGTTTCATGAAGTTCCGATAGGTGGCGGCGCTATACGCGACCTCGAAAATGGCGTCTCTAACGGGGAGGTGGGTTCCTAGCACAGAACTCTTCCTGAGTTCCTTCTGGCGAAAACCAGAGCACTGCAGATATTCGTAAGTGCTTGCAGTATGTCTGTGGAGACCTGGCAGTTAACAACAGCACGATGAGTCGTTGGGCGCGCAAACCTGTCACATCTGCATTGTGTCGGCCGGCCACACACAGCTCTGACTCATGCAGTTCTGTAACGTGCGGACACTCTTATTGGAGATGATAGCTGGATGTTTCTGTTGGTAGTGCTGTCGCATTCGTCCGCCAGTTGGGCTACTGAAAGGTGCGTGCCGGCTGGGTTCTTCGACGCCTAACAGAACACCGTAAAGGGTAACGAAGGACAGTCTGTGCGGAACTGGTTCCGCTTTACGAGTCTAGCTGTCACAAGTTTTTGTCGACCATCGCCACAGGCAATGAAAAACTGGTTTGTAGCTTTGAACCGGAAACAAATCGGCAATCCTTAGAGTGGCGGTACACCACCTCTTCTCCGAGGAACGAGTTCAAAGTAGCACACACAGCCGGTCAAGTCTTCTGGGACTCTGAAGGGGTTATTCTATTTGACGTCCTCCCTCAAGGCGCTACGGTCTGCTCTGAGGTCTATTGTTCTACCCTCAGGAAACTGAAGAAACGGCGTCGGCGTGGTCGCCACAGAAATAGAAACCAACGTCTCCTTGTTCATGACAGGCAAGGCCTCACACAGATCTGCGCACCTGAGGGGAGCTCACAATACTAAATTGGCCTGTTCTTCCTCCTCCACCTTACAGATCGGATCTCGCACCTTTCGACTTCCATCTGTTGGACCCAATGAATGGCGGAATACGCGGGAAGCAGTAACGCGGTGACGGATAGGTTACTGATGCATCAAGACTGTCACTCCCTGTCAACAAGTTGGTACCATGCGGACACACAGGTCCAACCAGCAATGTGCCGTAAGGCCGTCGTATCGAACAGACATTATTTTGAGAAAATGGGTTTTGTAGCCAAAAGAGTGGGGATAAATATGGTGTATTGGAAACTTGAATAAAACCAATCTGCTTTCAGAAAAAAATTTGTGTCTATTACTTAGTGCACATTCCTGCTACAAAAATCTATCAGCTTTTATATTATCTTCCCCTATTCAAATTCTTAAGTGTACAAATAGCATAATTTGAGGATTTTATTTCATGAGAGTATGACCTAAACGAAACGACCTTTTTACAAGTTTACTAGTTAGGCATCATCAAACTAGACTCATTATTAGTTAAAACTATTCAGAGCTACTGAGACTGTACGAAAAGAACTCGTCAGTTGATGAATAAATAACCTAAGTTTATTTATAAAACGCCGTTTTCAATAAGTTTATCAATTTCATGGTTATCACTATCAGTTCATCTACACTAGAAGCTTTAACCATCTTTGTAAGAGTACAGGTGAATTTTCCGTGAGGATTAATCATGTATGAGAAAGTCGCAGACCTATTCGTAACCCTACAAAAATACGAGGGTCACTCCAAAAGAAATGCACACTATTTTTGTAAAAATACAGTTTTCATTCTGCATGTTTGAAAGTTTTACAGTATGTAAATACATCCTTCCCGCTTGTTTTCAGACTTAGTTCGACCTGTTCCCGTGAGTGGCGCCGTCACGGCATGTCTTCACACTGCTACACTTGACGTTCGTCAGAAGCAACGTGCTGTCATAGAATTCCTGTGCTGTGAAAAAGAGACACTGAGAAACATGCACAAGAGGTTGAAAAAGGTGTATGGAGATGCTGCTGTCGATCGCAGTACAGTTAGTCGATGGGCAAACAGGTTACATGATGAAAGCGGGCTCGGCAATATTGAGGATTGTCCTCGCAGCAGCAGGCCTCGTACTGCACACATTCCAGACAATGTGCAGAGAGTTAACGATTTGGTGACTGCTGACAGACCCATTGCAGTGAACGAATTGTCACGCTACGTTGGGATAGGGTAAGGAAGTGTTTGCAGAATACTGAAAGTGCTGGCGTTAAAAAAGGTTTGTGCAAGGTGGGTTCCCAGGATGTTGACAGTGGCTCACAAAGAAACTAGAAAAACGGTATTCAGTGAACTTTTGGAACAGTACGAGAACGGTGGAGATGAATTTCTTGGAAAAATAGTGACAGGTGATGAAACATGGATCCATCATTTTTCACCAGAGACGAAGAGGCAATCAGTGGAATGGCATCATGCAAATTCACCCAAGGAAAAAAAAATCAAAACCACACCTTCTGCTGGAAAAGTTATGGCTACGGTGTTTTTCGATTCCGAAAGACTCTTGCTTTTGGACATCATGCCAAGTGGAACCACCGTAAATTCTGATGCATATGTGACGAAACAGAAGAAACTTCAAGCTCGACTGAGTCGTGTTCGACCACATCGGCCAAAGGAGGAGGTTTTGCTGTTGCACGGCAATGCACGGCCACATGTCAGTCAAAAAACCATGGAAGCAATCACAAAACTCAGATGGACAACACTGAAACACCCGCCTTAACAGTGCTCACCTGGCTCCATGTGACTATCATCTCTTTGGGAAACTGAAAGACTCTCTTCGTGGGACAAGGTTTGAAGATAATGACTCCCTTCTGCACGTTGCCAAACAGTGGCTCCAACAGGTTGGTCCAGAATTTTACTGTGCGGGTATACAGGCGCTGGTTCCAAAATGGCGTAAGGCAGTTGAGAGGGATGGAAATTATGTGGAGAAATGAAAATATTGTTCCTGAAAGATGTACCTACACACTGTATAACTTTCAAACGTGTAGAATAAAAGATGGATTTTAAAAAAAGTCGTGTGCATTCCTTTTGGAGTGACGCTCGTACATATAATGACTCATGTTTGTAAGAAATGATTTCATAGTGTATTATTCGGGAAGATCCACAGTCCAGCGAAAAAGACACAGAAAAAACACAGACTTTGCTCATGTTGTTTGTTGTGGTCTTCAGTCCTGAGACTGGTTTGATGCAGCTCTCCATGCTAATCTATCCTGTGCAAGGTTCTTCATCTCCCAGTACCTACTGCAGCCTACATCCTTCTGAATCTGCTTAGTGTATTCATCTCTTGGTCTCCCTCTACGATTTTTACCCTCCACGCTGCCCTCCACTACTAAATTGGTATCCCTTGACGCCTCAGTACATGTCCTGCCACCCGATCCCTTCTTCTAGTCAAGTTGTGCCAAAAAATCCTCTTCTCCCCAATTCTGTTCAATACCTCCTCATTAGTTATGTGATCTACCATCTACACTTCAGCATTCTTCTGTAGCACCACATTTCAAAAGCTTGTACTCTCTTCTGGTCCGAACTATTTGTCGTCCATGTTTCACTTCCATACATGGCTACACTCCATACAAAGACTCTCAGAAACGACTTCCTGACAGTTAAATCTATACTCAATGTTAACAAATATCTCTACCGCAGAAACGCTTTCCTTGTCATTGCCAGTCTACATTTTATATCCTCTCTACTTCGACCATCATCAGTTATTTTGCTCCACAAATAGCAAAACTCCTTTACTACTTTAAGTGTCTCATTTCCTAATCTAATTCCCTCAGCATCACCCGACTTAATTCGACTACATTCCACTGTCATCGTTTTGCTTTTGTTGATGTTTATCTTATACCCTCCTTTCAAGACACTGTCCATTCCGTTCAACTGCTCTTTCAAGTCCTTTGCTGTCTTTGACAGAATTACATTGTCACTGGCAAACTTCAATGTTTTTATTTCTTCTCCATGGATTTTGATACCTACTCCGAATTTTTCTTTTGTTTCCTTTATTGCTTGCTTAATATACAGATTGAGTAACATCGGGGAGAAGCTACAACCCTGTCTCACTCCCTTCCCAACCACAGCTTCCCTTTCATGTCCCTCGACTCTTATAACTGCCATCTAGTTTCTGTACAAATAGTAAATAGCCTTTCGCTCCCTGTATTTTACCCCTGCCACCTTCAGAATTTGAAAGAGAGTATTCCAGTCAACGTTGTGAAAAGCTTTCTCTAAGTCTAAAAATGCTAGAAACGAGGTTTGACTTTTCTTAATCTAGCTTCTAAGATAAGGCTTAGGGTCAGTATTGCCTCACGTGTTGAGATATTTCTACGGAATCCAAACTGATCTTCCCCGAGTCGGCTTCTACCCGTTTTTCCATTCGTCTGTATGAATTCGCGTTACTATTTTGCAGCTGTGACTTATTGAACTGATAGTTCGGTAATTTTCACATCTGTCAACACCTGCTTCCTTTGGGATTGGAATTATCATATTCTTCTTGATGTCTGAGGGTATTTCGCCTGTCTCATACATTGCTCGTACGTTCGCGAATGCACGACAGTCCGAGACTGACAGTCAGCTGGCTGCATTCTGGAATCGACGCGCCGTCGGCTGCTGATCGGTGCTCCCGCAGGCGGACAAGACGACCGGGACACAGTGGCTGTGCGATCCGGACCGCGTTGCCCTGCGCGGGGGTCGAACGGCGGCGGGGCTGTGCAGTGTTGGCAGTGCTGCGGTCTCCGCTAATTGAAGTGCCACCCATCAAACAGAGTGCCTAATGAGCGGAATGGGGCTGCGGGGCGCGGCAGCAAGCGCGCTCAAAGAGCGGCCGGCCAGGGGCGGGGCCGAAGGGAACCGCGGTCGCGCGAATCCCCACTGATAACGTCACGCGCCGCGCGAGGGCCTCTCGGTTACACATAATCCGCCCGTTCCACCACTTCTGCACCTCGCAATGTGACTTGTGTTACCTTGAATTCCGAAAGGCGTTCGATACAGGTTCGCACTGCCGCCTAGTGAGCAAAATACACTGAAGAGCCAAAGAAACTGGTACACCTGCCTAATATCGTGTAGGGCCCCCGCGAGCACGCAGAAGTGCCGCAACACGACGTGGCATTGACTCGACTAACGTCTGAAGTATTACTGGAGGGAACGGACGCGATGAAACCTGCAGGGCTGTCCATACATCCGTAAGAGTACGAGGGACCTACATCTCTTCTGAACATCACATTGCAAGGCATCCCAGATATGCTCGATAATGTTCATGTCTGGAGAGTTTCGTCGCAAGGGGAAAGGTTTAAGCTCAGAAGAGCGTTCCTGGAGCCACTCTGTGGAAATTCTGGACGTGTGGGCTGCCGCATTGTCCTACTGGAATTGCCCAAGTCTGTTGGAATACGCAGTGAATATGAATAGATGCAGATGATCAGACAGGGTGCTTATGTATGTGTCACCTGTCAGAGTCGTACCTGGACGTATCAGGGTTCCCATATAACTCCAATTGCACACGTCCCACACCATTACAGAGCCTCCACCAGCTTGAACATTCCCCCACTGACATGCAGGGTCCATGGATTCATGAGGTTGTCTCCATACCAGTTCACGTCTATCCAATCCATACAATTTGAAACGAGACTCGTCCACCAGGCAACATGTTTCCAGTCATCAACACTCCATTGTCGGTGTTCACGTGCCCAGACGAGGCGTAAAGATTTATGTCTTGCACTCATCAAGGCTACAGGAGTGGGCCTTCGGCTCCGAAATTCCATACCGCGCGGGATTAGCCGAGCGGTCTACGGCGCTGCAGTCATGGACTGTGCGGCTGGTCCCGGCGGAGGTTCGAGTCCTCCCTCGGGCACGGGTGTGTTTGTTTGTCCTTAGGATAATTTAGGTTAAGTAGTGTGTAAGCTTAGGGACTGATGACCTTAGCAGTTCAGTCCCATAAGATTTCACACACATTTGAACATTTGAAGTCTCGTTGAATGGTTTGGACACTGAAACTTGCTGATGACCCAGCACTGAAATCTGCAGCAATTTGCGGAAGGGCTGTACTTCTGTCACGCTGAACGATTGTCTTCAGTCGCCATTGGTCCTTGTCTTGCAGGATCTTCATCCGGCCGCAGGATGTCAGAGATTTGATGTTGTACTGGATTCCTTATATTCACAGTACATTCGTGAAATCGTCTTAAGGAAAATCCGCACTTCATCGCTACCTCTGTGATGCAGTGTCCGATCGCTCGTGCGCCGACTATAACACCACGTTCAAACTCACTTAAGTCTTGATAATCTGCCACTGTAGCATCAGTAAGCGATCTAACAGCCGCCTGCGACAGACACTTGTTGTTGTACATTCTCTGTATCCCAAAAGGCCCGTAAAGGACCTGCAACATGCGGTCGTGTATTATCCTGCTGAAATGTATGGTTTTGCAGTGATCGAATGAAGGGTAGAGCACACACCTCAAATGTAACGTCCACTGTTCAAAGTGCCGTCATTGTGAACAAGAGGTGACCGAGACGTGTAACCAATGGCACCCCATACCATCATGCCGGGTGATACGCTAGTATGGCGATGACGAATACAAATGGCTCTGAGCACTATGGGACTTAACATCTGAGGTCATCAGACCCCTAGAACTTAGAACTATTAAACCTAACTAACCTAAGGACAGCACACACATCCATGTCCAAGGCAGGATTCGAACCTGCGACCGGAGCGGTCGCGCGGTTCCAGACTGAAGCTCCTAGAACCACTCGGCCACAGCGGCCGGCTGACGAATAGACGCTTCCAATGTGCGTTCACCGCCATCTCGCCAAACACGCATCCGACCATCATGATGCTGTAAGCAGAACCTCGATTCATCCGAAAAAATGACGTTTTGCCATTCGTGCATCCAGGTTCGTCGTCGAGTACACCATCGCAGGTGCTCCTGTCTGTGATGCAGCGTCAAGGGTAACCGCAGCCATGGTCTCCGAGCTGATAGTCCATGCTGCTGCAAACGTCATCGAACTGTTCGTTCTGATGGTTGTTGTCTCGCAAACGTCCCCATTTGTTGACTCATGAATCGAGGCGTGGCTGCACGATCCGTTACAGCCGTGCCGATAAGATGCCTGTCATCTCGACTGCTAGCGATACGAGGCCGTTGGGATCCAGCACGGCGTTCCGTATTACCCTCCTGATCCCACCGATTCCATATTTTGCTAACAGTCATTGGATCTCGACCAACTCGAGCAGGATGTCGCGATACGATAAACCGCAATCGCGATAGGAGACGATCCGACCTTTATCAAAGTCGGAAACGTGGTGGTAAGCATTTCTCCTCCTTACACGAGGCATCACAACAACGTTTCACCAGGCAACGCCGGTCAACTGCTGTTTGTGTATGAGACATCGGTTGAAAAGTTTCGTCATGTCAGCACGTTGTAGGTGTCGCCACCGGCACCAACCTTGCGTGAATTCTCTGAAAAGCTAATCATTTGCATATCACAGCATCTTCTTCCTGTCGGTTCAATTTCGCGTCTGTAGCACGTCATCTTCGTGGTGGAGCAATTTTAATGGCCAGTAGTGTAATATGAGCTGGTGGTTACAATGCTACCTAACACCCAGTTTCATCGGTTCTTCCTGTGGACCCTTCCCAGGTACCACAATCCTATCTCTTTCCAACATCATAAAAAGAACCCAGGAGTGGTTACTGAACACACATGCTGCTACTTACTCTTGATGATGTTGATATTGATGCTAGCATCTCCACTGATTGCACTGCTGATACCATATGTAGTAGTGTAGAGTTCGTGTTGACAGCTACGCTGGCATCGATGTTGCAGTGTGGCAAATTCTGCCCCCCACCCCCTCATTCCAGAATGGTGTGTGCGTGTGTGAGGCTGTACTGATGGCATCCAGTACTGAGGCGAGCGTGTGATAAAGAATTACAACTCAATAAAACAATCGTTATTAGTCGACAGTCTCATACAGCAGGTCGACAGCTGTGTGCCACGTGCTGACACTGGCTAGTGGGAGCGAGTGAGTCGGCTGAGGCAGCTGAATGCAAAATCAGTGTAAGAGCAGCTGATGGTGACGGCAGCCTTCTGACACTGGACGGGTGTCTGCTCCCTAGCACAGTTAATTTACAGATGGACGAGCACACACAGCACGTGATCCAGGACAGCTAGCAGAGGCGTACAGTATGACCCGAGTTGAAACCAGGACTCCTGATGTCTGGATTAGAGTTCAGCCAATGGCAGCCAGTTAGATGCCTTGCCTCAACGGTAGTTCAAAGCCTGGAACCATCAGGGCTATCTGGTGGCTTGTACCAGCAGCTTCGTCTAGGTTATGATGCTGCTCACTTAAGCTGCATCTGCTTGGCAGCTCACCTAACTAGTGACTGCTGTAGAGACTGACCCAGACGAATGCATGGCGCTGATGGACTGAAGCTTCCAGATGAACTGGCGTATGTATACTTGCTCTGACCAGGTGTTCATGACAGGGCTTGAGTCCCATTGCTTAGGTGGCTGCAAAATGTTACTTTATGCTGCAGCGCGTTGCGGTCCAGCCCACCACATGGTGGATTTCTGTGTTGCAGAACATTGTGGCAACATTACTGCAGTATCTAACTACAAAACTGTCCATTTGTGGTCTTCCCTTTTTCTTTTCCTTGAGATTAAGATTAGGAAGTTCAGGTCAGCACTTCACAATTGTGGCTGGATGGTTCTGACGTGAAGGATGCCTTTTGGATCCATAACTCATTACTGGAGGGCACTAGCAGTCGGAAAACTTTTAGTTGGAGTTACGATGGCAGCCAGGAAGCGCACGTTCAAATGTTTGTCTCTATTTTCACAATCTAAGTTCGGTTTAGATCGTTGTCATGGCGTAAATCTACTTTAAATAGTTCATCTTACGTAAATATCTCATAAATCATTTTTTTTTGAAAATTTATGGAGACATAAAATGGAAAATTAGTGCTTGCACAGTTGAGCGTATTAGGCCTAAGATCATATTTTTAAGACAACAGAATATTGACAGAGTGTTGGAAACCACATTTGTTTCAGCATCTGTATCTATCAGTCTGACAGCCAGTTGATTTTATATGATCCTGTGACGTTGTTTGTCATTACCTTGACAATCTCACAATGTCTAATAGTTATTATCAATCATACAAGAAAATTAAATTAGTAGTGCTATTCCAACATTTGCGAATGATTCTGCCATTGATGCTCTGCTAGACCTGTCGTATATTGATGGTTTAAGCAATGACAATAATACACTTGATTCTAGTTGGCTCCTAACTGCAAAGAGAAATTATGGAAGTTTGTGGAAAAGTTACTATGGGTCGTTTGTCTCAGGTGAAGATTTTAAAGAAGCATCCACTTTGCAGTACATTGAACATGACATTCAACAACACTAAAATGAACATCTGCAAAATATAAACCAGCAGTAACAACAACATAAGCAACAGCAAAAGAAACAAAACAATATGGTCTGTTTACAGTTGCACCAGCAAATGGTGAAAAATCTAGTGGTCGCCACATTTGGTTCAAAATGGCCCAAATGGCTCTGAGCACTATGGGACTTAACATCTGAGGCCATCAGTCCCCTAGAACTTAGCACTACTTAAACCTAACTAACCTAAGGACATCACACACACCCATGCCCGAAGCAGGATTCGAACCTGCGACTGTAGCGGTCGCGCGGTTCCAGACTGTAGCGCCTAGAACCGCTCGGCCACTACAGCCGGCCGCCACATTTCGGGAAAGAAGACTTTTCTGAGGTAGCATCAACTTCTGCATATCAAATAGAACAGTACATCTTACCACTTAGGCCCTACTTATATTAAACCAGAGGTTTTATTTGTCTAGAATATTGTTCAAGAATAGTTACATTTCATTTGTTTCAAGATGTCGCCGAAATTACAAAACCAGCATCTTATTTGCTAAATTATGAACAGTTGTTTTAAGAAGCTGGATCCTGTGCAGATATTTACTACATGACTAAAACGGGACAAAAATTTGCAACAAGTTCACAAGATAATAAGAAATTTTCAGTGTGCACATCAACCATATGAAGCGCAGTTAATCAGTGGAAGGGACTGATGTCTGTGATCAGCAGATGGACGTGTATCGCGTACATAAAAACTAAGAAGATAAATTAACATATGATAGATGAGCACGTGTGAATACGGTATAGGAATGACAGTAAAGCAAGTAAAGTTGTAACAAAAGACATACAGGAAGTAGTCGCATTCTGGATGGCTATAAGGGTGTACCTTGTCACAGCATGAAGTGCAGAGGCTGCGATCGTGAGGAAGCAGAACAAGAAGATTTAACTATAGCTGAAACAAAAAGACACGAATCATCATGTTTACCATATATGAATATAGGTTGGACAAAGTTGTTGATCATTTAAAATATGCAAGAATTTGCCACAAAATCCGTCGACAAAAGGGTACAAGAACAAAATGTGATAGTTATAATGTATACATGTGTTTATCAAAATATAGCTAATGTTTTCACTCGTACCAACTGGCCAAGGCCCAATCCGTAAAACTGTGTGGTTGCCAAATTTCTAGAAATATCTAAAAATAAATTTCTTTTAATTTTTCTAGGGAATTACTGACTGGGTTTCACATCCCAGAAGTTCCTATTTTAAAAATTTAAGCATAAAATGCAACCTTGGGTGTGAAAGGGCTAGGTGGCCAGCCCACACACATCTTGGCTGGATGCTGTGGTTTGCTTGAGACTGATGTTGCAACACTAAATGACAAAATTAACCAAAGCCTTTAGTTTTATGTGAAGTGTCATCCCAATTTTTAATTGCTTACTTTAGCAATTTCAGTTTTTTTAATATTAATATTAATTTCAAATTTTTTCAGAATTTCTGAAGCATTAGAAAGAAAATTTTTCAAATATTTTAAACTTTCAGCCATTAAGACAACGTTGTAAGAAGACCTTATTCGCTGAATGACAATTACATTCACCTTTAACGTTTTCTTTGTAGGTCGTTATACGTTTTCCGATGAAAAGCTTCAATAATTTCCGCTTTAGTGTACTGAAGATATCTAAAACAAGAAGACGAAAATATTTTTGGTTAAAAACTAAAATTAAATTCAGTTATGAATTAATTAAATTCAGTTACGAATTTTTGTTCAAAAATGAAAATTAACATATACAGGGTGTTACAAAAAGGTACGGTCAAACTTTCAGGAAACATTCCTCACACACAAATGAAGAAAATATGTTATGTGGACATGTGTCTTGAAACGCTTAATTTCCATGTTAGAGCTCATTTTAGTTTCGTTAGTATGTACATTCCAGCCTATGACTCGCGACTGGGGAAGACCTAGGTCGACGAGGACACCTGCAATGGACGAGGCAATTCTTCGTGCAGTTGACGATAAACCTAATGTCAGCGTCAGAGAAGTTGCTGCTGTACAAGGTAACGTTGACCACGTCACTGTATGAAGAGTGCTACGGGAGAACCAGTTGTTTCCGTACCATGTACAGCGTGTGCAGGCACTATCAGCAGCTGATAGGCCTCCACGGGTACACTTCTGCGATGGTTCATCCAACAATGTGTCAATCCTCATTTCAGTACAAATGTTCTCTTTACGGATGAGGCTTCATTCCAACGTGATCCAATTGTAAATTTTCACAATCAACATGTGTGGGCTGACGAGAATCCGCACGCAATTGTGCAATCACGTCATCAACACAGATTTTCTGAGAACGTTTGGGCAGGCATTGTTGGTGAGGTCTTGATCGGACCCCATGTTCTTCCACCTACGTCGAGCACGTTATCAGGATTTCATACGGGATACTTTACCTGTGCTGCTAGAACATGTGCCTTTACAAGTACGACACAACATGTGGTTCATGCACGATGGAGCTCCTGCACATTTCAGTCGAAGTGTTCGTACGCTTCTCAACAACAGATTCGGTGACCGATGGATTGGTAGAGGCGGACCAATTCCATGGCCTCCACGCTCTCCTGACCTCAACCCTCTTGACTTTCATCTATGGGGCATTTGAAAGCTCTTGTCTACGTAACCCCTGGACCAAATGTAGAGACTCTTCGTGCTCGTATTGTGGACCGCTGTGATACAATATGCCATTCTCCAGGGCTGCATCAGCGCATCAGGGATTCCATGCGACGGAGGGTGGATGCATGTATCCTCGCTAACGGAGGACATTTTGAACATTTCCTGTAACAAAGTGTTTGAAGTCACGCTGGTACGTTCTGTTGCTGTGTGTTTCCATTCCATGATTAATGTGATTTGAAGAGAAGTAATAAAATGAGCTCTAACATGGAAAGTAAGCGTTTCTGGATACATGTCCACATAACATATGTTCTTTCTTTGTGTGTGAGGAATGTTTCCTGAAAGTTTGGCCGTACCTTTTTGTAACACCCTGTATGTTTGTGGTGACTGTTCTTCCAGACATGTCCAAGAGAAGAAATACCGTTTTGATCTAGCAGCCATTATGAATTAAGATGCAATGGAATTACAAAAAGTGAGTGTGAGTGGTCATTGAATAAAATCAACGGGGAAGGTTGAAAATTGTGGCAGACAGGGCAGATGCTCTGACCACCAAGCCATGTGGCTGATTACTCCCGGCATTTCGCCGATCCACCTGTTCTTCCAGAGAAGTTCTTTTGGACATGTCCCCAAGAACAGATACCACACACACAAACACACACACATACACACACACACACACACACACACACACACACACACACACACGATCAAAAGTATCCCGACAGCTAGCAGAAAATAGCTTACGAGTTCGTGGCGGCCTCCATAGGTAAAGTTGGAATTCAATAT
Source organism: Schistocerca nitens (assembly GCF_023898315.1). Taxonomy (NCBI): domain Eukaryota; kingdom Metazoa; phylum Arthropoda; class Insecta; order Orthoptera; family Acrididae; genus Schistocerca; species Schistocerca nitens. The sequence goes on from NC_064620.1 coordinate 46,976,495, forward strand.
GGTGTTGACAGCATTTATGACAGCTTCCACTCTCGGGGGCATACGTTCAATCAGGTGTTGGAAGGTTTCTTGATGAATGGCAGCCCATTCTTGAGGTAGTGCTGCACTGGGGAGAGTGACCGATGTCGGTCGGTGAGGTCTGGCACCAAATCGGCGTTCCATAACACCCAAGAGGTGTTCAATAGGATTAAGCTTAGGACTTTGTGCTGGCCAGTCCATTACAGGAATGTTAATGTTGTGTAACTACTCCGCCACAGGGCGTGCATTATGAACAGGTGCTTGATCGTGATGAAAGATGCAATCGCCATTCCCGAATTTCTCTTCAACAATGGGAAGCAAGAAGGTACTTAATACATCAGTGTAGGCCTGCGGTATGAGAGTGCCACGCAAAACAACAAGGAATGCAAGCACCCTCCGTGAAAAACATGACCACACCATAACACCATAGCCACCGAATTTTACTGTGGCGTTCACCGGGCATTCGACATACTCACACACACCCCATCGGATTGTCACATTGTGTACCGTGATTCGTCACTCCACACATCGTTTTTCCACTGTTCAGTCGTCCAATGTTTATGCTCCTTTCTCCAAACGAGTCGTTGTTTCGGATTTATCGGCGTGGTGTGCGGCTTGTGAGCAACCGCTCGACCATGAAATCCACGTTTTCTCACCTACCACCTAACTGTCATAATACCTGCAGTGGATCCTGATGCAGTTCGGAATTCCTGTGTGATGGTCTGGATAGATGTCTGCTAATTACGCATTACGACCCTTTTCAACCGTCGGCGATCTCTGTCAGTCGACAGACGAGGTCGGCCTGTACGCTTTTGTGCTGCACGTGACCCTTCACGTTTCCACTTCACTATCACATACGTATGACACAAGTGACACCCAATCACGTGACCAAGATCGAAATCTGTGAGTTCTGCGGAACGCCCCATTCTGCTCTCTCACGATGTGCAGTGACTACTGAGGTCTCTGTTATGGATACCTGGCAATAGGTGGCAGAACAATGCACCTACTATGAAAACCGTATGTTTTTGGGGGTGTTCGGATACTATTTGATCACACAGTGTAATTTAGGCAAGACGACCAATGGACTCCTCAGTGCAAATGCACACCAGGCCCGAAACCTTACGGGAATCAGAGAAATGCCACGAGTAATCAGAATAATGGGCAATAAATATTACATTAGTAGTCTGTGGACAGGTTGAGGGTTTGGGTCTGATGGGAGGTGTGCTAGAGTAGTCTATGCAATTGCAATCACCACTGCATTTGGACGACTGAACTGACACCGTTTGCTGATGATACAAGCATTATTATTAATCAAGTAGAAGAAAGTCCGATAGAAAAGACACAAATAAGGTTTTTGGAAAAGTTATTAATTTTTTCCGCAAATGGGCTTGCTCTGAACTTTGAAAAAACACAATACACCCAATTTTCTGCTGCAAAAAGTATAATTCCTTCAATAAACATAACACATCAAAAGAAGTCAGTAGCCAGGGTAGAGAGCATACTAAGTTTTTGGGTGTGCATATAGATGAGAATGATAATTGGAAAAGTTATATTTTGGATCTCCTAAAGCGACTAGGTTCAGCAACTTTTGCAATCAGAATAACTGCCAATTTTGAGGATGTAGAAATTAGTAAGCTAACATACTTTGCATACTTCCACTCTCTGATGTCATACGGAATAATATTCTGGGGCAACTCAACACTTAGGCAAAAGGTATTGCATGGGGGCTTAATTATATATAATGCAAATATTTTTAAGTTTAGTAGCTGACTGTCCGGTTACGCAGTCTTGTAACCGGTTGGCCCTGACTAGTATTACTCCGCAATCTGACTGCGTAGAATAACAACAAAGAATGAAAGGAAATTTCCGTTAACACAATTAATTAATTAAGTCCCCAGCAACTATAAAAGCTACGAAACAAAAACAACGAAACAACAAAGCGCAAGTGTAACTGTTCTGTGTGTGGAAGTGTGATCAACGTACACATCTGGCACGGTTCTTCCTCAATAAGACAAGGTATTTTAAGCACCATTTACACTGAAGGAATTAAAAAAAACAGAAATACTATAATTGCACATAGAAACCAGAATTACACTCTAATACATGAACACAAGCCAGATGCTTTGTTGACTGAACCTGTGACCAAGAGACATTGTTAGTTAGTAAATTTGAAATAAAAATTTTTTTTTTTACCTTCATATATATTGACGAAAAATACACTCTGATCATTACAACATCCCCATTAGAACAGCATCGGCTGTCTAGCCCATCAGAACAACTGCACACGGCATGCTCACAACTAGTACTGCTATCGGCATCCTCTCAACATGCACTGACCACGGCAACCTCAGAACTACTACTGCCCACAGCAACTTCTGAACAAGCACTGCCAGTGGAGGCGGCGGAATAAAACTCTTTGACGCAATCTCTGGCGCTGTGACTCAGTGTAGCCACCTTTCATATGCCCCTCCTCCACGGGCTAGAATTTGATGGTATTTTTGCCAGAATTGGTGGTGAAAATACCACCAAATCTGTAAAAAAAATACAGACAAAAATATAAGATAATATTAATAAGTAAATATCACACAACTAGATAAATTTTGGCTTTGCACTGACCGTTCAATAACCTAATATATAAAATACAGTAAGGAATACAAATGCTTTCATACATGTGATTTTACATAATAGTTTACACAAGTATCATTCAATCAATGGCACCAGCAATGACGAATAGGTGTAGGTAAGAGTCTCATAACATTTAGTAAACAGTAAATACACAAAAAATCAGTTTATACAAATATTCACATAAAATCCTTTCAATAGTTCAATAAACAAGTAGCAATCCTCAAAGTAGTTGACAGTTCCAGCAGTAGCACCCAGCAATGGTCAGCAGGTGCAAATAGCAGTCTCATAACATTTCATCAGCAGTATTTAAACAGCTCCAGCAGTGGCACCCAGAAATAGCGAGCAGGCGCAGACACTAACAAGTGACATCATTTCAGTAGAAGCAGTTCCATTAGTGGCACCCAGCAATGTTGAACAGGTGCAGACACCAACAAGTGACATTATGTGAGCAGAAGCAGTTCCATCAGTGGCACCCAGCAATGTCGAACAGGTGCAGACACCAACAAGTGACATAATTTCAGTAGAAGCAGTTCCATCAGTGGCACCCAGCAATGTTGAACAGGTGCAGACACCAACAAGTGACTTGTCAGTAGAAGCAGTTCCATCAGTGACACCCAGCAATGTTGAGCAGGTGCAGACAGCAACAAGTGACATCATTTCAATAGAAGCAGTTACATTAGTGGCACCCAGTAATGTTGAACAGGTGCAGACACCAACAAGTGACATTATGTCAGTAGAAGCAGTTCCATCAGTGGCACCCAGCAATGTTGAGCAGGTGCAGACAGCAACAAGTGACATCATTTCAGTAGAAGTAGTTCCATCAGTGGCACCCAGCAATGTTGAGCAGGTGCAGGTAACAGTCCATAATATTCACTATCAGTAATCAGAAAATTCATCTGAGTTTATCAGCCGAAATTAAACATTTCCAAGTGGCACCCACCAATGTTAATACGTGTAAGCACGAACAACAGTTTGAATGCACACACAATTGCTTTTACAAAATTATTATCAATGCTCTTACACTAAACATACAAATTATAATAAACACTCAAATGATATCAGATAATTGTCATATTAACTATTACAATACACAAATAACAGTAAACCTATAATATTTGTGGGTGTCAGTGCAAGCCACTACAAACACGTAAAATAATATTTAGGAGACAGGTCGGTATCAATTATTTGGGATTAGGGAAGGAAAACACACAAAACAAACTCACTCATCTTTCATCCACACTAAGTGCTACTGTGTAATTGAATAGTGTTAACTGTGTAAATGCAATTCTGTCAAAGATTTGATGTTCGACATGTGTATCAAGTAGTAGTGGCAGCAATGTATAACAGTCAATAATAGTTAGTCAACGTCATACTCATCATGTCAAGATCAATGTTTGCCAAGCCAAATCAAATCTACGGTTGCTGAACAACTGTCAGTGTGCCAAGATATGCATATACTTCCTCTCTCCAAATAAAAGTATATAATGCTTATTGATTTAACAAAGTGTGTGTGTAGACAATCTTCCTTCTACTTGAGTGTTCTAGTCTGCCATCTTCATCCTCCTTGTTCCATATAAACCAGCAAAAAAATAAGCTCCTCACTTACTTTACCTCTTATCCACCAAAACTCCTATAATCATCAGCATCACATAATCTTATTACTTCAATAATACCTCTTACGTCGATACATATAAACCTTATCACCAATATCATTTCACTTCCATAACAACTCTTTCCTCTAGCCAGTCTCCTCGAACAAGTAGACAGATAAATAATATCATCATTTCTGAAACTGACCGTCCACAAAATCTAGATGAACTTCTTCAACATTTCCATGGAATTAAAGTTTTATACACCATTGATATGCGCGCAAGTTTTTGGCAAATAGAACTTCACCCTGATTGTAGAAAATACACTGCCTTTTTAGCCTTTGGTAACTGTTATCAATTTCGGAAATTACCGTTTGGACTTACTATATCTTCAGCAGCATTCATTCGTAGTTTAAACGAAATTTTACCTGTTTATCTTCATGACAATATCACTTCATATGTTGACGATATTCTTATTGCTAAACGTTCTTGGAGTGAGCATAACAAAATTTTGGATTCATTATTGCGTATTTTTGCAAGAGTTGGCATTACAGTGAACTTGGAAAAATCTGAATTTGGTCGTTCTCAGGTGAAATTTCTTGGTCATATTATTTCTACATAAGGTATTCTTCCTGATCCAGAGAAACAAGATGCTATTCGTAATTATGCTGTTCCTACTACAAAACATGATGTTCGTAGTTTCCTTGGTGTCTGTAATTTTCTTAGACGCTTTGTTAGATTGGACAGTTTGGCCTTATGTGTGTTAAGAAACTCCATACCTAATATAATTAGTGTACTGAGTAATGGAACAATAATAAAATTAGCAGAAAATTCATATCCTTGACAAATGAAATTTAAGTTGGTCTGTTGTTTGACTTCCACACTTTTTCCAGAAATAGCTCCTCGAATTGTAGTTTTAGAAACAGGTAACACAGGACAAGCAATAGTTCTTACACATATACGAAAAACTGATTCACTAATAACGTTCAATGCGCTCCCTGAATCTAAAACCGCAGTGAACTTATTCTTACTCACACATACTTCAATAACTGGATGTAAAAATGCGTCTACATTATTTTCCTTTTCATCTAGCAAAATGTCTCCCATGTCTTCCAGGCGTACGTAGTGTAAAGTCGTAGTGTCATTACTTTCTGAACCGTCTATATTGCTGCCAGAAGCCGAAGCTAAAAGTCATTGTCGATTGTTTGCGTCACGTCTTTGAATATTCGCGTTATTTCGCGGATCAATTTCTACGATTTGCACTTGTCTCTCTGAATTTCTGTCACGCGGAGGATGCCAATTAGGTCCCTCGTGTCTGTTACTTGTAAATTCTTGGTTGTGTCTGTTATAAAAATTTTTGTTTTCCTGTCTATCTGCATGACTGCTTCTTGTGTAATTTCGACTGTCACTTCTGAAATTATTGTTATATCTACTACCCTGGTTATTTCTGTAGTAAGAATTTCTATTATTGTATGAATAATTTCTGTCTTGATGATACCGATTACTGTTTCCGTATGATTGATCATTCCGGTAAGAATTTCCATTATTATAATTTTCTGTGTAATTTCTGTTAGAACGTCTGTTATTGTCATAAGGCTGGTATCTATCGTCCTGTCTGTTTCGTCTGTCATTCTCAAAATTACCCATATAACGTCCGTTCCGATCATTATCCCTTCTCTCTGAAAATCTACTGTGATTACCGTTACTGAAAAAATTACAAGAAGTCCCGTCGTCTTTGTCACACTCAAGTTCTTGTAGCAAAGTCTTAAAAGTCTCAATGTCGTCTTTACATCTTCCGGCTAAAGCAATTTGTCTTATCGATTGTGGCAGCTTAGTTAAACAAATGCGAATTAATTCAGTCGGGCTATAAGGGCTGGAAAGGAACTGATTCTTTCGAATCATGTCTTCAAAGTATTCTGCTGGCGTGCGGAACTCAGACTGTTTAAAATTACGCTGCATAATAAGACTGTGTTTGAATCTGTCTTGCGTGTTTTCGGACCAATATGCCGATAGAAATGCATGATAAAAATCATTTAAATTATTACAATCTCTAATAAGTGCGCGCATCCGCGTCGCCGGTTCGTTTTCTAAATATCCACACATAAATTCCAGTTTGTGACTTAGTGGCCAATTTGGTGGAAGTGCGTACATAAATTGATCTAACCATGAACATGGATGTATGTCATTCTTAGAATTGCGAAAGATCTTAAATTTCCGAACAGTTAAAAAGTGGTTATAGTCAAAGTTTTCGCCTCGTGGCGACAAAGACCTACCGCGTCTGTCCCAGTCCCAATATCGATTATTGTCAAGTTCGCGCGCCTGGCGCTCTCTTGTTGCATCTCGTAAATGAAATAAATTATTTTCTTCAAAGCCCTCTGCTATCTGTGATTCTAAATTTCTTCTACTGTCCTTTCCTATAATTTCTCTTTCTATTTCTTTGACTTGCTTTCGTAACGCCTCAAATTTCCTTTAACGCGTTCATTAAATTTTCCCTGATTTTCAACATGTTTATTTATGTTCTGGTACTCTTCGGTTTCTGCAAATGGCAATGGAGCTGTACCATCTGAATCTCTGTACCCATTTAAACTAAGACTTGTCAATTTATCTGAAATCTCCTCAACTCTTTCCGATAAGTCACCTATTTGTTCTTTCTGTTTATTAACGTCTTCCGTAAGTGTCGCGACTCGGGTTTCGGTATTGACACATTTAGTAGTTAAATGTTCACACTGTTGTGTTAGGTTACTTATTCTGTCAATTGGTACTGATTCCTCGATTCTTTCAAATATTTCTTCCTTATCGTGTGCACGTTGTAAACGTAACTCTGAAAATTTTTGTACTAGCACGCGATCTCTTTCTTCCTGTTCTCTATCATGTCCCTTTTGTCTAATTTCTATTGAAATTAATCTATTATTGTGAGCATTCAAAATCGGTTGTACTTCTTCTCTAATTTCTTTCTTTAATTTATCTTTCACGTTTTTGAAACATGTCTCTATTCGTGAGTCTAACCGTGTTTCCATTGTTCCCATATCAGTTTCTAACCGTGTTGCCAATGTTCCCATTTCAGTTTAATTGTTCCTATTTGTGAGTCTAACCGTCATCCCACTGTTTTTAATTTAGATCCCAAATTTAATATTGCACTCATCAACTGCTCCACATTAACTGGTTCGAAATTCTTTTCGCCCCTAACATTTCCCGCAAAACCAGCTTCCTTCGTCATAGCTGTAAAGCTGTCTGTGTTCGATACTATTCCAGAAACTTCTGTCGTTAATCTCGTATTCTGAAAATTTTTTGATTGTGAAAAGTTTTGAAATGGATCCGCACTATTATCCCTGATTATTAAATTATTTTCTACTTCATTATTCATCATACTGTTCTCCTGTGTTGGCGAGTTCGCCATATTAACAATTTCGTCATTCTGACTATCCATCTTTTTTGCCTTTTTCATCGATCGCGTAATCATTTACAAAACATACAAAACTCGTCACTATACGAAAATTACACACAATATGACACTTTATCACCAACAATACTATTCACACGAAATGCTTCCCGACAAACACGCCTAACGAACAATTAAAACCTTCACAATTGCACAAAATTGTCAAACCCGTATACAACACATCAAAAATTAAATTCTCCGAAAATACCATTAGAAGAAAGACAAGACAACTAAAAATGTTCAATTACCAAATCTACACATGTAATATAGACTACAATTACTAAACTACAAACTACAAATTGCTACAACAATGCTAGTGTCTGCTATTTTTACTATCAAAAGAATTCCAAGGGACGATCCGAAGCAGCGGTCGCCACGTGCATGGGGGCTTAATTATGTATAATGCAAATATTTTTAAGTTTAGTAGCTGACTGTCCGGTTACGCAGTCTCGTAACCGGTTGGCCCTGACTAGTATTACTCCGAAATCTGACTGCATAGAATAACAACAAAGAATGAAAGGAAATTTCCGTTAACACAATTAGTTAATTAAGTCCCCAGCAACTATAAAAGCTACGAAACATAACTACGAAACAACAAAACACAAGTGTAACTGTTCTGTGTATGGAAGTGGGATTCAACGTACACATCTGGTACGGTTCTTCCTCAATAAGACAAGGTATTTTAAGCACCATTTACACTGAAGTAATTAAAAAAAACAGAAATACTATAATTGCACATAGAAACCAGAATTACACTCTAATACATGAACACAAGCCAGATGCTTTGTTGACTGAACTTGTGACCAAGAGACATTGTTAGTTAGTAAATTTGAAATTAAAAAAAAATGTTTTTTTTACCTTCATATATATTGACAAAAAATACACTCTGATCATTACAACATCCCCATTCGAACAACATCGGCTTTCTAGCCCATCAGAACAACTGCACACGACATGCTCACAACTAGTCACAGCAACTTCAGAACTACTACTTCCCACAGCAACTTCTGAACAAGCACTGCCAGTCGAGGCGGCGGAATAAAACTCTTTGGCGCAATCTCTGGCGCTGTGACTCAGTGTAGCCACCTTTCAGTATTCACTGCTTTAACGAAGGTAGTTAGAATAATGTGTGGGGTTCGTAGTCGCACATCTTGTAGGCATCTGTTTAAAAAGTTTGGAATTCTTACAACTGCTTCACAGTACATTTTCTCAGTAATGATTTTTTTCTCAACGGCATGGGCCAGTTTATAATCAGCAGTGCCATTCATGATTACAATACCATAAAAAAGAAAGACCTACACTATCCTTTCCTTAACCTATCTTTGGCACAGAAATGGGTAAAATATGCTCTTATAAAACTTTTGAAAAATTACCAAATGAAAAAAAAGTCTAACAGACAGCAGTAATATTTTCAAAAACAAATTGAAATCATACCTCCTTGACACCTCCTGCTATACCATAGATGAATTCTTGAATATGAGTAAATAAATCTGGAGATATAATATATGCATTTTGTGCCATTTAAGGGAATGGGATATATAATAGAAATATTTATGTATAACACTATAACGTAAAAAAAAACTTGTTTCGAGTGGGCATTTCTTGTGCATTTGACACGTTCCACATCATAACGGTTTTCCGTGCTATTGATCAGTGGAACCTGTAACTAACTAACTGGGCAGAGCAAATGTCCAGTAGCCATTACAGTAGCTTTGTGTGTTCAGTCAAAGGGCTGGCTGCCCTCCCTAACAAAGGAAAAAAAAACTGGGGGAAGTATTCAACAATCACCTTAAACATGTGTCAGGTGACATCCGCCCAGACAAAATGCCCAGAACAATAACGATCAAAATCAAAAATAGGAGTAATAATAAAGATTTTTTTTAAAGAAAAAGAAAGCAGGAGACCCGGATTCGAATCCTGGTGTGGCACAAATTTTCAACTTTCCCAACTGATTTCAGTCAACGTGCACTCAGAGCCAATGTCTACTTCAGTTACGAAAATTGAGTAACATTCATTAACATGTACAAGACTGACATCTTAGAACGAGCGGCTAGAGAGGGATGGTTGCAGCAATATTAACAATAGGTGAAGCGTTTTGTTTACAAATGGATATCTCGACAGCTTTTGAGATGAAGTAGCCATTAAGAATTAATTTCTGTCAGAAGGGGCATTAGCGGCTTCTCCGCCCTGTTCACACACACACTTACCCACCCACGCATACATACACTAGCACACACATACACTCACAACGTCAACTTCTTCATTTTCGCGATGCCCCGCTACTACCGCCTAGAAGCGGCAAGTTCTGCCAAACCGCGGCCCGCTGGCTTATAACGCGCGCAGCCGCGGGGGCGCCAACTGGGGCGTTTCTTAAAGTCGGCCGCCCCAACTTGGCGGGGATTCCTTATTTTTTATGCATGTGCGGCAGAAGTAAGTTTTAAGGCGAGACCAGCTCGCCCGGAACTACTGCGCCGCCGGTAGCGCGGCGCGCCTCGCCAGGTCTCCCGGTGGCGGGGGCGGAGGCAGCGCCCACGACCCCTCCCCCTCCCCCCTTCCCACCACCACGGTCTCGGTCTGGCGGGCTAAAGTACTGTAAATTCCGACGTGGTGGGCCAGCTGAGATACGGCGGGCCTCCCTTTATAAGTAGGCAGCCGGCCAAGAATATTAGGCGAGTGGGGAGTGAAAACCCCACACCCACCCCCACCGTCACTCCCAACTGGTGAATACTTCTTACCGGAGAGGACGCGGTCCCACCCCTGTGGCTGTCAGGAATATTGGGTCGTCGTAAGAGGGGCTGCCTCGCAGGATCAGTGGTGGGAAATTTACTCACGGGCAGACGCTTACCACTATCAACACCTTCTCGGGCGTGCAGTCTGGTGTGTGTACCTTGACTGCTTCTTAGACGTTGCTACATAACTGTCGTTAAGGTAGACCAGGATTGTACAGGCGTAGTATAATTAATAAAGGTAACTGACAAAGATGAAGGTATTGTACAAAAGAAGCTAAAACATTCCACCGAATATAGATTTGGGAGATAATTGGGAATATATACGGAGAGGTCCAAAATATGCATCCACTGTTTAAAAGTCCATAACTGACAAACTATTTGACGGAGTTGTCTCATATTTGGTAGTGTAATAGTTTGTAGTTCCGCCATCCAAGCGTTACATTGCGTTGTTTTGTTTTTGACAGATGACAGTCGCCAGATAGTCAGTGTTTTGTTCTTAGTTGCACCTAGTTACTCGAGTAAACATGGCTGGCGCAAGGCTTACATTCGATGAAAGGAAGTCAGTTCTGAAGTGGTACTTTAAGTACGAAAACATTAATGAGGTTCAACGGCAATGGCGAAATGAGCATTAAACCGAGCCATCGACACGTTTAACGATTCGTCGCATTCGAGACAAATTAGAAGCCGAAGGCTGTGTTAAAGATGTACACAAACAACGATCTGGACGACCTGTAACAGTAACAAGTCCAGCTAACTCCCGTCGTGTGTTACAACAATTCACTCGCTCACCACAGAAGTCTGTGAGACAGTGTACCCGTGAAACTGGAGTGGGTCGCTCAAGTGTTAGGCGAATTTTGAAGACAGCAAAGTGGAAGTGCTGCATCCCACGATTGCTACACGCAATGAACGAGGACGACCCAGATTGTAGAATGGAGTACTGCGAGTGGTTTATTAACATGGTGCGTAACGATGAAGAGTTTGCAGAGATGATAGCGTGGTCTGATGAGGCACAGTTCTAACTCAATGGTACAGTAAATCGCCACAATTGCATCTACTGGGCCGCCGAAAATCCGAACGTCCATGTAGGCAAAGCCGTGAATTTTCCAGGAGTAAATGTGAGGTGTAGGTTGTCTTACCGGTGCTTGAATGGGCCACTCTTCTTTGACGGCACAGTTAACGGTGAGGTGTACCTTCAGAAGCTCCAGACATCCATTTTACCTGCCATCCGAGACTTGTATGGAGATGGAAGAGTTTACTTTCAACAAGATGGTGCCAAAGCCTACTACCAAACTCGTGTTCGGGCGTATCTCGACGAAAATCTACCAGGAAGATGGACAGGTCGTACAGGTGCTGTGGAGTATCCACCAGGTTCCCCAGACCTAACTCCTCTGGACTTTTACCTGTGGGGAACACTAAAGAACGTCGCTTATCGACAAAAGCCACGCACACTGGATGAACTTCGAGAATCCATCGTACATTCATATGCAAATATCCAACGGAACACGTTGCAGTCAGTAGTTCGTGCTGCAGTTCGGTGGCATCGTTTGTGTGTGGATGTTAATGGTGACCATTTTGAACACCTACAGTGATATCTTTAAGTTGGACTTTAAGGTACACTTTCACCAAAAATGAGACAACTCCGTCAATTTGTAACCTCCTCCTCACTTATCGACCTTAATGACAGTGAAAAATTAAACCGCGTGCACCTAATGGAAATCTAGGAAAAGCAATCGTCACCGAAGTTAATTTGTCGGTAAAGAGGGAGGAAAGGGTTACATCTAAATGAAAGGAAAAATGCAAATGAAATTGGTGGAAATTAATTTTTAAAAGGGGTAAAATTAATAAAGGAAGTAAATGTGCGGTCGTTACGTTAACAATTAATTGGCGTTAGTTAGATATTTGAGATTTGGGGAAAATTACGGTCGCCAGTCCTATGGACAACTACTATAACTGAAAATGAAAGGTTATTGCACATTTAATTAGCACTAAAATTGTGGCAACTGAAGGTTGACACATCTCGTGTGAAAACTGAATGTTTGTCAGAAGTAACAAATTTCGCTACATTCTGACTTAATTTAGCATTAGAATTAATAAATCCGGAAAATTTAAAGTTAATTTAGTGACTGAAAGTAATAGTGAACTTTGTTTCTGAACCAATACGAAATTAAATAAAATAAGGTTAGTCTTGGGCTACCTCAACAATCATTTCAAAAGGTTCTTGAATCTACGCAATTTAGAAATAAGGAATTTAACTTTGAACTTGAATTAAATGATTCTGAACAATTAACAATAGTAAAATTTAGTATGTACCAAGCTGAGCTGCAGTCAAAGGTAAGCTAAAATATGGTAACAAAACTCGCACTCTTAATTTGTGCTTGTGTAATCTAAATATTGTATCCAGCTATGAATACCTTAACTGAACTTTGAAATTAAAACAGAGAAATCGAACGATATATCTTTAATGCTGGCGTTTGAATTTCAACGACACTCGAGTTCATTTCGGAAAAGGAAGGGACCCAGCTTGCTAATGCAATTGGGACAATGAGCAATAAAGGTTCATACTAAGTTGCTGTAATTTGCTAATGGAATAGTTTGAAAAGCTGAGGTCTGCCATACAGTTCTAAGACTTTACGTGCTTTTAGTCTTCCTTGTCGGTTGATTGAAGGTTTGAAGTCGTCGATCGAGGAGGTGGCGACAGTCACTCATTGTCGACCGTCGCTGTTGCAGAAGCTGGATGTTGGCCCGCCTTCTTCTCGACACGGTCACCAGGCGAAACGGGCTCTTGATGTGCACCAGCTAATGCTTCCCGTCCGCGACACCGTGTCACAAACTATCACAGCAAGTCGAGCGCAATTACATGCTGCCAAACCCCGAAACCGCGGCAGCTCGCGGGAGCGTCACACAACACACCTGCTCCACCGCCCTACTCCAGCCAGACTCCCCTCTGCCCGCGCTTCATGCGGCAGATTAACACTACCAAAGATCCTAAACACTTTGGTTCTCCACACGACCTATCAATGTAATCGCTCGATAGCATAGTTTTCCCTAGGCAAGACCCAGCGTAAAAATTACAAGTAGTATTTACAAAACAAATCAATTATACATCGACATAAATGCATAAATATACATAGATACAAATAGTAAAACAATTACAGTATATAAAGACACAGAAAGTCATTTCTTCAGGTAACAAAATAAGGAAAAAATTCATAGTACATTAGATGGAAATAGGAGGATATGCATTTCTGGCGTTACAAATTAGTTTGCAAGTTATGGACTTTTAAACAGTGGTTACATTTTTTGGACCCCACTATAGTTACCAGACACTGAAGATTTCAGTAAGAAATGTTATCGTAGTTAGTACAAGTCTGTTTGAAATATGTATAAACCTTTCGGTTAGGTCCCCATGCAATCGGGCTTGAATTTCACGAATAGTTAATGGTTATTGAAAATGGTAGATGCGTGGTGCAATATATGCACATTTTGATGGTGAGGTAAGATGATGTGTGACAGGCCAGTACTGTCCAACAGGACCTGTACTTCAGCCTCCAAATGTCACCTGAGCTCAATCGTCTCGATTTAGTGACAGGGTGGAAAAATACATAGGGCTGCCCCAAACACAACACATTACCATGCCTAGTACGGTGTACGAGAACCGTGTAACCTTCCCGTATATAATACTTTCTTGTACAAAATTGATTGAGAATTGAAACTGATGAAGTTTGGACGTAAGCAGCGCTACGTCATGGCCCTGTGAAATCAACCTGAATAAACTGAAAAATTCTTACCTCATAATGGTGCCGCCGGATAAGGCTGTCTATGTATCTGCTCCTAAATGGCACAGCTTAGTGCAATGCTGGCCTATCTACTACTAATGAACAACATTTGTCTGAGTTTTGCATCATCAGAAAAAAAACTGACTTTGCTTGTTGACACAACTGCATAGCTGGTCCTCTGATTATTAAACAATCATGACTATGATCTGCGAAAATCTGTAAATTATTTAAATTCAAGTAAATGACTGGCATAAATTATGTTCTGAGAAACCTTATTATTGAGAACATTTCTGCAAACCAAAACATAACAAAAATTGAACGCTACAAGTCTGACTTAATTAGTGCTGACAAATCACAAAAAGATTGAAACAAATTCATATTAACATCTCAGACAGCAAATTTATGTACGCCCATGGCGATGAAGAACAATAAAGTTTACCTTACATTATATGTCAATCAACTGCGCTGCACCAGCGGCGAGTGCTATTGCTCTTATGTGGCTAGCAACTGAACTGTACCGGTGAGCTACTACGACTTCTCCGTAACAGCGAGCACTCCATAACAACGAACTACTGCGACTGCTCCATAAGAACGAACTATCTACATCTACATTTATTCTCCGCAAGCCACCCAGCGGTGTGTGGCGGAGGGCACTTTACGTACCACTGTCATTACCTCCCTTTCCTGTTTTCCCGTTCTAGTCGCGTATGGTTCGCAGGAAGAACGACCGCCGGAAAGCCTCCGTGAGCGCTCGAATCTCTCTAATTTTACATTCGTGATCTCCTCGGGAGGTATGCTTAGGGGGGAAGCAATATATTCGATACCTCATCCAGAAACGCACCCTCTCGAAACCTGGCGAGCAAGCTAGGCCTTGATACACAGCGCCTCTCTTGCAGAGTCTGCCACTTGAGTTTGCTAAACATCTGCGTAACGCTAACACGCTTACCAAATAACCCTGTGACGAAACGCGCCGCTCTTCTTTGGATCTTCTCTATCTCTTCTGTCAACCCGACCTGGTACGGATCCCACACTGATGAACAACACTCAAATATAGGTCGAACGAGTGTTTTGTAAGCCACCTCCTTTGTTGATGGACTACATTTTCTAAGGACTGTCCCAATGAATCTCAACCTGGCACCCGCCTTACCAACAATTAAGTTTATATGATCATTCCACTTCAAATCGTTCCGCACGCATACTCCCAGCGCGCGTGAGCAATACATCGATATTACATTTGCTCCAGTAGGGTGGTAAACAGTAAAGCTCTTACATAACGAACCCCTTACAACCGTCGACACTCAAAACAACCTACAGCCGTCTCAGAATGGATAAATAACGGTTTTGTATGGTCTTCAAGGGATTCTTATTCTATTCTTCCTGCAAAACAGTGGCAGTCTCTACAAAGGAGACCGCAAAGGCTCACAAGGGAAGGCCGCCAATTGTGAAATTCAGATTCGATTCATACTGCGCATAATAAAAGCTCATGGCCAGAAGTGTAATGTGGCAAAGCACCAAGATGCACTTCTCAGCCGTTGTCGAGAAAATCGACAGTTAATAGAAACCCTTGCCGTGAAATACTCTCTACGATGTAAAACTTCCTGTAGCGTCGTGGCGCAGCGGTAAGTGCTTGGGTTCGTAAGTCAAAGGTCGCCGGATCGAATCTCCCGGCATGCAATTTGTTTTTTGTAATTCATATATATATCATGGGGTCTCTAATTCGAACGTTTGACTTACACTATACGTATTCGTTTCGGAATATCGTTTCTACGTCTTCCGTTAACTACACGTGTAAACATTATGAAGACAATTAATAACATTTGTGAAATAGAACTTTGTTTGCAGGAAACATAATCATGTTCGAAGTCGCCAGTTTTTCCACGACAAACGACTTTCAACAACTTATTATATGCATAATTGTTGCAACTGATTGCCGGGAATTATATATATATATATATATATATATATATATATATATATATATATATATATATATATATATATTACAAATACTAAAAACAAAGTTGCATGGCGCGAGATTCGATCCGGCGACCTTCGGATTACGAACCCGAGCGCTTACCGCTGCGCCACGACGCTGTAGGAAGTTACAAATCGTAGAGAGTATTTCACCTCAACGGTTTCTTTTAACTGTCGATTTTGTCGACAACGGCTGAGAAGTGCATCTTGGTGCTTTGCCACATTACACCTCTGGCTATGAGCTTTTATTATGCGCAATATGAATCGAATCTGAATTTCACAATTGGCGGCCTCCCCTTGTCAGTAGTAATGGGGTCTGGTGACTGTGATGGCAGAGGTAGACGTGACACTTCTTCCTTGTGCTCTCAAAATCAGATCTGGATGATTGGACTATGGGAGTTGTGTGCGAACTAGAGCCCTATAGGCTTGGAAAACAGCATCACCGTTGAGGGACAAGCATTGCACCGAGGGATGGACCTGATGAGCCAAAATATCCAAATAATCCGTGGCAGTAACGAGACCTTACACAGCAGCCGTGGAGACAATGGAATATCGTGATATGGCCTCCACCCGTGATGCTTCGCTCTCTGGATGCAAATTCGGCGAGAAATTGGAAACAGTGTGAAACGAGAGACTCTATATCTACACTGCTGGCCACCGTAAATGCAACACCCTGAAGGGAGCATCCGAATCAAGTGAAATTTACACCATGAGTTTGCAGCGATGAGATATGCAACTGATTAGAATTTCAGCGCAGACGCACATCACGCGCGCCTGTGGCACCACCTCATAGCGCCATTTAAGGCTTGGCGATTTCGATGAGTGTACGTTCGGGACGTGTGTTTACCTTGTGGTTGTTTCACAAGACGATCAGTTATGCCTCGTAGACAACAGCGAACATCTTTTGATCAAGTATCCGAGTTCGACAGAGGAAGGATAGTGGCTTACCGAGATTGTGGATTACCACACAGAGAAATCGCTAGTCGTGTTGGACGAAACCAAACAACTGTAATGCGGATATGTGACCGTTGGATGCAGGAGGGTACGACGGACCGACGTGGTCGATCGCATTCACCTCGGTGCACCACTGCACGTGCTGATAGGCAAATTGTGCGCATGGCAGTGACGGATCGCTCAGTGACATCCCGAACCGTAGCACAGCACATTGCATCTGTAACGCATCATCCAGTGTCTGCGCGTACCATTCGACGCCGTTTACAGCAGAGTGGTCTGTCCGAAAGACGTCCATTGCTTCGTCTACCATTGACGCAGAACCACAGACGTCTCCGTCGCCAATGGTGTGATCACAGACGGATGTGGACGGCAGAATGGAATGACGTTGTCTTTACTGACGAGGCACGCTTCTGTCTGCAGCACCACGATGGTCGGATTCGAGTGTGGAGACACCGTGGAGAGAGGATGCTGGACAGCTGCATTATGCACCGCTCCACTGGTCTTGCACCGGGTATTATGGTATGGGGCGGTATTGGATATTACTCTCGCTCGCCTCTAGTACGCATTGCCGGTACTTTAAATAGCCGGCGCTACATATCCGAGGTGCTGCAGCCAGTTGTCCTTCCTTACCTTCAGGGCTCGGCCACAGCCATATTTCAACAGGATAATGCGCGACCACACGTGGCACACATTGTCCAAAGGTTCTTCGTCAATAACCAGATTGAATTGCTTCCCTGGCCGGTTCGCTCTCCGGATCTTTCGCCGATAGAAAACATGTAGTCCATGGTTGCTCAACGAGCGACCCAGATTACATCCCCAGCTGCCACACCAGATGATCTTTGGCAACGTGTGGAAGCTCCTTGGGCTGCTGTACCCCAGGAACACATCCAACGTCTCTTTGACTCAGTGTCGAGACGTGTGGCAGCGGTGATCTCCAACAATGGCGGCTACTCTGGCTACTGATTCTGGCAGGAACCACATGTCACAGATGTCTGTAAACGTAATCATTTGATACTTGGTCAACATGTTATCTACAAAATAAATTTTGTTGTGCTACCTCTTGTCTTTCTTGGTGTTGCATTTACGGTGGTCAGCAGTGTACATCCACGTCTACATCCATACTCCGCAAGCCACCTCACGGTGTGTGACGCAGGGTACTTTGAGTACCTCTATCGGTTCTTCCAGATGACATTTCTCGACAGTCCAGATTTTATGGCTGTTAACGGGCATTTGCATCACTGAAGAGTGGTTTCCGAGACCCACCTCGGCCTGTAATTCCAAACTTCTGGAGCTCCCTTGGTGTCGCTTTGGTGCTGACAAGGTTTGTCAGTGCGACATTCAGTTCTATAGTGACTTTAGCACCTGCAGTGCTCTCCTTTTTCGTCTCAATCCTCTTGAATGTCCGTCCGCCACCATCATTCAA
The DNA here is from genome assembly GCF_023898315.1 of Schistocerca nitens. Taxonomy (NCBI): domain Eukaryota; kingdom Metazoa; phylum Arthropoda; class Insecta; order Orthoptera; family Acrididae; genus Schistocerca; species Schistocerca nitens. Next base: position 46,995,022 of record NC_064620.1, read on the forward strand.
CACACGCTTTCGTCCTTGTTGTGACTCAACGGACGATATTTCTCCACTTTCCTTGTTTGCGGTATAAATTTTTTTAGGCTACCTCGGTTATGGAAGCAACGACCATACGACCACCAACAATTTTCCCGTGTAGGAATTCACTTAACTGCGACGTTACACACTCGAGATTACACGTAACACTGTTCTAACAAGGGAACCTCCCCATCGCACCCCCCTCAGATTTAGCTATAAGTTGGCACAGTGGATAGGCCTTGAAAAACTGAACACAGATCAATCGAGAAAACAGGAAGAAGTTGTGTGGAACTGTGAAAAAATAAGCAAAATATACAAACTGAGTAGTTCAAGGGAAGATAAGCAACATTAAGGACAATGGGAACGCAGGAGCGCCGTGGTCTCGTGGTAACGTGAGCAGCTGCGGAACGAAAGGTCCTTGGTTCAAATCTTCCATCGAGTGAGAAGTTTAATTTTTTACTTTCAGTTTATGTGACAAACTCTTACGTTTTCATCACTTTTTTGGGAGTGATTATCACATCCACAAGAAACCCTAAATTGGGCAAGGTAGAAGAATCTTTTTACCCATTCGCCAAGTGTACAAGTTAGGTGGGTCGACAACATATTCCTGTCATGTGACGCACATGCCGTCACCAGTGTCGTATAGAATATATCAGATTTGTTTTCCTGTGGAGGAATCGGTTGACCTATGACCTTGCGATCAAATGTTTTCTGTTCCCATTGGAGAGGCACGTCCTTTCGTCTATTAATCGCACGGTTTTGCGATGTGGTCGCAAAACACAGACACTAAACTTATTACAGTGAACAGAGATGTCAATGAACGAACGGACGGATAATAACTATGCAAAAATAAAGAAAGTAAGATTTTCAGTCGAAGGAAGACTTGAACCAAGGACCTCTCGTTCAGCAGCTGCTCACGCTACCACGGGACCACGGCGCTCCTAAGCTCACTTTGTCCATTATGTTGCTTATGCGCCCCATGGACTACTCAGTTCGTATATTTTGCTTATTTTTTCACAGTTCCACACAACTTCTTCCTGTTTTCTCGATTGATGTGTGTTCAGTTTTTCAAGGCCTATCCACTGTGCCAACTTATAATTAAATCTGAGGGGGGTGCGATGGGGAGGTTCCCTTGTAAGCACGACTCACACTTGTAAACTAATGATGATACTGCTGAGGCGTCGTCTGCGGTCAGACAGAACAGCGGAATTTGTGTCCAAGCATGCATTTCTGCCGGTGTTTCCGTATTTTTACCCTGTCACTATATGCTATGGTCATCTCTTAAGTTAAGTGTGGAGCACCCCCTTCGAAGATCTGGAGCAGCAATTTGTGAAGATTTACGGGACAATCCGTGGGCGTTTGAAAGAATACGTGGTTCACTTCAGAGATCAGTGCAGTATTACATTCAAATATGAGGAGGGCACGTGAAAAACCACCCTGAAAAGGTTCGAGTCTAATACTGTATTGTAATATGGTTGGTTTGGGGAAGGAGACCAGACAGCGAGGTCATCGGTCTCATCGGATTAGGGAAGGATGGGGAAGGAAGTCGGCCGTGCCCTTTGAAAGGAACCATCCCGGCATTTGCCTGGAGCGATTTAGGGAAATCACGGAAAACCTAAATCAGGGTGGCCGGACGCGGGATTGAACCGTCGTCCTCCCGAATGCGAGTCCAGTGTCTAACCACTGCGCCACCTCGCTCGGTATATTGTAATATGTGACATGTTCAAGTAGTATTGCATTTTCTTTTGCTCAGGTAGTCCTAGTGTAAAATTTGACCCTGTTGGACGGGGACTTCAAGAGTTCACATTTCAAATACACATGTACTAAAACAGCAAAGATTAGAGTTTAATATGCCGTCGACATCGAGAACATTAGAGACGAAGCACAAGTTCGGATTGGTTAAGGGTGCGGAAGGAATACGACCGCGCCATTTACAAGGGACCCATTCTAGTATTTGTCTCAAGCTATCTAGAGAAATTGCGCAAAACTTAAAACTTGATGATCACACGGGGCAATCACTGTACCACCTCGTTCGGTTACAAATGCATTACCTGGAACAATATATCACACCGATGTCAATAGCAGCCCGTAACCACACATTCGCTATTATCTCGCCAACCAACTTTACTGGTATTATTTTGCTTCTGTTGTCGTACACAGGTGTGAGTACAGTACTCAGAGATTCTGAGACCAGTATGTACATACATATAACAATTATGCCATTCTGACACCATAACACCTGCACCACCAAAAAGACCATGTTCGACAATTCTGGAGTTAGCCTCACTTTGCGAGAGCTGGGAACGCGTAATGCGTAGTCAGACACAACCGAATACGAGGTCCAGAAGTTACGGTGTGGGGAGAAAAAATATTGCAAGGGTGTACAGACCTCCTCACTTTTGGACACAGTTCCGGAAGTCTGGAATGTCGTAAGCGACACGGAGGCGCCAGGCTGTCTCCCGCGAGTTTTTCACTGAGTGGTCTCCGATTGGTAGAATCTTGTTGTACGGAAGTGGGGATAAATTCTAGTACTTTCGACGCCAGAAACCAAAATCGATGGTTGATCGGCGGTCGAAAGAATGAGCTGAGAGGGAGAAAGTGTAAGCAATTCTATGATCAGGATTTGCTGCAGGCACTTAGGGGGAGGAAATGAGTGGTTTGCTGGAGAGCCAACAGTTTGGGAGAGGGTCTTCCTCCTGGACCGCCTTGAGTAACGGACGTCTTCCGTGTCAGATGACTAATGCAACTGCTGTCTTTTTGCTCTCTGGCGAATGTATTTTTACCAAGCAGTTAGGCCACTGTAATTGTTGTAAGCTTAGACGATTCTGAACTACGCCATAAAGATTTCGTCTACTGCGCAACATACGGTGATCTTCTATTGTTATATTTTCATACATTCTTGAACTTCACCGTAGTGACTGGGAGTTCACGTCTCTCGCATATTATGTGCAGACAAGCTGCAAGACAGTATTCGGATTTAGTAGTTTTTGGACTGCAGTCTACAGTCCAGGGTCTTGCGTTTTAGCATTCAAAATATTCTGAAGGGCTGCAGCTTTGCAGACGGCGCAGGTTTCTTTCAGGGTCAATATTCCGTTTCTCCACCACACTGTAGTCATGGTTATACTGCCGTTCGCTCCTGCATTCTAGGGCTGTAAAAGTAAATTTCGCCGGCCGCGGTGGTCTAGCGGTTCTGGCGCTGCAGTCCGGAACCGCGGGACTGCTACGGTCGCAGGTTCGAATCCTGCCTCGGGCATGGGTGTGTGTGATGTCCTTAGGTTAGTTAGGTTTAAGTAGTTCTAAGTTCTAGGGGACTTATGACCTAAGATGTTGAGTCCCATAGTGCTCAGAGCCATTTGAACCAAAGTAAATTTCTATAATAATTACTAACGTAATTTTTATCTCCACTGATGTTTCACACCAACAGTTTTGGAGTAGTTTCTTCTAGAGTTTCGTACTGAAGTAACGCCAGTCATTTCTCGTTTTATTTTGCAGATCACGTATCCAAAAACCGGGCCGAACTGCAGATGATTACTAGTATTAGTTAAAGTGATTTGCGTTTTGTTTTATGTCCGTTGGTCGATTATGTCATTGCTTATCTTCATTTAAATGAGCTATGATCTAAAATAAATTTTTATAGCACAGAATTATATTCATTCTCTTAATGGAGATTAGTTTCCTCTGATCGTCGACTTTATGGTTTTGTGTTTTTCTTTATTAGTAATGTCCAGATGTAATAGTTAATTTGGATGAGTCTCGAGATGTCTATAGTGTGAATACACTAAAAACAAATGAACAATTTATAAGATATGCTCTAGATGTAGACTATTCATTGTGATGCAACTATCTTTGTTGTCGGTTAGGGATTGTCTCTAATTTCTACCTCCAGGGCGAATTTATAAGTGGCACGGCTACTCTTAATATCGTGCTAGTTAAACCCGTTGGGCCACTTTACACAGCTTAATTAATTTTTTTTTGCTCATTAGTAACTGGATCGAGACCATACAATGAATTATAGTAATGTACTTAAAAAATTTATACAAGCTCTCGGTGTTTGAGCATGGAATTTTGGTTAAATGTCCGTTCATGTATTTTTAACCGTGTTTCTTTTCTCTTTGTTTTCACTAAATTCGGACTTCGTAACATGACAGTATCCGAAGACGAAGGTTAATCGAGCTGGACAGCTTTTTGCTTAAAAGTGTGGAACCTTTTGCCATGCCAAGTCACCCAACAACCGTACAAAGACACAAAATAAAACATACATAAGTTACTAATAAGAGTGTATTCTGAAATAGAAACACAATTTAAAAGTATACTTACATATTGTGATTACGAGTGCCGTTTGGTTGCGACTCGTGAATAAAATAATGAAATGATTGTAGTATTAATGGCTGTGTGCCATATACGTCTGATCTGGACAAAATCTAGAAAACAAAAAGTGAGTCTTCCTCTTTCGCCAATAATATGACGATCAAAAATCTTCAAATGTTTCCAGCGGCTGCATACAATATTTATATATCCGTGGACTATATCTACGGCTTAAATTATTTCTTTTTTTATTACTTAGAATTACGTTTTCTGCTAAGAAAAGCTAAGCATGGAAATGTGCCTTTAAACTGCCCCTTATTTGTGAGGACACACCTGCAGGCGAGCAACTCACTCTAAAACACACTGCGTATTTAAGTCCACAAATACACATACATATCATATATACCATACATGTTGTTGTTGTCGTCTTCAGTCCAGAGACTGGTTTGATGCGGCTCTCCATGCTACTCTATCCTGTGCAAGCGTCTTCATCTCCCAGTACCTACTGCAACCTACATCCTTCTGAATCTGCTTAGTGTATTCATATCTTGGTCTCCCTCTACGATTTTTACCCTCCACGATGCCCTCCAATACTAAATTGGTGATCCCTTGATGCCTCAGAATATGCATTACCAACCGATCCCTTCTTCTAGTCAAGTTGTGCCACAAATTTCTCTTCCCTCCAATTCTGTTCAATACCTCCTCGTTAGTTATGTGATCTACCCATCTAATCTTCAGCATTCTTCTGTAGCACCACATTTATAAAGCTTCTATTCTCTTCTTGTCTAAACTATTTATCGTCCACGTTTCATTTCCATACACAGCTTGACTCCATACAAATACTTTCAGTAACGACTTCCTGACACTTAAATCTATACTCGATGTTAAGAAATTTCTCTTCTTCAGAAACGCTTTTTTTGCCATTGCCAGTCTACATTTTATATCCCCTCTACTTCAACCATCATCAGTTATTTTGCTCCCGAAATAGCAAAACTCATTTACATCTTTAAGCGTCTCATTTCCTAATCTAATTCCCTCAGCATCACCCCGGTTTAATTCGACTACATTCCATTATCTCCTTTTTGCTTTTGTTGATGTTCATCTTATATCCTCCTTTCAAGACACTGTCCATTCCGTTCAACTGCTCTTCCAGGTCCCTTGCTGTCTCTGACAGAATTGCAATGTCATCGGTGAACCTCATAGTTTTTATGTCTTCTCCATGGATTTTAATACCAACTCCGAATTTTTCTTTGGTTTCCTTCACTGCTTGCTCAATATACCTATTGAGAGAGGGAGAGACTACGACCCTTTCTCACTCCCTTTCCAACCACTGCTTCCCTTTCATGCCCCTCGACTCTTATAACTGCCATCTGGTTTCTGTATAAATTGTAAATAGCCTTTCACTCCCTGTATTTAACCATACAGTAAAGCTGGGAAAAATTATGGCTGTCGTTTCCCCTTGCTTTCAGCCGTTCGCAGTACCAGCACAGCAAGGCCGTTTTGGTTAGTGTTACAAGGCCAGATCAGTCAATCATCCAGACTGTTGCCCCTGCAACTACTCAAAAGGCTGCTGCCCCTCTTCAGGAACCACGCGTTTGTCTGGCCTCTCAACAGATACCCCTCCGTTGTGGTTGCACCTACGGTAAGTGTATCTGTATCGCTGAGGCGCGCAAACCTCCCCACCAACGGCAAGGTCCATGGTTCATGGACATAACATAACATAATACTTACACAAAACAGATTTTGAAAGTTTGAATGTGGCACGTGCGCCTATAACCGTTTCATGTTGGCATTGCGTCTACCGCGCATCCGCAGGGTCGTAAAGTTCAGTACTAGCACGGCCGTTGGGAAGCGAGTTGATCACACGACACATAGTTTATACTCAGTCCGCGTGTTCATGTGCACAAGACGTTGCAGAGACAACATTTATTATTATGCTTTTTACAAATGCGGATTAACATTTAAAACAGGTACAAAAGCCTAAAGCTACAACATTCGTTAATCATGAAATTACAAATTCTTATTGTTGATAGTGTCTTTCGCACAGTATTGCGCTTTAAATGTGCTTTGTTTCAGATATAACGTCTTTTCACCATATATCGTTGTTCACCGTTCCATGAACCGAAAACATAAGATAACTTTATAAAGGTGAGCATTGTGTATGGCAGGTAAATGTCACAGTTCGCAGTTTTTATACAGATGCGTGTGCGCGATCAGCCGTAGCCTAGTTTATACTTTTGCACTGGTTATACTGTTTATTTAGAGCGATGTCACTGTGTTTGTCTTAGGTCGTACATCGCCTGATAGAATACTGGTGGATTCCCATTCCACAGCATAAGTTCGTGAAGGCATGGAAGCAGGACCTCGGACGGCACGATCCTCGTTTATACCAGGTAAGTGTGTCCGTCAATTCCGAGAACATATTGCTCCCTGAGGACGCATCCAAAATTCCTCCACCTGTCGAGTGGTCTTCCTCGGTTTGTAACAAAGCAGCCGTAGGTGCAGTAGGGAACTAGTTCTTGCTATTCAGACTTGCAGAGATGCAGCGCAATAAATGTCAATTTGCGATGCACTCAGAAGTGTCTGTGCACTTCACTGTGACAATTTTTTCACGTACACAGTTTGTCAACATTCGTACACTAGTAGTTGTGATGCAGAACAAATGCCCGTTGACAAGTCTTTACGCAAACAATTCGTAACACGATACTACATTAACAGTTCGTAAACAAATTTCGAATATAAATAGTTCATCACGTCTGCATACATAGCATCTTATCGTGGATAGACTTTTTCAATTATGCGGTTTTGCACACCAGTTTTCTCGTAGTCACAAGATCAGTGACATATAGTAAACGTCCAGAATTATTTTCAGGTTATGCAAGTCTAATAACTTTTCCCATATGGGCACATGTAACAAGTACAGATGAAATATACAAGTGAGCATACAGAGTGAAAAGTATTTAAACCTACAAACTCTAGGAGGTTGTAGGGAAATCAAAACAAATATTTTTCCCTATTGTCTTTTTTTCCTGTGAGAAGTATTTAAACCGGTAGAGAAAGATTTCTCTGGCGGCAAATTAATTAAACCAACAAACACTTTTCCATTTTTTTATGACCAAGAGACAACACATTAACACAACGCAATTTCAGTTACAGTAGATTTTCAACAATGCCTCCATCGACACATAAACAAAGGTTACACCGTCGGATCATGTCCTGTCTGACACGGGCAAAAACCCCAGGAGTATCCTGAATTGCTCCTGCTGCTGCTACGATCGGGGCAACCAGATTTTCTCCCCACACAAAACAGTCCACATCGACTGAAATGTGCCGGTGTCCCGTAAAGTTGGAACCACATGCGTTGTCTTGTAGGGAGCGGGACGTCTTCCAACAATTCTGGCAATTCTCTGGCGAGAAAATTGTAATAGTGCCTGCCATTTAATGGCCTAGGTACTAGATACGGCCCAATTAAACTGTCTCCAACAACACCGACACACACTTTAACGAAGAACCGCACTTGATGAGCGCTAGTAACTGTGGCATGTGGTTTATCCTTACTCCAAACATGCGAATTGTGCATGTTAAAGACTCCATCACGGCCGAACGTTGCTTCATCGGTAAACAACACAGAGAATGGAAATTTAGGATGCATTTCACACTGTTCCAGGTACCACTGCGAAAACTGTGCTCTGGATGGATAATCAGCTGGTTCCAGGTTGTGGACACACTGTAAGCGAAATGGACGTAACAATTGCTCTCGAAGGACTGTTCTTACAGTCTGGAAACGCGCGACCGCTACGGTCGCAGGTTCGAATCCTGGCTCGGGTATGGATGTGTGTGATGTCCTTAGGTTAGTTAGGTTTAAGTAGTTCTAAGTTCTAGGCGACTGATGACCTCAGAAGTTAAGTCCCATAGTGTTCAGAGCAATTTGAACTTTTTTTTTTTTTTTTTTTTTTTTTGAGTGTTCTTACATTCTTCTGATTCGTCCCCATGTTACGTGCAATTGCACGACTGCTGATTGAAGGATCCCGCTCCACATGCTGCAAGTCAGCTTCCTCAAATTGCAGCGTTGTTATCGTGTGACGGCGTCCCTGTCCAGGTAATCTGCTAAATGACCCGGTCTCACGCAGACGTTGGTACACAGCAACAAAGGTCGTATGATGCGGGATACGGCGATTAGGATATTGTTGCTATTAAACCCGCTGTGCAGCTTGTGCGTTGTTGTGCGCTACGTAGTACGCATCAACCGTTTTAGTGTACTCACTCCAGCTGTATCGCTCCATTAGTAAACGAAGACAATGCACTACTACACTGGTGGACAGCAGTTGCCTACAACTGAAGAGCGTAATACGCCCTCTAACAACTGAAGATTGTAATACGGCCTATAACAACTGAATGGCGTAATACGGCCTCTACCGGTTTAAATAATCCTCATAGGAAAAAATGGCTTTAGGGGAAAATATTTGTTTTGATGTCCCCTACAACCTCCCAGAGTTTGTCGGTTTAAATACATTTCACCCTGTATATCATTTAGCTTTACCTAAATCCAGATAAACACATGGAAACATGTTACATATAGAAACTTCCTGGCAAATTAAAACTGTGTGCCGGACCGAGACTCGAACTCGGGACCTTTGCCTTTCGCGGGCAAGTGCTCTACCGAGTTCGATTCTCGTCTGGCACACAGTTTTCATCTGCCAGGAAGTTTCATATCTGCGCACACTCCGCTGTAAAGTGAAAATTTCATTCTATGTTACATATAGATTTTTTACATAGGTACAAAAACATCTAAACATATTACATATTGACTTACATAAACATAGAGACATATTCCTATATCATTTACCACATAGAAACATTTTTCATATAGCTTTACATAAGTTTACAATATTTACAGTATTTACAATCATTACAAGTTTAGATCTGTTTTTGCTTTTGCAAATGATGCCACCTGAATTAGAGGAGGATTATACACGGCATCCCACACTAGCAATAAGACCAAGCGCACAACTACAAATAAGCAAATAACAAAAGCACTGAACTAACATCAAACACAAAATGTACTCGCGACACGAGTGTAAGCATGGGCTTAGCTACTCGTAAGTGTATCTTCAATGGTGAGATGCGTATCCAATCAGTTTCAAGGTGAAGATGTAAGGGTGTAGAATGATAAGTATTCACGTCAATCGGTCGTTAATAGTCGAAGACTGACGGTGCAGATAGTCAATCTCATAGGCTGAAAATATATCTTCTTCACTTCTGTATAAAAGTTAATATAAAATTAGCATTAAAATTTTAAGTGGCTGCTGTAAGTATTCGGCGAAGATGAATCTCTTCTTTCTCCTTCTGCTGCTGATAAGAGAAGCAGAAATAAAACCCTTACACTACGCAGCCGCTCTGTAGAAGTACTGTGAGGTACGTGATATGATAGTTGTATATAGCTTAAGCACGATCCATAGGAAGTGTCTACTGTTGAGTATGGTATACTCTAAGATCACGCTGAGCATCTAGGCCAATAATTCTGTTTGTTTTAGGATGCTGCAGCAGATATGCAACAGGATGTGGAATGCTGACAGTAACATAAGGACAGTCGTACTGCAGGCGCCACTTCGTGAGGCGCCTCTGCAGAGCAGACGACTTACAGTGAGTACGCGAAAGCACTAACATACCTGCTTTAAATTCCTGCTTCCTCTTGACAGTGCGCGCATAAGTTTTGTTTCTAATTTTGACTTTCGCAATCAGCGTCGCACACACATCCCTTACCTTTTCGCCGGCCGCGGTGGTCTCGCGGTTCTAGGCGCGCAGTCCGGAACCGCGGGACTGCTACGGTCGCAGGTTCGAATCCTGCCTCGGGCATGGATGTGTGTGATGTCCCTAGGTTAGTTAGGTTTAACTAGTTCTAAGTTCTAGGGGACTGATGACCTAAGATGTTAAGTCCCATAGTGCTCAGAGCCATTTTGAATCTTACCTTTTCGTCGTGTGTTATTTGCTGAAACGGAAGTTTTGGTAACGGCGTTGTCCAACCGTTGTCTTCTTTGCGATCGAACATGAGCTTATTAGGAGTGTACAGAGTTTCATAAACATTGAGATTGTTGTGTACTTCTTCAAAGAAAGACAAATACGAGGCCTGTTCAGAAAGTAAGCTCCGATTGATTGCCAAATTGAAAACACAGTGAACATCAGAAATGTTTTACTTGTAACAATTAGCTACACCTTTCAGCTACTTCTCTACGTAGTCGTCGTTCTGACTTAGACTTTTGTCATAGCGTTGTACCAACTTTTCAATAGCCTCATCATAGAAGGCAGCCGCCAGTGCTTTCCGCCAATTCTCCACGCTGGCCTACACCTCGTTGTCTGTGTCAAAATGTTGTCTTCAAAGACAGCGGTTCATGTGACCAGAGATGAAACTCAGGGGGAGACAATTGCGGACTGTATTGTGGGTAATCTCACATTTCCATTTGAAAACGATGCAGGAGCATCTTCATTGCCCCTGCAGAATGCGGCTGAGAATTGTCTTGAAGAAGAAACAGCACGACAGTTATGTAATGTTAGCTGCATAGCTTCAGGCGAAATTTCTCACCAGGCCCTCGTACTTGGCGGCAGACACTATTTTCTAGACATCTTTACGCACTCACTACGAGCTCAGAAATGAGAAGAGCGACGTGATGCTAACTGGGGTTATACTAGAGACACTACCCAACACACCTGTGCAAAGCTTTATCGGATTTTCATAGTCGTTTCCATTTCGCGACCGATCGGAGCTTACTTTCTGAACGCCCCTCGTATGTTACCAAATTGGAATGTTTGGTAGAAATGTAGGTTATCATAAATCTGTTAATTACACGGAACACACGGTTAGTGGGATTACACCGGAGACTATACGTTGAGATAAAAATACTCCTAATACCATTGTGTTTCAGAAATTTGCGCCATTTGCACCCAATATAGTGTGTAGCATCGGATAAAATAGCTTTTGGGTTTCCCACGTGATGAATGTGTAGTCACATGAGAAACGACGAATGATAGCAGTGGCAGTTGCAGATCTTGTGGCATACAGTTTAACATGCTTAGAGAATAAATCGTAAAATGCAAGAATGTACTTCGCACCAATACTGCTTGCGGGGCGTGGACCACTTATGTCAGAACTTACAATTTCTAGAGGTTTACTGGGTAGAACAGAATGAAAATCAGTCTTCGTAGACAAGATCTGCGGTTTAGATTCTTGACAGGTCGCACATGTTTTGAGTATACTGTGGATCTTAGGTCACATATTGCCAAAGTAACAACGGGTACTAAGCTTTGCTAGGCACTTCTTGGTACCATAATGACCCCAAACAAAATGTGTGTGACAAATTAGGTTGTGTTCAGAATCCTTAGGAATAAAAACACACCAAGTAGTGGCTTCACGATGACGGCGATAAAATAACACATCATTATGTATCAAGTATTGGTTGGACAGAGGGTGGTCAGGTTGATTTGTGACTAAAACTCTTACCTCATACCAGTGAGGATCAGATTTTTGCAACGTTGACATATTTCTACACAAGTCGGTTTAATACTGGTGATATAGCTTATCCTGCATAAGAAGTATTCGGTAATCATTCACACTCTCCAGTTCAGAGTTAAATTCGTTCAAGCCTTAAGACAGACGAGGCAAAGCGTCGGCAAGGATGTTGTCTTTACCCTTAATATATACAATTTCGAAGTATTAGTTTTGCAAAGATAAAGCTCAACGTGACAATCTGGGGTGTACCAGCTTACAAGTTAACAGAAATGTGAGAGCTTGGTGCTCAATATAAATTTTAGTGCGCTTACCACACAAATAATAATTGAATTTCTTAAAGGCGCACACTATAGAGAGTGTTTCAAGTTCTGTGGTAGAATATGTGGTTTCACATTTACTAAGTGTGCCGCTCGCAAAACTAGTAATTTTTACGTGATCTTGTTCTCCATTCTTTACAACTTAAAACAAACAAAAGCCTAACCCATAGGATGAGGCATCACAAGTCATACAAAAATCAAAGTTAAAGTCAGAGTTATTCAAAATGTTTGCATTAACCAAAGCACGCTTAATAATATCAAAGTCTTTCTGACACTGGTCCGACCATATCCATATCTTATTCTTTCTAAGTAGTTTCCATAGATGCTTGCTGTTTAAAAGCTGATGTGGTAAAAATCGTCGAAAGAAAGAACAAAGTGCAAAGAAAGATTTCAATTGCTTTCTAGTCAATCGACTAGGAAAATTCATGATTGCGTCTAACTTACTTGTGTTGGGTCGCGTACCTTGAGCGTTAATAATTTGTCCAAGATACTTAACTTCACTGCAAGCAAATTTCGACTTTTTGAGCTTGGCTGTCACTCCATCTTGTGCCAATTTATGTAGAATCTTTTGCAAAGTGTCAGTGTGTTCAGACCAAGACTTGCTAGCTATGAGCAGGTCATATATGTAGTGAATAGCCGATTCAGTCAATTCAACACCAAGTACAGTATCCAATGCGGTTATAAACACCCCTGAACTGACGTTCAGATGGAAGTGAAGGACACAAAATTGATAGGATCGCCCCCCCCCCCCCCCGAATATAAATGCAGTATACTTTCTAGAATCTGGCTTGATTGCGACTTGCCAGGACGAATTGGTCAGATCTATCGTAGAAAAACGCTTAGAATCTAAAAATTTCTGGAGTTGCTCCTCTAAATTCTCAGGTTTCGTGCGAGCAGGTAAAATAATCTCATTAATAGCACGAGCATCTGAAACAACTCTAATATTCCAGATGGGTTTCTTTACAACAAGTAATGGGCTGCAGTAAGGTGACGTGGAAGGTTCGATAATTTTCTACTCTAACATTTGTTTCAACTCGTGCCACATAGCAGGTCGTTGGAATAGTGGCGCATTATAGATTTTGTGGAAGACAATATTGTGAGGCTTAACTTCTATTTTATACACACATGTGTTGATCACACCTGGTCGTTTGCTAAATACTTGTATACACTTGAAAAAAAAACATATGGTTCATTACGTTCATCATGTGAAACAACTGTTGTTTCTAATAACTTATTACTAATTAAAGTTTTCGAGTCCTTAGACTCGGCATCAGGTGCGTGTGTCTCTGTGTGAACATCATCAGTGTCCTGTATTAAATGAATCTTGTACACTGTACAATATTTATCGTGCTTCAGAATCCTGGTATCCAGGCCAATTGAAATTTCGCTGACCTTATATCTAAGTATACATTTACGTTGGGAGAAATCAATAGTGCTGCCCTTCTCGCACGATGTATCTAAGCCTAAAATACAATTAGTGACCAGGTTTTGGACGACGGGGAATGGCCATTGTACCATTCCATCAACTACTTTGACTGGCACAAATACTGTTTCTTAACCACAGAAGACTTATTGCATGTTGTTGTTGTGATCTTCAGTCCTGAGACTGGTTTGATGCAGCTCTCCATGCTACTCTATCCTGTGAAAGCTTCTTCATCTCCCAGTACCTACTGCAGCCTACATCCTTCTGAATCTGCTTAGTGTATTCATCTCTTGGTCTCCCTCTATGATTTTTACCCTCCACGCTGCCTTCCAGTGCTAAATTGGTGATCCCTTGATGCCTCAGAACATGTCCTACCAACCGATCCCTTCTTCTAGTCAAGGTGTACCACAAACTCTTCTTCTCCCCAATTCTATTCAGTACCTTCTCATTAGTTATGTGATCTACCCATCTAGCATCTTCTTCTGTAGCACAACATTTCGAAAGCTTCTATTCTCTTCTTGTCTAAATTATTTATCGTCCATGTTTCACACATGGCTACATTCCATACAAATACTTTCATAAATGACTTCCTGACACTTAAATCAATACTCGATGTTAACAAATTTCTCTTCTTCAGAAACGCTTTCCTTGCCATTGCCAGTCTACATTTTATATCCTCTCTACTTCGACCATGATTAGTTATTTTGCTCCCCAAATAGCAAAACTCCTTTACTACTTTAAGTGTCTCATTTCCTAATCTAATTCCCTCAGCATCATCCGACTTCATTCGACTACATTCCATTATCCTCGTTTTCCTTTTGTTGATGTTCATCTTTTCCCCCCTTTCAAGATACTGTCCATTCTGTTCAACTGCTCTTCCAAGTCCTTTGCTGTCTCTGACAGTGTTACAATGTCATCGGCGAACCTCAAAGTTTTTATTACTTCTCCATAGATTATAATACCTACTCCGAACTTTTCTTTTGTTTCCTTTAGTGCTTGCTCAATATACAGATTGAATAACATCGGGGAGAGGCTACAACCCTGTCTCACTCCCTTCCCAACGACTTCTTCCCTTTCATGCCCCTCGACTCTTATAACAGCCATCTGGTTTCTGTACAAATTGTAAATAGCCTTTCGCTCCCTGTATTTTACCCCTGCCACCTTCAGAATTTGAAAGAGAGTATTCCAGTCAACATTGTCAAAAGCTTTCTCTATATAAATGCTAAAAACGTACGTTTGCCTTTACTTAATGTTTCTTCTAAGATAAGTCGTAGGGTCAGTGTTGCCTCACGTGTTCCAACATTTCTACGGAATCCAAACTGATCTTCCCCGAGGTCGGCTTCTTCCAGTTTTTCCATTCGTCTGTAAAGAATTCGCGTTAGTATTTTGCAGCTGTGACTTATTAAACTGATAGTTCGGTAATTTTCACATCTGTCAACACCTGCTTTCGTTGGGATTGGAATTATTGTATTCTTCTTGAAGTCTGAGGGAATTTCGCCTGTCTCATACATCTTGCTCACCAGATGGTAGAGTTTTATCAGGACTGGTTCTCCCAAGGCTGTCCGTAGTTCTAATGGAATGTTGTCTACTCCCGCAGCCTTGTTTCGACTTAGGTCTTTCAGTGCTCTGTCAAACTCTTCACGCAGTATATCTCCCATTTCATCTTCGTTACCTCCTCTTCCGTTTCCATAATATTGTCCTCAAGAACATCGCCCCTCTATAGACCCTCTATGTACTCCTTCCACCTTTCGGCTTTCCCTTCTTTGCTTAGAACTGGGTTACCATCTGAGCTCTTGATATTAATGCAAGTGGTTCTCTTTTCTCCAAATGTCTCTTTAATTTTCCTGTAGGGAGTATCTATCTTACCCGTAGTGAGATAAGCCTCTACATCCTTACATTTGTCCTCTGCTTAGCCATTTTGCACTTTCTGTCCATCTCATTTTTGAGACGTTTGTTTTCCTTTTTGCCTGCTTCACTTGTTGCATTTTTGTATTTTCTCCTATCATCAATTAAATTCAGTATCTCTTCTGTTACCCAATGATTTCTACTAGCCCTCGTCTTTGTACCCACTTGATCCTCTGCTGCCTTCACTATTTCATTCCTTAAAGCTACCCATTCTTCTTCTACTGTATTTCTTTCCCCCATTCCTTTCAATTGTTCCATTATGCTCTCCCTGAAACTCTGTACAACCTCTGGTTCTTTCAGTTTATTACATACGGCACTTAAAATTTAATGGTTCTGACAGGATACTCTGGTACGGGCAAAAACTCACACATTTTCTTGTAAAAATCGTAGGACAGGACACTAACAGCCGCTCATGTATCCAGAATAATAGTATGAGGTGCATTCAAGTTCTAAGGCCTCCGATTTTTTTCTGCGGACTGGAAAGAGATAGAAAAATGCGCATTCTTTTAAAATGAGGCCGCGTTCATTGTCAATACATCCCGGAGATGGCAGCACCATACGGCAGATGGAATTTTACCGCCAGCGGCGAGAATGAGAACTGTTTTAAGTACTTAAAATGGCGACGTTTCCCTTACTTGAACAGCATGCAATCATTCGTTTTCTGAATTTGCGTGGTGTGAAACCAATTGCAATTCATCGACAGTTGAAGGAGACATGTGGTGGTGGAGTTATGGATGTGTCGAAAGTGCGTTCGTTGGTGCGACAGTTTAATGAAGGCAGAACGTCGTGTGACAACAAACCGAAACAGCCTCGGGCTCGCACAAGCCGGTCTGACGACATGATCGAGAAAGTGGAGAGAATTGTTTTGGGGGATCGCCGAATGACTGTTGAACCGATCGCCTCCAGAGTTGGCATTTCTGTGGGTTCTGTGCACACAATCCTGCATGACGACCTGAAAATGCGAAAAGTGTCATCCAGGTGGGTGCCACGAATGCTGACGGACGACCACATGGCTGCCCGTGTGGCATGTTGCCAAGCAATGTTGACGCACAACGACAGCATGAATGGGACTTTCTTTTCGTCGATTGTGACAATGGATGAGACGTGGATGCCATTTTTCAATCCAGAAACAAAACACCAGTCAGCTCAATGGAAGCACACAGATTCACTGCCACCAAAAAAATTTCGGGTAACCGTCAGTGCTGAAAAAATGATGGTGTCCATGTTCTGGCACAGCGATGGCGTAATCCTTACCCATTGCGTTCCAAAGGGCACTACGGTAACAGGTGCATCCTACGAAAATGTTTTGAAGAACGAAGTCCTTCCTGCACTGCAACAAAAACGTCCGGGAAGGGCTGCGCATGTGCTGTTTCACCAAGACAACGCACCCGCACATCGAGCTAACGTTACGCAACAGTTTCTTCGTGATAACAACTTTGAAGTGATTCCTCATGCTCCCTACTCACCTGACCTGGCTCCTAGTGACTTTTGGCTTTTTCCAACAATGAAAGACACTCTCTGTGGCCGCACATTCACCAGCCGTGCTGCTATTGCCTCAGCGATTTTCCAGTGGTCAAAACAGACTCCTAAAGAAGCCTTCGCCGCTGCCATGGAATCATGGCGTCAGCGTTGTGAAAAATGTGTACGTCTGCAGGCCGATTACGTCGAGAAGTAACGCCAGTTTCATCGATTTCGGGTGAGTAGTTAATTAGAAAAAAAATCGGAGGCCTTAGAACTTGAATGCACTCGTAGTAGGAATATCACCCATAACATCAGTAGTTGAGGCCAAAACAATTTCATTGGATGATGAGCGACATTGTGTATTCTCTTGTAATAGTTAATCACACAAGTTTTCGTCCTGATTACACCTTATAAATTATAATGGTTGCTGTAAATAACTGTCAGGTACATGATCATTGTGCCTTTGCAAAGTTAGTGTGTCAAATACTAAATTTAAATTGAATTCGCCACGCAGTTCTTCCACAGCCACGACCTGGGGCACAGTAGTGACCGTTTTTAATTTGACGCCGTCACATTTTTAGTGGGTGCAGGAACAGATGGAGGTGGAGTATCACTAGTTACTTGGATAATATTTACATTTGCGTATTGTTTATTCCAGTCTCCGAACTGTGGCGGTAGTTGAGTTTTTATGTTTTAACTCACCTGCGGGTTCGTAGATGGGTTCCAGTTCTGAGTTTGCATTTGCGGCGGCGGCAATTGCCACTGGCCTGTATTATTGTTTTGCTGCTGTGCTGTCGCAGTATTTTGAGAATGGGCAGCGTAGCTGTTGTTAGTCTAGGTCTGTTGCTGGTCTGGTGGGGACTGATAGCTATTTTTGCTTTTCTTAAAATGTTTGGTACCATTATGATAATTATTATTACCGTTGCAGGTGTTGTTGTTGCGCGGTCTCTTTTTTGGATTGCCGCCATTAGAGTAAGAAGTGTTATAATTGCTGTTTGTGCTGTGTTGAGCATCAAGGTTCTGTTGGGTATATACACTCCTGGAAATTGAAATAAGAACACCGTGAATTCATTGTCCCAGGAAGGGGAAACTTTATTGACACATTCCTGGGGTCAGATACATCACATGATCACACTGACAGAACCACAGGCACATAGACACAGGCAACAGAGCATGCACAATGTCGGCACAAGTACAGTGTATATCCACCTTTCGCAGCAATGCAGGCTGCTATTCTCCCATGGAGACGATCGTAGAGATGCTGGATGTAGTCCTGTGGAACGGCTTGCCATGCCATTTCCAGCTGGCGCCTCAGTTGGACCAGCGTTCGTGCTGGACGTGCAGACCGCGTGAGACGACGCTTCATCCAGTCCCAAACATGCTCAATGGGGGACAGATCCGGAGATCTTGCTGGCCAGGGTAGTTGACTTACACCTTCTAGAGCACGTTGGGTGGCACGGGATACATGCGGACGTGCATTGTCCTGTTGGAACAGCAAGTTCCCTTGCCGGTCTAGGAATGGTAGAACGATGGGTTCGATGACGGTTTGGATGTACCGTGCACTATTCAGTGTCCCCTCGACGATCACCAGTGGTGTACGGCCAGTGTAGGAGATCGCTCCCCACACCATGATGCCGGGTGTTGGCCCTATGTGCCTCGGTCGTATGCAGTCCTGATTGTGGCGCTCACCTGCACGGCGCCAAACACGCATACGACCATCATTGGCACCAAGGCAGAAGCGACTCTCATCGCTGAAGACGACACGTCTCCATTCGTCCCTCCATTCACGCCTGTCGCGACACCACTGGAGGCGGGTTGCACGATATTGGGGCGTGAGCGGAAGACGGCCTAACGGAGTGCGGGACCGTAGCCCAGCTTCATGGAGACGGTTGCGAATGGTCCTCGCCGATACCCCAGGAGCAACAGTGTCCCTATTTTGCTGGGAAGTGGCGGTGCGGTCCCCTACGGCACCGCGTAGGATCCTACGGTCTTGGCGTGCATCCGTGCATCGCTGCGGTCCGGTCCCAGGTCGACGGGCACGTCCACCTTCCGCCGACCACTGGCGACAACATCGATGTACTGTGGAGACCTCACGCCCCACGTGTTGAGCAATTCGGTGGTACGTCCACCCGGCCTCCCGCATGCCCACTATACGCCCTCGCTCAAAGTCCGTCAACTGCACATACGGTTCACGTCCACGCTGTCGCGGCATGCTACCAGTGTTAAAGACTGCGATGGAGCTCCGTATGCCACGGCAAACTGGCTGACACTGACGGCGGCGGTGCACAAATGCTGCGCAGCTAGCGCCATTCGACGGCCAACACCGCGGTTCCTGGTGTTTCCGCTGTGCCGTGCGTGTGATCATTGCTTGTACAGCCCTCTCGCAGTGTTCGGAGCAAGTATGGTGGGTCTGACACACCGGTGTCAATGTGTTCTTTTTTCCATTTCCAGGAGTGTACATTTGCCATTTGAAGAGCTTGATTCAGTTGGCTCGCGTGTCTGACAGCAGCCTACGCGCAAGAATTGAGTTGGCTACCCTGCGTATTTTGCATGGCGCTGGTGTAAACATTGTAGCAATTGTTTTGCCGTACGGAGCGCTTGTCCTCGTAAAGTATATCAACAGAATCGAGCACTGTGAGAAAATACTCTGCGTCGTTGTCTGGGATGTGTTGAAGTTTTCTTTGATATCAAACGGCAGTCTTGCCTTGAATGCGCGGAGGATGTCAAGAAAATGTTCCATATGTAAATATTTCTCAAAATACCGGCGCAAATTGCCGTGCTTGGGATTGAATGGTTCAGGTTCCACAATGTGCCTACGAAGTCGTTCCTGTACAGGTTGCGACCAAAATTTAGATAAAAATGCTCTCTCAAATTGTTCGTACGTGACACATCTGTCGGCTTCATTATACGCCCATACAACTTTGTCGCCTTGGATATAAACGACTACACAAGATACACTCTTACGGTCACTCCAAGTACGAAGAAATGCATTTCTGAAGTCTTTAAGAAAGATGACAGGATGTACAGTTCTTTTTCTATATATAAACGACTGTTATTGTCTGTGTTTTATGAGGCTCTCCTCTTCCTTGGCATTATGATAATGTTTAGCTTCAGAATGAATACTGTAAGGTTCAACTGGCGGATGGCAAGGAAAATGTTGTTGATAATTATCACGACTGCAATGCACTGTGTCAAGTCGAGGTGCGTACTGTCGTTGTGAGTGCGTTCATTGCCAAACTGTGTGTTTTGGTTGCTACTACCGCCATTGCACATTGGTTGCATGTAACCGTCAAACTGTTTCGATGGCGCAGCGGCAGATTGTGCTGCTTGACTGATTACGTGTTTGTTGTTATTTATAAATTCAGCGACAGTGTCGTGGACAATAGCAGGCAACTTTTCTTGTAAGCACTCGTCAAAATATTTGTCTTTTTTCTCTATCCAACTGTGAAATTCTCTAATGATGCATGAGAAATGGTGGTCTGTGCGTAGTCTTACTTTATCAGAAAGCTGTTTGTCAATTGTGTCAACGTTGTTTTCGACATCGGTAACACGTGTTTTTATATCATCATGCACTGCCGGGTAAGATTTAATCCGAGTAACTAAGGACCCGCATGTTTTACTGAGATTGTTCACTTGTGCTTGCATTTCTGTCACATCTTTATTTGTGCTTTGTCGTTGTAATGAAAGCTCTGAAAATTTCCCTTTGAAGTCGGACACTTGTCCAGTCAGTCTGTTATTTCTCTCCTCAACACGGCTCCACAAAAGTGTTGTTTGACGTTTCAAGTGCAGCTAAGGCTTTTTTTAATTTCATCATGTCGTGTTTTCATCTCGTCGTAAGCTGTACACAAAGTGGCGCGTACAGCCGTGATGTTGGTCATATTGTGTCATTTGTTTCATAATAACAACAAACATTCTGACAATACTAGTGATGTGCAACCGTTCCGCCCCTGCCACGTCGTTGGACATGACATTAGACACCAAAATGGGTTCGGAACTAGATTTAGGCATATTACTGGTAGACGGTCTATTTTCTTAATTTGCGTCACCAGAATAGTCAATAATATGTCGCTCGTTAGTATTAGAGTCAACTATAATGTCAATTTCATTATTTAATGGCATGTCAGAGTCGGATTGCGTCTGTGTTTGCAGTCTCTGGTTCTCCATCTTTGCTCATTGTTTTCTGGTCAGTACCATGCCAAACGTAATGTATGACACATAAAAATTTAAACTCCTGTGTGTAATCAGAATGAACGTAAAAATTAATCTCGCTTTGTGACAATGTCTGAACAATAAAATTAACTGTCGAAAGTAATGGTGGACTTCTGAATACCAATGGCTGCACGCTATATTACGTCGTACAGAACTAAAGTCGGCAATACTGTGAATTGATAAAACTCTATTGTTGCACTGTATGAATAATGAAAATAATTTTGTAAACCGCGATGTAGCTTTAAATCGCTGCTACGGAAACGCAAAATTGTGATAGCTCTACCAAGCAAGATAAAAAATACAAAGCACTTGGGCAAGATTTCTGATGTAAAGATGCGTTGCCTTACCTTGTATCCGCGATTGCAGCGTTATTTCAGGTGTCGACATACATTCCAGTAATTAGTCTTACTTCAATGTATTCCAGTCTCGTATCCCGTATGTCGTTTGCAATAAACATATAAAAAAAGGAAGACAATATAGTACATATAACAAGGCGTCATAGACGTTTAGTCGCCAGTTTAATTATTTTTTTTAGCTCATTCGTAACTGTATCGAGACCATATAATCAACTATAGTAATGTATTTAAAAAGAAACATTTATGCAAACTCTCGGTGTTTGAGCATGGCATTTTCGTTAAAGGTCCGTTCATGTATTTTTAACCGTGTTTCATTTTTCTGTGTTTCATTTCTCAATTCGTAATATGACAGCATCCGAAGACGACGGTAGATCGAGGTGAACGACTTTTTGCTTAAAAGTGCGGAACCTTTGCCATGCCAAGTTGTCCAATCTTAGAGTGACTAAAGACAGAAAATAAAACATACATATGTTATTAACAACAGTGTATTCTGAAATAAAAACACAATTTAAAAGTACACTTACATTATGTGATTACGAGAGCCGTTTGGTTGCGACTCGAGAATAAAATAATGAAATGATTGTAGTATTAATGGCTGTGTGCCATATACGTCCGATCTGTACAAGCCCTAGGAAACAAAAGGTGACTCTTCCTCTTTCGTCAATAATATGACGATCAATAAAGTTTAAATATTTCCAGCCGCTACATACAATATTTGTACAGTAATGGACTACATCTGTGGCTTAAATTATTTCTTTTTCTTATAACTTACAATTACGTTTTCTACTAAGGAAAGCTCAGCATGGAAATGTACCTTTAAAACAGTCATAGGTAACCTTTGTTTGTCTGCTTCCATACTCCAAGATTTAAGAAGTGTGTAAAACACACACACACACACACACACACACAAATCAGGAGCGGTGTTAGACATCGGAGCACGTTGCACACCATGGAGATCAAACACCCTATTATGAACCATGTCCCCCTTTTGCAGGGGACTGTCATATATGGCGGAGACTTCAGTGTAATTATTGTCTTTGAATGAAAGTGTCAGTAATGTTCGTCTCTTTTCATATTTCTTTTAGTTGCCCCCTGGACTATACTGTAACAGTACCTTCTATGTATGGTCCAGGTTTCATCTTGCTATGGTACTTGGCAATTACTTTCATCCTTAAGTTTTACACACCAGTTTATATTTTCACCTGTGCCAGTTTCATGTATTTATTGTGATACACCCTGCATACCTCATTCCGTGGGTAGAAGCACATTATGTCGCTGTAAGTCGCTTGTGAACGACATCTTTTAGGTTTACTGCCGTTAAAAATGGTTGAGGGACGTAGTGGTCTGGATCAGATTCGAAGACAATGGCGCATCTGCTCCCCAGATAGCCTGAGCCGAGTCTTCCATCCTTTGCTATCGTGCTAGCCCTTCTCTCTGGTAACGAGATTTTTCTCCTGCCTCATGTATATGTACTTATTCGTAACATTGACCAAGAACCGTTGAGTCTGGGCCATGATTCGAGGGTCCTCATACATCTTAATTTCTGTCACAAGGCAGTTTCTGTCGGACCCGCTGTCGGATAGCTATGCTGGCTATATTTGTATACATATGGGGTTTCGTACATTGGACCTCGATTGTCTTGGGCGTATGTGCAACACAGACGATGCCACTTTTTTTACAAAATGCTGTAAACACCAGGCTTCGTAAGCCCAAGTCGCTTTTGTTCTGAATCAGCTTGTCAGTAGCCTTGACGGGTGGGCACTGTGCACATTTCACCTCATGCTTCTTCTGTATCCTGTGCAGATCTTGGTGAAAGCAGCGCCAACAATACGACTTGCAGTAGTTTTCTGTTACTCTTCGTCTGCTTCGCCTGTCCGTGTTATTTACGGACTGCAGGCTAAATCTGCTTCTTTCAGTATCGATTGTCTTCGAACACTCCCCGCAGGGTCCGCAGCGCGTGGTCGTGCGGTAGCGTTCCCGCTTCCCGCGCCCGGGTTCCGGGGTTCGAATCCCGGCGGGGTCAGGGATTTTCTCTGCCTCGTGATGACTGGGTGTTGTGTGCTGTCCTTCGGTTAGTTAGGTTTAAGTAGTTCTAAGTTCTAGGGGACTGATGACCATAGATGTTACGTCCCATAGTGCTCAGAGCCATTTGAACCATTTTTGAACTCCCCGCAGGTACTGTAATTTTGGAAACTCTTTTGCGCCTTGTGTACTAAATCTCTTAACACACTGCAGTAACTGCAACATTGACGTGTAGAGAATTACCTCAGTAGTAACATGAAGACGGGCGACGTCTTCGAAATATTGATGTAACAAGCGACGAACTCAAGCGGATCGATTCCCGAGAACGGGTTTCTCATCTAAAACGGCAGGAAAACTTACCCAGGCACATCTACATATTTCTTGCGCTGTTAGTACTCAAACGCGTGCACTGGACGCAATTAGTACACTCGATGTGTCATGTGGGTGTCAGGATTAACTTAGCCAGCATCTAGCATCTGTCTCCACAGAATTTCCAAGTAAAATGTATGAACCCAGTAGTACAGACATTTGTCTCTAGAGTTGTTCTGAATCTGCAATAAATATGTGAACATTATTGTAGTGTTTGTTTCTCATCCGTAACGACTGTGGGCCAAGGAGGACAATCAAGCAGAATGTAATATTTATTGCCAACACACCGAAAAAAGTTACTGCCAATGACAACCAATCGATCCATCAAAGTCCGGAGCCAACCATTCATCAACCACCTTATGGCTTCCGAAGCTAAAGCCACGACCATTCGAAATACAAGATGTGAGCCTTCTAGCGCATCATGCACCAGATTAAGTCTGTAAAGGGCTTGGATGATATTCAGATACTTGAAATTTTATTCTTGTTCTTACTTTAATATCTGCCTTGTAATGATGTATTGGCCCAATGTAAAACTATCGCACACTAAGTTGAGTTCTGGCATTCTTAAATGTTGTTTGCTTTTCTCTTAAATTATATCTGGTAACCCAAATAATGATCCAAAATGAATAATAAATGTATTGATAAAAGTAATAATAAATGTATTGATAAAAGTGTTTCTTGGTAAGTGTACATTCACATCTCTAGCAACTCCTTTGTACTAAATTTCTAACTGACCTTTCTGGAGCAAACCATTAGCATGAGTACTTGCTCTGAGACAACCACACAGGTAGTAATGGCTATTAGTGCTAGAAAATATGTGCATGAGTTCCCTCTTACCTCCATGTTTCTTGATTTTGCATTGTTTTGTTCAGCAAGATACTTGTTTTATCGGCACTGGGGTTGCTTCATCCATGACGTCTGAGGTATATCATTATGGGACATCGATATGTGCTACGTAATCCTTGTGGTTAAAAACTAGATGGATTTCAGCTAACTGTTCTGTACGAGAATTTGGAAAGGTTCCTCCCAGAATCTGTTGCGGTATTGTAGACTGGTGCACAACATCTTAAATCCCAGAACACACTCTCTCTCCTCTACATAAAACCAACCAAACATATCTGGTTCAGGAACACTGAAACATGGGTATTGATAAGAGCATGGAACATTGGTATGAAGTACCCTCTGCCATCTAACATTGGTAGCAAACAACCCTCTGCCACGGATAATTGATATAAAAGAAAGTCTACCATGCAACAATATTAGCAATCACCCTGTGCCACTGCAACAGTGATAGGAACCAGCCTCTGCCTCTCAGCATTGGTAGGAGGAGCCATCTACCACTAAACTTCAGTAGGAAACACACTTTGTGGAGCAACATTGGTACAAAGCACCATTCACTACACAATATTAAAAGGAAGTATCCCTCTGCAATACAACATTTGCACAAAGTACCCTCCACAACGCCACTTTAGTAAGAAACACCCTCCACCACGCAACATTCGTCGTGTTGCCGACCCCGGGGAGAGCAGGGAAGGCTACTCTGCCTGGGTGTCAGACAGCGAAGGGCTGAGGCGCGGTGGCAGGCTTGTGAAAGCCAAGAGAGAAGCGGCTCTCAAAATTACACTACTGGCCATGAAAATTGCCACACCAAGAAGAAATGCAATGATAAACGGGTATTCATTGGACAAATATTTTATACTAGAACTGACATGTGATTACATTTTCACGCAATTTGGGTGCATAGATCCTGAGAAATCAGTACCCAGAACAACCACATCTGGCCGTAATAACGGCCTTGATACGCCTGGGCATTGAGTCAAACAGAGCTTGGATGGCGTGTACAGGTACAGCTGCCCATGCAGCTTCAACACGATACCACAGTTCATCAAGAGTAGTAACTGGCGTATTGTGACGAGCCAGTTGATCGGCCACCATTGACCAGACGCTTTAAAATGATGAGAGATCTGGAGAATGTGCTGGCCAGGGCAGCAGTCGAACATTTTCTGTATCCAGAAAGGCCCATACAGGACCTGCAACATGCGGTAGTGCATTATCCTGCTGAAATGTAGAGTTTTGCAGGGATTGAATGAAGGGTAGAACCACGGGTCGTAACACATCTGAAATGTAACGTCCGCTGTTCAAAGTGCCGTCAATGCGAACAAGAGGTGACCGAGACGTGTAACCAGTGGCACCCCATACCATCACGCGGGTGATAGGCCACTATGGCGATGACGAATACACGCTTCCAATGTGCGTTCACCACGATGTCGTCAAACAGGGATGCGACCATCATGATGCTGTAAACAGAACCTTGATTCATCCGAAAAAATGACGTTTTGCCATTCGTGCACCCAGGTTCGTCGTTGAGTACACCATCGCAGGCCCTCCTGTCTGTGGTGCAGCGTCAAGGGTAACCGCAGCCGTGGTCTCCGAGCTGATAGTCCATGCTGCTGAAAACGTCGTCGAACTGTTCGTGCAGATCGCTGTTGCCTTGCAAACGTCCCCATCTGTTGACTCACGGATCGAGATGTGGCGGAACGATCCGTTACAGCCATGCGGATAAGATGCCTGTCATCTCGACTGCTAGTGATACGAGGCCGTTGGGATCCAGCACGACGTTCCGTATTACCCTCCTGTACCCACCGATTCCATATTCTGTTAACATTCATTGGATCTCGACTAACGCGAGCAGCAATGTTGCGACAGGATAAACTGCAATCCGCGATAGGCTACAAGCCGACCTCTATCAAAGTCGGAAACGTGATGGTACGCATTTCTCCTCCTTACACGAGGCATCACAACAACGTTTCGCCAGGCATCGCCGGTCAACTGCTATTTGCGTATGAGAAATCGGTTGGAAACTTTCCTCATGTCAGCACATTGTAGGTGTCGCCACCGGCGCCAACATTGTGTGAATGCTCTGAAAAACTAATCATTTGCATATCACAGCATGTTATTCCTCTCGGTTAAATTTCGAGTCTGTAGCACGTGATCTTCGTGGTGTATCAATTTTAATGGCCAGTAGTGTACTACTTCTGATCCACTCCTTCCTCACTGCGCAGGAAGAGAGCTGGTGGCTGAGAAGATGTCAGCCAGTGTCCTGGCCAGCTGGCTGCAACATTCAAACGCCCAGCTTTGCTGACACCTAAACTCAGTGCTTGGCACACGACCCTGTTCCGTGATTCGCGCTGCAAACGCCAAGCATCAGCAGCGTGCAAATACGGACTGGAACCTTGCTGTGGTAGCCAATCATCTGTTGGACGACCACATGCAGTCAGCCGTGATGTGTAGCGCGGGGGCGCGCCCATTGTGATGACGCGCCCATCGCAGTGGCGGAATTAAGCTGGCATGGACAGGATGTGACGCACTACCCCTGGGCAGGAGTCTGGCTTCAGCTGCACTGAATCAGGAAGACCTGCTGCACTGTGGCACTAAGTCCGGATGGGATACTTCCCAGGAGACCACACAGCAATCAGATTTTTATAATTTCTGTATTGATGGAACATGAAGCTTTGAACTCAAATATCAAACAGACAAAGCAGCTAAAGGCAACCCGCAAAAAATCTCGATAAAATATGCTTTGAATTTTTCTGAGCGACTTTCGTACCGTAAAGCAGTAATAATTTTTTCGGCAGGCAGTATGGTACTGTGTTGTAAAATGATCACCTGTCAAGTGAACGACCTGACTTTAATTCCCGTACGATGGAAATTCTTAAACGAAGGTGACTGTGGTTCGGGGATTTCCATGAAGTGTAAAACCCATAAACATGGAAAAACATCGGTGACATTTCGGATTGATAATCACTGTATCGCTGATTCGTGTCTGGTTTCAGTCACAATTTTTTCGGTATTTTCCTTGCAGTTCGAATACATACATCATTTAACTTTAAAATTCGTGAAATATATCCTAATTAACACATGTTTAATTGACAGTTTAATGAAAAATGCATATCTTTCTGTTTTAATAACATATCATATAAAAATATACAGTTTTAATTGCAAATATAAATTCTTCGTAGACGATATTTTATGAAAGACCGTTAATAAAGATCGTTTAATTTTTTTAAAAGTTACAAATAATTTTTTGAACTTTCTGTAACTTTCTCTTTACAGAAATGGTTGTAGAAAATGCAGCTTTGTTTAAAAACTTACCGCGGCTGGTATTCAAGCCCAGGCTGCCCACCTGGTGCTAAAGTACTCTGCTGCAGAGCCGCACTGCTTCTGGATGAACAGTCCTTCGTTGGGTATTAAGGAAGCCTGGCAAAAATCAGAGTCGATTTTCTCGACAATTTTTGAGAGTTGCTTAGAAATTGTTTATGTGATTGATATTGGAATTGTGATCTTCACGTATGATAAATGTAAAAAATTACAAATATCCAACTGTCGGAAATCGAACTCGTTACCGCTGCTAGCTGCTCCGTGCTGTGTTCCTGTCCCTATCCCCGACACACTAGTCGAAATGCTGGACTATCAGTGAAACTGCTGCAAAAATTACATCTCTTCATTTGAAGTAACGGCATATCTTGAAGGCCTTTGGCGCCACTTATAGTAATGTAATCGCATCACCACCAAAACCTCCATGCGGACAAATCCCCTTGCCAGCAGTGTAAACACTGTGTATTACCACTATGCAAAAATTACCGTCGCGCAAAAATTCAACAATTCAGTCGCTGCAGCCAAAGTGGCAACACTCTGTCTTCATCAGCTACCAGCGGTTGTTGCAATACTCCTCAATGATTTGTACCTAAATTGGTAGCGTCACTACTGTAGAAAGCTGCTGTCTATCACGAAATATTGTTATTTAGCAACCTGTGCCACACAACACTGGTACGTAGCACTCACTACATTATCACATTGGTAACAAACAATCTCTACCAGCAACATTGGTAAGAATCACCGGCCTCCACTCAACATTGGTGGGAAACATCACTCTGTGACACATGATTGGTATGAAGCATCCTCGACCTCACAACATTGGTAGGGAAAACCCTCCTCGATGCAACATTAGTACCAAGCTTCCTTTACTTATTAACATTGGTACGAAGCAAAATACGCCAACAAAATTTGTACGAATCATCCTCTGCCATATATATCGGTACAAAGCACCCTCTTCCACGCAACAGTGGTAGGAAGTATCCGTCTGACGCACAACATTGGTAAGAAGCAGCCTCCACCATGTAACACTGGTAAGAAGCACTCTATACCACGCAAAAGTCGTAATTATCACCCTGCACCGAGCAATATTATTAGGACATTCTTACGAGGCACACTCTTAAGTACAGTAACGTCAGGTGATTCCACGTGTACCCTCCACCCCCCCCCCCCACGCCCCCTCTTCTTCACAACTGTTCCAGCGCACGATGACAGGGCATGCACATTGTTGCCAAGGAAAACCCCGGGGCACTGACGTAATTTAATTATCGTAGCACTGAAAAGAAGAGCGAAGTAGATAGTGACAGTGTCTGTGAGAAACACCTGAAAAGCTTAAAATTAAACAAGGCCGCAGGACCCGATGAATCCCTGTCAGATTGTACACTGGTTCAAATGGTTCTGAGCACTATGGGACTTAACTTCTGAGGTCATCAGTCCCCTAGAACTTAGAACTACTTAAACCTAACTAACCTAAGGACATTACACACATCCATGCCCGAGGCAGGATTCGAACCTGCGACCGTAGAGGCCGCGCGGTTCCAGACTGTAGCGCCTAGAACCGGCCGGCTTGTACACTGGTCAGCCAGAACATTACGACCACCTACCTAATAGCTGGCACATCCACCTTTGGCACGGATCACGGCCACGGCCACTACGCGTCATGGGATGGAAGCAATGAGGTCTGGGTAGGTGGCTGGAGGGAGTTGGCACTACATCTGCACACACGAGTCACCTGTTTCACTCACATTCCAGGGAGGGGTGCGATGAGCTCTGACACCACGTTCAGTCACATCCAAGACGTGTTCGATTGGGTTCAGATATGGCCCATTAGGGGGCCAGCACATCAACTTGAGATCGCCACTGTGTTTCTCGAACCTCTCCATCACACTCCTGACCTTGTTACATTGTGCATTATCATGCTGAAAAATGCTATTGCCATTGGGAAGCGGGATCGTGTGAAGGGGTAGTGTGCAACCAATGAGCGATATTCCTTGGCAATCGTGGTGCCTTGCACGAGCTCCGTTGGACCCACTGATGGCAATGTGGATGTTCCCCAGGGCGTAATGGAGCCCCCGCCACCTTGTCTCCATTCCGCAGGACAGGTGTCAAGGAGCTGTTCCCTGGAAGACGACGGATTCGCGCTCTCTCATCGGCATGATGAAAAAGATATCGGGATTCACAAGACCATGCAACGCTCTGCCACTGCGCCAACGTTCAGTGCCGATGGTTACTCGCCGATTTCAGTCGTAATTGCCGATATCGTGTGTTAACAATGAAACATGCATGGGTCGTCGGCTGTGGAGGCCCATCACTGTAAGTGTTTGGTGCACTGTGTGTTCTCAAACACTTCTACTATGCCCAGCATTAAAGTCTGAAGTCAGTCCCACCACAGTTCGCCGCCTTTCCAGTTTTACCAGGCTTCCCAGCCGAAGACATCCGGCACCTGTAATGAGGGGAGGCCGTCCGACCACATGACGTCTCGACGTGGTTTCAGCATGTGTTGACACTCACCACAACGCTCCTCGAACATTCGAAAAGTCATGCAGTTTTTGAAGTGCTAGTACCGAGCTTAGTGGCTACCACAATCTGCCCTTGATCCAACTCAGATTTATAGTGCACCTTCGCCATTCTACTCACGAACAGCACAGTCACTGTTAATACGTGCACCGTACGTGTGTCTATCAGACGTTCCTCGCCAGGAGACGTTGCTATCGCCTGGACTTGTTTATGTCGATAGTTGGTCGGTAGTCATAATGTTCTGGCTGATCAAATTATAAGCTATTGTAGATCCCTCAAACTTAAAATCGTGTCCATTATCTGGAGGAAAGCACATATCACACCGTTCTGCTAGAAGGGTAGCAAAATTGATCCACAAAACTATCGTCCAATATCCTTGACTTTCATTTCTTGTAGAATCTTAGAAGATATTCTGAGCTCAAACATAAGGAAGTATATCGAACAGAAGACCTTCCCAGTGGCATTCAGCATGGAATTCGAAAGTAGGTCATGTGAAACCCAGGTCTGACAATCCTCAGATGACATCCTGAAGGCCATGGATCATGGCAGTCAGGTAGATGCAATATTTATCGATTTACGAAAATCATTTGACTCAGTTCCACGTTTACAATTATTATCAAAATTACTGTTATGTGAGAGTATCATCGAAATTTATGACTGGACTGGTGATATATTATACTAGAACCAGCAGCAGTAGATGTAGTAGTTTTATTTACCTGTGGATCAGCTTTACAAGGATACTGGACGTGTCGCGATTCCTATCTAATGAGTAAGATGTTGAGATCAAAAATGGTACCTTTTTCATTAGTCAGTCTTTTTCCTGATTTGATGGGGCCGCCATGATTTCCTCTCTTGTGCAAGTCTCTTCATCTCAGAGGTGTACTTGCACTCTAAGTCCTCTGTTAGATATAAACTAACGGCAACAATTGCAAAACCGAGAATGAGTTGTGCAACACAAACGAAAGTTTGTAGGCGTGTTTCTACATCTGAAAGACGATGTCTATTCAAATTTCACTCCACTGTGATGATGCAAACCAGGTTTGCTTTAAATAGAGAGTTAGTTGAGATTGAGAATGGACGTGGTGAGTTAGTCAAGAACGCCATTAAGGCGGCGAAGAAGCCCTTATAAACCTCACTGACTTTGAGTGAGGCTGTGAAGCTGGATACTCCTTCTGCGATATTTCAGGACCACTTGGCAGTAGTCTAGCCACTGTACGTGACTGCTGGCAGCGGCGTCAGGAGAATGTATGCTCGCAATAAGACCGGGCTCCGGATCGCCACTTGGCATTACCTATAGGGAAGACCATCGTGCTCGGCGTGCGACTCTGGAGCATCGTACTACATCTGTAGCAGCAATGTGAGGAGCATTTGGCACGTTATTGACAAAACGAACTGTTACTTCAAGAACAGCTCCGAGGTAGGTGTCCCACGGCGTGCATTCCGCTGACCCCAAACAACTGCCATTTGTGATTTCAGCGACGACAGGCGAGAGCTCATTGAAAGGCAGGGTGGAGGTCTGTTATGTTTTCTGATGGAAGATACACTACTGCCCATTAAAACTGCTACACCAAGAAGAAATGGAGATGATAAACGGGTATTCATTGGACAAATATATTATACTAGAACTGACATGTGATTACATTTTCACGCAATTTGGGTGCATAGATCCTGAGAAATCAGTACCCAGAACAACCACCTCTGGCCGTAATAACGGCCTTGATACGCCTGGGCATTGAGTCAAACACAGCTTGGATAACGTTTACAGGTACAGCTACCCATGCAGCTTCAACACGATAACACAGTTCATCAAGAGTAGTTACTGGCGTATTGTGACGAGCCAGTTGCTCAGCCGCCATTGACAAGACGTTTTCAATTGGTGAGAGATCTAGAGAATGTGCTGGCCAGGGCAGCAGTCGAACATTTGCTGTATCCAGAAAGGCCTGTACAGGACCTGCAACATGCGGTCGTGCAGCATCCTGCTGAAATGTAGGGTTTCGCAGGCATCGAATGAAGGGTAGAGCCACGGGTCGTAACACATCTGAAATGTAACGTCCACTGTTCAAAATGCCGTCAGTGCGAACAAGAGGTGACCGAGACGTGTTACCAATGGCACCCCATACCATCACGCCACGTGATACGCCACTATGGCGATGACGAATACACGCTTCCAATGTGCGTTCACCGCGATGTCGCCAAACACCGATGCGACCATCGTGATGTTGTAAACAGAAACTGGATTCATCAGAAAAAAATGAAGTTTAGCCATTCGTGCACCCAGGTTCGTCGTCGAGTACACCATCGCAAGCGCTCCTGTCTGTGATGCAGCGTCAAGGGTAACCGCAGCCGTGGTCTCCGAGCTGATAGTCCATGCTGCTGAAAACGTCATCGAACTTTTCGTGCAGATGGTTGTTGTCTTGCAAACGTCCCCATCTGTTGACTCAGGGATCGAGACGTGGCTGCACAATGCGCTACAGTCATGCGGATAAGATGCCTGTCATCTCGACTGCTAGTGATACGAGGCCGTTGGGATCCAGTACGGCGTTCCGTATTACCCTCCTGAACCCACCGATTCCATATACTGCTAACAGTCATTGGATCTCGACCAACGCGAGCAGCAATGTCGCGATACGATAAACCGCAATCGCGATAGGCTACAATCCGACCATTATCAAAGTCGGAAACGTGATGGTACGCATTTCTTCTCCTTACACGAGGCATCACAACAACGTTTCACCAGGCAACGTCGGTCAACTGCTGTTTGTGTCTGAGAAATCGATTGGAAACTTTCCTAATGTCGGCACGTTGTAGGTGTCGCCACCGGCGCCAACCTTGTGTGAATGCTCTGAAAAGCTAATCATTTTCATATCACAGCATCTTCTTCCTGTCGGTTAAAATTCGCGTTTGTGGCACGTCATCTTCGTGGTGTAGCAATTTTAATGGCCAGTAGTGTAGCTTTACCTCGGTGCCAGTGATGGCTGTGTGTTGGTTAGAAGGAGGCTGGTTGAGGGTCTGCAACCAACCTGTCTGCATGCTAGACACACCGGACCTACGCCTGGAGTTATGGTCTGGGTTGGGATTTCGTATGACAGCAGCATCAGTCTCGTGGTTATGTTACGGACACTGACAGAAAATTCGTACGTCAGTCTGGTGACTTGACCTGTTGTGTTGCCATTCGTGATCAGTATTCCGGGGGTGTTTTCCAACAGGAAATATTGCTGTTGTAACCCAATATGCTCTACATAGGTCTACATGTTGCCTTGACCTGCTCCACCACCAGATCTGTCCCCACTCGAACACATATGTGTCATAATCGGAAGACAACTCCAGCTTCATCCACAAACAGTAATAACAGTCTCTGTGTTGACAGACCAAATACCACAGGTATGGAACTCTATCTCAAAGACCTCGCATGGGGCAACGGTGCAACAAAATGCATGTTTGCGTTCAACGTCGTAGCGGTTACACTGGTTACTAATTACCCACATTTCACATTTTCAACGGCTTATCTCGCACTTGGATTAACCTGTGCTCTTGCAATGTTTGTTACTTAAATATGTTACTTAGACAAATGTACTTCCGAAATTTCATTTCTCCACATTAATTATTTTTTGGTGCTGCAATTTTTTCTGTCAGTTTATTACAGTCTTCACTGTTTACATTCTACAGCACATGCCAGACTATCGAAGATATTCTCTGACGTTTTAATACGTATACTATCATCGTGTCCTATCTTCTGGTTAATTTTTTATACATGTTACTCTCCTCGTCGATGCTGCGGAGAACCGCCTGGGGAGCCTCCCTGTTTCTTATAAGTCCGCTTAATTTTCACGTCCTTCCTACATCTCAAAGGCCTCGATTCTCTTTTCTTCCCTCCAGATATCCTCACAGTCCATGATGCACCACCATTCAGTTGCGTACTCAAAATGAACATTCTCATATATTTCTTCCTCGGATTAATGCTTGTCTTTCATACTGGTAGACATGTTTCTCGCAGAAATGGCTCCATTTGCCTGTGATAGTCTACTTTTTATGTCCTCCTCGCTTCGTCCATCTTGTGTTATTTTGCTTCTATGGTACCAGAATTCCTCACCTTCATCTACTTCGTTATCTCTAGTTCTGATGTTAAGTTTCTCACTACTCTAACTGCTGCCGTTGCTCATTACTTTGGTCTTGCTTCCGGTTTACTCTCAATTCATACTGTGTATTCATTAGACTGTTCATTCCATTATATAGACCTTTCAGTTCTCTATTAAGGATAGCAACGTCATAAGGGAATCTTATCATTAACCGTTAACATTACTGTGAGTCATCTATGGTGCTCAACATACTGAAGAATCTTATCATTGATACCCTTTCGCCGTGAAATTCAATCACCCTCTTGAGCCGCTCTTTTATTCCTGTCACTGATTCTTCAGTTTATAGTCTGAACAGTAGGGGTGAGACACTGCAACCCTGTCCTACACCCGTTTTAATACGAACACTTTATTCTTCGCCTTTCATTCTCGTTTTTCACTCTTGGTTTATGTACACCCTGAACATTACCTCTCTTTCTCTGCAGTTTTATCCCTATTTTTCTCAGAATGTCCAAAAGCTAGCAAAATTTTACATTACTGTTTTTATATACATATCAACAAATTCTATGAATGTGTCCTTGGTTTTTTGAAATCTTGTTGCCATTATCATCAACAACGTCACCACAGCCCGTTTTGTGTCTTTAACATTCCGAACTACAAATTGATTGTCGTCTAACATATCATCAACTATCTTTCCCATTCCCTATATATTACTGTTATCAGCTACTTGGATGCATGAGCTGTTAAGCTGATTGTGCTGTAAGTTGCTTGTGTTCTCCATTGCAAAGCTGTCGATAAATTTTCACCAGAGA
The DNA here is from genome assembly GCF_023898315.1 of Schistocerca nitens. Lineage (NCBI taxonomy): Eukaryota > Metazoa > Arthropoda > Insecta > Orthoptera > Acrididae > Schistocerca > Schistocerca nitens. Next base: position 47,030,459 of record NC_064620.1, read on the forward strand.
GAGAATAAAAATATATTCTTAAATCCCTGTCTGATATGACAGAGACTGCTGTTATTGTTATTATTTAGTTATTACACTATGTACCAATCCCTGGCTTTTATTATAGCGGTTTTTCACTGTATAGAATTTGATACTTGGCATATATGTTTTAACTGTCTCTTTTAATAAGTTATATTGGCAATCGCTTTAAACTCCTTTGGCAATATATTAAACTATTTTGTTCCTTGGTATAAAAAGCTTGTTTTAGTTTTATGCTTATTCTTTCTTGGTAAATGTAGGTTCAATGTCGATCGTGGTCCATGGTTATAAGCCGTCCGGAGCGGCCGAGCGGTTCTAGGCGCTTCAGTCCGGAACGGCGCTACTGCTACGGTCACCGGTTCGAATTCTGCTTTTGGCATGGATGTGTGTGATGTCCTTAGGTTTAAGTAGTTCTAAGTCTAGGGGACTGATGACCTCAGATGTGAAGTTCCATAGTGCTCAGAGGCATTTGAACTATCCATGGTTATGAGTAGAGGCTGTGCAGTAATTGTGAAGCTTATTTTTGGTGTACATAACTGACTGGTAAAACTACTTACCTGGCGCAGTTACGATCATTGTTGTGGGCAGATATTTACAGTGAGCTCGATGGTTCTTATTCTTTTCTGTTGATTGAAAAATGTATTCATAATTTGTGAACATTTTTACACAATGATGATAGGACACTAACGGCATAACGAGCTCGTGGTATTCCGTTTGGAAATATCTTTGTGTGTTCACTCCATCTCAACTGAAAATTAATATCCATTCCTGGAAATTATGTGCTCCTTGTGTAGTCTAAAGAGGTACGGACTACATTTATGAAAAGCTTATAAATTAAGAAATGTAATAAATTTAATATTGTCATTACCCTCTTCAGAATGAAATGCATATGCTTGTTGCTTTTATGTTCATATATTCATCAATTGTGGTCTTCCTTTAGGCTTTCAGTTGTTCTCTACTAGGACTTTTCTCAGTGACTGTAATACTGCTGTCATCAGGAAAGACAGTTTTCCCTGTGACAGACACTACTGGAATATACATTGAGTATACAACGAACAGTATTGGTTCCATTATGCTACCCTGAGAAGCGCCTCAACTGATTTTTTTGCTTCTGATAAGTGTTTCTGAGGCCATTCAGATCATTTTCTACTCAGGATAATTTCTATAGCCACGACCCATGTGCAAATAAGTGCAGGAAGCTCATAATAATAACTCAGCATAATTTGAAATTCGAAAAGATTATACATTAATTTTTAAACATTAATCAGTCAACGAGAGTATTTAGTCACTCAGCATATAGCACGTTTCAGTCGATCTTTTTGTTCGAGAAATGAGAAACATTTTTTCTGCCACCCAGTCGCATACACTGCTTTATCAACGTGAACAACAGGTCACGGCGAGCATTTACTCCGTGAGGCTTTACTGCCATTATTCTACGCTCTGCAGAGATTCCAACAAAAAACATTTCGGCAACATTCGTTGCGAAAATTAAACATTAACGTCGAAAGCCTAAAAATTTACACACGTGTGTTGGCCGGGTGGCGCGGGCAGTGGCTGTAGCGCGGAATGGCGCAGGTTGTTTACTAGCCTTCTCAATGGTGCAGCCATTCCATACAATGGTGCAGCGACTGACAGCGACTATAAACGTGTTGGCGTGTGGGACCCGCACTTCCTGCTAGAGCGGGCTGCACACAAAACAGAACAGCCATGCACAAACGGGACGGCTAATAAAGTGTGTAGGAGCACGCAGAGGCGGACGGTACATGTCTATCGCGCCACAGAAAATTATTCAGTACCTCACGGCCTGTGGTGGGGGCTTTTGAATGTATGAAATGTTGTTAGAAATACATACTATTTTTAGTATGGCTTAAACTTTAAAATACAGTAGCTATGAAACAAATGTCTTAGTTCCGGAGAGCTCCTCTATAAATAATGATTTTTCAACATGATAATTTCGTAAATCTTTCATTGTCATTATGAATTACAGTTACAGAATGATGTAGAATCATGTCGTAACGAGGCAGCTGGAGTAGTATGTTCCCCCGAGTTATTCAGACAATTGTGAGTGTACCGCCACAATAAGTGGCTGATACCAGGAACCTTCATATTTCTCGTTACTAGTTGGTAGCGTAGTTTTTTGTCCATTACACCATGAAGACAATCAACAGCTTAAGTACCACCATGAGGCTCGGTAGTGTCAGATGCGTTGTTATTGAGCAAGATAATGTGTTAGGTTTTTGTGCTTGTGTGTCTTACTTTGTGACATTTGTTGTTCAATAATGGCCGGCCGTTGTTGCCGTGCGGTTCTAGGCGCTTCAGTCTGGAACCGCGTGACCGCTACGGTCGCGGGTTCCAATCCTGCCTGGGGCATGGATGTGTGTGATATCCTTAGGTTAGTTAGGTTTAAGTAGTTCTAAGTTCTAGGAAAGACCTCAGATGTTAAGTCCCATAGTGCTCAGAGCCATTTGAACCATTTTTTTGTTCAATAAAGAATCTATAGCTTTGTATTACAAGTTGAAACGAGCAATACAATGAGTACTACTTTCAATAGCCTTTATGAACATATGCCTGTTAAACGAGTCTTCATTTTCCTCCTAGTGCAGAAGGGATTTTAAAAAAATAACGCACTGTTGAGGTAAAATCGGATAGAAGTAATGAGGTAAGACCAAAACTATATTTTACTAACCCATGACTTCGCTATGTGTAACACAGAAGTGGGGTAGAGCATTTAAAGTGTGAGAAATGGGCCCATGAGGATTGTAAGGGGTTTACTATAGATGATTGGCATAAGTATCAGTGTGTCCCAAGCCTCAGACGGAAAAAATAACATTCCCCTTTTATGCACCACAGAGTACCTGCTTCTACCCCAAGTTATGGTGTATAACTGAATATTGTACAGTGCTGAGTTATATGAAAGCATCAAAAATGAGTCCTCGTATTTCATACATGTTATTAATGCCTTATCTTCCAGTGAAATAAATTGGAAGTCCCAACAATGGAAATTATCATTGTTATATAGCTTTCTCTTTAGCTATCCGATTAACCTCAATCTCCCCTACTATTGCACCTGACGGGCAACAGATATGAAAGTGGCATAACACATTTACATCTAAAAGAAGAATGTAGTTCCACAGAAGATAAGTGCTTACAGGTATGAATATTAGTGAAATATCACTTGCAAAATGCAAACGCAAATTATTAACAGAGGAGTGGAGAAAGAGGTAGAAGATGATGACAGGGTTGATCAGTTTATCTTGTGGAGAAATGTAGAAAAGCGCAAGACAATACCGTTCCCATGACTTACTGGTGGGTACCGGGGAAGTGTTACTACGACTTGCACTCTGAAGATTCCTTACAGATTTAATTATATATGTATAATATTATAATAATAATAATTTAGCAAACATCGATGGCCTGTGCTCCAGTCAGTGAAGAAAAATTCAAGTAAAAATTCGTGTACTCGCAAAGTCTTGTACAATAGTAGGAGGAAGTGTTAGGAACAACATACTAAAGATGCCCCCACTATGAGGATTGAGCACGTACAGTGCGAGTCACAGAGGTGTGGCGTACCTCAGGTTCAGGAAAACGAGGGCAGCAGCTGTCAGTGGACCATTGGTAAGGATGATGACTGACCTACATCGGAGAACTTAATTCACCTTTTTGTATTTTATTGCAGTAGCGATTCAACAAGAGGAAAGTGGACGTTTTCTTGTAACTTGAGGAACAACAAGTAAACAGAAAAAAACGTCATATGTAAGTTTCAGATGTGCAAATCCAGGATCACAGGAGTAGGGGTCAAGAGACAGAGTGTCTATGCAGACAAATGGGAGCATGTGTTACAGCACTGCCGGAAGCACCAAGAATAGGAGGAGTATAAGTAGCGTAGTCTCAATCAATGAGTAGAGAGATCTTAGAGGTGAACTTGGCCAGTGTTGTGTAAAGACAATAAGTTAATGTTAAGTGCCATGTGGAATAGAGCATGTTGGGTGAAGAGTGGATGCAGTGCCAATCTAACATAGGAGTAACATATGACAGGGAATGGCACTAACACACCTTTCACATACAGACCAGAGAAACTTAACACCATACATTTAGGACAAGTATAAATGCTAAGGATGTAATGTCTAGTCTATACGATAATTCATACTTTGTCTTTTAAGTTTTTTATTTACTCAGGTCACACAAGTAATTGAATATGGGCTTCGAATATATTCATTCATAAAACTTAATTCTGGGGTCTTATCTAAGACATAAGGAACTATGTACGCAGATCTTTGTGAAACATTGGCAGAGAAACGTACTATGAAGACTGCGAAGATTTTGGAGGCATCAAACCCACCACCAAGGTATGCAGTGTTGCATCACAAGGTGACACCCTGCGGCCAGCGACAACAAACTCATGGTGGCATGAAGGAGAATGCCAGAGGCGGTGTGGCCCAGATACCCATTGACTGGAGGGCCGGTCATTAGCGCTGAACAGGTGCTGGGACCGCTGGGGGTCTGTTGGCTGCCTTAGTAGCCAAGCGACAGAGTGGCTGGAGAGCTACACCGCAGCTGCCACAAACCAGCTGGCCTGAGGTGGCTGTGAATGGAGGCGACCCTCTGGACAAGGACAACCCACTCTTGACGCCATGTCACTTCATCAAGAGCCTGCTGGATGGGCTGGGTACCAAGTAAGTGGCAGCCAACAAAATGCATCCATTGAGAAGTTGTGAATGGGTCTGCTGGGCTGAGGTTCACCCCTGACATTACGATAAGCATTTGAAGGAGCCGCAGATGAGCCAGTACCACGTCTAGGTCCAGAAGGATTCGCCAGGTGTACACCCCACCTCCCCCACAGACAGCGTACAGAACCAGGTAGTCATGATCTAGACAAGTGCTCCTGCAGCCGTGTTGTATAAAACAGGCACCATCAACAGTGGATACATCACAAGTTACCTGCTGTCACAGTGGAAGTGAGGAAATCCTCTCTAGGTGACAGGTTGTACGCAAAATACGATGATCTCTCACCGCATAATCCAAGGGGGACTGCACTATTTCAGCTACTGGATTGAGAGACGAGCCAGGGGCTGAGATTTCAGTACCTGAGTAGGAGATGCTGGAGGCCATGCAGCCACACAGGTGTTTCATTCCCTCCCACCAGATGTCCTGTCGGTCGTGCATGACACCGTGCTAGACTGCCAATGGCTGCAAGGTCGAGATGATGCCAACAGCCCAACTGCTTCGGTGATGCTGCCATCGACAAGATAGGGCACCAGAGCCGCCTCCTGCTGCTCCTACATCAAGTGTTGAGTGAAAGGCAACTTCCACTCTGGCATGACCTTGTTGCAGCTTGATGCTTCAGCCAGTGCAGAGACCATTCGAGTGTGTTTAGTGCCATGTCCTATCTGTGTATCTTTGTAAATTTAATGTGTTTCCCCAAGGATCCTTGTGGAGGGAGTAATGTTTCATGTTTCAGAACAGTCATATACGTAATTAAGTTCACTTTCTTGTGAAACTAATTTTTATGTAATGTAAATAATTCGCCAAACTACTGTTAAGTAATGTAAGGAAAGTGATTTTCAGAGGCCTGGGAGATAGAAGAAACAATATTCACTGCCCTAAGAAAAAAGTACAACAGTCGACATGTTATTTATTTATTTATTTAGATTTTGAAAATGAATGGGTTTCTTAAATCAAAGATGACTCAAACCATCCATGTGATTCAGCAGAGGTAAATCACTTAGGCAGTGAATAGTGCTAAATCCGTAGAATTGTAATATGATTAGGCATACTAGTTGACTCTGACCTCAGAAATTTCTTGCGTGAATGAAAAAATCGTTCTGCAAAGCCTTTAACCTCTTAGTAATTGTCTGTCTGAAGGCTGGGGTGTAGAAACGACCCTTGGCTCCACGTGAATCATACAACCCTCAGCAATGTTCACATACACGACTTGCAGGCTTGGGTTTTGTGAATGAGTTACCCCTGAGGCAAACGATCTCAAGTTAGGATGTTTTTATGTGTGGACTTGGTTGGCAAAGTCGACTCTAACACTCATGTCATCATTGTGAGATCTCAATACTATTTCATGATTTCCTCTATTCCATGTTACACTATGACATTTTTGAATGAGACACTACACATGTGGAAATCAATAATGGTGGTGTGCACTGTGAGAAAACGAGTCACTCTCTCACTATTCTCCATATTCAAGGGTACAATTTAATTAGATTTTTCACCCAAGTCAACATGTTTGTGAGATGAGGAAGTTATCCACATTGGCAGGCAGTAATGGAAGGATGTACATTAATAATGAATGTGGTGTTTTTACGGTGAGTCTCCTTGGAATAGTATTCTTCTGGATTGACAATCAGCACTCAGTTCAGTGCAACTATTAGGGATAGGAACATCTCGAAGTACTTATTGAGCACAGAACGCTGGGCCCAAGAATTTTTTCCACGGCGTGCAGACAATGCGATCAGTCAATGGGGTGGAAAAATGACGTACCTGGGCCTACCTATCACGCGCATCTTGCCACAGGAGAGGCTGGGGGCGTGAGAGAAATCTAGGTCACCCAGCCAACGGTTATGACAGCACCGTAAATGCCCTTTGTGAACGGGATGGCAGCCACAAAAATTTACGAGTTTCCATGTTCGCCATGGACAGGAACCTATTGAGGGTTCCATTAGGTGGTGCCATCTCTCAGCCTGTAGAGTCTTCTGGAAAACCTCATGCCTTCTAAGCAAATTTAGAAGGAATGCAACATTTATGGCGGCTCCGAAACGATCGATGTAAGGACATAAAAGCACTTCTCTTGATTTAATTGGGGCCCCTGGTCAGACAAACCATAACATTCAGGACATACAGATAATAATCTCCATGATAAATGTGTTGTTTACCCTAGGGATTTACGGAACCTCAAAGTAACACATTGCCTAAGGTAGCCATGAGGAAAAGAAACACATCTCCTCCTCTCTGGGCAGGAATTTGTGAGTCATGTATTATGTGCTTCTCCTGAAAAGAGGACAATATCGTTAACCTTGATTAGGATTAGCTAAAGAGTATGGCAGATGAGTTGGACGGGTGACATGGAGTTCGTGGAGTCTTGTCATTGGCGCAAAACCCTTGTGGGGACAGTTGTGGGAATTCTATTGCAGAGTTTACCGAGGTTTGAAGGAAAATGAGTGGTGATACTGGTGTTAGATTCAGACTGCTGTCTGGAGTGGATCTTCTGTTTCAGACAACGGTCTGGAGAGGATTCGGGTCCTGACTTTTGTTATGAGTGGTGAGTGGGGTTGACTTGGGATACTTGTCCTGAATGTGACTCTGCGCTAGCACTAATTTTGACTTCGGAGTCTGTGGTGAGGGCTTAGCTGTACTGACAGTTTAAATCTCAGTCATCTCAGGCAACTCGCTGTGCCAAGGGGAATCTTATTCATGACAGGTCGGCCGTTTTGACGTTTGATCTTCTTGTGCACACTACCGTATAAATGAGTCAAATTGGTCCATTTTATAAACGGAAAATGGGATTCACGCACTGGAATCTGCCAAGATTTCAGACCTCCGTTAGAGAGCAATTGCGATGTGTGTAACAGTTCACTAGCCTCGAGTTTTCATGTTTCATGCCCACAATAGGGAGCCATATGCGCCACTTGTCACTGCTCTGCAAATGCTTAAACCACAACTGACACCCGAGGCAGTGCCACACATCGAGAAAAGATGTATTGTATTGCTGCTGCGACTTCTTTAGGGCAAACAAGTTCACAGTCTCGCCATTTGTTCTGAGCTGCATCAAAGTAGTATAGCTTCTGTGTAGAGTGAAAACATCAAGGTATATTCAGTGTTGTATAATTTCAAATTGTATTATCGATATTCAGAACCAGAGTAAAATACTTCAGGCAGAAAGACCTTAGTCTCTGTCAACCAGACAGCACACTGTATTTTCAACTGTTCGTTGCATATTTGTGCTACCGTTCGATCATGTTTATATTTGTCATCACACTCGACGTGTATTTTTGTATAATTTTTAATCAATAAAGTTGTACCATAACTTTTATAAAGGATCAGTCCCGTGTGGATATGTTTATCACCCATCAACAACTGATAAAAATAATGACACGGTCACCATTTCATCAACACTATTTCAACATTCGGTGTCATCTAGATTCTAATAAATGTGATAACATCTAATTCAGGTTATCAACAACAAACACAGTTAGGGGACAAAATCAGTTTAGCAGATGCATGGGACAGGTAGTCAAGTGGAAAGTTTACTGGTTGAAGTGACTGCTGTCGGGGCGGTAACTCAGAGTTTTCTGTCGTCTTCCGAAACATACCGCAAATCCAGTGTAGTCTTGCGACTGCTCTAATTACAAATCTAAACCGTCTTGAAAAAAACACCTTTCATAAACAATGGATCATAGTGCAAATTGAGGAAAATCCTTTTAATAACACAATTACAGCAATTAATCAAACAACAAAAAGACAGGAATAACCTTCGTGGACTTCACAAAGGCTTATGACTCCATCGACAGACAGACTCTTGTTAGGATTCTGAAGAACAGAGGACTTGATGGAACTACACAAGAACTGATAAAAGAAATTCTGACAGACACAAAATCAAGGGTGAAATTCAGAGGAGCACTGTCAGAAGAATTTGAGATCAAGACTGGTGTTAAACAGGGAGATGGATTGTCACCATTGTTGTTAAATATTGCACTGGACGAAGTGATCAGGCAGTGGAGAGCAATAAACGAGGACATGGGAATACCAAAGACCCATGTGGGGGACTAAAAGACAACAGGGCTCTAGTGGACTGCCTAGCCTTTGCAGATGACATAGCAATAGGAAGTGAGACGGAAGAGGATCGCCTATAACAAGACAAAGACACTAAACACCACTGCAGACTGGGAAACACCGGAAGGCACTGTGCAAATGGTGGACAAATTTAAATACCTGGGAGAATTTATAACAGGAAGGAACAGGAGCAAGGAGGGAATAACAGAGAGGATAACGAAGATGAGGTCAGCCTTCTGCATGACGAGAGAGGTATACAATAAAAAGAAAAGGCAGAGGCAAAGATAAGCCACTACAAGGCAACAGTGAGGAACGCAGTATTATATGCCGCTGAGACGATGACACTAGAAAGAAATGGGGCAGAACAACTAGAGAAAGAAGGGAGAAAAATACTGAGAAAAATATGTCCCCAAAGAGGTGGATGCGAAGACCTATGGAAGAATTGTACCGGAACATGAGAACAATGTCCGGGGAAATCAGACTCAAAAGGGCAATGTTTGCTGATCATGTAGTTAGGATGAGTATGGACAGAATGATGAAGAGAGTGTGGCAAACAACAGGGAGGACAAGGGGAAAGACAGGAACCAAGTGGATTGTTGAACTTCGGAAGGACTGGTTGGAATTTGGGATCAAGGTCGAAGGAAAGGAAAATTGGAGGAACAAATATACACCGACAAATGTGCCGGAGACCAATGACAGGAAAAGATTAGAATGTCACCAGTGGAGCCGGCAGGAGAAACGGAAACTGAAGATCTCGGAAGAAGAGCGGGAGAGGAGAAGAGAAAGAATGAAGAGGTTCTGGGAGAAGAAGAGGAAAATGCAGTCCACGAAGGGGCTACCCGTGGTTCTACAGACGCCGTAACGCAAGAAGAAGAAGAATTACAGCAAAAGCAGGCCCCAAAAGGTCTCAACAGGACTCTTCCCTGCGTCTCATCCCTCATTAGGTAGGCATACAGGTATTCCAGGCCTGTTCTAACCTGTCGCTGTTGGTACACAAAGAGATCCATCTGCTGCCAGTGATATACTGTTTCCAGTCTGCAGAAGTCAGCCGCAGACGGACAAAAGACTCCAGAACAGGACACTCCCTGCAAGACATTAACCATATTTCTCAGAAAGACTAGCCTCGTCGAACAATAGCAAAATACATGATTATTCGTCATGGATGTAGAAGGGAATAGTGTGCTAGCAGACTTCCTGAATATGCTGTCACTGTCTGAAAGCGGTCCTCAGCCAAGTAATATCAGTCTCACATAGTAAAAACACTGAAATAACACGTCCCACATAAATGAGACACCTACAGATTTTTATCTTAGTCATCTCACTGTGCGCCGATCTTCCTGGTCTGCCCCCAACACGTGGAGACCTGCGCCGCACTCGTTAGCCTCCAGCACTGCATGTGGTTATGACCCATCATCGCTCATGTTCATTCTACCTCTTCAGGTAAATTGTCCGAAGGCTGTCTGGTAGAGGTTTCAGATGCTTCACTGTACCACACAGCAGCTTTGTGTGGGTGTGTTCTTGTTTACCGTGGAAGGATGAGATTCCTGCTGTACGGATGGTGGAGGAATTTTGCACAAGTCACTCGCTCCTTTTGGAGTAACACATTACATGTGTGCCTAAAACTTTGTTTTTCGTAGCAGCTAAATTGCTATATTGTCCGCGCATTTGCTTAAGAAAGTGGCTGAATCAACACAAACACTCATTTTCTGCATGAAGAGTTACCATCCTGTATTCTCCAGGTGTGACTCTCACACTTGATACAACAATGTTGTACCTATAGAACTGACCTATCATTGTGACATTGTATAAAGGGCGGAGTTTCACGCTTTTAATAACGAATACAGTGGTAGTGCAAATGGTGAATACAGTACCAAAATCAATGAAATCTGCAGGTAAAGAAGTGCACACTCATTCAAGATGTGATTCCCATGCTTGCTGTAACAAACGTACCGACAGATCTCAACTCACATCGTGCGAATGGTGTCATCTTACGCTTTTAAAACGAATACTGTGACGACAATAGTGCAAATAGCAGATATAGTACAAAAATCAATGAAATCTCCAGCTAAATCAGTGTAAACTCACTCTCATGGAGTGAACTTATGCTTGCTGCAATGAGTACTTGTTGTGGATTGGCATGAGAGCCAACCCGGACTTAATAGGGGAAGCCGAAAGGCACGCATTTAAGCTCACGCAGGCTGGCGTGAGGTCTGGAACAGGACAAGGAATTTATACTTCAGAAAAAAAGGAGGTAACTGGTGGAATACTTAACTTCAATCCATTAATGCTGAACGTAGCTCTTGTCTGTACATTCTTTACAATATCAATAACAACTGATAATGGCGCCTTGCTAGGTCGTAGCAAATGACGTAGCTGAAGGCTATGCTAACTATCGTCTCGGCAAATTAGAACGTATTTTGTCAGTGAACCATCGCTAGCAAAGTCGGTTGTACAACTGGGGCGATTGCTAGGAAATCTCTCTAGACCTGCCGTGTGGCGGCACTCGGTCTGCAATCACTGATAGTGGCGACACGCGGGTCCGACGTATACTACCGGACCGCTGCCGATTTAAAGGCTACCACCTAGCAAGTGTGGTGTCTGGCGGTGACACCACATTCCTTCCCCGCAAATCGGCGTACAGTGGTGTTATAAGGCTTCCGCGCGCCGTGGGGAGGACCCCATGTTGACGTATGCGACGAGGTGGGGAGCCAAACAACAGGCGAGGCTGTGCCACCCGCACCCTGCCATTCGGTCCGAGGGGAGCTAGGAAATGCCTGAAAACTGGCTCCAGGGTGCACGCCAACATGCGGTGTATTCGCCCGCAGAGAGACAGGAAGGGCCGAAGGGTCGACCTCCATCGGGCCGGGGCGGGCAAGAGTTCCATGTCGGATGACAACTGGTCACAGGAAGCGAACGGCGGGGCGTGACCCAGGGAGGCGCCCGGCGGTTGCAGCGACGCGTCCACTGCAGGCGTCGCCGGCGGGAGAACAGGCGGCGGCGGCGGCGGCGCGTCGCCATGGGGCAAAATGGAATGCAGCGTCGGTAACACCTGGGGCTGAGGCGAGCTAGTAGATGGGTCCCCAGGGCGCTGACCGGACGGCACCGTCGCTGAAAGCAGACAGCGAGCGGCAGATCCCAGGCGACGACAGAGGTGCAGCTGGTTGAGATGCCGGCGCACCTCACCAGAGGCCCCCAAAACCAGATACATAGCGCGGCCGAGACAGCAAAGAATGCGCCCTTCGAGCCAACGCCGTGAACTTCAATAGTGACGATAGTAGACAACGTCGCCTGGAGCAAAAGCAGGCGTCTGCCGTTGCACAGGAACCTGATGTGGCGGATGTAGGAAAGACATCAAGGTTCGATGAGGACGACCGTGGAGCAACTCAGCCGGCGAGCGACCATCGTGGGGCTGAGAGCGATACGAGGACAAAAAGAGCAATAACGCGTCCTCCCGAGAATGCGACCCTTTTAACTTCAACATCTGGGACTTGAAAGTCCTGACCAATAGTTCAGCGGCACCGTTTGACTGAGGCGAAAACGGCGCGGCTGTCAGATGTTGAATACCATTGGCCTTGCAGAATGACTGAAATTCTGCGGACATGAATTGTGGGCCATTGTCGGAAACAAAAGTCTGTGGAAGACGTTCAATGCAAAAGATAGCAGATAACGCTTGGGTGGTGGCAGATGCCGTCGTGGAAGACATCCGGACAACAAAAGGAAAATTACTGAATGGATCGACCTGAACCAACCATCGAGCATTCCAGAATGGACCAGCAAAATCGATGTGTAAGTGTTGCCAAGGGGAAGTGGCTTTTGGCCATGCAAAGAATTTCCGCGGTGGTGCGGATTGTTGTTCGGCACACGCCATGCAAGAAGAGCACATATTCGTAATCGCAGCATCGATTCCGAACCAAGTACAGTGCTGACGAGCAAATTCTTTCGTTCGCACTATACCCCAATGTCCTTGGTGGAGGAGCCGTAAGACAGAGGACTGTAACGAACGTGGGACCACGACCCTGGACTGATCATTATCAGAACGCAACAGCAAAACACCACGCCGTACAAAAAGTTTCTCCTGGTGAGCAAAAAATCGGCGAACCAACGGATCCTCGTTCCGTGACTTTGACAAGGGCCATTGCGTGGCAACAAAACGCAGACAGGGTCAGCAGCTATGGCTGTAGCTACACGACGAAAATCAATCGGAAACGATTCGACCACGTCATCGGTTTCCGCATCAATGAACATGCATGCAAGTTCGGAAGAATCGAATGCTCTACCCTCAGCAACAGGCAAACGGGACAACGCATCGGCGTTTACGTGCTTCGTAGCGGACCGATACAAGATATCATAGCGGTACTGCGAGAGGAAAATAGACCAGCGAATGAATTTCTGCGCTGTACGCGGAGGTACAGGCTTGTTCGGATGAAAAAGCGATGTCAAAGGTTTGTGGTCCGTGATGATGGTAAAGTGACGACAATACAAGAAATCATGAAACTTAGTAACACCAAATACGAGAGCCAATGCTTCTTTCTCGATCTGTGAATAATTTCTTTGCGCAGACAAGAGCAATTTGGACGCAAAGGCAATAGGGCGATTGTGCGATCCATCTGTGTGCGCAAGCACAGCACCGATCCCGAAATCCGATGCATCCACCATCAACAAAAGGGGCTTCTGGGGATCGAACAGCGTAAGGCAAGTATTGGAAAGCAACGCCGATTTCAACTGGCGAAAGGCGCGTTCGCATTCCGTCGTCCAAACGAACAGAACACCTTTACGGGTAGGGTAAGTCACGAGCAAAAGACACACATTTGTCCTTCCGCAAGCGAATACCATTTTGTCGCAAGACCTGAAATAATTTTCTGAGATTGGCCAAATGTTCTTCTTCCGTCTGTCCGGAGATCACTATATCGTCCAGATAGGTTGCTGCAGTACGGACCGACGCACAAACAGTTTGCTGATATTGCTGAAACAATGCAGGGGCGGATGCACACCCGAATTGCAGTCGTTTGAATCGATACAAACCAAGATGTGTGTTAACCACCAAAACGCGCTGGGATTCTTCGTCCACCGGTATTTGCAAGTACGCATCTGCTAGGTCCAACTTCGAAAAATATTTACCCGGGCACAGTTTGTCGAAACGATCTTCTGGGCGGGGTAAAGGAAAAGTTGCGATCACTAGTTGTGGATTCACTGTTCCCTTGAAGTCCACACAAAGTCTCAATTTTCCAGAAGGTTTTGGCAAAATTACTAATGTTGATGCCCAGAGAGAAGCCTGCACACGTTCAATTACGCCTTGTGATTCCAAATCGTGTAATGTTTTTGCGACCTCATCACGCAATGCGTGGGGAACATTGCGTGCTCTGAAAAATTTCGCTTGCGCATTTACTCCCAGCTCCAAATGTGCTTTATAGTTCTTAGCAACCAAGGCCCAGTGCAAAAATGTCTGCAAACTTTTCACATAGACGAGAAACAGTCTGAAGGCACACTCTGGTTCACTGATAGGACCTGATTGACTATAGACAAGTTAAACAACTGAAATAAATCCAAACCAAACAAGTTCACTGCAGAAGAAGAACGAAGGACGTACAATGACACAAGTTTTGTTTGTCCTTTGTATGTTGCAAGAAGGCTGCACTGTCCTAACACAGGGATCGCTTGTGCTGAATAACTACTTAACTTAACATTTGCGGCACGCAATGGAGGTGAGCCCAGCTGTTTGTACGTGTCTTGATTGATCAGTGAAACTGCAGGTCCGGTATCGAGCTGGAATGGTATCACTTTGCCGTTAATGTCCAAGTCTACAAAAAGTTTATTGTCCTGCTGACGACAAGAGCGACTGTCTTGTGCAACGTGAACTGACACTGGGACATAATCGCTTGCGACTTGACGGGATTTACGGCGATGTCGACGCACACTATTTGTGGGACGAACACAGTCACTGTTAGAGAGAGTGACATTGGGCGGAGTGGAACGAACTACATGAATTTCCATGGGCGAAGGTTCACGAGCCTGAGTATTCTTGTTTCGATTCCGATTCTGGCATGAAGCAAAGTGCCGGGAATGGTTGTGAGTGTACAATCTGAGCTTTTTCTGGCAAACACTTTGAACATGTCCTTTTTTATTACAGAAAAAGCAAATAGCTTGGCGTGACGGGCAATTTTTACGCAAATGTCTAGTAGCACACCACGGGCGTGATTTTAGCACTACATTTGCTTGCCTGCGCGGCACACGTGGCTGAGAGCCTGGTGGCAACAGCGCGGACGGGCGCAAGGGCTGTTTACTGTTCCGTGCAGCACGCCCGGCGGGCCGGTTAATGTGACACACGGCTGGTAAAGTTTCAAATGATTCCTGAGCAAAGTCAAGTGTGTCATGTCGATCCAATATGTCCATCACTTGTTGAAGGGAGGGACTGACTAGTTTCATAATCTGTTCCCTTATACGAACATCAGAAACGTTCTGTGAAATTGCATCACGTACCATAGTATCTGAATAAGGGAGTCCACATTGACACTCAAAAGCACAATCCATAGTCAGGCCTTGCAAAGTTACAACCCACTCCCTATTAGTTTGACCTGCCGTACGTTTTGTACGAAAGAAGGTATACCGTTTGGCAACTACATTGACTGAGTCTTTGAAATATGCATCTAATGCAGACAAAATTTCGTCGTAGGACAGAGTTGCTACATCACGTCGGGGATATAATTTGACTATCACACGGAACGTGTGCACCCCTACGGAGGAAAGGAGAAAAGGCTGCCGCTCATTACCTTGAATTCTGTAGGCGGCGACATGGGATCCAAATTGGCGTGACCACTCCGTCGAGCTTTCCAGTGCAGCATCAAAAGGACGAAAAGTTGGTGCAACAGCGTGTTGCGGCTGCGGTAGCGGTGGAGCGGCGGCTGCCGCATCGTTTTGCATTGCACGTTGACCCTGGACGATCTGTCCAAGGGCATCCAGTAAGGCCTGCGTCTGCTGATTCTGTAAGCGATAATATTCGGACAGTACATCTGGAGATGGTGGCGAAGTCATTACACAAGTAAATAATGGCAATAGAGAGAAGAACGCGGTTTTGCCTCGTCGCCAAAATGTTGTGGATTGGCATGAGAGACAACCCGGACTTAATAGAGGAAGCCGAAAGGGACGCATTTAAGCTCACGCAGGTTGGCGTGAGGTCTGGAACATGACAAGGAATTTCAGAAAAAAAGGAGGTAACTGGTGGAATACTTAACTTTAATTCATTAATGTTGAACGTAACTCTTGTCTGTACATTCCTTACAATATCAATAGCAACTGATAATGGCGCCTTGCTAGGTTGTAGCAAATGACGTAGCTGAAGGCTATGCTAACAATCGTCTCGGCAAATGAGAACGTATTTTGTCCGTGAACCATCGCTAGCAAAGTCGGTTGTACAACTGGGGCGAGTGCTAGGAAATCTCTCTAGACCTGCCGTGTGGCGGCGCTCGGTCTGCAATCACTGATAGTGGCGACACGCGGGTCCGACGTATACCACCGGACCGCGGCCGATTTAAAGGCTACCACCTAGCAAGTGTGGTGTCTGGCGGTGACACCACAGTACTCAAGCGAGACCAGTGAATCTTGCATTGAAGATACTACAAAATAAACTACTGGCTGCGTCCAATAGTCTTCATACATACATTAAGCTAACTTCTTCCACAGACTATGGTGAGAAGAATACTTCACCAATAATGTAATGCTATTAGGAATGAACAACAATATGATAACCAATACTGAGTGAACATTCCGTGAAGGAGAGATGTGTTTTTCTTGTGAGTGGTTCCAGTGTGTCTTAGGAGAAAAGAGATGTAATAGTTACACACTTTAAGACGACAAAACTACTACCCTCTGCACCAAAGAAAAAAGCACATTGTTTGTGATACATGCACTATACAGGTTTCCAGAGGTGTATAGTGCCCTCTGTTCACTTCCTATTACGGTTCGGAAATTATTCTATGCTCACATCAGTCCAGTAAAATGATCGTCCGCAACGGCAAACGCATCTTATGAGCGGATAGTCAAATGCACAGCATCAGTGTTTGCCATGTGATATTACGCGTCATGCTGCACTAGCCTCGTGAACAAAACATAGCCATACAACAACTCTCAAATAAATGTGTACACAGGTAATGCAGTACATCTCAAAACACTTGTCACAGGTGGAATCACTGCAGTTATGAAACTGAAGACTCGGTTTATGTCCAAGAAGTGACAGGGAAATGGATTACTTCGCATGCACCTTCATTCTTTTAGAGGAGTGTGCCGAAACAGGTTTTCAGTTTGTTTGGTGGACGTGATGCATCAAACATTCGTTGGAAGCCCTCTGGTGACTGTGTTACGGAGACAGTTACTGTTAACGATTGCTGAATGATAGCGCTCTAAGTCAAACCCATCGCAGTTAAAAGAACATGAAACAGGGAAACTTAAGGGGAATGTGTGTCTCTTTCACCAAACGAACAAAATCGAAAAAAATTATAAACTTTTTACCGCCCAGTTTTTAATGAAAAGTACAGTAATCCACCAATATAGGACTGGTTTTAAAGTCTTAAGTTCGAGTATTTGTTACATAGATCCTCTCCTTGTTAAGTAGGTTCTAAACACTTTATTTGTGATCTCTGTTAAACCAGTAGACACTCCCCTCCCCTGAATTCGCCGATCTTTTAAATAATCGAATTTCGTTTTAAGAAAAGCTACATTTTCTCGCATCTCAATTTTTATGAGGATATCTTTTTTTAATTATAAGCCGTACACAGATATATTTTTGCAGGTATATTCAGCGACATATGTGGATACTGTCTGCGGAACGCGTTGCAAATAGAGCTTGTAGTGATGAAGTAATAAACTGATGCATCATGGCTGCTGCTGACGTTTCACTATATGAACGGAAAAAATGTAGGAAACGAAGAACTTTTTTATTTTCATTACTTCGTGTGTCGTGTCAGCAAGAAAAAGTTTCAGACCGGTTTGAAATTACCTGTAAAGTTTGTTGGAAATCGGTAAGTGGTCTCATTCTCGAGTATTGGATGAATGTATTCTGTGTAATTTGTGCCCCGTGAGTTATGCTGCCTCGAGACTTACCTATACATAGTTTCAAACTTTAATACTTGTATTAATGTGTGAAATTTTGAATGTAAGACGACATCTGTTAATGGGATAGCGTTTAATTTTTATTTAATTCAGTTATCTCGCGTCCGTCAGCCGTCGTAATTTAATAAATTATTTATTGGTAACGTTGATTGTTGCCGAGTTACGTGGTGGACCTTAATCCAACTGATACTTCATTTTAATTTTGATTTGAAATTAAACGCTTTTGTGAAGTTCTCTTTTTTTAACAATATTGATCATCAGTGGAATTAGACTCGCTGAATCTTAAAACATGAGTATATAAGTTGAACAATAGAATAAACTTTTCATATGAATTTCCTCGGCTAGTCAGTCCACTTTAAAGCAAAAAATCTTTAGTTATTAATTACAATTGCGGCCCACACACGCGCGAGAGTATTTTTTTCTTACCTCCGTTAACCATTGCATTGTAGTCGGAGTCCTGGCTCTGGCTCTCGGCTGTTGTACTGAAAATAAGAATCTTAAAGCTACGGATTTTCTGCAACGTCTGGCGGCTGTGGAGAAAAATGAATATTATGTTAACAGCGGGCGAGTTTTTCGCTTCCGCAAATTTTTTATAAGTTAATATCGCCACGTAATGGCGTCGTTGGCTGCATCGGCCGCTGCGATTGTTGAACTGTAAATTACTCGAATGCAGGTTAATTCAAAGGAAGGCGGAGATGAAATCGGGATCACCTCTTACAAATTAAAAGTAAACAATGATATTAAATCAATATATAATATGCTTAATTAGTACAAATATGCTTACATTTTCCAGCACTCTCAAGATGTCGGTCTACACGCAACCAAGACAAGGGAAGAAGTGAAGACGACTAAAAAATTAACAAAAGAGCGTATCTTGTCGTCCCTTTAGGTCATTTTGTTATATTTCTTTCCCCTCGAAACTTACAAAGAGAAATTATTATAATACGGGTACATGAGAAAAATGTATATTACTCAATTTTAAAATGTCTCTTCTTTATAAATACTGTTTTTTAAGTCTTTTCGTATTATTTCACTGGGGACGCTACATAATCATACGGAAATTGGAAAATCAGATGTTTGTTACGCTAGAAAACCATTTCATTGGGAACTTGCTACTGGGACCATGTGAGAGTACCCGTTTAGTGGTACACATAGCGTTTCCTCTTGTCGGAATATTTTCGCAGTATTTTCTGTATCTTAGTCTGCCTCGTTTACAAGCCTCACAGTTGTACATTAAAGCCCTCAACGAAGTAATGTAGCACGATCTGAAGCTAACATTGGCAATGATGGAGAGTCGGGAGGAATAGTGGCGAATAAGCAGGATTTTCCCAGACGCGTGGTAAAATAAAACCCGACGAGATTGGATGCCGAGAAATCGTTCGTATTATGCGGTCGTGACACCGTCGCTCCCCCGCCGAGCGCTCTAAACATACAGAAGCGAATACAAAGTCGAGAAAAGCGCGGGCCCTAAACTCGGCCATCACATCTGGAGGACGGCTGCGGCCTGGACGCTGAGTTTACACGGGCGGCCCCCGCCCGCTCCAGTATCAGCACGCGCCGGCCTTGACGCGACGGCCACCAATCGCGGCCGGCGCCGAGATTGACGGCGGCGCGGAGGGCGCCGGGCGACACACTAAAAACCAGATCGCACCGCGCGGGTTAAATACGGCCGGCGATATTTCTTCCCGCGGCGCCGAGCCATGCAGATCGGCCAACGCGGACAATAAAGTTGGCCGTGGCTGCGGCCCCATCTCCGCGCCCGTCCGCGCCGTTTCTCTCTTTCCACCCACACGGCCCCTCCCCTCCCCTGTTTTTCTCTCTCTCGGTCTCTGTCCCTCTGGTTTCCGAAAGTCGCGCTGGCGGCGCATAAATCGGCGTCCGCCCGCCCTGCCCGCCGGCAGTGGCGGCGATCCGCCAGTCATTTGTCCGAGTAATTGTTTGGCGGCCATCGGTCACGCTGCCTGCCCCGGAGGGCACGAGAGCGCCGCTGCGCGGAATTACTCGCCAACTGCGTATTGAAATGCTCTCATGAATATGACAAGAACTACTGAGAGATCTTGAATTTCTCTAAAAAAGGGACGTACACTCAGAAACAATCGAAGTGTCCGGGACATTCTAGCACAAACATGAGACCGGTTTCCCACTCTGGTTGATTGTTTTTCTACAGCCAGTGTTTCCCAACAGGTGGTCCGCGGACCCGCAGGGGTCCGCGAGCGATGCCACAGGGCTCCGCAAGATGCTATTAGAATAAAAAATAGATTATATATATTCCGTATGATAACAGCAAAGCACATGGAAGAGCAGCAGAACTGAATGGACAGTGTCTTGAAAGGAGGATATAAATGAACATCAACAAAAGCTAAACGAGGATAATGGAATGTAGTCGAATTAAGTCGGGTGATGCTGAGGGAATTCGATTAGGAAATGAGACACTTAAAGTAGTAAAGGAGTTTTGCTATTTGGGGAGCAAAATAACTGATGATGGGCGAAGTAGAGAGGATATAAACTGTAGACTGGCAATGGCAAAGATAGCGTTTCTGAAGAAGAGAAATTTGTTAACATCGAGTATAGATTTAAGTGTCAGGAAGTCGTTTCTTAAAGTAGTTGTATGGAGTGTAGCCCTGTATGGAAGTGAAACATGGACGATAAATAGTTTGGACAAGAAGAGAATAGAAGCTTTCAAAATGTGGTGCTACAGAAGAATGCTGAAGATTAGATGGGTAGATCACATAACTAAGAGGAGGTATTCAATAGCATTGGGGACAAGAGAAATTTGTGGCACATCTTGACTAGAAGAAAGGATAGATTGACAGGACATGTTCTGAGGCATCAAGGGATCACGAATTTAGTATTCGAGGGCAGCGTGGAGGCTAAAATCGTAGAGGGAGACCAAGAGATGAATACACTAAGCAGATTCAGAAAGATGTAGGTTGTAGTAGTTACTGGGAGATGAAGAAGCTAGTACAGGATAGAGTAGCATGAAGAGCTGCATCAAACCAATCTCAGGACAGAAGACCACAACAACAAGAACAGATTTTTTGTTTTGGCTGCTTCCTGCATAAGCAGAGCTCTAACGAACGCTAACTTCTGCGTCTAGAGTCTTCCTAGAGCCAACTAACACTAGCACACTCTAGATCAAAACTAGAATTGGATAGAGGCAAATAGTTCTGCTGTATGCCGTTAGACTGCGTGCGCTGCCTCTTTGCCGCTGACAACTGACAGTCACTTTACACAGAAACTCGCATTTCAGACGACAGTCAGCCATTGTTAATTTACTGTCATTGCTTTCACAGACCGTGTTGTTTACATATTCAATATTCTGTATTAAAACTTTAATGTTTGTAAAGCGTTGTTTTTCGCGGAAGCTACAGTTCGCGTAATTAAAAAAGGACCGTTCGTTAAAAAGTGATTCGTTAAAACGAGAATGACCTACAGATGAAGAGGAAGATAATGCATTTGATGTTCTAGCAAGTAAGTCACTCAGTTGTAATTTTTCCCTGTCATTTTCAGTTCATACTCAATTTTTATTTTTTTAAGGAGTTTGATATACTTAACACCCAGATTTGAAGACAAAGGTTTGGAGCAATAATCAAAAATTTAACAATAGCAATAATGGCTTAATTGAAAATGTTTTAAGCTCAATATTTTTTTTAGTAATGAATATTTCAATGTTTTTTTCTAAGTATCAAAAATAGAAAACGTATAAAAAGACTCTTAATTTGGCTTTTTTAGGTGCTTCATACTGTGATATGACAAGGTACCAATCATGCTCGATGAAGGGGTCCTCGAGAAAATTTTGTTGGGAACCCCTGCGCTACACTATAGCTGTATACCGTGTGTCAGCTTACGATGTGTGGCAGACATTTCTTTTGATACCACTATCTTTTCTCCCCCTGTCGGTTCAATTAAGATTCTCTCTGTAGCAGAGTGGTCAGTGTAGATGAGTAACGTGTTCCAATTTCACGTTCGAATTTCGATACTGTCAGGAAATTTTTCGTAGTGAGAGGACGAGAATGGGGTCCACTCAACCTCGTGTTGGCAACTGACTAGCTGCTTGACCAGCTACTAGCGGCTCTAGCTTTGCTGACTCGACAACAGGTAGGAGAGCAATGTGCGTACCGGAACTCTCCATTCCGCATCCAAGTGACGGCGTTGGCTGATAGTTGAGATGGTAGTCGGTCTGGTCAGACTGGCCTGTTCCATTCACCCATGGCGCGTGGCAAGAATGATTGGAGCTAAAGCTCTATTTTCCCTTACTTTCTTGTAGTCATTCCGCTGTGGGAGAAGATAACATGCTGCACGACTTTTCGTAGAACTTACGCTTTAGAAATTTCAACAGAAAACTTCTCCTGACACACAACGCTTCAAAAATGGTTCAAATGGCTGTGAGCATTAAGGGACTTAACATCAGAGGTCATCAGTCCCCTAGAACTTGGAACTACTTAAACCTAACTAACCTAAGGACATCACACACATCCATGCCCGAGGCAGGATTCGAACCTGCTACAGTAGCAGTCGCGTGGCTCCAGACTGAAGCGCCTAGAACCGCTCGGCCACATCGGTCGGCTTAACGCACTAGGGATTACCGCATTAAGTAAAACTGTGACAAAACCGCACCGTCCTCTGTTCGATATTCTCTCTCTCTCTCTCTCTCTCTCTCTCTCTCTTCTGTTAATTCGACCTCGTGATGGCCAGACATTAACTGATGTGCAGCACAGAAGAATTGGCCTTACACTTATTTCTTGAATGAACTTGCATTTCCTAAACAGCTGTCGGATACACCGGTTCCCGTGAGATCACCGAAGTTAAGCGCTGTCAGGCGTGGTCGGCACTTGCATCGGTGACCATCGAGGCCGCCATGCGCTGTTGCCATTTTTCGGGGTGCACTCAGCCTCCTGATGCCAATTGAGGAACTACTCGACCGAACAGTAGCGGATTCGGTCAAGAATACCATCATAACGACCGGGACAGCGGTGTGCTGACCCCACGCCCCTCCTATCCGCATCGTCCGCTGAGGATGACACGGCGGTCGGATGGTCCTGGTAGGCCACTCGTGGCCTGAAGACGGAATGCTTTAAACAGACGTCGAATGAACATCAGCCTGGCATTTTATTTTCCAACAGCAAGATTTACATGGTAATCCGTCTTCAAGTAAAACTCATTGGTATCTCAGTGTTACCTGTTTCCTCTGGATCATCGCCACCAGCGTAATCAAACTGTTATGTTACGGTCTTATGGCGTTGCAACCTTCCTACAGATAACAGCCTCATTTGGAAAAAACATCACGGAACTTGCAACGTTATCCACTACATCCATAATGTAAAATGTGAACTGTGACGCCGCTGTAGCACTCTCTGATCAAACGCGCAAACGCCAGGGGTAAAAGTGTTCTCGCCTGCTCTCGTGGTTTCTCAGTATGTTAGACCAACGCCGGCCGAAGTGGCCGTGCGGTTAAAGGCGCTGCAGTCAGGAACCGCAAGACCGCTACGGTCGCAGGTTCGAATCCTGCCTCGGGCATGGATGTGTGTGATGTCCTTAGGTTAGTTAGGTTTAACTAGTTCTAAGTTCTAGGGGACTAATGACCTCAGCAGTTGAGTCCCATAGTGCTCAGAGCCATTTTTTTTGTTAGACCAACCTCGAAGTAACGAAACCTCTCCACCAATGTTATCTCAGAAGTAATACATTTACTCAACCAGCAAAAGAGAAGCTTGGATTTCGAAGTATAATAATAATCAGCGTAAAAATGTTCCTATCAGAGCACAAAAATGCAAAATGTTTTTCTTTATTTGAAAGACTCTGAATGGAAGTCGAGGTACCAGCTCCCTCATTCTACCTTCGTCAGAAACTTTAAAAATCATCCCAAAATGTTGGCATGCGAACATATTCACGCTGTTTTTTGTCATGTAACTCAGCTCAGCCTCCCACAAGCTCCCCAGACTGTAGCTCGTACACATCCACTAGTCCATTGCTGTAAGTCACTCATACCCATCCACTCCCACTTACCCCTATCACTCACTCATTCAGCTCAGCTCATTGTCATTATGTCTTTGTGTTTCATTAACTGTCACTGTATGCTGTCTCGCAGCCACTGTCCCCTTCGTTGTATCCTACTACCACAGTTTCCTCTCACTGTCTCCCTCTTGCTCTCTCTTACATCTCATATCTCATTCCTTCCTTCCCACTGCTGCTGTCTCTTCTCTCTGTCACTATCTCTTTCTATCTCGTTGTCATTGTTATATACTCTGTCTCTCACTATCACTTGGCTGTCACCAATTTCCATTTTCTGTTTCTCTTTATTCTTCTCCCCCTGTCATTATCTTCAAATGGTTCAAATGGCTCTGAGCACTATGGGACTCAACTGCTGAGGTCATTAGTCCCCTAGAACTTAGAACTAGTTAAACCTAACTAACCTAAGGACATCACAAACATCCATGCCCGAGGCAGGATTCGAACCTGCGACCGTAGCGGTCTTGCGGTTCCAGACGGCAGCGCCTTTAACCGCACGGCCACTTCGGCCGGCCTGTCACTATCTCCTTCATTCTTTTGATAGCACTGTTCTGTCACTGTCAACTATGTTCCATTGCCACTGTGTCCCTTCCTTTCTCTCACACTGATAAGGTCTCCTTCATCTTTCAACATCACAAACAGTTTCTACTATCTTCGCGTATTTATTACTTTTCTGTCTCTTTGGCACTGCCATTTGGTTAGTCCATCTCAGAACAAAAGGGCGCGAGTATGCTCACATGTCAAAATTTTTGAGAAAATTGTTGAAGGCGCTGCGGAAGGTAGAATGAGACCGTACAGTCAGAGTTTTAAATAAACAGAAACATGTTTGTATTTTTTGTGATCTGATAGGAGCATTTTTCCGCTGGTTCCGTTCTTTTCCGTGCTGCAGCAGGGCTTGTAACTCAAGTGAAACGAAATTTACTGATTAGCAAAATTTAGAGAGTTTATTTATGTAACATTCTATCTACATTACTTTTTAATGTTGTGATGGAGGAAACGAATAGGGCAGTTAAAGATATAGTAAAAGAAAAAGACAAAAAGACGATTTTTGCAGATAATATGGTAATATGGGGCGACAAAGAAGTAGATGTACAGTTACAAGTTGATGCGTGGAAGGAAATAATGAAAGATAAGAGTGAAGTAATGGTATTTGGAAGAGAATAAGGGATCAACAGAAATACTCCTCTGAATAGAAAACCCCTCCAATTGGTAGACATTTTCACTTATTTGTTTTGTTGTTGTGGTCTTCAGTCCTGAGACTGGTTTGATGCAGCTCTCCATGCTACTCTATCCTGTACAAGCTTATTCATCTCCAAGTAACTACTACAACCTACATCTTTCTGAATCTTCTTAGTGTATTCATCTCTTGGTCACCCTCTACGATTTTTACCCTCCACGCTGCCCTCCAATACTAAACTGGTGATCCCTTGATGCCTCAGAAAATGTCCCACCAACCGATCCCTTCTTCTAGTCAAGTTGTGCCACAAGCTTCTCTTCTCCCCATTTCTATTCAATACCTCCGCGTTAGTTATGTGATCTACCCATCCAATCTTCAGCATTCTTCTGTAGCACCACATTTTGAAAGCTTCTATTCTCTTCTTGTCCAAACTATTTATCGTCCATGTTTCACTTCCATACATGGCTACACTCCATACAAATACTTCCAGAAACGACTTCCTGACACTTAAATCTATACTCGATGTCAACAAATTTCTCTTCTTCAGAAACGCTTTCCTTGCCATTGCTAGTCTACATTTTATATCCTCTCTACTTCGACAATCATCAGTTATTTTGCTCCACAAATTGCAAAACTCCTTTACTACTTTAAGTGTCTCATTTCCTAATCTAATTCCCTCAGCATCACCCGACTTAATTCGGCTACATTCCATTATCCTGGTTTTGCTTTTGTTGATGTTCATCTTATACCCTCCTTTCAAGACGCTGTCCATTCCGTTCAACTGCTCTTCCAAGTCCTTTGCTGCCTCTGACAGTATTACAATTTCATCGGCGAACCTCAAAGTTTTTATTTCTTCTCCATGGATTTTAATACCAACTCCGAATTTTTCTTTTGTTTCCTTCACTGCTTGCTCAATATACCTATTGATTAACATCGGGGAGAGGCTACAACCCTGTCTCACTCCCTTCCCAACTACTGATTCCCTTTCACGTCCCTCGACTCTTATAACTGCCATCTGGTTTCAGTACAAATAGCCTTTCGCTCCCTGTATTTTACCCCTGCCACCTTCAGAATTTGAAAGAGAGTATTCCAGTCAACATTGTCAAAAGCCTTCTCTAAGTCTACAAATGCTAGAATCGTAGGTTTGCCTTTCCTTAATCTTTCTTCTAAGATAAGTCGTAGGGTCAGTATTGCCTCACGTGTTCCAGCATTTCTACGGAATCCAAACTGATCTTCCCCGAGGTCGGCTTCTACTAGTTTTTCCATTTGTCTTTAAAGAATTCGCGTTAGTATTTTGCAGCTGTGACTTATTAAACTGATAGTTCGGTAATTTTCACATCTGTCAACACCTGCTTACTTTGGGACTGGAATTATTATATTCTTCTTGAAGTCTGAGGGTATTTCGCCTGTTTCATACATCTTGCTCACCAGATGGTAGAGTTTTGTCAGGACTGGCTCTCCCAAGGCCGTCAGTAGTTCTAATGGAATGTTGTCTACTCCCGGGGCCTTGTTTCGACTCAGGTCTTTCAGTGCTCTGTGAAACTCTCCACACAGTATTGTATCTCCCATTTCGTCTTCATCTACATTCTCTTCCATTTCCAGAATATTGTCCTCAAGTACGCCGCCCTTGTATAAACCCTCTATATACTCCTTCCACCTATCTGTTTTCCCTTCTTTACTTAGAACTGGGTTTCCATCTGAGCTTTTGATATTCATACAAGTCGTTCTCTTATCTCCAAAGGTCTCTTTAATTTTCCTGTAGGCAGTATCTATCTTACCCCTAGTGAGAGAAGCCTCTACATCCTTACATTTGTCCTCTAGCCATCCCTGCTTAGCCATTTTGCACTTCCTGTCGATCTTATTTTAGAGACGTTTGTATTCCCTTTTCCCTGCCTCATTTACTGCATTTTTATATTTTCTCCTTTCATCAATTAAATTCAATATTTCTTCTGTTACCCAAGGATTTCTATTAGCCCTCGTCTTTTTACCTACTTGATCCTCTGCTGCCTTCACTACCTCATCCCTCAGAGCTACCCATCCTTCTTCTACTGTATTTCTTTCCCCCATTCCTGTCAATTGTTCCCTTATGCTCTCCCTGAAACTCTGTACAATCTCTGGTTTAGTCAGTTTATCCAGGTCCCATCTCCTTATATTCCCACCTCTTTGCAGTTTTTTCCGTTTTAATCTACAGATCATAACCAATAGATTGTGGTCAGAGTACACATCTGCGCCTGGAAATGTCTTACAATTCAAAACCTGGTTCCTAAATGTCTGTCTTACCATTATATAATATATCTGATACCTTTTAGTATCTCTGGGGTTCTTCCATGTATACAACCCTCTTTCATGCTTCTTAAACTAAGTATTAGCTATGATTAAGTTACGCTCTGCGCAAAATTCTACCAGGCGGCTTCCTCTTCCATTTCTTAGCCCCAATCCATATTCACCTACTATGTTTCCTTCTCTCCCTTTTCCTACTGACGAATTCCAGTCACCCATGACTATTAAATTTTCGTCTCCCTTCACTATCTGAATTATTTCTTTTATTTCATCATACATTTCTTCAATTTCTTCGTCATCTGCAGAGCTAGTTGGCTTATAAACTTGTACTACTGTAGTAGGTGTGGGCTTCGTATCTATCTTGGCCACAATAATGCGTTCACTATGCTGTTTGTAGTAGCTTACCCGCACTCCTATTTATTTATTCATTATTAAACCTACTCCTGCATTACCCCTATTTGATTTTGTGTTTATAACCCTGTAGTCCCCTGACTAGAAGTCTTGTTCCTCCTGGCACCGAACCTCACTAATTCCCACTATATCTAACTGTAACCTATCCATTTCCCTTTTTAAATTTTCTAACCTACCTGCCCGATTAAGGGATCTGACATTCCACGCTCCGATCCGTAGACCGCCAGTTTTCTTTCTCCTTTTGAGTAGTCCCCTCCCGAAAATCCGAATGGGGGACTATTTTACCTCCGGAATATTTTACCCAAGTGGACGCCATCATCATTTAATTATACAGTAAAGCTGCATGCCCTCGGGAAAAATTACGGCTGTAGTTTCCCCTTGCTTTCAGCCGTTCTCAGTACCAGCACAGCAATGCCGTTTTGGTTATTGTTACAAGGCCAGATCGGTCAATCATCCAGACTGTTGCCCTTGCAACTACTGAAAAGGCTGCTGCCCCTCTTCAGAAACCACACGTTTGTCTGGCCTCTCAACAGATACCCCTCCGTTGTGGTTGCACCTACGGTACGGCTATCTGTATCGCTGAGGCACGCAAGCCTCCCCACCAACGGCAAGGTCAATGGTTCGTGGTGGGGAGGCTTTCATAATGACACCCGAATTAACGTCCTAGGTAAACACAATACACGTTCCCAACAAACACATGCACCTACATCAGTAAGATGACGGCATAGGAAAAACACATACTGCTTGAGAAACAAGTACAGGTTTGATCTGTTCGTAGTCGGCTTAACCTCCGTGTACGCATTATTAGTCTCCCATTTATTACCGATTCAGATCTAACGGTATTTAGTCACACAAGAAAGTTGGGTCGACGAGCGAATACATGTTTGCACGTCAAAAAATAACAGAAAGACTAACTTCCCGAACGTTGGCGTATACGAATGAAACAAAAGGCATTCCTCTTGTTTACGCGATGGCGGCACCGTAGCTTGTAGGTTTGGGTTCACAGTCGCGGCGCTAAGAAGCGGACTGTACATATTTGCCCTCAACGATTTGATTAATATCGATAGAGTGAGCAGATCATGACTAGGGCTTAAACACGTATAAAAAGGGATGCGCATCTCTCAACCGTTTTCGAGAAAATCGAGTTTGAAACTTTCAAGTATGTACTTATACTACAGTGTGGTCGGTAGCCGCGAGGAAGTCCTTAGTTGACCGAGTAAGCGCTTGGTTTCAGAAGATGGAAGACTCTGGATAGAGTCTCGCTCCCACAACTGTGTTTTTTCTTCGTTTATCTGGTAATAAATATGCAACCAGTCGCTGTTTTAGTTTTTTGTACGATTTATTAAACCATAAACTTGTTTTCGAGCCACTGCAGATTCATCATCGAATGGAGGTGTTAGAAGAACATTACGCTGTGGATTAAGTGTAGTTAAATGCAGTGCTGATGCTGCTGGCGGAAATCACGGAAATTTAATAATCGGTGACGAAACGTTTACGAAACCGAAATTTTTTTATGTTTTAGGTACTTACAGTATACTGCCTTGTGGTATCCATATCAGATCTCTTCCTATAACGTACATTAATATGCTATGTACACAAATACAT
Source organism: Schistocerca nitens (assembly GCF_023898315.1). NCBI lineage: Eukaryota > Metazoa > Arthropoda > Insecta > Orthoptera > Acrididae > Schistocerca > Schistocerca nitens. The sequence continues at coordinate 47,059,833 of NC_064620.1, forward strand.
CCCATTTAGCTACACTTGGATTTATACTGATTCACAGAAAGAAAACAGTGGATGGTTTTACAAAGAATATGGATATGATAGATATTACACTTTACTACATCATTGTCTTTGCCAAGAGATACATTTTATAACAGTACAAATAATACTAGCACAGATACTATACTTCAGTAAATTTTGCTAGCTGCAGGGGAATTTTTATATTGGCAACAAAATTTTAATATGGATTAACAGTTATACAAAAGGTAAACAAATAGAGTGGAATATTTACTGGATAATTAAACACTTCTTGTAAGTTACAGAATGCGATAGTTGTTGCATGACAAGGATAACAAAATATATGCAGGAATATGAATACGTGTTATTATTGTCACTTGTGTTGTTTTGGTGTCAGGAGTCTTGGAAGTTATGGAAGAAAAAGTGTTGTGTAGGTTCAGTTTATTCATTTAGGATGTTTTGAGGTGATTTTAGTTAAATCTCTTAATTGTTCAAGGAGGTCCATTTGTATTCCTTTCTCAGAAATGTGTAGCAGATGAAGATTGTCATTCACGTCACCAACAGAGTGTTCATGTGTGCAATATGAGATGCAAAACTGGACTTATTTAGGTTTTTGAGTCGAAGGGCATCCGTATGTTCTTTGCAGTGAGTGTAAAATTTCTCCCTGTTTGACCTATGTAGAAGCAAGAACAGGAGCATGTGCGTTTGTATTTCCCAGAACTTTTATGTCAATCTCCAGTGGATTTATTATTGTGAACAAATATATTTTGTATTTTATTGTCAGTATGGAAGGATAATTTTATTTCGTGAGATGTGAAGAGATTTCCAAGATTGTATGACACTTTGCCAAGGAATGGAAGACAGACAGATTCTGATATTTCTTTCTTAGTCTGAAAGGTGATGATGGTTGCTTAAGTTAACTGTGAATTTTTATTACTAGGGTGTTTATCGAAGAGTTGATTTAGCCATTATTTTGGGCTACAGATTTAAGTATGTTCATTTCTTTTCATGCATCTTCTCAGTAATAGGTGTGCGGAGCATACAGTTTACAAATGACCTGAAGAAATCAGTTTTAGTTGGTTCGGGTGGTATGAGATATTGTTAATGGCAACATCAAGGTAATCTGTTTTCTGAGTACTTGGAAGGTATACTTGTTATTGTGAGTGGAGACAGTCATGTCAATGAAAGTAGTTCCTTCAGTGGTCTTGTGTTCAACACTGAATTTGACATTTGGGTGCATTTCATTCATTTAATTTGCTAGGTTATTTAGTTCTTCTTACAACGAAGTCCAAAAGTACGATTAAAATTGACTGTTGTATACAGTGAACAACTCCGTCTTCAAAACAGCCTCATTTTTTCGAAACCTTCTGCACTAATAACGCAACAACAGATGGAAACTGGAGGAAAAAAACTTCGCAAAATTTTCTAAGTGCTAGCGGATAAACAAACTATTACTATTAACATATAAAAACTTTCAAATATTCATTGTTTTATTATTAAAAACCTATTTATTTGTGGAACGTTCGCAGTGGGGTTTACGGCAAGCTACATTTTGGAGATTTGTGGTAAGGTCTTATGGGACCAAACTGCGGAGGTCATCGATCCCAAAGCTTACACACTACTTAATCTAACTTAAGGGGCTCCGGAACGCCCTATACTTGCAATGTTAAAATAACGCTTATAAATTAAATCTTTCCTCACAAAGTATTTGAGGTAGGAAGTTGAACTTTTTACAGATTATTTATTGGAATATGGGCTAAAACTTAACACAGGGATTTTACAAAATTTTAGTTCAGTTATTAAAGATGATTTTTTTTTCAATTGTAATGAAAATTCACAACATTTTTTTGCAATTTTTTATTTATATATTCAAAAATATACAGTTTTTTGGAAAAAAAGCTGTGTTAAAATATGCAGAAGGTACTGTGTAACATTTACTGAAAGTTTGAAACAAATATGTTTGGAAGATCCTTAGAAAACATGCAATTAGTATGAGAAAATAAAAGTTTTGGGAATCGAGCGACAAAGATTGGATGAACTTTTTAGTGCATTCCAGGTCCATAGGATGGATTATCTTCATCCTCTGCAAACTCCTCCTCCAGCTTCCTCTTGTTCCTCCTCCTGTTTACTCTTGCTTGTATTTCTAGACTCTTTACAGCCCTGTCTGCAGCCCGAAGGCGTTCCTTGTCTAAAGCAAGCATCGCTCGTACCATGTTAGAACCTATCTTCATTCCCATATTTCTAAATACCTTTGGCTTTCCAACATTTCTCCTTTTCTTAAAAGCCTTCAGAAGATTTCTAATAACTTTACTTTTACTCATTATTATACTTCAACAAAACAGAGACTCAAGAAACAGAATTAATTACGAATATTTTCGAGATAACGACAGAGTAAATAAACATGAAACAATCGACAATCACACCAGCGATATATATTGAACCATCACAGGTTAGCCACAACACATACTTTACGACACATCACTAAAATGTACCTGATGAACACGGACGTTAATAATAACACCATTTGACAGCAGTTTAACAGCGCCACAGTGGGTCACGCCCATGTAGAACACATTTCGAAAAAAATTTAAAAATAGTTGTAGTCTTCGGAATTGAATAAATTAAATATCTATTAAAAGGTAATAGTCTGCAGATTCAGAAAACGCAAAAAAGTAAAAATTGAACTTTTCATGATTTTGAGCCTTTCCGGAGCCCCTTAAACTAACTTACTGGAAGGACGAGACACACACCCTTGCCCGAGGGAGGACTCGAACCTCCGACGGGGGGGAGCCGCGGAGCTATATTTTTGCTGGGGGGGGGGGGGGGGAGGGGGCAGGGGAGGGCAGAGAAAAGTAGTAACGCAGTGAAAGAGTGTGTCCTGCTTCCTGCCGAGAGTCTAATCCTGCATCAGCGCATGCTACTTATGTCTCTTTCGAAATACTGTGTAGGTATGTTACTGCTCGTTCACTTTTCCCCACGACCACTTCGACCGCGACAATTCTGTCTTTCCTTGCGGTTCCCCGTGCTTTACAGACAGATCGTCTGCCACACCGTTCTCAGTCATTCAGCCTTGTGTGGCCACGCCTAAGGAACCTGCGCCATCTTAGTACTATGGCGTCTGGTAGTCCTTTGCTAGCATATTCTATCAACTCACCATGGTTTAATGTTGCGTTCTTTACCTTCAAATACCGCACGATACTGCACTTTAGTCGAAGACTGACACTTTGTTTTGGCTGCCTTAACGTTGTGCGGCGATAGTTTGAAGACGGGTTCACTGTGTACCAAGATTTCAGATATGCACATGTGAACTTTCTTCCTTCGTGGCTGTCCTTAAAAATTTATGGCTGTACCTAGTATACTTCGCAAGCGTCCGTATGGTGTGTGGTGAAGACAACGTCGTACCATTATTAATGGTTTTCTGCCCAGTTTTAGATAACGGCGAATGGTGGAGAAGGAAAAACGAGGAAATCTACCTTCCGATGGCTCTGAGTACTATGGGACTTAACAGCTATGGTCATCAGTCCCCTAGAACTTAGAATTACTTAAACCTAACAAACCTAAGGACATCACACAACACCCAGTCATCACGAGGCAGAGAAAATCCCTGACCCCGCCGGGAATCGAGCCCGGGAACCCGGGCGCAGGAAGCAAGAACGCTACCGCATGACCACGAGCTGCGGACTACCTTCTGATGCGACAACCAACTATCCTGCAGAAGATAAGAGCAAAAGAATGCAATGGGTGGGCCATGCAGCCCGTATGCCAGATGGAAGACAGGCGAAGATGGCGCTAGCGGGGAAACCAAACACCAAACGGTCCTTTGCACGACCAAGACAGCGCTGGATGGACGACCTGGCGAAGGACGTAGCAGCCCTTTGAATTGAAGACACCTGGAGGAACCGGGCACAAAACATGAAGGAATGGAGGCAGCTTGTGGAAGCAGCGTGTGGTCTGCAGGGCCTGTGATGGAGCAAAAGAACGATGACTGTTTACACCACTCTGTACGGAGTCTTTTACTATCACAACCTCTATGCGAGTTATAATATGGTGGCAGCAGAACATCTATGTGATCTTCTTCTCATACGAATTGTCTAAACTGGTGTAATAGAATTTCACAAAAACGACCTCGTCTTTCCTTCATTGATTCCAGTTTTAATTACATTTTCGTGCTCACGTGTTGCAATCTTAGCTGCGTGTCTTTGAATTTAATCGAGTTCTGCTCTCATTCCCATTCCGAATACTGGAGCAGTACTGTAGAACTAGTCGCACTAGCTTTCTGTATGCGATTTTACTTTTTCTTTACTGATGTACAGCGCTTTCCCATAACCCTTCCATCAAATTTAAATCTTCTGTTCATCCCCTAAAGAGCGTCCCATTTAATACGCTTCTTTGGATTACTGCTGAACATTTAGACGTTGAGACCTCCATCAGGAACTCACGTTGAAGTTGTAAACAGATATTATGTAGTTATTTATGTTATTTATGCGCATTATCTTGCCTACATACATTTAAAGAGAGCTGACAGTCATTACCCAAGTTAACAATGGTAACCAAGTCTTTCTGAATTTCATTATAATCATCCAACAAAGAAAATTGTCTGTAGACATCAGTTTAGTCAGTGAACAGCATGTCAGTGACGCTCACATACTTAGACCACCATAAAACCTATTATTCACCGTTGGGCAGATTCTCAGTACACTATAATGCATTGAGCAGTATTAGTAAGACGACCGGTTACGCGCCTCTGATCTGCTACACCAAGCCTCAGTTCACTTTTGCTGTCGGCAATGGACCACATTGTCACGCTCCAGTTGGTTGACAGTGGTTTGAGGAACACTCGATGGACATGAGCATGTTTCTGCGCTCTCCACGCTTATCTGATCACAGTTCTGCTGAGCATATCTGGGAAGACACTGGGAGTGATCTGACCACTTTAAAACGTCTCCAGCCTATCTCTGAAGGCTGGTGGCTGTATGGCCACACTCAGGCTGACTGGATAAGGAGACAGAAGTGCTCCTAGTAAACTCTCGATTTTTACCAACAGACGAGACCATCTGCAGGAATTCACAGTTTAACTTGTAATCTGATACTATCTGGTTATTTATCTCACTTACGGGAATTATCTTGCGTACCTAAACTTGAAGAGAGCTGGCACCTATTACGGAAATTAAGAATTTTAGTGGAGTCTTTCTGAATATTTTTTAGACCAGAGTAACTGTGTAGTAATGGGTGGTTCAAAAGGAAAGAAGAGATTTCAGTTGTTCATTACAGTCAAACTGTGATTGATAGAAACACACTGCGCATGTCACTGGATAGAAGAAGATTCAAAGTTGGAACACAGCTGCGGAGTTCTTTATTTGTAGGAACATGGCGAGTACACCACAACAGAAATCATTCCGTGTTTTGGAATTTTGCGTCAAGTCAATGCATTGTCCAAGTTCTCCATGCATTCCGCCATCGATTCAGCCCAAGAAGCCACCTCTGCACATGCAGATCTATGACTGGCATAGAAAATGAATGTTGGTTGAGTATGCAGCACTGGTCGGTCATCCACGTCTGATGGAAATTTCGAGCGAATTCGATAGGCGTTCACACGGAGCCCTTGGAAATCCACAAGACGGGTAGGCCTGGAACTCCAGCTTCCTCAAACAACGGTGTAGCGTGTTCTGAAACGACGCCTGCGTATGAAGCCTTGTAAGTTTCAGTTGCCTTGTAAGTCCCATGCCGGCGACCATATCAGTAGTTATGAATTTTTCATTCTGATTCTCCTGTATATGGCAGATGACACCTTTTCTGATCTACTCATACTTTCGGACGAATAGACGTTTCATTTATCACGTAAAGTAAACAGCTATTACGTAAGAATTTGCGGGTCACAGAATCCTGCCGTCATTGTCGAACATTAAAGAGACTCGCCGAAACTGAATATGTTTCTGCCGCTTCTGTTCACAAAGTTTATGGTCCTTTCTTTTTTGCGGGGAAAAGTGTGACAGGAATGTCATACTTGGAAATGCTGCAAAACTGATTGTTTCCTCAAGTCTACGAATAGTCCAATGATTTCATTTTTGTGCATGACGGCGCCCCGTCTCACTTTGACTTCGAGGTACAACGTTATTTCAACAACACCAAGCCACAACGTAGGGGCGGAAGATGTGGACAACAAGATCTTGTCTTTTGTCTCCCAGATCGCCTGACCATCACATCTTGCGAATTCTTCTGTAGGGATACATAAAAGACAGAGTCTGTCTACATCTACATCCATACTCCGCAAACTACCTGACGGTGTGTGGCGGAGGGTACTTTGAGTACCTCTATCGGTTCTCCCTTCTATTCCAGTCTCGTATTGTTCGTGGAAAGGAAGATTGTCGGTATGCCACAGTGTGGGCTCTAATCTCTCTGATTTTATCCTCATGGTCTCTTCGCGAGATATACGTAGGAGGGAACAATATACTGCTTGAATCCTCGGTGAAGGTATGTTCTCGAAACTTCAACAACAGCCCGTACCGGGCTACTGAGCGTCTCTCTTGCAGAGTCTTCCACTGGAATTTATCTATCATCTCCGTAACGCTTTCGCAATTGCTAAATGATCCTGTAACGAAGCGCGCTGCTCTCCGTGGGATCTTCTCTATCCCTTTTATGAACCCTATCTGGTACGGATCCCACACCGGTGAGCTGTATTCAAGCAGTGGGCGAACGTGTACTGTGACCTACTTCCTTTGTTTTGGGACTTCATTTCCTTAGGATTCTTCCAACGAATCTCAATCTCGCATCTGCTTTACCGAAGATTACTTTTATACGGTCATTCCATTTTAAATCACTCCTAATGCCTAGTTCCAGATAATTTGTTGAATTAGCTGCTTCCAGTTACCGACCTGCTGTATTGTAGCTAAATAATAAAGGATATTTCTTTCTATGTATTCGCAGCACGTTACACTTGTCTACATTGAGATTCAATTGCCATTCCCTGCACCATGCGTCAATTAGCTGCTGATCCCCCTGCATTACAGTACAATTTTCCATTATTACAATCTCTCGACATACTAAGCATCATCCGCAAAAAGACTCAGTGAACTTGCGATGTTATCCACAAGGTCATTTATATATATTGTGAATAGCATCGGTCCTACGACACTCCCCTGCGGCACAGCTGAAATCACTCTTAATTCGGAAGACTTCTCTCCATTGAGGATGACATGCTACATTCTGTTATCCATGAACTCTTCAATCCAGTCATACAGTTGGTCCGATATTCCATATGCTCTTACTTTGTTCATTAAACGACTGTGGGGAACTGTATCAAACGCCTTGCAGAAATCAAGAAACACGGCATCTACCTGAAAGCCCGTGTCTATGGCCCTCCGAGTCTCGTGGACGAATAGCGCGAGATGCGTTTCACAGAATCATCTTTTCCGAAACCATTGCTGATTCGTACAGAGTAGACTTTTCTGGAGAAGTCATTATACTCGAACATAATACGTGTTCCAAAATTCTACAACTGATCGATGTTAGAGATATAGATCTATAGTTCTGCACAACTGTTCGACGTCTCACCTCATCAAGAGCGTGAGAAACCGATTTGTAGAAGTTGTCGATTCAGTGAACAGGGGGACCTGTTGATGAAATACACTACCGTTTTGTTCTTTCTCGAGCAAAGTCTGGCACAAATGTTGAGTGTTCGGTATAATGTCTCTCCGAACATAAAACTTCCAACCCACCTCTGTCCAGTGGCGTGCACCGTGCATCTCTACCTTTCGTAATTTTTCTGCAATAAACAACAGAAATCTGATCTTTCCTTTTGAATCGTCCTGAAATGTTCCTTCGGATATGGAGGCAAAAAAATGCGCCCCTGGCGCAATGGTGGTGGTGGTGGTGGTGGGGGTGAGGGGGGTGAGGAGTGATTTGTCCAGAATGTATGGCCATGGTCAATGGAAATCTTCAATCCCTGACGTTTCGTCCAAGGCTACGTTGTATATCTTCGGAGGTGCTCCTGGTTGTGCTGAGCATTGAGTCGGCAAGACTCAGCGCAACCAGGAGCACCTCCGAAGATGTCCAACGTAGCCTTGGACGAAACGTCAGGGATTGAAGAGTTCCATGGACCACGGCCATACAACGACGAAAAATTCTCATAGCTGAAATATCAGGTCGTGGAAGCCTTCATTGTACGGTGAGGAGGGAGTTGAGAGGTAAGACATTGCTGGTGCCGGCACGGGTCTCCCTCTACAGACGCGTGGCACCGTGCGTATCGACGAGGAGCAATGCGGAGGACTGTGGTATGCGTTCCGTCACGTAGGTAGCAGTGTATTGCACGACTGAGCTCACAATCTTCATTGTGCTTGTACTTAACCCTTCCACGGTTACAAGGGCCGAGCATCCTGCCTGCCCTACTCTCTAACGAGTCTGAAAGTTCTGTGTACCTGGGCGGTGGGGCGATTGACACAACCCGGCGATTCCTGTGGGCTACGCCCATTGTAAACTAATCGCATGCTCCAGAGCACATTGTAGGGAAGCAGCCTACTCATGCCGTAGTAAATTCACATCAGTCTTTCCATTGTGTGCCAGCCAGTCCGCTGTAACTAGCTCTGACGTCATAAATGTTGCGCAATACTTTAAAAATCAAGGAAATAACCTAAAACATTTCTAGCATGTCAGGAGTAATACTAAATTAATGTGTGTTCAATATCAGTTCGATAACTTTAGCCACTTTCGAAATTTGGACGTTTTCTGTAAAAATCATTGGCGCAACCGAAAAGAGCTAGAGGATTCAAAATTTATAATTAGATTCATTTTTCATAATTATTTAATAAAAACATTACTTTGGATTTCACAAATTAAAATTTTAGTGGAAATTCATGATTTTCTGGGTTTCGTCTCAAAACTTAAGGAAGCAAGACAGATTAAGTAGGCTAATAAATAAGGCTAGGATGTTTATATTTAAGTAGGTTGGAGATCCGCTATTACTATAAAGATGTGAAAAGTTTCATTTGAATACCTATAAAACTACAGCGATAGCGTATCTCCAAAGGGCCAGTTCAGAGCTCGTCTACTGCATGCAGTGTAATTAAATTAATTCTCTCGCCCAAAATATTTAACTTAACCACGTCAAAATTTTATTATCAATACTTACCTGCGTGCTGAATGCACATTTAAATTAAGAGCTTCATCGGCCATCAGCAAGAGAAGCTATGATTTATTCGGTAACTTAATGTGGTGCATTACTAGCCCAGCAGCTAGTCGGGAGAGCCGATTTGATCAGGCGTTCCCTTAGCCATCCGCACCGCGGCTTTATATATAAGAACGCTTCGCGAGGAAGGAAGGCCCCAGTTCTCTCCAGACGCTGAATAGCACGCCATATGTGTCGGGAGTCGCGTCGAGTCGGTATCATTGCTACAAACAGCCTCGGATGCCGTATTAAGTTACTCGAGATACGCGTAACCGTGAAATCATTTTCGAGTGAAGTGTTAATTCTGGGATGATTTTCATTATCTAGCTTCAGTTTGCGTATGTCGTATTTTCACGTGCCGTCGCGGGACAAACAATCTACCATTATTTAGCGTGGCGTTTGATGAACCTAATCATCAAATTATGGCGAGCATTCATTTTAACATTTAATTTGGACAGTTATAGTGGCATCAGCGCATTAGACTCTGAACTGCTCTGTTAGTTAGATTGTGTGGATGCTTTTGTTTTCATCTGTGACTTTCAGAATACAGAAAGTTTTTTTTAACAAGACCGTTTTTGATTATAAATCCCGGACAATCTCCTAATTCCTCAGAGCTATGAGCTGTAACTATAAGTGTATTCTCAGATGAAGTGGGCACAAGGAATTCTAATTACAGGCTTCACGTTTTGCTAATCACTTTCTGGTTGCCAATATTGTAGTTAGAGAGCCAGTGTTGAGAACGGCGAAAGACAGCATAAACAATATTCTAAATAATAGGAACTGGTTTTACATTCTACAAACCAAAAAAATTATATAACAACAACATATTTTCCTACCAGCCGCCCCACAACATAGAATAATTTTTCAGCAGTACTCTTTATAAAATCGGTATCACACTGTACGACCACAGTGCTTGCAGTTTCTGATAACCACGAAAAAGCTTAAAAATTAATCTAACAACATTTGTAATGACTGAAAAGTTCTGTAACTTGTGCCCATAAGCTACTAAAATTTTGTTAACATCAGACTCAGACGAATACGTTCCAAGATTTGTGGCGATAATGTGAGTAGTTGTTAGGGAAGATTCCAATACTTAGACCGTCTTGTGTTCCGCTCAGTAGCCAGTGTTGCTGAGAAACTGCAAATTCTTTTTCTGCACTGTTTACATTTTGCAAAAAAAAAAAAAAAATGGTTCAAATGGCTCTGAGCACTATGGGACTCAACTGCTGAGGTCATTAGTCCCCTAGAACTTAGAACTAGTTAAACCTAACTAACCTAAGGACATCACAAACATCCATGCCCGAGGCAGGATTCGAACCTGCAACCGTAGCGGTCTTGCGGTTCCAGACTGCAGCGCCTTTAACCGCACGGCCACTTCGGCCGGCCTTACATTTTGCAATCTCTGTTACATCACTTCTGTGGGATAATTCACGTCCTCTCAGACTGAATACGTTTTTATTGTGAGCACTCCGTACATTAGGAAATCAAATTTAATGCGTTGGGTAGTGTGCGCCATTTGCTGTTCCACTCGTCAGTGGGTGTTGATGATAAACTGGACGTATTTTGCTACACTGTTCGCATTTTACAACTTCTGATGCGTTAGTTCTGTAGAATAATTCGTACCCTAACACATTATATACGTTTGTATAGTGTGTTCATTGAAGATTACAAAATAAAATTTCGTTTGTTTGGCAGTGCGCACCTTTTACTGTTCGATATGTCAGCGATTGTTGCTGCGAAATTATAGGATTTTTGCTGCAATATTCGCAACATCTAACACATCATTTCTGCAGGAAAATTCATGCTCTTTGAGGTTATGTGTGGTTGTATTGTGTGCACTTTCTAGATTAGAAAATAAAATATCATTTGTTTACCCGTGTGCACCATTTTCTGTTGCCAGCAGAATTGCGTGCTGCTGAGAAACTATATGTATGCGCTGCAATGTTCTCCTTTCATAACACTTAATACATCATTTAATTAGGATATTTCATGCTTCATGTAAGTGCCTTTTGTCTTGTGTAGATTAGAAAATTAAATAAATTCCATCTATTAGGACCATGGAACATGCCGTTGGTGGGGAGGGTTTCGTGCCTCAGCGATACAGGTAGCCGTACCGTAGGCGCAACCACAACGGAGGGGTATCTGTTGAGAGACCAGACAAACGTGTGGTTCCTGAAGAGGGGCAGCAGCCTTTTCAGTAGATGCAGGGGCAGCAATCTGGATGATTGACTGATCTGTCCCTGTAACACTAATCAAAACAGCCTTGCTGTGCTGGTACTACGAACGGCTGAAAGCAAGGGGAAACTACAGCCGTAATTTTTTCCGAGGGCATGCAGCTTTACTGTATGGTTAAATGATGATATCGTCCTCTTGGGTAACATATTCCGCAGGTAAAATAGCCGCCAATTCGGATCTCCGGGCGGGGACTATTCAGGAGGATGTAGTTATCAGGAGAAAGAAAACTGGCGTTCTATGGATCAGAGCGTGGAATATCGGATCACTTAATCGGGCAGGTAGGTTAGAAAATTTAAAAAGGGGAAATGGATAGGTTAAAGTTATATATAGCGGGAATTAGTGAAGTTCGGTGGCAGGAGGAACAAGTATTCTGGTCATGTGACTACAGGGTTATAAATACAAAATCAAACAGGGGTAATGCAGGAGTAGGTTCAATAATGAATAAAAAAATAGGGGTGCGGGTAAGCTACTACAAACAGCATAGTGAACGCATTACTGTGGCCAAGATAGAGACGAGCCCACACCTGCCACAGCAGTACAAGTTTATATGCCAACTAGCTCCGCAGATGATGAAAAGATTGAAGAAATGTATGATGAGCTAAAAGAAATTATTCAGATAGTGAAGGGAGACGAAAATTTAATAGTCATGGGGAACTGGAATTCGATAGGAGGAAAAAGAAGAGAAGGAAAAGTAGTAGGTGGATATGGAATGGGGATAAGGAATGAAAGAGAAAGCCGTCTGGTAGAATTTTGCACAGTGCTTAACTTGATCATAGCTAACACTTCGTTCAAGAATCATGAAAGAAGGTTGTATACATGGAAGAACCCTGAAGATACTAAAAGGTATCAGATAGATTATATAATGGTAAGACAAAGATTTAGGAACCAAGTTTTATATTGTACGACGTTTCCAGGGGCAGATGTGGCTTCTGACCACAATGTATTAGTTATTAACTGTAGAGTAAAACTGAAGAAACTCCTAAAATGTGGGAATTTAAGGACATGGGACCTGGATAAACTGACAGAACCAGAGGTTGTAGAGGGTTTCAGAGAGAGCATTAGGGAACGATTGACAGGAACAGGGGAAACAAATACGGTAGAAGAAAAATGGGTAGCTTTGAGAGATGAAATAATGAAGGCAGCAGAGAATCAAGTAGGTAAAAAGACGAGGGCTAGTAGAAAGCCTTGGGTAACGGAAGATATACTGAATTTAATTGATGAAAGGAGAAATTATAAAAATGTAGTAAATGAAGCAGGAAAAAACGAATACAAACATCTCAAAAATGAGATCGACAGGAAGTGCAAACTGGCTACGCAGGGATGGCTAGAGGACAAATGTAAGGATGTAGAGGCTTATCTCACTAGGGGTAAGATAGATGCTGCCTACAGGAAAATTAAAGAGATCATTGGAGAAAAGAGAACCACTTGTATGAATATCAAGAGCTCCGATGGAAACCCAGTTCTAAGCAAAGAAGTGAAAGAAGAAAGGGGAAGGAGTATGTAGAGGGTCCATACAGGGGCGATGTACTTACGGACAATATTACGGAATTGGAAGAGGATGTAGATGAAAATGAAATGGGACATACGATACTGCGTGAAGAGTTTGACAGAGCACTGAAAGACCTGAGTCGAAACAAGGCCATGGGAGTAGACAACATTCCATTAGAACTACTGACGGCCTTGGGAGAGCCAGTCCTGACAAAACTCTACCATCTGGTGAGCCAGATGTATGAGACAAGCGAAATATTCTCAGACTTCAAGAAGAATATAATAACTCCAATCCCAAAGAAAGCAGTTGTTGACAGGTGTGAAAATTACTTAACTATCAGTTTAATAAGTCACTGCGGCAAAATACTTACACGAATTCCTTACAGACGAATGGAAAAACTGGTAGAAGCCGACTTTGAGGAAGATCGGTTCGGATTCCGTAGAAATGTTGCAACACGTGAGGCAATACTGACCTACGATTTAGCTTAGAAGATAGATTAAGGAAAGGCGAACCTACGTTTCTAGCATTTGTAGACTTAGAGAAAGCTTTTGACAATGTTGACTGGAATACTCTCTTTCAAATTCAGATGGTGGCAGGGGCAAAGGCTATTTACAATTTGTTCAAGAACCTGATGGCAGTTATAAGAATCGAGGGGCATGAAAGGGAAGCAGAGACTGGGAAGGGAGTGAGACAGGGTTGTAGCCTATCCCAGATGTTATTCAATCTGTATATTGAGCAAGCAGTAAAGGTAACAAAAGAAAAATGTGGAGTAGGAATTAAAATCCATGGAGAAGCAATAAAAACTTTGAGGTTTGCCGATGACATTGTAATTTTGTCAGAGACAGCAAAGGACCTGGAAGAGCAGTTGAACGGATTGGACAGTATCTTGAAGGGCGGATATAAGATGAACATCTACGAAATCAAAATGAGGATAGTGGAATGTAGTCTAATTAAATCAAGTGATGCTAAGGCAATTAGATTAGGAAATCAGACATTTAAAGTAGTAGATGGGTTCTGCTATTTGTGGAGCAAAATAACTGATGATTGCCGAAGTAGAGAGGATATAAAATGTGTACTAGCAATGGCAAGAAAAGCGTTTCTGAAAAAGAGAAATTTGTTAACTTTGAGTATAGATTTAAGTGTCAGGATGTCTTTTCGAATAGTATTTGTATGGAGTGTAGCCATGCATGGATGTGAAATATGGACGATTAATAATTTACACAAGAAGATAATGGAAGCTGTCGAAATGTGGTGCTACAGAAGAATGCTGTAGATGGATACATCACGTAACTAATAAGGAGTTACTGAGCAGAATCGGGGAGAAGTGGAATTTGTGGCACAATTTGACTAGAAGAAGGGATCGGTTAGTAGCTCACGTTCTGCGGCATCAAGGGATCACCAATTTAGTAATGGAGGGTAGCGTGGAGGGTAAAAATCGTAGAGGGAGACCAAGAGATGAATACACTAAGCAGATTCAGAAGGAATAGTTACTCGGAGATGAAGAAGCTTGCACAGGATAGAGTAGCATCCAGAGCTGCATAAAATCAGTCTCTGGACTGAAGACCACAACAACAACAGATCGACTCCTTAGCAAAGAGAAACCAGGAGCACGTGAACGCTGTAACACTTCCTGACATTACAAAGATGAGCAGATAATGGCAACATTGGAAAAATTTTGAAACTTAGACAACAGTGACTCGCCATTCCATTACGCACGCTTACCTGCTCCTATACCCAGGCATGCAAGAATGCCCTTTGCCATCAGATGGTCCTACCTGCCGGGCATTAATGAATGTCCACAGCCGTCGGGTTGTTCTACCCATCGGGCGTACATGTATGTCGGTAACTGTCTTTGCCTTCCAACTGCCAGGCTGGGCATCCATAAATGCCCGTAACCACGAAAGGATTCAACACTGCTACACGCATAGCCTCCGATATATTACAAATTTTAAAATAAATCGACCATCCACCTGGTAACCATTTAAAATATATCATTAACTGAAACTTACTCGAAGATTAAATCGGTGTACCGGATCAGCTGTAACAGCACTTGTGTGCGAAAGGCAAAGGTTCCGAGTTTGGGTCTCGGTCTGGCACAAAGTTTCAGTCTGCCAGGGAGTATCATAATAGCGCACACTCCGCTGAAGAGTGAAAATTTCGCCGGCCGCTGTGGCCGAGCCGTTCTAGGCGCTTCAGTCCGGAACCACACGGCTGCTACGGTCGCAGGTTCGAATCCTGCCTCGGGCATGGATGTGTGTGATGTCCTTAGGTTAGTTAGGTTTAAGTAGTTCTAAGTGTAGGGGAATGATGACATCAGATGTTAAAGTCCCATAGTGCTTAGAGCCATTTGAAAATTACATTCGGAAACATCACCACAATAACCTTTTCCCGCGGGAGTACTGTGAAGTTTGTAAGTAAGAGACGAGGTACTGGCGGACGTACAGCTGTGAGAAAGGGTCGTGCTCATTTGGTACATCACTGCCCCGTTAAAAGTCAAAGTTCCCGGGCTCGGTTCAAGTTTCGGTCTGGCACATAGTTTTAACCTCCAGGGAAGTTGCACACCAACGCACACTCCAATTCAGAGTGAAAATTTCGTTCTACGTCAGTAACTGTCCTAACACGCTATTTATTCTGCAATTTTTAATTTCCCGCATTCTATGCTTCACACTGCATCGGCGATGCATTGTATGACTGGCAATGTGCTTCGAACGTGATGCTGGCCATAAACAATGCTCATCGAGTAATAAATATCAGTAGTATCGATCCCAAATACACACCATTACCTGGCAACCATGGATGCTCAGTTCACACCCTCAGCCATTAGGATAACAGCCCAACATTTATACATAATGCAGTTGGACAAGAGGTTTGTGGGAGAGTATAAGGGGAGTTTTTTGTTTTTTTTTTGGGGGGGGGGGGAGGGAGAGAGTTACATCTGAAAACACTCCAGCATGCGCCTGGACTGGTTCAGTTTCATTACTGACTGTCTTATACCTGCCGTCAAGGCGACAGATGTGGTACTTCTAATCCTGTACCTCACTATATGGTGTAAATTTGTTCATTTAGCTTGTTTACACCTGATTTGCCTTACTGCACAATATGTAAAAAATTAGTGACACTAAAACTGCTTAGATTAATCTTCTTCCGTACTGTACATCCTACATTGATGCAAATATCCCACAACTACATTCTGTACAGTGCTTCTTTAAGTCGACGTCTGACGCTGGTATTTTCTTGTATTTGTCCAGCCACAATGACAACTTCATCCTGAATCGTAATGGAGGGGGAGCACTTTGCCAAGGGGCTGTCACTCCTTTTTGTGGTACGTCCATACCACCTGAGAAGGCCTGTTTACTTAATTTATCTGTGACTGATGTCATTCTTACGAAGTACCTTAAAGTACGCTTCTCGTACTGTCCAGCCCTGTCAGACCCACGTAGCCGAGCAGTACTGTCATTTTCATTTCATGCAGTGTTTGTTCATATTCAGTTGTGGCTGCCTGACAGCCTGAGACGTACAGAGCCACCGGGCTACTTTACCTCAGAGCGCGTTTAGTGACTAAGTTCCATATCAGCCACAAAAAAAAAAAAAATAATTCGTTCTCGATCGTTTGGGACCAACTCGACATACGATTATAAGAGAGTCTGGATCATTAAACTGTTTAATCGCTGAATGGTTGGTTCTGTATGTTGTCGGTGCCGCTAGCGTGAAGTCCATATTAGAGATATTCAGTTTTTTTATGTACTTCTAATTTCCTACATGGCAGACGAGGCACATGATGTTCACTTGATAGTAATTATTATGGCGATACTAAATGGGTAGCTAGAAATAAATGTGCCTCTTATCCTTCGAAAATGTTTTTATAGACGCAGCTCATCATCAGAACGAGGAGTAGAATTGCCTTCGTACGGAGTATGGCGTCAAATGCGTCCGTCATCACCAACAGCGGTCAAATCAAAGACAGAGAAACTGGGCAAGAGCGCTAGCGTATGTTCAGTCCAGCTTAGTGTAGCGCCTTACCGTTTTTCTGCAAGCCCTGACACGGTGACACGTGTTGGAGCTAACATATATGCATTAGCCAGAATGCGGATTTTCCCACTACTGAGAAAACAAGATGGTCGAAGAGATTTGAAGACAGGAACGGCCAGAGTGTCGGACAAGGATGATGTCTTCAAAAGTTATGCACTGCAGGATAATATGCACAACAAACCTACAAGGTAACTGTTAACAGTTGCGAGGAAACTAACTAATCAGTTGGTTTTGTGGTAGAGAATGGGGCGCGGGTGAGGGCTCATAGAGGTTAGAAATGTTCGGGAGAGGCAGAAGGAACTTGTATGAGAGGTATAAAGCGGATCTTGACGAGTGTGGACACAGGTGGCGAGTGAAAGCACTGGAGAAGTGATTTAAGTGAGTAGGGCTGGACAGCGAGCAGTTACTAGACCGACTGAAGGGACGAAATGATGTTATCTTATAATTTGCCTTTTAGTTGTAATATGTTTATCCTGTTTTTATCTGCTAAAATCCTGGCACCGAAAGTAAAGTATAACGTTCCTGCAATTGGATTTTTGTAATTTTTGAATTTTAAGGTTGTAATGTTGTTGCATTATTTTATTCTGCAAGCGGTGCTGATATTCAAGACCATAAAAGTGGGTTAAAAGCTGTGAGCTGTCTGGGGAAGTTAACCGTGCATTACTGAGCAACTGTTTCACCAGGTATCCAGTCAAGCTTACCAAATTCCCAAACAGACTAACATTAATCTTTTAATAGTCATACGGCAACCGGTGATATATATATATATATATATATATATATATATATATATATATATATATATATATATAAGAGAATTTAAATAAAAAGAAATAAATCAGTTTATATTTGGAAATTTATTCTAACATTGATCATTGAAATTTCAACATATTAAACTTGAGTCATAACTAAGCTGGTGCCTTATTTAGGACTTTGAAAATGTGAGTTTGTAATCTTACGGAACACATCAAATAGGGAGCCAAGATTGGGAGACTGCACACAACACTGCATTCATAAAATAACACACGGAGAACGTTCAAACACATGCAAGAGGAAATTAAACCACAACCAACCGACTCAATTTTCACCCAAAGAAGTTACGTTCGTAGCGCAATCCTGCACGTCATGAAATCACCACACACTGGTAAACTAAATTCATACTAACTCTCTGTGAAATCTTCCCGAAAAGAATAGCTGAGGGCTACTTTGATGCTTACACCACATGCTTCACGTGGTCAACTTGGTTTTCACAAAGAGTGTAACTCCACAATAATTTTGATAATGAAAATAAATTACATCTAAACACAGTTTACTAAAGAAAAACCTCGAACTGGTTACTATCGTCTTATTATTAACCTGATAGGTCAAACAATTATATAACCACGTGGTACTGGTCTCACAAAGTACACCCCACGTGGGTTGAACATAAAGAAAAGTTGCTATATTGAAAAATATTGTCAAGACGAGACGTTATAATCTCACGCACATTCGCATTTAAGATTGATGATCTTAGTTAGAGTTACTGATCAACACGTGGTTCCACTTTACTCACAAAGTAGTGACAAAGCAACTACTGGAAGATATTCTGAAATTCACACTCGAAATACACTGCGTTGCAATTTAAGATAACATTAGATATTTTAGAGCTAAACCTGAAATAAAGGTGATTAAATTTTCAGTTAGGCTGAACTTAAGAAATCCATTGTCCTACGGACTTAGCAGAGACGCGCTTAGCCGGAGATCTTACCACTTCAGACGCTCGCCACGGACAGACTGCCGTGGGTCCCCTACCAAGGGTGCTTCCCGATACAAAACGGAAGTGACCAGAGAGGCAGCTTCCTATACCAACATCACAAGAGACGGACAGGACCATACTAAGAATAGAAACCTCTCTGCTTTTAGAAAGCGTAGCTACCTGTTCTGACGTTGGTCCTACTGTTCTCTAGCAGACAGGCTTGTCTGCTACCCTCAAGCATGCAACTAGAAATACATTTGCTCATTCATCCTCTCACACAGAAGGGAAGGGGCATGACAGTATCTTATCATATACATTATATAAAAGAAAGTGGATGTAGGTTCCGTATGAGACTGTGTGACATGAATTACATATAAATTGTGTTTTAAAGTGTAGTAGTGTGACTGATCGTTCTTGTTTGTGTGTAAAAGTAACACGTTTCACTGCTCAGTCTCCTCCCAGATAGTCAGAAACACCACAGTTAATTTAGAAGAGGAATTTATGCCGTAAATGACAACAGATTTAAGAAATTAACATGAAAGGAATCCAACAGAGACCTTTCAAGGTGCTACAGTTTAAAACATTATTTGCGCAATGAAATTTTATATCTGTTCATAGGATTTCCTCTGACAGCAACGAAATGTTAGTGAGAGAATCTGCGACATGCAAACTTTAATGTGGATCACTGAAATTCCTGAGGAGTCATCCTGAAAGAGTATATCTTCTACTTTATCTTGTATCTTCTACTTTATGTATCTTCTACTTTAAAGAAGTGTTGTACTACACCTGCCTTTATCTGCGCTGTGATAACTATGGTTAGCTCAGCTTGAGTGCGTCGGTCTTCCTTGACGTTGATCTTTAATTGATTACATGAAATAATAGATCTATAACGATGTCTTTTGTTTCATCATTAATTATATCACCATTGTTTACTGCATCAACTGTTTTCATCCAACCTTACCCTTCACTGCGCCACTTTATTTCACTTTGCCCACCACTTTGTAAAAGTACAACTTGTTCGATAATTTTCTGATGTAGTTTTCACGCCGATGTTACACTCTCACTCTTTTGTCAAAATCTCTTAATTATTTCAATATTTATGCAGCGCTCTCATACTTTTCGCAGGTGTTAACTCTTGCGCTCGGCCCTCCCTGTGTTCTAAATTTTTCTGTTGCTTTTATCACGCTATTGACGCTGCTCCGGCGCCCCCTTCAGCGGTTTAAACGTGCGTGTGTCGTACTCTATGCGTTCCGCCGACTGCACCATATGGTCTGACTTCATTTGACAATGAGTACAACCTTCTACTTTCTTATCGGTTCTTTACCTTATGAAACATCGGCATAGACTGAAGTCAGTTCAGGGAGAATTTAAATATTCTTTTACCTACGCAAGTGTAATAATTAATTACCAGTTAATAAAATTTCAGATGACGGAATGTTTGTGAAAATATGGTCACCATACAATCAGTATTAAACTATATATGTGATGTCTGACTTCACATAAATAATGAAGGCTAGACTTGTCATGGAGCCCTTCACTGCAGATGCGCACCACGCTCGCTGCAAATAATGAGGATAATGAAACTTCCTGGCAGATTAAAACTGTGTGCCGGACCGAGACTCAAACTCGGGACCTTTGCCTTTCGCGGGCAAGTGCTCTACCACCTCTCTCTCTCTCTTTGTGAGCGTTGTGTTTGGTCGTTGCGGACGTCTTATCACATCCGTTTAAGTTCGTTTTGTTGGTCTTTTCACTCAGGTTTTTATTACAGAGGCCAACCAGCTCTCTGACCGAACACGCTGAGCTACCGTGCCGGCACTACCCAAGCACGACTCACGACCCCTCCTCACAGCTTTACTTCTGCCAGTTACCTCGTCTCCTACCTTCCAAACTTCACAGAAACTCTCTTGCGAACCTTGCAGAACTAGCACTCCTGGAAGAAAGGATACTGCGGAGACATGGCTTAGCCACAGCCTGGGGGATGTTTCCAGAATGAGAATAATGCCTGGGCAAAGGGCACTTCATTAGTAGTGTGGATACTACGAGAATTTGGATTAGACTGGAGGCGAGTTTAGGTAGTCCCTGATGTTACGATGACCACTGTGTCCTGATGGTTCAGTGGTCAGAGCATCTACTTTTCACGATACTCCGCAAGTCACACTTGAGTACTAGTACAGAGTTCATCGAATCACCTTCACAATAATTCTCTTACTCCATTCTAGAACAGCGAGCAGAAAAGAAACGAATAGCTATATATTTCCGTGTGAGATCTGATTTCCCTTATATTATTACGACGATCATTTCTCCCCATGCAGGTCGGCGTCAACAAAATATTTTCGCATTCGAAGGAGAAAGTTGGCGATTGAAATTTCGTGAGACGTTCCCGCCGCCAAGAGAGACGCCTTTGTTTTAATGATGTCCACCCCAAATCCTGTATCATGTCCGTAATGCTCTCTCACCTATTTCTCGACAATATAAAACGTGCCGCCATTCTCTGAAATTTCTGGATACCCTCCGTCAGTTCTGCCTGGTGAGGATCCCAAACAGCGCAACAGTACTACAAAACAGGAGGACAAGTCTAGGGTAGGCAGTCTCCTTACTGGTTCTGTTCCGTCTTCTAAGCGTTCTGCCAAGAAGACGCAGTCTTTGGTTCGCCTTACTCACAGTATTTTCTGTATGATATTTCTAATTTCAGTTTTTTGTAGTTAAGTAGTTGAATTCAGGGCCTTTAGATTTGATTGGTTTATCGTGTAACTGAAGTTTTACAGATTTCTTTCAACACGCATGTGGATGACTTTACGCTTTTCATTATTTGGGGTCAATTGCCAACTTTCTAACCATAGAGATATGTTTTCTGAAGGGTTTTGCAATTGATTTTGACCTTATCATGAATTTAGTAAACGATAAACAACAGCGTCGTCTACTAACAACATAAGGCGGCTGCTTGGATTGTCTCCTAAACCGTTTATATCGATAAGGATCAGCAAAGGGCCTACAACACTACCTCGGGGAATGCCAGAAATCTCTTCTGTTTCACTCGATGATCTTCCGTCAGTTAGTACGAACTGCGACCTCTCTAACAGGAAATTACGAATCCGGTATCATAAGTGAGACGATATTTCATGCGCGAGCGATTTGATTACAAGCTGCTTCTCGTATACTTGAAATCTAGAAATACGGAATCAGTTTGACATCCCTTGTCAATAACACTCAACACTTCTTGTGAGTAAAGAGTTAGCTGTGTTTCACAAGACGTTTCTTAAATCCGTGTTGACTGTGTGTTAATAGACCGTTCTCTTCGAGGTAATTCATGATATTCGAATACAACATATGTGCCAAAATCCTGCTGCATATTTCTTTCAACACGCATGTGGATGACTTTCGACTTTTCATTATTTGGGGTCAATTGCCAACGTTAATGGTAAGGGCCTGTAATTTAGTGGACTACACCTGTTGTCCTTCTTGGATATTGGTTTGACCTGTGCAACTGCCCAGTCCTTGGGTACGGATCATTCGCCGATCGAGCGGTTGTATATGATTTTTAAGTGTGAAACTATTGCATTAGCGTACTCTGAAAAGAACCCAATTAGTTTACAATCTGGGCCGGTTGGCTTGCTTTTATTCTTCTTCTTCTTCTTCTTCTTCTTCTTCTTCTTCTTGCGTTACGGCCTCTGTTGGACCACGGGTAGCCCCTTCTTGGACTGCATTTTCCTCTTCTTCTCCCAGAATGTCTTCATTCTTTCTCTTCTTCTCTCCCGCTCTTCTTCCGAGATCTTCAGTGTCCGTTTCTCCTGTCGGCTCCACTGGTGACACTCTAATCTTTTCCTGTATTCTTCTCTGTCATTTATCTCTGGCATATTGGTCGGTGTTTATTTGTTCCTCTAATTTTCCTATCCTTCGACCTTGATCCCCAATTCCAACCAGTCCTTCTGAAGTTCAACACCCCACTTGGTTCCTGTCTTTCCCCTTGTCCTCCCTGTTGTTTCCCACACTCTCTTCGTCATTCTGTCCATACTCATCCTCACTACATGTCCAGCAAACCTTGCCCTTTTGAGTCTGATTTCCCCGGATATTGTTCTCATGTTCCGGTAAAATTCTTCCCTATGTCTTCGCATCCACCTCTCTCCACCTCTTTTGTGACCTAGTATTTTTCTCAGTATTTTTCTCTATTCTTTCTCTAGTTGTTCTGCCCCATTTCTTCCTAGTGTCATCGTCTCAGCAGCATATAATACTGCATTCCTCACCGTTATCTTCGCCTCTGTGGATATATTCTATTTATTGTAAATCTCTCTCGTCATGCAGAAGGCTGACCGCATCTTCTTTATCCTCTCTGTTATTCCCTCCTTGCTCCTGTTCCTTCCTGTTATAAATTCTCCAAGGTATTTAATTTTGTCCACCATTTGCACAGTGCCTTCCGGTGTTGGCTCAAATGGCTCTGTGCACTATGGGACTTAACTTCTGAGGTCATCAGTCGCCTAGAACTTAGAACTACTTAAAGCTAACTAACCTAAGGACGTCACACACATCCATGCTCGAGGCAGGATTCGATTCTGCGACCGCAGCGGTCGCGCGGCTCCAGACTGTAGTGCCTAGAACCGCTCGGCCACCTTCCGGTGTTTCCCAGTCTGCAGTGGTATTTAATGTCTTTGTCTTGTTATAGGCGATCCTCAGTTCCACCTTTCTGGCTACCTTACTTAAGTTGTCGAGTTGTGTCTTTGCGTCTTCTTCCGTCTCACTTAGTATTGCTATGTCATCTGCAAAGGCTAGGCAGTCCACTTGAGCCCTGTAGTCCTTTTTGTCCCCCACACGAGCCTTTGGTATTCCCATTTCCTCGTTTATTGTTATTTTAAGTTGCTTCAGTACTCCGAGGAGATCTACTTGCGAGTTACTCCTGTTGGCAGCTGTTGTTGATGCACTTTATTCGAGGAGAAGCTGACCCCAGCTCCGAACGCACTCGGTGCGCTTGCGTTCTACAGTGCGAGAGGCCGCCGCTCCGCGACATCTGTAAGAACAAAGCGACGCCGGCTGGCATTAGTAACAACACCGGGGGCTCCGATACGCTATTTGCAAAAGCCCCTCTCAAGCGGCGGCCGAATTCTGTCCGTCGCTCCCTCGCCCCACCCATTCAGACGAGACGCCGCCGGCGGCACCGAACGCAGTTGAATAAGAAGTGAAAGAAAATTACTTATTCATGAAGTCGTCCGTGTCTGCGCAGAGAGCGGCCGGCTCTGGCGCCGCGGTTGCAGAAGGCGGCGGCTTAAATCACAAGGAGGGCCGCCGCCGAGCACCCATCCTCTGCCAGCCAGCGGCGCCGCCCCGGCTGCCACACTTTCCCCGGCGTGCACCACCGGTCGGCGGACGTTTCACACCACAGGCTGCACAATAAACAAACGCGCGACTCAAGCCGCTGTGCACTTTCGGGAAAATACGCTGCCTGACAAAAAAAG
This sequence comes from Schistocerca nitens, assembly GCF_023898315.1. NCBI lineage: Eukaryota > Metazoa > Arthropoda > Insecta > Orthoptera > Acrididae > Schistocerca > Schistocerca nitens. Next base: position 47,083,919 of record NC_064620.1, read on the forward strand.
TGAAGCACTCATAAGATATGGTTGGATGCCAACAAAACTTCGTACATGTACACAATATCGACGGGTATGAAAATAATATGGAAGGTTCTAAGCCAGATTCGTCCAACAATAAATTGCATTTTTTGTGATATTAAACTCTAAATTTCAACGACAGAAAAAAGAAAAATCTGTTGGCATATTGACGGTAGTAACTTACATTCAATAGACTCCTAACATATTTAATGTTATTTATAGCTTTTTCAAACAAAACACGTACATTACAAACCTCAAAGTGCTATGTTCATTACACGGAAGTGCAATTAAGGTTGAACAGCTTAACTGCCGCATCATAGCTTTACCTGCACAACAGCCTTGTTCCTTTCATCTAAGTCGAATGTTATGTACTGTTTTATTCATGGCTGTCATTTTCAGCAACTGTAGTATTATTGTTTAGCATAAAACTCAATCATCAGCTGCAAAAAACTTTTATTACTTTTTGCCTGTTTCAACAGTTTCATTGACGATGAACTGTCAATCACTGTTTAAGATAATCACGTGCAATATGCACGAAACGGTAGCAGTGGTTGGGAAGGGAGTGAGACAGGGTTGTAGCCTATCCCCGATCTTATTCAATCTGTATATAGAGCAAGCAGTAAGGGAAACAAAAGAAAAATTCGGAGTAGGTATTAAAATTCATGGAGAAGAAGTCAAAACTTTGAGGTTAGCCGATATTGTAATTCTGTCAGGGACAGCAAAGAACCTGAAAGAGCAGTTGAACGGAATGGACAGTGTCTTGAAAGAAGGATATAAGATGAACATCAACAAAAGCAAAACAAGGATAATGGAATGTAGTCGAATTAAGTCAGGTGATGCTGAGGGAATTTGATTAGAAAATGAGACACTTAAAGTAATAAAAGGGTTTTGCTATTTGGGGAGTAAAATAACTGTTGATGGTCGAATTGAGAGGATATAAAATGTAGATTGGCAATGGCAAGGAAAGCGTTTCTGAAGAAGAGAGATTTTTTAACATCGAGGATAGATTTAACTGTCAGGAAGTCGTTTCTGAAAGTATTTGTATAGTGTGTAGCTATGTATGGAAGTGAAATATGGGCGATAAATAGTTGGACGAGAAGAAAATAGAATCTTTAGAAATGTGGTGCTACAGAAGCGTGCTGAAGATTAGATGGGTAGATCACAGAATAATCAGAAGGTATTGAATAGAATTGGGGAGAAGAGAAATTTGTGACATTACTTGACTAGAAAAAGGGATCGGTTAGTAGGACATGTTCTGAAGCATCAAGGGATCACGAATTTAGTATTGGAGGGCAGCGTGGAGGGTAAAAATCGTAGAGCGAGACCAAGAGATGAATACACTAAACAGATTCAGTAGGATGTAGGTTGCAATAGGTACTGGTAGATGATGAAGCTTGCACAGGATAGAGTAGCATGGAGAGCTGCATCAAACCATGCGAGGTGCCGGGGCTAGTAGTGTATTTATCACTAAATTCTACTAGAATCCACATGTGTAAATCATGCTCTAAGCCCCCCCTATTCTAACTCCGACTTTTGCTGTTGCACAAGGATAAAACAAATACGCGAACTGACTCTAATCAACCCTGCTAGTGGAGTAGAAGAGAGTTTGGCACCTGCAATAATTTAATTTGATAAATAAGTTAAATAAACAAAGGTTTCATTAGCATAGTGAGGAATGATAGGGTTGCTCTATTGATTAACAGAAAGAAAGTTCTGTCCAAAATAACAATATGATTTATTAAGATTAAACGCAGAATAGTAAAAGAGACACAGGAAATATAAAACATCAAATTGGCTAAAATTGGAGATTCATACAAACACAGTAAAGGTGAAGTTGTCCCTAACTTAGATCGTGAGGTTTAAGACGAAGTGGTATGTGGAGCCAATTCCTTTCCACTCAAATCTCAAGAGAGACACACAGCTAACCCAATAGTAATTGCTGCTACTCGAAACTGAACAAAGTTAGAAAAGGATGAACAGGCGCGCTCTGCTGAGCTCTGATTATCACCTAGGAAAATCCCTATCTGCCGGTGCTGCGGACGTACATTACCAACAGTCTTCTTATCTCCCAGAACACGATCTGGCGTACCGCAGGCGAGGGCTGGTTGCTCCGACGTCCTCGACCGAAAGGCGACTGCCGACTACCCAGAGCACCCGTACAGGCCGAACACCGAACATTCCCGCCCCCACGACAGTGGCCGTGGTTACGTTCCAATCAGCAACTCGAAAACCGGCGGAAATTCCACTCCATTGCCGGAGCACTACCATTCCACCAATGGAGATTCTTGGCGCCAATTTCTGTGCTGATTTTGCAGAAAGTGCGGGAATTTTCCCGCCACAACTGCGTGGGCACACAAGTAATTCCCACGCCTCGCTGGTAGCCCGCCAGAAAGTGTTTTCGCAAAGTTTCTCTGAAGTAACGGAACCTCTAGCCCAGCCGCTACTTCACACCCCAGCGGGCGTGTCTCTTGACAATGTCGGCGTCTGAAAAGCATTCACTCGACTGCCTCACACACGTCGGCTTAACTCTCTCCAGTTCCACAGAGCCCGCCTGTCACCGGCCCACCCGGGTGACGAGAGACGCTGCGTGGGAAGTACGCGTGTTAAGGAAAAGCAACCCTCCACCGCATGCAACTAGAGAGGAGAATCGTAAGATAGAAATATGAGAGGGGGCTTATGCCACCTCTCATTGCCCCTACGCCATTTTAGATTGTAATTGGTGAGCGGTTGGCTCACTTAGGAGCAAGGTAGTGAGTCAATCGCCCAAGAACAATCTTACAAAGTGACTCCACATACCGCACTCTATAAAAAAGATCATTGCAACTGAAAAATGCAACTCATAGAGGGAGGATTATTTATGATGTAGCCAACTTCACCTTCTTAATATGGAACACTAACACTCACATCACACATCCATACCCAGGGAGCCCCTTCCAAACACCGATTCACGCAGACATTCACGCTCTAAACATGGCCCGGGCATCTGAGCCAAATATGGAGCAGTTTATTCTTTACAATCAGAGTTGGAGTGCTCCGCAATTAAATGCCCAAGATGTTACAACAATTTTAATCATTAAACTAACCTGACCTCACTCACACATGATAATATTTAAGTTAACAATCTCTTTGTGAGTTTTCAGAATCTAGTTACAACCTCCGATTCATTCTGTCTCCCTGCAGCAAGAATAACCTTTACAAAATGTTCCCTGAACTGATGGTCCATTCACAATGACAGTGGTGGTATCTGCTTCAGTTTATGGGGACTTCAGGCACACTGTTAGCATACACACAACAATAAACACAAAATACAAAAAAAACATGATGTGGAGAACAATACAGTAATCTGTAATAAGAATTACAGTGTAAAACACAAACGCATACAAGGTATAACATACATTACAGAAACAACATAAGAGAAAGAAATTTAAGAAAAACAAAAAAAACAAGGTTCATGGGGCATCAAATTGTGCATGCACATTGCACAAAGTTCACGACTGTGCTGAGAGTGAGGCACTAAATCACATTGTTAGAAATATCCGTGGCACTTCACTGATTCCACTGTACTGACATCACATAAGGCTAAACGTCGGTTGTAGTTGCTACGTTGTGGCAACAGCAATAGGGAGTTCTGGAGTGTCTGCAGTACGCTGTTGAGATTGTAGTCAGACCCACGCATATGATCACGGCCGTATGGTAGGAAGACACAGTGATAGGCTCTCCTCACGTCGATTAATTGTCTCTGAGGTCTACTCGTTGGGATACATCACTAGTCTAGGTCTCTTCTCTCGCTGGACAGAACTTTATGTTTCCCAATATTGCAGTTCGACGAGGGATGATGGCACGTGGAGTGACTCCACAAGTGTGTGAGGTCATCCATACAGGATCGAACTAGGAGCGACTATTGTTAAAAACTGCTCTCTAATAGAGAGGAGAAGTAAGACATGAGACCATACATTTGTTAGTGTGGCACGATACTGCTTTGTGTATGCAGATCGGCCAATGCTAGTGAGTTGTAAAAACCCAAACAGGTGAGTATAGAGCGTCCCTTTCTGTCCTGAGGCACATGAGGCGCAGGTTCTGACACGATATGTGATGTTCTTCGTGTACTCACGACAACGTGGTCTGCCGCAGGGAATCCCTCCAAGCGGCTGCCGCGTCCGGAGAGCTAGCAGGCTGTCGCGTGTCAGGGTCAACGGCCAGCCCCACTTTCGCTTGTGGCGGGGCGAGGGTCCCGTGTAATCCCTCAGGTAGGCAGCCGGGTGACTGTCAGCGTGTAGGACGGGACGCTCGCCCTCTAGCAGGTAGCCGAAGACCTCTTGTTTTTGCGCTGGCTGGCCTCTGCATTGCCACGTTCCTCGTCACCTGTACAATTCTTACAAAAGTCTTATGCCTAACTTTTTCCCATGACCTTCTATGTTATAATAAATTTACATAATGAAACATTGATGGTCTGTCATTTCAGACACTCTTATTTTACTTTTATAGTTATTAATCTATGGCAATCATTATAACATCTAATCTAGACATGGAAATAATTTATTTTGATATATGTGTAGAGACCGATCTCAGTATGTACATGGTGTGTGATAACTGATGCTTTGTAATGGATGAACAATTAAATGTGCGGGCCCGCACTAATATTACTATTAATTATATAGATCGACAGTAGACATGCTTCAAGAATTAACTACCATATCCCAACGATCTACATTCTACGTCTTTTAATTAAATTATGTTGTTATGCAGGTCTAAGTTTTACTGTGCTATAAAGAACATGCAACTACGCTACTTTCGCTCGCCCGTCGTCCCTCCATCTCGGGTCTGTGGTTTGGTGACCTGAAAAATAGCAACTCAACAGGTGCGCGCCACACTTGTGGTAGAAAACCCCCACAATATTAATCTAGTTATTGTTAAATCCTACAGTTTAACTTATCCTAGTATCGTACTTTCCCTTTTATTTATTTATTTATTTTATTTTATTTTATTTATTTATTTATTTATTTATTTATTTTTTTTTTTTTTTTTACCTTATACAATACCCTTACATAGTTCCTGTTACGCTGAGGTGTCTTGCTGCTCGCCGCTATTGACGACAGTGATGTGCGCGCCGTACGACATGACCTCCGAGTTTTCATTACGCCTCACTGAAACTCCAGAGACTGGGTTAGCCATGGCTATACACGACAATAAATTTATAGTTGCAACTTCCTTCTCTATGTGATGCGGTTTTCGCGATCAAAGCACACCTTTCCAGAAGCAATGTAATATGACCAAGCCAGGACTGGTTCCTGTTGAGGATTCAGACACCCAACACACGCCAGCTACACAGTATGTCACGAATATCCAAGTACAATTCCTTGGTGATTCATCTGTGACAAAAACGAGCAGCACGCTAAATCCCCAACCAGCACATTAGCATGGTAGGCTTTTATGCCCTCATTTCTCTCGTCTAGGGCACCATTAGAGTCAAATGCTCACAGGTTCACCCCGACTTGCAAGACAACGATACCGGCGCAGCTCTGCAAAAACTATACTGCCCATATTCACCCTCGAAATCGCGCAATATACCACAATCGTGCAGTGCACTGACGCGTGCCTGCAAGCATTGGTATGAACGTCTCACGAACTGGTTGTGGCCGCTATGGAGCGTATCACGACCTCTCAGAACGCTTCTAAGAGCACGTTCTTGTAAGCGCCCGTTTGTGCGACGTCTCGTCACTCATCCTTATCCCTTAACATGGACACCAGATAGGAAAGGACAAAAACATTGCTCATGAAAAGGTAGTGTCTCCTACTCCATCGACATTGGAGATCGCAAACATAAACAAAAAGAGGATAGCAGCAGTAAATTCTTATGCAAGACAACGCAGCGTGTTAATACTTTAGCAATCTTAATCTATTAATGTAACGATTATTGTTCCCCGAACAAAGGTTCATATATTTGCCTATTCTACTATGTACATTTCTTACACTACTACTATTCTACGAACTCCTTTATGTGAGATATGTGGTGGAGTCCTATGGACTTCTTTCCTTTCAGCGTCTCCAATTCATAAGCATTGTGGTGAGCTGCTCTCCTTATACGGTACGGGCCGTTGTAAACAGAATAGAATTTTTGGCATTTCATTTTTTGTTTGTTCGAAAGTCGGAAAGACTTAACGAGCACCTTTTGTCCAACTTGGAAGTGTCGTAGACGAGCTCCCCTGTCGGCACGTCTCTTCCTGACCTCTGCTGCAGCCCGTATCCTCTTGAGAGCCAAATCCACTATGGCTTGGTGCTGCGTTCGCGCCCTTGGTGGGAAGTTTACGACCTTGGTTATCAAGTCCTTAGGAATCCAGTTTTTTAGTACTGTAATGGGTGCCAATTTTGTTATCCCATGGGGTGCCTCATTGATCACCTCCTGGAAGTCTTTAAGGAAAACGTCCCATGTCGTGTGCTGTTTGTTACAGTACAACCGGCACAAGTTTCCGAGTTCTTTAATAACCCGTTCTGCAGCATTCGAGCTCGGATGGTGTGAAGATATAAAAATGGGATCAATTTTACATCGACGCAACGTCTCCTTCCATGTTTTTGACTTAAACTGTGGCCCGTTATCAGAAATGATTCTACTCACATGACCAACCTGTGGTAGGAAATCCCGGATGAGGGCTCGTGATACAGTTCGTCCTGTCGCCCTCTTCAGTGGCGTAAAGGTAACGTATTTGGACGTTAGTTCAACAAACACTAATACGTAAGTATATCCTCTTCTTGTTCTTGGCAAAGGTCCCATCAAATCTGTTGCTGCTAATTGTCTTAATTTGGTCGGTACGATTGGGTATAATGGTGCCTGCATGCTCACAGTGGTGTGCTTAGCCTTTTGGCAGTCTTTACACACCGACAGTACCCTCCGAATTCGACGCTCCATGTTTCGAAAGTAACACATGGTCCTTAGCTTGAGATTGCACTTGCGTGGTCCGAAGTGTCCATAGCTAAGGTGAGTATGCCATATAACCTTGTTTATTAGGTGTTCAGGGATGCATACCCCCCATTCAGTGTCATTGGTATAATTTCGGTGGAAAATTATGCCTTTACGCAAGAGGTAGAACTGCCTGATGGTGGCGTGTCTTCTGTCTATCCATTTCTGCTTCAATAACACTAGGGCAGGGTCCTTGTCTTGCTCCTTCTTGATGTCCTGCATACTACAGGTAATAAAATTCTCAAAGGCTACTTTCTGCATATAGTAAAGGCAGTAGTGATTTTCCTCTAGATCTTCTTCCATGTTGTGCTCAAATCCGATCGGTGACCGTGATAAGGCGTCTGCAATAATGTTCTGACTGCCGGGGATATATTCTATCGAAAAGTTGTACTGCTGTAGATATGATGCCCACCTAATGAGCCGCCTGTGATTAAGCTTTGCAGTCATCAAGAACTCGAGTGCCTTGTGGTCTGTGTAGACTTTCGTCTGGCGACCAAACAGAAGGTATCTGAATTTTTCAAACGCCCATACAATAGCCAGCGCCTCTAACTCGGTTACTGAGTAATTCCTCTCACTCTTGGCTAGTACTCTGCTAGCAAACGCAATTGTCATCCACACCCTGTTTCCTTCATGTACATAGTCTTGGAACACCATGACACCCAGACCGGAGTATGAACTGTCCGTTACTATGCCAAGCTCTTCAGCTAAATTAGGGTGTGATAGGATGGGTGCTTGTAATAATGCGAATTTTAATGTTTTCCATTCGGATTCGGCCGCCTCATCCCATTCCCAAGGAATCTTCTTTCCTGTAAGTTGATGCAACCGAGGACTGCTCTGAGTTTTGACATGTATAAAGCGGTTGTAAAAATTTATGATCCCCAAGAACCCCCTTAACTGCTTCTTTGTCGTAGGAATGGGAAACTTTTCAATCGCTTCGATCTTTTCGGGATTTGGCGCAATGCCCTCACCCGTGATGATATGTCCTAGAAATTTCACAGAGGACGTCCCAAAATTCGATTTTTCGATATTGATAGTCACACCGTATTCCTTGAATGTCGCTAGGAGTTCACCGAGGACCGCATTGTGCTCTCCCCAAGATTTCTCCGCGATCAGCAAATCGTCCACATAGCTGGTGACATGACGTTTCAAATTATCGCTTAGTATGCCGTCCAGCCCCCGAATGAATGCGGCAGATGAAACGTTCGAACCAAATGGTAGACGACGAAACCGGTAACATCTTCCAAATGCTAAAAAAGGCTGTGTACTGTCTGCAATTTGGATGGAGCTCGATCTGCCAGAAACTCGATTTTAGATCAACTGATGAGAAGATTGATATTCCATGGAAGTTTTGTAAGAGTTCCTCTAATCGTTCCGGTCTGTCTGTTTCGGGTTCTATTATGGTATTAATTTGTCGCGAGTCCAAGACTAAACGAATACTACCATCTGCCTTCTCGACTACTCTTAACGGGTTATTATAGGCTGAAGCCGTAGGTTCTATTATTCCTTCACTCAGCATTCGCGTAATTTCAGCTGCTACTTTCTGTCGATATGCCAAGGGGATTGGATAGGGTGGCACACGAAACTGGTTGTGCGGACGTACACGAAATTCATATTGGAAGTTCTTTATTGATCCTGTCTTGGGAAGGAAGACCTCCGCATGTTCTACTAGTAATTTATGAAGTTCTTTGCGGTGTTCGCCCCTTATATTCTTTATTGCTTCCACTTTTTCTCCTATTTTCTCCTTTATTTCTCCCATTATTCCGACTTCATTCTCATCCGTGTCCTCTCCCCTATCCGCAACGTCGTCCTGTTCTTCCTTTCTGTCTTTCAGACACGCATAGTTTATCCGAACACAGTTAGACGGTAGTTGAGCTGGGATCAGCTGATCGTCGAACTTAATGTGGACGGGATTCCCTTTCCTCAAAACCACTTCACCTCGTCCTAGATCAACTATCGCTTCATGTTCATTTAGGAAGTCCGTTCCTATTATCATGTCGATCGCCAGATTTGGCACGATCCAGAAGTTAGACTCTATTTTGTGTCCTTGGCAGGAGAATTCCAGTCTTGTTTGTTGGGTGACCTCCGTACATTTACCCGCTAATGCCCCTTTTATTTTGGTTTTCTTAACCGATAGGACAGGCCAGTCCATCTCCTGAGAGCACCTCTTGTATGCTGCCTCAGATATTGCTGTTATGTAGCTTCCACTATCTATTATCGCATTCAGACTCTTTTCAGCTATTGCTACTGTGATAAGAGGCTGCCGATCATGTCGAGGAGTTGCTTTATGTTCCTCGAGCAGGATTTCTGATAAATCTTCGTAATGTATCATCCGTAGTTGGCCAGGTCCGAGATTACGTGCGAAATTCCGGCGGCCTGTGTTCGCACTAGTCTGGCGTCAATCCCTAGTTAGGCTCCCCCTCCTCTGACGTGCATTAGGATTTGCGGGTCTGGTTTCAATCTCCTGGTTCCACCGTTGTCCTTGGTTTCGCTCTCTCCAATTACGGTCGCTTTGCCGTTCGTTATTCCTTCTATCCCAGATTCCTTGTCTAGATTGACCCTGCTCCCTGACGTTCTGGTTTCCGTGTCTTTGGTTTCCATAACCTTGAATAGCGTAACCTTGACTTCCGTAACCCTGGTTTCCTAACTGACCAGTGCGATTATGCAATCTGCTGTCGTCTTCTGTTCCTGGCCGGTGGTATTTGTTACTTTGCCCCTTCTTCCTGTCCTTTGCGTCTTGTTTATCAAAGACTACTTCGAGTTCGCGCAATAGAATCTTGAATGCTTCTATGTCAGCTCCACACTTGCCGACAAGTGTCTGTTGGTACCTAACTGGCAATTTGGAAAAGCAAAATTTAATGATTTCTCCGTTACTATATGGACTATCTAAAAATTGATTCTTCTTGAGTAAATCATCAAGAAATTTGGTTGCGCTCCTATGCCCGGACACTTCCAGTTCAGGACAAAATATTATTTCCTCTTTAATCCTATCTTGCGTTTCCTTTGACCAGTAGGTCCGCAGGAATGCACCAACAAATTCCTGATAAGTCCGACACGTCACTGCCACACCCCGCATCTTTTCCGCGGCTTGGCCTTCGATGTGTCCACACATGAATTCTAATTTTGCCTGGGTTGGCCATGATGCCGGTAATGAATTTGTAAACTGCATCACCCAGCTCTTCGGATGCATCGACCCTCCATTTTCTTTGAACTTCTGGAATTTCAGTATCGACAGGAAGTGATTGTGATCAAAATCCTGTCTGATCCTCGCACTGGTGTTGTCACTCGTTTCCGATACTTGCACGTCTGCGGAGTGTCCTGATCTATCTTGCTGATAACTGTGATGTGCTACGTCTGTATCACAGTGGAAGTGGCATTCAGCATTCACTCTTCTAAGTGGGCTGCAATTATTGGAGCTATTACTCGCTGTTTCTGCGTGTGCATTGTTTGTTCCGCACGCTGTCACTGGGCTAGAGCACGGCGGGCTTTTCCTCGGAGACACAATCCTGTGTGCTCCATCATTGGTATCCGAACGCGCAGTGCTCGTGTGCCCATTTCGCTCTAGTTTTGCTATCCGACTCTCTACTTCTTTCATTCGTTTCGTGATGTTCGTAACCGCAATATTACCTTGAGTCTTTAAGGCCACTAGGGATTTCGAGTGGACTTGTGTCGCACGTCGCAAGTGCCCTGCGAGTTTAGAAGTTACTCTTGCGATTTTCATTGCCCCTGTTGCTGCAGTTTTGGCTAGGCCTGCTACTTTTTGTGCTACCATTGACATTTGTTTTGCTTCTCCACATTCTTTCTTTATTGTTAATAATTCCCCACGAATTGCCCCTATATGCGAGATTATTGCCTCAGTGTCCCTCTTACGCTGTTCGTCAGCTTCTTCCTTCTCCTTCTTACGTTGTTTCTCCTCTTCTTCCTTCTCCTTCTTACGTTGTTTCTCCTCTTCTTCCTTCTCCTTCTTACGCTGTTCGTCAGCTTCTTCCTTCTCCTTCTTACGTTGTTTCTCCTCTTCTTCCTTCTCCCTCTTACGCTGTTCGTCAGCTTCTTCCTTCTCCTTCTTACGTTGTTTCTCCTCTTCTTCCTTCTCCCTCTTACGCTGTTCGTCAGCTTCTTCCTGCTTCTTACGCTGTTCGTCAGCTTCTTCTTTCATTGATCGTAGGAAGCTCAGTATTGGGTTTACGTCATCTTCTTGATCCTCTTCAAACATGGGCGATGTAACTCTGGACACCTGGGCGCTAGAGCTCTGACGTGACCGAGCTGGCCTCTGTCTGCACTCGTTCGTTTGACTATAAACTTCTGCTACCGTCTCGACCTGTGTGCCTGTCTCTGTTTCATCCTCTACTTCACTATCATAATCATGGCCGCAACGCTGCTCTGAGATCGCGTCCAAATCACCTTCCTCATCAATGCCCCTGGCGTCCTGTCCTGCTAAAAATGTGCCCATCTCATCTCCGAACCTATTCCCGTCAGTAAACTGCCCCTTCTCCATTATGCTATCCTCTTTTGTTTTAGCTTCGCCCGATAATAGTCGTGCCTTACTTCTCGTTATCATTCATAAAAACAAATTCATCTAAAATGCACAATAAAATTAATCTACTCCATATATTTTTTTTACACATAAACATAAAATTTCAACAACGCTGTTCCAACGCTGTAATCACAAACACAATTTGATGTGGTACAGAAACCGCACACAAATCCGACAAAGTGCGATGCGGTACAGACACCACATCAGCGAAACACAAAAAAAACAATGAACAAAAAATATATACACTGAAAACAAAAACTGTAGTCATGCGCGGCTACTTAAAACTAAACGCGGAACTACCAAAAAAAACTTGGGTATTAATCATTAAAAAAAATAGAGAGAAAAAAAATTGAATGTTCCTACTAAGAATCCTGTTTGTTTATCAGAGATTCACAGGAAAGATCCGAGGCCAAGGGTCGCCATATTATGCGAGGTGCCGGGGCTAGTAGTGTATTTATCACTAAATTCTACTAGAATCCACATGTGTAAATCATGCTCTAAGCCCCCCCTATTCTAACTCCGACTTTTGCTGTTGCACAAGGATAAAACAAATACGCGAACTGACTCTAATCAACCCTGCTAGTGGAGTAGAAGAGAGTTTGGCACCTGCAATAATTTAATTTGATAAATAAGTTAAATAAACAAAGGTTTCATTAGCATAGTGAGGAATGATAGGGTTGCTCTATTGATTAACAGAAAGAAAGTTCTGTCCAAAATAACAATATGATTTATTAAGATTAAACGCAGAATAGTAAAAGAGACACAGGAAATATAAAACATCAAATTGGCTAAAATTGGAGATTCATACAAACACAGTAAAGGTGAAGTTGTCCCTAACTTAGATCGTGAGGTTTAAGACGAAGTGGTATGTGGAGCCAATTCCTTTCCACTCAAATCTCAAGAGAGACACACAGCTAACCCAATAGTAATTGCTGCTACTCGAAACTGAACAAAGTTAGAAAAGGATGAACAGGCGCGCTCTGCTGAGCTCTGATTATCACCTAGGAAAATCCCTATCTGCCGGTGCTGCGGACGTACATTACCAACAGTCTTCTTATCTCCCAGAACACGATCTGGCGTACCGCAGGCGAGGGCTGGTTGCTCCGACGTCCTCGACCGAAAGGCGACTGCCGACTACCCAGAGCACCCGTACAGGCCGAACACCGAACATTCCCGCCCCCACGACAGTGGCCGTGGTTACGTTCCAATCAGCAACTCGAAAACCGGCGGAAATTCCACTCCATTGCCGGAGCACTACCATTCCACCAATGGAGATTCTTGGCGCCAATTTCTGTGCTGATTTTGCAGAAAGTGCGGGAATTTTCCCGCCACAACTGCGTGGGTACACAAGTCATTCCCACGCCTCGCTGGTAGCCCGCCAGAAAGTGTTTTCGCAAAGTTTCTCTGAAGTAACGGAACCTCTAGCCCAGCCGCTACTTCACACCCCAGCGGGCGTGTCTCTTGACAATGTCGGCGTCTGAAAAGCATTCACTCGACTGCCTCACACACGTCGGCTTAACTCTCTCCAGTTCCACAGAGCCCGCCTGTCACCGGCCCACCCGGGTGACGAGAGACGCTGCGTGGGAAGTACGCGTGTTAAGGAAAAGCAACCCTCCACCGCATGCAACTAGAGAGGAGAATCGTAAGATAGAAATATGAGAGGGGGCTCATGCCACCTCTCAACCAGTCTGAGGACTGAAGACCACAACAACAACATCTGCTAAACCAATACTAAGTAAGTTTCTGAAATATGCTAATTACACTTCACATAAACGTGTAGCCAGGGTCTAAAGATATATGATTTCCCGAATGTTCTAGGCTTCTGGAGATGACAAATTACTTTGTCGTAAGAATCATACTGATTGGGGGAAATGAAGTACTACGTTGACTCAAGGTCTTTCTTCTTTGGACTTTTAAGTGATCGTCCGCTGGAATAGTCCAGGTTCTATGTAAAGTTGTAAACTTCAGTTGGACGATATTTAGCTCATATAGAGAAGATTACGTTATAGTATTCTGCATGGCCATTGTGACTGTACTTAATCTGTATCACATTGGGCTTCTCTTTGGTTATCCTGATCGCTCTTACATTCATCCAAGCTACTGTTAGCCCATAAATATTTACCCAGTTTGTTATAAATGATGTTAAAGTGTCAGAGCTGTAGGAATTGTCACTTTTCATTTCCACGAGGTGGAACATTTGTTTTTCCACTCTGCGTCTTTTGACTGTCTTTCCTGAGCTTACCTTTATAGTTTTGCTGGATCTTTCAAAATATCTGATTCTTCTTTACATAAATCTACAGAACACTTGTATCTTCACAAAGCCGACGTGGGATGCGTGGAAGATAAATAAAGTTTGACAAAAGACATACATTCAAAATGATAGTCTTTTGTAGATTTCATATGACAAAGTGAACCAACTACTTTCAAGAGGTTCAAAACATTCAGCACCTATAATGATCGATCTAAAACGTGACTGTATCGATGCCCTGTGTGTATTCCCCAACATAGTTCACACTTTGTTCTCTAGATGGCTGCATAGTGCATCTTCATATAGTTAGTTCACTTTGGAATATGAACACAGACTCACTTAACTGCACATCAGAAGAGACTATTATCCACATTATTAACAAAGTTCACATAGTTTTAAGAATAAAAGAACCCTTCACTACTTGACTGACCTGAGAATGGCACATATTCAACATTGGAACTATTCGTAATGTCAACATCACCATCATTTGACGCGTGTAAAATTTTATCTACAAGATGGTTCGTTATCTTGCCACTAGAGAGATTTAGCCCCTGAGATAACTGTAGATCTGAGATACGCTAGATGTGATAACATGAGAAATATCCCTCACTGTCAAACCATAGCCTTGATTCGTCATCCCTCATGAATATTTATGATATATCACATCATTTAACATACCATACTCGAAATGTACAAGTTTATAGTTGCTTCACTCTGGCGGAGGACCGTCCATTTAGAGTGGCAACCACGTTCTCCCTCAGCTGCAACTCCCTCAAACCCATACGTCCATCGCTGTAAGTCGGTCACACCTGTCCACTCGCACTTTCCCAGTCCCATTGTCGTTATCTCTTTCTGTATCTCTGCCATTGTCTCCCATGTTACAGTCACAGTCCTCTTAGGTTTGTCCTACTATTACAGTCTGCTCTCACTGTCACTTTCTCCCTCTTACCCATTTTAATGGCCACAGATTCTTTCTTTGATTATCACTGGTTCTGACCTGTTTCCACCTTCTCGATGTCCTTATTCCTCTCCAGTTAGTACTGTCTCTTTCACTCATTTCCTTGCACACTCCTTTCACTGTCAACTATGTTCCACTACTACTGTTCTCCTCTCTTTCTCTCACACTGTCATTGTCGCATTTGCTCTTCCTACACCACAACCACTGTCTACCATCTTCCAGTATTTATTACTTCTCCATGCCGTCTCAGCATAAAAAATCTGAGTAAGGTAGAACGTGGCAGTTGGTACCCAACTTCTGAATCGTGCTTGCCCCGTTTGTGCTCTGAGAGAAGCATTCTTGTGCTGCTTCCCTTCCTTTCCGTGCCACATCAGCGCATGTCACTTATTCATGGCTGAGTGCAATTTTCCTGTTTTACTTATGTGAAACTGAAATAACGCTATACTAATTTTACGCCTCAGACCGGATTTTACATATAGAAAAATTTTGCATATGCTTCATTACTACAACATGGGATATCCAGAACTCTTCTGAGTGTGCTACCACACCTGAACTGACTTCCACAATAAATGACCTTACCCCAGTAAGCAGACGAGATAAATACTGATAGGACATAAGGGTCTCACGTTATTATTCTACCCAGTATCAGACCGTGGGAAGGCATCGACTACAACCATACTTCCAGGGAGCCACATATTTTAATGAATAATGGGAGGTGGGGTGGGAGGTTGCGGGGGGGGGGGGGGGTTGAGGGGGCAGGGAGGTGATAGAAATAACAACAGAAATAAAACATTTAGAAACTAACACACAGAGAAATAAAATATGGCATTTAAGACTTTTGATCGTAATTTTTTATTTTCAATTACCGGTTTCAGTCTAGCTGCCCATCTTTAGATCTGTTAGACAAAGTTAAAAAATATAATTAACAAGAGAGATACAGTTAGTGATAGAAATATCTTAGTTTACAAAAAGAAAGTTAGGAACGTATTAAATGCCAACATACCATATATTGATGTTACAGAGTAACTTGTCACTACAGAACTATCGGTTCTCTGTCATAACTAAAGTAAATTTTAATCTGTTAAAGCCTTATATCGCAGTTTTAGAGAAACCTGATTGGTAACAGTAAAAAGTTGTAAGTAGGCTGTTTAGGTTTTCTTATTGGTAACGCCACGTAGCGCTCTGTATGAAAATCACTGGCTGTGCTGTGTGCAGTCTGTGGCTAGTTTGCATTGTTGTTGGCTATTGTAGTGTTGGACTGTTGGCTGTTAACAGCGCGTAGCGTTGCGCAGTTGGAGGTGAGCCGCCAGCAGTGGTGGATGTGGTTCAAAATGGCTCTGAGCACTATGGGACTCAACTACTGAGGTCATTAGTCCCCTAGAACTTAGAACCAGTTAAACCTAACTAATCTAAGGACATCACACACACCCATGCCCGAGGCAGGATTCGAACCTGCGATCGTAGCGGTCTCGCGGTTCCAGACTGCAGCGCCTAGAACCGCACGGCCACTTCTGCCGGCAGTGGTGGATGTGGGGAGAGAAATGGCGGACTTTTGAAATTTGTAAGACTGGATGTCATGAATATTATGACTTTTCAACACTATGGTGACTTTTCAACACTATTAAGGTAAATACATTGTTTGTTCTCTATCAAAATCTTTCATTTGCTAACTATGCCTATCAGTAGTTAGTGCCTTCAGTAGTTTGAATCTTTTATTTAGCTGGCAGTAGTGGCGCTCGCTGAATTGCAGTAGTTCGAGTAACGAAGATTTTTGTGAGGTAAGTGATTTGGGAAAGGTATAGGTTAATGTTCGTTAGTGCCATTCTTTGTAGCGATTACTGAAAGTCAGATTGCGTTGCGCTAAAAATATTCTGTGTCAGTTTAAGCACAGTCATGTATAATTTTTGTGAGAGGACGTTTCAAAGTGCCCTCTACCTTTAAGAATTGTGCATATGTTATTATTTCACCGTACATATTAATGGCGAATATACTTTTTAATAAAACCATTTTTAAAGTAATAACATATGAATAATCTGTCTTTGAGTGGACCATGAACCGAAATAATTTACACTAATTTAAAATTTCTTTATGAAAAAAAATATAATTCAGATATAGATAGCCTTTCGAAAATGTGCGTTTCATCTTCTTTGTTTTGAATGGTGGTTGAGAGGATTTCCCCACGTCAGAACGTATAGAACGCCACGCCGAGTCCTCTTCCGCCGCGCCCAATTCACCTCGCCGCCAGTACGCTGAGGGCCGTTCCGCTGTAGCTGTTTCTTACTGGGGCGTGCTGTTGCATTCAAGAGTAAGCCTAAAACAGGTCTTTAAAAATCTCATAATAACTTCTGTGCATAAAATAACTCCGCTCATTAAGTGGTAGGTCTGGGTTTTTTCTATGTTGAGCGTATATTTCAATCTCTTCGAGCACGTTAAGATAGACACTTTTTGGAGCTTTATGTAGCACCTCCATTTGTTCATTTATATTACTCACTTCATATTTACTATCTTTTACATGTGCTCCAAATGCTGTCCCATTGCTATGACTGCAATGTTACCTGTATCGAATTTCAAAATTCCGCCATGTCTGTCCTATATAATAACTGTCACATTCAGCACACTTGATCTTGTACACTCCGGAATTGTTGTATTTCATTTGTTTTGTCGTTGCTGGTTTATGTCTTAGTCTATGTGCCATTTGCCCTTTATTGTGGAATGCCACAGCGATGTTTTCTTTTTCTATCTTAACGTGCTCGAAGAGATTAAAATATACGCTCATCAAAGAAAAACCTCAGGCCTACTACTTAATGAGCAAAGCGATTTTATGCACAGAAGTTATTATGAGATTTTTAAAGACCTGTTTTAGGCTTACTCTTGAATGCAACAGCACGCCCCAGTAAGAAACAGCTACAGCTGAACGGCCCTCAGCGTACTGGTTGTAAACTAAGATATTTCTATCACTAACTGTACCTCTCTCGTTAATTATATTTTTTAGCTTTGTCTAACAGATCGGAAGATGGGCAGCTAGCCTGAAACCGGTTATTGAAAATAAAAAATAGCGACCAAAAGACTGAAATGCCATATTTTATTTAATGAACGATCGCGGAAATCCCATTAAGACAATCATGTCTAGTTTTGTTAAACAGAGAGATATATTCTGAAATTAGCGCGAAACACCGTGCTCTTTACCGAAGGCTGCGTCCACTAATAGGGCACGTTCACAGGACGACACATACTCTGTGGCAATAAAACGACTATTCACGCAGGTGTGTAGAATGTTTGAGTCTGGCGACATACCAACTGACTTTCGAACAAATATCATCCACACAATTCCGAAGACTGAAAGAGCTGACGAGAGCGAGAATTATCATACAATCAGCTTAACAGCTCATACATCCAAGTTCTGACAATGACAGTATACAGAAGAATGAAAAAGAAAATTGAGGATGTGATAGATGGCGATCAGTTTGGTTTAAGGAATGATAAAGTCACCAAAGACGCAATTCTGATGTTGCGGTTGGTAATGAAAGCAATACTGAAGAAAAATTGAGACACTTGCATAGGACAATAGCGTTCGACAGTGTAAAATGGTGCAAGATATTTAAAATTCTGAGAAAAACAGGGGTTAGCTATAGGGAGAGACGGGTAATATACAATATGTACAAGAACCAATACGGAATACTAAGAGTGGAGGACGAAGAACGAAGTGCTCGGATTAAAAAGTGTGTAAGACAGGGATGTAGTCTTTCGCCCCTACTGTTCAATCTGTACATCGAAGAAGCAATGATGGAAATGAGAGAAAGGTTCAGGAATGGAATTAAAATTCACGGTGAAAGGATATCAATGATACAATTCGCTGATGACGTTGCTATCCTGAGTGAAAGTGAAGAATAATTACATGATCTGCTGAATGGGGTGGACAGTCTAATGAGTAAAAAATATGGATCGAGAGCAAAGCGAAGGAACACGAAAGTGAAGAGTAGTAGCAGAAATGAGAACAGCGAGGAACTTAACATGAGGATTGATGGTCACGAAGTTGATAAATTTGAGGAATTCAGCTATCTGGGCAACAAAAAATCAATGACGGAGGAGCAAGGAGGATATGAAAAGCAGACTAGCACTAGCAAGAAGGGCATTCCCGGTGAAAAGAGGTCTACTAGTGTCAAATATAGTCGCTAATTTGAGGAAGAAATGTGTGAGACTGTACGTTTGGAGCACAGTATTGTATGATAGTGAAACACGGGCTGTGCGAAAAAACCGGAACAGAAGAGAATCGAAGCATTTGAGATGTTGTGCTACAGACGAATGTTGAAAATTAGATGGACTGATAAGAAAAGGAATGAAGAGGTTCTGAGCGAGAATCGGAGAGGAAAGGAATATGTGGAAAACACTGACAAGGAGAAGGGACAGGATGATATGACATCTGTGAAGACCTCAGGGAATGACGTGCATGGAGCACCTTGTAGAGGGTGCTGTAGGGGGAAAAACTGTATAGGAAGACAGAGATTGTAATACATCCAACAGATAATTGAGAGCGTAGATTACAAGTGCAACTCTGAGAAGAAGAGGTTGGCTCAGGACAGGAATTCGTGGCGGTCCGCATCAAACCAGCCAGAGACTAACGACTCAAAAAAAAAAAAGTTCGGTTTTTCACATTTTTAACTTTTGTATATTTCCCATTACAATTTATCTCTGTAACAAGACAGTCAACCGAAGAGAACTTTGTTGTTTACTAGTTGTTTGAGCTAATAATTCATTTTCGCATTAGGTATAACAACGTACTTTATTTCACACATAGACGAGAAGAGCCATGAGCAAGACAGCTGACTAACAGTGAGATGAGTGAACAACACAACTCTACCACCACACCCCGCCACCCCACCCACAAAAAAAAAAAAAAAAAAAAAAAAAAAAGAGAAAAGACGTGGTTTCTACAAAGTAAGTGTTTATCTTTTCTTCACCAATTACTTGATTTGTTGACATTATTTTGCGGTATATCTCAACTAATTTCATTATAATGGAACATCCTTACAAATCCTCTCACATACCGTAAAACTGGCCAACTCTGACACGTTTCTACCGTTTTTCTTTACATAACATTATACAAATGTGAACTACAACATGTAATTCGCACACGTGTGGAATTTTTGAACCTTTATCCTTCAGTTTGGTAGCTTAAGATTTTATGTACAATGCGATATTCCGACTTTGGAATAGTAATTACCATAATGTTACTCTCAGCTCAGGACAACATTGTGACATGAAGTCTAAGACGCAGAAAGTAGAGTTACATTTGTGTGTCGCAAAGACGGGCTGACATAGTACTTCTTTATGACACACACACACACACACACACACACACACACACACACACAAAACTTAGTTTTATCCGTGCGCGAAACAAAATTTGTCAAGAAATAAATACAAGCCTATCCTCAATGAAACAAAATAAGAACGAAAAGCCTAAACAGCACTAATCAAGATAATTAAAGAAAACTTTTACACACGTACTTATGTATCTATTTAATAAAACCGTATAAGAAAAAAACAGTTCACTGCTCCTATATGTAACACAACATCCTTCGAGGAAGTCATTAGTTGAAACTGTTGGGCACTTACTTAGAGTTCTGAGCAACTGTACGTCATATTTACAAACAAAGTTATTATGCAATATAAAATTTTGTCTTATTTACAAAACCATTCACGAATGTCTCTGATTTGACTAAGGAGATATCTTTTATATGATTTCAATTGTTATACTCGTTTCTGCTCATACGTATGCTGTAAGAAAGTTAGCCGTATAATCAACGAAAATAACGTTTTTCCCTCTACAATGACTGAAGAAGATTTTGGTAAAACTTAATTATTATACAGAATGGTCTGCACATAAAACTTATTTATATCAACTTAGGTTCCGTTAGTGACAGAAAATTCCCAAGAAATCTGCAGATACGTTTTGCCACCTGCAAAGGAGATGGCTTTGTGATCAGCTCAGGTATAATTGGTATAGTTGAAGCTTCCATTGCTAATGGCAGTACTGTACAAGAACACACGGCAACAGAGCTATACGTAACGGGTGGGACAATGAGGAAAACATCACTTTTTTTCGGCCCATTTCGATTAAAAAATGAGGCGTTTGTTATGTTAGGTAGTGGAATATTCCTGCTTCAGCCCATACAGTTTCATGAGATTCCGGTAGGTGGCGGCGATGTACGTAGCTTTCGACGTGGCATCTGTGACGGAGGTGCATTCTAATCAGAGAGCTGTCACTGAGTTTTGTCAGGAAACCAGACTTACTTTGACTTACTCTTTAACGAAGTTCTATGTAGAGGTCTTGGCGGTGAGGATACGGAGACTTGGCAGAGAACAAAATTGGGGTGAGTCATTGGGCGAGGCGTCTGTCATCATCGCAACAGGGTCGCGCAAATCTGTCCCATCTCCTGCGTGACAGTCGGCTGCACACAGCTGTGACTCCAGCAGTACTGCAACGTGCGGACTCCCTCATTCGAGGTATTTACGAATCAAAATTAAACATGCCGCTGCACATCTGGACATCTCTGTTGGTAGTGTTGACACACCTGTCCACCATTTAGGGAACTCAAAATGTGTGTGTCCGCTGGATTTCTCATCGCCGAACAGGAGACCATAAAGAGCAAAGAAGGACCATCTGTGCTGAAATACTTGCGCGTTATGATGCTGATAGCGAAAATTTTTTGTCGAACTGCTTCATCGACGATGAAACATTGGTTCATCACTTCTAACCAGAGACAAATGGGCAATCAAAAAATGGTTCAAATGGCTCTGACAGGGGAACCTCTCCATCGCAGCCCCCTCAAATTTAGTTATAAGTTGGCACAGTGGATAGGCCTTGAAAAACTGAACACAGATCAATCGAGAAAACAGGAAGAAGTTGTATGGAACTATGAAAAAAATAAGCAAAATATACAAGCTGAATAGTCCATGTGCAAGATAGGCAACATCATGGAGGGCATAACCTCAGGAGCGCCGTGGTCACGGGGTTAGTGTGAGCAGCTGCGGAACGAGAGGTCCTTGGTTCAAGCCTTCCCTCGAGTGAAAAGTTTAATTTTTCATTTTCAGACAATTATCAAACTTCAGGCGCTCACACATAATCAACTTCGCTCTCCAAAATTCCAGGACATGTTCAGATTTGCTTGGACATATGCATTATTTGACGGTCTACAGGCGGAAAAATTTGAAAACGTTAAAAGCATATGTTTTGACAGAGCACAGGGAAAACAGTGCGACTGTGAAACTGTTGCATTCATTTGTTACAGTTTATGTGACAAACTCTTTTGTTTTCATAACTTTTTGGGAGTGATTATCACATCCACAAGAAAACCGAAATCGGGCAAGGTAGAAGAATCTTTTTACCCATCCGCCAAGTGTACAAGTTCGGTGGGTCGACAACATATTCCTGTCATGTGACACGCATGCCGTCACCAGTGTCGTATAGAATATATCAGACGTGTTTTCCTGTGGAGGAATCGGTTGACCTATGACATTGCAATAAGATGTTTTCGGTTCCCATTGGAGAGGCACGTCCTTTCGTCTACTAATCGCACCGGTTTGCAATGCGGTCGCAAAACACAGACACTAAACTTATTACAGTGAAAGAGACGTCAATGAACGAACGGACAGATCGTAACTTTGCGAAAATAAAGGAAGTGAACTTTTCACTGGAGGGAAGATTTGAACCAAAGACATCTCGTTCCGCAGCTGCTCACGCTAACCCCGGAACCACGGCCCTCCTGAGGTTACACAGTCCATGATGTTGCCTATCTTGCACATGGACTACCCAGCTTGTATATTTTGCTTATTTTTTTCATAGTTCCACACAACTTCTTCCTGTTTTCTCGATTGATCTGTGTTCAGATTTTCAAGGCCTATCCACTGTGCCAACTTATAACTAAATCTGAGGGGGGTGGAATGGGGAGGTTCCCTTGTGAGGACTATGGGACTTAACTTCTGAGGTCATAAATCCCCTAAACTTAGAACAACTTAAACCTAACTAACCTAAGGACATCACACACATCCATGCCCGAAGCAGGATTCGCACCTGCGACCGTAGCGGTCGCGCGGTTCCAGACTGTAGCGCCTAGAACCGCTCGGCCACTCCGGCCGGCAAAATGGCAACCCGTGGAGTGGCGACAACATCACCTGTCCTCCGAAGAAAATGTTCAAAGCCCCACCCTCAACCGGTTAAATCATGGCGACCGTCTTCTGGGACTCTGAAGGAGATGTTCTGTTTGATGTGCTCCCTCATAGTTTAACGATCAACTCTGAAGTGTATTGTGCTACACTCAGGAAACTGAAGAAACGGGGTCAGCGTGTTCGTCGCTACAGAAATGGAAACGAACATCTCCTTGTCCGTGACAGGGCAAAGAGTCGCACAGATCTGTGCTTCACAGAGGAGCTCACTAAACTTCATTCGAATGTTCTTCCTCATCCAGCTTACAGCCCGGATCTCGCACTTTCCGACTTCCATCTGTTTGACCCAGTGAAAAGTGCACACCGCGCGAAGCAATACGTGGATGATGATTCAGCAGAACGTTGGCTCCAATGTTGATCAGTAAAGTGGTACCATGAGGGCATACAGGCCCTGCCAGGAATGTGTCGTAAGGCGTCCCATTGAACGCAGACTATGTTCAACGAAAAATAGGATTTTGTAGCAAAGGGGAATGTGAATTATATGGTGTATTGGAATTCCGAGTAAAACGAACTTGCTTTCAGAAAAAAGTCTAGTTCATCACTTAGTGAACGACCCTTTTAGAATATTGATCCAAGTTTCGGTATTTAAGAACGAAAAGCTAGAGCGAGCTGTTGTCACAAAGGAACAGTTGAGTTACAAAGGTGCCCACTTCTGCGGCAGTGGAATTCTTCATTGTTGAAGCCCGTGATCGACTGCATTACAATATTTTGTATAATTTACATTCTCCTTTCACAAAGAAAATAATTTAATATTAGACTGACTTCACATTTCTGACGGAAAATTTTTCGTTTATTTTGGGCTTTGAAAACTGCACACACACAAAAAAAAGTTCAAATATGTGTGAAATCTTATGTGACTTAACTGCTAAGGTCATCAGTCCCTAAGCTTACTCACTACTTAACCTAAATTATCCTAAGGACAAACACACACACTCATGCCCGAGGGAGGATTCGAACGTCCGCCGAGACCAGCCGCACAGTCTATAAATGCAGCGCCTCAGACCGCTCGGCTAATCCCGCGCGGCTTCACACACAAAATCAGTAATTATTTGTTAAAACTAAATCTAGTAAAATTTTTATTCCAGACAGCGTGATATAATAATCGAAATTACTATAACATAAGCAACCAAGTATACAGTATCTGCTTATTACCATGTAACATAACTGACTTAAACAATATGCAGGTTCATTGAGCTGAGCCTACCTATGGATTTTATGTAACGCTCAGAGCCTCAAAAAACCAAGTGCCAGGTTATCATATTCTCTCGCTCGCTACACACAAACTGACAGTTCTACAGAAAAAAGTAGACAGGACCTTTTTGTAGGAAATTTACAGTAGTTAAATTTTATACTTGGATATGTTTTTGCTAGAAGCTATTGTTTTCGAATTACTCAAGAGAAACATACGAAAGTGAGCTTCAAACAAGTTTTTCTTGAATAATAGGAAAACTGTGGCCTACATCGAAAGCAAATCTCAGTACGGAATTAAACTATATTAAATTTTCTACAAACAATTCCCGTTGATTTTTCCGTAAGAATACTTGTTTGCACGTAGTGAAGGAGAGAACTGAAAATCCCACGCATGGTTTTGAAGGCGTTGTAGGTTGCATAAAACCTATAGACAGGGTAAACTGAATCGCTCTGTACATGGGAATCTGAAAATAAACAAAAGAAACACCTTCGTTTACGTCTAAATATCTCAGCCATCTACCAGTCACGACACTATAAACCATTTGCCCAAGAACGTTACGAAAATAGTGGATATTGTATACTTTACTAAACCTGCGAATTAGATCCCATAGTTACAGAAGTTACATTTAAAAGTCTGATGTTCACGTCCAAGCAGAAGGGCACGAAATCCGCAATTATTAAAAAGTTTTTAGCTCGGAAAAATAAATATTTTTCATCTAGCTGCTACGTCTTCCGCTCCCAGTATGACAAACATTTACCTCCCCCTCATATTTCATACGCTCTGTGTCTTTATTAATGCTGAAAGGCAAAGATTGTCTGGTTCACGCTATCTCTGAACGAAGCACATAGAGCATTCTTTCACCTTTACTGCTGCGTAGTAAAGAAACGTCTCCTAGAGCAGGAAACAGCCCAGCTCTGTGCTGCTTGGATTGATGCCTGTGCTGGTATACGGGACTGGCGGAGGGTGGTATGGTGAGCCACAGCGCGAATGAGTGATAGCGGCCGGCCCGGCGCGTTTATTCGCGGTGTTCTATCCCGGCTGATATGATTTTCCGACGCCGCCTCGCCGCCGCTCTGCCCCCGCTCGCGCGGTCGCTTTTTCTCTGGCCCGCGGGACGTCTTTCTGAGCGAGGCCGGTGTCATGATCAATCTCTGCCTCCGCGGATATCATCTATCATGCCAGAGCAAACTTCTACCGCCGCTACCCGAGCCGCCGCTTCTCGGCTAGCTCACTCGTGCCTAACCCGACCTCAGTCGCTGCTCTTCTTTTCATTTGACGCGTAATCACCTTTCACTCCTCTGTTTAGCAGCTCTTCACCCTAAATACAGCGACGCAGCGGCGGTCTGAACGTTGAGTGCAGTGACTTTTAGCCTTATTCGTTCCTGTGCATTACTATTACTTTGTCCCCACGTATGCAACAAGAGCCTCATGACAACAAATTTTATAAAATAAAACTGTATGGGTCCAGACACCTTCCCAGGTTAAATACTCTACGACTATTGAAGCGAAGTACAAACCGCGTGATTAAAAAGTCAGTATAAATTTGAAAACTTAATAAACCACGGAATAATGTAGATAGAGAGGTAAAAATTGACACACATGCTTGGAATGACATGGGGTTTCATTAGAACCAAAAATAAAACAAAGTATTGCAAGACGCGTGAAAGATCTCTTGCGCACGTCGTTTGGTGATGATTGTGGGCTCAGCCGCCACTTTCGTCATGCTTGGCCTCCCAGGTCCCCAGACCTCAGTGCGTGCGATTATTGGCTTTGGGGTTACCTGAAGTTGCAGGTGTATCGTGATCGACCGACATCTCTAGGGACGGTGAAAGACAACTTCCTACGTCAATGCCTCACCATAATTCCGGACATGCTTTACAGTGCTGTTCACAACATTATTCCTCGACTACAGCTATTGTTGACGCATGATGGTGGACATACTGAGCATTTCCTGTAAAGAACATCATCTTTGCTGTGTCTTACTTTGTTACGCGAATTATTGCTATTCTGATCCGATGAAGCGCCATCTGTCGGACATTTTTTGAACGTTTGTATTTTTTTTGTTCTAATACAACCCCATGTCATTCCAAGCATGTGTGTCAATTTGTACCTCTCTATTTACATTATTCCTTGATTTACTCAGTTTTCAAATTTATACGGACCTTTTGATCACCCGGTAGTTTCATTTGATTAAAGAACCTATGACTGCGTTTCAGGTAACATCTATCATTTCGTTAGACTCTGAGGTGCTATTCCAATACCGTCGGAGAGCCTCTGCAATGTTGTTCGAGTTTAAGGGGGAATACTAAGTAGGCTGAGGCGTGAAAGGGAATTTTCGTTGAGGAGGGAGCGATGCTAAGGTAGCCCGTGCCAGGGTGGCGTAGTGGTTAGCGCATCTGCATAGCGAGCAGAAGACTTAGGTTCGAGTGCCGGCCCTGGTACAAAATTAACAACTGTTGGGTCGTCATGTTTTAGTTTTTCCTCAACAAAACGACCTAGACAGGTCAGCACGGTGGACTCACATACGGCAGGGTGACGGTTCTAATTTCAACCTGGCCATCGAGATTTAGCTTTTCCTGGATTTTCGTAAGTCTCTTACGGGTAAAGCCTGGTTGATTCCTTTTGTAATGACATGGCTGAAACCCTCCCCCATCCTTTGTCACTGGAACTTGTGCCCCGTCTCTAATGACCTCTTGCCGTGGGGGTATTGAACTCCAAATTTTGAAAAAAAAACTATCTGTGTCATCGTGTCTGTTGTTCAGCAGTAGTTACCTATACATCTCTGTTTAGGGAACTGTTCTATACCATTCATATTTCAAAGTTGTGTCTCTGAGAATTGCTTACCTCATTTTCTTTATCGGAGTTTTGTGGATCGTTATGTTGTTGGCGATTGTTATTTGAAATTTGATATATATATATATATATATATATATATATATATATATATATATATATATATATATATGTATGTATGTATTTTTTGCATTATGTTTTGAAAATCCGTTTCCTTCATTTTCGTGTTGCTTATGAAATCGTTAATTGCACTATGCACCTGCATCTGGTTCTTTCGTCATTTCACAGCATTTAGATACCAAAAACTACGTTACAATATTATACCCAAGATTATTTAATTGCATTACTTTTATAAAATCTGTTTATCTGTTGAATATTATTTATTTTATAAATGTGAACTTAAACTTTCTGTAAATACGCATCTCTGTTCGTTGCACCTACCAGTCGTGCTATCTTCGTTTACAGTGTATCTACATCTTCATCAACATTTATAATCCGCAAGCCACACAACAGTGTGTGGCGGAGGGCACTTTACGTGTCACTGTCATTACCTCCCTTTCCTGTTCCAGTCGCGCATGGTTCGCGGGAAGAACGACTGCCGGAAAGCCTCCGTGCGCGCTCGAATCTCTCTAATTTTACATTCTTGATCTACTCGGGAGGTATAAGTAGGGGGAAGCAATATATTCGATACCTCATTCAGAAACGCACCCTCTCGAAACCTGGACAGCAAGCTACACCGCGATGCAGAGCGCCTCTCTTGCAGAGTCTGCCACTTAAGTCTGCTAAACATCTCCGTAAGGCTATCACGCTTAGCAAATAACCCTGTGACGAAACGCGCCGCTCTTCCTTGAATCTTTTCTATCGCCTCTGTCAACCCGACCTGGTACGGATCCCACACTGATGATCAATACTCAAGTATAGGTCGAACGAGTGTTTTGTAAGACACCTCCATTGTTGATGGACTACATTTTCTAAGCACTCCCCAATGAATCTCAACCTGGCACCTGCCTTACCAACAATTAATTTTATATGATCATTCCACTTCAAATAGTTCCGTACACATACTCCCAGATATTTTACAGAAGTAACTGCTGCCACTGTTTGTTTCGCTATCGTATAATTACACAATAAAGGATCTTTCTTCCTATGTATTCGCAATACATTACATTTGTCTATGTTAAGGGTCAGTTTCCACTCCCTGCAACATGCTTCAATCCAGACACACAGCTGGTCTGATGTTCCATAGGTTCTTTCTTTGTTTATCAGGCGACAGTGCAGAACTGTACCGAACGCCTTCCGGAAGTCAAGGAAAATGGCATCTAACTGGGAGCCTGTATCTAATATTTTCTGGGTCTCATGAACAAATAAAGCGAGTTGGGTCTCACACGATCGCTGTTTCATGTTGATTCCTGCAGAGTAGATTCTAGGTTTCCAGAAATGATATGATACGCAAGCAAAAAACATGTTCTAAAATTCTACAACAGATCGATGTCAGAGATATAGGCCTATAGTTTTGCGCATCTGCTCGACGAAACTGGAACTACCTATGCTCTTTTCTAATCATTTGGAACCTTCCGTTCCTCTAGGCACTTGCGTTACACGGTTGTTAGAAGGGGGCAAGTTCTTTCGCGTACTCTGTGTAGAATTGAATTGGTATCCCGTCAGCTTCAGTGGACTTTCCTCTGTTGAGTGAGTTCAGTTGCTTTTCTATTCCTTGGACACTTATTTCGATGTCAGCCATTTTTTCGTTCGTGCGAGGATTTAGAGAAGGAACTGTAGTGCGGTCTTCCTCTGTAAAACAGCTTTGGAAAAAGGTGTTTAGATTTCAGCTTTACGCGTGTCATCCTCTGTTTCAATGCCAGTATCATCCCAGAGTGTCTGGATATGCTGTTTTAATGCACTTACTGACTTAACGTAAGACCAGAACTTCCTAGGATTTTCTGTCAAGTCGGTGCATAGAATTTTACTTTCGAATTCACTGAAAACTTCAAGCATAGCCATCCTTACCCTAAATTTGACATCGTTTAGCTTCTGTTTGTCTGGGAGGTTAGGCTGCGTTTAAATTTGCAGTGAATCTCTCTTTGCTTTCGCAGTAGTTTCCTAACTTTGTTGTTGAATCACGGTGGGTTTTTCCGTTCCTCACAGTTTTACTCGGCATGAAGAGTCATGCTCAAAAGTATCCGAAGGACCTGAATTGAATTTCGCCTGATACGCATGCAACCCACATAACGCAGCTGTCTTGCAGGTCCTCTAATCGCCCCTTGGTACAGTCGTTTGACTATTGAAAATGGTTCCAACAGGTCACCACTAGTAAACACTGCTCTGTATCGCAATAACTCAAGATGTAAAGTAATACTATGATACTACAAATATCAGGGAACACCTTATCACGGGTAAGACTGTCCTTAAGGATTGTAAGCTCACATTTATGTTACAATAAATGACATACCTGAAATGTTAAGACTCTCATTATAACGTCAGATAGGTAATGCACGTAGTAAGTTCGTCATATTCATGATTTCCTCTTCAAAGTAACATACCATACTTATTATGTAACACAAAATGACATTAATAATTTAAGTTATTGACAAGCATCTAGTTGAGAATATGTATGAACTTCAAATTACTCGACGAACCGTCTCGTTCTGCGTATTGATTCAAACCCAGGTCATGCAGACTAAGCAAGGATTTCGTGACTGACGGAAACTAACAGTCATTCCTGATTGGGCATACAGAGAGTGATATACCTCGATTTTAGACAGTATCAATTAGCAAATACCAACTTTAAATTACATAACGCAAACATTTTTAACGGACACGAATTCCTACCCAGCACCTATTGTCCCTGTTAACGAACTACGAGAGATGTCAAATATTGCTTCTTGACAAGTAACTTATCTGAAATGCCGTGAAGTAAAGCTTTGTGTTGGACAGGGGTTCGAACACGGAACCTGTATCCATTTGCAGTATGTGCAGTAAATTCGTTTACTTGGTTGACCGAATCACCATGAACTAGCTGCCTTCGCTACCCAATGCATGCATTCAACTTTATTTTGTAATCACCAAAATAAAATCACGTAACTGCCACCAAGACAGAACTGCCAACAGTGTAGGATGCAGAAATTTAAATAGGAAGGGTTCCTTTCCACTTGAGCTACTCTATTGCGCTATCTGTTTGTTGGAAACGTCGTTCAGTGCAAAAGAAAAGGTATAACTGTTTGTCTCTCATAAGTATTGACCTGGCGATATGCATTATCTCACAGCGCTGTGGAATGCAGAAGTTCTGGAGGACTTGTTGTGACTTCTGGAGCTGTTATAGCTACGTGTCAGCTAGTGGCGTAATGGTAAATATCGCGCACGGTGGATAAGATGGCGCGAGTTCGAGTACATTCACTGCTACATTTTTTAAAACGCAATTCTCCTGTCTGCTAAAATTATCAATCTACTGGAACTTGTAACATATTTTCCTTCACTTCGCAACCCAAAATAGTTGTATGTTGAAAAAGGGCTAACTTCTGCGACATTTTGTTCATTTCAGGTTTAATAGACAGCGAGACAGTAGATGCATCTCGAAACTTTTGTATTATGTATGGGTAGAGAACATCGTGCCAAAATACGTCGGAAAAGTATTTTCTACATTAGCTGTCGTCTAGTAGTGGCATTTTAGTCTTCTTCAAACCTTTTTTGACAGCTTTAACTCGGAACAAGTTTTCTACATGCATGTAATAAACTGCATGTGCATTTTCAGACTGTTATAGATAACATCAGAGAATTCGTATACATCGTTGACGATTGATTTCTCTTTCATGTTTACTATTGTTTTAACAACATTAAAGGAAACCTTACGAAAATTGTGAACTGTATTATAAAAAATGAAATAAAACTATCCACGATAACCTTACGACGAAAGTCTGTTTTAATAAAACTGAGTATCTGTACACAAGCGTGCCTCTATCGTCACGAAATGGTAATATACTGCTCACTTAGATTTTAATTGCGTCTGTGTTTAACTGGTATGCTGTGTCATACTGAAGAGGTATGCAAATGTGGCATTTCATAAATAAAAATATGTATTCCTAGAAACCCAAAATTTGGTTGTCAGCAGCGGAAAGAGGCGTTAACTGTTGTGCAGCATTGTAAGTTTTTCACCATTGCACTACGAGCCGAAAGTATTTTCTTGCGATTTCCTTATCTATGTTTGATCTGACTGCTTGTAGCTCTTTCACTTAAGGGATAAAAACGCTACACTCAGTGAGACTGGAACTGCGAACCATATCAGACGTTTTTCACACAGCAGCACGTTACTACAGAGCTGGCGAAGAAGTATCTGCCTTTGCCCCCTCTTACGAGACCAGTAGTGGTTACAACTCGTAAACCGCAATTTGAAGGACGAGATTAGTTGCGATTTCCACGTGCAACGACTTTCCTGGGCTGAAAACCGTAAAATTACAATCTTTTGTTACACCTCAAGCTACACTCCTGGAAATTGAAATAAGAACACCGCGAATTCATTGTCCCAGGAAGGGGAAACTTTATTGACACGTTCCTGGGGTCAGATACATCACATGATCGCACTGACAGAACCACAGGCACATAGACACAGGCAACAGAGCATGCACAATGTCGGCACTAGTACAGTGTATATCCACCTTTCGCAGCAATGCAGGCTGCTATTCTCCCATGGAGACGATCGTAGAGATGCTGGATGTAGTCCTGTGGAACGGCTTGCCATGCCATTTCCACCTGGCGCCTCAGTTGGACCAGCGTTCGTGCTGGACGTGCAGACCGCGTGAGACGACGCTTCATCCAGTCCCAAACATGCTCAATGGGGGACAGATCCGGAGATCTTGCTGGCCAGGGTAGTTGACTTACACCTTCTAGAGCACGTTGGGTGGCACGGGATACATGCGGACGTGCATTGTCCTGTTGGAACAGCAAGTTCCCTTGCCGGTCTAGGAATGGTAGAACGATGGGTTCGATGACGGTTTGGATGTACCGTGCACTATTCAGTGTCCCCTCGACGATCACCAGTGGTGTACGGCCAGTGTAGGAGATCGCTCCCCACACCATGATGCCGGGTGTTGGCCCTGTGTGCCTCGGTCGTATGCAGTCCTGATTGTGGCGCTCACCTGCACGGCGCCAAACACGCATACGACCATCATTGGCACCAAGGCAGAAGCGACTCTCATCGCTGAAGACGACACGTCTCCATTCGTCCCTCCATTCACGCCTGTCGCGACACCACTGGAGGCGGGCTGCACGATGTTGGGGCGTGAGCGGAAGACGGCCTAACGGTGTGCGGGACCGTAGCCCAGCTTCATGGAGACGGTTGCGAATGGTCCTCGCCGATACCCCAGGAGCAACAGTGTCCCTAATTTGCTGGGAAGTGGCGGTGCGGTCCCCTACGGCACTGCGTAGGATCCTACGGTCTTGGCGTGCATCCGTGCGTCGCTGCGGTCCGGTCCCAGGTCGACGGGCACGTGCACCTTCCGCCGACCACTGGCGACAACATCGATGTACTGTGGAGACCTCACGCCCCACGTGTTGAGCAATTCGGCGGTACGTCCACCCGGCCTCCCGCATGCCCACTATACGCCCTCGCTCAAAGTCCGTCAACTGCACATACGGTTCAAGTCCACGCTGTCGCGGCATGCTACCAGTGTTAAAGACTGCGATGGAGCTCCGTATGCCACGGCAAACTGGCTGACACTGACGGCGGCGGTGCACAAATGCTGCGCAGCTAGCGCCATTCGACGGCCAACACCGCGGTTCCTGGTGTGTCCGCTGTGCCGTGCGTGTGATCATTGCTTGTACAGCCCTCTCGCAGTGTCCGGAGCAAGTATGGTGGGTCTGACACACCGGTGTCAATGTGTTCTTTTTTCCATTTCCAGGAGTGTATAATAACTCAGATTATTCAATGGAAATGACAGGTAAAATCAAGTGAACTTTGAGGCTTAATTCAGTGCACACCAGGAAGTAACTCGTCGATCACATAGTTGCCAAACATACATTGCCTTGTTGCCAAATCTCAGTTACAATATCAGCAGGAAGAAGATGAACCGATGTGATCTTACAGCGGGCTGGGAAGTGACCATAGCTGGTGTCTCCGAGTCGCGGCTGCTACGGCCTGGAATACGTAATGCGTCTGATTCGCATTTCTGTAACTAGGTTTAGGGACTGGAGCGTAGTTACTAATAATACTCAGAACTGACTGCAAACTAAGCATCATAAATCGGTAACTCTCATAGTTGTTTTTGTATTTTTTTCGTAAGTCTACTCAAAATTAAGAAACTCATTCACACAAGTTTTCGTGCCTCGCCGATAGTCGAGCACAACAAACAAATAAAAAAAATGAATGTGTGTGTGTGTTGGCAAAAGACAAGAGATCTAACTGCCTTCCGATAAACGTCGCTGTCAGTTCTTCCATACGATTTGGTCGACATGAGCTGCTTAAAGTTGCGTATGACAGACAATGTTTTAGAAAATCATTTGTTTTCCTTTGCAATAAACAGAAAGATTTTCATTCTAAGCTATCCTAGTACAAAATTTTCTCAATATTAGTTCAAATATAATATTCGCTTCTATAATGTAGGAAAGTATGTCACAGTTGCATAATGCAGTTCAGGTCGTCCGGATACTTTTGAGCACGACTGTACCTTGAACTTTTTCCATAAACACTCAATATTGTCAGTGTCGGAACAGAAATTTTCGTTTTGCTCTGTTAGGTCTGTAGTCTGAAATCTGCCTTTATTACTCTTACTGAACAGATAAACCTTCCTCCCTTTCTTTATATTCCTATTTACTTACATATTCAAGTATGCTGCAACGGCCTTATGATCACTGGTTCCCTCTTCTGCGCTTGCAGAGTCGAAAAGTTCGGGGTCTGTTTGTTGTCTGTAGGTCCAAGATGTTCTCTCTACGAGTTGGTTCTCTGTTTCATTTGCTCGAGGTAATTTTGAGATAGTGTACTCAGTAAAATGTCACTCGATGCTCTGTCCCTACCACCCGTTCCAAACATGTGAGTGTCCCAGTCTAGTATCTGGTAAATTGAAATCTCCACCTAAGACTATAACATGCTGAGGACATTTATGTGAAATGTACTACAGATTTTCTCTCAGTTGTTCTGCCGCTAATGCTGCTGAGTCGGGAGATCGGTAAAAGGAGCCAATTATTAACCTAGCTCGGTTCTTGAGTATAACCTTCCGATGCAGCTATCGGAATGTACTGTAATATTTTTAGACCATGCGGCATCGGACGTCTGGAAAGCGGCTATCGCGTGTAATAAGCCTGAATAGCTTTGCTATGTAGTTCAGACTACTACACGGAATTACTGAATAAATATTGGCGATGGCGTACAATAAATCTAATGTTAAATGAATTCTGATTGTCATTAACAAAAAAAAAAAAAAAAACCTCTTTGAAGTGACTGAACAGAATGCACTAACTGGTGTACATTAATCACGCCTAGCAGGCGAACAACATTTACGTAACACAATATACACACACATACGATAAACACTTGAACTTGCAGTAAGTTAGATTGATCTGCACCAACTGTCAGTAATGATTTTAATTTTACTGAATTTGCATTGTACTGAAGGTACATTGAGTACTGTGGTGGCAATAAATTCTATAATAGAATAATCAATGAACACTATAGAACTGATGGTTACTAGAGATGTTAAAAACATTTCTTTAGAATCATTTTGTTCTAATGAAACTAAATGAGCTTTTACGTTGATAATATACTGAAAAGCCACCACATCGAGTTGAACTGTAATTAATGTGGCACAGTACCTCTCGTCTTCTGTCAGTTGTATAATCCGGCGTTTGTTGGAAATTTTCGGCGTTAACTCCGATTATATCCTCTTGTTGCATTAATACGCCGATACTCACGTAATATAGTCTTTTTACTGGTATTGCTGCACACACAGTGATGGATTTGGGATAATAATGAACTATTTTCTGTAAATAATTGATGACACTCATGGAATGCACTTTGAATCACAAACTTATTATTTCACACACACATTACACTGTAGAGAACTTGACTTGATAAATACATAAACTGGTTCGCTACGGTTAAATGTACTTGTTATGGCGGCGGTATAAAATACACTGCTCATAAAAACACTAGTTCGTTGCTTGTACTGGCGTGAGCTCATCAGAGGATCTCATATGGTAGTAAGATCACATTGCAACATTAGCTGCAGACACTGGTCACTTCATACCTTGCTGCTGGTCGCTGCAGTCCGTCGTAAATTACGCAGGCTTCCACAAGGCGTGCCATGTGCTATTTGAGCGGGAACAGCAACATCTATCGCTCACAATCCGTCTCCGTCGAAATGTTGCATCCTGCAAGCCTTATTGTCCATTTGACTTGCTGACACGCCATAAATCCAGTTCGTGTTTGTTGTAAGCTCACTTTTAACTGTCTATAAGCAACGTTACCGTACCGTACTTAAACCGACACTTTCGCGCCGCGTAATCTCTGTACTGCATCTGAACAGTTCCAGAACACATCTCTCTCTCTACTGCCAAATCCACGCGCCAACCTTCATTGTCCGCGTTCTCAGGGATTTCCCTCACATTTAAACATTAATTTACACTATGCCAAGTTCTCTATTTACAAAAGGACATACCATAACATTACCATATTCAATTAGAGTCATTTTATATATATATATATTAAACTAATATTAAATTAATATTTTTACTATATGTAATAATATTATCCTAGTTTAATGCTTTTTTATTTCGTCGTCCGAGCGCAGCACTATTCAGATATTGTCTTACTCGTAGCGATATTTCATTTTACAGCCGCCAGGCGGAAGAACCTGTGCTTTTGTTTGTGCAACTATCCAACAGATGGCATGAGCGTTCACTTATTCAGCTGCTGTGCCTTGGCTATGCTTTGTAATGGCATCGCAACCTCCACTCATAATAATTCACAGGAACTTTCCACTTCTATTTCACTACAGGATAAACTACTACTAACAGCGACAATCTGTTGCATGCAATCTGTCCTTACTAAACACCGTCTGTGCCTTTGTAAAAATTTCAGCAGAATTTACTTCTGGCTTCAGCCAGCTTTCCGTACCTATAACGATTTCAGCTTCGGTGCTTTCTATCAGCGCTTGAAGTTCCGGTACTTTACCAACGCATCTTCGACAGTTTACAATTACAATACTGATTGCTGCTTGGTCCCCTCATGTCCTGACTTTGCCCTGCACCCTTTGAGGCTGTTGCCCTTTCTGTACTTGCCCGAGGCCATCTAACCTAAAAAACCGACAAGTCCATGCCACACAACCCCTGCTACCCAGGTTGCCGCCTGCTGTGTGTAGTGGACTTCTGACCTCCTGACCTATCCTACAGAACACGAAACCCCACTACCCTATGGCACAAGTCGAGGAATCTGCAGCCCACACGGTCGCAGAATAGTCTCAGCCTCTGATTCAGACCCTACACTCGGCTCTGTACCAAAGGTCTGCAGTCAGTCCTGTCGACGAAGATGCAGATGGTGAGCTCTGCTTCCATCCCGCTAGCGAGACTGGCAGTCTGCACCAAATCAGATAGCCGCTGGAAGCCCGAGAGGATTTCCTCTGATCCATAGCGACACACATCATTGGTGCCGACATGAGCGACCACCTGCAGATGGGTGCACCCT
The DNA here is from genome assembly GCF_023898315.1 of Schistocerca nitens. Lineage (NCBI taxonomy): Eukaryota > Metazoa > Arthropoda > Insecta > Orthoptera > Acrididae > Schistocerca > Schistocerca nitens. The sequence goes on from NC_064620.1 coordinate 47,120,501, forward strand.
GTACCCAGCATGGCATCCAGAAGGACCCTTTCCACATCTGGAATGACGCCCTCCGGTATGCACACGGAGTGCAAATTGGTTTTCTTCCCTTCCCTTGCAACCATATCCCTAAGGGGCCCCATTATGTGGCTGACGTTGGAGCTCCCAACTACCAGTAAACCCACTCTCTGCGACCTTGTGGATCTAGCAGCCTGAGGGGAAACCTATGGAACAGGACAAGCAGCCATGTCTGACCAATATCAGCTGGAGACAGAGCCTGAAACTGGTTCATCAGAAAAACTGGAGAGGCCTTCCGTTCAGCCCTCCGGAATGTTTTTCACCCCCTGCCACACCTCGAGACGACCTCCCACTCTACCACGGGTGAGGGGTCAGCCTCCATGTGGGCAGTATCCCGGGCAGCCACCGCCGTAGTCAGATCGGGGGATGCGTGGGACGAGATGGCCGTCCCCGACAAACCCCTGTCAGGAACCCCACAGTGATGACCATTGGCAACAGCCTCAATCTGTGCGACCGAAGCCAACACTGCCTGAAGCTGGGAGTGAAGGGATGCCAACTCAGCCCGCATCCGAACACAGCAGTCGCAGTCCCTATCCATGCTAAATACTTTTGTGCAAAGAACGTCTGAACTAATCTACAGAGAGCACAAACAATTCGACACAAAATTTAAACGGTTATTAAAATACAAGACTGCCTAGTAAATGTAGTAATGCTGCTACTTGTGCACTGCTGACACACTGCTCGGCGGCAGAAGGTTAACTGTACTGTCAGTAACGTACAAAGACTATTTGAAAGAAATAAACAAATGACAGACGACTACACGACTTTACACGTCACAGATATTAAAATGCAAATCTACCTCTGTTAAATACGAAACTACACAAAGATATGCCGGATTTAACTAAACAAGTGCGCCAAGAACACTCAAACAAATTTTCAACTTGACTACTACACTTATATGAACGCTAAATAAGCCACTTGCTGCTACTTGCGCACTGCTGACAAACTGCTCGGTGGCAGAAGGCTTGTACGAGTTTTTGGAGGAGTCTTTGGTGTGTGCTGGTGAAGAACAGATATGGCTAGGCATGGCTGAGACTTGCCTCCACGTAAGGTGGATCCTTATTTTTGTCTTGTGAACTAGGTACTGTGAAATACGTGCGAAATGAAACAGTCAATTTTTGTAATTTAACAGTTATGAGAAAGGATACAAATACTTCAAACTGTAAAGGATGAGCCAGACAGTAGGAGATTTTACTTTATTATATGAGGATTCAAACGGTAACTTTTTTGTTCCATTACGACCAAGCCACGGCCGGCAGTGTTAGCTGCATGTAAATTCTTTCGTCCCACGGTCTAGTAACAGGAAGTCAGCACCGAGGAAGGGCACCTTGACCACACGCCCCTCTCATGTCCTTACGAGGTAACGCCGCCCCAGGCGTCGCTTAGCAGGTAACGCTCTGGAAAGTTCCACGCCGCCCGCACGGTTTGCTCGGTCCTGACCAATCAGGGTGGAGGAAGCCGCGTGGAGCGTCGAATATACCCGGCCGCCCGTCGCCGGGCCCGCTCTCTTGTATTTTTGCTCACCCGCGAGTCGGATGCGCGCCCTGCAGCAGTGAACATCTCCCGCTTCTCCCAGTGCTGCGGCACTGTGGACTTAGCTTTGGCAGACAACCACTTTCGTTAGCTTCGCGAACTATGTCTCGCTAAACTCTACACTCTGGCTCACCCTCACCTCCCTAGGCCTATGTAACCCCTTTCAACATGCTTTCGCCATTAAAAGGCCTTTCTCTAAAAATAATCCTAATCATTCCATAACGCCCACCACGTGCCTATACAAAACTGAAAGTCAGTGCTTATTACGAAAGTGACCAACTACATTCAGTCCCGTATATGATAACAATGAGAATTGATACAAGTTGCTTGTTAACAGCTGAATGTCTCCACTGAAACTCTAGTGATTCATACTCCAGCAGATTATTTAACAATGAGCGGAGTCCCCAATTCTACGAGAAAATCAAGATGAGTATCTTTACTATCTTATACTTTATACAGCAATCATTCTGAAGTGATCCTTTACAATGCTGTATCCCATAAATACTAACACGTATTTCTGTGTCAGACTGTACTGACAAAAAATGTTATAAAACTTGAACTTTCTAATTTTTTTTTATCTGATAGTTACACCAAGGAGACGGGCTGTTTAGATCTTCCTTCCATTATTTTTTTTTTTTTTGTTGAAACCGTAAGCAAAATTGCAAAATCAGGGCGAACGAGGTAGAAATGTTATTAGGTTAACACATTAACCTAGAATGTTAAGCAGAGACAAGGGTCTTTTCACGAGTGACCCAGGAAAGTGTGGGAGTACCGCGCTTGCTCTCCGTATACATCAACAATCTGTCGGATAACCTGAGCAGCAACATGAGGCTGTTTGCTGATGACGCTGTAGTGTACGGGATGGATTTTATGTTTGGCGTGACTAATGGAGTGCGGAAAAAATGTGAGTTACCGCAGATAGTAAGATAAACACTCCCGTATTCTACGAATATAGTATTATTAGTGTCCTGACTGAGACACCCACGTCGATGAATTACCTAGGAATACCGTAGCAAAGTGGCAGCAAGTGGAACGAGTACCTAAGGTGGGTTGCAGGAAGGCAACACAATATAAAGACGGACAGCATGGAGATCGCGTACAGAAAACTAATGCGACCATTTCTTCAGTATTGCTCCAGAGTTTCGGATCCCCACCAGATCGGCTTAGAGGACAACATCGAAATAATTCAAAAATTTGTTGCTAAATTTGTCACCGTTGTGTTCGTTCAACACCCAAATATTACGGAAACCGTGAACTCAAACTAGAATCTCTGGAGGGAAGTAGACGTTCTTTCCGCGACATATTACTGAGAAAGTTTAGACAAGCGACATTTGCGACGGACAGCAGATCGATAAAACTACCACCAACGTATGTCTCTCACAAGGATCACCCAGACAAGATAAGAGGAATAAGGGCTCGTACAGCAGCATATGCAAAGTCGATTTTACTTTGCTTCATTTGCGAGTGAGACATTGAAAGAGAAGTCTAGCTGTGGTACAAGGTATCCACTACCACGCATCGTACGATGCTTTGCGGATTTTGTATGTACATGTAGAAGTAGATATTTTCAAAGCATAAATATCTGATTCGCCTATTATAGCACCTCTGAGACCAAATCACAATCAGTTTTAAAGTACTCAACATCGCCAATTCTCCTCATGCTTGTGTAGTTTTAAGTTACTTGATCTAATTTTTTATGTGTATTCTTCTTTTAAAAAAGCTTAATTCTGTCATGTATATGTCCCATATAAGTGATTAAAACAGTAAAAGAGAAAAGAACGTAAAGAAAATGCCTCCATATAACCTGGTTTATGATCGAGTCAGATGACGCACTCTTGCAGTTATTAGAACATTACAGTGTTATATACAAAGTAGTCAATGCAAATTAAAAGCTGTTATTGATGTATACACGTAAACATGAAATTAAACCATACAAGATATACACAAACCATGGGAATTAACCAAAGTGATTACCCCTAACCTTTATTGTTTAGGTGGGACTTGTGAAGAAAGAATCCCACTTCGCCAAAAATTTTTAAAGAACACAGCGATGCAGAAATTATTTGTTGACGACCAGATGTAAAAGGCTGAAACTTAAGAGATTTAAAAACACCTATATAAAAATTTTAAAACTTTCCCAACGATTATACCATGAAAATTTCCTATACCAGGAGGCAATAGCTAGGATGTTGTTGTTGTGGTCTTATGTCCTGAGACTGGTTTGATGCAGCTCTCCATGCTACTCTATCCTGTGCAAGCTTCTTCATCTCCCAGTACCTACTGCAGCCTACATCCTTCTCAATCTGCTTAGTGTATTCATCTCTTGGTCTCTCTCTACGATTTTAACCCTCCACGCTGCCCTCCAATTCTAAATTGGTGATCCCTCGATGTCTCAGAACATGTCCCACCAACCGATCCCTTCTTCTAGTCAAGTTGTGCCACAAGCTCCTACTCTTCTCCCCAATTCTATTCAATACCTCCTCGTTAGTTATGTGATCAACCCATCTAAGCCGGCCGCGGTGGTCTCGCGGTTCTAGGCGCGCAGTCCGGAACCGTGCGACTGCTACGGTCGCAGGTTCGAATCCTGCCTCGGGCATGGATGTGTGTGATGTCCTTAGGTTAGTTAGGTTTAAGTAGTTCTGAGTTCTAGGGGACTAATGACCACAACAGTTGAGTCCCATAGTGCTCAGAGCGATTTGAACCATTTTGAACCAACCCATCTAATCTTCAGCATTCATCTGTAGCACCACATTTCTAAAGCTTCTATTCTCTTCTTGTCTAAGCTATTTATCGTCCATGTTTCCCTTCCATACATGGCTACACTCCATACAAATACTTTCAGAAAGGACTTCATGACATTTAAAACTATACTCGATGTTAACAAACTTTTCTTCTTCAGATACGCTTTCATTGCCATTGCCAGTCTACATTTTATATCCTCTCTACTTCGACCATCATCAGTTATTTTGCTCCCCAAATATTCGTTTTTCTTTTGTTGATGTTCATCTTATACCCTCCTTTCAAGACACTGTCCATTCCGTTCAACTACTCTTCCCAGTCCTTTGCTGTCTGACAGAATTACAATGTCATCGGAGAACCTCAAAGTTTTTATTTCTTCTCTGTGGAATTTAATACCTACTCCGAACTTTTCTTTATTTTCCTTTATTGCTTGCTCAATATACAGATTGAATAACATCGGGGATAGGCTACAACCCTGTCTCACTCCCTTCCCAACCACTGCTTCCATTTCATACCACTCGACTCTTATAACTGCCATCTGGTTTCTGTACAAATTGTAAATAGCCTTTCGCTACCTGTATTTTAGCCCTGCCACCTTCAGAATTTGAAAGAGAGTATTCCAATCAACATTGTCAAAAGGTTTCTCTAAGTCTACAAATGCTAGAAACGTAGGTTTGCCTTTCCTTAATCTTTCTTCTAAGATAAGTCGTAGGGTCAGTATTGCCTCACGTGTTCCAACATTTCTACGGTATCCAAACTGATCTACCCCGAAGTCGGCTTCTATCAGTTTTTCCATTCGTCTGTAAAGAATTCGCGTTAGTAATTTGCAGCTGTGACTTATTAAACTGATAGTTCGGTAATTTTCACATCTGTCAGCACCTGCTTTCTTTGGGATTGGGATTATTATATTCTTCATCTTGCACACCAGATGGTAGAGTTTTGTCAGGACTGGCTCTCCCAAGGTTGTCAGTAATTCTAATGGAATGTTGTCTACTCCGGGGGCCTTGTTTCGACTCAGGTCTTTCAGTGCTCTGTCGAACTCTTCACGCAATATCATATCTCCCATTTCATCTTCATCTACATCCTCTTCAATTTCCATAATATTGACCTCAAGTACACCGCCCTTGTATAGGTCCTCTATTTACTCCTTCCACCTTTCTGCTTTCCATTCTTTGCTTAGAACTGGGTTTCCATCAAAGCTCTTGATATTCATGCAAGTGGTTCTCTTTTCTCCAGAGGTCTCTTTAATTTTCGTGTAGGCAGTATCTATCTCACCGCTAGTGAGATAAGCCTCTACATCCTTACATTTGTCCTCTAGCCATCCCTGCTTAGCCTTTTTGCACTTCCTGGCGATATCATTTTAGCGACGTTTGTATTCCTTTTTGCCTGCTTCATTTAGTGCATTTTTATATTTTCACCTTTCATCAATTATATTCAATATTTCTTCTGTTACCCAAGGGTTTCTACCAGCCCTCGTCTTTTTACTTATTTGGTCCTCTGCTGCCTTCACTATGTCATCCCTCACAGCTACCCATTCTTCTTCTACTGTATGTCTTTATCCTCCTCCTGTCAATTGTTCCCTTATGCTCTCCCTGAAACTCTGTACAATCTCTGGTTCTTTCAGTTTATCCAGGTCCCATCTCCTTAAATTCCCACCTTTTTGCAGTTCTTCATTTTAATCTACAGTTCATAACCAACAGATTGTGGTCAGAGTCCACATCTGCTCCTGGAAATGTTTTACAATTTAAAACCTGGTTCCAAAATCTCTGTCTTACCATTATATAATCTATCTGATACCTTTTAGTATCTCTGGGATTCTTCCATGTATACAACCCTCTTTCATGATTCTTAAACTATTAGCTATGATTAAGTTATGCTCTGCGCAAAATCCTACCAGGTGGCTTCCTCTTTCATTTCTTAGCCCCAATCCATATTCACCTACTATGTTTCCTTCTCTCCCTTTTCCTACTGACGAATTCCAGTCACCCATGACTATTAAATTTTCGTCTCCCTTGACTACCTGAATAATTTCTTTTATCTCATCATACTTTTCATCAATTTCTTCGTCATCTGCACAGCTAGTTGGCATATAAACTTGTACTACTGTAGTAGGCGTGGGCTTTGTGTCTATCTTGACCACAATAAAGCGTTCACTATGCTGTTTGTAGTACCTTACCCACACTCCTATTTTTTTTATTCGTTATGAAACCTACTCCTGCATTACCCCTATTTGATTTTGTATTTATAACCCTGTATTCACCCGACCAGAAGTCGTGTTCCTCCTGCCACCTAACTTCACTAATTCCCACTATATCTAACTCTAACCTATCCATTTCCCTTTTCAAATTTTCTAACCTACCTGCCCGATTAAGGGATCTGACATTCCACGCTCCGATCCGTAGAACGTCAGTTTTCTTTCTCCTGATAACAACGTCCTCCGGAGTAGTCCCCGCCCGGAGATCCGAATGGGGGACTATTTTACCTCCAGATTATTTTACCCTAGACGACGCCATCATCATTTAATCATACAGTAAAGCTGCATGCCCTCGTGAAAAATTACCGCTGTAGTTTCCCCTTGCTTTCAGCCGTTCGTAATACCAGAACAGCAAGGCCAGATCAGTCAATCATCCAGACTGTTGCCCCTGCAACTACTGAAAAGGCTGCTGCCCCTCTTCAGGAACCACACGTTTGTCTGGCCTCTCAACAGATATCCCTCCGTTGTGGTTGCACCTACGGTACGGCCATCTGTATCGTTGAGGCACGCAAGCCTCCCCACCAACGGCAAGGTCCATGGTTCATGGGGGGAGGCAATAGCTATAACTGAGATAAATCTTACTAGATTAATGCTATCCAATAACAAAATAACAGAATAAGTAACAGACTAAAGGTGATTGGTTAGGTTATTTTGTTTGTTGCAACCAGATGCATATAGAGATGAACGGGATGATGAAAGTTGACTATTGGAAATAAACCTTACCGGACAAGAGATAAAATAAATATAAGTCAAAAACTGAAGTTAATGTTGGTCGCTTCACGAGAATGATAAAGGTATTCCAAGTTCCGGCATAAATTTGCGGACTAGAGTGAGATGTGAAAATAGAAGAAAGCAATAACACGTGGAGGTAAAGGAAAACCATGTACAGAAAATATATACCAACCTACATCGGACCAATTTCTTATCTGGATGCAAGGGAATGGGTTTACACATAGTTTGATACAGTACGAGCTGTGATTATTATTATTATTATTGTTATTATTACTTCATTGCTGGTTCGAGTTGACAGAGATCTTCATTGTTAACTGTGCATCATAAATTTGTTTCCATTTAAAGCATTTAAAACGTTTTTAACAAAGACATCTTCATTTCAGAATTAACTTCAACTTTCGTGTAATGGTCACATGCCGTGCCTTAAACCTCATCACAAAATCCAGTGCAGACATCTGTAAAATTTATAGGCTACAGATCTTCCATATTTTGCCGGTCATTCTTGTATGCAACACCAGTCGATGTTAAGATTTTCTCTATGATAGAAAATATATACACTCTTTTGTTCCAGAATCTATTAATCTTCGCCCTTTGTGGTACTTTCTTTGTACGTTTACGGTTGGTTTTGTTTTGGAAGATTACCCTCTTTTGAAACAAACGATGGTGATTCATATCTAACTAGTAAATTTTTTGTAATGTTAATAATGTTTAATAATTAGTGATACTTTTTACTGAAGACAAAGTATACCACATAAGTGCATAGTTACATACAGTCATCACACAATATGTGACCGTCGATAAATAACTTCAGGAAGGGATATCTTGCTCATAAAGTTAACTGAATCTTTCACATCGATCCCAAAAATATCAAATGTGTCGAGGAATATCTGGCACTTCTATTTGTGCTATAAACAAAACGACTTCAACCTAGCTTCTTTTCTGAATATAGCTTTGATTAATTTTCTTTGTCTGCTATGCGTTTGAAATGGTGGCTCGCTTGTGATATCAGCAGTTGTACTGGTTCTTTACTAGGCTACCGTCCGCAGCTCGTGGTCTTGCGGTAGCGTTCTCGCTTACCGCGCACGAGGTCCCGGGTTCGATTCCCGGCGGGGTCAGGGATTTTCTCTGCCTCCTGATTACCCGGTGTTGTGTGTCATTCATCATCATTGACTCGCAAGTCGCCGAAGTGGCGTCGACTAAAAAGGACTTGCAATACGGCGGCCGAACTTCCCCTCATGGGGCCTCCCGGCCAACAATGCCATACGATCATTTCATTTCATTTCACTGTGCTACCACGCCGATTAACGTTACAGCTGGTACAGTGTCGACCAGAAATTGTAAGGGGACTGGGGACGTTTACGCAGCGCTACAGACAATGAAAGACTGGTACAGCCATCTCCTGAGGACCCACAGAAACTTAACGGCACCAGTTAACTGAATATCTTAGCGCGAAGTAATTATTTGTGTTGTCGTGCAAGGTGAGCAAGCTTCGTTATTCATACATCTAAGCTCCTCATACCTTTTACGACTGAGAATAGAGAAATATACGTTGACCAGCCAAAAGTTATGACCACTGCCCACAGCGACGGTGGATTGCGCCTAGTGTCGTTGCGGTCACGTAACGTGGTAACAAGAGTATGTACGCGGACGGGGGATCACCATAGCGAAGATATGGGCGGAAAATAGGGAAATACATTGAGATAAGCGACCTTGACAAAGAGCAGATTATTATTACACTGCTGGCCACCGTAAATGCAACACCCAGAAAGACAAGAGGTAGCACAACAAAATTTATTTTGTAGATAACATGTTGACCAAGTATCAAATGATTACGTTTACAGACGTCTGTGACATGTGTTTCCTGCCAGAATCAGTAGCCAGAGTCGCCGCCATTGTTGGAGATCACCGCTGCCACACGTCTCGGCATTGAGTCAAAGAGAAGTTGGATGTGTTCCTGGGGTACAGCAGCCCAAGCAGCTTCCACACGTTGCCAAAGATCATCTGGTGTGGCAGCTGGGGATGTAATCTGGGTCACTCGTTGAGCAACCATGGACCACATGTTTTCTATCGGCGAAAGATCCGGAGAGCGAGCCGGCCAGGGAAGCAAATCAATCTGGTTATTGACGAAGAACTTTTGGACAATGCGTGCCACGTGTGGTCGCGCATTATCCTGTTGAAATATGGCTGTGGCCGAGCCCTGAAGGTAAGGAAGGACAACTGGCTCCAGCACCTCGGATATGTAGCGCCGGCTATTTAAAGTACCGGCAATGCGTACTAGAGGCGTGCGAGAGTAATATCCAATACCGCCCCATACCATAATACCAGGTGCAAGACCAGTGTGGCGGTGCATAATGCAGCTGTCCAGCATCCTCTCTCCACGGTGTCTCCACACTCGAATCCGACCATCGTAGTGCTGCAGACAGAAGCGTGCCTCGTCAGCAAAGACAACGTCATTCCATTCTGCTGTCCACACCCATCTGTCATCACACCATTGGCGACGGAGACGTCTGTGGTTCTGCGTCAATGGTAGAGGAAGCAATGGACGTCTTGCGGACAGACCACTCTGCTGTAAACGGCGTCGAATGGTACGCGCAGACACTGGATGATGCGTTACAGACGCAGTGTGCTGTGCTATGGTTCGGGATGTCACTGAGCGATCCGTCACTGCCATGCGCACAATTTGCCTATCAGCACGTGCAGTGGTGCACCGAGGTGAATGCGATCGACCACGTCGGTCCGTCGTACCCTCCTGCATTCAACGGTCACATATCCGCATTACAGTTGTTTGGTTTCGTCCAACACGACTAGCGATTTCTCTGTATGATAATCCACAATCTCGGTAAGCCACTATCCTTCCTCTGCCGAACTCGGATACTTGATCAAACGATGTTCGCTGTTGTCTACGAGGCATAACTGATCGTCTTGTGGAACAAACACATGGTAAACACACGTGCCGAACGTACACTCGTCGAAATCGCCAAGCTTTAAATGGCGCTATGAGGTGGCGCCACAGGCGCGCGTGATGTGCGCCTGCGCTGAAATTCTAATCAGTTGCATATCTCATCGCTGCAAACCCATGGTGTAAATTTCACTTGATTCGGATGCTTCCTTCAGGGTGTTGCATTTACGGTGGCCAGCAGTGTATATAGAGCCTGTGAATGAGTATCTGGAAAACGGTGAAATTGGTCGAATGTTCGCGCGTTACTGTTATAAGCATCTACTGAAAGACGTTGAAGGACAGTGAAACTAGCACTAGGCGCTAAATGGTTGGACGTCCGTAACTCGTCGCAGAACGAGGGGTTCGGAAGCTTGTCTGATCTGTGAAGTAGGATATATGGTGATCTGTGTGACATCTCTGCTGCAAAGGGCAGAATGCTGGTGGACGCACAAGTGCTTCGGAGCACACCGTTTATCGTACATTGTTGAACGTGGAGCTCAGCACCTATGTGTTCACATGTTGACCCAACGACATCGTTAATTACGATGGGAGCTGGCGCGGGACCATCAGGTTTTGACCGTTGATCAATTGAAACGCGTCGGCTCTTCGGGTGAATCACACTTTTGCTACACTACGTCGATAGTCGTCTCCGCGGAAGCTGTCGTCGAGGTTAAAGGCGGCTGGAAACTCGTAGCGCGCCACGGTCGCACGTCGGTGTAACCAGTATTATGATAAGGGAGACGTTCTCCTCGTCCTCTATGGGATCTGTGATGGTAATCGAAGACACGCTGACAGCTGCGAATCGCCTGCATCCCTCCATGCTTGATGTCTTCCCCGACGTCGCTGTCACTTGTTCCTGCCCGGGGACCACAACCATGTTACTGTGGTTTGAGGAGCATCATAGTGAACTGATGTCGATATCTCGGCGACCAAACTCGACTGATGTAAGTCCTATAGAACCAACCTTTGTAGCTATAGGGCACCATCGTCGCGTACTCAAATCAGAGGCCAGTTAGTTATAAAAATTACCTGATCTGTGCGTAGACATCTAATGCCACATATCGCCACAAACCTACCAACAAACTGTCGGATCCCTGATACGCAAAACCAGTAATGTATTTCGTTCCAAAGACGGACACACGAGCTACTACGCAGGTGGTCATTATGTTGTAGGGAAGCAGCCTACTCACGCCGTAGTAAATTCACATCAGTCTTTCCATTGTGTGCCAGCCAGTCCACTGTAACTAGCTCTGACGTCATAAATGTTGCGCAATACTTTAAAAATCAAGCAAATAACCTAAAACATTTCTAGTATGTCAGGAGTAATACTAAATTAACATGTGTTGAATATCAGTTCGATAACTTTAGCCATTTTCAAAATTTGGACGGTTTTCTGTAAAAATCATTGGCGCAACAGAAAAGAGCTAGAAAGTTAAAATTTTATATATAGATTCATCTTTCATAATAATTTAATAAAAACGGTACTCTGGATTTCACAAATTAAAATTTTAGTGGAATTTCATGATTTTCTGGTTTTCGTCATAAAACTTAAGGAAGCAAGATAGATTAAGTAGGCTAATAAATAAGGCTAGGATGTTTATATTTAAGTAGAATGGAGATCCGCTATCACCATACGGATGTGAGAAGTTTCATTTGAATACCTATAAAACTATAGCGATAGCGTATCTCCAAAGGGCCAGTTCAGAGCTCGGCTACTGCGTGCAATGTAATTAAATTAATTATCTCGCCCAAAATATTTAACTTAGCCACGTCAAAATTTTATTATAAATACTTACCTGTGTGTTGAATGCACATTTATATTAAGAGCTTCATCGGCCATCAGCAAGAGGAGCTATGATTTATTAGGTAACTTAAAGTGGTGCATTACTAGCCCAGCGGCTAGTCGGGAATGCCGATTTGATCAGGCGTTCCCTTAGCCGTCCGCACCGCGGCTTTATATGTAAGAACGCTGCGCGAGGAAGTAAGGCCCCAGTTCTCTCCAGATGCTGAATAGGACGCCATCTGCGTCGGGAGTCGCGTCGCGTCGGTATCATTGCTACAAACAGCCTCGGATGCCGTATTAAGTTACTCGAGATACGCGTAACCATGAAATCATTTTCAAGTGAAGTGTTAATTCTGGGATGATTTTCATTATCTAGCTTCAGTTTTCGTATTGTTGTATTTTCACGTGCCGCCGCGGGACAAACATTCTACCATTATTTAGCGTGGCGTTTGATGAACCTAATCATCAAATTATGGCGAGCATTCATTTTAAACATTTAATTTGGACATTTATAGTTGCATCAGCGCATTAGACTCTGAACTGCTCTGTTAGTTAGGTTGTGTGGATTCTTTAGTTTTTCATCTGTGACTTTCAGAATATACTCAACTATTTTAGAAAATCGTTTTTGATTATAAATCCCGGACAATCTCCTAAGTCCTCAGAGCTATGAGCTGTAACTATAAGTGTATTCTCAGATGAAGTGGGCACTAGGAATTCTAATTACAGGCTTCACGTTTTGCTAATCACTTTCTGGTTGCCAATATTGTAGTTAGAGAGCCAGTGTTGAGAACGGCGAAAGACAGCGTAAATAACATTCTAAATACCGGGAAATGCAGTGTTTCTACATTCAAACAAACCATATAACAGCAATATTAAATACAACCCGCCGCCCCACAATGTTTTGCGTCGTAAGTGTACGTTCATTTACAGGAGATTATTCTATTTTACGTGGTGTATTTGTATAATTTCAAAACCTCAAAGTTACCGCTGTGGTTTCGAGACTAATTCGAAAATGCGGCACTTTCACGCAGTTCTGTCTGGGCCCGTTTACACACTGTCCATCCTAACTGTAGCCCAGTCAAGTAAAATTTAAAATAAAAGTAGTTAGAAACCGATGAAACGGTACAGTAGTTTCCGCTCCACAAGCAGCAGGTTTCGCTGCTTGCTCGCACCGGGAAATACGAAGGGAGGCGGCTCCGCCGCCAATTTTACTGCACGACGCGGCCGGCCGCGGGTGCAACAGAACCTATGTGGACGGGTGGAAACAAATGTGTCAGGCTTCATAATACATATTTATATGTGTCGTGTGTTATGCATTTCTTGTACGTGAATGTGAATCTGCACATGAACTTTCCTTATCCTCCTCACACCTTTCCATAAAGCGTGGTCAAATCTTATTTGGGAAATTGTTCTGTAGTATAGTAGTGCCAACCTTACTCCTGGGTAGGGAATCAGACAGCACAGGCACGTAAAACTCAACGACGTTCCAGTGTCACAAGATTTGGGGTGGAGAGTTTGGTCACGGCCAAGTGGTTCTTCCATCCCCTCCAGCGGGTCACAGGAAGACCTCTGGGTGTCCACGATATTCTGGGAGTGTTACAGAAGACAGGTAAGTGAGCAGATATGCCCTCAGTGCGTCTGTCTCGATGTTCACGCGTGGAAGAGAGGTATTTGAATATTTACACTAATTCTTTTATTTCCAGCTTCAGATTGTGTAAGTAAAAGAATGTTCTCGTTTAATTTCGGAAATTTGACCCCCTGTGTTAATGTATCTGGTCCCCAGTTTGCACGTTGTCCTCCGCACATAGTGGATGTCCCATGTAAAATATTGGGAGACTTTGGTGGTATACATTTGGCCAACGCAGTTCCGTCTTGCCCATAGAAATGTGCGTGCAGATTAGCTATAAGTTGTAAAATTGTAATATCTGTAAAGTGGAACAATTGCTGCAACAGCTGTAAAGTCGAGTGATAATGTTTAAAATAAATAGGTAATCAATTGTCATCAATCTTTAACATACCCTAAAAATCACAAAGGAGTCAAGTTAAAGAAAATCATTTAAAATAAAAGATATAGAATGCAGGGACCCACACATCAGCGTGTGAGCCCTCCAGCCCCTTACCTACTGTCGTACAGTATCGGGCACGCTCTCTAGGTAGCGTTCTCAAGCTCCCCTCCCCAATTATGCGTTTCGCAATTTTCATTCAGGGCTTGACGACATCAACTTTCATCTGGCGTCCCTAGTCAAGGAGGTTTGTCGGTAATCTTTCACCGAAGCTAAAGTAAGGAAGGTGGAGGTGAATGAAACGCGCAAATTACTTAAAAAAGTTATTTGAACCTAAGTAATCTCAAGCAGAAAGAATTAATTGTATGCGAGCAGAGACTGATAAGGGCAAGAAAGTACTAAAATCAAGCCGGCCGCGGTGGCCGAGCGGTTCTAGGCGCCGCTGTTCGGAACCGCGCGACTGCTACGGTCGCAGGTTCGAATCCTGCCTCAGGCATGGATGTGTGTGATTTCCTTAGGTTAGTTAGGTTTAAGTAGTTCTAAGTTCTAGGGGACTGATGACCTCAAATGTAAGTCCATAGTGCTCAGAGCCATTTGAACCATTTGAACTAAAAGCAAGATCAAGGAAGATAGTGAATAGGCCTACTTGAGATATCATTAGTGGTCTGCTCAAAAGTAGATTTTCACGACGTAACTCTCCATTTTCTCCTGTCTTCTGCTACCTTCCTCTCGTCCGCCTAATTTTCGCTTCCCGTTATCTTGTCTGTCACCTTGCACCTCCCCCTTCCTCTCAATCTCCACTCACAAACTGGTCCTTCCCAAGCGTTTGTTAGCAATCACTCGCATCTCAACGAATGCCCCATCCAGTTCTTCTTCCTTTCTCTTATAACCTGCAGCAGTCTGATGTAGAGGATGAAAACTTATTTTGTATTCCCTGTTTGAAGCGATACAGCTAATCAAAAGGAAATCGAGAACGAGTCCTGTACTTTAGATGTAAAACGTGGGCTCATGGCAGTTGTGCTGCAGGAGACACATATTTTGCGTACATCAATTGCAACTCCGACAGTAGTGATGAACAGCGCTTTAATTAACATTCAAACATCTGTGTAGGGCATACTATACTTACAGGTGAAGTTCGCCAATAATTTGTTAATTGCCTGTAATTTTTTTGTATTTTGCCATGCCAGTTGGCGTAAATAAGCCTATAATTTTGTTTAGTTCCAATAAAGAAAAATGAAAATGTTAATAGTGCCGCGCGGCATTAGCCCAGCAGTCTAGGGCGCTGCAGTCGTGGAGTGTGCGGCTCGTCCCGGCGAAGGTTAGAGTCCTCCCTCGGGGATGGGTGTGTGTGTGTGTGTGTGTTTGTCCTTAGGATAATTTAGGTTAAGTAGTGTGTAAGCTTAGGGACTGATGACCTTAGCAGTTAAGTCGCATAGGATTTCACACAAAAAAATGGTTCAAATGGCTGTGAGCACTATGGGACGCAACGTCTGAGGTCATCAGTCTCCTAGAACTTAGAACTACTTAAACCTAACTAACCTAAGGACATCACACACATCCATGCCCGAGGCAGGATTCGAACCTGCGACCGCAGCAGCACTCATTACTGTGTTCTGTGAGATATTCGTCAACGTGCCCACATAGGTACCGAAACTTAATTCATAGTCGCTGCAAGCTTATACACTGACTTGGCTTGAGGCTACTGTTTTGCACTGGTAAATGGAATGTTGAGTTAATTAAACAATTTTAGTGATCACAAATCCAACCAAAACAATTTTAAAAAAGTTTCCAAAAACGAATGCTCGTAAATGTGTCTCAAAAATGGTTCAAATGGCTCTAAGCACGATGGGACTTAACATCTGAGGTCATCAGACCCCTAGAACTTAGAACTACTTAAACCTAACTAGCCTAAGGACATCACACACATCCATGCCCGAGGCAGGATTTGAACCTGCGACCGTAGCGGATGCGCGGTTCCAGACTGAACCACCTAGAACCGCTCGGCCACACCGGCGGCCGTAAATGTATCTCAGTTTTCGCTACTGGGTGCTTATTGATATAAACTGTCACTGATATTTTATAAGATGTATAGGGTCTGAAGTACCATCGGACATCTGGTACGTTTACTTCCATTGCGCCCCCTTCAACACTTAAGCCTGACCGTGCCGTCTTTCCGTTACAGACAACCTCTAAGCGGCTCTCTGTGCCACAACACGCGCATACAGCGTTGCAAAACAGCAGTGTTTACGTTCGTGCCTAATAAAGCTCTGCGGACTGGACACCAACGACTGCGCAGATAGGTTTATCGCCCGTTAACGGGGCTCGCTGCTCGGACGCGGAGCTGCTACTGAGTTGTGTAGTGGCCATGCCAGTGCGTGGGACGTGCGTGATGTGGGGCTGAGTGTGAGCTCCAGTGTTACGTGCCGGGTAACTGTCGCCACTACACGCTTTGTGCTCCGCCGCTGTTTCCAATTGATTCTCTGTTTCAACGCCGGCTTGCTGGGCGAGCTGAGATGCTTCAGTAACCTGGTGCTTATTGCACGATTATATGTGAATAAGGGCGTTCGTTCATTGAGGTATCCCGCTAGTATCTCACTGTCGCATGTTCTCTGAAGCGTTTACAGTGTTACTGCGTGCAATAGGACGCACTGCACCAGCTGACCAGCGGAAAATGGAGCTGGCATTGTTGAGAAGGCGCGTGCGCGTAGAAACGCTGGCGCCACATCCGAATTCAGTGTTTGTTAGTGAACTTGAGAGCACTGATCTAACGGCGATAGTTACGAGGCGTGCAGAACTCCAGCAGCAGGTGCAATACACGACAGAACATTCATCAGCCTTATGAAACTTTATAAAGGAGGTTTAACCTCAAACAACGATTGTAATACATGATCCATAATGAATTAATAACAGGGAAAGTACAGCAGCAATAATGGAGCAACACGTATGGATTTTCAAATTTTGGCCGGCCGGTGTGGCCGTGCGGTTCTAGGCGCTTCAGTCTGGAACCGCGTGACCGCTATGGTCGCAGGTTCGAATCCTGCCTCGGACATGGATGTGTGTGATGTCCTTAGGTTAGTTAGGTTAAAGTAGTTCTAACTTCTAGGGGAATGATGACCTCAGCAGTTGAGTCCCATAGTGCTCAGAGCCATTTGAACCATTTAAAATTTTATGTCTATTTTAGATAACTGTAACCCTTTCAGCTCAGAAAGTAAGACACACAGTTACTATTTCTATCTCGTTATTTCCACGATGTACGTGCACTTCTAATAATGACGAGACCAATAACACTGAGGCTCCTTCATGTTGCAGTACTTCAAGAAATATAAAAGCCCGTGGCATCATAGGAGAATGTTCCAGAATATTGGAAAGTAAAACAAATGTGAGGAATGAAAGAAAAAGAAAAGCAACAATTACATTATGGTGTCAGAAGTTACGGGACAGCGATATGCACACGTACAGATGGCTGTAGTATCACGTACACAAGGTATAAAATGGAAGTGCAGAGGTGGAGTTGTCACTTTGTAGCGGACCCACGTGCTTTATTTTCTTCGGTGCTTGTCCTCGGTGTCGACGTACTGCGTTGCTACACTGGCTGAAAAATGGGTGGCCGTGCGGTTAAAGGCGCTGCCGTCTGGAACCGCAAGACCGCTACGGTCGCAGGTTCGAATCCTGCCTCGGGCATGGATGTTTGTTATGTCCTTAGGTTAGTTAGGTTTAACTAGTTCTAAGTTCTAGGGGACTAATGACCTCAGCAGTTGAGTCCCATAGTGCTCAGAGCCATTTTTTTGAAAAATGGGTTGTGGATTTCGACACTGACTACGGTAAGTAATGTATCTGACAGGTGCACAGTTGCGTTTCACAGTACTTCAAATTCACTTCTCACAATCCCCTAATAATACACAGTTATATGGCCAATGCACTATTGTTTAACTTTCGATAATTCTCATTGTTAGTTTGCAGGCAAACCTCCACATACTGCTACAATAGTTTCCTGCTGAACAGCCCGCATCTCGTGGTCGTGCGGTAGCGTTCTCGCTTCCCACGCCCGGGTTCCCGGGGTCGATTCCCGGCGGGGTCAGGGATTTTCTCTGCCTCGTGATGGCTGGGTGTTGTGTGCTGTCCTTAGGTTAGTTAGGTTTAAGTAGTTCTAAGTTCTAGGGGACTTATGACCACATCAGTTGAGTCTTATAATGCTCAGAGCCAAGCCTGCTGAACATCTTCGAGCAGTAAAACCTAACCACAAAGTTCACAGTTCTTGAAATGTGATCAGGTACGTATGGAGCAGACACTGTCATTGTTTTTACACACGGCCTAATTGTTTAACACTTATTCTATGGTCAAGATGAAGCATTGTTGTTCTTCTAATCAACACAGGCTTCTCGTCTGAAACTCGGCCGTGGACTGACTGTCTAGGGACCAAAAATTGGGCCCTTATATATCCTCACAATAATAGATATTGAAACTACACATTGTTCGATGTTTAATTTACAGAAATTACAATTAAAACTTGACTCATTAAATTAACTGAAAGCATCGAAAAATTTTCAACAGTTTCTTCTACAGCAAGAGTTAGGCTGAATTATTTGTGTGAATCATGATATTAACAAATATCGTTGTGCAAACAATACTTTTGACAAAACCGTTAATTACTTTGGAATTAATTAAGGGCTGGTTTTCCTAACATGTTTTCGAATGGAGCCAAATAGATACTTTTAGATTACTAGTATTTCGCCTTCTAAATGTGTATAATTAGTATAGAATTTATATTTGTATGTATGTCAAAAATAGAATTTAAGTTCCGAAACAATTTCTGATTTAACCCTATAACAAAAGATACTAACTAGGAATAGTCAAAATAAATTAGAAAATCAATTACATACAGAAAACTAAGCACAAAATTAGATATAGTGTTATATTATTCAAAACTGAGGGCCAATCTCTCTCTTTTATGAAAGTGCAGACTATACTCACTTATGTTAATGGTAATTAGTTCAGCCGGCCGGTGTGGCCGTGCGGTTCTAGACGCTTCAGTCTGGAACCGCGCGACCGCTACGGTCGCAGGTTCGAATCCTGCCTCGGGCATGGATGTGTGTGATGTCCTTAGGTTAGTTAGGTTTAAGTAGTTCTAAGTTCTAGGGGACTGATGACCTCAGGTGTTAAGTCCCATAGTGCTCAGAGCCATTTTTTTAATTAGTTCAAAAACGAAAAAACTAATTTAAGAAGGCAGATGACAAAACAAGAGGGGAATTAAAATTATCGCAGCTTGCTTCGTCACAACTTGACTGAGGTGAGTCGTATGAAAAGGTTTCCGACGTGATTCTGGCCGCACGATGTGAATCAACAGACGTTGAACGCGGAATGGTAGTTGGAGCTAGACGCGTGGGACATTGCATTTCGGAAATCGTTACGGAATTCAATACACCGAGATGGAAATGATCGTATGGCACCGTTGGCCGGGTGGCCCCATTGTGAGGAGTTCGGCCGCCGTATTGCAAGTCCTTTTTAGTTGACGCCACTTCGGCGACTTGCGAGTCAATGATGATGAAAATGATGATGAAGGACACACAACACTCAGTCCCCTGCCGGGAATCGAATCCGGTCCCCTGCGTGGTAGGTGGTACCGCTATGCTATGGAGGCGGACAATACAGGGTGCAAAATTTAAGTTGACAAACCAGAATAACTCGAAAAATGAGCTTCACACGAAAAAATGTGTAGTACCCAAAGTTGAATACATTCGAGGGGGACATCTGCTGGTGCTAAAATTAGCCCGCCACCCCAGCCCTGTGGGAGTGGGGCGGGAAGCAACTTTAAAATTCAAGTGCGAACCCCCATTTTTTTTATTGCAGAATCAGATTCTACATTAAAAACTACGTAGATTTTGTCTTAAACATTTGTTTTGATTCTTGCTAGTTGGCGCTGTAATTCAAGAAAATCTATGTTGACCCAGTTATGGGGGTCAACATTTGTAAAACTCTAATTCCTCCGTCTCAAACCCCACCCTATGAGCAGAGAGGGAGAAGTAAATAAGTATTTTTTGTTTATCGGTAACCATTTTCCACGCAAAAATTAGAACATGGATTTTCTTGAATTACAGCGCCAACTACCAAGAATCAAAACAAATGTTTAACACAAAATCTACGTAGTTTTTTTATGTAGAATCTGATTCTGCAATAAATAATGGGGGTCCCCATTTAAAATTTTAAAACTTGCCTCCTGCTCCGCCCGCAACGGGCTGGGATGGCGGGCTAATTTTAGCACCAGCAGATGTCCCCATCGAAAATAATCAACTTTGGATTCCCCACATTTTTTCGTGTGAAGCTTATTCTTCGAGTTGTTCTGGTTTGTCAGTTTAAAATTTACACGGTATACAGAGGTTCACTGTGCCAAGAGTGTACGTAGAATACCATATTTCAGGCAGTACCTCTCACCGCACACGACAAAGTGTACGACGGGCATCACTTAACGACTAAGAGCAGCGGCGTTCGCATAGAGTTGTCAGTGCTATCAGATAAGAAACACGGCTTGAAATAACCGCAGAAATCAATGTGAGACGTACGATGATTATATCCGTTAGGACAGTGCGGCAAAATTTCGTGTTAATGGGTTATGGCAACAAGCAACCGACGTGGGTACCCTTGTTAACAGCACTACGTCGGCTGCAGTGCCTCTCCTGCACTCGTGATAATATTGGTTGGACCCTAGACGACTGGAAAATCGTTGCCTGGTCAGACGAACCCCGATTTCTGATGGAAATACAGGGTGATTCAAAAAGAATACCACAAATTTAAAAATGTGTATTTAATGAAAGAAACATAATATAACCTTCTGTTATACATCATTACAAAGAGTATTTAAAAAGGTTTTTTTCACTCAAAAACAAGTTTAGAGATGTTCAATATGGCCCCCTTCAGACACACGAGCAATATCAACCCGATACTCCAACTCGTTCCACACTCTCTGTAGCATATCAGGCTTAACAGTTTGGATAGCTGCTGTTATTTCTCGTTTCAAATCATCAATGGTGGCTGGGAGAGGTGGCCGAAACACCATATCCTTAACATACCCCCATAAGAAAAAATCGCAGGGGGTAAGATCAGGGCTTCTTGGAGGCCAGTGATGAAGTGCTCTGTCACGGGCTGCCTGGCGGCCGATCCATCGCCTCGGGTAATTGACGTTCAGGTAGCTACGGACAGATAAGTGCCAATGTGGTGGCGCTCCATCCTGCTGAAATATGAATTGTTGTGCTTCTTGTTCGAGCTGGGGGAACAGCCAATTCTCTAACATCTCCAGATACTGTAGTCCAGTTACAGTAGCACCTTCGAAGAAAAAGGGACCAAAAACTTTATTGGCTGAAATGGCACAGAAAACGTTCACCTTAGGCGAGTCACGTTCATACTGAGTTGTTTCCCGCAGATTCTCAGTGCCCCATATACAGACATTGTGACGGTTGACTTTCCCGTTAGTGTTGAAAGTTGCTTCATCACTAAACACAATCTTTGAAACGAAAGATTCATCTGTTTCCATTTGAGCAAGGATAAAATCACAGAAATCGATTCTTTTAATCTGATCAGCTGCAGACAGTGCTTGAACCGATTTCAGACGATAAGGTTTCATAACTAAGCGTTTTCGTAGGACTCTTCATACAGTTGATTGTGGAATTTGCAGCTCTCTGCTAGCTCTGCGAGTCGATTTTCCTGGGCTGTGAACAAATGCTTGCTGGATGCGTGCTACATTTTCATCACTCGTTCTCGGCCGTCCAGAACTTTTCCCTTTGCACAAACACCCATTCTCTGTAAACTGTTTATACAAACGTTTAATACACCACCTATCAGGAGGTTTAACACCATACTTCGTTCGAAATGCACGTTGAACAACTGTCGTCGATTCACTTCTGCCGTACTCAATAACACAAAAAGCTCTCTGTTGAGCGGTCGCCATCTTAGCATCAACTAACGCTGACGCCTAGTCAACAGCGCCTCAAGCGAACAAATGTACAACTAAATGAAACTTTACAGCTCCCTTAATTCGCCGACAGATAGTGCTTAGCTCTGCCTTTTGTCGTTGCAGAGTTTTAAATTCCTAAAGTGGTGGTATTCTTTTTGAATCACCCTGTATATCACGGTAGGGTTTGAGTGTAGACCCAAGTCGTCAACAACGCGCTGTGAAAGCTGGTGGTGACTTTATAATGGCATGGACTATGTTTAAATGGAACGAAACCGTTCACTGACTGGAAAGGGGTTATGTTCGGCTAGCAGCAGAACATTTGCAGCCATTCATGTAGTTCATGTTAAGCAACTACTATGGAATTTTAAGGGATGACAATGCGCCATATCACCAGGCCACAGTTGTTTGCGACTGGTTTGAAGAACGTTCTGGACAATTGAAGGGAATGGGTTGGCCCAGATCGCCCGACATGAATCTCATCGATTATTTATGGGACATAATCGAGATGTCAGTTGTTGCACAGAATCCTGCATCGGCAACACTTCAGCAATTATGGACGGGTAAAGAGGCGGCATGGCTCAGTGGTTCTGTAGGCGACTTGCAAAGGCTTGATGATTCCATGCCACGTCGAGTTGGTACGCTATGTCGGGTAAGAGGAGATCCCACGCAATGTCAGGAGATATCTCACGACTTCTCTCATCTCACTGGAGATCAGTACTATTCAAACAATGAAAACCTCATCATGGCAAGTGTGGTATGCTGTTGCTTCGTCGTTGACTGCGATTGTAACTTTCTCCTCGTTTTTGCACCTTGAGAATCTAACAACCCTACCACAACAAAGGTCATAAATTAATTACGATTGTAGTGTTGCTCACGCTGCCTAATGTTGCATTTTCGGGCAACAACAAAGTTATATTATGTGGCAGGTGTCATTAGAGCACAGTTAATAAAGTCATTTCTTGAAATAATGGATAAACTAGGCATTCATCATTTCGTGTTTCCCACGCTGGTCTCGTTGTGAACTCATGGCTCAATCGTTGAAAATCTAAGTAGTGATGATTCCAAGCTCGGATGCAAAGAGGCGTAGGTGTTATTCTGCGATATTCAAAAGTTTTATAGATGTGTTTCATAAACCACTCTTGAAGATGATGCAAGTTAGGACAGTGGTGATGCAAAAAAATAGTAATCAGCACTCCGAATTTAAGTTACACTTCTTTTTTTTCTTACTTTTGTTGCAATATCACGTAACTTGTTCCAAAACATCACTTCACAATATAAAACATACTTGAAAATATCTTCCTCACTGTTAAAGTTCACATTTCATAAACTGACTACAACTTGCGTCTTTTTATCATGACGACCAAAGCTTGACTCTCTAATAACCGCTTACGCGCCCAAAAATCAGAGTTACAAGTACGTCAAAGATCATAGTGACAAAAGAAAGAATACACATAAGAATAATATCATTGCAATATATACATATCGATGTATCTAAGTACCTCTACATTAATGAAATGAAATCTGAATGTTGTCACAGAAATATGTTAACTATTTTACAGAAACACAGTACATTATTGCTGGTATCGAGAGGCTGAGGTGAGGTGCCGCAATGGTTACGTAATTCAAGTACCATTACAAGAAGGAAAATAAAATTAGGATTCTTTCGTCTTACTTTTTAAAACTGTTGACATTCTCTGATTTTGGAGCTGGTAATGAAAAATATTTCACCTGATAAGATAATCTTTCTTGACTCAATAAATCAGTACATGCGTCCAAGTTTTATTCTCCTCAAAGTTAAGCTTATAATGTCTCAACCACATCACATTAATAAAACTTCTCAAAACTATTCTTGATAACGCAAGATACAAAAATCACCATATAAGTCTCACGGAGGAAATATGGACAATAACGTGAACGGTGCTCTGAGGAACGATGGCAATAGGCGCGTTACGACTTGTAATCATACATTCAACAGCACGATCAAAGGTGTCACACATTCTCCCCGTGAACAGCCATTGAATGGAAACAGTTAACCACAACATCAACAGGCATTTCATAAAGACATATTTTAACACGTAATGGAACTCGTAAATAAGTTTGTGCTTACATTGTGTACGTCATATCAGGTAATGAGTGTAACCGAAAATTTCGTGGCTCTGTACCAGACCAAAGCGAATTCGATAGAACGATGCTCGACGCAGCAGCTGCAAAAAAAAAAAAAAAAAAAAAAAAAAAAAAAAAAAAAAATAAATTGGAAACTGCTAAACAGTCTTCCAAATTTATTTAAGTTGAAGTGTCAACTGGAGGACACAATTACAATGGAGATTTCTTAGCCACGTCTGTACCGATGCTTTCCGCTCACCCAGTTAAGTGGAAAATAATTGCAGGGAATCATTTCTGTTGAAAGCGAGTAAGATTAAACTATTACCGTCACCCTTGTTGAAGTTAGATATAATTATGAAGTTAACTGTGTGTAGCTTTAAGTAACAGTCTTTCCTTTGGTCCAGCAGCTTTTCTGAGTTACGTGTTCTGTCTGGTTAAATCAAACAAACATAAATCACGGAATGATGTAGATTTTCACTGAATTATTTGATAACACAGTACCAAAAGTTTTTTTCGCATTTTGGCCTGGATTTGAAAATAGAATATGAAACATTACATGAACATAAAATCTGATGTGCATGTTGTGTACGGATGTATTGGCGGTACCTTTCTTCGTTTTCCTCTTCATTGCACACCATGCCATTAGCCAATATCCAAACATTTCCTCTCATTTCACTTGTCACACACTACTGATACAGAAGAGGCTTAAGCAGTTTCAGCTTCAGTATGTACACCTCACATAACACGGCGAACATCCTTCCTTTGCTGGTGCCACAGTTGATTCTGGTCAGTGAGCATATACAACCCTACTTAACTAATTGCGTGCTCCACAGGGAACGCTTAATGTAATGCAGTCTATACATTACGTCTGATCTGTATAGACACATTTACGTCCTTATTCCTGAAAATCTATTATTCGGACTCTATGGGAGTGTTCTCAAATAGTGTGGGTGTGACATTTCAGGAAGAGCCTGCATTGTAGCCACATTTCCCTCTGCCCCTAACCTTATGATGTCATCGATAATGTCAAGCATTTTTGCCAGATTTCTGCCCCTACCCCCCCCGCCCCCCTCTCTGACAAAGGCCAATTGCCCTATACATATAATGTTGGGTAATTCGAAAACTGGAGGAAAATTCAAAATAGTCAGTTACTCCCCGACACTCCATCTAATCCTATGAAATCACTGTGGAAGTAGGCTGCATTTCCTAAATATAAAAGGGAGAGAAATTAAAAAATCGTTGATTAGCAGCTATCCTATTCGTTAAGTTGCAATGTGGCAGAACGCATGTACTGGCTACAGCCATTTGTCATCAGAATCCGACATGGCGGCCCACAATGTTGGACCTGTGGATGGGTGCTGCCAGCATGTTTGTCAGACTTCCCAGCTCCCTAGTGTGGTGTCACCGCCAGACACCACACTTGCTAGGTGGTAGCCTTTAAATCGGCCGCGGTCCGTTAGAATACGTCGGACCCGCGTGTCGCCACTATCAGTGATTGCAGACCGAGCGCCGACACACGGCAGGGCTAGAGAGACTTCCTAGCACTCGCCCCAGTTGTACAACCGACTTTGCTAGCGATGGTTCACTGACAAATTACGCTCTCATTTGCCGAGACTATAGTTAGCATATCCTTCAGCTACGTCAATTGCTACGACCTAGCAAGGCGCCATTACCAGTTACTATTGAGATTATGAATAATGTACCGTCAAGAGCGACGTTCACAATTTGTGGATTAAACTTAATTATTCCACCAGCTACGTCCGTTTTTCTAAAGTCTAATCTCCTTGACCTGTTCCAGACCTCACGCCAGCCTGCGTGAGCTAAAACGCGTGCCTTTCGGCTTCCTCTAATAATACGGTGTTGGCTCTCCTGCCAAACCACAACACCTAGCACAGCCTGCATGGTTACCAGGTCACTTTTCCTAAGTACAGATGCTACTGCAGAGCATAAAATCGTAGGATATTAAAATAAAAGATTGATTTTCCCACTTCTATGACGTCACAGATCACTAGCCTTAAATTTCAAATGTTGCTAGACCAGCTGTCTACAACTGAGACAATTTCTCTGTATCCCTCAGATGTCACACATTGACGCCCTAAGTTTAAAATGTAGCAGCTCATTACCCTAAGTCCAAAAAGGGGGGAAATTCAAAATCCATAATATTAAAAATGGCGATAAATTCGTTCACCCCCAGTTCAAAATGGCGGATAGCCCACAGGTGTTCAGAATAAGGGCACTTTTCCTAAGTTTGAAATTATAATTCACACTGGAGCAAACTGCTTTCTTGTCAAACAGTTACCACTGCAGTGTGCAGTAGGGTGGGAATGGGGAAGTTATGTACTTGAGTTTTATTTCTTCAAACATGCCACGTTGATCGACTCACAGAAATCCACCCACTCCAGTGCAGCACCAGTCAACAGAGACATCACGCCACACAGAACAGGGCTGATTGGAACAGCTCACTGCCAGCCGTGAGTCCAATCAACAACCAGCCACGTGCTCAGAAAGATTATACACCAAAGAGCCAAATACTGGTACACGTGCCTAATATCGCGTAGGGCCCCTGCGAGCACGCATAAGTGCCGCAACACAACGTGGCATGGACTCGACCAATCTCTGAATTAGTGTTGGAGGGAACTGACACCATGAATCCTGCAGGGCTGTCCATAAATCCGTAAGAGTACGATGGGGTGGAGATCTCTTCTGAACAGGTCGTTGCAAGGCATCCCAAATATGCTCAATAATGCTAATGCCTGTGGAGTTTGGTGGCCAGCGGAATTGTTTAGGCTCAGAAGAGTGTTGCTAGAACCACTCTGTAGCAATTCTGGTCGTGTGAGGTGGCGCATTGTCCAAGTCCGTCGGAATGCACAATGGGCATAAATGGCTGCAGGTGATCAGACAGTTTTCTTACGTACATATCACCTGTTAGAGTCGTATCTGGACGTAGCAGGGGTGTCATCTCACTCCAACTGCACACGCCCACACCATTGTAGAGCCTCCAGCAGCTTGAAGAGTCCCCTACAGACACGCAGGGTTCATGGATTCATGAGATTGGCTCCATACCCGTACACGTCCATCCGCTCGATACAAGCGAGACTCGTCCGACCAGGCAACGTGTTTTCAGTCATCAACAGTCCAAAATCGGTGTTGACAGACCCAGACGAGGCGTCAAGTCTTGTGTCGTGCAGTCATCAAGGGTACACGAGAGGACTGTCGGCTCCGAAAGCCCATATTTACATTTACATTTACATTTATGCTCCGCAAGCCACCCAACGGTGTGTGGCGGAGTGCACTTTACGTGCCACTGTCATTACCTCCCATTTCTGTTCCAGTCGCGTATGGTTCGCAGGAAGAACGACTGTCTGAAAGCCTCCGTGCGCGCTCGAATCTCTCTAATTTTCCATTCGTGATCTCCTCTGGAGGTATAAGTAGGGGGAAGCAATATATTCGATACCTCATCCAGAAACGCACCCTCTCGAAACCTGGAGAGCAAGCTACACCGCGATGCAGAGCGCCTCTCTTGCAGAGTCTGCCCCTCGAGTTTGCTAAACATCTCTGTAACGCTATCACAGTTGCCAAATAACCCTGTGACGAAACGCGCCGCTCTTCTTTGGATCTTCTCTATCTCCTCGGTCAACCCGATCTGGTACGGATCCCACACTGATGAGCAATACTCAAGTACACGTCGAACGAGTGTTTTGTAAGCCACCTCCTTTGTTGATGGACTACATTTTCTAAGGACTCTCCCAATGAATCTCAACGTGGTACCCGGCTTACCAACAATTAATTTTATTTGATCATTCCACTTCAAATCGTTCCGCACGCATACTCCCAGATATTTTACAGAAGTAACTGCTACCAGTGTTTGTTCCGTTATCATGTAATCATACAATACAGGCTCCTTCTTTCTATGATGTTTCGTTGAATGGTTCGCACGCTGACACTTCTTGATGGCCCAGCACTGAAAACTGCAGCCGTTTGCGGAAGAGTTGCACTCCTGTCACGTTGAACGATTCTCTCCAATCGTCGTTAGTCCCGTTCTTACTGGATGTTTTCCCGCCCGCAGTGTGTCAGAGATCTGATGTTTCATCGGATTTCTCATATCCACGGTACACTCGTGAAATGGTCGTACGAGAAAATCCCCACTTCATCGCTACCTTGGAGATGCCGTGTCCCATCGCTCGTGTGCCGAGTACAATAATATCTTGAAACTCACTTAAATCTAAATAACTTGCCACCGTAGCAGCAGTAAGCGATCTAACAACAGCACCAGACACTTGTCTAATATAGGCGTCGCCGATGGCAGTGCCATGTCGTGCGTGTTTACTTATCTCTGTATTTGAATACGTATGCCTGTACCAGTTTCTTTCGCGCTTCAGTGTAGTATGCACTTGACGTCCCACCACAGCAGTGGCGTACTCATAACTGAGTGCAGTCCTGCCAGCTAAGCACACGACAGGCCGCCGTGTGGCTTCATTGGTTCATTTGACAGCTTTCCCAGTGTGTGTCGGAGATGACCAGATGCTTCTGTCGCACAGGAATGCAGGTAGTTGTTTGTCATGTATTTACACTAGAGGTAGTCCCAACGGCCACATGATACCTCATTTAGCTCTACAATAATTTTAGGAATGAAAAGCGTTCTTTTGTGCTGCGTCTTAGTTCTGAAAACCGTTCTTTTGTGTTGCATGAGATCTAATTTTATGCATGAGCTTCCCTCACCAATTATAACAAAATGATATCAGCTACGAAGTCTTCATTCCTATCATAAAGCTCGTTCCATATTCTGTATTTTGTGCTTGTGGCTAAATCATGGGACAGAATCGAATATTGGACCAATATATATGCTTGTATCTAATATGTTCTGGTCTCATGGTCGAACAGAGCGAGCTGAGTTCCACACAAGTATTGTTTATGGAAAACATGCTGATAGTCTGTATCCAGAAAGGTCACAAGTTGTATTCCAAAGTTGCACAGCCGAGTCACATTACCAGTACAGATCTTGTGGGCATCAACTCTATGGCAGTCCTTGAAATTGGGATTACTGCTTAATAGCGTGACACTATACAATACACTGTCAGTTCTATGTGACAGAAGCCTTGATGTATAAGGCACTAAATGTTCCCTTTTGACTGGCAGTTTGGCTACGACCATTTTCCATCATTCTGATAGAATACATGCTAAGAAACCGTTTGCTGATGTCACTAAACACATGCAGAACTCACCGTGTGAACCGGACAATGATTCAATGTGATCCTACATCCTCAAATTCATATATAAAATCAGCTGAGCATATTGCATTGGTCTGCCGGCCGCGGTGGTCTCGCGGTTCTAGGCGCGCAGTCCGGAACCGTGCGACTGCTACGGTCCCAGGTTGGAATCCTGCCTCGGGCATTGATGTGTGTGATGTCCTTAGGTTAGTTAGGTTTAAGTAGTTCTAAGTTCTAGGGGACTGATAACCACAGCAGTTGAGTCCCATAGTGCTCAGAGCCATTTTTGCATTGGTCTACAAGAGATACGTCTATAAACATTATACAGGCTTCAGACGTTTCATCACAACAT
The DNA here is from genome assembly GCF_023898315.1 of Schistocerca nitens. NCBI lineage: Eukaryota > Metazoa > Arthropoda > Insecta > Orthoptera > Acrididae > Schistocerca > Schistocerca nitens. The sequence goes on from NC_064620.1 coordinate 47,150,147, forward strand.
AAATAGAAGCACTTCATAAGGGGCACTACTGTAACGCCATACAGTTTTAGTCACCTTACACGATTCCAAATGATTTATAAATCGTTCTAACGAATGCTAGAAATTGCGGACATATAATAGCGTCCCAAATGAGTTCAGATAAAACGGATTTGATGGTTAAGCTGATGTGGCTGCTTCAGCAATGTCACTATAAATTTATATGCTCATCAACGTAACCTCACATTTTATTTCTGATGATACTGTTGTAGACGACATATTAAGCTCCAGTCATCCTTCATACAAATAGAAAGCAATCTTGTATTCAGGATTTTTTGTCGTCATCAGTCTTCTGACTGGTTTGATGCGGCCCGCCACGAATTCCTCTCCTGTGTCGACCTCTTCATCTCAGTGTAGGACTTGCAACCTACGTCGTCAACTATTTGCTGGATGTATTCCAATCTCTGTCTTCCTCTACAGTTTTTGCCCTCTACAACTCCCTCTAGTACCATGGAAGTCATTCCCTCGTGTCTTACCAGACGTCCTATCATCCTGTCCCTTCTCCTTATCAGTGTTGCCCACATATTCCTTTGCTCTCCGATTCTGCGCAGAGCCTCCTCATCCCTTACCTTATCAGTCCCCTAATTTTCAACATTCGTTTGTAGCACCACATCTCAAATGCTTCGATTCTCTTCTGTTCCGGTTTTCTCACAGTCCATGTTTCACTACCATAAAATGCTGTGCTTCCACACGTACGTTCTCAGAAATTTCTTCCTCAAATGAAGGCCGATATTTGATATTAGTAGGCTTCTCTTGGCCAGGAATCTGCGGTCGCTTCAGAGATAATACGACAGTGTTCTTATCGATATGCGCTGCTGCTGCCACTCACGGGCAGGCAAGCCAGCAACTTAGTGACGTCAGTAAATCGAATAAGAAACGAGGCGACAGTTCCGTAGAGAGAAGCTGTCAAGCAAGAAACAGCATGAACACGAGCTGCGCACGGCTCACGCAGGTTAACGGAGAAGGTCAGTGCACTGTGTTACTTTTCTGAGACCAAACGGACTGCTTCGGGACAGTGATCAGTAGCGTCGGGGATGTAACCATTTAACATTGCCTGGTGGCTGTATCTAGATTTCATAGGGATTACCAACTGGACAGCAACATAACACTTTTCACTGACAGTACAAGGGTACGTCCTGTTACCGTTACGAGGTTCTGATGCTTTATTTTTCACCTGCGTATCGCAGGCAGGTGTTTAAAGTCCCTTGGCAGCTAATATTAAATGAGCCAAGTAAATAACCTGGAGGAGGTTGAGTTTTCGTTGGAACGGATGAAGTTCAGATAATTCCTATTTCAGCATCGAAGCATCTGGACAGCGACCGTGTACCAGAGACAAAACTGATGCTGATGACATATAACACTCTGCTGGCTAATAAGCACATGACGAGGCCGCATTGGTTACTTACATGCGGCATATGATTAACAATATACCGGCCCTGCTTTACCAAGGACTGTTCTGCACCAGTAATTCTGAATTGTGTGTTTACGGCTCTCGACGACTTTAGTTATTCACACGCTTTCTTCTTGGCAACATGGTTCACTTCGTGACTTCCGTTGCCTGTGAAACAAGGGCTACGCGTCACTTCAGCTGGCCTATGTGGACCACGGTAACAGACTTCACCATTTCGGTATCAGAGCACTATATGATCGCTGCGAACAATACATTTGTTCAAAGTGTAACGACCGTTCATCGAGGATCCAGAAATCACGGATATTCTGAAACAGCAACTGATATTTCAGCAACAACAGCAGAGGTTACAGTATATGCTGATCACTTTGTTGCTGCATTTAGAAGAGACTCAGAAGACCAACCAGTCGCGGCCACCGCCATTTCTTTGTTCCAAGCAGCCGCAAGAATCACAAGCCAATTATCTGCGGTGGTTACTGTTATACTACAAGGCAAAATCATCAAAGTGCTTCTCTTTCTTTCCTTCGATAGCAAGTCATACGAACAAGCAGAAAAATCTATCCCTCTAGTAGACCAATAAGCTTGGAAAGTTCTCTAATCTGTGATTTCCTGAGTAATCGTTAAGGCCAGCAAACCCTCACAGTAGCCACGCCGTTAAAATCTAATCAGTTCGGCAATCAATCTGGTAAATCATACGCAGCCTGTTCTGTAGACTAACAAGGTTTACCTCGTGAATCCAATTTCGCATGTAAACAATGTGACTAGACCTATACTGAATCACTTATTAGGTACCTGATTGTTCACTTAACTCCAGATCAATAAGTGCGACCACAAGCACATTCATCTCAGCCTTCCCACAGGTTAGTGTCGCACTTGTTTAAATTATTCGAAATTGTTTGAACAGCACAAGGTTTTGAGAAAGACGTAGTGGTAGCTATGATGCCTCTGGTATAAGCTCCCGTTTAGCCATTTCAATTTTGAATTAGATACTTCCAAAATTTGTGTTTTTCAAGCAGATGAGGAAACGAGTATAGTATTCTCTACTAATCCAAGACCTGGGTAAGCTGTGCGAACAGTATAAGCAATTATTCAGACCGTCATTTTGCCGAAACCATTGACGCTCATACATCGTTAAATCAATCTGCTCAGACTCTGTAGAGGTTATTCTGTTCCCTTTGCAAGGTGTACTGAAAGCAAAACTAGACACACTTATTATTAAGCGTCATTAAGCCATTGTCAGCAAGCCCACGGGCAACGCCGATAGTTGTAGACTAAAATCCAAATGGTGGTATGAGAAACTAACACATTCTTAAATTCACTTCTGTTCAAACTCACTCCCAGAAGAATTATTGCCAACCATCTCACCAGATGTCCGCCTAACTTTAGCGACTGATCTTTCTCCCATAATATTTTAAAAGAACTTATTTACTGAACTAAACACCGAATACGACGAATTTTTTATTACTACTTCCTGAAGTCTCCTGCAATTCAGGCAATGTATTCATTCACTTTTACCACAAAACTATGACGGAATAACTGACCTTTTTAAATTTAAGTAAAACATTGCAATGAATCAAAACATCAGAAACTTTCGTAATTTAAAAAATCTTTACGTAAAACTTTGCAACAAATTTTTATTTAAAAACAACAAGACAATCAGAAATTTAAAATATTAAAATCAACTGAAAGATAAGCCATAAAATCTGGAATCGAAGCTAACCACTTTGACAGTAAGTGGAATTAAGGTTCCTCGTATCCAAAATGAGGCCTTTTACATGGCATTAACACTAGATTGAGTCCCGTGCTCACACCACTTACACATGCCACGTCTTTGGCTGACAGTTGGGCTTTACATCAATAACTCTTGTAACACAAAAAATTCTTTAATCACACACAATAACTAGGAAACCTGGATGAGAATATAATCTTTTAATACATAAAACCACCAGGGCTTGGCATAATTGACTGACGCTTATGTCATGTAATTTCAAACAAAGAATTTAAGTCATCAAGAATGTTTATTAATAAATGAGAAAAGGAGACCATAATCAATTATGAAGATTAATTTAACCACCATAAATATCTTGTGCGTTAGCAGTGCTTTAATCAACAGCTGCAGCGAATAACTATAGCAGTTACAAACAACACGTCACTGGTAACCAACTCCTAACACCACAGTGACACACAATGGCCCACAGTGAATCGAGGTGATCACAAAATTGAACAAGAGTAACAACTAGCAAATTTAAATACTGTTAAATAGCATCCAAATAACTTGGCACACTGCCCTCACTAAAATTAATGAATGCTCCTCCCGTCGCATAACTACGTCAGCACCAACACAATCCTTAACTTAAAAAAAGACTGTGTTCAGAAACCAGGATGGCGTTCCTCACACAGGTTTACTACAAAACGTATATTTAGAACTGGGTAAGTGCCTACTAATAATCAAACTTCCACTGCGTGCTGCACCATTAGTGTAGTAATTCTATTCCCATAGACATCAGCACACTTAGAAGCCCATCCAAAGCCGCCCGCGTTCCACCCACAGTAGGCAGTAACTTGTTCCACGAGGTGCACCTGGAAAAGTGCTCTCAGTAGCGAACAAACAGCAGTTGCATTTGCCGGGGAACACGATCGATTTCTCGAAGTAAACCAAGGTAACACACAACGAGTGCAGACACAGAGATACTGACAAGGGAACCTCCCCATCGCACCCCCCTCAGATTTAGTTATAATTTGGCACAGTGAATAGGCCTTGAAAAGCTGAACACAGATCAATCGAGCAAACAGGACGAAGTTGTGTGGAACTATGAAAAAATAAGCAAAATATACTAACTGAGTAGTCCATGGGCAACATAGGCAACAGCAAGGATGGTATCAGCACAGGCGCGCCGTGGTCGTGTGGTTAGCGTGAACAGCTGCGGAGCGAGAGGTCCTTGGTTCAAGTCTTCCCTCGAGCGAAAATTTTACTTACTTTATTTTCGCAAAGTTATGATTTGTCCGTTCGTTCATTGACGTCTCTGTTCACTGTAATAAGTTCCGTGTCTGTGTGTTGCGACCGCACCGCAAAACCGTGCGATTAGTAGACGAAAGGACGTGCCTCTCCAATGGGAACCGAAAACATTTGATCGCAAGGTCATAGTTCAACCGATTCCTCCACAGGAAAACACGTCTGATATATTCTACACGACACTGCTGACGGCATGTGCGTCACATGACAGGAATATTTTGTCGACCTACCTAACTTGCACACTTGGCGAATGGGTAAAACGATTCTTCTACCTTGCCCGATTTAGGTTTTCTTGTGGATGTGATAATCACACTTATGTTTTCATCATTTTTTTGGAAGCGTGTCACATAAACTGCAACAAATGAATGCAACAGTTGCACAGTCGCACAGTTTTCTCTGTGCTCCGCCAAAACATGTTTTTAACGTTTTCAAATTTTTCCGTGTGTAGACCGTAAAATCCTGCATATGTTCAAGGAAATTTGAATATGTCCTGGAATTTTGGAGAGCGAAGTTGATTATGTGTGAGTGCCTGAACTCTGATAATTGTCTGAAAATAAAAAATTTTCATTCAAGGGAAGACTTCAACGAAGGATCTCTCGTTCCACAGCTGCTCACGCTAACCACGGGACCACGGCACTCCTGTGCTGATACCATCCTTGATGTTGCCTATGTTGCCCATGGACTACTCAGTTAGTATATTTTGCTTATTTTTTCATAGTTCCACACAACTTCTTCCTGTTTTCTCGATTGATCTGTGTCCAGTTTTTCAAGACCTATCCACTGTGCCAACTTATAACTGAATCTGAGGGGGGTGCGATGGGGAGGTTCCCTTGTGAGTAGTTCGTCCCGCCTGGCAGAGTCCAACGCCAGCACATACAAACGACGAGACCACGACGGACACGCTACACACAGCCACGTGGCGTACCGTTAGTCGCTCGGTGGTTCCAACTCTAGTCTCAGCAGGGAAGAGCATTACCTCTCCGGTCACGTCAGGTGCGCTCTAAACCCCTGCATTCAGTGCACTATCCCCACTCCCTCAGGCGCTCTCTATCTCCACTAGCCCCACCGGGCTCGGTGTTTTATCCAGCCCCGCCAGAGTTCCTCTAGCGATCAGAGCTCCGAAACTAGAGCGAGATATCGAACAAAGATAAATACAGACGCTGATGCGAAGTCAACCTCGCCACGGCTCAATACGCTGCTGACTGGCTTCTCGCATGCCATGAAAATCTCCTGCAGCGGTTGGCAATATTTTTGAATACTACTGTAACTATGATTAGGAATGCCTGCTCTCACTGAATACGCTATCGTTCCACCACCCAACATGCGATCGCCAGTACTCTGTCTCGCCTGTCCGCGGAGCCAGACAGTGACTTCGACATGTATGAAGTGCTTTGGTTTCGCCTGGGTGATGCGTAGGAGAGTACCTTAATGAAATTCGTATAACCACCCGCGAAGTAGCTACAGCCACAACGGGAACCACTGCCTCACCGGTTAGGGGAGAGTGTTGAGTCATGACGATTGCGTACCTAGCAACACGTGATATTTCCTAGGTGGCGTTTCAATCCAATCACCGATCTTAGAATCGTATTAAGGAATGCGTGCTAGAGTCTGCCATAAGCAGTTTCTGCCATACTGCACTGTTTTCGATGTTGTGAGACATCAGGCTGTTGTCTTGTGAAGCATTTGTAAACATTTTTAGTTCTCCTCACCCAAGTGCTGTATAATACATTATAGCTACTTGGAAGATGTTTTTAATTCTTCAGTTACAAGATTTTATTCTCCATAAAATTCTATATAGGTAGTTTTAGAAACATATAGTGTGTGGACGCTAAAGCCATACTTTGTTGGTCATGCATCATCCTGTAGAATGAAATAGAAGGTCTTCTACTATGCAGGAGATGATATTTGCAAAATAACTAAATTTCTGTAATGTCTAATCAAATGTATCTTTCTTGAAATTGAAAATTTGTGTTCAGTTTCCAATAACTTTCAAAACGTATTTAATTTGTAGGTAGTTTTCGGTAACGCCTCTAGTTAATTTGGTTTCATTTACTGATTAGTGGTATGTAATAATGTAACAAATGCACTATTAAATTCAGTATTGACAGGATTTCTTCAACTGTAATATCCTTCAATTTCAAACGAATATTTTTCCCAGGTACGTGACCATGTTGCACCTTCGAACATTCTTTCACATTTGGTAGAAATCTTATTTCAGGAATAATTTTTGTAATTAAAGGAAATGACGTCATTACACAAAACGTGAACAATGTAATTTAAATATAGTATAAGGAAATACATGACATTTCTGTTACTGTTGGCATAGGTCACATGGGCACGTAGTAGCAGCCGCACAGTTCACGTATCCATACCTGGTTGTACCATTGGTACAGCCTCAGGTCGCGCCACAAGGTACAAGAATCCGCTGGGACGTTCACAACGGGAATCTTTGCCAACGTTTCTTTGAATTTACTATGTCTCTGTTTCCATTCGGTCTATATGACGAACCTTCTCTAGCTATTTTTCAATCTTGTATTCTTTCGGACGTGATAGCCAGCTTTATTTATTTTCGTTAATCCGATCTTCTATTTTAAAAATATTCTGCTACTGTATTGCTTTATATACGACAGAGTGCAGAGAGAAAGGAAAAATTATAAAATAGATAGGTCAACGAAGCTACAGAGATATGGCTGTAACAAGTGAGCAGAAGGCAGGAAGAATATCAAAACAAGGGAAGACACCAAAAGGAATGTTACAACATACACTAAATGGTACAAGAAACATCGGAAAGCCAAGGAAACTTTAGGAACAACTTCCTCAGTGGCCACAACAGAGGAATCACTAACTCCTTGAAAGAAAAAGAAGACCAATTTTTTATGTTGTTGTGGTCTTCAGTCCGAAAACTGGTTTTATGCAGCTCTCTAAGTCACTCTCCCCTGTACAAGCCTCATCGTCTCAAAATAGCTACTACAACCTACATCCATTTGAACCTCCTTACTGCACGGATCCCTTGCGTTCCCTCTACACTTTTTACCATAAACACTTCCCTCTATTACCAAACGGACAATTCATTTATGCCTCAGGATTTATCCCCTCAATCTGCCAGCCTTTCATTCAATTTGTGCTATAAATTTCTTTTCCCCTCAATTCGATTCAGTACCTATTCCTGAGTACCTAATCTACCCGCTAAATCTTCAGCATTCTTCTGTAGGAACCCATTTCGAGAGCTTCTGTTGCCTTACAGTCTGAACTGCTTGTACGCCAAGTATCGCTTCCATACAAGGCTACACTTCAAATACGTAAAGGCTGCATTCCACAAGAAATACTTTCAACTTCCTACCTCTTAAAATAAGATTTTAACAATAGCTCTTTCTGAGTGGTGCTTTACTGCTGTAGTCTGCATTTTATATTCTCTCTACATTGCCCATCATCAGTTATTTTGTTGTCCAAATAGCCAAACTGATGTACTACTTTTGCGTCGCCATTCCTAATATAATCTTTTTAGCATCACGTGCGTTATGTCGACTACCTTCCATTATCTTTGTTCTGATCTTGTTGACATTCATCTCATAACTGCTTTTCAAGACATCTTATTCTTTCACCTTCACTTCGTAATCCTTATCTGTCTCTGACGGAATACATTGTCATCAGAAAATTTCAAAAGCCTTTATTTCTTCTCCTTGAACTTCAAATGCTTTTCCAGAACTTCTCCTTGGTTTCTTTTACTGCTTGCTGAGTGTACTGACTAAATAGTATTGGAGATAGGCTATAACCCTGTCTCACGACCTTCTCAACTATCGCTTCCCTTTGAGCTCCTTCAACTCATACAACAGTAGACTGGTTTTTTTACGAGTTGTAATTAAAATTTCTCTTCCCCTTGTCTTATACCGACTGCCTTCAGAATTTCAATGAATGTATTGTAGTCAATATTGTATAAAGCTTTCTCTGAACGTATAAAGAAAATCATATTTGATACCCTTTAAGTTATCTTATAAGGTGCGTCGTAAAGTCAGTACTGTCTTGTGTTTTCCTACATTTCTCCGAAGCCCTAACTCATCTTCCCCAATTTCGACTTGTACCAGTTTTTCCATTCTTCTGTAAACAATTCGTGTCTGTATCGTGCAGTTATGATTTATTGTACTAACATTACGATAATATTGACACCTACCAGTAACTGCCTTTCTTTGAATAGGAACTGTTACATCCATCGCGACATCTGACTGTGCTTCGACTATCTTCTACATCTTGCACAGCAGGTGACTTAGATAGTTTTATAATGGCTGGCTATCCCAAGGATCTTGGTAATTCTGAGGAAATATCTCTTCCAGGGGACTTGTTTCTACGTAGGTCTTCCAGTACTCTGTCAGATTATCATTGAATCATACATATCATCTCACCTTCATCCAATTTCTTTTCCCCGTTCTATAATATTCACTTCAAGTTAATTTCCCTTGTATAGATCTTCTGTACGTTCTTCCCGCCTTTCTGCTATCCTTTCTTTGCACAGTACTGGATTGACACCTAAGCTCTTGATATTCCTACTACTGTTTCTCTTATCAGTGAGGGGGCATCTATCTGTCCCTCAGTTATGCACGATTTTACAGCCTTGCGTTTCTCAACTAGTGATTCATGCTTCGCCATTTTGCACTTCCTGTCAATATTACTTTTCCAACGTGTGTATTCTCATTTGCATGCCTCATTTTCTGCATTCTTATATTTTCTCAGTTGGATCCAGAACTCATACGTTATCCAGGTTTTTCTTTAGGGCTTTGTCTTTTTCCGTATGTGATCCTTGCTGTCTTCTTATTTCATCTCTCAAGCCTATCGATTCTCCCAGTGTATTCATTTCTCTCATTTCAATGAATAACTGAATAATCCATCTGAAATTCCTAAAGTCTCTGGTTCTTCCAGAGATCCTGGTGACAGTCTCCTTAATCTCCTATCTAATTTATTAAATCTAAATTCACAAAGAGTATTTACGTTCATACAACCTTCACGTAAGAGAGTTAGGTTAACACATAGTTCATCCTAGATTCAGAAGCAGGTGTCGTTGCACATGTTAATTATAGTTTCCTCTTATGAAATAATTCCACTTTTCGCTCTTAATTTTCATTATCACTGATTATCTGTGGAAAGTATGTCATCTTTGTTTCATAGTTTGCCAGGTTTTATTTTAAGGATTACATATACTGAGAAGTTTCGCTGATATTATATTTCATGTACACACTCCTACCTATAGCATTGAAATCTTTTTAAGCCAAACTGAAATGGCAGGCAATGTAGACTTACTGTAAAGGAAAGGCAATTTTTGACCAGTGCGCAACTATCCGCAAGGCACTCAGAAATGAGACACCTTTTAGCATTCCTTTCGAAACTGTTCATTTTGTTCCTCTGTAGGAGTATGGAACATCAGATGTCGTAAAATTATACACACAAGTCTCACAGCCAAGTCAGAAGATACGCAACATACATTCAAACATTATGCACACTGGCCTGATAGCATGTTGGGAACCCTTTACAGTAGCGAATCTGCATTGCATGGATTAGAAAAGTCCTTGGAAGGTTTAGGGGTGTGTGTTTCACCAGATACCTATGCACAGGTCACGCAGTTGCTGCAAATGACAGACTTGAGATTTGTGGACGCTGAGCGGGAGTCTGATAGCGTCCCAGACATGTTCCATCAGATTAACCCCAGGCGAATTTGGTGGCACATACGTTAGCATGAGTTTATTTATATGCTCTTCAAAGTGTTGTAGGATTCTGGCCGTTATCATAAGACGCTATTCTTTTGGAAGATGCCGCCGGCTTTCGGAAGACATCAAGTATGATTGGATGAAGGTGGTCTGTGGTACGGTTCAGACAGTGCACGTCTGTCATGATGCCCTGAAAGACCAAGTGAACTTCCCCCAACAGCATAATACTGTCCCTACCGACATAGGTCTGTGGTGCAATTAAGGAACAGCTGTTCACTTGATTGACAGCATATCTGACACAAATATTAATCTGATATAACAAGAAAAGTTTTCACCTGTCCAGATGACTCGTTTATATTAATCCACACTACACTATCCATGATTCCGTGCCTACAAATGATTCCGTGTAGCAAATGACGATGTCGTTGGGTGAACATGAAAACATGTAGGAGTCGCATGTTGAATAGCCCAATGTTCAGTAATATGTCTTTAATGGAGTGTCCCAAAGCACTGCACCAGAGTGTTGTGTTCTGTCACTAGAGTGAGACATTGCAAGAGTACGGCTCACGGAGCAGGAAGTGGTGATGAAAGTTTGAAGATCTGCGGCAGCCAGCCAGCTCGGTGGGCTAAGTGAACAAGACATGTGAGGAATGCAGATTGAGGTGTGGTTTATTGCTGAAACAACCGGTTTTCGGTTATACTTTTTTTTAGTCTCAGTTTAACATCATTGTTAAAACCGCTCAAATAACCTGATTCTCACAGAACCTATTTTCGGTTCCTCATTCCTCAGTTTCAAGAGACACAGAATCAATAGGAAAATAAAAGAAAGTCCACTGTTTGCTATTTTTCTCGAAAAGTGATAAGGCATTCAATAGTACAAAAAATCACCAGTATTCTTCAATTGACTCTAAGTTTCTGAATTTCTGCTCAATAATGAAGTTACAATCGAAGATGATACCACTATTTGAGCATTAGAAATAGTCAGTGCAAAAGGGTGAAAACTGAGATTGAAGAACTCCATTCTTTGTGTTAATTTGTCCATTTACAAAGATCACAAGCAGATAAAGGCATATTGTATACACACAAGCAATATATCAGGTACTTTCTATTTTAATCTTAATCTATGAATGAATCTAAGTTTTTGTCTCATGTGACGTACCAAGTGTGTTGTGATTCCCTCCATTTTGAAGCCTTTTAAAGCAAATGAAGCATTCCACCTCACTGAAACCCCCCTTCATAAAATACCTCCAGACCAGGGATTGTGGCATTTTGTAATAAGGCTGTGTCCAACAATGGTAGGAACAAACTACCACATATACCAGTAGTACGAGGTGCATTCAAGTTCTAAGGCCTCCAACGTTTTTTCTAATTAACTAATCATCCGAAATCGATGGAACTGGCGTTACTTCTCGACGTAATCGCCCTGCAGACGTACACATTTTTCACAACGCTGACGCCATGATTCCATGGCAGCGGCGAAGGTTTCTTTAGGAGTCTGTTTTGACCACTGGAAAATCGCTGAGGCAATAGCAGCACGGCTGGTGAATGTGCCGCCACGGAGAATGTCTTTCATTGTCGGAAAAAGCCAAAAGTCACTAAGAGCCAGGTCAGATGAGTAGGGAGCATGAGGAATCACTTCAAAGTTGTTATCACGAAGAAACTGTTGCGTAACGTTAGCTCGATGTGCGAGTGCGTTGTCTTGGTGAAAAAGCACACGCGCAGCCCTTCCCGGACGTTTTTGTTGCAGTGCAGGAAGGAATCTATTCTTCAAAACATTTTTGTAGGATGCACCTGTTACCGTAGTGCCCTTTGGAACGCAATGGGTAAGGATTACGCCCTCGCTGTCCCAGAACATGGACACCATCATTTTTTCAGCACTGGCGGTTACCCGAAATTTTTTTGGTGGTGGTGAATCTGTGTGCTTCCATAGAGCTGACTGGCGCTTTGTTTCTGGATTCAAAAATGGCATTCATGTCTCATCCATTGTCACAACCGACGAAGAGAAAGTCCCATTCATGCTGTCGTTGTGCGTCAACATTGCTTGGCAACATGCCATACGGGCAGCCGTGTGGTCGTCCGTCAGCATTCGTGGCACCCACCTGGATGACACTTTTCGCATTTTCAGGTCGTCATGCAGGATTGTATGCAGAGAACCCCCAGAAATGTCAACTCTGGAGGCGATCTGTGCAACAGTGATTCAGCGATCCCCGAAAACAATTCTCTCCACTTTCTCGATCATGTCATCAGACCGGTTTGTGCGAGCCCGAGGTTGTTTCGGTTTGTTGTCACACAATGTTCTGCTTCATTAAACTGTCGCTCCCACGAATGCACTTTCGACACATCCATAACTCCATCACCACATGTGTCCTTCAACTGTCGATGAATTTCAATTGGTTTCACACCACACAAATTCAGAAAACGAATGATTGCACACTGTTCAAGTAAGGAAAACGTCACCATTTTAAGTATTTAAAACAGTTCTCATTCTCGCTGCTGGCGGTAAAATTGCATCTGCCGTACGGTGCTGCTATCTCTGGGACGTATTGACAATGAACGGGCCACATTTTAAAACAATGTGCATGTTTCTATCTCTTTCCAGTCCTGAGAAAAAAAATCGGAGGCCTTAGAACTTGAATGCACCTTGTATGTCTATGCCAATTGTCGAACAAAGAAAATTTTCAGGCTGCAACCCAAGAATCCAATTTCTCAGTCTCCCCCAAACTAAAAAATCTCATTTCCTTATACCCAAAAAAATTAATTTTATATAAATACAATGGAAACAAAAATTACAAACAAAGCTGAGCTATTTAAAAGCCTACAAAATTATAATAAATGAAATTTTAATTTAAATAAAAGAAAAATAAGAAAATTAAAATTTATTCAAATTCAATAATATAAATAGGCCAATATTTATTTACAATTGGACTAGATAAACAAAATGTAAATTTACAAGTTTATCTAATTTATCAACATCATTTTCAAAGATTTTAGTGTAACGATCTAGAAGAGTAATTTTATGTCTTTCATCTAAATGTAGCAAAATTTTGTCACAAATTTAGAAGGTAAAATTTCAGCTTTTGGAATTACATATGATATTTGGTTTACAAATTCTGACAATGTAGTGGACACTTCTGAACAACCATTACTATAATTTTAAGTTCAATTAATAGATTTTTCAGTGCTACCATTCATGGACATTTATATTTATATATCAATTATTTAAGAATAAAAAAAGTTAAATGTTTCATGACAGAAATATTGTACCTCTCTTTACACCTTTCAGTTTTTAAAGATCTTAAGTTCTCAGTTTTTATCATCTCTAGTCTTCCAAAAACATTCCAAAAGGAAATGAGAAGAAGAAGTTAAAAATTAAATAATTTTTTCTAGTTTTTCATCCATCTACTTAATTATAAATATTCAATAAGCATTCTGTGTGGGGAATCATAAGTGAAATTCTTCTTACCATATATAATAACATATGCAAATGTACCATATAAAATCTTATTGCTAAAGAATGTGTATAATTTCGTTGTTGTTTTTTGAGTACTTAAAACATTCATGCACCGAATCATATTAATTAAATAAATGGGACTAATTTGAATAAAATTAAATGGTCTTATATTTAAATCATTATCAAATTGAGTTACTCTTGTAAAATCTTTATAGGATCATAAGCCTTTAAGAAGTTATTAGGTGGATTGAGATTCATTAATTCTTCAAGAAAAACTTTATTTCTTCCATTATTAACATTGATATTTTGTAATTTGGCATGGCTGAATAATGTAGAATCAAGTAGTAGTTCATTTCTTCGATTGGTTTGGGAAAGAAAGAATATAAATTAAGGTATAACAAATTCTATAGAATTATAATAACTAGTAATATCTAGTTGAAAATTATTTTCCCTGCAAACCAGAAATCCAATTGTATGCAGTTCAATAAAGAAATGGGAATTTTTGGGTTTTTAAGTCTTTCTTGTACTAATTCAATTGAACGTTTTAGATCATATTTAACAACAGGAATACCAATTTCCATAGTTTTACAACAACTTTACCTTCCATTGGAAGTGCAAAATTATCATTATAAGCAGTTCAGTGACAAACAGAAACTTTCTGATGTTTCCTCGAAGTCAAAGTAAAAATAATGGTCTAATGAAATTTGCACATAATTTCACTTGAAATAATTCTAATGGATAGAGAACTTCAATTTTTTAGTTTTAATTTTTCCACTGTTAAGAATATGTCCCTTCATATTTAATTCATATGATAAAGAAGAAATTACATTAATAAGAGTTGAAAAAGAAAGAAAAGAGTGATCAATACTAGATTAAATATTATTTCTCTTTTAATAGGCGCAACATCAAACAATTTTAAAATGTAATTGTCAATTAGTTAAGTATTTCATTTTGCATGATATGCAGAAAAATCATTTCCATCAGTGTAATAACAATCAAAAGCCATTAAAAGTTGCAAAAAATTTGGAGGAATCCAACCACCTCCAATATTAATATTAATTTCACTTTCCTTGTTAGGAAGATTTAACTTATATTTTGTTTTCTCATTAATAGAAAATGAGTAAATCTGATAACTTTTCATTTTTTTAACAGAAAAACTCATTAATTCAGTTTTAAAGTATTTCTTACATTATCACCATTAAAGTAAATTAACTCATTATATTTATCAGCTATTGTTCCTTCTAAATCTAGAACAGTATAGAAAATCGGAATTTATATAAGATGATTTGGTTCATAAATTATTAGGCTACCAAATGCAACATTTGGTTAAATGAAGCAATCATATCAGTTTGTTGATGAAAATAATCATTATGATTAACAAACATTCCATGAGACGGATTAAAATTCATATTAACTACTTCAAATGGAATAATTTCAAGATCTTCCCTAACAGATTTTTAGGTTCAATAATTTTATTTGTAAATCCTAAAACACTTGCAGTATTTTTTTCTTTAATATCCATGTATAATGCTTTTAGTCACTTTCAATAATAATTGTGTCTAAAATTTTATCTGCTTCAACATGAATTTTGGATTTTTCCAGTGAATAAATTTTTCTAAATGTTTCAAGCAATGTTAACTAACAGATATTTCTATTATTTCACCATTGCAGTAAAGTTCGTTATTTTTCGATGTAATGTTTAGAGTTCAAAATGTTTAATAAAAAGTAACTACTGAAACGTTTTCATACATTTCTCATGTTGGCACAGTTAATCTGTTTTTCAAAACAGAAGAATTATCACCGAATTGGAAGGATCTACTCACATATATTAATAAAAATATATGTAATAAAATGACAGATTAAGAACCAAATATAAGAATTCCAGAAAAAAAAGAATATAAACATGGTGAACTTTTACAAAATCTATATGATGTGCAATTATTTGACCAAGTAGAGATGGCAAAAAATTGATAATTGATGATTATATTCCAGAACCTGGATTGTTAAACTGAGAAATAATCATTTGTATGCTCATTCTGAAAGTTTGGATCAACCAAAGTATCAAGAATTTATAAAAAGATGAGAAAAAATTTAAGATAAAATTAAAGAAACAGTTGTTATTTTTATTAGAAACAGTGATGAAATTATTCCATTAGATAAAAGTCTAGATAATTCAGGAGTATTATTTGACAATTTTATTCTGGAAAATCAAGATATAGTTAGATAATATTTTACTAGAGTAAGACATGAACAAATAGATTGTTGTTATTTAAATTAAACATAATTAAAAATTCCTGAACAATTGCTCAGAGTCAACTTAAATTTGTTAAATATTTTTAGATAATATGTTACAAATTTAAATCCTATTTATCATGAATTTGTAGGTGGACACTTAAAATTTGATGAATTATATAGTAAATTTTGCAACAAAAATAGGTTTGGCTCTATGATAGTAGAGATGTCGAGAAAAATTAATGAAGGTAGATACATAGGAAAGATAAAAGATTTTTTAAAACACTGAACATAAGAATTATATGATATCAGAGTACATTAACACTGAACATAAACATAAAACATATATGGAAAACGTAAAAATTACACGTAACACATTGAACTTCATGATAAACTTCAATATTAAACACAAAATAAATAGCGAATATGATAATTTTATTCTGAATAAATGTTTGTACAATATGGTCCAGAAATTGTCCAAAAACCCAAAGGAAATTTGAAAGTAAAAGAATTGGAAATAAAGACAAGGAACAGAAAATGAAAAATTTAAAAAAGAATATCAACCACCTATCATTACAATTGAAAAAATTAAGCAATGAATTGAAGTATATGGAGTAAAAGATTTAAAAAGAATTTAAGAAGTTAGAGGAGTTGATAAACAAAAGCTTCCTTGTAATCCACATTATTTACATGGATTTAATGATATTCCACTACATAAATGGTTTGATGTTATTCCTGGATGGTATGACTTTTCATTATGTTAATAAGGAATAAAAAATGCCTTAGAGAATTAGAAAGAAAATGAAAAGAATTTAGCAATCATCTGATGTTCCTATATTTTAAGACCCGTTGCACCTTATAAAAATATTTGTATATAATAGCTAGAATTTGATGATGATAAATAAAAGCCAGTGGAACATAATATGAAGAAAGAGTTGGAATAATGAAACTTGTAACTAGAAATCAAGTAACTATGGATGATTTAGGAACAGAATTTGATTCCCTTGATTTCCAAAATAATGCATGAATTTAATCAATTCAAAGGCTGCATATAATGAAAGTGATCCAAATAAAATAAAATCATGTAGAGGAAGTAAATATAACCGTTTGATGAAAACAGTTGTTGAAGAAAATTTTTCCTAGTTTTCAGAGAGAAAACTTAATGACTCATTAAAAAAAGTTGCTGAAAGTTTAGAAAAAAATATTCAGGAAAACCAGTTGAATATATTTTGATGAATGATGTTAAGCATTTAATTCATAGATTAACAGTAATTGTGGTGGATAATTAGCAAGAAATAAAAATTATACTAATAAAAATGTTGGAATAATGCAAATATTAACAAACAAATCACTCGATTTTCATATTAATAGTCACAAAGGAATTCCATATTTAATTGTTATTTTGAGTAATTTACGACATGCATTTTGGAAAAGTAAAAAAGTCAGAGATGCTTCTTCCACCATATTCATAAAGTAGGACCTTTACTAATCTGGAAGACAGATTAGAATGTTGTGATCAAGGGAAAATTTAATTAGATGAAGCTCGTAAAAACCAATATATTGGTTATAGTGATCATAAAGACTTAGCATATAGACAGCAAGGTGATAAAGAACTTCTGTTAGACAGAATGCATGCAAGTAATGCTTCATTAGAAGAAGAAATTGATCGAAATATAGTTAGAGGAATTATGTGTAGAAAAAGAAAATTAGTAGCCAGTTCAGAAGTTGATAAAAATGCCTGGTGCCTATAATTTTTTATTATTTTTTAATCTATTGAAGTGGGTTTAAATATTTCACACAATAGTTCGATAAATAAAACAAAAGAAATTTTTTAAAATGTTTCTAAAATTTTTATACATAACTGGAGTTAGTGACTGAAAATTTAGGTGTGTTTGATATTGAATATAATTTTAAAAATGTGTATTCTTATATTCAAAGAAAGGTTAGCAAAAAACGACTTAATTTCAGAATAATGTGATGATTTTAAATTCATTGAAATTTCTCTTGATTCTTCTTTGAACATTTCAACATATTTTTGTGCTGCCTGTTTACCAACATAAGTAGCAGCATTTTTTTATATCCACCATTAGAATATTTAACATAATAACTGAAAGATGTTGGTAAATGTTACATTATATTAAATTGTATTATATACATTATTTTATATTATATATATTTTAAATTATATTACTGATATCAAATCCTGTAATAAAAGATATTTCAGGATTTGATTGACAAATTTGAATAACTTTTAAGAATCATTCTAAATCTGCATAAATTACAAAAGGTAAATCTAATTAATGATTATTAAAGGGAAATTTAATTTTTTGACCTTTTGTGGACATATCTACTTTTACTGCTGTATTTTCTTTGCAGTCGGTTTCATGGATCACTAATTATCCTGGTAAATGAAAATATCTCAAATATCGATCACAAAGATAAATTTGAAGTCAATTTTTAGTTGTTTGTGTGGTAGGTAACCTAGAAAATTTTGTTATCCAACAATAATGTTAATTATTTTCATTTCAAATTAAAAGAAAATTACCATGCCTATTCTTGTTTATTTTGTGTATAGTAAAGAGGACATTCAATAAGTCTTTCCTCTCCACTTTCACATGAATAAACAGTAATTGTAATATCTGATTTCCTTTCTAATTTTGGAATATCTGTAAAGTGAACACGAAAATTAATTCTCACCATTTCAAAAATTTCTTCTAATTCGAAACTAATTTTTTTATAATTATTATCTCTTTGTACATGATCACTTACTACATATAAAGGAGACTTTATTAAATAATGGAAACATTTTGATCTTTGTTTTTTGCATTAATTACAGGATTTTTAACTTTAGTTACATTTGTTAAATCGATACAAGAAGAACCATAAATTTGAATTTGTCTATTAAGTTTAAATTCTAAATTATCTATAAAAAAAAAGCGAATCAGATATTTTATTTTGCATCTCTTCCATTTCATATAATAATTTTTTCATTAATTTTTGATAATAACCTTCTCAACCTGTGTTCTTAATAAAACTTGTTTAGTTGTCTTCAATTAAAATTCTTGTATTTCATCATGAAATTTAAAATTACCATAAGATTTCATGTTAACTTCAATTGCTCTGCTTTGAATTAAGAAATACTTTAATTTGGTGATTACTTCATCTTTAATTTGATTAAACATTCATGTGGTTACGCAATATTATCAGTATTATTAATTCCATGATCTGTTATTCTTGATGTGAAAGCAGAAGCTTTTCTGTAAACTTGTTTAGTTGATTTGAAAAAACTTCCTCAGCTAGAAAACTGAAACCTGGTACACTTTCATTAATTGCATGATATTTATCTACTACAAGTTTTTGAAAATAATTCTCATTATCGATATTAATAATTTTAGCCTCAGATTTATTTATCACATCAATTAATTGTTTTTTTTAGATTGGAATTTTTTAAATATTTTGTCCTTACAAATTTTACAAAGATCTTTGTAAAGTTTGGTAAGGAAATCATTGTCATTATTAAGTTCACTTTCAGAATTTTTGGAAAACCAATTACTTGACTTGTTCTAAATTTAAAAATTTTTCACTTTACAGATTTTACAAAGTTCTTTTACAGATTTCTTATTTAATTGGTTATCATTATCATTGGTATTAAGACTGTCAATATGATTTACAATAAGACCATTAATTCACTTTTTCAATTTTTCTGTTTTAACAAATTGAAACCTGCTAAGCTTTTGTGATAACTTCTTTGTTTAATTACGTGATATTCATGTGCTAGAAGTTTTTGAAAATCATTGTCATCATCGATACTGATAATTCACACTTAGATCTAATTATCTATGACTTAATATTTCTGTTAAATTTTGAATAATTTTTTAACTTTTTCTCTGTACAACTTTACAAAGTTCCCTTAAAGATTGGTTACTCAAATCATTGTTATTAGTAAGTTCACTTTCAGATTTTTTGGAAAACTAATTAATTGACTTTTCCTAAATTTAAAATAATAGTTTATTTTTTCACTTTACAGATTTTATAAAGGTATTTTACAGTTTTTATCTAATTCGTTATCGTTATCATTGGTATTAATATTGTCAACATGATTTACAATAGGATCAATTCATTTACTTTTTCAATTCTTTAACTTTTCTTTTTCAAAAATTGATCGAAGCTCTTTTAATGTTTTATGTTTTAGTTATGTCTTCTTATTTCTTTATTCATTTCTTTCCTATTAAGATAATCAATAAATTAATATAGATCTTCTCTATTTGCATTGCAGTAACCATTTTCTATACCATATCTTCTATTTATCTTTATAACTCAATCTGTACTTCATTTTCTAACAGTTTTCTAAGCTCTAAAAAAGATTAGTTTTGTTTGACATTTTTTACCATCGAATTTATAGAGAAAGAAATGTGAATTTTTTATTTAAAAGGCTTTCGGTTAAAAGTATGCTTAAGATTTTTTGGTTCTTATTTATAAAGAAAAAATTCTTCAGATTTGAAGTTTTGTAAATGAGAAAATGAGAATTTTGTTTTTCAATATAGGCAAATGAGTTTTTTGTCTCTTATTTACAAAAAATAAAATTTATTAGACTTGATAATTTTTAAATGTAAAAATGGGAGTTTGGTTTTTTCGATATAGGCAAATGAGATTTTTAGGTTGGGGAAACTGTGAAATTACATTGTTGGTCAGCATCATGGAAATCTGACTCAGAAATGCTCTTTGATCCAGAATTAGCATAGGCATACTACTCATACCAGATGTAGAAAATCTTACACTCTGCATGTACAGATATACCACCTAACATGGCGACATGGTAAAGATATATTATCATCTCATCAATGCTGTAGCACTTCTTATGCCATGTATAGTTAGTTATTCGTTTGTGTTGGCATTGTCATCAAAATAGCACCGATTGCTTTCCCCATTTTATATTACAACACAGTATTTCAAAGCCATGGGACTTACAGGAATAAAAATTACTCATCTGTTAAAGATGTTTTTTTTCCAAAACCAAAGTCTTAGAATTGTTGCTATGGGTAATTGATATCTCGGATTGCTTACCTGGTTATTAGGAAACACTTCTGTCACAACCGAGATTAAACAAATACCGAGAAATACCGGTCTTTCGATTTTAATCGATCGATTTTTCCCATCTCTAAATTTTCAACGAGATTACTTAAAGACCTTATTAACACGATACATAAAAAGTTAGTATCCCAGAAATTACATTGGACTCCATTACTACTTCAAGCATGACTCTAGGATTAACATTGTAAAAGTTATTTGTTCTGTATCTTTGGTCTGGCCCTATCTGTGTCTTCAGGAGTCAGCAAGTTGTTCTGGATATTTCAACATTAGTGGTAGAGGATGGCGGGATGTCCTCCCTGTTGCCATGTTATGTATG
Source organism: Schistocerca nitens (assembly GCF_023898315.1). Classification (NCBI taxonomy): domain Eukaryota; kingdom Metazoa; phylum Arthropoda; class Insecta; order Orthoptera; family Acrididae; genus Schistocerca; species Schistocerca nitens. Next base: position 47,171,387 of record NC_064620.1, read on the forward strand.
TTAATGTTGTGTTTAATTATAATGAGTTGCAAAATTAATAACAAATACCACTGGACCATCCTAAGTGTATGATACATCATATGTAATCTGACAGCCTCAGTGAATACCACAATGTCCTACTTTTCAGATGAGGCACACATATTATAGATGAATTACAGGTATATAAGATAGCCAACCAGTTACAATAAATGGTGATTTTTAATTATTCTTAATCATGGTTTCAAAGGATTTAAACCTGTCGTCTTCGGAAGGTTGGAAATCAACTTCAAATTAGCAAACAGTCAGTAGTAAAGCGATCCACCTACCTCACATGAAATATGTCGGCAGCGATCTGTACATCCATCTGCTAAAGTTAGGACCACTAAAATCATGGGCTTGTCACAGCAGTTGAATCAATCAAACAAAATTTTAAGAGCTGCCTGTCGACTCATTTTACAGATGTTAAGAGCCTTAACTTTTACAAATGGACGTACAGATAGTAGCCGACGCATTTAATGTGGGGATATTAGATCTCTTTACTAGCTTACTGCTAATTTGAAGATTGTTCCTTGTCCTTCTGAAGAAGAGGTGTTTAAATCCGTTGAAACAATTGTTAAGGTTAACTGAAAACCACTACTGATTACTGCTGGTTGGCTATCGTATTCACCAGCTATTCTGTAACTTTAGCTGAAATGCAGTCATGTTCCAAATGTTATAGATGAATTTGTTAAAAGTTGATACATAAATGTGCCATTCTATAAACCCTCCATAGTTACACGTGGCATGAAGACAGCAAGACGGCATGAATTTCTGTATGAGGGCGTGCTGAAAAGTAATGCCTCCGAATTTTTTAAGTGAAAACACGGAATAGATTCAACGAGTGGTTGGAAGTTTCGTGCAGAAATACTGAGACATGCTGCCTCTACAGCTGTCCGCAATTACGAAAGTGTCGCTGTTGTGAGGTTTTGAGCACCAATCGACCGCTCGATTACGTCGATAAATTTTCTATGCGATTCATGTCGGGCGCTATGGATGGCTAAATCATTCGGTGGAATTGTGGAGAATGTTTTGAAACAAATCGCGAACAATTGTGGCCAAGCGACGAGACGCAATACCATCCGTAAAAATTCCATCGCAGTTTGGGAATATGAAGTTGCAAATAGTCTCCAGGTAGCAGAAGATAATCATTTCCAGTAAATGATTTATTCAGTTGGACCAGAGGTCGCAGTTCATTCCAAGTAAAAACCGACCACCGTCTTAATGGGCCACCACCAGCTTACACAGCGTCTTGTTGGCAACCTAGGTCTATGGCTTCGTGAAATTTTTTGCCGCACTCGAACCCTACCATTAGCTCATCGGATCTCAAATCGGGACTCATCTGACGAGGCCACAATTTTCCAGTCGCCTAGGGTGCCACCGGTAGGATCATGAGCGCAGGAGAGGCGTTTCAGGCGATGTTGTGCTGTTCGCAGAGGCACTCACATCGGCCGACATTGATTTCTGCGGTTATTTCACGCAGTGTTGCTTGCCTGCAATCTTACGAAAACGCCGCTGCTCAGTCGTTAAGAGAAGGCCGTCGGTCAGTCCCTTGTCCGTGGTGAGAGGTAATGCCTCAAATTTGGTATTCTTGACACACTTTTGACACTGTGAATGTAGGGAATTTTGAATTCCACAAGGATTTCCGAAATGGAACTTCCCATGCCTCTAGCTGCAAGTACCACTACGCGTTCAGTGTCTGTTATTTCCCGTTGTGCTGCCATAGCCTCGTCGCGATTATTTTCACGTGAAACACCAGAGTACAAATGATAGTTTCGCCAATGCACGCTGTTTTATATCTCGTGTACGCGTAACTACCTTTATCTGTACATGTACATGTGGCTACCTCTAGACTTTCGTCACCTCAGTGTATACGAACATTAATTTTGTTTACAGGCTTTGATGCAATTGTGAGCTGTAATTATTTGCTCCAGTTGAAATTTACACACGTATGTAATGGAACTGTCGTATGGTTTTCGCCGTGATTATTTAGAACAACGAACTTTAATTTACGGCGTGACTGATAGTCGGAGACTGCACTTCCGGACGTGATGTCTCTGTTAAGTTTCGTGGTTTACTGTGCAGTTAAATGAAATTTCCTGGAACCTGTTTCCGTGTTCAACGCTCTGCTCGCACTATGTATTTAATTATTCTTTAATTTTTTTTAATTTTGACCTTTGTTAAATATACGTTTATTTGATTTAAACTATTGCTATTGGAATTCGTCCACCTTAACAATAGTTTACTTATTTGTATATAATTTCCTAGTTTACATATCAGCTTAATGTAGTTAAGGATTAATTTTGTGTTTACTGTTTTCGTTTTACACCGAAAGTGCACGACTGACTAATTCTGACAAAATAGAGTGAATTTAGCAAATTATGTCGTGCGTAGCCAACACCGGCCGTTAAAAATCGGTAGTGCGCTCTTGAACCTGTCACATGTTGTTGCCTGTTCTGTCATGAGGTGTGCACCTCCAACACTTGTCGCCTAGTCGAGGTTTCACAATCCTTCAACCGCTTTCATACGTCCTCTCGGCACTAGCACAAGAACAGACGACCTCCTTTACTGTTCCCCTGGCTCCTTCTGAGGTGTTGAACAACAAGAAACTGTCTTTTGTCAAAGTCGTTTATATCGGTGGACTTCTGCATTTGCGGACCGTATCAGCGCTACAATGATTCTCCAGTTGTCCCTTTTCCCGCTCATATACAAGGTTATTACAAATGACGGTAGCGGTTTCATGAGTTCACTGTTGCTACATTAGTTGACATATCGTCACAAAACTCATCACTAACAAAGAAACACTAAAAAAACTTTCCATTGTTGCAACCGTACTTCAGTTTTCCGCCACGAGAGCCCAGCAGCGAACAAGTTGACAAGATGGTGACAGGCACCGAGAGAGCGTATGTTGCGCTTGAAATGCAGTCACGTCTGTCTGCCGTAATAGTGCAAGGATACGTCAGAACTAAGTTCAGCAAAGATCCACCACCTGCCAACTGTATTCGGCAATGGTATGTGGACGTTAAAGCTTCAGGGTGCTTCTGCAAGGGGAAATCAACGACTCGATCTGCAGTGAGTGGAGAACCGCTGAACGCGGTGCGGGCGAGTTTCGCACATAGCCCACAGAAGTCGACGAACTTAACAACCAGAAAAGTGAACATACCACAACCAACTGGTGGGAAGATCTTAAGGAAACAACTGAAGCTGGTGCCTACCGCTTGTAAGTGCTACAGGCCCTGACACCCTACGACCAAGGCAGACGGTTTGAATTTTCGGGACAGCTCATGAAAGAGGATGGATTTTGAGAGAAACTCATCTTCAGTGATGAAGTGACGACTTCTGTGAATGGGACAGTGAACAGGCACAACGTGCGAATCTGGGACCCAGAAAATACCCACACTATCGTCCAGTACATTCGAGATTCAATGAAAGTTAATTTGTTCTGTGTAGCCTCACACTTTAAAGTTTATGGTCTGTTTTTCTCTTGCGAAAAGACCGATTACAACATGTATATCTGGACATGTTAGGGAATTGGCTTATGGGACAACTGGAGACCGACAGTATGACCTTCATCTATCAACAGGATGTTGCTACACTCCACTTCAATCATGAAGGTCGTGAGTTCTTAAACAGCAAATTGAGAGACCATTGGATCAGTCATGATGGAGTTGATGATCAGCCGGTGATGTCATATCCTGCACACACACACAACCCATGCGACTTTTTTTTTTTTTTTTTTTTTTTTTTTGCGTGGAGTTACGGGCAAGGTTCAGTGTTAACGCCTCCTCTACCATAAAACCTACCACAACTGTGAGCTCGCATCAATAGCGCTATTGAACGTATTGATAGTGCAATGCTGTACTGAACTAAGGGAGAAGTTTCCAGAATGAGATTTTCACTCTGCAGCGGAGTGTGCACTGACATGAAACTTCCTGGCAGATTAAAACTGTGTGCCCGACCGAGACTCGAACTCGGGACCTTTGCCTTCGCGGGCAAGTGCTCTACCATCTGAGCTACCGAAGCACGACTCACGCCCGGTCCTCACAGCTTTACTTCTGCCAGTATCTCGTGTCCTACCTTCCAAACTTTACAGAAGCTCTCCTGCGAACCATGCAGAACTAGCACTCCTGAAAGAAAGGATATTGCGGAGACATGGCTTAGCCACAGCCTGGGGGATGTTTCCAGAATGAGATTTTCACTCTACAGCGGAGTGTGCGCTGATATGAAACTTCCTGGCAGATTAAAACTGTGTGCCCGACCGAGACTGGAACTCGGGACCTTTGCCTTCGCGGGCAAGTGCTCTACCTTCTGAGCTACCGAAGCACGACTCACGCCCGATCCTCACAGCTTTACTTCTGCCAGTATCTCGTTTCCTACCTTCCAAACTTTACAGAAGCTCTCCTGCGAACCATGCAGAACTAGCACTCCTGAAAGAAAGGATATTGCGGAGACATGGCTTAGCCACAGCCTGGGGGATGTTTCCAGAATGAGATTTTCACTCTGCAGCGGAGTGTGCGCTGATATGAAACTTCCTGGCAGATTAAAACTGTGTACCCGACCGAGACTCGAACTCGGGACCTTTGCCTTACGCGGGCAAGTGCTCTACCATCCGAGCTACCGAAGCAAGACGCACGCCCGGTCCTCACAGCTTTACTTCTGCCAGTATCTCGTCTCCTACCTTCCAAACTTTACAGAAGCTCTCCTGCGAACCATGCAGAACTAGCACTCCTGAAAGAAAGGATATTGCGGAGACATGGCTTAGCCACAGCTTGGGGGATGTTTCCAGAATGAGATTTTCACTCTACAGTGGAGTGTGCGCTGATATGAAACTTCCTGGCAGATTAAAACTGTGTGCCCGACCGAGACTCGAACTCGGGACCTTTGCCTTTTTAAGGGAGAAGTTGATTGTCCACTTGTTATCTGCAGAATCAATGGGGGAGTAACATATGACACAGCTGAAATATGTCAATAGAATGAAACTTTCGAGTTCTCTACATGTGTGCAAAGAGCTGTGACGATATGTCTAATATAGTTACAGCAAATCTGTGGAATCTCTTCCATCATTTATAATAACCTTATACTGTTTTTACGTCTTTACGTTTCCGTAATGCCACAAGGTCGCACAATATCTTGCTGTGGACAGAGGTCACCACGTATCAACTCATAAGTGTTTGTTGTTGTTTGTACAAAGGTTTTCATACTACTTTGTTCGAAACGAATTGGTGTGTGGGATTATATTGTGTTCAAGGAGTGGAGAAAATATAAGAAGGCCATGAGTGGCAGCTCGCAGGTCCTGAAGAGCTAACCCAGCGGCGCGCTTTAGCGGTTTCTCTGGGCTGCGTTGGCGTTCAGCACCTTCATCAGTCATCCACACGGGGTGGAAGGGAGAAGGAAAGGGGAGGGAGGGGGGAGGTAGGCGCGGATAGAGATAAAGGGCCGACGACGCGCGCCCGCCTTAACAAATGGCAGTCCTGTCGGTTAGCGCCTCTCAGCGAGCACCGGTCGTCTGCAAGGCGCGCTAGGCCTTAAGTGAGAACGCTGCTAAACTCCCAAAACTCTGATTTCTTCCTAAAACGAAAGTAAAATGACAAGTATATACTATGATGGTATCTCTTCTTTCGGACCATGCAGCTCGTAAGAATGAAATTGCAATGAAATGAACATCCTTAGCTGCTTACAGGCGTTGACATACGTCAACGGGGACGGATGAAAATGTGTGCCCCGACCGGGACTCGAACCCGGGATCTCCTGCTTACATGGCAGACGCTCTATCCATTTTTTTTTTCGGGCCTCCTTCCTCCCCTACAGCCCGTCCTTCCGCTCGCCATTTGTGCCTTCTTTGGCTAGCTTCTGTGCTATGTTTGGTCCATAGGAGATCGCTGACCGACGAAGTAAATGTATACAAGTAAACAAAATCCATTCTTTTGGGGTTGTGGAAAGAAAATAGGTCCTCTACATTCTTCCATCATGGTGCGGGAGCGATTTTTATAGGAGAGCCAGGCGTACTTCAGTCTGCTGGCGTCTCACGTTTACGTCAGTAACCTATTAGTGCTGCTACGCGAGGGCAAAGGGTAAACGAAATAGCCACCTTGTAGGCGTAAAATGAATGAGAAACTTAATAGATAATTTCATAAAGAAAAAAGAAAAAAAAAAAAGGAATCCTGAGATTGAACAAAATGTCGTTCGATCGTTCTTCAGCTCTGTCGGTTCAAGAAATTTGCGTAATTTTCTTTGTATTTCTTTTGTCGTTCGAGCTTTTGATGTTCTGTCATCAGGTACATCCAATAATCTGCTTCACTCTTCGTCAAAGCCGTTGAGATGTAATGGACTGTCAGTCCTTTGAGCCAGTTGGCTGACCTTCTTTTAGTGTTAGGATATGGCACGTCATCAGGCAGAAGGACGTGTGTCAGTGTAATCGTGTTAGGTGACGTGCGGAGCACATATGCTAGTTTTTGCCTGAAGAGATTCCACACGTCTTTCAAAAATGGTTCAAATGGCTCTGAGCACTATGGGACTTAACATCTATGGTCATCAGTCCCCTAGAACTTAGAACTACTTAAACCTAACGAACCTAAGGACCTCACACAACACCCAGCCATCACGAGGCAGAGAAAATCCCTGACCCCGCCGGGAATCGAACCAGGGAACCCGGGCGTGGAAAGCGAGAACGCTACCGCACGACCACGAGATGCGGGCCACACGTCTTTCACATCGTCACAGACGAAGCATTGTTCTCCAGTGTCGACGACATTGCAGCTGGAACAGTTTGGTGTGTGTGCCAGACGTATCGCGTGCAATTTGGAGTTGGTGGAAATTTTTCTATTGACTGCGAGGTACCACGTCGATCGCACATTGGATGGTAGATGGGGGTCAGATATGTTGTCCCATATGTTTTTCCAGTTATAATTTCGAAACTAGTTTTCTATTCGATTGCGCAATTTTCCTTCCAGCAAGGTGTTGTAAACCTCCTTAACCCGATATATGTCCTTCTCCGGTATTCTATGGCGTACATAGCTGTATTCCACAAGAAAATGTTTACAGTGGTACAGCTCGTGGGAGATGTGATGCACATCGATTGGTGGATCTCTGCTGACTGGGGTGATTTCACGTAAGAGATGAGCCACTAAGGTCCGCGGTGATCGTTGCCACTGTTTATAAGTTTTGCTAACGTATAGCGCTTGCGCTTTAAGGTAGATGTCTGTCAGATGTAGCCCTCCATTGCGTGTCGGTAGCGTCAAGGTATCATATGAAACCTTAAATATCTGACCTCTGCTGACAAAATAACGAAGCGCTGCTTGCATTTGGTGTGCTATGGTTCGTGGCAGAGGCAGCACTTGAGCAAAATAGTTGACTTTGGAAGAGATATATGTATTGGCCAGTTGCACTTTTTGTATTACGTTTAAATTACGCAAGCTGTGTTGTTTTATGCATGCCCGTAATGTGGCAAGTAATTTTCTATAATTGAGAGCGGCCGTGCGGCGGATATTACTCGTATATTCTATTCCAAGGCATTTTATTTTTTCCACAGTGTTGATACGTACAGCGGCTCTGATCACTATACCCCGACCAAGATCATAATACCAGATTTATTGCGGTTGAGTTTAGCTCCTGACGCCAGTTCGTAGGTCGCCACAACTTCAAGTACTGTTTCCACCTCGCTTTCGTCAGTCACAAGTACCCCTACATCGTCCGCGTAGGCTTGACATATGATCTTCTGTCCGTGTATATGTAGTCCACGGAGTTGCCGAGTCAGGGATACTAAGAGAGGTTCAAGCGCAATCGCGAAAAGCGTCATGGACATGGGACAACCTTGTCTTACCGAACTCTGAATATTGATCGGGTGACTGAGTTGTCCGTTGACACTGATTCTTGACGTGCTATTCGTCAGTATGTTTTTCACGGAGGCTATGATTTTCTGGGGGAAGTGCATGGATGTCATACACTGGAACAGGTACGAATGATTAACTTTATCAAAAGCTTTTTCAACGTCAAGCGATATCAGAGCACAGCGAATGTTGCAGGCTTCCGATATCGCTACAATGTCTATGTAGTCGCATAAGGTCTGAAATATCGTTCTATACTTTCCCACACTTGTTTGGTAAGCTCCTGTAACTGTACGAATAACTGAATTGAACCTTTGCATCATGATAGGGCGAAGATTTTATAATCACTACTGAGAAGTGTTATAGGTCGAAGATTCTCCACGGTTTTGCCTCCTGGTGTTTTGGGGACTAGGACCACTGTACCTTCACAGACTTCCTTCGGAAGGTCAGTGTCGACATTTAGTATTTCATTGAAGACGAGTGTCAATTTAGCAATTATCTGTTCGCGAAAAGTTTGATAAAATTCAGCGGGTAGCCCATCTGGTCCAGGTGATTTATTCTTTGGGCTCCTCGAGATGGCATCTTCGACGTTTTCGTCCGTTATTCTTGCTGCGAGCACGTCAGCTTCTTCTGGAGTGAGTCGCTCTGTCGTCCTAGCAGTGAGAGCTTGCTGCGCTGTTTCATCTGTGTGTGTATTGGCCAGCAATTCACTAAAGTGTCGATGGATCTCGTCGCGTATTGCAGCTTGATCTGTCAAGAGTCTCCCGTCTGAAGTTTTGAGTTCCGTCAGAATTTTCCATTTTTGTCTTTTGTTCTCTTGGAGGATGTGGTACATCGATGTTGTTTCTTCTCGTGTACCGTTCTGCAAACGCGTTCGTATTTTACAGCCTTCGAGATGGTGTCTCTGCAGGGTGAATAATTTTGCTTTTGTTCTGTTGATTTGCACATAATTTGTTATGACTGTAGCATCCCGAACGCACAAGTCTCTCAGACAGCTGAAGTAAAAGTCTAACGTCCGCCTCCGCCAGGCGATTTTTTCACGGGAGTAAGTTTTCATTGTCTTTATTATTGCGGGCTTCGCGCAGTTTAGCCACCAATTCAGCGCCGTACCGTACAAGTGGAACTTCCTTTCACATTCTGCCCAAGTGGTGTCGAAGGCGGCGTGACATCCAGGATCCGAAAGATGAGCAACGTTGAGCTTCCACTGACCTCTCGCCCTGTAAGTTCCTTGTTTCTCTAAATTTACCGTACATATGTACGCGATATGATCAGAGAAAATAGTGGGCCATAGCTCGGACTGTAAAACGTGTCTCCTTAAATTGGATGTTGCGTAAATCCTGTCGATACGACTGGCAGAATGGCTGGTGATATAGGTGAAACCTAGCCTATCACCGTGTTTTAGTTCCCAAGTATCAAACAGATGGAAGTCTCTGACGATGTTCTCCAGCTCCAGAGATTTGTTAAAATTTGGCGTCTGATCTTTGGGACTCAGCACGCAATTAAAGTCACCCGCAAATATTATTTGTTCAAATCGCACCGCGAAAAGGGGGGCGATGTCCTCCTTGAAAAATTCGGCCCTGCGGCGCTTGTTTCCGGTTCCTGACGGGGCATATATGTTGATAAACGTGGTGTTGTTTATCGTGACAGCGAGACCTCTACTGTTCGGCAGTTTAGCCACGTCTGTAAGTAGGAGCCCCTCTTTAGTCATAATCGCTGTGCCGAGGCTGTTGTCATTGCCAGGATTGATGACGGCGTTGTAGCCAGTGATGTCGTCCAAACGGATAGCCGTTACTTCTTGCAGCATTAAGATGTCAATATCCGCGGCGTACAGAAAATCTTGGAGATTTCTCAGATTGAGGGTGCTGCTAATTTTATTTATGTTCAGGTTCGCAATTCTGTACGCCTGCAAGGACGTCATGTCGACTATACCGTGTCAGGTGGGATACTGTTTGCCTGGTGAAGTGGACGTTCGCTCCACTTAGAAGAAGTCGGCATCATCATCTGCTGCACGAGCGTCTTTGATGGTGGTTTGTTTCCGGGTGGACACATCTTGTCGACGGTCGGGTGCCGTCCGTCCTGAATGTTGTGGTATGTCAGCCATCTCTTCATCATGGCTTTGTTCCTCCATGTCATCCGCCCAGTCTCGCGTGCACGTAACTTCCCGCGTGTCCGTTTTTGGTACAGGTGGAGGGTCCTTCGGACTAGCTGGACCGTCTGGAATGTGGATTCCACGGTCGGGTTCAGTGTGCTCATTTCGGGTCTTCTTCTTTGTTGTTCGATCTTCCAGAGGAGTTGCCTGTGTCGCCTCCGCCAGTTCTTGGCCTATCTGTTTCGCCTTTTCACGCAGGATTGGCGCGATTTCTGCTGCTCCCTGACGGGCTATTCGACGTTTCTTCCATTTCTTCGGTGAAACAGTTGTAGGCTGCTGGTCATTATCCTCCGACGTGGCAACCGTGTCTTCTTTGTGTTGCCCGACTTCTTCGAGTGGTTTGCACATGCCTTCTTCTGCCGTCTTAGCCTGGTCTTGTTCTGCACGCCTGTCAGTTTCCTCGTCTTGTGAGTGTGCTGGACCGGTAGCTTCTGTGTTGCTAGTATCCATGGCTACGTTACCATCGGGAACGTCGGCATAAGCAACTACCGCCCTGTCGAAACACACGTCTGGGACGACGTCACTGCGAATTGCGGCGGCGTACGTCACGGGTAGCGTGGCCATCTGACTAGGCGAGTCTCGCTCCCCAGTCGGCAGTTGCGTCACACGGCGTTGAACACACCGCGCGCGGACGTGTTGGGTCGAACCACAACCCGAGCAAGTTCTCGGCTGGCCATCGTAAATGATGATCGCTCGATATCCACCAATCCAGAGATACGATGGGATATGTTTCAGCATGTCAGACTTAACTTGCCTGACTCCATTTAATAATGGATACTTGTGCAAGCTAGACCATTTTTCGGCGTCATTGCTGATAATGGTGCCATAGTCTCCATCAGGTGGCTTGCGGAGTATGGATGTACATGTAGTTTGTTGTTAATCTCCTCGGGCGTTATTTCAAAGGGGAGCTCAAAGATTCGAATCGTTCTTATTCCCATTCCGGCACGCGAAACCGTGACCTGCCCTATGTGTCCGTCTGAATGTCTGAATTTTACCACCCCACCACATGCTTCTACAATTTGGTCGCACTTGTCAGAACTGGATAACTTGAGGAACACAGTCGGACTGACAATCGACAGGTGAATTCCAATCAATTCATCCACTTTAATCTTTAAAGTTTCTTCGATAAATGCCTCAACTTCGTAAGATTTCGGTCGGGCGTAGTTCGGATCGAAAATCGACTTCAAAGTATCGCGTCGCGTTGTCTGTTCCATTATGTCATTCTAGAAATGTGATCGTGCACCACACAGCGCCGGCCGCACGTCGGCAGAGCACGGCCGCCGCCGGCGGAATGCCCATTCATCTGAGCCACCGAGGACACAGACGATAGCGCGACTGCAGGCATTTATCTCTGGCACGCCTCCCGCGAAACCCACATTCTCAACGTATTGTCCCGCACTACATTCGTAGTGCGCCCGCCCATTATACTCGTTACTCGCGGCGCGTTGCCGATTCCCGTAAGAGTTCGGGCACTGTTTGTGCATTCGCACAGAAGAAGAAGATGGTCAAGTGGCCAGTGAGCCTTAACTATGTATATATAGCGGGGTGGGGGGTGGGGGGGGGGCGTGCCAGAGATAAATCCCTGCAGTCGCGCTATTCTCTGTGTCCTCGGTGGCTCAGATGGCTAGAGCGTCTGCCATGTAAGCAGGAGATCCCGGGTTCGAGTCCCGGTCGGGGCACGCATTTTCATCTGTCCCTGTTGACGTCTGTCAACACCTGTAAGCAGCTAAGGTTGTTCAATTCATTGTAATTAAAATCACAAGATTGACAGTTTCGGTGCAAAACATGCAGTTGGAAATATGCTTGTTGGAAGGTTACGTCCGTTGTTCCTGCGAATTTCTCTGATAATATAGTATAGTTCAGTTCACTTAAAATGCTTTTTTGGTTCAAATGGCTCTGAGCACTATGGGACTTAACATCTGAGGTAATCAGTCCCCTAGATCTTAGAACTACTTAAACCTAACTAACCTAAGGACATCACACACATCCATGCCCGAGGCAGGACTCGAACCTGCGACCGCAGCAGTCGCGCGTTTCCGGACTGCAGCGCCTAGAGCCGCGTGGCCACCAGGGTCGGCAAAATGCTTTTTTATTTCAGGCTCTGATCACAATATGAATTCATTAGACGATGACCGGTTTCAGTTTGTAATGACCGTCTTCAGATCCTTTTTACACCATGTCCTAAAGTGATACGGCCATAATGGCATAATGGCCGTATCACTTTAGGACATGGTGTAAAAAAAGATATGAGGATGGTCATTACAGACGGAAACCGGTCATCGTCTAATGAATTCATATTGTGATCAGAGCCTGAAATAAAAAAGCATTGTACAGTATTGGAATCCTGTTTGTATACGCGATTATGTCTCAGTTCACTTAGTTCAGCTGATCATTGACATTCAATGTGCAGTCGACTCAAACGCTCCAGTTGTCAGTTATGCAGCACAACCGCGTTCGACTCTGCTGCAAGAAATTCTGTGTTCGATTAACTATTTCGCAGAGAATACCACGACCAAGTAATAAACCATGAAGTTTCAGAATACATTCTCCACTTTCAACCGGAATAAGGAAACTGAATTCCAGCTGAGTAAGGCTCGTGTCCTCTTTATATGTGAAGTCTAGTGTGTGAGTGTGCTGTCCTCAGGATAATCAGTTAATAGGCCTAGTGGTAGAAATCGATGTTGTAGCAGCAGGACCTATCTCTGAACTTTTTCAATAATGTTTCGTGAAAAGAACGCTATCTTACCTCCAGGAATTCCCAAGTGAGTTCACCTAACATTTCCGTGAAACTTGCACCTTGACTGAACCTACCGGTAATAAATATAGCAGCACCCCTCCGAATTGTTTCCATGTTCTTCTTTAATACGACCTGGTGGGGATCCCAAATACTCTCCCAGTACTTGAGAATTGATCGCACAAGTGTTCTGCACACGGTCACCTTTATAGGCGAGCTACGCTTTCGTCGAGTTCTGCCAGTAAACCCTACAAGTACCGTACGTACTTTGCAACGGTACATCAAGACATTCAAGCTACGTGACTACGTCAAACAGCACACCACTAATACTGCATTTGAATATTATGATCTTTTCCCCTACTTCTTTGTATTAATTTACGTTTCTCCACATTAAGGCCAAGCTTCCATTCACCACAGCTACTAGAAATTCTAAGTCGACATGTATCTCTCTATAGCCACTAAAGTAAAACTCTGTCACGCACATTACAGCATCGTCGGAAAATAGTTTCAGATTGCTACTTACGCTAACTAGGGTTATTTCAGTTCAAAATTGTTAAGGCTTTCGTGGTCACTTGTTGACAAACTGCCTGTTGACTTCTGTCTCAGGTTCTTTGCCCACGTTCAGCTCGTGATTTTTCTGACTTTTCGCCAGCGAGAGTGGTTGGTATTGTCAAAGTATCACCTTCTATTGCTGATGGTGGACTCACATCTCATTGCCGTTTCTCTGCTTTACTTTTACACATCATGAGTTGAATGTGTGCTTTCATGGGTTAATGCATAATCTAAAACAAATGTAATTACTTGGAATAAAAATATAATTTCTCATATTGGGAAGGCAGATACTCTTGGTAACACTATACTTTAGTTATCTAGGGCAAATGTTGCCCGAGAGCACGCCCAGTCGAAGTCGAAATCTGAAGCTAGTGAGTGTCAAGAATATTAGTCTGTCAAACAAAATGTGTCTACTGTCAACGATGGTCAAACGCAATCTACTCCGTTCAACATCTCCTACACGACTCAAGTTATAACAAAGATGCAGCAAATAGTGCGAAATGTTAATGTCAGCAACGATCGTATACACGTATCTCGCTATCGGCTGCGGAGTCTCACCAAACAAGCCGTTCCTGGACGTGCACTGCGTGGACATAGCCTTTGTGCTGGATGCAGGAACTGCAGTCACGAGGAATCTTTTGCTCATAGATCGATTTTCTTTCAGAGAGTAGTAATATATTAGGAGTTGAATATTTTTGGATTCCTCCTATAACAACAGCTTTTTCGGAGCTTCGGTCATCTCGTGACACTACTTGTCTTCCTTCAAATGTCAACCATTTAAAGTATGCAACATACCTGGTACACTTCTCCACAGTCCAGTATCGCGGTGAACATTCATACTCCTCTTCTTTCGTTGGTGTCTTGTTATAGCACATTTTGATATGCACTAAGTCATTTACGCGGTATCCCAGTATAAATGGCGCAATCTCTTTTGTTATCGACCTAAAGTTAAGCAAAAACTTCACTGCGCAATATAATCAAACGATAGCATTTTCAAAAGCCCCTAACTATCTCCCATTGCAACGCATAAGTTTGAAATTTGGCTCAAAGGTGTCTGCGAGGATTGTTTCTTAAGTAAGGGCCTTTTTATTTTTAAAAAAAGATACAAATACTTTTGCAAAAAAAACTTTTATTTTCTGATTCTACACACTTTTACCTGTTTTTCTGCATAGTTGCCTTGTTTATTTAAGCACTTGTCATACCGTACAACTAAGTTTTTAATTCCCTCTTCAAAGAATTCGGCCGCCTGCTCCGACAGCCAAGAGTTCACGGCCGCTTTCACTTCATCGTCGTCATTGAAGCGCTGCCCGCCAAGATGGTGTTTCAGGTACCGGAAAAGGTGAAAATCGCTAGGAGCATGGTCGGGGCTATATGGTGCATGGTCCAAAACTTCCCAGCCAAAAGAATCAATCAAATCCCGAGTCTTTTGAGAGGTGTGAGGCCTAGCGTTATCGTGCAGGAGCAAAATTCCTTTTGTCAGCATGCCGCGCCTTTTGTTTTGAATTGCTCTGCGGAGCTTCTTTAGAGTTGCACAGTAGGCATCTGAGTTGATTGTCGTTCCTCGTGGCATAAAGTCCACTAGCAAAACACCGCGCCGGTCCCAGAACACAGTTGCCATAATCTTGCGCTTTGACAGCGTCTGTTTGGCTTTGACCTTGACAGGTGAGGTAGTGTGTCGCCATTCCATCGATTGTCGCTTTCTTTCGGGAGTGATATGGGATACCCATGTTTCATCTCCAGTGACAATTTGACTCAACATGTCATCCACTTCTTCCTCGTAACGAATCAAAAAGTCCAATGAAGTGGCAAATCTCTTCCCTTTGTGGTCCTCTGGGAGGAGTCTGGGTACCCAGCGAGAACACAGTTTCTTAAAGTTTAGGTTTTCAGACACAATTTTGTACAAAACCGATCTTGAAACTTGTGGAAATTCCAAATAAGGAGTGGAAATTGTGAATCTTCTGTCCTCACGAATCTTTGTTTCGACTGCAGCCACCAAATCATCAGTGATCACAGAGGGTCGGCCTCAGCGTTCTTCGTCATGGACGTTTTGACGGCCATTTTTGAACTCTCTAACCCATTGACGCACTTTACCTTCACTCATTGCATTCAAGCCATAAACTTCTGTTAACTGACGATGAATTTCTGCAGCTGCTAGGCTTCTCGCGGTCAAAAAACGTATCACTGACCGTATCTCACACGCGGCGGGCGATTCAATAATCGTAAACATTATAAAGTAGCACAGCGATGCGTACACGTCAGCTACAGAGCTGCAACTTGCATCAGCGTGAACGGGAAGGATGCCGGCAAGTGGCGCGGTGGCTTGTTGCGGTGTCCGCGCGAACCACGGGACTATACGCACGAACGGCCCTTACTTAAAAAACAACCCTCGTACATCTTTCCTCTGTAATTGCGCAAAAACGTGGCGCCCTGCAAAGTCACCCTCGCGATCGGCGACATTATAAACGGCTAGGTCTCGATACATACGAAAAGAGACAATAGCTCAGAAGTTCATGTAAGGTGCAAGACAGGTGAATAATATCACAGTGGCACGAAATTTCAGCACCGTTCTGCCAAGCGCTGTCTTAGGTGTGACACGTGATGGGAAGGTCGTCCCACGCCTTGTTACCCACATTTTATCTCTTGTTTTAACGCCTCTGCCATGAGGGTCATAGCCATGACCATGAGCATTCAGATCACGCGGTTTTGTTACGAATGGCCAAGAAAATATTTGAGACACACCAACGCTTAGAGTCGTCTCGAAATGGTCTTAGGGGGCGGCATTAAGGGTGTCAGTGAAACCACTCTTTCCCTTGAGTCGTTGACTCCCACAGATTTCGGGGTCAAAAACGACAAAACTGTGATGAGAAAGAGAAGCACGTTGTTGACAGCCTTTGACACCAAAACCTATTTTACGTATATGGCTCTGTAACTGCACCTTCGCCTATTAACAATTTCTCCTACATGAATGGAACGCTTCTCTGCCACTTTCCCTTCCCCATAGTGTTTACAATATTCACTGAATTGTAAATTTTGACTAAGATCGATGGATATGCCTGTGACCTTTCAACTTTGTTGCACATGACGATGTGGCTTTAGCCCGAGAAACCGGTTGTGCTTCAATAAACAACAGTTTTACCATCTGTAGGATAACATCAAACCTTTGACGCTGCTGATACCCCTCGGACGATAGGATCGTCGGTTAAGAACATCTTGTGTTAGTAACTTCACAAAATGTGAATGCACCCCTTTTGAGTGCAGAGGGACCATAATTTTGCTCTGGTGTACGAGGATGAACCACTAGGGACTGTTCAAAACCATTCAAAAAAATCTGTATCCAATCTGAAGAAGCAAAGGGTGCCTATGGTTTTTCAGCCCTTCTATTTCGTGTCCACCTGTGGTATGATCACAGTGGGGCATGACGTTGACACATGTGTGAATGAATCGGCAAAAGATTCTACTAAGAAACCTCCCATTCGGCAATACCCTCGGTACCATCTACTCGTCTTTGTTGGGCACTTTGAAAATGTGCCTGAACGAAAACCTCCTGTCACTAAGTCCTAGGCGCTTTGTGGGGCGGCTGGTGGAATAATTGTTATTATTGATGTAGAATGTAATGTAGAAAAGATGCATTTCCGGGCCGATTAACCATATGTGGGGTGGTAGGTGGAATTAATTGTTATATAAATGTTCCTATTATTTATGCTGTCTTTTGCCGTTCTCAACACTGGCTCTCTAACTACAATATTGGCAACGAGAAAGTGATTAGCAAAACGTGAAGCCTGTAATTAGAATTCCTATTGCCCACTTCATCTGAGAAATAGACTTATAGCTACAGCTTATAGCTCTGAGGAATTAGGAGATTGTCTGGGATTCATAATCAAAAACGATTCTGTCTAAAATGTTCACTAAAAACGATTTCATGGTTACGCGTATCCCGAGTAACTTATTACGGCATCTGAGGCTGTTTATAGCAATGATACCGATGCGACGCGACTCCTGGCACAGATGGTGCGCTAATCAGCGTCTTGAGAGAACATCCGCCACACAGTCTCGACTTGATTCCATTCGATTTCCATCTGTCTCCAAGACTTGAAGTACACCTTATAGGACTTCACTTTGATAGAGATGAAGAGCCAGCCTGTGTGGCCGTGCGGTTCTAGGCGCTTCAGTCTGGCACAGCGCCACTGATACGGTCGCAGGTTCGAATCCTGCCTTGGGCATGGATGTGTGTGATGTCCTTAGGTTTAAGTAGTTCTAAGTTCTAGAGGACTGATGACCTCAGTTGTTAAGTCCCATAGTGCTCAGAGCCATTTCAACCATTTTTAGAGATTAAGAGGTGCAAACAGAGTTGAGGCTCTACACTGACCATACCAAGAAACACACCTCTCGTTCGTCGCCTGTTTGAGTATTTTGAAAAGTAGTTACGTACATGTGAGAGTAAAGATGTAGAATGTCAATAACGTTTGTTTTATTTAAAAATGTCTAAGAGTTTCCACATTAAAATATTCAGCGGTTTTACTTTGCAACACGGTCGAGTACAGAGTTTGTTACCGAAACTCTTGCCTTACTGTCATAAATTTTTAACGTATGACAATACCTGTCAGTGTATGGGTAGTGACAGCATTTAAATTCTTAAATTCAGTCAATAATTACGCTAAATATTGAAAAAGAAATATTTTTTTTGTCCCTGGAAACTTATAGATATGCAACCAGTAACCGAATCTGTGATCCATGGATCATGGTAGTCGCTTGGTAATATAGATCTCGTCGTCTCAGCGTTATCTCCTGGAATTCAACAAAAGATTTCCACGATCAAGCTACTATCCATTCACCTGGCTAAATGACTCACCGATTTCCACTTCATCTAGTCCTGCATCACTGACACGGCTACATTTTCCCTGTCCTGTTCATAACATGCGTCTCTGTATTGCCTGCTTAGTAAACATAAATTTCTCAGTTATTTTCACACTAAAAACATGTATCTAAGACATATATTACTTACTGAAATCCTCACATTGTAAATCTATTTTCTTTGTCTAGTGTTCGTTTCATTGTTGTTATTTAATTAGGCGGTAGAACTGAATTCACGGCACGCGCACACTCACTGTAATACATGTTACTCAAATACGTATGTTTAGCCTACATAGCAGAAAGCAGGTCTGTTAGTTCTATTAAAGGATTACCGAAATATTTGTGCTGTATGTTGAGAGGCTCTTCATTACCTGATTGCACGATAATGAAGCTTATGGAGTGAGTATTCACAAATAGCCACTGCTGATGAATGCTGCTCATCATTGACCATATGCCCTCTCGTTAATAAGCTTGTAGCCAGTTATCGGAAAATTATTGCTAGCTTAGTACCAGCTACGAGATCTATCACGGATTTTAAGTTTTTATATTAGTAACTTCAACACACTGTAACCTCCCCACAGAAATTAATAAATGAAAATTTGAAATGGAGCCAAGTGTAACCTCCCCACAGAAATTTAAAAATGATAATTGACCATGAACCACACAATAATATTGATTAAATAATGAACCATGAACGAAATGTAACCTCCCAACAGAGATAATAATATCTGGTAAATTTTATAAGGAGAGCAGCGCTGACCTTCGGCCCTGTATTCTGAATAACAAAAGCAAATTTTCTTACCTCAATAAAACTGCAATTATATCTGCTCTTAAATACATTCTTCGACACAGCTTCGTGCAATGCTGGCGTTTATATATATATATATATATATATATATATATATATATATATATATATATATATATATATATTTTTTTTTTTTTTTTTAATTCCTGGAAGCAATGATAATGCATTGGAAATTGAAATGAATGCTTTTCTTTAAAAGAGTTACTTTATAAAAGAAATTATTATTGGGGCATTTTTTTTAACAAATTAAATTACAATTAACATACATTACTAAATATGCGCCAGGCTGCTTCTTTACCTTCTACAACAATACTCATCCTCCAGAGTCCTGACCAGAGTCGCGAGCAGAGCACACAGCCGACGCATGCCGACTCCCGCAGACTACTACTGTCCACTCGCTACTAAAGCCGACCGACTACTACTGTATCCGACTGACTACTACTGTCGACTCGCGCAGACTAGCGCAGACTCGCGACAAGCAACAACTAACAATAAACTACTCTCTGGTCAGAGATTCTGTCATGCCTCGCCCACTGCCTGCAAAGCATACGTCTTACATAACCCTCCACTGGGGGGCAAAAATTTGGCAGCGATGGTGAGTCAATTGGACTTGCCATGAGCAACAAATTTTTCTTAATTAACTAACTTTACAATCACAGAATATATACATATATATAGGTGCAGAACATGAAAAAATGTAGCGCACATGCACTGAGTACAGAACATATCAGGAAATCACAAATGTATAGGCAACGAGTACAAATCATATTGAGAAATGACACAAGTGCACACGCACTGTAGTTCAGAACATATCAGCAAATCACAAAATGTATATGCAATGAATACAAATCATGTTAACAAAATGACGAAAGTGCACACACACTGCAATACAGAACATATCTGGGAATCACAAAATGTATACGTAATGAGTACAAATCATATTAACAAATGGCATAGAGTGCACACGCACTGTAAAACTCTCTAGCATTTTTACAACAAATAAATATATCAAGGAGTGAAATAAAGTGCACACGCACTGTAGTACAGAACATATCAGGAAATCACAAAACGTATACGTAATGAGTACAAATCATATTAACAAATTGCAAAAGTGCACACGCACTGTATATATCTTTATCATTTTGCAAGAATTAGGAAAGGAATGGGAAGGATTGCGTCATGGTTGTAGCACTTTAGTTTGCACGCAGCTGCACTGAAAGTCCATATCTTTCTACAGAAGCACAACACCAAGTGAGACAATCTGAAGTTCTTTTCCTTGAAGTATTAATCAGTGTAGCCAGTACACTGAAATGTAATAATATTCCATGCTATCATTTTGGTAGTACACTAGGTACACCAAACCGTGGGATCATAATAACATCTCCATCGCTCAAGGTGGTGGACAGCATGTCGTGTCAACACCATGTTCTTGTAAAGTAGACCAACGTAGAATTAGTGCATAAACCAAATATAGTGCTCCATGATCATGAGGATAGACAGGACAAATGAATATTGCAGTAATTTCTGGTAATTAGGTCAGAAGGTGAAGGACATTAAGTCACATAATAGTCTTCATTGAGAATTACACTAGTCTAACAACTGATTTGAGTAATTGGTGGCACTCATCGCCCAGTTACTGAACATTTCTGTACCATGTATGTAGTATTACAGAATAATGTTCATAAATTATCTGAATATAGTAATTATTGGCACTCATTGCCCAGTTACAAACCATCAGAAGTCATCATTCAAAACAGAAGCTAATACTGGCATAGTATTAACATAATTCACTTATATATAGTAATCATTGGCATCATAGGTCATCTTATTACAATAATCAGTGGCATTCATTGGCCAGCTACAAAGCATTTTTTTTGTATTATTCAGAAGTCATTATTCAAAATGAGTTAATTATTGGCATAGCACTTATACATAATTAATCTAATTTTAGTAATCAATGGCATCATGGGTCATCTTATTACAATAATCAGTGGCATTCATTAGCCAGTTACAAAGCATTTTTTTTGTATTCTTCAGAAGTCATCATTCAAAATGAGTTAATTATTGGCATACCATTTATGCATAATTAATCTAATTATAGTAATCATTGGCATCATAGGTCATCTTATTACAATAATCAGTGGCATTCATTGGCCAGTTACAAAGCTTTTTTTTTGTTGTATTCTTCAGAAGTCATTATTCAAAATGAGTTAATTATTGGCATAGCATTTATACATAATTAATATAATTATAGTAATCATTGGCATCATAGGTCATCTTATTACAATAATCAGTGGCATTCATTGGCCAGTTACAAAGCATTTTTTTTTGTATTATTCAGAAGTCACTATTGAAGTGACATACTATTCAGAGCTGATCAGTATTACTCAGAACTCTCTTAAACTAATAGCATTATTTGGGACTGGTTATTCCTTTGTTTGCTTTTGAGTTATTGCTGCAAATGAAGATGTGTAACGTCATTCGTCATGAGTCAGCTGTAGCAAGGTTATGAAACAAGTAGAGTATATGTGATCACATTCATAAACGACATAGGTTTACTAAACAACTGCTTATAGCACATTAATTTCATGTATAATTTCTCCTGCAAAATATACAAAATGGATTATGAAACTGAAAGAAGAAACGCATATTATGCTGAAAAGTAGTGAACTTCGAATTAACAGGTAGTGAAATGTGTATAAAAATATATACACTCCTGGAAATTCAAATAAGAACACCGTGAATTCATTGTCCCAGGAAGGGGAAACTATTGACACATTCCTGGGGTCAGATACATCACATGATCACACCGACAGAACCACAGGCACATAGACACAGGCAACAGAGCATGCACAATGTCGGCACTAGTACAGTGTATATCCACCTTTCGCAGCAATGCAGGCTGCTATTCTCCCATGGAGACGATCGTAGAGATGCTGGATGTAGTCCTGTGGAACGGCTTGCCATGCCATTTCCACCTGGCGCCTCAGTTGGACCAGCGTTCGTGCTGGACGTGCAGACCGCGTGAGACGACGCTTCATCCAGTCCCAAACATGCTCAATGGGGGACAGATCCGGATATCTTGCTGGCCAGGGTAGTTGACTAACACCTTCTAGAGCACGTTGGGTGGCACGGGATACATGCGGACGTGCATTGTCCTGTTGGAACAGCAAGTTCCCTTGCCGGTCTAGGAATGGTAGAACGATGGGTTCGATGACGGTATGGATGTACCGTGCACTATTCAGTGTCCCCTCGACGATCACCAGTGGTGTACGGCCAGTGTAGGAGATCGCTCCCCACACCATGATGCCGGGTGTTGGCCCTGTGTGCCTCGGTCGTATGCAGTCCTGATTGTGGCGCTCACCTGCACGGCGCCAAACACGCATACGACCATCATTGGCACCAAGGCAGAAGCGACTCTCATCGCTGAAGACGACACGTCTCCATTCGTCCCTCCATTCACGCCTGTCGCGACACCACTGGAGGCGGGCTGCACGATGTTGGGGCGTGAGCGGAAGACGGCCTAACGGTGTGCGGGACCGTAGCCCAGCTTCATGGAGACGGTTGCGAATGGTCCTCGCCGATACCCCAGGAGCAACAGTGTCCATAATTTGCTGGGAAGTGGCGGTGCGGTCCCCTACGGCACTGCGTAGGATCCTACGGTCTTGGCGTGCATCCGTGCGTCGCTGCGGTCCGGTCCCAGGTCGACGGGCACGTGCACCTGCCGCCGACCACTGGCGACAACATCGATGTACTGTGGAGACCTCACGCCCCACGTGTTGAGCAATTCGGCGGTACGTCCACCCGGCCTCCCGCATGCACACTATATGCCCTCGCTCAAAGTCCGTCAACTGCACATACGGTTCACGTCCACGCTGTCGCGGCATGCTACCAGTGTTAAAGACTGCGATGGAGCTCCGTATGCCACGGCAAACTGGCTGACACTGACGGCGGCGGTGCACAAATGCTGCGCAGCTAGCGCCATTCGACGGCCAACACCGCGGTTCCTGGTGTGTCCGCTGTGCCGTGCGTGTGATCATTGCTTGTACAGCCCTCTCGCATTGTCCGGAGCAAGTATGGTGGGTCTGACACACCGGTGTCAATGTGTTCTTTTTTCCATTTCCAGGAGTGTATGTTCTCTAGCTGTCCTTTCCAAAACCTTCAGTCATCATACCATGCGATATAAGACATACTGTCAAACCGAACTGCAACAAATACTTAAGTAACTACATAGCATCTCTTAACTAACAGCTAATATATAAACTTCATCATTATTTTCATCTGCAAAGAAAAACTTCATTATCCATATCACCATAACTACATTATTATCATCACCTGTAAAGAAAAACTTCATTATCCATAGTAGCATATTCTTCATCATTATTCATCACCATTCATTATCATCTGCTAAAAAGTCACTTCATTATTCATTATACAACTATTCCTTATTTCTAGCATATTTCATCACTAAAACTAAGATGTGTAGTTCTGTCTGACAGCCTGCATCAATCGCCTCGTATTCTGAAAGATAAAATTAGTTATGACTGCAATTCTACGATGTGTATTGTATATTCTTGTTAATGCTTGTTAATTCTGATCCATTTACTCTTCATCACGAGGTATTGCATCCTCTTTCGTTCATTCCGAAGGTGAAATTCCCATTTCTGTTTAATTTATTTCGTTTACACGTTATTTCTTTCTGAAAATGATGAACAATGATTAATGTCTTGCATTTAATTCATATACCTATTAGATAAAAACTGGTTTATAGTAACACAATTGAGGATACAGCATAGCATGACAGAAAACGTAACATGCCAAAAACATCGACAGTGTTCAGAAGCAAAAATGTACACAGTGAATCACATTGTAGCAGCAAAAAAAAAAAAAAAAATTATTTAAAACAGTCACGATGTTTAGCTGTCATAAGGCAAAATGTTAAAGTCAACTGGTGTTTGTTATATCTTTGTTATATCTTAAATATTTCATAGTACATACAAACAAAACAGGAAAACAATCACACATACATAAAATGGAATATATGCACGGTATGATGTGTAACGACAAGAAAAGCGACCTGCCAACCTTACCTTGCTGGGCACTTGCCAAGAAAAAATGCGATAATCATCAGTAAGTAGTCACATAAATATAATTGCATAAGTGGTCATAAAATGTGTAAGTTGATTTGGAAAAATATGCACGGTCTGATGTGTAACGACAAGAAGAGCGACCTGCTAACCTTACCTTGCCGGGCACTTGCCAAGAAAAAATGCGATAATCATCAGTAAGTAGTCACATAAATATAATTGCATAAGTGGTCATAAAATTTGTAAGTTCATCTAGAAAAATATGCACGGCCTGATGTGTAACGACAAGAAGAGCGACCTGCTAACCTTACCTTGCCGGGCACTTGCCAAGAAAAAATACGATAATCATCAGTAAGTGTTCATGTGAATATAATTGCATAAGTGGTCATAAAAATTAGGAAATGGCATTACAGTGTGATAAATCATAAAGTATCTCCATTCAATAAAAGGTTTGATGTTGGATACGTGGTGGTTCCCTTTGGTTTTTCTGGTTCTCAATGTTTCTACGTGTACCTCATTGGGGTGAGGAATGCTGCGAATCCGATATGGACCTGCGTATAGAAGTTCAAATTTACTACACCTACCTTTTCTTCTATTGGATAAATAGTGTGTACGTACTAATATCTTCTGTCCAATGTGAAAGTCACGGCGTGTACAAACCTGTTATTGCTGTCTTCTCCGGCGCTCTGCGGCACGTTTGATGTTGTTCAGCGCAATGTCAATTATTTCATGGTGTCGTAGTCGACGAGATGTGGGAAAGGTTACTAATTCTTTAATTTTGTTAGGTGGTTCAACATTTTTCAGTATAACAGACGAAGATAGCATAGTAGATTCATTTGGTATGGAATTAATTACATCCTGGAATGAGATTATGTGTGTGTCCCAATCAATATGTCTTTTATGGCAGTATATTCTACACAGTTTACCAATTTCTTTCATTAATCGATCACAAGGGTTCGAAGAAGCATGGTACCTGGATATATAGATCGGAGAAATGTTTCTAGCTCGTAACATACGTGTCCATATAGCAGATCGAAATTTTGGTCCATTGTCGGAAATTACTTTCAACACATGCCCTACATGAAATAGAAAATGTTTTACAAATGCTTTCGTAACAGTTTTAGCAGTAGCTTTGCGTAATGGAGTGAAGGTAACAAATTTTGAAGTGAGTTCAACAGCGACAAAGATGTAGCAAAAACCTCTATTAGTTCTGGGAATCGGACCAAAAATGTCTTAAGCGGCCGTATGTCTCAATTTAACAGGTACAATGGGATGTAATGGAGGAATGTGTGAAGTCGTGTCTGATTTAGCTTTCTGGCAGATTTTACATGACGCTAAAACTCGTCGTATACGTTTCTCCATGTTGGTAAAATAACAGTTCTGTCTCAGTATAAGAAAACATTTTTGGCTCCGTAATGTGCATAACTTAAATGAGTATACCAGATTAATTTGTTAACAAGTTCGTCAGGAATGCATAATAACCAATTGTTGCTGTCAGGATGAGAGCGGCGAAACACAATGTCATTGCGTACAGTGTAATGGTTTCTAATGGTAACATTATTCCTATCTTGCCAAAGGTGTTTAATCTCTTTCCACACGTTGTCTTTACTCTGCTCTTGTGCTATGTCTTGTAATGACGACGAAATGAAATTTTCAAATGCAACTTGTTGAATGTACATGACACTGAAATTTGCTTTGCAGAAGTTGGCTGCGACGTCTTGCTCATTGTTGCTGAGAGAACGGGATAGTGCGTCTGCTACAACATCCTGTGTGCCGGGAATGTAAACAATTGTAAAATCAAATTCCTGTAAATGAAGTTTCCATCAGCTTAATCTGTCTTGTGTAAATTTAGCCGAAAGTAAAAACTGTATCGCTGTATGGTCTGTGTAAACGTTGGTATGTCTTCCATAAAGAAATTGCCGAAATCTCGTAAAAGCCCATACAACACATAATGTTTCAAGTTTTGTAACAGAATAATTTCGTTCAGCAGGTGACAGAATGCGACTTGCAAAAGTTATGTTTTTAATTACTGTACAACCATCTTCTTCAATTTCCTGAAAAATATGTACGCCTAAAGCGGTGTTATAACTGTCAGTGGCAATGGAAAAATTTCTGGTAAGATCCGGGTGCGATAAAAGTGGTGCATTCAATAAAGCATGTTTCAAATAACATTCTCGTGAACAAGATTCTGCGTGTCAAAATTATTACTTGCGTTACTGGAATATGCAACATGTACTGTATCTAGTCAATTTCCATCTGACGTGTTATTATTTTCGGGAGGATGCTGTGGCATTTCCACTATTTTTACTGTTGTAATATTTCTTCCTGACGTCTTACGTTCTGGATGATACCTACTGTGTGGTACATTCATGATAATATGTTGTTGCTGATGTTCTTGCTGCTGATAAGATCGACTGTTATTAAATGTACGCTGAAAATTGTGCTCATTATTTTTACGTCTGTCGTGATAGTCATTTCTATATGGTGCAGTGCGATAGGAATTGAAATAGTGTGTCTTCTGTACATACTGATTTTCTTGTTGCTGTGCGTTACTATTTGTTGGAGCTAATGCTATACGTGCACGCGACGAAACATTAAAGCTTGGTTGACCTTGTACATTACATTGTTGGTTAGGTATGCTAACCGGCTGGCTTTCATGCTGTTGCGGTGAAAAACGTCTGTTGTTACCAAAATGTCGTTCCTGTTGCTGATAATTTTGACGGTACTGATAATTACAATTTCATCTGTTATTAATATTACGGCGATAGTTGTCATTTCGGGAGTGTCTAAAGAGAACTGTCACTTTCGGTAAAATTTGACTTATCGGTTTTTCTTTACTCATTTCTTAATCCTAGATAGAGCAATAGTTGAAGAGCTGTTTTAATAGATGTAAAGGATAGTAGAAGAGAAGGGAGCAGTGCAGAAAACTAAAGATGAAATAGCACTACTACGGCTCGGGGCCCTGTGCACGCTACGGCACAAATTCATTAAAGCGTAATGAATCCCCTGAGGTCAATTACGTGCTGCAAATACATTTTAGCTTTTGCGTTACAGGCAATGCCGCTGAAAATTCAAAAATAAATTGCTGTATCCATGCTAATTGTAGTTTCTGCATTACAGGTAATGGCGGTGAAAGTACAAAAATAAATCGACGTATCCAGTTCAATGCGTGTACCTGTGCTCTGTCATTTTCAAATACTTTAGATTTTTTTACACATACAAATTGCTTATAATCAACGTTCTCGTCACTGAATGTGTGAACAGATTCACGATTTCATAAGAATCTGTTTGTCTGTGTCACTTCGGATTTTAAGTCGTGTAGTCTCTGTAAATTACTTAAGTTACACTGGCTGTGTGAGTGTGACAAATGTTCGGAATGTGCCGTATGCTGTGACGTGTTATTAACTGAAATATTTTTTATCTCTGTCACTTCTTGTTGTAAAGTTGACAATTTTCTACGCAATGAATTATTAGATGAATCTATCTCACTGATTGTCTGCTGTAAATTTTGGAATTCAGGTGTTTGGTTAAACAAAATCGGTGAAGTATCGTCTGATTTGTTGTCATTATTACTTTCAATAACGTCAATACGACTGGCCAATTCATCATATTTTGCAGTCAGTATTTTTACCTGATCATCGTTTTTAGTGTCAGAAGCATTAATTTGTTTTTGTATTTTACGTGTGGTTTCGTTCAATTTTTTAACGTCAGCTTTGATGACATCGGAATCCTGTGTTAGTTCTAATTGTTCGAGTCTGTCGGTCACTGTCTGAAAGTCTACTGTGTGTGTATCTGTTTTTTTGTTTTAAGATCGCAAATTTCATCACGCAATTCGGTGTTCAACTGTTTGATTGTATTAATTTCGTCTGATACAGTAGCAATATTGTTGTCTACATATGTTTTTTCTTTCGTAAACAATTTGCGTTTATCTTCCTGTCTCTGTGCGGTAATTGTTTCCATAACTTGTCACTTTACGTTATTCTGTTCCTGTATAAATTTAGGGAAACGTGTTTCACTGCTTTGCAGGTGGTGATTGAAACGTTCGTCAATTTGACTGTTCTGTTGGTCGAATTTCGCGTCTACCTTTGCATCCAGTGTGCGCGAACGTTCTGCTATCATTAACCTGAACTCGTCGCGTAACTGTTTTGCTTTCTCAGAGCATTGTTTACCGACTGCACTAATTTCGTCTCTAAGTGATTTTGTTGTAGCTGTTTGCATATCCCTCAATTCTTGAGCAACAGATCTAATTTCATCACTACTTTTCCTAGCACAAGCCTCAATATCCTCACGTAATTGTTCTTTAGTATCATGACATTGCACGGCAAAGGCTGTAATCTGTTCCCAAAGTGTCTGGAATTGTTGTCTAATTTTTCATTCAACTGTTTCGAATTGTTGTCTAGTTTTTCATTAAGTTGTTTGTTCTGTTCACTAAGTTGTTTGTGATTGTATTCTTGTTCTTTTTTCGATTGTTTAAGACTCTCATTAATTTGTTTGACATTTATACTACTTTCATTAAGTTGTTTGAAATTTTCACTAAATTGTTGTTTGAGATTCTCGTTTTGTTCCTTCTTAAACTGTAGCAATACTGCCATAATTTGATCCAAGCCAAAAATAGCTGCTGCATTCTCTGTACTGTGTGATGGTGTATAAGCATTTGTCACGTTTTCTGTAACCATTTGGTCATTCTGTAATTTTTGAATAGGTTTGCCAATCGGATGTACACTGTTGGTCACTAAATCGGAATTAAATAAATCTGTCGTATTTTGAGTATACTGTTCATTTTCGTTAGAAAAATTTGTCTGTTCGTTACGTAAATTTTGCAAACCGGGTGTGTCAAGCTGGGCAGCGTTCATTGTAACAGAACGTCCGGCGTCATCAATTGTCGTTAAATTAACAAAGGACACAATTGAATTCGTTTGTTCATCATTAGGATAAAAATCATTACAAGTGGTCGGTACGCACTGATTGTCTGTAAATCGAGGATTGTCGTCATTACACTGCGTGTCGCAAGTACTATCGGTCAAATTATTCGAGTCACTCATTACACATCGCGATGTACTGTTAACAGTTTTTCGCGGCATTTTTCACAAATCAAAATTATTCACAAATAAAACAAAGACAATGCGAAAATGCAACAAACACAAATACAACAAAGAGCAACAAATTGCCGATGATCTGTGAAAGAAAGAGTGACAAATTAGAAAATGCGTTGCGCCAGATGCAAACTACGTTAAGTAATTAAGAGCAGATATATGACTACTTATCAGAAGATTCACAAAGAAGTACGATCCTAGCTGGATGTCGCCAAGTGTAACCTCCGCACAGAAATTAATAAATGAAAATTTGAAATGGAGCCAAGTGTAACCTCCTCACAGAAATTTAAAAATGATAATTGACCATGAACCACACAATAATATTGATTAAATAATGAACCATGAACGAAATGTAACCTCCCAACAGAGATAATAATATCTGGCAAATTTTATAAGGAGAGCAGCGCTGACCTTCGGCCCTGTATTCTGAATAACAAAAGCAAATTTTCTTACCTCAATAAAACTGCAGTTATATCTGCTCTTAATAATACATTCTTCGACACAGCTTCGTGCAATGCTGTCGTATATATATATATATATATATATATATATATATATATATATATATATATATATATATTTTTTTTTTTTTTTTGATTCTTGGATGCAATGATAATGCATTGGAAATTGAAATGAATGCTTTTCTTTAAAAGAGTTACTTTATAAAAAAATTATTATTGGGGCATTTTTTGAACAAATTAAATTGCAATTAACATACATTACTAAATATGCGCAAGGCTGCTTCTTTACCTTCTACAATAACACTCATCCTCCAGAGTCCTGACCAGAGTCGCGAGCAGAGCACACAGCCGACGCATGCCGACTCCCGCAGACTACTACCGTCCACTCGCTACTAAAGCCGACCGACTACTACTGTATCCGACTGACTACTACTGTCGACTCGCGCAGACTAGCGCAGACTCGCGACAAGCAACAACTAACAATAAACTACTCTCTGGTCAGAGATTCTGTGATGCCTCGCCCATTGCCGGCAAAGCATACGTCTTACAACACATACGCACACATTCGTTTTTTTTTTTATTTGGCGCTGTTGTGAAACACGAAAATAACTGATTCTGGTTGAATTTTCAGTTTTTTAAGAATTTTTCTTTCGGTCAGTTACAATTATTTCCGAACTTCTGAACACATTGCTACATTTTTCTTTTTCCCGGCTATCTTTTGAAAGATATGTCTGCTTGGAGCTTCATGTTCTTGAATCTTCATTTTTTTTAAATATCACTTCTGATTTCTTGAAGCCACTTGCCACTGCGAGAATTTTTTTCGTTTGATGTATGCAAATATTCTCCAGCATATCACGTTTTCATTGATTCGAAACAGAATGGTGTACAGCATCTTACATTTACTTATCGTTACATTTATTTGTTCTATTTTCTCTTAATAGCTCTTGTTCCTGTAATTATGACTGTGTTTGTGATTCCTACATTTTCTTACCGTTTTCCTCTAATCCTTTTCAGTATTTTCCTCTTTATTTTCCATTATTTGTCACTTTTATTACTTATGTGTGCCAAAAGTCGGTTGACTTCACCATGTATCAATCAGCCAGTTCATTCATGTTATGGGACATTGGTTCTATTAAAACTAATGAATAAATCCAAGACCTTAAAAATGCTGGCCTCTCAATTGTTTAGTGTCCAAGCGCTCACCAAGATTGTCCCGTCTCGTTTGGATATTTCTAAGCCTTTGAAGAAATATGGGGTATTTTTACTGTGCACAGACGATCGTGACTGTCCCTAATATGTGTTCACTAGCTCTACGTCTTCGCGCATCGACAGGTAATCACTACGGTGATATTTTAATTTTCACCAATGAAATTCAAATAAAATAACTAATATCTCAAAATGTCTGAGTAACTTCAGCCTGAATGTATATTCCATCACAAGATCCGTTACTTTCGTCTGATTTAATTTTTACTTTCCCATCTATTTGGCCTAATACAACCTACTGCAAAGTTATACATGAAAATTACAAAAATGATGAATGTGTTACAGCATTAATTTATTACGCTCCCGATTTTTGGCTAACATGGCAATCGTCGGACTTCAGATTAAAGTCTGTTGATGTTCTTGTAAGTCTAAAATTAAAACTGCAAAATATCCGCAATTTGGTGCATTTGATTAATAATTACGAAGTCCTTCTAGCAAGCTGCGACGCAAGAATCAGTTAGCATAGCCTACTACTATGTTATTTGTGCTTACAATAAGTTTTCATAGAACGCTCTTAGCATTTGTAATTATGTATTGTCTCTTAGATTAAAACTAACGTGCAACCTTCAATAAACCTTGTTTAACGACTGAAAATAACTCCTAACTGGCAACCGCGTGGCACTTGCTTTTTGAGGACAACTCTTATAGATAAACAAATAGCAGTGACTATAGGTTAACGCTGAAAATACAAGTAAATAGTAATTGAGTAAACAACGGTGGATAATTTATTTTCGTTCAGTTTCTTGCCGTCTTCGAATTTACAGACGAAATGTCCATTTCTTGATACTATTTCAGATGTGGACATAGTTTTTGGAAGATGGTCTTCTGGCAGTCGCTAAGTAACTTAAATCTGTAAGTTTTGAAAGATAACATGAAGAGGTTAAAACTCCCATTATATGTAGGTTTTCAGAATATCGCATGTGCTACATTCGGATATGTATTATCGAACGTGTATGACTTCGAAAAATTTTGAACTCTGAACGGCATGCTCTTGCAGCAATGGTAGGTTGAATCCAAGTTTTCCGTAATCGGTAACACTCATAGAATTCCTCTTTATTTAATGAAGCTTCATAGTATGACTATTTGAGAAACTATAATGAAATAGGTCCCTTTCCTGCGACTACTCTTTGCTAATTGGGCGGTTACCCCCACACTCCCATTCCCTATTAAGACCAGTGGTGTATCATCTTGCCATTCATTTGTCTTAACAGAGGCTAGAAGAAAGAAGAGGGGACAAAACGACGTTTAAATAGGCTGTGTGAACCGTGTTCGTATTGCTGTTACTGGAGAAGCCACTATCAAGGACTTGACCGACAGATTTTCAGCTTAGCAGCTGGCGCGAGCGAAGTGTACTCCGGACCTGTTGAGCCTCTTCTCTCGTAGTCCGCGAACAGAGTTTATTGGGAATGAATGGCTGTCTGTGTTATCCTGTTTGGACAGCTTCCAGTCCGCAGTTTCTGGTGTCCGTGCCAAGAATTGCAGATGTATCCCTTTAGCGAGAGCAACAGTGGCATCACATAGCCTGAAGAGTGTGGGCGACCGTTCTTCTTCACTACACCATTTCTTCGGTGTGTGCGAAGCCGGCGTTAGTAATAAATGTAAACATAGGTACGTAGCATGCTTAAACACAGAGGTTCAGCTATCTGCGCAGGTACGTGCTATCTCTGCTGTGTAGTAATGAATGACTGTCCTCTACTGTTCCCCTGCTGTGCCTCAGGTTGGTTGTAAGGATTTGGTGCTCTGTTGACGTTTATAATACGAGTCCTATGTCAGTTTTATAGGATGTAACAATATAGGTGATAATAAGGTCAGATAAAGGAAGAGGCTGTCTACTTCAGAGATATTTTCCATGTCGAAAATCTATCTCTGTGGAGCTATGGCAACCAACAGCAACACTCATCCATTCAGTCAGTTACTTATACATCGTATTCCGTCAATCCCATTGTGAAGCGAAGCATTCAGGTGTGTGCACCGTATCAAATTACACACTGTAGTAACAATAAATTTACTCTGATAATTACAGTAATTACCTGTAGATAACTTTATACATGAATATTAGGAGAAAAATAGCTACTTTGTAAAAGAAAAAAAAAGCTCCGCTCATTCTCCTATACTTCTCAGCTACTGTGTACTTAGAACAAAGAATATTGGTAGCTTTACCAGGTGTCTGTATACTGGTAAAATCAAAATCATCTAATATACGAGGGTTGGAACATTAATACTGGCAACTATTTATTTACAGCTCGTACAAAATAGACACGTGTTTCAAAGTTTTACTGACCTTCAGAGTAGTCGCCAGCATTGTGTATAGTCAGGTGCCAGTGACGTGGAAGTTGTAGGATAATCTTAGCAGTGCCAGTTGTGTTGACAGTCCGAGCGGCGCGGTTTATTGCCGGACGACTTTGCAGCAGTTCTGAAACGAATGCCGTGAAGTGTTTCCTTCGGTTTAGAAATCGAGTTGAACTCACGAGGGCTTAGGTGAGGGGAGTGCAGTGGGTAACATATCACTTAGCAGCCCCATCAGTCAAACAAATCAGTAAGAACTTGCACTGTAAATGCTTGACCACTGTCCTGCAAAATGATGGTCGGGTCCTGCAGAAAGTGTCATCACTTCTGTCTCTAAGCTGGTCGTAGGTTGCGTTAAAAAAATGAACAGACGTATGCCTACAATGTTACACGTAACACATTTCAAGTATGTAACAGTGATAATAATGGTACATTAATTACATTGCTTACATTCTAGTCACAAATCAAATCATACAGCCACACTGCTTCTTCCTACATTGCATGCAGAGTCGCGATGTATTAAGACATTTAAATATACGGCGCACAACTAGGACGTTAATCGTGAAGCCTCTCGCTCAGAATCGTATGGTTTACAGAATTGGCGAGCCCGAAACACTTCTATCGGTGCGGACTGATGGCCGGAGCCGAAGGCGCAGTTTTATTAAACGGGCCCATAAAATGAAATCTGAATTGAATGCATGTTACCTTGATGTTGAGAAGATAGTTGCTATTACTGTTAATTAATCCTGAATCATATTTCGAAGAAATATTTATAAATATAAACAAATAAAAATTTGTCTGCATCTTAGTTACACTCTGCAGTCTGGGTGAGATTAAGATATGTGAACACAAAATAAGCAGTCTTGCATATGCGGATGACTTAGTTGTGATGGCAGATTCGATTGAAAGTTTGCAAAGTAATATTTCAGAGCTAGATCAGAAATGTAAGGACTATGGTATGAAGATTAGCATCTCCAAAACGAAAGTAATGTCAGTGGGAAAGAAATATAAACGGATTGAGTGCCAAATAGGAGGAACAAAGTTAGAACAGGTGGACGGTTTCAAGTACTTAGGATGCATATTCTCACAGGATGGTAACATAGTGAAAGAACTAGAAGCGAGGTGTAGCAAAGCTAATGCAGTGAGCGCTCAGCTACGATCTACTCTCTTCTGCAAGAAGGAAGTCAGTACCAAGACTAAGTTATCTGTGCACCGTTCAATCTTTCGACCAACTTTGTTGTATGGGAGCGAAAGCTGGGTGGATTCAGGTTACCTTATCAAGAAGGTTGAGGTTACGGATATGAAAGTAGCTAGGATGATTGCAGGTACAAGTAGATGGGAACAATGGCAGGAGGGTGTCCACAATGAGGAAATCAAAGAAAAACTGGGAATGAACTCTATAGATGTAGCAGTCAGGGCGAACAGGCTTAGATGGTGGGGTCATGTTACACGCATGGGAGAAGCAAGGTTAGCCAAGAGACTCATGGGTTCAGCAGTAGAGGGTAGGAGGAGTCGGGGCAGACCAAGGAGAAGGTACCTGGATTCGGTTAAGAATGATTTTGAAGTAATAGGTTTAACATCAGAAGAGGCATCAATGTTAGCACTGAATAGGGGATCATGGAGGAATTTTATAAGGGGGCTATGCTCCAGACTGAACGCTGAAAGGCATAATCAGTCTTAAATAATGATGATGATGATGATGATTAGTTACATTACATTTCAGCTAATCCATCGTTTTTCTTCAACGAAGTGAAGCTTGACAGGAAATTTTGCGGCTCCCTGAGCCACAATTGTTATTTGCGTCTTCTGCAGATTGTCCAACTTTAAAACCTATTCTTACTGCCCGCTTCTACAGAATAAATATTTTTTGTCGTTAGCTGCATCATGCGAAGAGATTATGCCCAAAGACAGCACTGAATCGAAGACTGCAACGTAACCTAGCAATCCTGTGGGCACAGAGATTTCTGACGGCATAGCGGACGCATACGAGCTTTTTGGTTTTGTATTGTATTGTATGGAACTGAGGACCTAGAAACGACTTAGAGACTTCGTCCCCGCCGTAGCCCTCAGTGGCTCACAACTCCACAAATGGCGACAGCTGTCCACCTCACCCCATTGCCGCCTCACACCGAACGCAGGGTTATTGTGCGGTTTGGCCCCCAGTGGATCCAAAATGGCTCTGAGCACTACGGGACTTAACATCTATGGTCATCAGTCCCCTAGAACTTAGAACTACTTAAACCTAACTAACCTAAGGACATCACACAACACCCAGTCATCACGAGGCAGAGAAAATCCCTGACCCCGCCGGGAATCGAACCCGGTAACCCGGGCGCGGGAAGCGAGAAGGCTACCGCACGACCACGAGCTGCGGACCCAGTGGATCCATCCGGGAAAGCCTCACACCACACGAGTGTAACCCCAATGTTTGCTTGTTAGATTAAAGATGGTGTACGCGTACATGGAGAAAGTGTTTGCGCAGCAATCGCCGACATAGTGTAACTGAGGCGGAATAAGGGGAACCAGCCCGCATTCACCATGGCAGATGGAGAACCGCCTTAAGAACCATCCACACCGTACGGCATACCGGGCCTAGACACTAACCCGCAGGGCGGATGCGTGCCGGGGACCAGAACGATTTCCCGCAAGGAAAGCAGCACGTTAGACAGCACGACTAACCGGGCGGGCCTTTTTGGCTAACTCGCCAACTGCTTGTGCCGCCTCACATAGTATCAATCTCGATGCCCACAAACTTCACGGAGTCTTATCCAATGTATGTCTATTGATTTCTGCTTCTGGCAACTGTACGACGTTTTGAATTATTTTTATACTACCCTCCTGGAAATGGAAAAAAGAACACATTGACACCGGTGTGTCAGACCCACCATACTTGCTCCGGACACTGCGAGAGGGCTGTACAAGCAATGATCACACGCACGGCACAGCGGACACACCAGGAACCGCGGTGTTGGCCGTCGAATGGCGCTAGCTGCGCAGCATTTGTGCACCGCCGCCGTCAGTGTCAGCCAGTTTGCCGTGGCATACGGAGCTCCATCGCAGTCTTTAACACTGGTAGCATACCGCGACAGCGTGGACGTGAACCGTATGTGCAGTTGACGGACTTTGAGCGAGGGCGTATAGTGGGCATGCGGGAGGCCGGGTGGACGTACCGCCGAATTGCTCAACACGTGGGGCGTGAGGTCTCCACAGTACATCGATGTTGTCGCCAGTGGTCGGCGGAAGGTGCACGTGCCCGTCGACCTGGGACCGGACCGCAGCGACGCACGGATGCACGCCAAGACCGTAGGATACTACGCAGTGCCGTAGGGGACCGCACCGCCACTTCCCAGCAAATTAGGGACACTGTTGCTCCTGGGGTATCGGCGAGGACCATTCGCAACCGTCTCCATGAAGCTGGGCTACGGTCCCGCACACCGTTAGGCCGTCTTCCGCTCACGCCCCCACATCGTGCAGCCCGCCTCCAGTGGTGTCGCGACAGGCGTGAATGGAGGGACGAATGGAGACGTGTCGTCTTCAGCGATGAGAGTCGCTTCTGCCTTGGTGCCAATGATGGTCGTATGCGTGTTTGGCGCCGTGCATGTGAGCGCCACAATCAGGACTGCATACGACCGAGGCACACAGGGCCAACACCCGGCATCATGGTGTGGGGAGCGATCTCCTACACTGGCCGTACAGCACTGGTGATCGTCGAGGGGACACTGAATAGTGCACGGTACATCCAAACCGTCATCGAACCCATCGTTCTACTATTCCTAGACCGGCAAGGGAACTTGCTGTTCCAACAGGACAATGCACGTCCGCATGTATCCCGTGCCACCCAACGTGCTCTAGAAGGTGTAAGTCAACTACCCTGGCCAGCAAGATCTCCGGATCTGTCACCCATTGAGCATGTTTGGGACTGGATGAAGCGTCGTCTCACGCGGTCTGCACGTCCAGCACGAACGCTGGTCCAACTGAGGCGCCAGGTGGAAATGGCATGGCAAGCCGTTCCACAGGACTACATCCAGCATCTCTACGATCGTCTCCATGGGAGAATAGCAGCCTGCATTGCTGCTAAAGGTGGATATACACTGTACTAGTGCCGACATTGTGCATGCTCTGTTGCCTGTGTCTATGTGCCTGTGGTTCTGTCAGTGTGATCATGTGATGTATCTGACCCCAGGAATGTGTCAATAAAGTTTCCCCTTGCTGGGACAATGAATTCACGGTGTTCTTATTTCAATTTCCAGGGGTGTATTTAGGGTTAAGTTTTTGACTCTGACCCAGTTTTAAGATAATTCGTTTATTTTCCTTAAAACCGCTGTCTGTATCATAAACGTAAACATCCACACTCCCTGAAGGTCCCATCGATATGAATAATTGGGATGAAAAGAATGGAAACGAAACCGAATGAGAGACAGGTAAGAAGGAAATAATGACTTCCTGCCGCACAAGACACTGTGGCACTGCATAGGCGAGAGTTGAAAATTTATACCGGACTGGGACTCAGACCCGGAGCGCCGCTTCTCTACAACTGTTCCTTAACCGCCTTGGGCATCCGGACACGCTTCCCGTCAGACGAAAATTCGGAGATGTCCGACAGAACAGAAACCACTCAAATCTATAAGAGCCCACCGACGGCGACCGACTGCCATGTCATCTTCTGCTATCGGCGTCAGTGGATGCCGTATGGAGGGGCTTGGGTTCAGCACACTGCTTTTCAGGCCGTTGTAAGTTTTCGTGGCCTCGACTCGCTACTACCGGTCAAGTAGCTTGCCAGTTGACATAATGAGGTTGAGTGCACCCCATTCCAGTCCGCCTGCAAAGGAAAAATGCCAAGCAGTAACAGGAATCGAATCCGAGTCCACCACATGGCAGTCAGCCTCGTTCACCACACTGCTACAGTATGTATTACAGTTTCCTTGTTAACGACTACCGGTTTGAATCTGTCTTGCAGATCATGTTCAGATCTGGCGTCGCGAGATGCAGTTTGTCAACAGTAGAATCAATTAGGTAATGTATATATAATGTGTTAACTTAACTCAAATTTTTGCTGACATATTGCACTCTGCAGAGCTAGACCTGTAGATGATCGCGGATCCAATGAGATGGCGTAAATTGTGAAACATGCTTGAAACGCCGTGCTAAACCCGCAGGACAGAACAGGTAGTTGGAATTGTGGAAAGGGGCCAAAATGAGCGGCTGTCAGTTACACTCGAACACATATAACTTTATTTATTTGAACAAACATTACAGTACAAATTCTTGAACTTAAGTTATCGGCTGAATACGCCACACTGTCTTATGCCTTAAGGGCACAACCACTTTAATTTTAAATAAAGAAATGGCCAAAAGCCATTAACTCAAAATTCGGTCGCCAAAGAGAATATTTAGAAGGCAGAAGGCCTCACGTTACGTAAGTTCTATAATTTGGCTGAAGGCCCAGAAATCTAACACTTGAAAAGCAACAACCTTAAGACGGCCGGAGGCCCATGATTTAACACTCAAGGTAAAATTACATAAAGAAACGCAAGGCAGAAGGCCTTATCTTCAATTAGGCTGAAGGCCCCAAACAGTCTGATGCTCGAAAGACAGAGATCCTTAATTTTAAAACGGCTGAAGGCCCATGACCTAAAACACAACTAAAATAATTTTTTGTAGGCAGCAGGCCCAAGGCTTTATCTTTAAACACTATATTAATCAGGCTGAAGGCCAAAACAATCTAACACCTGACAAGCAAAAAGACTTTAAATTTTAAAACGGCTGAACGCCCATGACTAAAAACGTAACTAAAATAATTTTTAGTAAGCAGAAGGCGCAAGGCTTTATCTTTAGAAAAAATATTTTAATCAGGCTGAAAGCCCAAGCAATCTAACACTTGACAAGCAAGGAATTTTAACTGTAAAGCGGCTTAAGGCCCATGACTTAAAACACCACTAAAAACAATTCAACTTTAATTCCAAACCATCGGCTATGAGCCATACAAATACACACAACAGAAAATAAGAAAAGGCAGTGCAGCTAATGGCGCTCTGAAGTTTCGGAGGTCGGCCAGCACTTGAAATATTAACGATCACGTAGGGGAGACAGGCAGTCGGCCCAACCATTCTCGACCCGACGACAACCCAACCCAACCAACAGCGGACCCACCGACAAGGTAACCTGCGCTCCACTCGACCAGCACACAACCGGGAGTTCAATGCAAAATGTAAAAGGCATGGACGCCCACAACCAAGCAAACATTAAGCTGTCAAACTACACACCGTGCTGGCCAGCGACAACATGGTGAGGAAAGGACACTGCATGAATTTACGTCAACGGCCAGGGCAGGTAACCGGAACGTTAACGGTCACAAGGCAGAAAATTCCACTGGTGCACTTCATTTGTAATAACCAAATATAGTTAGACTTGACCGGACAGTGGCTAAACCTTCGCCAACTCGACCACACACGTTGTTGCTCGCGGAAAGTCCCATTATCCAACAACGAGAACCAAATGGCACAATGTGACCAGTCTTGACTTGCTGACAAATTAACCCCTTACCGCATAATGTGCCAGATATGGCACATACCACTTTTCTCTTTGTCAATCTCATATCTGAGAATATATTTCCAAACTGCATGTTGGGACAGATATGGCACACAGTCAAGAGCAGCTGTGCAAGTAGTGTATGCCATCTGTTGGGAGGTAAGGAGTTACGTGTTATGAATCTATGCTTTGTGTTGCTAGCTGTTTACATCCAAGTTTGGTCACACAAACAGTTGCAATCAGGTACAGTAAACGATTGATTTCAGTGTTTATATTATTTGCAGAGGAAAAAGGACATGTGTGGACAGTTATAAAGAGGTAAGTTTATATATTTGTTCATTAGAATACATATAATACTGAAAAACAGTATGGCACAACACGCAGTCCGGTCCAATCGAGTACGTGGTTGCATTTTACCTAAGGAGGCAGCAATGAAGAAGAATGGTCGAGGCAGCATGGAGGAAAAGATAGCAACAGTAGACGGTGTGCAACTGTCAGTAGTCTCCTGCTTTGATAATAAGTAGTCACCACTTTGTCAACTTACGTTGGATGCACACCAGAAGGCAAGATCAAGAGGCTTTTCAGGGAGGAAAAAGAATACAAAATGGTACCTTGTCCACACTCTGTGATGATCTACAATGACTACATGGGGGGTGTCGATCTATTAGATTCTATGCTAGGATATTATAGATGTCAAATCAGATCAAAGAAATGGTACTTCTTTCATCTAGTTGACTTGGCTTGTGTGAACAGCTGGCTGTTATGGAGAAGAAGAAATACGGACTACATGCCCCTTGTTGATTTCAAGGTCGCAGTTGCAGAGGCCCTCTGTAAAACTGGGAAATCCTTATCCAAGAAACGTGGTAGGCCAAGCAATGAAATACAAAAACAGCTTGACTGCAAGAAGAAGAGAGGCCCTACAGCAGATCTTTCACAGCGTCAGGTGCGACTGGATTGGATACATCACATGCCTATCTGGCTGGAAAACCGTGGTCGTTGCAAGTATCCAGAATGCAAGGGAAATCCTATATAGCGTGTATGAAGTGCAGTACAACATTGTGGTTGAATAAGGAGAGAAATTGCTTCATCAAGTTTCATAATGAATAGAGAAAAATGGAAACAGAATGTGTGTTATTTTCTCAAAATATGTGTATTGTAATGAATAGAAAGTGTAATTGTTTTACATAAATGCAGTTCTGCTAGTTCATGTACGTATCTTATTGTGTATTTTCCACATTGTGCATCATCAATCCCAAAACTGGTATCACATGGTATTAGTCGTTACTGCATGCTGTCCCATATATGGCACAAACCCTTAATTCTAAAATAACCGCCCCTACATAAGATTTAGAATTTTTTAAGCATTTTTTATGAAATCAGAACATCGAACATAACATGTAACATTTTTTTCAGAAAAATAAAAAAAATCATGCAGTAAGGGGTTAAATCCAAACTCAACTTTCGTGTCCAGGCTCGGTGAGCCACGGACCCCGTAGCAATGGGAACAGCACCACACACTCCGACACTGCGTAGAAACCGCCAGCGGGCCCAGCCAAACTACGCCCCGCGGAGATTTCCTCGCTGCTCAATGCCGATCGACCGACTCACACACATCAGCACGGAGACAGCACTAAAATAATTGAGCAGTCGACATCACAAGCTACACACAGTTTCACGAACACTTGCACAAAGGACTAGACAATACTAACGGCAGCGACTGTGCAATAACAAGGACGCACCTCGAGTCGGCCCACACATGCAACCCGTAAGCGATCGCCAGCCAACATACATGTCGTCCGACAAGACGACCGACCAAAGACCATCCAAGGTGGACCGCACTCAAGCGATATGAATCGGCAACCGTCGGGTGAATCATGGGTGTTCGGATCTCACTGCAGCCGAGCCCCGACTGAACTCCTGCCGCGTCCAAGTCAACACTACCACGTCCGAACTGCACTGCTAGCGCCTCTCAACTCACTGGCCGATCCGTACTAACTCCGAACACATGACAATCGGGAAGAAATAGCAGTCTGCAAAGATAATACGCCAGAGCTTACACCGATAAGCGCCGCTGTTGCCGCTCACAGTAAGGCAAAGCAGCAACTCAGTGACAAAAGAAATTGAAACTAACATAACGAGTTGGCAGTATGGTTAAAAAAAAACGTGGTGTAAAATTAAGAGATGGCGTGAACACGAGCCACGCGCGGCTCAATGCTTACTTCATCGGCTAACACAATTTTTGAAGAATCCTCCAGTGTTCCGGTTAAATGATTTTGTAGACCAGTAACATGATCGGGCCAAGCACTTAAACTTGCCGTGTACTACACTCCTGGAAATGGAAAAAAGAACACATTGACACCGGTGTGTCAGACACACCATACTTGCTCCGGATACTGCGAGAGGGCTGTACAAGCAATGATCACACGCACGGCACAGCGGACACACCAGGAACCGCGGTGTTGGCCGTCGAATGGCGCTAGCTGCGCAGCATTTGTGCACCGCCGCCGTCAGTGTCAGCCAGTTTGCCGTGGCATACGGAGCTCCATCGCAGTCTTTAACACTGGTAGCATGCCGCGACAGCGTGGACGTGAACCGTATGTGCAGTTGACGGACTTTGAGCGAGGGCGTATAGTGGGCATGCGGGAGGCCGGGTGGACGTACCGCCGAATTGCTCAACACGTGGGGCGTGAGGTCTCCACAGTACATCGATGTTGTCGCCAGTGGTCGGCGGAAGGTGCACGTGCCCGT
This sequence comes from Schistocerca nitens, assembly GCF_023898315.1. Taxonomy (NCBI): domain Eukaryota; kingdom Metazoa; phylum Arthropoda; class Insecta; order Orthoptera; family Acrididae; genus Schistocerca; species Schistocerca nitens. The sequence goes on from NC_064620.1 coordinate 47,213,785, forward strand.
CGACCTGGGACCGGACCGCAGCGACGCACGGATGCACGCCAAGACCGTAGGATCCTACGCAGTGCCGTAGGGGACCGCACCACCACTTCCCAGCAAATTAGGGACACTGTTGCTCCTGGGGTATCGGCGAGGACCATTCGCAACCGTCTCCATGAAGCTGGGCTACGGTCCCGCACACCGTTAGGCCGTCTTCCGCTCACGCCCCAACATCGTGCAGCCCGCCTCCAGTGGTGTCGCGACAGGCGTGAATGGAGGGACGAATGGAAACGTGTCGTCTTCAGCGATGAGAGTCGCTTCTGCCTTGGTGCCAATGATGGTCGTATGCGTGTTTGGTGCCGTGCAGGTGAGCGCCACAATCAGGACTGCATACGACCGAGGCACACAGGGCCAACACCCGGCATCATGGTGTGGGGAGCGATCTCCTACACTGGCTGTACACCACTGGTGATCGTCGAGGGGACACTGAATAGTGCACGGTACATCCAAACCGTCATCGAACCCATCGTTCTACCATTCCTAGACCGGCAAGGGAACTTGCTGTTCCAATAGGACAATGCACGTCCGCATGTATCCCATGCCACCCAACGTGCTCTAGAAGGTGTAAGTCAACTACCCTGGCCAGCAAGATCTCCGGATCTGTCCCCCATTGAGCATGTTTGGGACTGGATGAAGCGTCGTCTCACGCGGTCTGCACGTCCAGCACGAACGCTGGTCCAACTGAGGCGCCAGGTGGAAATGGCATGGCAAGCCGTTCCACAGGACTACATCCAGCATCTCTACGATCGTCTCCATGGGAGAATAGCAGCCTGCATTGCTGCGAAAGGTGGATATACACTGTACTAGTGCCGACATTGTGCATGCTCTGTTGCCTGTGTCTATGTGCCTGTGGTTCTGTCAGTGTGATCATGTGATGTATCTGACCCGAGGAATGTGTCAATAAAGTTTCCCCTTCCTGGGACAATGAATTCACGGTGTTCTTATTTCAATTTCCAGGAGTGTATATTTAATGTTTCCTCAACGAGACCATGTTTTTATAAGGCGGCAGAAAAATAAATGGAGAGAAATTTAAATTGCCATTTGCATCAATTGATATTAAACTTAAAATGTTAAAGTTGGAACGAGTGTTTAATGTGCTTCACAAAGAAGTTTTTCCGCTTAATTACAGTGCCTTTAAATTGATCTAAGGTTTCAGGACTGTCCAAGTATGTCTATGTTTAATAAGTTTACTTGTATGATGTAGGTTCGTACAGTCGCCGCGATGATCAAACGGTAGCGATACGAAGCTGTAGGCTCTGCACTCCGCAACTCTGCTGTTGCACGCCGCTCTCTTGAAAAGCTTACTTAGGTTTATCTCTCACGATAGACATGCGTGGGCACCTACACTCGTAGAACACTCTGAGGTGTATGAATGTAGTCGTCTCAGATTTCTTTTTCGGGGAGGGGGAGGGAGAAATATTAGTAAATTACTGCGGCAATGCAAAGATTGTCTATTGCGACGGGATTGGATCGCGTGCAAGCTCGAACTAACACTCATACAACCGCAAAGACGAATGTCTAGTCGTGCGTACATCCAAATTTGAAGCACAAATTTTGAAGTGGTTAAAGAATGATATTGCTCACATTTGAATAAATATTTATTTACAGTATAGTTTTATTTAACAAAACAACCACTTTCATATTTCTATTCACGAGATATTACGCCTGAGCGTTTAAATAAACTTAATTCTGTAACTAATTCCGTAATGGCGGCCATGCAACAATAAAATTAAATCCGCTCCCACAACCTTTTTATCCCAGTATCTCAAGCCATAGTAAAACATTAACCCAGTGTCAAGGATGCTATGTCGGCAAAGAGCAGCATCGCCTACAGAGTTTACTCTTGCAGTGATTTTATTTGCTGCCGCAAAAATATCGTTCTCTAGCGCATGGAAAGTTCAGTATTGTTATGTATTTTGTAATGTAGAGTCTGTGCCATAAAGTACTGTCAACACAGCTGATATACAAGTCCGTCTAATATTAACCGTTGTCATTTCTTAAGTCGATTTGTAGACTGTGGACAGAAAACATGTCAACACAACTGATACACATAATCCACTTGAAAATCAGCACAATTCTCATTTTTAAGTTGATACCATTTCTTCTTTCTGTGGTTTATCCTGGTAACGTTACCTCCCGTTTTATTCTTCGTGTAGCACTCTGTCATTGCATGGCGAAAACCTTTAGTGCCACACAATTTCAGTTTTTATAGCGGAATTCTATGATGTACACAGACAAAGGCCTTGGAAAGTTCGCAGAAAATGCCAGTTAGGTAATTATTTTTGTTTGGTCCCCGTGCAACTGAGTTCGTCAGGTCACATATTGAGCTTGTAATTACTTTTATAAGGGGGTGTTACTACTGTCTGTTTCAGGCTTTTATAAAATGCAACTTGACACATCAACTGGTTACAAACTTAAAGTGGGTGTCGCCGCCATACCAGACAAGATAGTAATACTATGGCTACAATACCATCACAAACACAACCGTTACTGTTTAATAGTGACATAACGGTTTCTGTGACCTCTCTAATAGATAATTTGAGGAAACTGATGAGAATCTGGTCGTGAAATATGCATTACCTTTCCAAGTAAGTGCGAATAAAGTAAATACCAGTGAGACTCCGGTTACAAGAATCTTCGAGGCTGCAATGGTCGGTCACAACCCGTTTGAAATTACCGAGAGGGTGAGTCCATCATTTCTGTGGAGATGTTAGCTTCGGAACTATGCATGATATCAAAAATTCAAGAATTTTCTGTAAAAAAAAGTTTGAGAAAAGAGGGAGGTTTAAAAGTTAACTTCTGTTTCCTCTCTATCAGTGTCTCGGTTTTTAACTGTTTGTCGGAATGAAAGTTCATTCACGATGACCGTAGATTACGAGGAGTTAAAGCAAACTGCTTCTGCAGTTCATCGTTAAATACGCAAATTTTTCAGTACCTCTCGTAGACTCAGTAAATGCAGTGCTGTTTTCGTTATCTTAACAAATTCATGGAATAATGGTACTCTTAGAGGAACTAATTTGCCACAACACACCCCGTAATCATCGCAAAATAATTTGCCCCTATTTGTATGCATGACGAGCGCGGCCGTTCTTGGCGGAAGCGGTGCAGTTTTTCTTCCGTCGGTGGATGCCTATTAGCTGCCACCAGCATGAGTTTGGGATTTATCGTCACCCGAAGAAGATGTGGGTCTACAGGTGTGTTGGAGAAGGAAGTACACCAAGTAGAGATAGGCTAAAACGAGTTATTCAAGGAGTCGAAAACTCTCTTGTCGAAAATAAAAAGGAGTCGAATACATACCGGAGATTTGAGAATTGCAACGAGTGTAGTAACTTGTCTTCCCTTCTTCTTCTTTTTGTAACCACGTCCGTACCTACGTTTATTTGTACATTTTTATCCACTCCAACCACACTACGTAAATGATGGTCTGTTTTGTATACGTAAAGGTAGATCAATACGTCTATTCGTAACAGGATGGAACAACGATATATTGCAGCAGTAGATTCTGTTTATTTGTTCTTCACAGTACAGTCTGTTATGTAGAAAGCTAAAATATTCCATACGATCGAAGTTTTGCGTTTAGCAATAAGTGTATCATTTAATTGTTTCTGGAACTTGAAAGTATTTAAAAAGTTCTACTACTGCAATTATTCTCTACATTACAAAAATACAATTAAAAAAACCTAAACCTATTACCCATCAATCAATAGTACTTTAACGCTACAGATTCTGTTCTTTTTATGTTCATTTCTTAGGGCGCATCTCAACTGTTCATATTTGTATCCGCTGCTGGATCCGCCCTCATATTGCCCCGGTCTGCTGGATACCTTGGGCTTGGGGCAGCGTCAGCAGCTTTTCCACTTTACAAGCGATTCCACGTTTCACTGTAACATCTTGGAACTCACACTCCCGTGATCACCTACAGCAACGCAATGCAGTTTCTTGAAAACTATTTCATTCATTGGTGTCCGACCTCAGTTGCCTTTTCTCCGTCTGTGGCGTATCTCGTCTAGCCGGGATGGCAGCATACTACCGTACGGTTGAGTGCCTTGTGAAGTCTTCCTTGGCCTTCTTGGACACCGCGGCTGCACATGCTCCAGATTGACCCATTCCTCAGCGCTGCTACGGATCCAGCGTCCTGAACGCCTAAGTTATATATATATATAAGGCGAGAAGACCAAGTGTCCCTTCAGTGCAAATACAAGCCAGGCTCTAATTCCTAACGGAATCGGCGAAATGCGGCGAGTAATGATGGTAATGGGCAAGGGGCTCCACATGTGTGTGGATACGGTGAGAATTTAGGTCTGACGGGAGGCGTGCTGGGGTAGTCCGTGCCACACTGTATCCTGGTGGCTTAGTGTCAGAGCATCTGATTCTTAAGCTGAAGACCTGGGTTCGAATCCCGGTCCAGCAGAGATTTTCAATTTTCCTCATTGATACACATGAACGTCCAGTCGTAGCCAATGTCTGTAATTCCTTCGTGTCTTTATGTTGTAACATTAATTTGCCTTTTTGTATTCTACAAGTACACTACTGGCCATTAAAATTGCTAAACCACGAAGATGACGTGCTACAGACGCGAAATTTAACCGACAGGAAGAAGATGCTGTGATATGCAAATTATTAGCTTTTCAGAGCATTCACACAGGGTTGGTGCCGGTGACGACACCTACAACGGACTGACGTGATGAAAGTTTCCAACAGATTTCTCATACACAAACAGCAGTTGACCGGCGTTGCCTGGTGAAACGTTGTTCTGATGCCTCGTGTAAGGAGGAGAAATGCGTACCATCACGTTTCCGACTTTGATAAAGGTCGGATTGTAGCCTATCGCGATTGCGATTTATCGTATCACGACATTGCTGCTCGCGTTGGTCGAGATCCAATGACTGTTAGCAGAATATAGAATCTATGGGTTCAGGAGGGTAGTATGGAACGCCGTGCTGGATCCCAACAGCCTCGTATCACTAACAGTCGAGATGATAGGCATCTTATCCGCATGGCCGTAACGGATCGCGCAGCCACGTCTCGATCCCTGAGTCAACAGATGGGACATCTGCAAGACAACAACCATGTGCACGAACAGTTCGACGACGTTTGCAGCAGCATGGACTAGCAGCTCGGAGACCATGGCTGCGGTTACCCTTGACGCTGCATCACAGACAGGAGCGCCTGCGATGGTGTACTCAGCGACGAATTTGGGTGCACGAATGGCAAAACGTCATTTTCTCGGATGAATCCACGTTCTGTTTACAGCACTATGATGGTCGCATCCGTGTACTTGGCGACATCCATTGAACGCACATTGGAAGCGGTATTCATCATCACCAACGTCGCATGTCACCTGGCGTGATGGTATGGGGTGCCATTGGTTACACGTCTCGGTCACCCCTTGTTCGCATTGACGGCACTTTGAACAGTGGACGTTACATTTCAGATGTGTTACGACCCGTGGCTCTACCCTTCATTCGATCCCTGCGAAACCCTGCATTTCAGCAGAATAATGCACGAACGCATGTTGCAGGTCCTATACAGAGCTTTCTGGATACATAAAATGTTCGACTATTGCCCTGGCCAGCACATTCTCCAGATCTCTCACCAATTGAAAACGTCTAGTCAATGTTGGCCAAGCAACTGACTCGTCACAATACTCCAGTCACTACTGTTGATGAACTGTGGTATCGTGTTGAAGCTGCATTGGCAACTGTGCCTGTACACACCATCAAAGCTCTGTTGGACTCAATGCCCAGGCGTATCAAGGCCGTTATTACGGCCAGAGGTGGTTGTTCTGGGTACTGCTATCTCAGGATCTATGCACCCAAATTGTGTGAAAATGTAATCACATGTCAGTTCTAGTATAATATATTTGTCCAATTAATACCCGTTTATCGTCTGCGTACCTTCTTGGTGTAACAATTTTAATGGCCTGTAGTGTATGCGGAATATGGCCATGACCAATCGTATAATGCTCTGTCCGCTAGACAGCTGAAGAAATCTCGGTTTTTTGTCTCTCCCTGACGTTAGGGAAAAATTCGTATGTCTTCCGTTGCCTTTAAGAGTCCCATTCATTTCGCACTGTTGGAATATGCCTATATTAATTTTTGGTACTGGCCTCAGTTCCAAGTACTCTTGATGCTGTATGTGATATAAGATGTCTTACCTATGGGCTTAACGCCAGAAATCTGTGGATTTGACACGTAATTGTGCCAGGGCAGTCTCATCATAACAGCTGTTTTGTCCATACAGAAAGTACTGTGAGTAATATATTTAGCTGCTATTGTTCTACGGCCTGCCAGAGATATGGATAAACATGCAAACATTTCGTTGTATCTGCTCATCAATGGAAGAATGCATCACGCGTCATGGGTTATTTCCTTTAAAAAAATTTTAACGTGTCAACAACATACATGATTGAAATCAGCATTGGTGGAAACTATCATTTTTAACCATACAGAGGACGTAGTGAGTAAAGACACACATAAAAAATTCCATCTCTCTCAGAACTCGAGCCCACGACAGTGAATGGCGCTACTGTAAGCCGCGGACGCTATCCAGGAAAACAGCAGCCCAATAACTATGACATTCCCAAAGGAATTTAATCGTATTTTCGGACGCACAAAGAAGACTGTTGTCGCATCCCATACCATTAGTCACTAAACATTAGAACTTCTTATAATATATTTTATTCTATAGCATATTCGTAATCGTTTTTGATAGTTAATTTAACGTTACATATCGTAAATGTATGTGGTTGTTATTGCAAAAGTATTTTCTCTATGTTTTAATAGATATTATGACACAGTGTTCTACTTCGCAGAAGAAGTGGCAAGTGGCCTATCGCGTTAAGAACTAGTCTGCTAAGATAAGTAATTACATTGAACGATGATTTATTTAAACTTTGTCTTCTCGTATTTATATTCATGACCCAATAACCGATTTTTTAACGCAATGTGACTTTGGATACTAGAAAAAGAATTAGTCACAGTATAGCACATAAAAATTAGCGCAAATGGCAACAGCAGATATATCTCTTGTAACAGGATATCAGACAGTGTGAAAACGCTTATAAAATCCTGTCAGAACTACAGACTGTAGACGTGGTCAACTTACAGATGAACATAGCACAACGGGAAGTTTCTGTACTAGCAGCACCTCAGTCAGAAACGGTTAATGGCCGTTAATACCTCACGAAACCAACTGAATAACGAAGTGGTCCGAAAGACAAGTTATGCATATGCTAATATGAAGTCTTGATGGCATTAATACCATGCTCTGTCCAAGTTACGTCGCAGAGACATGAACACATTTACACTGGAGAAAATCTCGTACAGCAGCACTGAACTTTTGGAATCAGCGAGGAAACCTGTCTTTCACGACCCGAACTTCATGCATGGGAGAGAACGAGATATTTATCACTAGTAATGTTGGGGGACTTAAGATAAAATAAGGCAGAAGGGATAGATAACATTCCATCATAATTTCTAAAATCACTGGGGGAAGTGGCAACAAAACGGTTGTTGACGTTGGTATTTAGAATGTATGAGTCTGACGACATACCATCTGACTTTCGGAAAAGCATCATCCACACAATTCCGAAAATGGTAAGAGCTGAGAAGTGCGAGAATTATCGCACAATCAGCTTAACAGCTCGCGCATCCAAGTTGCTTCCAAGAATAATATACAGAAGAGGGAAAAGGAAGATGTGGATGCGCTAGATGACGATCAGTTTGGATTTAGGAAAGGTAAAGGCACGACAGAGGAAATTCTGACGTTGCGGTTAATAATAGAAGTAAGACTAAAGAAAAATCAAGACACTTTCATAGGATTTGTCGACCTGGAAAAAGATTTCGACGATGTAAAATGGTGCAAGATGTTAGAAATTCTGAGAAAAATAGGGGTAACCGATAGGAGAGACGGGTAATATACAATATTTACAAGACCCAAGAGGGAATAATAAGAATGGACGACGGATTAAAAAGTGTGTAACACAGTGATGCAGTATTTCGCCCCTACTATTCAATCTGTACATCGATGAAGCAATGATGGAAGTAAAAGGAAGGTTCAGTAGTGTAATTGAAACTCAGAGTGAAAGGATATCAATGATACGATTCGCTGATGACATCGCTATCATGAGTGAAAGTGAAGAAGAATTACATGATCAGATGAATGGAATGAACAGTTTAATGACTGCAGAATATAGTTTGAGAGTATATTGCAGAAAAACGAAAATAATGCGAAGTAGCAGAAATGAGAACGGCGAGAAACTTAAGATCGTAACTGGTGATCACGAAGTAGAGGAAGTTAAGGAGCGATACTCCTGGGCAGTAAAATAACCAATGACGGACGGAGCAAGGAGGACGGCAAAAGCAGACTAGCAATGGCGATAACGGAATTCCTGGCCAAGAGAAGTATCAAATATAGGCCTCAAATTGAGGAAGAAATTTCTGATAATGTACGTCTGGATTACAGTATTGTATGGTAGTGAAACATGAAATGTGGGAAAAACTGAACAGAAGAGTATCGAAATTTTTGAGATGTGGTGCTACAGACAAATGTTGAAAATTAGATGGACTGAAAAGGTGAAGAATGAGGAGGTTATGCGCAGAATCGGAGAAGAAAGGAATATGTGGAAAACTTTGATAAGGAGAAGGTACAGGATGATAAGACGTCTTTTAAGTCATGAGGAAATGGCTTCCATGGTACTAGGGGGAGCTGCATAGGGCAAAATCTGTAAAGCAAGACAGATTGAAATACGTCTAGCAAATAATTGAGGACGTAGGTTGCAAGTGCTGCTCTGAGATAAAGAGATTGTAACAGGAGAGGAATTCTTGGAAGGATGCATCAAACCAGTCAGAAGACTTATGACCACCAAAAAAAATACATATTGTATAGGAACTGGGCATGTTCACTGCCTGTGTTATTGGCAATCATTAGCTAGACAAAGGTTCTGATCACAACAGGTGTGGACAAGATAGTGTCATACTAAAAATGCACCACAGTTACGAAGAGGTTTAGGAAGGAGAAATGAGTAACAGCATATTGGAACTGATACTCTATACTGACTTCGAATTAATCAGTGACCATAAGCCACCTAGGATTCACAATACACATGAAATTATTTGTGTGCTGTGTCCAATAATTAGAACGAATAAAAAGCTGTCATACTAAGGTTTCATTTAAATTACAAGATTCTTTAAGCTGTCCTATAATTTTTCGATAGTTAGGCGACCTTCTAATAACAAACATAACCTCTGCAATATAGTGACAGAGAGCGAAGTTTTTCCAAACCTCTGGATTGAATTCACACAAAATTACGGTAACTCTCTGAAGAGGTATCACAATATAGAAGACTGCATGGAGAAAACGCAAAAAGTTGTCCCTAAAACTTATATTTCATTTAATTGCTGGACCATCGACACTAATAAGTGTTTCGCAGTAATAAATGGCATATTTAAAGGTACTTTTACTATTGTAACCATCACTTAGGGTCGTTAAATGGTTCAAATGGCTCTGAGCACTATGGGACTTAACGTCTGACGTCATGAGTCCCCTAGAACTTAGAACTACTTAAACCTAACGAACCTAAGAACATCACACACATCCAGGCCCGAGATAGGATTCGAACCTGCGACTGTGGCGGTCGCGCGGCTCCAGACTGAAGCGCCTAGAACTGCTCGGCCCCACCAGCTGGCTAAAGTCGTTAAAATAGTGACTGCAGATTTTATTTCATTGTAAACTTTCATTTATAAATTTCTATGTTACATTAAAAATTCGCAATTGTCGAGTGATAGGAACCTTCGACGATTCGATTCATGTGTATATTCATATTGTATACTGTAGACTCAGCGGCATTTGGCTTGTAATGCGGCAACTACGTACCCCAGCCCCTAGACAACGAAACCAGCGAAAACTTTCAATATTTCAACTCTGCATCTGAGGGTACGTAGTTGAGGGCCACGATTAATTTTCCTTTTTGAAAGCCCGCCACCTACACAGTGCAAAGAACGCAAAGCCTTTCTACCCAGACCATATGTCCAGTGTTCACAATAAAATACCACAAAAAATAGTAGAAAATGAAGCAACATCACTTACAGAAATACGTTAGTAATGTCACATCACCTCTTCATCCCTCTTTCAAAAAGAAAGAAAATTCCCAAAATTTCAATACTGTCTTAGGCATCCCAAAAATTAACTGACTGAAACAACCAGTGGACAACAAAGAAGACCCTTAACCGTCTGCCATCAGTATAAAGAAAGTGGTAAGGCATCATGGTGATATTTGGTCCGTAATAAAAAACATAAGGAGACGATTAACATGGTGCCTCCTATTTGAACGTTGATAAGATGATAGCAGTGTTACAACGTAATACCGCGAACCCTCATTGCCTACAAATAATCGAAAAATTAGCTTTTTTGTAATAGACTGGGTTCCCAGTGCAGCTTCGATTCTAGAAGCACAACCTCGATCAACAAAATCATTAGATTTTCATCTTACATACAATTACGTTCTTCCACATCCGGATGCCTCGACTACAGCGGAAATGTGTCTCACACTAGCAGAGGTTTGCTAATTTTTTCGAACAATTATTTAAGGTCTCAGTCTGACTGAAAGGTCATTTATTTTGATAAATGAACTAGTTATAAAATGGCATCTAGTGATTACAACCCAGTGAGCAGAAATACGTTATGTTTCATTACCAAAAGATAACATCTTCCACATGTGTACAATGCTAAAATAAACTAGTGTGAAAAACTATTACTAGTGTTTTGTGGTTCCTAAATTTTCAGAAATAAATGTTGTTTGTACATAGAATTGTTCTTCACGAAAACGGATTAACAGTGAAAATTCTTTTATCTGGGCTGCATCCTAATTACGTGATGTTGTTGCATCAAGCTGCAGTCCTTTGAATGGACGACCACTTGTATGCGTTATAGTTTGTTGATCCCTGGTGCCTGTCGACATATGTAATGCACTGGCGAACACACCATTGACAACAGATGCATGCAAGCGGTTGCATTGTGGCTTAACATATGGGGCGGTACTGTCCTGTTGTGTAGTCCCAGGAGGCGGGGGCGGGGGTTGGGAGGAGCCCTCTACCCTCTGTCCGAGCCTGTCCTTGCATCTACCTGCAGCCTGTCTGCTTTCGCTTCCGAATCAGTCATCAGATTCAGTCGTCAATTTTGAAACCGTACACTACTTTATCACAACACATGATAAACCTAACCACAAGCTCCACAAGAATGAAGCTTAGAACTAATGTGAATGTGCAGCTGCAGAAAATTTGATATGAATCCACTTTAAGTTGATGTTTATTTTTAAAATGGAGGCAAAATGAAGGCAAATCAAACTCCAGTTGTCATAGCAGGAGTTAGGTGTGACTCCTGACTCACACAACATCACTCCTTACTTTACACAAAACTCATCACCTCAATAATTTTAAGTTTAATTCTTCGTGCTTTACCAAAGATCTGTCACTTGATGATGTAAGTGAGATATGCCCCACGCATAACAAGTGTGGAGAGGGTGGTACAATCAAGACGGGACAACACATTACAGCAATGTGGACTGATGAACATACCAAAATTACACAGAGGAAGACATAATTCCTAATATAAATCTGGTCAAGATCGCTCAGCACTCTATCGGCGAAAGCTGAAGTCTGAAAAATCCTCAAAACATCCTGAAAAATACCCCGCGACAGCTGGCAGTAAATTAAAAACGTCTGCAGTGCGTTCTGTGAGCACACTGAACAGTAAATCCGCGAGGCCTTCGCATATCACACACGAAAGTCACATCTCAACTCACAAGACGATTTCATGCCCACTTCCAAATTAATATAAGTGGAAGAAGTTAATGGTTCCCTCAAGTAAAGATTTACAATTTCATAATGAAACTTGTTTAATACAGAACATGGTAAGGACGTCAAAGGAGAATTTAGTAAGGCACCGTATAAACAAAACAAAACGATTTTAGAGGAACGATGCGTCACATTTGTTGCCCTAAACGTTTTTGACGCTTCTGAAAAAGAAGAAATAATGCATATCGTCAATATCTTGCCAACGACTCTCACTGATCGTAGCTGCATTGCATTATCTAAAAACATTTGCAAATAGGCATTGCACCCATGTAATATGGGACTGTCATACCATGTGATGGAGAGTCCGGCGCATATACACCTACACACATTCACGTTAAAAAAAATTATGATTTTTGATGCAATTTTAGCTCCAACACGCTGCGCATTATTCCACTTCTGACTTATTGCAACAAGGGACAAAGATATTCAAACCGCAGAAACCACAATTACCATAAAAAATTACGTACAGACTTACTGCAAAATACCAACAAGAAATTTCCCAGTTTTAATGTTTATGTTATGACACAATGCAATTTAAGTGTTGGCTATCTAAGCCAGCAGGTGTCTTCGGATCTCATCATCGTTAGCGCATAGTGTTCAACCCCCGTCTGCACTCACTTGCTGCTCATTCTTTCACCACGCTTGTTGAATATAGTCTGAAGCTAGGTTGCATATATGAGGTATTTTCATTTGCTCCATTTTCGCACTTCCTAAGCCTCCCTTGCAAACCATTTCCCAAACAGCGTCTCTACTCATAATGTCTGGATCTTCTCCTCTGATTCTGAGATGGACTGCCATTATTGGTCTCACCAACATTACTACTGATTTTCAGTATTGGTATCGTTCCGTTATAGAATTCACTCGTCTGTCTTCCACTATGTACTCAACAAGCTCTGTTAAGAATAATTTATATGCTTGCAGATTACTCTTTTCAATACAGAGCAGAGATCTCTTGCGTTCTTTTCCGCCGGCCGGGGTGGCCGAGCGGTTCTAGGCGCTACAGTCTGGAACCGCGCGGCCGCTACAGTCGCAGGTTCGAATCCTGCCTCGGGCATGGATGTGTGTGATGACCTTAGGTTAGTTAGGATTAAGTAGTTCTAAGTTCTAGGGGACTGATGACCTCAGAAGTTAAGTCCTATAGTGCTCAGAGCCATTTGAACCATTTTTTGTTCTTTTCCCACTTCGGTAACGAACAGTTGAGTCAGCACACCACTGTTCTTTGGATAGTAGAAATGCTGATTCCATTTTAGAATCTACTCAAAATACTTTCTGTAAGAACGAAACTGCATTGCTGTCAGTGGCGCGGTTTCCATGATGTTCCACAGCAAAATGGCTCTGAGCACTATGGGACTTAACATCTGTGGTCATCAGTACCCTAGAACTTAGAACTACTTAAACCTAACTAACCTAAGGGCATCACACACATCCATGCCCGAGGCAGGATTCGACCCTGCGACTGTAGCAGTCGCGCGGTTCCGGACTGCGCGCCTAGAACCGCTAGACCACCGCGGCCGGCTGTTCCACAGCAGATCAGTACAACTTTATAATTTCGGATTTAAATTCTGCACAGATTGTAGGTTGTCTTCTGACTGATATAACTTCCAAGACTGCATCTTCACTCATGTAGGTACTCCAGAACTTCAGTATCTCTAAATTGACCAGGAGTTCAGCAGGCTCTCATTAAACTCCCAAGTCCATAGCTTAATATGCCGGTCTCTACATGTGGGATCAGTGAAGGATTTCCTCGGCGACTAGAATGTTTGTCATAAACGTTACGTTTATTGATGGACACACGACTCCGTCACAATTATTTTATTTCGTGTTGCGATGGTGCGCCTGTAGGCACCGAACTGTCGCAAATCTCGCGTTCATTAATGGCTGACAAGGGCAGCTAGGAGCACAACAGTTCCGCGAATCGCACTGGTTCCATCTCTTTATTTAACTTCTCTAGATCCTGTCTGAGCGCGGCAAATTTTTCGGTTCCCGATAATTGAACCGGTTCTGTAGCTTTAGATTCTGTTCGCTCCTCCACATTCTGCGTTCTTTGGGATGTTGATTTACTTTCTTCCTCTACATTCTGCAACATATGAGAAAGTTAGGTGTTTCTTTCCTCTACTTTGTTCAGATAAAACACAGCCTGGATGAGCCTGGATATGCTGCTTTCTACTGATCTCAAAACCAGACCAGCTAATTGTCATATATTTTAATCGGTTATCGAATTCTCCACGCAGCAGTGCCATCTCTTCCTTAAGTCATTTCTGCTCTCCAGCGCTTCTTTTCGATTTGCTTCTGCTATTACTCTATCTGCCTCAGCCTTCCTGTTTCTCCCCTTTACTTCCTTTCTGTCAGCTTGTGCTTGTTTCCTACCTACTTCTGCGTTCCTATCTCTCTCCTCAATTTCTTTCCTATTTGCACCGGTCCTCCTGTGACCTGTCTGTCTTGCGCGCCTTTCCTGTCAGTTTCTCCTTGTTTACTGTCTTTCTCTGCTTTTTCTAGTGTCTATTTGACTCAGAATACAGTAAACTCCAATATTCCGAAATTTGAGCTGTTGTGCACCAAAGTGGACTCCGTTTCGCAAGTCACACCAGTTCAGTTAGTAGTGGACGGAGTCCTCTCTTCAGCTCTCAGTGCTGTTGTCTGGGTTTAGGCTATATAACGGCAGCTGACGAGCTGACACCTTCTCATCAGAGCACTCCGACACATCTTCTGGTGATTCAGTTCAATCTTTCTGGCTAAAAAGTCTCCTTGCCTCACTACATCGTACTTGACTAGCCCTATCCATGTATAAAAGAAATGAAAACAAAATCCACTACACATTGTACTGTCACTATGACAACGTTAATATGACTGACAAAAATCTTCACACACTATGTAAATATCCGTAGCAAAATCTCCCAATACATAGGCATACATGCAAAAAATAGTTATAAACAATGTAACGTTTGCGTTCGCGATGTATTGCTGCTGTCGATTAATGGGTAAGCAACCAAATTGAACAAAACTGGTTGCTACAGTTTTTTGCATCCCAAGAAGTTTCTCCCTAACCGCAGGACATCAAAACAATCCAAAAGTAAAATCCAGGCAGTGACGACAGTGCATTTTGTGTGGGCAGTGACACAGGACCTGGATCAAATAAGGCGAGTTAGTGCAACGCTTATCACACCAGCTGGAAATTATGTGAATTATTGCTGAGTTTGGCCATTGTGCACAACAGTAACACTATCATGATGAGAACAAGAAGCTTATGTTGGCAGTAGGTTAGATTTATTGTTAGTGGGTTCTGCAACGATGAAAAAAACTTTAGGACCATTTAAAGGATCTCGTAATTTAAATCAAGGCCGAGCATAACAGATTTTTATGAGCTTTAACTATCGGACAAAATTTTTCTAAAACCACTAGACAGAGTTCATACAATATGACGCAAACATGTGGGAGTACCAAGTTGTATTTAAGACTGCATGGAGAAAATGATCAAGTTATCCTTATCCGAGTAGCTAGTGAATTCAATATTAATGAGACCAAATCACAAGTTACACTGAAGCGCCAAAGAAACTGGTATAGACATGCGCACTCAAATACAGAGATATGTAAACAGACAGAATAAGGCGCTGCAGTTGGCAACGCCTACATATGACAACAAGTGTTTGCCGTAGTTGTTACTGCTGCTACTGTGGGCTTAAACGTGGTGTTATAGTCCGCACATGAGCAATGGAACACAGTATGGTTGAGGTAGCCATGAAGTGAGGATTTTCCCGTACGACCATTTGACGAGTGTACCGTGAATATCAGGAATCTGGTAATTCATCAAATCTCCGACATCGCTGTGGCCGGAAAAAGATCCTGCAAGACTGGACCAAAGACGACTGAAGAGAATCGTTCAACGTGTCGGAAGTGCAATCCTTCCGAAAATTGCTGCAGATTTCAATTCTAGGCAATCAACAAGTGTCAGCGTGTGAACCATTTAACGAAACATCATCGATACGGGCTTTCGGAGCCGAAGATCCACTTGTGTACCCTGAATGACTGCATGACACAAAGCATTACACCTCACCTGGGCCCGTCAACATCGACATTGGACTGTTGATGATTGGAAACGTGTTGTCTGGTCGGTCGAGTCTCGTGTCTCATTATATTAGAGATTAGATTAGATGCAGTTTTCGTTCCATAGACCCAGAAAATGAGATGATTCTTGTGGGTGTGGAACATGTCGGAAAGTATAACATAGAAAACATGAATCATTTAAATGTTATATTTACTACGCTGGTCATATGTCAAGAGATTGTCAAAACAGGTGAATACGTTATAGTATACTGCGATTGCTAATATTTACAGAATACGCTGTCAGAATGAAGCTTCGTTATGCAAATAAATTTATCATACACAAGATATTTAATCTTGACTGTTGTCACCAAGTGCTGCGAAAACAGAAATCTAACAGACATTTTAAATTAAGCTGGTGTAACAATCCCTGTTAAGATATTCATCTATGTAGTAGGAGCTGCCTATCGAAAAGTCTTTCAAAGTCTGTTTAAACTGTGCTTTATCTGAAACACAGTTTTTAATCGTTGCTGGCAATTTATTGAAAATGTATGCTCTTGAATAATGGACGTCTTTTTTTGGACAAAGGTAAGTGATTTGAGGTCAAATTGTATCGAGCGGATGGACGTGTACGAGTATGGAGACACTCTCATGAATCCAATGACCCTGCATGTCAGCAGGGGACTGTTCAAGTTGGTGGAGGCTCTGTAATGTGTGGGCGTGTGCAGTTGGAGTGATATGGGGCACCTGATACGTCTCGATACGACTCCGTCGGGTGTCTTAGACGGGTGATGTACGTAGGCATCCTGTCTCATCACCTGTATCCATCCGTCTGCATTGTGCATTCCGACGGACTTGCGCAATTCCAGCAGGACAATGCGACACCCCACAAGCTCATAATTGCTACAGAGTGGCTTCAAGAACGCTCTTCTGAGTTTAAACACTTCCGCTGGCCACCAGACTCCCCAGACATAAATATTATTGAACATATATGGGATGCCTTGCAACGTGCTGTTCAGAAGAGATCTCCATCCCACGTACTATAACAGATTTATGGACAGCCCTGCAGGTTTCATGGTGTCAGTTCCCTCCAGCACTACTTCAGACGTTAGTCGAGTCCATGCCATGCCGTGTTGCGGAATTTCTGCGTGCACGCGGGGGCCCTACACGATATGAGGCAGGTGTACCAGTTTCTTTGACTCTTCAGGTTATACTGAAATGGCCAACTCAAACAGCGTGCCAGAAGAAGTAAGTTGCGAGCTCCTCAGAGTACAGATCACACCACCGCAGATGGCGAAACTATTTCCCCAAAAACAGAAAAAAGTGGTGTTTAGCACAGCCAGGAGACCAGTTCATGGCAACTGGAACACCAGTGCCACGAAACATGCTTCTCCGTCCTTAGCTCGCTATATTCAAAAAACTCTACATGGAATGGAAAACACAAAGATATTGTCAATGTGGCAGACAAGAACTCAGAAGGGCTCCCTGCTATTGAGACACAAAATACACCTTAACAAACATGACGTTAGTACCGGCCTAGAGCAGTGACTAATTAATTGGTCGGTCTTTTTGCACGAAGCCCAAGGGTGAAGCGACTTGTTTCGTCTGGATGACCAAAATTTTGTAGCAAGGCCATTGGTCTTTCTCATGCTAGTTGGGTGGTACCACAGCATGTTGACGTTTAATGTTCGGAAAGAAAAAGTAAAAATGTAACCTTCAGTCTTTCTCTTGGGCAGCAGTGCTGGCAAGGCAGTTCCTGTCCTCAGTTATGCCACGAACCGTCTCTGACTACACAAGCATAATGCAGACCACAGCCTCTCCCTGGAGAGGCTCACCTCCCCTTACGAGATTCACTGAATGCCTACTGCTAGCAACAACACCCTCAGATCACACCAGGAGCGTTCATTACCAGCGCGCAAAACCCAAAGCCCTCCTCCCAAGTCCACAAGTTCAGTACTCTCAATGAAATAACCAAGGAAAAATGGCAGAAAATGAAAAAATATCGCTCAGTGATATATGACACTCATGTCACAAACAATAAAAGTAAAAACATATAGCGAGCTTACACATTTATATCTGTTACCGCACAGTAATTTGAAACATTTTCTAACCGACTGTATTTATAAAATGACAATTTCTAAGCTTAGGTCCTGTTTATTTTCCCAATATTTATGGTCACCACATTTTTCAGCACTACGGTGTGAGTATCAGGGGCTAACATCCCAAAGATGTTCGGGTTGACATGCGTTTCCCCTTCGTCGAAATGTCTTCGCTCAAATTCGTCTAGGGGGTGAACCGCACGTGTCGCATTACACGCCCTAAATTAGACACTTGTGACCCTTTGGTAAAATTCTCTGGCTGATGGCAAGTCTGCGAAATACAAAGTTAATATAAGATATAGTCATAGTAATAATAATATCGGGAACTAAATTAACTACCGAAAATGATGCAGGCCACACAGTTGCGATTGTGTTAGAATAATGTTTATTCAGAAAGCAAACTAATGGCGAAAGCGGTCGTATTTAGAGTTACTGTTACATTCGATCGCATATCCATTTGATACAGTTCGATCATTCACGACCTCATTGCGAAACAAAAGTCCTATACTCCGACTCCGTGACTACGCGAAAAGAGTTCACACCAGGCGCGCGGCTGCTCACCGCTCTGAGACCAAGTTCCGCGATACCACAGAACGCGAAATTTTCTAAGTCGTTTCTCTTCCAAGCTACGTAAAGACGGACCGTCGGCTTCCGCGTCTCCACAAGCACTGTCCACTTCGGTGTCTCCAGCCGAACTGTCCACTCTCGCGTCTGCACCAGCACTGTACCCTTTGGTGTCTAGACCAGAATTGTCCTCTGCCAGTCTCCGACCACGCCGAACATCTTCGCTCAGCCGACTAGCGCAGTTCCCTTTTCTGAAGCCGTCCTTCTGATTGGCTACAGCTTATTCTACATCACTTTACATTTTAACATATTTAAATAACCAAAGCTTGACCACTTTCACGTTCTAAATAAAGTAACAATAATATCCATTACATAATGAACGTTAAATTCTTTTATATAAAACCAACACAATTTCCTTCTTAACTTTGAATGTCACGGCCAGTAGCATTGCACCAATGTCCTTTCTGATAAATAAATAAAGAACAAAAGTAACTATAATGCACTAAGCTTTACAACTAATATTCTATTACATAATGGTTCAAAAAGGTGTCACGCTGTCGTCCTTGAAACTGTTTTGTGCTGAGGAAATGGTGATCTGTATCTTAACTCTAAATCCTGATAATCTAAATTTACTGTATCTTTTAAACAAATATAGTTAGAGAGTTGAGATTTACAAAGTTTGTCACTTTAATGATGCGCTTCTAACTGAAATGTCGATCGTTAATGTCGATAGTTTTCATAAATGTTTCCCTCTATGGCCGATCTTAGGTCCGCCATATTTAACACCGCTACGTCTCCTTGGCCAGAAAAGCCTTCTACTGGGTTTCAATACGACATACTTTCTCGTCTGTCTCACTCGCCCACTACAGCGCTTAGGCATCAATAGACAACAGACACCTGTGAGTTTCCCCGTCTCGTGGTGAATCTGCTCCCTTTGTGCCACCCGGTCCACGACGACAGGGTTCGTTTCACAATTCCTGTAGTTCACTACTGTCATAGTGTGTTCGGTTACCAACAGAGATCACATGGAAACCCAACTCAACGTACCCCATAGCATAACTCTGCCCTCACTGGCCAGCATCTGTGGCACAGTGCACGGTTCGTCCAGCCATTCTCCTGGATGACGGCGTGTAATGACCCAACCATCGACCTCGTGTAACAAGAAATGCGATTCATTCGACAGTCGACACGTTTCCAATGATCCACGGTGAAAGCTCAGTGATGCTGTGTCCACTGCAGTCATGACTTGACAATGTCGTTGTGTCAACAAAGGAAGACGTACGGGTCATGTGATCGGGAGCTCCACGTTCAACAGTGGCCTTTGAACAGAGTGCTCCGAAGTACTTGTGCCTGCACGAGTATTTTACTCTCTCGTTAGATCTCCCCACAGATCGCTGCCTGCCCTGGATTACACAGTGCTTGATACTCCCACACCTACATTTTGTGAGGAGACGTGGTTGTCCAGCCTACTTGTGGTCTTACCGTCCTCCAGCCACTCTTCGTATGTGCTCACGACAGTAGAACAACAACAGCCGACCAGATTCGCCGTGTGAGAGATTCTCGTTTCCGACCGCATCGCCCATCAATGTGCTCGTTGTCAAAATTGCACATATCAGTGGATTTCCACATTTACGGCCCTTAACTTCACTATAATAACTGCCCACTCGTTGCTCTTCCGCTTACATGCTTTCCTAACTCAGTCACGTCCCCGCTGTACCACCAGGAGGCATTCAGCCTCTTGGTGGGCAGTGGTCACGATGTCTTGGCTCGCCACTGTAGGTTGCAATAGATATGCAGAGCTGTAGTGTCTTGCACAGGGCAGATTAGCTTGAAGAGCTGCGACAAACCATTCTTCTGGGTGAAGAAGGCAACAGCAACGTCATGTATCACTCTTACTGCAGCGTCGGACGTCCAATGAGTAATGCAGCAGATTTTTTTTTTCAAGACCTATTACGGTTGAAAGAATGCGCAATTTGTTGTGGAACATAATGGAAAATGACGCTGTAGTTTCAAGGAGTTCCGAACGTTATACGCAGCCTTCAAAGAGCCATCTGTAACGGAGGTAGGATCCAAGCAGAGAGGTGTCACTGAGTTTCTTTTGGCGAAAAACCACAGCATCGCAGGTTGTCATAAACGCTTGCAGAATATCTGCGGAAAACTGGCAGAGAACAAAAGTATTGTGTGGCGTTGGGCGAGGAGTCTGTTAAGGTCGCGCAAGACTGTCCGATCTCCCGCTTTCCGGCCGGTCGGAAGCAGTTGCGACTCTTGCGATGCTGGAACCTGCAGACACATTCGAGGACCGGTCGATCACAATCAAACAAATCCACGCACCCGAGAGGAGCTCACAGAGCTTCATTGGGCCCTTCTTCCTCGTCTAACCTACACCACCGATCTCGCACCATGTGACTTTCATTTGCTTGGCCCAATGAAGAATTCCATGGCAAGCAGTGTGTAGATGATGAAGAGGTTGCTGAGGCAGTGAGACTTTGGCTTCGACGTCGAACAGTAGAGTGGTACCGTGCGGGCACTACAGGCGCTCCCAATAATATGGCGCAAGACGGTCGCATTGAACGGAGATTATGTTGAGAAATCAGGTTTTGTAGGCAAAAAGAATGTGGAACTGTATGGTGTTCTTGAATCCTGGATGAAACGAAACCACTTTCAGAAAAAAAAATATCTTGCATTACTTATTGACCACCCCCCGTAACAAATTTAGTAATAAAAAGACGTACTGCGTCCCTGTAGTGCTATACAAGCTGCTCTCGTATAAACTGGCAGTGAATAAACGTCTATTGTATAACACATTGAATCCGAAACCCAAAGATTGGCTCTGAGCACTATGGGACTTAACATCTGAGGTCATCAGTCCCCTAGAACTTACAACTACTTAAACCTAAATAACCTAAGGACATCACACATATCCATACCCGATGCAGGATTCGAACCTGCCACCGTAGCGGTCGCGCGGTTCCAGACTGAAGCGCCTAGAACCGCTCGGCTACAACGGCCGGCAAAGCCAAAGAGCGTTACAAGTACTCAATAACCTCATCTCTATAGGACACAAAAGATTTCACCTTCCCCCACCCCCTCCACACCTGATAAAATTGTACCATGATAGTATACTAACTTCAATAGTGGGTCGCGGCTCGGGAGTCTGGGCACACCGGCTCATAAGGGTGGTGCCCGCCATGACAGTGAGAAGAGTACAGAGAAACATGCTGTTAACTTCTGTGGGGGCTTATAGGAAACCTCCAGGGGATGCCCTATTTGTGATAATGGGGCTCTGCCCTTTGGACATCAAAATTAGGGAGCAAGCGGCATGGTACTGGGCTAAGAAAGGTAATTATATGAAAATAGAAAACATTCTGGGAGTTCATGCTAGGGACAAGGGTGAGATAAGAAAAAGGGGCGAAGATCTGTGCCAGGAATTATGGGAAGTGGATGAATCTGGCAGAAGAACCTTCAGACTATTACCAAATGTAAAAGAAAGGTTAGGCATCAGTTATTTCCAGCCAACCCGGGGTTTAATTCATTTTATCACTGGTCATGGGCCCTATCCGATATATCTATGCCGGTTTGGGAAGAGGGCTACGCCTGAGTGTGACTATGGTGCATCGGAGGGTACTCCCGACCATGTGGTTTACGAGTGCCCCCTTTTCAATGATATAGCAGCTACGTTTCGACAACAACTACCAAACAACGACACATACGACTTGCTCAGACTCGATGAGACCTTCGAAACCTTTAATAATCTGCCTAACGAGGTATCACGTAAAGTTATGACAGCATACCTGAGGGACATTCGTGATCAATAACAAACTACCGAACATGTCCTTGTACCCTAATCCTGTACCGCCTGTGCGTGGACAGGTCGATTCGTAAGTTGGAATCCGCCACTTGCAGGGCTAGGGGGACTGGGTTACGCCAACTTCACGATTATGACAGCACCGGACATGACGTAAGTTAGTTAGTAGTTAGTAGGATTTAGAAGTAGATACCAAAATCGGAACCTGCAGCGATTAGTAATTTTGGCCTCCTAGTGTCAGGGTCCCGCTCATCGGGATTAGCTTGATGAGCAAGGCACTGCAGTAGGTTTATATCCACACTGACACACCTGTAACGCTGCAGGCAGTTAGGATTATTTACAAGTAGGTAGTAGTGTGTATAGCCCAACGTAAATCGTAAGTTTGCCCATTAACATGTACTGTCTACACCTGTACTGTCTGTAGTTTACAAGTTAAATGTAATTAGCTGCAAATAATAACATTGCACCACTCAGGATCCACTAATCATTAAGGTGGTGGATTATATTTGTACAATTATAATGTATTGTAAATAAAGATTAAAAAAAGCGTTTATTTTACCAGCGGCTGTTAGTTGTACACAAATACAGAATACAGCGCCACATTTACGTTCTATAATTCCCGAAGAACAACGCGAGTTCCAGGTAAAGATTGCCGGTGGCTTGGCTCTGCCGGGCCGCCTTCGCTTTGAAGAAAGCGATATGAAACATGACGCTTCCTCCGCAAGTGACGGCGCCGATTCCAGAAGGGGGCGGGAGCGCTCCCGCGTCCTGATGGGGACAATGCTTTACAATCAGGAGTCCTTCTTCTTTTTCTTTATCGGGCAGAGCATGGCATCGGAGAAACGGTGTGATTTATCGGGGTAAGGAAACCGGTAGAAGAAGAGGATAAAGCGTGGGAGGGTTGCTTGGGTCGCGGGGCGGGGGGAGGCTTGGGGGTGGGCCTGAGGCCCCACAAATCACGCCGCAATCCCAGGCGCCCTTCATAGCGGCCGGCGTCGGCGCGCCGTCGGCGTCGCGGCGCCGTAAGGACAATGTATAGCGTCCGAGGCGAGCCCGCGAATTTTCAATAGATACAAATCACAGGCGCCGCCCACGCCAGACGCCTGCCGGAAGGGGATGATGCTCGCCGCGAATTATTCACCATTCACCGGCTGGCGAGCTGTCTGTCCCCTCTGCGGTGAGGACCAGATGAATGGAGCAGACCTCAGCCACGTTTCCAGTTTCCCATCCGTTCCTATGTTTGATCCGACGGTGGTATTCTAGGACTCGTTACTTCCCCCTACCGACTGTTATATTCGAAACGGAAAGCATTGTATGCTACATACAGGAGGAAAAGTATCCGAAAAGCTGATTTTGTCACCAAGCATTATTTCGAAAATGACAATGACACCTACCGAATATCAGCTAGAAATCCAAATGTGCATATAAAATCATAGGCCCATCTGTCTTTCGTCATCGTACCAAAATATAACACAATCAGTTGTGAAAGACAAGTTAATGAAATACTTTGCCTGATATATACAACGTTCGAAATGCGTCACAATTTTCTTTCACAAGAGCTAGAAATACACTACTGGTCATTAAAATTGCTACACCAAGACGAAATGCAGATGATAAACGGGTATTCATCGGACAAATATATTATACTATAAGTGACATGTGATTACATTTTCACGCAATTTGGGTGCATAGATCCTGAGAAATCAGTACCCAGAGCAACCACCTCTGGCCGTAATAACGGCATTGATACGCCTGGGCATTGAGTCAAACAGAGCTTGGATGGCGTGTACAGGTACAGCTGCCCATGCAGCTTCAACACGATGACTGTCGTATTATGACGAGCCAGTTGCTCGGCCACCATTGACCAGACGTTTTGAGTTGGTGAGAGATCTGTTGAATGTGCTGGCCAGGGCAGCAGTCGAACATTTTCTGTATCCAGAAAGGCCCGTACAGGACCTGCAACATGCGGTCCTGCATTATCCTGCTGAAATGTAGGTTTTCACAGGGATCGAATAAAGGGTAGAATGGGGAAGCTCTGAGCACTATGGGACTTAACTTCTGAGGTCATCAGTCCCCTAGAACTTAGAACTACTTAAATCTAACTAACCTAAGAAAATACACAGATCCATGCCCGAGGCAGGATTCGAACCAGCGATCGTAGCGGTCGCGCGGTTCCAGACTGTAACGCCTAGAACCGCTCGGACACTCCGGCCGGCAATGAAGGGTAGAGCAACGGGTCATAATACATCTGAAATGTAACGTCCACTGCTCTAAGTGCCGTTAATGAGAACAAGAGGTGACCGAGACGTGAAACCAATGGCACCCCATACCATCACGCCTGGTGATACGCCAGTATGGCAATGACGAATACACGCTTCCAATGTGCGTTCAGCACGATGTCGCTAAACACTGATGCGGTCATCATGGTGCTGTAAACAGAACCTGGATTCATCCTAAACATGACGTTTTGCCATTTGTGCATCCAGGTTCGTCGTTGAGCACACCATCGCAGGCGCTCCTGTATGTGATGCAGCGCCGAGGGTAACCGCAGCCATGGTCTCCGAGCTGATAGTCCACGCTGCTGCAAACGTCGTCGAACTGTTCGTGCGGATGGTGGTTGTCTTGCGAACGTCACCATCTGTTGACTCAGGGAACGAGTTGTGGCTGCACGATCCGTTGCAGCCATGCGGATAAGATGCCTTTCATCTCGACTGCTAGTGATACGAGGCCGTTGGTATCCTGCATGGCGTTCCGTATTAACCTCCTGAACCCACAGATTCCATATTCTGCTAACAGTCATTGGATCTCGAGCGACGCGAGCAGCAATGTCGCGATAGGATAAACTGCAAACGCGATAGGCTACAATGTGACCTTTATCAAAGTCGGAAACGTGATGGTACGCATTTCTCCTCCTTACACGAGGCATCACAACAATGTTTCACCAGGCAACGCCGGTCAACTGCTGTTTGCGTATGAGAAATCGGTTGGAAACGTTCCTCATGTCAGGACGTTGTAGGTGTCGCCACCGGCGCCAACATTGTGTGAATGCTCTGAAAAGCTAATCACTTGCATATCACAGCATCTTCTTCCTGTCGGTTAAATTTCGCGTCTGTAGCACGTCATCTTAGTGGTGTAGCAACTTTAATGACCGGTAGTGTAGGTAATCTGCCAAAGTAAAATTTATGCGAGGCGCGTTCTATAAGTAATGCAATGCATCTTAGGGTTAATTTTATTCACCACTCATTTGACTATAAAAACATAGTTTTCAACAAAATCTTTGTGTGTCCTCACTATGCCCGCATAGATCACCCTATTGGTCGATGTCGAAGCCAATGTCTTACTGCATCAATAACCTTCCATCATCCAAAAACTGCTTCCCGCGCAGTGGATCATTCATTGCGCCAAACAAATAGTTCTTTGTTGCTCTTTCTGGACTTCCGTTAGTCTTCTATGATCCCAGCGGGCACACACTACTGAATACCGCAGCTGGGGGACGAGTGTGTCAGCACCGCCAACAAAAACGTCCAGTTGTGCAGTGAGGTTTCTGGTTGTGATCTGCCGATCACCTCGAATGAGAGGGTCCGCACGTTCCAACATTGCAGGAGTCACAGCTGTGTGTGGCCGGCGAAGCGCGGGAGATCAGATAGGTTCGCGCGATCGTGTTGCGATGATGGTAGACGCGTAGCCCAACGACTCACCGTGCTTTTGTTCGCCACCAGGTCTTCGCAGACCTATGAATATCTGCGACGCTCTCGTTTCACGCCAAAAGGAACTCAATGACAGCTCTCTGCTTTCAGCACAGCTTCGTTACAGACGCCATTTTGAAGGCTAGATATAGCACCGACACCAATAGAAACCTCATGGAACAATAGGCGCTGAAGCGGGAATATCCCACGATATCCTACAAGAAATTCCGAATTTTTTAATTGTAGTTGGTCGAGAACAAGAAAGTGTTGCATTACATATTGGACGCACTCGTAATATTGGCACTACATCCTATTAACAAGGATGAATTTCTCAAAGGTGTAATCTCAGACCTGTCTACGGTTTTGATGCTGCTAACCATTATCTCGAATGATTAGCAATGAGAGTTTAGCCAACGACTGGTCCCGTGTGTACCGAGCAGGTAGGGTACAAAGAGTGCTGATAACAAGACCTCAAATAAGGCTGAACGTACCAGAGCCCAAATACATTGAAACAGGAGTTCCTTAAGGTTCCATGTTGGTACCAATACTCTTTCCGATATACTTTAATGACTTCCTCAGTAACGTCTGTTAGAGTAAATAGTACGCGTCGCGGTTGATAGCAACGTTTTACTCGCTGAAAACGATACACGAGATGATTCCGTCCGGAGTAGCAAAAGTTATCTTCAAGGAAGGCTGCTATTCGTTAGTATGCAATAAAGTAACCATTGGACGTAAGTTCAGTTTCAAGAGCAAAAACAGAAGTATTCAATATACGTAGAAAGTTCCTCTACAGACTGTGTAACACACAGAAAAATCTGGAAATGAATATTGGTTCTCAGTTGAAGTAGTGAGAAGACAGAGAGATACTTCCAGTCAAAATGTTATCAATGTGTTACGCTCTTAGTTATTAGTGCGGAACAGCCAGTGCCCTTTATCTACATACTATTCGTACGTACACTCATTAATGAGATGTGGAATATTTTTCTGGGGAGTAAATGAACGCAATGTGAATCTTCAAATTACACGAAAGGCTGTCAGAATGATAACTAAAAACACTAATTGGCCTCAATTTAAACATTTGTTCAATGAGGATTTTTACTACACATCGTGGGTACATTCCCCAGTCAGTTTTGGAGATAAAAATGACCTTGATTATTACTGCACTAACAGCTCTGCCTATGCCCATGAAATGAAATCTGCATTGAACTTACATTTACCACGAAGGAATAAACATGAAACAGAAAACAGAATTTCCTAACCACGAATAAATTGATACAGTACATCAACTAAGGAGAATAAAGAATTGCTGAAATAATCTTATTTAAAAGGGCTACCAAAAAGTAATTGCTAAGCAGTAAATTCACATTTAAGAAAGTGAGGGATTACGTAGATTACACACAGCGAAAATATAGTAAAAAAGTTTGCCACACCTAACTGATAATGTGTAGTCTCTGTCAGTTCACAGCATTTTGCTATCTGTACATCTTTTTTAATTTTTAGGAAAACCTGACATTTTTCTTAGCTGGAAATGTCACTCAATATAGATGGAAGCTGACTCCGTTTTACAAGCAAGCAAATTGGATATTGTGGAACACAAAATGAAAATCCTATATTGTTGTCACATTTATCACGTTCACGCTGGCAGCTACTAGTGTGTGGGTGCGTGCGTGCGTGTGTGTGTGTGTGTGTGTGTGTGTGTGTGTGCAGTGATTGGGTGGGAAACTGAAAGATCATTGTATAACCAACATTTCACATTATGTAATTATATATATTTAGTGTATGCAGTCAGTACTACTGAGTAACGAATGAGCATGTACCACTAGCTATTTACGTTAAGTAGTAACTTCTTTGCAAGAATGTATAATTAAGGCAGTATTGTACCTGAGGGACCTCCCTACGTCTTTGTGTGGCTTCAGACTGACTCGGATTGCATTCTGGAGGATGGAGTGCCAAATCTCCATCTGGTCATCAGAATTTAGCTATCCCACGGTTTACCTAAAATACTTCAGGTAAATGGCGAGATGCGAGATTCCTACTAAATCGCAACGGCCGATTACTAGACTATTTGACACAATCTTGTGAAGTCATACCTCAAGGAAAGTAAAAAGTTATATATAAAAGGGATAGCCTTTTGATCTTAAGCTAACAAATACAATTCCAGTCACAGTGTCGATGTGTGTCACTCTCCTGCTTTCCTTTGCCAGCTGATTTCTTCAGCTTTCTTCAGCTCTTTATTCCAGAGGTTGGGATAGCTGCCTTCTCGTCTGCGTCGTTCTCTGGGACTCCAATATAGTACAGACTTTGCCCATCACTCGTCGGTTTTCGGTGCGATATGTACTGTCCATTTTCATTTTAGAGCCTTTACCCTTTCCACAGGTTGTTGAACTACGGTAATTGCTCTCATGGCTTCACTTCTTCTCAGATCTTTCATAATGACACCCAGCATTGATCTCTCAGTAGCTGTCTGATATTTTCGAAGTTTCTTTTAAAAAATTGGTTTAAATCCAAGTAATGTAACCGTACGTTAGTGTGGAAAGAACACCCTGACGCAAACAACAATTTTTAAGTTTCTGGGTTTCTATCTATCTATCTATCTATATCCGAATCCAGCTCCAGCTACTGCCAGGTCTCGGTGCTGAAGAGTCCTCTCCATATGGCTCGGTCCTCCCACCACTTTTCTTCCTCCACTTGCTGCCAGGTCACACCTCTCCTTTCAACAGATATTCTCACTCCCATTTTCCACCGTGTTCTTGGGCGCCCTCGAGGTCTTTTCCCATCCATCTTTAGTTCTTCCATAATTCTGGGGAGTCTCTGCCCATGCATCCTCTTAACATGCCCATACCATCTTAATGTCTTTCTTTCAATTTCTTCTCTCATACTTTCTTGTTTGAGGTCCTTTCTAATCTCTACAGTCCTAATCTGTCCATTCTTGTTTTTCCCTTAACTGCTCTGAGAAATTTCATTTCCCCTGCTTGCAGTCTTCTCCAGTCCCTTTCTGTCATTGTCCATGTTTCTCCACCATAGGTGACAATAGGGATGTAATAATTCTTATACATAAAGAGTTTTGCTCTTTCTGAAACTTCATTATTCCAAATCAGATGTTTTATTGTTTGGTAGAAATTGCCTCCCTTCTGTGACCTCCTATTAATTTCGTTAGTTATTCTTCCATCCATAGATATTTCGCTCCCTAAATAAGTGAAACTTTCTACCACTTTGAGGGGTTCTCCATTGAAGGTAATATTTCCGTTGATTCCTTTCTCTCTTCCAAATACCATTACTTCACTCTTATCTTTATTTATTTTTAATCCATACCTTTTCATTATTTCCTTCCACGCATCAAGCTGTAACTGTACATCTACCTCTTTATCACCCCATATTACCATATCATCTGCAAAAATCATCTTTTTGTCTTTTTCTTTTACTATATCTTTAACTGCCCTATTCATTCCCTCCATCACAACATTAAAAAGCGCAGGAGATAGATTACGTCCTTGCTTAAGTCCTTGTCTTATTTCGAAGTATTCAGAGATCCCCAATGGTGTTCTAATTCTACAACTGTGGCCTCTGTACATTGTCTTTATAACATTAATGTATCCATCTTCTACATCTGCCTTCTTCAGTTCTTCCCAGAGTCTTTCCCCGTCAACTGAGTCAAATGCCTTTTCTACGTCTATAAAAACCATTATCACCCTTTTGTTATACTCCCAACTTTCTTCCATCAGTTGACGGATAGAAAATATCAGGTCGATCGTGCTCCTTCCTTTCCTAAACCCATGCTGTTCTTCACTCACCTCCTTTTCTATCTTTTCACTTATTCGATTTAGAAAAATTCCATCAAAAATCTTGGCTGTATGACTCATGAGGGTTATTCCTCTGTAGTTTTTACAAAGTCTTTTATTGCCTTTCTTGAAGATGGGAACAATGTCTCCTGTTCTCCAGTCGTCAGGTATTATACTATTTCTCCACACGCTTGATAGTACTCTATATAGCCACTGCATTCCCACTGGACCTGCTGCTCTTATCATGTCCACTGTTACTTCATCAGGTCCTGGGGCTTTCCCCCCATTCATCTTCTTCACACCTTTTTCCATTTCTTCCCGTGTAATTTGTCCTAATTCTGCTTCCCAACTTCTCTCAATTTCTCCATTATTTGTTGTTTCCTCATGTACTTGCTCCTCAGCGTTTAACAGCTTCTTAAAATGTTCTTTGCAGAGATCTTTTATATTCACTGGATCTTCAATAATGGTACCGTCCTCTGTTTCCATCTTTACTGGTACTTCAGAAGCCTTCCTTTTATTTTTCATCATTTTATAGAATATTTTCTTATTGCTCTTCACATCTTCTTCAAGTTTTTTGGTAAACTCTTCTTCCCATGCCTTTTTCTATGCTGTTTCCACTATTTCTTTGCACTTCTTCTTTTCCTCTATATATCTTTTATGGTCTTCGTCATTTTTAGTTTTCCACCATTTTCTCCATGCTCCATTTTTTCTTCTAACTGCTTGGATTGTGGTATCATACCTCCAACTTGTCTGTCTTATTTTTTCCTTTCCAGATGTTCTGCCACATACATTTTGTGCTGCTTCGACTAAAGTGTCTTTGAATAAACTCCATTCTTTTTCTACATCACAGAAAACTTCTTTTGGAAATTTTTGTGTTATTAATTCTCTGTCCTTCTCAGCACATTCACTCTCCTTCAGTTTCCAATCCCGTATCCTCATCACATTCTTCTGTTTTTTATTTTTCACACACTGATTCATTTTCCATTGTCCCACCAGTAATCTATGGTCTCCATCTGCACTCACACTTGGAATTACCTTCACATTTGTTACTTTCTCTCCCCATTCCCTATCTACTAGAATATAATCAATTGCACTCTTCGTTCTTCCATCGCAACTGTATCTGGTGATAACATGACTTTCTCTCTTCATAAACCAGCTGTTTGCTACTTTCATTCCATTCCTCTTGCACAAATCCAGGAGTCTTTCCCCTTCTTCATTTCTGCCTCCATATCCAAAACATCCCAATACTTGCTCAGATCCCTTTCTATCTTTGCCTACCTGTGCATTAAAATCTCCCATCATTATTAGCACTCTCTATATGGTTTTCTAACACATTTTCAAATTCCATCTCCTCTTCTTCGCTACATCCCACTTGAGGTGCATAAATCTGGATTACTTTTAGTGTTTCTTTTTGGAATCTCAGGTTTAAGATTATGATCCTGTCTGATATATATCTCACATTTTCAATACAGCTTTGTACATTCTTATTCACCATCACTGCCACACCAATTCTACCAGACCTGTTATTCCCACTCCAGTACAGTTTTCCTCCTCCTCTCAAATTCTTCTCACCTTTTCCCTTGCACTTTGTTTCGCTTAATCCCAATATATCTAACTTCCTCTCTGTTAGTACAACTGTCATTTCTTCCATTTTTCCATTCAGGGTTAATATATTAGGGGTGCCAATATTTAGGTTATTTTTTAGTCCTGTTATTTTCGTCTTCTTGTACTGATGAATATCATCAGGTCTCCCATCATTTGCACCAGTACTTGAAGAAGCAGTGGGGTCAAATCCTGAGTGGTTCGTTCCGAGGCTCGTCTGTGTTTTGTAAGCAATATATGAAGACTTTCCTACTGGCTTGCTAGGCGTAACGCAAGGAAGGATTTTCAGTTGGGGTTGTCTCCCTTAGCCTTTGGAGTTTCTCCTCCACCACAAGGCAGTGGTTCCCTTCTCATGTAATCCCCAGAAAGGAGGGTTGCCTCATCTCCCAGCTACGCCGTTGCGAAGTCTTCCTTCTCCGCCGTCGCTGCCATTAAGGTCTTCACCCGTAACCCTGGGCATGGGTTCCATGTTATACCCCACGGGATTGGGTCCCTGCCTGAACTCAGCCATCCTAGCACTCCGGCCTACTGAAGTGTAGGATGCCCACCCCCGCGACGTGGACGCGCCAGGCAGGAATTACCCCAGTGGAGGAATAGGGAAGGGCACCCTACCTCCCTGGAGCCAGGTTAATGATTGTGTGTGGTGCCACAATCATAGGGCTTGCCATAGTCAAAGGGTTTGTTAGATGTAAAACCGGTCGCGATTCTTCCACAAGCCCTCCAGCTTAGCTTAATTCGGCGAATAAATTTCATGTTTCAAGTCTCTTTGGGTATTAACTAACTGTCCCAAATAAACATATTCGCTAACCTTTTTACGCAGCTGTTTAACAATTTTAGTCGCGCAGTTCGTCATTTGTCATGGATAATATTTGTTTGGAATAGGATTACGTTAAGACTCACTTTTTCGTAACTTAATGATAAATCCTTTATAATGGATTGCAATCTTATCCTATTGTTTGCTTGGAGTACTATAACTCGTCTCAGGTTAGGAAGTGTTTCCACATTTTTTCTAATTCTCTTTCCTTTCCAAATAATTTTGGCTATACATATGTATTAAACTTTTGTCCACGACTTCGCTCGTGTACAGGAACGAGATTTATAATGCTGATCTTCTCCCCCTCCCTCTCCGTCCATTTTTCTCTGTCCTGTGTTGTTATCTACGTCGTTCTGGCCCCTTATCTCCCTATCCATTCCCTCCATCATGATTTCGATAAAGAGTATTCTGTATCAAGTTGAAAACAGTTAGTTTCAGAACATGTAATGATGGGCAGCGTAACACTAATAATTACATTTAAATGTAATAGATACCAGAAAAGGAGCAGCTCTCTCTGTCCATTCCCTCCTCCCCCTTCTTCTTACACATCTCCCCAACGTCTCGTTCCCCTCTTCACTTCTACCTGGTCGCTTTATCCATCTCCCCTGTCACCTTTCTCTGTCCTCCCTCTCTTTCTCAGTCCCTCCCTCAAGTCCCCCTCTGTTGGCCCATCCCTTCGTCTACCCATCCCAACCATGCCCATCTGCAAATGTGGCGCCTGCATAACAGATCGATGAAGCAGACCGATACCATTCCCAAGAGAAGTCTGTTGTGCTGAACAGTCTACATGTCAGGGACTAGAAAATCTTGTTGTGCAAGGGAACCGAAATATCTGCGACTGGAAAACCGTTTCTTCTCTCTGTCACATAGGATGCCCTGTAAAGCAGGTCGATAATGCATACTGATACTGTTCCCACACCAGAACTTTGTGTGGGAGTTTGAGTAAATCCCCTTCAAGGTTTAATGTTTGAGGTTCCCTTAGTGCTCTGGATCGGTTCATATGGTGAAGTGAAGAGTAACCAGTTATCTGGTTCTCTTCCTTTATTTTCAGTTTCCTTCTATGAGAGTTCCATAGAGGAATTTTTCGATATAAATTAAGAAAAAAAAGAAAAAAATATATTAAAAAATAAAAAAATAAAAAATAAAAATAAAGAAAAACAAAAAGCACAAAAAAATAAAGTTGTTATATTAACTTAAGTATGTTGTTAAATTAACCGAATTATTTCATGTATTGGAAAATTCGACTCGTTCCACATCATTACGAAATATCGTATTCATGATCCATGGAACTAGTATTAATCTAATCTAATCTAATCTAACCTGAGAAACTGGGCCCATTCTTTCCCTGGCTACCACAACTAAGCGACAGCAAAAAGAGGCATATGACAAAACAGAATGTAGTTATGTTGGAATTGTGTTTCTGTAGTGTATTCCCAGGTTCGATCTACATGAACGCCATCAGGTCACAAACGACCTCCCTTATATATATATATATATATATATATATATATATATATATATATATATATATATATATATATATAATCTGTCACGATTTCGATAAAGACCATTCTGTCTGAAGTTGAGAATAGTTTTAGAACATGTATTGATGTG
The DNA here is from genome assembly GCF_023898315.1 of Schistocerca nitens. Taxonomy (NCBI): domain Eukaryota; kingdom Metazoa; phylum Arthropoda; class Insecta; order Orthoptera; family Acrididae; genus Schistocerca; species Schistocerca nitens. Next base: position 47,247,677 of record NC_064620.1, read on the forward strand.
CAGCGTAACACCAATAATTATATTTAAATATAATACATACCTTGTTTTGCGATAGTCTGCGATAAAAGAGATAGCAAAAGAGTGCCTGAGACAGGATTGGCTTTTCAAACTAAGTTGTTTAGTGACATGCATAACAAACGTTCAACCTGTAAATTCGTTCCTGCTGTATTTATATTCGCACTTATGTGTATTTTATAAATTTCTAGAACTGAAAGTAAAACATTTTCTATATAAGGCGGCATCACATTTACGGTAGCAAGAGAATCTATCAATAACGAAAAATTAAGTTTTAGAGTTCATGATATAACATCACGTTCTCATATTCACGACACTAAGGGTGGTAACTGGAATTCATTTAGAACATCAGATTAAAGGCTCAACTTGCAGACACGAAAATTCATAAACGATAGCGCCCTGATAGCACATGGTATTTGCGTGACCAAACCAACCATTTACAGAGGATCTGACAGGCTGAAAAATTAATACAAGTTTTATACAATTTTACAGTTATCGTAAAGCGAAAGAACCACAGGGCTGAGAATGAAAGTATAGTTAAATTTTTAGCAGCTATTATTCAACAAGGGTACAGAAGTATCACATACATGACCTTATAGCTTGGTGGTCATAACAAGAGAGAGTTAACAAGAAGAAGAAATTTTGTTTACAATGGTATCGGAGAAAACGATATTAATTAATTACGTAGAGGTAAATTCTGTTTCAAATATATGGTTCTGTCTTTGACATAGTTAAATATGTTGATTCCACAAATTACCATGATGTTAAAAAGCAGATTCAACATTACATGTTCTGAAATAGAAACAAAACGTTCATTATAAAAATAATGAATTATATGTACTTACCTTCGTTTGATGTTCTGTGGTCTAATGACAATGTTGACCACAAAAGTGGTAGCAAAATAAAGAGATTCGTTTAAAAGCTGACGTTGTGTTTATCAACGTATTTTACATAAAGTAGGTACCAACTTTGGGGCACTAACACTAAAAGCTACTTGGTAAAAAGGGAATTTGTCTGTTGACGAACGAACAAGTGGATTACAATGATAGTCGCCCAGCTGGAACATCACTGGTGTAAATACCTACGTACGGAAACTGCCGCACTCGTAAACAGCTAGAGGGGATACAAAGGCAAAAAAAAAGAAAAAAAAAAGATTTAGTCAGTAATTTTACGATGTGGGCTATATTTATATAATCCTCGGACGAGACATAAACTTTTATGCCTGTGCGCTGAAAGGCGGCGCGGAACTTTATGACGGCGGCTTGGCTGTCGTGTAAATCGTATCGGCAGCCGTCGCAGTGCTGGTGGCCACAGCTAAAAGGATCAGCCGGCGGTTGGCTTCAGGAGCGTGGGTCCTTCCAAAATACGTATCACTGAACTGGTTGTTGGACGTCTGAAAGCCAAAATTTAAGATAGCACGACTTGCTTGCGTTAAGGATCAGCGCAAGGGACGGGAAGCAGGAGAAGACAGAATAGGAATTCAAATCGCCCTTTTCGTCCACGAAGATGGCTTATAACGGAGCTCACGTTGACGTTGAGTTCAACGACTTTTCAGAAGGCATTCGGTACATCCTCGTTACACAATACCTCAAGGGCTATTGAATAATCTTTTATTACAACAACAAGTTTCGCAACACTAAAGTGATATCATGAGGTACCTCTGAACAGAAAATCAGAGAATATAGGAAAACTTTTAAGGGAAATCAATATGTAACTTCAGTTATGTTTAGATACTAAATACACGAAATTGACAGTAACTTCTAAGAGAATGGAGTGCGCAGTGAGCAGAATACTCACGTTCAAATCATTTGCAGCGAAACAGAGATTATCTGATGGCTCCACGACTGTCAATAATCTTGTACTAAAGCTCCTTTAAAATAACGACAATTAAAATGAGGGTGGCAGAAGGAAGGAAACTGGCGCAGTAAATACCGTGGGTTATAAAAAGAAACATGGAGAATAATGTAATAAAAATACATCAACCGCATCAAAGGCAGAATATATTTTGCTTATTTTTTTTCATAGTTCCACACAACTTCTTCCTGTTTTCTCGATTGATTTGTGTTCAGTTTTTCAAGGCCTATGCACTGCGCCAACTTATAACTAAATCTGAGGCGGGTGCGATGGGGAGGTTCCCTTGTAAGAAAATTATAAATACATACGAAAGTAAAATGAAAATAAACGAAATACAAAAATAAAAAAAGTATTTATTATCTTGCAGATAGTCAAAATTATTATTGCGGTGTCCTAACTTCGTTTGGCTATTTGAAGTGTATTCCGGGTGGTGATTCCCACTCCGCAGAATGCCAAGTTTCTCAGGAATATTTAAAGTACGTCCTCTACTTTGACGATAAAAATTTTTAAATTATTTGACAAATTCATGATTATGTGCCCGTGTTCATGAAGTTGTGTGCCAATAGCTGATTTCGAATTTTTCAAATGTATGTGCTCATGAAACCAGACCTCAAAATTTCTACCATTTTGACCAATGCATTTCACGGGTCAGCTATCGCGCCTGATGCATTCCAGTAGTTGAATATTGGGGATTTATAACATCCTCCGTGTGACTACATTTATCTCAGACGTTACTGGGAATGAAGTAATCAGGTTTCATACTGTTTTCTTTTCAATGTTGAACCAGTCTTATAGGAAATATCGCCCAAGTGTGGAACTCTGTAACATAGGATGTCGTCCGCAAAATCTTGATCACTATTCGCCAGCGTAAATGGGTGATTGCTGTGGGTGGGTAGCCATCTGTTTTTAATACTTTTGTTAATATTGTTTAGGGCGTTACATTCATATCCACTGATGTGCACAACGTGTTGGATCAGGTGATATTCTGTGACGAAAGTTTTCATTGACATGGAGAACCTGATACATACTACAGAGAAGAGATCTGAAAGCGGCCATTTTATGTGCTAATGGTTGGTTAGATGTGGTGTGGATGACAAGGATCATGCATTTGGTACAGTTCACCCAGGAACGTAATCCTTGGATGTATATGTACAGGGTGTTTCAAAAATGACCGGTATATTTGAAACGGCAATAAAAACTAAACGAGCAGCGATAGAAATACACCGTTTGTTGCAATATTCTTGGGACAACAGTACATTTTCAGGCGGACAAACTTTCGAAATTACAGTAGTTACAATTTTCAACAACAGATGGCGCTGCAAGTGATGTGAACGATATAGAAGACAACGCAGTCTGTGGGTGCGCCATTCTGTACGTCGTCTTTCTGCTGTAAGCGTGTGCTGTTCACAACGTGCACGTGTGCTGTAGACAACATGGTTTATTCCTTAGAACAGAGGATTTTTCTGGTGTTGGAATTCCACCGCCTAGAACACAGTGTTGTTGCAACAAGACGAATTTTTCAACGGAGGTTTAATGTAACCAAAGGACCGAAAAGCGATACAATAAAAGATCTGTTTGAAAAATTTCAACGGACTGGGAACGTGACGGATGAACGTGCTGGAAAGGTAGGGCGACCTCGTACGGCAACCACAGAGGGCAACGCGCAGCTAGTGCAGCAGGTGATCCGACAGCGGCCTCGGGTTTCCGTTCGCCGTGTTGCAGCTGCGGTCCAAATGACGCCAACGTCCACGTATCGTCTCATGCGCCAGAGTTTACACCTCTATCCATACAAAATTCAAACGCGGCAACCCCTCAGCGCCGCTACCATTGCTGCACGAGAGACATTCGCTAACGATATAGTGCACAGGATTGATGACGGCGATATGCATGTGGGCAGCATTTGGTTTACTGACGAAGCTTATTTTTACCTGGACGGCTTCGTCAATAAACAGAACTGGCGCATATGGGGAACCGAAAAGCCCCATGTTGTAGTCCCATCGTCCCTGCATCCTCAAAAAGTACTGGTCTGGGCCGCCATTTCTTCCAAAGGAATCATTGGCCCATTTTTCAGATCAGAAACGATTACTGCATCACGCTATCTGGACATTCTTCGTGAATTTGTGGCGGTACAAACTGCCTTAGACGACACTGCGAACACCTCGTGGTTTATGCAAGATGGTGCCCGGCCACATCGCACGGCCGACGTCTTTAATTTCCTGAATGAATATTTCGATGATTGTGTGATTGCTTTGGGCTATCCGAAACATACAGGAGGCGGCGTGGATTGGCCTCCCTATTCGCCAGACATGAACCCCTGTGACTTCTTTCTGTGGGGACACTTGAAAGACCAGGTGTACCGCCAGAATCCAGAAACAATTGAACAGCTGAAGCAGTACATCTCATCTGCATGTGAAGCCATTCCGCCAGACACGTTGTCAAAGGTTTGGGGTAATTTCATTCAGAGACTACGCTATATTATTGCTACGCATGGTGGATATGTGGAAATATCGTACTATAGAGTTTCCCAGACCGCAGCGCCATCTGTGGTTGAAAATTGTAACTACTGTAATTTCGAAAGTTTGTCTGCCTGAAAATGTACTGTTGTCCCAAGCATATTGCAACAAACAGTGTATTTCTATCGGTGCTCGTTTAGTTTTTATTGTCGTTTCAAATTTACCGGTCATTTTTGAAACACCCTGTATTTTCTGGAATACCCACACAGAGTGTTATATGAAGGGCTTATTTCAGCACTGGTACAAGTCCATTTTTGTTCATTCTGAGATACAGGGTCCTAAAGTTAAATGAGCGCTGAAAAATCTGCAGTTGAGATACCAGAAATATTCAAGTATATATACCTAACTTTAGGAGCAAATAAACTTTAGGAGTATATATACTTTAGGAGTATATATACTTGAATATTTCTGGTATCTCAGCTGCAAATTTTTCAGCGCTCATTTACATTTAGGACTCTGTATCTCAGAATGAACAAAAATGGACTTCTACCATTATTGAAATAAGCCCTTCATATGGCCTTAACTAATGACCATACATACGAGGTGTGGTAATAAAAATGTTATTATTACTATAAAAATTCAGCCTTTGATCATGAGACTTGATTGTGATACATTGTCTCTAAACAGCTGCCGTTCAGTGCCACGCATTTTCCGTCGATGCATAAAGTGGGTGGGGAAGTGGAACAGGGAGAGTTTGATTGTAGCAGTTTATGTTTTGGCAGTTCAGAAAAAGGTTCATCTCAAAAATCACGTCTCAGTCATTCAGATAATTTCTGTCACATACTGGTTTTTCTCGCCAGAGGGAAGACGAGGAAATCATTTGGAGTCATGTCGGTCGAATACGGAGAGTGATGCAAAATTTGATAGCCCAAAGAAACTACAAATGTGGCTGTGTCCTGAGCAGACTGAATTAAGGTGTTGACGTGCGGCAAAAATGCCCCGTCTGATATCGTCCCACATCACTTTGTCATGACGTCTTCCTGCTTCCTCGTCAGGAGGTTCCTTTATTATGTTTCTGGGAAGGCTTGCCCCAACTTGTGGGATTTCAATGGCGGAGATCATGGATCGATGGCTGGTCTTACCAGAAATTTTTGATTTTTGGGAGAACTTGAACAGGATGCTTGAACACGAAGTAGCGGCTGCAGTACCGGTCTACTGACCATTAATGTGAGGCAGGGGTGCTCTCTATACCACATACAAGATGTTAGGGGTGTAAGTTCAGATATTTCTATTTATCACTAAGGACAGTGTGCTGAACAAAATTACATCAGTATTTACTTCACTAACAGACTCACAATTATAGTTTATTTTATTTAGCGTATGACTAATACAGACATATTATAAAATTAAATTTCGTATACATATATACAAAACCAAATAGCGGTAATGCAGGAATAGGTTTAATAATGAAAAAAAATAGGAGTACGGGTAAGCTACTAGAAACAGCATAGTGAACGCTTTATTGTGGCCAAGATAGACACAAAGCCCACGCCTACTACAGTAGTACAAGTTTATATGCCAACTACCTCTGCAGATGACGAAGAAATTGATGAAATGTATGAGGAGATAAATGAAATTATTCAAATAGTGAAGGGAGACGAAAATTTAATAGTCATGGGTGACTGGAATTCAAGCGTAGGAAAACGGAGAGAAGGAAACATAGTAGGTGAATATGGATTGGGGCTAAGAAATGAAAGAGGAAGCCGTCTGGTAGAATTCTCCGCAGAGCATAACTTAATCACAGCTAACACTTGGTTTAAGAATCATGATAGAAGGTTGTATACATGGAAGAACCCTGGAGATACTAAGAGGTATCATACAGATTATATAATGGTAAGACAGAGATTTAGGAACCAGGTTTTAAATTGTAAGACATTTCCAGGGGCAGATGTGGACTCTGACCACAATCTATTGGTTATGAACTGTAGATTAAAACTGAAGAAACTGCAAAAAGGTGGGAATTTAAGGAGATGGGACCTGGATAAACTGAAAGAACCAGAGCTTGTACAGAGTTTCAGGGAGAGCATAAGGGAACGACTGACAGGAATGGGGGAAAGAAATACAGTAGAAGAAGAATGGGTAACTTTGAGGGATAAAATAGTGAAGGCAGCAGAGGATAAAATAGGTAAAAAAACGAGGGCTAGTAGAAACCATTGGGTAACAGAAGAAATATTGAATTTAATTGATGAAAGGAGAAAATATAAAAATGCAGTAAATGAAGCAGGCAAAAGGGAATACAAACGTCTCAAAAATGAGATCGACAGGAAGTGCAAAATGGCTAAGCAGGGATGGCTAGAGGACAAATGTAAGGATGTAGAGACTTATCTCACTAGGGGTAAGATAGATACTGCGTATAGGAAAATTAAAGAGACCTTTGGAGAAAAGAGAACCACTTGTATGAATATCAAGAGCCCAGATGGAAACCCAGTTCTAAGCAAAGAAGGGAAAGCAGAAAGGTGGAAGGAGTATATAGAGGGTCTATACAAGCGCGATGTACTTGAGGACAATATTAGGGAAATGGAAGAGGAGGTAGATGAAGATGAAATGGGAGATATGATACTGCGTGAAGAGTTTGACAGAGCACTGAAAGACCTGAGTCGAAACAAGGCACCCAGAATAGACAACATTCCATTAGAACTACTGACAGCCTTCGGAGAACCAGTCCTGACAAAACTCTACCATCTGGTGTGCAAGATGTATGAGACAGGCGAAATACCGTCAGACTTCAAGAAGAATATAATAATTCCAACCCCAAAGAAAGCAGGTGTTGACAAATGTGAAAATTTCCGAACTATCAGTTTAATAAGTCACAGCTGCCAAACACTAACGCGAATTCTTTACAGACGAATAGAAAAACTGATAGAAGCCGACCTCGGGGAAGATTAGTTTGGATTCCGTAGAAATGTTGGAACACGTGAGGTATTACTGACCTTACGACTTATCTTAGAAGAAATATTAAGGAAAGGCAAACCTACGTTTCTAGCATTTCTAGACTTAGAGAAAGCTTTTGACAATGTTGATTGGAATACTCTCTTTCAAATTCTGAAGGTGGCAGGGGTAAAATACAGGGGGCGAAAGGCTATTTACAATTTGTACAGAAACCAGATGGCAGTTATAAGAGTCGAGGGGTATGAAAGGGAAGCAGTGGTTGGGAAGGGAGTGAGACAGGATTATAGCCTATCCCCGATGTTTTTCAATCTGTATATTGAGCAAACAATAAGGGAAACAAAAGAAAAGTTCGGAGTAGGTATTAAAATGCACGCAGAAGAAATAAAAACTTTGAGGTTCGCCGATGACATTGTAATTCTGTCAGAGACAGCAAAGGACTTGGAAGAGCAGTTGAACGGAATGGAGAGTGTCTTGAAAGGAGGATATAAGATGAACATCAACTAAAGCAAATCGAAGATAATGGAATGTAGTCGAATTAAGTCGGGTGATGCTGAGGGAATTAGACTAGGAAATGAGACATTTAAAGTAGTAAAGGAGTTTTGCTATTTGGGGAGCAAAATAACTGATGATGGTCGATGTAGAGAGGACATAAAATGTAGACTGGCAATGGCAAGGAAAGCGTTCTGAAGAAGAGAAATTTGTTAACATCGAGTATAGATTTAAGTGTCAGGAAGTCGTTTCTGAAAGTATTTGAATGGAGTGTAGCCATGTATGGAAGTGAAACATGGAATATGAATATTTTGGACAAGAAGAGAGTAGAAGCTTTCGAAATGTGGTGCTACAGAAGAATGCTGAAGATTAGATGGGTAGATCACATAACTAATGAGATGGTATTGAATATAATTGGGGAGAAGAGGAGCTTGTGGCACAACTTGACTGGAAGAAGGGATCGGTTGGTAGGACATGTTCTGAGATATCGAGGGATCACCAATTTAGTATTGGAGGGCAGCGTGGAGGGTAAAAATCGTAGAGGGAGACCAAGAGATCAATACACTAAGCAGATTCAGAAGGATGTAGGCTGCAGTAGGTACTGGGAGATGATGAAGCTTGCACAGGATAGAGTAGCATGGAGAGCTGCATCCAACCAGTCTCATGACTGAAGACCACAACAACAACAGCATGTACATATTGACACACAAGAAATATAATTTTGTCTTTACAACTGAATATTGAGTCCTGCAATCCAGCGCACTGCATCTGCAGTTGCTAGCAGGAAGTCCTCTTCAGCACCGTAATAGGTTGGAATCCTGCATGCACTGACAATGTGGTGAACAGTCTGGTATGGAGCCCCGTAGTCACAGGCTGGATTAGGCAGCTTCTTCCACTTAAAGAAATCATCCCTGCATGGGTCATGGCCAGTACAGTTACTGATGAGAGTAGTCCAGGTCTTCCGCGGTAGGTCGAATCCACTTGGAAGTTTAGCACCTGAGAAGATGTTATGCAGGCGCACATCTGTCACTGCTTCCCACCGACCTTTCCATACTTCAAGAGGTTTGAAATCCTTAGCAACTATGTCAGCAGCATCGCACAGAGTTGGATGGCGTGATTTCAGTCTCTTACGATTTAAAAGTGGCAGGTCGCTATGCACGGGTAGGTTAGAATTCCTGGAGATCTTGTGGAATTCTCTCATAAGGGCAGTACATCTGAGTAATTCAGGCCTTATAGCGGTTAAAAGTGGAAGGCAATAAACGGGAGTAGATCTGATTGCGTCAGATATTGTGCGCATTGTCGTATTTAGCTGGGTGTCAACAAGACTTGTATGATGAGTGTTCATTCAAACAGGTGCACAATACTCTGCACTTGAGTACACCAAGCCCAGAGCTGAATATCGCAGAGTGGTTGCTGAAGATCCCCAGGTAGTTCCGCATAGCTTATGGAGGATGCTGTTTCGAGTCCTCAACTTTTGAGCTAAGAAGGTGTTGTTTGAAGCATAGTGTACGGTCCAGGATGACACGAAGATATTTTGGGTTCCAATTATGACGAAGAATTCTGCCTCTGAAACATACTTCCACTTTTACGTTCGCCAACCGATTATTTAAATGGAAGCAACACACTTGTGTTTTACTCACACTGGGGTGGAGTCTCCAGATTTTGATGTAATTATCTAATGCAAAGAGTGACTACCTGACAAAATTTTTGCTGGACAACAATATCGATGTCGTCGAGATTCAGGAAACTCTCGTTTGCAGCGAAGAAATATTCCGAAGCCGAGGTCGAATTCCTGGATATTCTGCACTTGGTGTAACTTACCACAAGGTGTATGGAATTGCTAAGTATGTCTGTAACAACATAAACGAAGCTTCACTGATTTCTGTAAGTGTGGAGGCAGATATACATACAGTTGTCATAGAATTGCACGGTATTATATTACAGATAATTATAGCTATTAAGAGTAGTATGTTTCTAGGTTGGTTAGTGCCTCAGGTATGTGTGCCACAAGCAAGTCATAAATATTTTTTTCACGTGGCAGCAAGTTAAGTATTGAAACATGGATGTTTGGGTGTGAAACGCATATTCTACATTGACAGGCGTAGTCTACTTCACAATGCAGTTACGAAAAATGAGGAAAATGTCAGGTAGTAAATTGTGTGATGTGTTTGCAGGAGAACTGTTTGATGCAGAGAAAAAACAATAACACGTCGAAATCGGTTCATATTAAGGTGCCAGTTATCACTGTATCTGTACCTGTATCCTTCACCACCTGTATAATGAAGATGACATGTGTACCGGCCAGTTGAATATAGTCTTCCTAGACCGATTGTGCGTCTAATACATCTCTACTGGCTTGTTCACAAATACCACCGGGATTTCAGAAACCTAATGGGCAAAACTACAGGTAGTAAAATGACACATAGCAGTCGGTACAGCACCTCTCAAAAATTTCGATTCGTAATACGTGCCGTGGCGTAGTTGAAAAGCTGCACCACTGGGGGCAGGCATGTGAGAACGTGTAGACAAGTAATCCACTCAGTACAGTCACATCTGGCTACGGCCGTGCCGAGGTGGATCCACCAGCTTCCGTGAGATAACTGAAGGTGAGCTCTGTCAGGCATGGTTGTCACTTGGATGGCTGACCATCCGAGCCACCATGCGCTGTTGATCTACCGGGGTGCAGTCAGTGTTGTGGTGGTAATTCAGAAGCTGCTTGACTGAGTCATATTGGCTCTGGCTCAGGAAGAGAGACAGCGGTCTGCGGAGCGATGTACTTACTCCACGCCCCTTCATATATGCATCGGATGACGCCAGTCGACCGAGAATGACACAGCGGCCGGTCGGTACCGTTGGGTGTTCGAAGGCCTATTCCGACAGCGGAGTATTGTCTCAGGAAACATGTAACCTCCCCCTCACTTATCGACCTTAATGACAGTGAAAAAATTAAACCGCGTGTACCTAATGGAAATTTCGGAAAAGCAATCGTCACCGAAGTTAATCTGTCGGTAAAGAGGGAGGAAAGGGTTACATCTAAATGAGAGAAAAAATGCAAATGAAACTGGTGGAAATTAATTTTGAAAAGGGGTAAAGTTAATAAAGAAAGTAAATGTGCGGCCGTTACGTTAACAATTAACTAGCGGTAATTAGATATTCGAGATTTGGGGGAAATTACGGTCGCCAGTCCTAAGGACAATTACTATAGTAACAGAAAAAGAAAGGTTATTACACATATAATTAGCACTAAAAGCGTGGCAACTGAAGGTTGACACGTGTTGTGTGAAAACTGAATGTTTGTCTGAAGTAATAAATTTCGCTACACCCTGAATTAATTTAGCAAAAGAATTAATAAAACTAGAAAATTGAAAGTTAGTTTAGTGACTGAAATTAATAGTGAACTTTGTTTCTGAAGCATATCGAAATTCAGTAAAATACAGCTAGTCTTGGGCTACCTCAACAATCATTTCAAAAGCTACTTGAATCTACGCAATTTAGAAATAAGAGATTTAACTTCGAACTTGAATTAAATGATTCTGAACAATTAACAATAGTAAATTTTAGTACGTACCAAGCTGAGCTGCAGTCACAGGTAAGCTAAAATATGCTAACAAAACTCGCACTCTTAATTTGTGCTCGTGTAATCTAAATATTGTAGCCAGCTATTAATACTTTAACTGTGAAATTAAGGCAGTGAAATTGAATTATATTATTTTAATTCTGGCGTTTGAATTTCAACGACACTCGGGTTCATTTCGTAAAAGGAAGGGACCCTGCTTGGCAATGCAATTGGGACAATGAGCAACAAAGGTTCATGCTAAGTTGCTGTAATTTTGTGATGCAACAATTTTAAAAGTTTGAAAAGCTGAGGTCTGCCATACACTTCTAAAACTTTACGTGCTTCCAGTCTTCCTTGTTGTCTGATTGAAGGTTTGAAGCCGTCGATCGAGGAGGTGGCGACAGTCACTAATTGTCGGCCGTCGCTGTTGCAGAAACTGGATGTTGGCGCGCCTTCTTCTCGACACGGTCACCAGACGAAACGGGCTCCTGATGTGCGCCAGCTAATGCTTCCCGTCCGCGACACCATGTCAGAAACTATCATCGCAAGTCGAGCGCAATTACGTGCTGCCAAACCCCGAAAGCGCGGCAACTCGCGGGAGCTTCACACAACACACCTGCTCCACTGTCCTACCCCAGCCAGACTCCTTCTCTGCCCGCGCTCCACGCGACAGAGTTAACACTACCAAAGATCCTAAACACTTTCGTTCTCCACCCGACCTATCGAGGTATTCGTTCGATAGTATAGTTTTCCCTAGGCCAGACCCAGCGTATAAATACAAATAATATTCACAAAACAACCAATTATACATCGACATAAATGCATATACATACAAATAGTAAAACAATTACAATATACAAAGACACAGAAATGTTATATCTTCAGGTAACAAAATAAGGAAAAAAATTTGCAGTGCAATAGATGGAAAAAGGAGGATATGCATTTCCGGCGTTACAAACAGAAAACAGAAAACAGTATGAAACCTGAGTACTTCATTCCTAGTAACGTGTGAGGTAAGTATAGTCACAGGGAGGATGTCATAAATACCAAATATTCAACTACTGGAGTGCATCAGGCGCGATAACTGACCCATGAAATGCATTGGTCAAAATGGTAGGAATTTTGAGGTCTGGTTTCATGAGCACTTACATTTGAAAAACTCGAAATCAGCAATTGACACACAACTTCCTGAACACGGGCACATAATCATGATTTTGTCAAATAATTTAAAAATTTTGCATCGTCAAAGTAAAGGACGTACTTTAAATATTCTTGAGAAAATTGGGATTCTGCGGAGTGGAAATCACCACCCGGGATACATTTAAAACAGCCCAACGAAGTTAGGACACTGCAATAATAATTTCGACTGTCTACAAGATAATAAATACATTTTTTAATTTTTGTCTCATAAAATCCATGTGCACCTTCATACAGGCAAACGAAATACCACATTTTCAGAGCGAGCGCCTGTCGTTATTTCTTCCCAGGCACCAACGAAAAACACATGGGCATTTCTGCCCATTCTGACATTCCGCATCAGAAATAGTGCAAATAATAGCACCCATAACGTGAGTTTTAAACTGGGAATGACACTTTGCGTCTTCCGAAACACCAGACGTACTTATGAATAATCCAGTATTTTAGCGAAAGCCACGGTTCTCCGTTATATACTTTCTCAGGATGTAACAGTGCGGGCTTTCAAATATAAAATGAAATTATGTGATGGTGTGATGATGGCCCTCAACTACGTACCCTCACAGTTGAAATACTAAACGTTGTCAAGGGGCTGGGATACGTAGGTGCCGCATTAGAAGCCAAATACTGCTGAGTCTACAGTACGCATTATGAGCATACACATGAATCGAATGGTCGAAGGTTCCCATCACTTGGCAATTGAGAATTTTGAATGTAACATAGAAATTTATAAACGAAAGACTGCAATTAAATAAAATCTGCATTCCCTCGTGTCCTGTGCGACCCGATGCTCCTCCCCCGCTTCCTTACAGTCTCTGCATTGACTTCAGTAGTCGCCTACCGTAACAAAGAGCGCTGTGATTGGCTAGAGCGCTCCCGCCATGTCTTCAAGCCAATGCACATTCAAAAACATATTGAAATACATACAAAGTACTGGATTTACATTTAAATAACTTGAAATTAAATAAATATTCCTACAGCTGGACCATCAACATGCTCTAACACACATTATTAAATACATACACAAATCAAATAAACATTTATCAAAGGAATAGAAACAAAAGGTGGCCCAGTAGACTAATATCTCTGTGCTTTCTAAAACACAGTAAATATTTAACCAATTTCTTCATGAATAGTATATATCGGATAAAAACAAAGACATAGATGAATAAATATATTTATAAGCATGCTGCTGCGGTTTTTTCGTGTAACTGTGCAGTACTTATGGCCTGACGCGATCAATAGTAATCGGCCACTTTGCCCTCCAATAACTCAAGTACTATTCAAGTTACATGCCCGTAGTTCATACCAATTTAGGTTTACACTAATAGCTGAGCCTGGTAAAAATTGCTGTTTTAATGAGCGCGCCGCAGCGCATGTGTGAAGCAGTCGCCCTACGTTTTTAGCGATGGCGCCGCTGTGGCAATCGCAGCTTTGGTGTCTCCCTCTGGTGGGAAAGGGGAAAGGTTGCCTATTCACGTGCATTTAAGGGGCGCTATCAGCTCGGCAGTTGGTCAGTTGGAGTGAGGCTGGGTCAGTCTCGCATTCGCATTTGTGCGGCAGTTAGTGTCTGTCTGTCGTCGTAGTGCTAATATGTCTGTCGTTTGGATCAAACTTTAAAGCCAGAAAATGAGAGTCTTGCCACTCCGCCAGTAACAGAACTCAGCTAGTGGTCGCCCGGTCGCGGCTGAGTTCCTGCATTTGAGTCTGCCCGATAGGCCGCCAGTCTGCTCGAGTTGCTCGGGCAACGGTCATTGGCGGTTGGATCGGTCGGTTGGTCGGTCGCGCACTGAGACACAAGTTGACTGGTCCGCCTTGAGCGTCGGCGCTTGTGAGGTCCCCACGTGAGTCCAGTGGGCCGCGCCGTATAGAAAGGGGTAGTGGCTTCGCGGTCGACACGAGAGCAACAAGTCAAACCATACATTGGTCTGGCCGGGGCGAGCTGGGACGCCATGAGCCGGGAGATCGGCGCGCCTTCCTGCGTCCGTTGAAGCGGCTGGCAGCGGACGGTTCGGGAGAGTGTTTTGGGCGTGCTGCGCCAGGTCTTCGCCAGAAATCGCAGTTTATTAGAAGTTAAGTGATTGGTGATATGTTGTTTGATTTACTTGTTAAATTCTACTTGTTTCCTTGGTGAGATCACCAGCCGCTTTGTTTTGGGGTCGTCCCACCATTCTTCTCCGTTTGCCCACCCGCGGGAAAGTGGTTTGTTTATGAATTGGGTGGTCCGTTTTTCCTTGTGGAGTTGGGGCGGGTTAGAGCAATCTGCGGTTCGGGTTGTTCAGTAATCCCCCTGTCAATCTGCCATACGTTAATAGCTGCCTCTGTCATGTTTGTCGGATTCGGTGTTAACGAATTTATTGATTAAGGTGTAAAGGCCGAATTCCTGAAATATGCTTTCTTCCTGCCTATCATCTTGCGAGGTGGTATATGTGTAATGTAGAGCATGTTGCTACATTTTATGCAAAACTGCATTTCATGGATTTTATTTAAATTGTCATTTTAGTATATGAAGGTGCCAGCCTTCCACTGTAGGAGTTCGTTAAAAACAAGTTGCACTTTTGGTGGCAAATAATTTTTAATGTGAGTGTTTTGCACCATTTCCATGACTCTTACAGGGTGCATAGTTTATGTGTTTGTGTGAGTTGTTAAAAATTTTACTTTAAAGTAATCTGGTGTGTTGCAGATTTGCACCAGTGTAGTCTTTCAGAGGTTGTTGTGTCGTGACTACGGCCATGTTAAAAGGGAGTGGCAAGGTACTGAGCCCGAAAGCTCATACTATCAAAAAAAATTGTTGTTTCTGCCGCTGAATAAATTGTAACTTGATATTTACAGGGTGCTTTCTAATTATAATTTTAAGTCTGTTTTTTTTTTTAAAAAAAGGCTATTAGGAACAAAATTTCCATTTATTAAAAAAATTCTTTTAATTTGTCTCATTAGTTACCCATTGGCAACTACTTCCACGCTCACATAATATGATTTCATGTGTTAATGTTCTTGATGAATCGCTAGTAAATAGAGTAAATTCTTAAGAAAAGTAAATTCACAGTTCATTAGCTTTGCAAAGACACGTCGATTAACAAAATCGGATTAACCGTTTGGATTTTGGAAATCCATTGCTGGGTGTTACTTGTATAATTTACAGTCAGATACTAAACTTTAAACTAATAAAGATATTGAAAATCTGATTGCACCATCAGAATCGTCGTGCAAATAATGGTAATGCACATGTTTCTTTTTGAGGTATCATGATTCATGTTGCTACTATTAATTTCCATACAAACTGTGAAATGTCTGCCATGATGATTTCACGAAGTCCGCCATCTTTGTTAATCTCGGCATACAAGTCTCTTTCATCGGCACAGCGTCATCATGGAATTCCCAGGCATGAGGTCGGCCTGGACCCCGGCTAACGTTCGGCACGACATGGCCGCCGACGTGCCGCAGCCCGCCGAGAGACCCCAGCCGACCACGCCAACTCCGAACTTAGAATATTTTCAGGGCGCCATAACTCGCCCGTTACCTCAAAAGACACACAGCACAACGCTATATTTATTCAAAAAAGTATGAGCTTCACTTTCATATGAAAAAAGCAATCTGTTTTTAATAAAATTGTATGTTGTTACATCGACTTAATGTTTCTCGTGAACACATTTTACGAGATTGGTAGAAAATTGTTATTCCAAGCGTAATGTGTGTAACTACACCGATGAAACAGAACATTGCAACCACTGTCTACGACGGCATCGAATGCTATCTGGTGACGTTGCAGGCACGTGACTCGGTAAGAGATGCGTTTACGTGGAGCAGGTATGAACGGGAATTATGCTAACGACAGTCTGAGTCGCAAGTGGGGAACTCCACTGACAAGGGGAGGCCGGCAATTGTGAAATTCAGATTCGATTCGTACTGCGCATAATAAAAGCTCATGGCCAGAGGTGTAATGTGGCAAAGCACCAAGATGCACTTCTCAGCCGTTGTCGAGAAAATCGACAGTTAAAAGAAACCGTTGCGGTGAAATACTCTCTACGATTTATACTTTCCTACAGCGTCGTGGCGCAGCGGTAAGCGCTTGGGTTCGTAATCCGAAGGTCGCCGGATCGAATCTCGCGCCATGCAACTTTTTTTTGTAATTCAAATATATATATATATATATATATATATATATATATATATATAAAATTCCCGGCAATCAGTTACAACAATTATGCATAAAATAAGTTGTTGAAAGTCGTTTGTCGTGGAAAAACTGGCGACTTCGAACATGATTATGTTTTCCGCAAACAAATTTGTATTTCACGAATGTTATTAATTGTCTTCATAATGTTTACACCTGTAGTTAACGGAAGACGTAGAAACGATATTCCGAAACGAATACGTATAGTGTAAGTCAAACGTTCGAATTAGAGTAGAGACCCCACGATATATATATATATATATATATATATATATATATATATATATGAATTACAAAAAACAAATATTAAAAAAATGTTGCATGGCGCGAGTTTCGATCCGGCGACCTTCGGATTACGAACCCGAGCGCTTACCGCTGCGCCACGACGATATAGGAAATTATAAATCGTAGAGAGTATTAAACGCCAACGTTTTCTTTTAAGTGTCGATTTTCTCGACATTGGCTGCGAATTGCATCTTGGTGCTTTGCCACATTACACCTCTGGCCATGAGCTTTTATTATGCGCAGTACGAATCGGATCTGAATTTCACAATTGTCGGCCTCCCCTTGTGAGACATAAACGATTTTGAAAAGGGCCATATTAATGTGGCTCGGCGCCGGGGAAAGAACATCTCGGTATAGGTGAAGCTGGTCCCCAGCTCCCTTGCTACTGTCGTGAGCATTAATGGAGAAAGGTGGAAGGACAGACAGACGACGAAAAGGCGACAGGGTGCTGGATTGTCTACTTTCCATCGCCCTCTACTTTCCATAGTAGAGGGCTCTTAGTTCCTTTTTACGAGTCACTGTTCTTCTAACTGGTTTCATGCGGCCCACCACGAATTCCTCTCCTGCGATAATCTTTCCCGACATGACATCAATTGTTTTCTGGATGTATTCCAGTCTCCTTCTTCCCCTACAGCTTTTACCCCCTACAGCCCCTTCTAGTATCATGGAGGTTGCTCCCTGACGTCTTAATGCATACACTATCATATTGTTCCTTCTTCTCTTCAGCGTTTTCTTACGTTCCTTCTTTGCCGCTTTTGAGGAAAACCACCTCATTCCTTACCTTACCAGTGCACCTCAGTTTCAACATTCTTCTGTGGCATTTTCAAACGCTTCGACTGTCTTCTGTTCCGGTTTCCCTACAGTCCGTGATTCACTAACGTCTAATATTCTGCTCCAGTGACACATTCTCATAAATTTCTTCGTCGAGTTTCGGCCTGTGTTTGGTACGTACAGGCTTCTTTGGACAGAATCGAGTTCCTTCGCTGTGCTACTCTCTTTTTCATGTCTTTCTTCCCTCGTCAATCATGGGTTATTTTGCTTCGAGTGTAGCATAATTTTTCCCTTCGCCTACTCCGTGGTCTCCAATTTTGATGGTAAGTTTCTTGCTGTACTCATTTCTACTGTTTCTCATTATTTCCGTTTTTCTCGGTTAATTCTCATTACATCTTCTTCACACATTAGCCTGTTTACTTCATTCAACAGAAACGGTAATACTTCTTCACTTTGACTGAGGATGACAATGGTCACCAGCGCATCTTATCATTGACATCCTTTCACCCTGAATTTGAATACAACTCTTGAATATTCCTTCTATTTCTGTCGTTGCTTCGATACATAGATTGAACAGTAGGGGTGAAAGGCTGCATCCCTGTCTTACACCCTTTTTGATCCGAGTACTTCGTTCTCGGTTGTTGTTCCTTCTTGGTTCTTCTGGATATATATTACTCACCCTTCACCACAGCTTACCCCTATTTCTCTCGGAACTGCGAACATCTTGCCCCATTGTGACGCTTTTTCCAGGTCGACTAATCTTAAAACCGTGTCTTTATTTTTCTTCAGTGTTGATTCCATTATCAAACGCAACGTCAAAACCACCTCTCTGGTGCCTTTGCCTTTCCTAAAGTCAAACTGATCTTCATATAACAGATCCTCAGTTTTCGTTCGCATTCTCCTATACATTATTCTTGTCAGCAGCTCGGCTGCATGAGCAGTTAAGCTGATAGTGGGATAGCTGTGACACTTGCCAGCCCTTGGTGTGTTGAGAACTGGGTGGATGATATTTTTTCCGAAAATCAGTTGGTACGTGGCCAGTCTCATAGATTCTACACGCCAGCTCAAATTGTCGTTTGGTTGCCATTTCCCACAATGAATTTAGAAAGTCCGATACTGTGTGATCAGTCCTTCTGCCTTATTTTATCTCAAGTCTTCCAGAGCTCCTTTAAATTCTGATTCCAGCTCCTTTAAATTGTGTCTCTAATGCTGGATCCCCTACGTTTCTCGCATCGACTCCAATTTCTTATCCTACCACGTCGTCAGACATGTCCTCCCCATCATAGAGACCATCAGTGTACTCTTTGTATGTATCTGCTCTCTCCTCTGTGACAGAGGAATTCCCACTGAATGCTTAATGTTACCAACCTTGCTTTTAATTTCTCCGAAGGTTATTTTAACGTTTCTATAAGCCGACTCAGTTCTTCTGACTATCATTTCTTTTTGATTTCTTCACATTTGTCATGCAGCCATTTAACCTTGGCTTCCCTGTACGTATTTATTCCATTCCTAAGTGATTTATATTGCCGTATTCCTGTCTCTCCCTGAGCATTTCTATACTTTCCTTTTTTTTAATTACCATAAGTACCTTCGCAGCTATTTTCTTTGTACCTATGTTTGTCCGTCCAGTATCTGTTACTGCCCTTTTTTAGATAGATGTCCACTCGTCTTCTACTGTCTGTTCATCTGTGACCGCTATTTTTTTAGATAGATGTACACTCGTCTTCTACTGTCTGTTCAACATCTGTGACTGCCATTTTTGTAGATAAATGGCGACTCGTCTTCTACTGTCTGTTCAACATCTGTGACCGCTCTTTTCTTAGACGTCCACTCGTCGTCGACTGAACTGTCTGCTATGGTACTCCTGCCCGTCATATCCACATCCTTACCGAACTTGAAACGCGTCTCATCATTCCTCAACACTTCAGTATGCCATATCCGTTTTCACTGATTCTCCAGGATGGTTCTCTTAAACTTCAGTCTACTGTTCATCATTACTAAAACGTGATCTAACACTGTATTTGATCCTAGTAGCCGGCCGAGGTGGCAGAGCGGTTCTAGGCACTTCAGTCCGGAACCGTGCGACTGCTACGGTCACAGGTTCGAATCCTGCCTCGGGCATCGATGTGTGTGATGTTCTTAGGTTAGTTCGGTTTAAGTAGTTTTAAGTTCTAGGGGACTGATGACCTCAGATGTTAAGTCCCATAGTATTCAGAGCCATTTGAACCATTTTTTTGATCCTAGTACGCCTGAAAGCTAGCACCTGATTCCGAAGTCTCTATCTGACCATCATGTAATCAAGCTGGGCGTTTGATAGGCGATGGATTATGGCAAATACACTATTGGGCATTAAAATTGTTACACCAAGAAGAAATGCATATGATAAACGGATATTCATTGGCCAAATATATTATACTAGAACTGACATGTGATTACATCTTCACGCAATTTCGGTGCATACATCCTGAGATATCAGTACCCGGAACAAACACCTCTGGCCGTAATAACGGCCTTGATATGCCTAGGCTCTGAGTCAAACAGAGATTTGATGGCGTGTACAGGTACAGCTGCCCATGCAGCTTCAACATGATACCACAGTTCATCACGAGTAGTGACTGGTGTATTGTGACGAGCCAGTTGCTCGGGCTCCATTGACCAGACGTTTTCAATTGGTGAGAGATCTGGAGAATGTGCTGGCCAGGGCAGCAGTCGAACGTTTTCTGTATCCAGAAAGGCCCGTACAGGAACTGCATTATCCTGCTGAAATGTAGGGTTTCGCAGGCATCGAATGAAGGGTAGAGCCACGGGTCGTAACACATCTGAAATGTAACGTCTACTGTTCAAAGTGCCGTCAATGTGAAAAAGAGGTGACCGAGATGTGTAACCAATGGCACCCCATACCATCACCCCGGGTGATACGTCAGTATGGACATGACGAATACACGCTTCCAATGTGCGTTCACCGCGATGTCGCCAAACACGGATGCGACCATCATGATGCTGTAAACAGAACCTGGATTCATCCGAAAAAATGACGTTTTGCCATTCGTGCACCCACGTTCGTTGTTGAGTACACCATCGCAGGCGTTCCTGTCTGTGATGCAGCGTCAAGGGTAACCGCAGCGATGGTCTCCGAGCTGATAGTCCATGCTGCTGCAAACGTCATCGATCTGTTAGTGCAGATGGTTGTTGTCTTGCAAACGTCCCCATCTGTTGGCTCAGGAATCGAGACCTGGCTGCACGATCCGTTACAGTCATGCGGATAAGATGCCTGTCATATCGACTGCTAGTGATACGAGGCCGTTGGGATCCACCACGGCGTTCCGTATTACCCTCCTGAACCCACCGATTCCATATGTCGCGATACGATAAACCGCAATCGCGATAGGCTACATTCCGACGTTTATCAAAGTCGGAAACGTGACGGGACGCATTCCTCCTCCTTACACGAGGCATCACAACAACGTTTCACTAGGCAACGCTGGTCAACTGCTGTTTGTGTATGAGAAATCGTTGGAAGCTGGCCTCAAGTCAGCAGTTGCAGGTGTCGCCTCCGGCGCCAACCTTGTGTGAATGCTCAGAAAAGCTAATCATTTGCATATCACAGCATCTATTTCCTGTCGGTTAAATTTCGCGTCTGTAGCACGTCATCTTCGTGGTGTAGCAATTTTAATGGCCAGTAGTGTATAACGCCGGAGTATGATGCTGCTACAGACACAAGTGTCTTCCAACACAACGTTCAACAGGCATTACTGAGCACTCGACTGCGCAACAGGGGCCCGCTACGAGTTCCGATGATCACACAATGACATTTACATTTACGGTTGTAGAAGGCACGGGACAATCGATACTGGACTGCGGATCAGTGATCAAGTTTGGCTCGGTCAGCTGAATCACGTTTCTTGTTAAACCAGGTCAGTGGTCGTGATCAGATACGAATCATGCAGCCGAACGGCTGCTCCAAACATACACACCGCACCGACCGGTGATGAGCGAAGGGGGGAGTGGGGGGGGGGGGGCGGCAGTATTCTGCTACATCCCTTCGGACATTCGGAAACTGACCATGGGCATGTCGAATCCGTGATACGCAAGATCGCTGCGGCATTCTTCTTATCATTATACAGGGTGATTCTAAAGTCACTATACATTTCAGTGATAAAGTAAGTCACTGTAAATTTCAGTGATATAGTAACTTAATATTTGTTTCTTGTAGGTACTTCGACAGAACGCTAACCAATGAAGAACGAATCGTTATTGTTTCTCTTCGTCTTCGTGGAATGACGTACGAACACGGGCGGACAGACTTTGCCCGTCGATTCCGGAATACAGGCCTCACCAGGCTTGCTATCAGGACCCTAATCAATAAATTCCAGTGTACTGGTAGTGTTGCAGATGAAGAACGTCCAGGGAGGCCGGCCATAACGCCAGACACCGTGCAAAGTGTGCAGGACGCGATCAAACGTAGCCCTACCGCATCTACCAGGAGACTTAATAGGGAGCTTGGTATTCCTCAAACCACTGTATGGAGAGTTCTTCGTTACAAGCTGCACAAACGTGCGTACCATATCCAGGTCGTACATAAGCTTGTAGCGGAGGACTACACAGCGAGACAATCTATGTGTCATGACCTGTTACAAGCTGTGGAAAATGATAATTTGATGCAAAATGTGTTGTTCAGTGATGGAGCTACATTTCATACCTGTGGACATGTCAACAGACACAACTGCAGGATCTGGGTAGACGAATAACCAAGTGTGCTGCAGGAGTGGCAACGGGACACAGCAAAAGTGAATGTGTGGTTAGGGATAACGAGGTCAGCAGTGTGCAGGGCCTTCTTTGCAGAACAAACCGTTACTGGAACCACGTACGTAGATATGTTGGAACAGTTTTTGGAGCCCCAGTTGATACCTGATGGGATTATGGATACTATTGTTTTTCAACAGGTTAGTGCACTACCCCATTTTGCCCCCGTCGTTCGGGATTATCTGAATCAAGCATTTCCTGGCCTCTCCACGGATGTGGGCACCCCAGTCTCCTGACTTGAGACCCTTAGACTTTTTTGCATGTGGGTTTATCAAGTCTAAGGTATACAAGGTGAAGATACGCAGCACTGAACAGTTAACACAGCGGATTCGAACCACAGCTGCTGAGATTACACCAGATATGCTTGGGTAGGTTTCTCAGTCTACAGTGGTGCGCTGGGGGGTGTGCCTACAAATTCAAGGTGGTCACATTGAAATGTACTCAGATTATGTCTTATTGTAACATAAGTTGCAGTGCCATTACATATTGGTCAATAAAATTTGTTTAAGTACAAAATATATAGTGACTTTAGAATCACCCTGTATTGTGTTATCAGTGGCTGTTATTCAGTCGTCAGCCACAATAGCAGGTGATGAGATTAAAAAACCTGAGCCAGGAAAAGCGCTTTGGTTAGGGCATCTGGCAGGACGTGCCAGAGTGAGCGAAGCGCGTAAAAGAGGCAAGAGTCTGTTAGGAGCTGGGATGTCATAGCTTCAGTATCAACGTTCATTCATCGTCAAGTTAGTATCTAATACTATCATATGTGGCTGTTGTATGCAACAACATGTTGGCTTCATCACGAGCGCTGCCTTATGACTGCCCAAAACTTGTTTTCATCAAATCAACGGGATGTATACCTTCCTGTCAGGTGTACTATGACGTGGACCAGTCACATTACCAGGCAGTGTACGCTGAGGTGATAAAAGTCGTGGAGTAACTCCTAATATCTTCTTTGACCTCATTTAGCTCGGCGAAGTGCAGCAGCTCGACATGACAAGGACTGAACAACTCGTTGGATGTCCCCTGCAGAAATACTGAGCCATGCTGCCCCTATAGCTGTCCATAATTGCAAAAAGTGTTGCCGTTGCTCTGACTGACGTCTCGATCACATCCCATAAATGTTTCATGGGATTCACGTCGGGCTATCTGTGTGACCAAACCACTCGCTCGAACTGTCCAGAATGTTCTTGGTTCAAATGGCTCTGAGCACTATGGGACATAACATCGAAGGTCATCAGTCACCTAGAACTATTTAAACCCAACTAACCTAAGGACATCGGACACATCCATGCCCGAGGCAGTATTCGAACCTGCGACCGTAGCAGTCGCGCGGTTCCTGACTGAAGGGCCTAGAACCGCCCGGCCACCGCGGCCGGCAGAATTTTCTTCAAAGTAATCCCGAACGGTTGTCTCATCTGTAAAAACGTCATCGTTGTTTGAGAACATGAAGTCCATGAATGGCTACAAATGGTCTCCAAGTAGCTGAACCTGGCCATTTACACTCAATAATGGGTTCATTTGGACCAGAGGGAGCAGTCCATTCCATTTAAACACCTCCCCCACTATTACAGAGCCGCCACCAGCTTTCACAGTGCCTTCTTGACAACGTGAGTTCGTGGGGTTCGTGGGGTCTGCGTCACACTCGAACGCGGTCAACTGAATCGGGACTCATCTGACTAGGCCACCGTTGTACAGGGTCCAACGGATATGGTTACGAGCCCAGGAGAAACGCTGCAGGCGATTTCATGCTGTTGGCAATGGCACTCATTTCGGTCGTCTGGCCAGCCGATGCGGCCGAGCGGTTCTAGGAGCTACAGTCTGGAACCGCGCGACCGCTACGGTCGCAGGTTGGAACCCTGCCTCGGGCATGGATGTGTGTGATGTCCTTAGGTTAGTTAGGTTCAAGTAGTTCTAAGTTCTAGGGGACTGATGACCTCAGAAGTTAAGTCCCAAAGTGCTCAGAGCCATTTGAACCATTTTTCGGTCGTCTGCCACCAATGGCCCATTAACGCCAAATTTAGCCGCATTGTCCTAACGGATATATTCGTCGTACGTCCCACATTGGTTTCTGCAGTTATCTCACGCATTGTTGCTTGTCTGTTTATGACAACTCTAAGCAAACGCCGCTGCTCTCGGTCGTTAAGTAAAGGCCGACGGCCGCTGCAATGTCCGTGGTGAGAGATAATGCCTGAAATATGGTTTTCTCAGCACACTCTTGACACTGTGAATCTCAGAATACTGAATTCGTAACGATTTCCCAAATAAATTTTCTTATGCGTCTAGATCTAACGACCATTCCACATTCAAAGTCTGTTAATTACCATCGTTCGACAATAATCACGTCGGAGACATTTCTATGTGGATCGCTTGAGTGCAAATGTCAGCTCCGCCATTCCACTGTCCTTTCATACCTTGTGTACGCGATACTACCGCCATTTGTACATGTGCATATCGCTGTCACATGACTTTCGTCATCTCAGTGTATGCGACCGCTGTATGCAAGAACATATTTTCTTGACCACCAACTCCAGCGCCCAAATTGTCTTCATCGTATTATGGATATGTATGTCCTACAATTAGAACTTTACTATTTACGTGGGTCAGCTACAATATTAATTAATATACGTTCAAAAGTGAATGTAATGACACTTTGTCTGGAATGGCTACACCTTTGTTAGTTGCATAAAGTACCGATGTAGCATGTTTAAATTAACAGATACACATTCCAGTCACAGATTTTCCACAGCTCCTAGTAATACAACTTCCAGTGTATAGCTTCACTCCGTTCCAACATTTTTTTTTTTAATATCTAGCTGCCAAATATTTGATTTCCAATTGTTGTATGGTACTGTCTGTACTAGAATGAATGCAAAGTTGTGTTATTTCCTTTGGGTTCTCATTCTAATGATAGTGTAACAGCGGTTTCTGACTGGTGCGGACCTCTCCATCTCAGAGTAGCACTTGAAACCTACGTCTTCAATTATCTGCTAGATGTATTCCAATTTCTGTCTTCCTCTACAGTTTTTGCCCTCTACAGCTCCATCTAGTACCATGGAAGTCATTCCCTCATGTCTAAACAGACGTCCTATCATCCTGTACATTCTCCTTATCCGTGTTTTCCACATATTCCTTTCCTCTCCGATTCTGCGCAGGGCCTCCTCATTCCTTATCAGTCCACCTAATTATTAACATTCGTCTGTAGTACAAATTCTTCGTTGATCCATTATGGATCGTGGGTCGACGGCTGGCATGAACTTCTTGATGCAATTATTTACAAAAAGCTGTATGAATTGTAGAAATTTATTTTATTTTATGAACTTCTATGTGCTACCAGTTTCGGCATTACATTGATGCCAGAGGGCCTGAAGATGGCATCAATGTAATGCCGAAACTGGTAGCACATAGAAGTTCATAAAATAAAATAAATTTCTACAATTCATACGGCTGATGGTAAATTATTGCATCTAGTAGTACAAATTCGTCGGGCAATAGACCGCGCCCTCGAACTGTCAGCACAACTGGCACTGCTAAGAGTATCCTACGACTTCCACATGGCTGGCAACGGGTTATACACAATGCTGGTGACCACTTGAACATCAGTAAAGCTTTTAAACACGTATCTATTTTGTACGAGCTGTAAATAAATAGTTGCCACGATTAAAGTTCCAATCTTCGTAAGTTAATTCATTCCCCTGAATTTCCCTTGTGAGAATGCCGTAGCCTTTGCGTGTAGATATGGTGTGACGAATGTTATGGACGTATCTGTCTGCTGGGTACATTCGTTTAATAGATTTCAGGGCACTCAAAGAGTCGGCCCAGATGACGAATTTCTTTCAGCTCCAGTGCCACCAGGAGAGCTTGCAATTCTCTACCTTACACAACAAATTCGTTCTCTCTACGAATTGTGAGGTCACTCTCAAGGAAAGCCACTGAGCAGCCAGGAGAACCTTTCTATTTATGTGACGTGGTGTCTGCTGTGAAGTGATTGTAACAGAGCTGCGACAAAGCAAACGCATTTCGGAGACCTGTCTCGAAAGTTGCACTTCCTTCTGGATTTGAACGTCAGAATACGATATACACTCCTGGAAATGGAAAAAAAAACACATTGACACCGGTGTGTCAGACCCACCATACTTGCTCCGGACACTGCGAGAGGGCTGTACAAGCAATGATCACACGCACGGCACAGCGGACAAACCAGGAACCGCGGTGTTGGCCGTCGAATGGCGCTAGCTGCGCAGCATTTGTGCACCGCCGCCGTCAGTGTAAGCCAGTTTGCCGTGGCATACGGAGCTCCATCGCAGTCTTTAACACTGGTAGCATGCCGCGACAGCGTGGACGTGAACCGTATGTGCAGTTGACGGACTTTGAGCGAGGGCGTATAGTGGGCATGCGGGAGGCCGGGTGGACGTACCGCCGAATTGCTCAACACGTGGGGCGTGAGGTCTCCACAGTACATCGATGTTGTCGCCAGTGGTCGGCGGAAGGTGCACGTGCCCGTCGACCTGGGACCGGACCGCAGCGACGCACGGATGCACGCCAAGACCGTAGGATCCTACGCAGTGCCGTAGGGGACCGTACCGCCACTTCCCAGCAAATCAGGGACACTGTTGCTCCTGGGGTATCGGCGAGGACCATTCGCAACCGTCTCCATGAAGCTGGGCTACGGTCCCGCACACCGTTAGGCCGTCTTCCGCTCACGCCCCAACATCGTGCAGCCCGCCTCCAGTGGTGTCGCGACAGGCGTGAATGGAGGGACGAATGGAGACGTGTCGTCTTCAGCGATGAGAGTCGCTTCTGCCTTGGTGCCAATGATGGTCGTATGCGTGTTTGGCGCCGTGCAGGTGAGCGCCACAATCAGGACTGCATACGACCGAGGCACACAGGGCCAACACCCGGCATCATGGTGTGGGGAGCGATCTCCTACACTGGCCGTACACCACTGGTGATCGTCGAGGGGCACTGAATAGTGCACGGTACATCCAAACTGTCATCGAACCCATCGTTCTACCATTCCTAGACCGGCAAGGGAACTTGCTATTCCAACAGGACAATGCACGTCCGCATGTATCCCGTGCCACCCAACGTGCTCTAGAAGGTGTAAGTCAACTACCCTGGCCAGCAAGATCTCCGGATCTGTCCCCCATTGAGCATGTTTGGGACTGGATGAAGCTTCGTCTCACGCGGTCTGCACGTCCAGCACGAACGCTGGTCCAACTGAGGCGCCAGGTGGAAATGGCATGGCAAGCCGTTCCACAGGACTACATCCAGCATCTCTACGATCGTCTCCATGGGAGAATAGCAGCCTGCATTGCTGCGAAAGGTGGATATACACTGTACTAGTGCCGACATTGTGCATGCTCTGTTGCCTGTGTCTATGTGCCTGTGGTTCTGTCAGTGTGATCATGTGATGTATCTGACCCCAGGAATGTGTCAATAAAGTTTCCCCTTCCTGGGACAATGAATTCACGGTGTTCTTATTTCAATTTCCAGGAGTGTAGAATTGACTCTTCTAAGTGATTAAGCTTCGATATAAACAACTACCAGCCGTCCAATGCCGTTAAAAATTATAGACTACTATTACAAATCCGATCTGCGGCAAAGTTGAAAGCTCCAGTATAAAGAATTTACTAGAAAGAGAAAATCAGTCGTCCATGTATGAGCATAGATTTAGACAGCATCGCGAGAGTTAAGCAGTGCCCGCCCCTTTTCACACGCGATATCCTCCGAATAATGGGCGCACACCAGCAGACTGATTCTATATTCATAGATATCCTGCAGGCATTCAACATCCCACCACACTGTAGACTGTCACCAAAATTCTGAGTATTTGAGTCGGTTCCCAAATATGTGTTTGGCTCAAAGACTTCTTGAATGTTAAAAACCAGTAAGATTTCATCGACGGCGGTGGCTTGTCAGAGGTAACGCTAGTAGCGCCCCAGGCATATAAACCTTACTTGTGCTCCGTACATTAATGATTTGTCGGATATGGTGGGGATCAATTTGAGACTGTATGCTGAAGATACTGCTGTGTACGTAAAACTGTTATCGTTGAGTGCCCGCGGGGGATTCAAGTGACTCTGACAAAATATCAATTTTGTGCAAAGAATGACAGGTTACTCTATCCTTAGATAAATATCAGTTAGTGACGGTAAGTGGGAGAAACTGCCGTTTAATGTTCGAATGTAGTATTAACGGTATTCTGGTAGACTCAGTCGCTTTGACTTTGAAGCGTAACGATGCGAAGCAGCATGAAATGGACTGAGCACATAAAGTCAGCTTTAGAGAAGGCGAATGGCGGGGTACGGATTTCTGCGAGAGTTCTGGGAAAGGGCGGTGCATCGGCGGAGGCGAATGCGTGCAGTGTGCTTTTGCGACGGTCTTCAGTAATGCTACAGTGCACTGTACCGTCGTAAAATGTGAGATGTGGAACTAACGTATTTTAATGTGTTTCCGCCGACACAGTGACAAAGCCCATAAAAGACTCGTATTTTCTCTTTTTTTCACACGGAATTCACTTCAGAGACAGTTGTGCCCGTAACTACCATGATCGGAAGACACATTTTTTGAAAACATAATCAGATGGCGATGTATCCACAGGCGTGTGGGATATAGGATGTTGGACGATTGCACTTTTTCAGTGTAATGCATGTAACAGAGGTAGCTCGAAATTGTTGATGGGGGCGTAATTAGTTAATATCTCAAGCATGAAATAAAGTCATTATCTTAAAAATAAAGCAGCCTACGCTAGAAAAAGACTCCCCTAACACTTTGAAAAAACATATAAGTACATATTTAAATATGTAATGAAAAGCCAAAGAAAGTGGTACACCTGCCTAATATCGTGCAGGGCCCCGGCGAGCACGCAAAAGTGCCGCAACACCAAGTGTCATGGACTTGACTAATGTCTGAAATAATGTTGAAGGGAACACCATGAATCCTGAAAAACTATCCATAAATCCTAAAGAGTACGAAGGGGTGGAGATCTCTTCTGAACTGCCCTTTGCAAGGCATCCCAGATATGCTCAATAATGATGATGTCTGGAGAGTTTCGTGGCCAGTGGAAGTGTTTAAACTAAGAAGAGTGTTCCCAGAGCCACTCTGTAGATGTTCTCGACGTGTGAGGGGGTCGCATTGACGTGCTGGAATTGCCCAAGTTTGTCGTAATGCACAACTGGCGTGAATGGATGCAAGTGATCAGACAGGGTGCTTACGAACGTGTCACCTGTCGGTGTCATATCTCCAAGTATCAGAGGCCCCATATCACTCCAACTGCACACGCCATTACAGAGCCTCCATCAGCTTCATCAGTCCCCTGCTGACATGCAGGATGCGGTTGTCTCCATACCCGTACACGTCCATCCGCTAAATACAAATTGAAACGAGACTCGTCCGACCAGGCAAAACGCTTCCGGTCATCAATACTCCAGTGTCCATCTAGAAGGGCCCAGGCGAGGCATTAAGCTTTGTGTAGTGCAATCATCAAGGGTACACGAGTCGGCATTCGGCTTCGTAGGCCCATATCGATGGTGTTACAACACAAACAAAAGAAAAATTCGTAGTAGGTATTAATATCCATGGAGAAGAAATAAATACTTTGAGGTTCGCCGATGACATTGTAATTCTGTCAGAGACAGCAAAGGACTTGGAAGAGCAGTTGAACGGAATGGACAGTGTGTTGAAACGAGGATATAAGGTGAACATCAACAAAAGCAAAACGAGGATAATGGAATGTAGTCGAATTAAGTTGGGTGATGCTGAGGGAATTAGATTAGGAAATGAGACACTTAAAGTAGTAAAGGAGTTTTGCTATTTGGGGAGCAAAATAACTGATGATGGTCGAAGTAGAGAGGATACAAAATGTAGACTGGCAATGGCAAGGAAAGCGTTTCTGAAGAAGAGAAATTTGTTAACATCAAGTATAGATTTAAGTGTCAGGAAGTCGTTTCTGAAAGTATTTGTATGGAGTGTAGCCATGTATGGAAGTGAAACATGGACGATAAATAGTTTAGACAAGAAGAGAATAGAAGCTTTCGAAATGTGGTGCTATAGAAGAATGCTGAAGATTAGATGGGTAGATCACATAACTAACGAGGAGGTACTGAATAGGATTGGGGAGGAGTTTGTGGCACAACTACACTAGAAGAAGGGAGCGTTTGGTAGGACATGTTCTGAGGCATCGAGGGATCACCAATTTAGTATTGGAGGGCAGCGTGGAGGGTAAAAATCGTAGAGGGAGACCAAGAGATGAATACACTAAGCAGATTCAGAAGGATGTAGGCTGCAGTACGTACTGGGAGATGATGAAGCTTGCACAGGATAGAGTAGCATGGAGAGCTGCATCAAACCAGTCTCAGGACTGAAGACCACAACAAGCAACAACGTTGAATGGTTCGCAAGGTGACACTTTTTGATGGCCCAGCATTGAAATCTGCGGAAGGGTTGCATTTCTGTCACGTTGAATGAACCTCTTCAGTCGTCGTCGGATTTCTGATATTTACGGTACACTCGTGAAATGGTCGTACGGGAAAATCCCTTCATCGCGACCTCCGAGATGCTCTGTCCTTTCGCTCGTGCGCCGACTATAACACCACGTTCAAACTCTTGATAGCTTGCCACTGTAGCAGCAGTAACCGATCTAACAACAAGTGTCTGGCGCAGCTACGCAGCCGTTGCCAACCGCAACGCCATATTCTGCCTGTTTACATACCTCTGTATTTGAATAAGCAAGCCAATACTATTTTCTTTTGCGCTTCAGTGTATTATCCACGGGGCAACTGTTGTAACTACTCTTTCATGGTCTGGAGACTGATACTGGCACGAAGTGGACGTCAGACCTGGAGCTACACCTATTCCATCGGGGACAGATCTGGGGATGCTGCTGGCAACGGGAGCGCCGGAACATCACGCAGTCACGTAGACACTCGCCGTGTGTATACAAGCATTGTCCTGTTCAAATATGGCAGCATGTCTCGTGACAGGCAACACATGAAGAGGGAGAAAGTCCGTGACGTACCGTAGTGCCGTCAATGTTGCCTCAGTCACTACCATCCGTGACCTGATGTTGGCCGCCCTGTGTGGCCGAGTGGTTCTAGGCGCTTCAGTCTGGAACCGCGCGACCGCTACGGTCGCAGGTTCGAATCCTGCCTCGGACATGGATGTGTGTAATGTCCTTAGGTTAGTTAGGTTTAAGTAGTTCTAAGTTCTGGGGGACTGATGACCTCAGATGTTAAGTCCTATAGTGCTTAGAGCCATTTGAACCATTTTTGAACGTGATGTAGTCATATGCGATGGCTCTTCTGACAGCGACGTCAGGAGTTACACTGGTGTGCCTCTTCAAAATATTGGGAGATTAGCACCTCTTCCCACTTCACCCTCGTACTGAGCGGAGGAGCGCAGAAGCACGATTTATCACTGAATACAGTGTGACGCCATTCACCAGCATTTCACGCTTCCGGTCACAGCACTACTCCATACGAGCAGTTTGTATTTTGGTGGTAACGGCAGCATACGCTTGGGACAGTGATTCCCCAGTCGGTTTCCAGAATGAAACTTTCACTCTGAAGTGGAGAGACGATGTACTGGCGGAATTACAGCTGAGAGGACGTGACGTAAGTCGTGCTGGGATACCTCAATCGATAGAGCACTCTCCCCGACGAGCAAAGGTCTCGGGTTCGAGTCTCGTGGAGGCACACAGTTTTAATCTGCCAGGAAGTTTCCAATGGTTGTCGGCTGCTAGTCTCTGACCAGTCGTACCAGATAACACATAGTGTTGTAGGGTCTTCACAACATCTTCTCGTATGGTAGACGCAGGTGTGGAATGGTTGCTTGTAGCCTTCGGACGTGGTGGACTGGATCCCTGACGAAAAATATGTCTTCCCTTTCTCACGCAGTCCACCACTGAGTCATTGTCACATCCGAAAGACCCACAATGACGCCCCTCTCAATCTCTGCCACATGACGCTGTACCACACGAGCACGTGGCATGTCATGTCCTTCTTAGCGATCACTAAACATCCGTCGCTCTTTGCACCCCATATATACCGTACCAGGGTTGGTAACATTAAACACGAACCTTAATAATGCAGTCTGCTCAGCTTTCTACCTGTCACTGTGAATTGCAGCTCTAATGATTTACATAACCACCTATTGACATCCGGTCACCGAGCGAGATGGCGGAGCGATTAGCACACTGGACTCGCATTCAGGAGGACGGCGGTTCAAATCCACGACCGGCCATTCTGATTTATATTCTCCGTCATTTCCCTAAATAGCTTCAGGCAAATGCCGAGATGGTTCCTATAAAACGGAACGGCCGATTTCCATCCTTCTCTACTCCGATGGGATCGATGACATCACTGTTTGGTCCCCTCCCTCAAACCAACCAACCAGCCAACCTACATCCGTTCACGTCTTCAGGGTGCTTCATTATCTGGCGAGGGAACTTTCGGTAACTGAAGAGATAGACACTCGTACATAACGTCGTACCTGACTAGAAAACATAGACAACTAATCTTGCATGTAGACAAATCGATGTTTTTGATGAGGGACTGCGAAGCAAACAGCAGACTCCAGCAATTCATGAAACACCACAGTTTATATTTTATGAAGGAAAAAATGAATGTTTTGCACACAGAACAACCTTTTAGTTTACAATGACGAAAACTTGATAAGATAATAAATGATTTTTTAAAAATTTTACACGCCAGATTTTATTTAAAATAAAGAACTTATTCTTGTAGTATGTCTTTTTTAGGATAAATCCAGACAACAGGTTTCCCCAAAAAAAGAGTATCTCTGGCAGTTTAAAAATACTGAAACTGTCACTCACAAGACAGATTTTAACAGTCCAAATATCACCCATACCAGATGTCACAAAGAGAAACAAATCATTGGAATGAGTAACATGGGACTATTATGGACTTCATAATCCTCCATCAAAACATGCAATCAATAAAAAATTAAATACAACTAAAAGAAGTTGAGCTCCAATAATTGAAATGCACAGTAGTTTGTGTTACTGAGCACTGGTCTAACATGTAATATTATCATTCTAAGAAAAAGCAAACTCTTACTGCAGGACTACTTCAAAGGGTGGAGGATCATGCATTTATATCAGAAAAGGAACACATTTCAAATCAAGACTTGACCTCAGCACAGTAAATAAAGACAACCATTTTGAAATATCAGCTATTGAATTCAGAGGGCTTGATATCACCAAGAAATTAATCATTTTGTGTGTGTGTAGATCTCCCTGTAATAGTGTGGACACTATTTCAATAAATTAATAGAAGTTCCAGATAAAGTCTTAAGTACAAAGGTCAAAATTATTCTGTGTGAGGACATTAATATCAACACTAATATCATAAATAAATACAGCAGCACCCTCATAAACATCCTTCAAAGTTTTGGCATGTCCCTATTGGTCAATATTGCAACAAGTGTTACTGCAATGACTGCATCATTAACTGACCAAGTGGCCACAAATATGGACAGGGAAAAATGTGTGATAACTGTAAGAGATCTCAGACTATCAGACCACCTTTCTCAAATAATAACAGTAAAATCATGCATCGAAAAATCCCCTAACTAATTGCCTACGAACGACATCTGTCAGCAATCCAAATAAAAGATTTTTCAAGAGAACTAGCAAAACGAAGCTGGGATGAAGTGTATAAGGAAACCAATGTGAATATTAAATTCTCTAAATTCTCCACATTATTTGAAATGAACTTTGGAACGGCAGTCCTAGACTCAACTTACATTTACCAAGAAAAAATAAACGTAAAACTCAAAGTAGCATTTTCTACCAAGGAATACAAGTGTGCAATAAATTACCAAAATAGATTTAAGAAATAACAACAATACACTTATTTAAAAAGGCAGCTAAAAAGTACCTATTATACAATACATTTTACACATTAAAGGAGTATTTAGATAAAACACTATCTAAATAAATAGTAATAATGATTGTAAAACATCCAACATTTCTTTTCTATAAAAATGTAGCCCCAAGCTAAGAATAGCAGAATACTAACACTTCTTCCTCTTTCTGAGCTCAGCATCCCACTCATCATAGAGGGATGCTGGCTCAGTTTTTCAGAATAGCAAATCGGAAGTTGTGATACAGAAAATGGTCCAAAGATCACCAGTGTGTGTGTATTTGTGTGTGTAGTGAGTGAAGTGTAATGAAACAATATGTGTATAGTGTGTGGAGTGACTGATAGTGAGATATGAGTGAACAGTGTGGTATTACATTATTTAATAAGTTATTCGTAAAAAAAGTATCGTATACCAGCAGTAAACCTAATGACTGTCTCTAACTAGAAGTCTGTAAATGTATGTGTATATGAATTAGCATACTTGAAATTGGTCATAACTTGTAAATACTTTGACACGTCCTATAACCTTGTTGGAAGAGATCTACGGATGAATAGAGCTACTACCACTACTATTTTTATAAACACAAGATCCGGATTCGAGGATTCACTGTATTACATGTTCACAATTCCTGAGAGGCTTTCATTGCTACAACTTCATATCACCGCATATTACTTCATTGTCTCTACTGAATACATTAATTTCATTTCAGTGAATCAATTGGCCTTTCCGTTCTGCGACAGAGGTGATGTGGCTCTTTGTTAAAGTACTAGTGGGTGACCAAGGCTTGCTCAGTGTGATATACCCATATTTGAGGCCATCACGATAGGCTGACTGAAGTGTATAGGTCTCCGGTACTATTTCAAATTATTATTCTTGGCAAGACTTCTAGATGGTCACTGATGTCTTCTGAAAGCAAGAATTCTCGATACTTCTTACTGCACTTAGCATAGATATTCTTCCAGTCACTTTTGAGGATTACCGACTTCTGGTAAATTGTTACGATGCAAGATTTATTTTTTCCCTCTACCTCTTATATTTTATGTGAGTTATTCAATTAAGTACCCATATAAATAGCACAAGGCAGCTGAGTCAAGTGCAAATGGATGGTATCGTGTAAGTGATGCAGAAAGATCGTATTATGTTTCATTAGATTTCCGGAGACCAACGATGCTGTTCGTAAAAGCAGGGAAAATTTGAAATGAGTCTCAGGTATTGAAACAGTTGTCTCCTTAATTTATGCAACTCTGGGTATCAAGTATTTGTATCTCAACATTGGAAATGAAAAGAACAAATTTTGAAAGCAGGGACAAAAAGAAAACGAGCAGAAAGTATTTTCGCCGTCATCAGTTTTGACAAGGCTTTTCGGAGGAAGCGCAGTCTATAGTTTCCGTAACTGTTGTAGTTACATGCTGTGTAGTTCGGAACAGAATTCTGCTGCCAGAACGGGAACTTCGTCGATCTAAAACAACAAACAAAAATTGGGAGGGTAGTCTGCTCCACTTTTCCTCGTGGGACAACCCCCCCCCCCCTCCCCCTTTACTTCTCGGTTATGATTCACGTTCGGCACCTGTTCTCCTATCCCTTATTTCCGCTCCATTCGCTCTTCACTCAATTTAAACTCTATCCGTCGCAAATCCCCAACTTCCTCCCGTTCGGCCTCCACCGCACCTCCCCAGCCATTCGCTGCCACCCCGCTGCACGCACGCAAAGAAGGAAGAGGATTTCATTTTTTTAAATGTAGTCGAAGTTTAGGGCTAATAAATCTTTGTTAAGATGTAATGAAAACTTCATTGCTCACAAAGGAAAAGATGAGGAATTTATGCCGCCGGCGAGGCGGGCATAGCTACAGGAGAAATCCGCTTAGAAATTCCAATTTTATCTGCGCCGAATACCTCGCAATGCACTTCGTCCAGGCTTCGCTGCACAGCGCCACCGTGAAATTGCTATCTCTGCCGCCGAGACATTTCTGCGAATACAGGAACCGCTCTAAGTATTGCTCAAAGGCCGGGTGCAGTTTTGTTGAGTGATTACTTCGTAACGTTGAGACATATCTCAAACGTACAGACACTAAAACATATGTATTACACAAAATTAGGTAAAATTAACTGTCAGATATTTTTTGCCTCTTTGTTACATTTTTTTTTTTCGATGCAGTCATCTACAGCAAACAAACATACAAGCGAGTAGCACATTCGAAATTTTACGATAAAATAGGCAGGAAAATGAATGAATTATTAGTGAATGTAATGCATTCACTAGTCTCTGCGGTAATTCCCTATCAGTAGTTACTGACAAAACTTAGTAGGATTGGTACATAAGTAATTACAGTGACGTCATGTTCACTCAGTAAATTAATTTCTCAACACTTTACGGTTTTCACTCCAGTCGACACCTACATCTAAATCTACATCTACGTGATTACTCTGCTATTCGCAGTAAAGTGCTTGGCAGAGCGTTCAATGAACCACCTTCAGGGCTGTCTCTCTAAGATTCCACTCTCGAACGGCACGCGGAAAAAAGAGCACTTAAATTTTTCTGTGAGAGCCCTGATTTCTCTTATTTTATCGTGATGATCATTTCTCCCTATGTAGGTGGGCGCCAACAGAATATTTTCGGAATCAGAGAAGAAAACTAGTAATTGAAATTTCATGAGGATATCCCGTCGCAGAGAAAAACGCCTTTGTTTTAATGATTGCCACTCCAATCTATCTATCATGTCTGTGACACTGTCTCCCCTATTTCACGATAATACGATAAGAGCTGCCCTTGTTTGTACTTTTTCGATGTCATCCGTCAGTTCCACCTGATGCGGATCCCATACCGCACAGCAAACTCCAGAATAGGGCGGCCAAGCGTGGTGTAAACAGTCTCTTTAGTATACCTGTTGCACCTTCTAAGTGTTCTGCCAATGAATCGCAGTCTTTGGTTTGCTCTACCCACAATATTATCTATGTGATCGTTCCAATTTAGGTTATTTGTAATTGTAATCCGTAAGTATTTAGCTGAATTTACAGCCTTCATATTTGTGTGACTTATCGTGTAATCGAAATTTAACTGATTTCTTTTAGTACTCATGTGAATAACTTCACACTTTTCCTTATTCAGGGTCAATTGCCACTTTTCGCACCGTACAGGTATCCTATCTAAATCATTTTGCAAGTCGTTTGGATCATCTGATGACTTTAAAAGACGGTAAATGACAGCATCATCTGCAAACAATCTAAGACGCCTACTCAGAGTGTCTCCTATGTCGTTAATATAGATCAGGAACAATAGAGGGCATATAACACTTCCTTGGGGATCGCCGGATATTACTTCGGTTTTACTCGAAGACTTTTCGTCTATTACTAGTAACTGTGACCTTTCTGACACGAAATCACGAATCCAGTCGTACAACTGAGGCGATACTTCCTAGGCACGCAGTTTGGTTAGAAGACGCTTATGAGGAACGGTGTCAAAAGCCTTCTGGAAATCTAAAAATATGGGATCAATTTGACATTCCATGTCGATGGCACTCATTACTTCATGAGTATAAAGAGGTAGTTGTGTTTCAAAAGAACGATATTTTCTGAAACCGTGCTATGTGTCAATAAGCCGTTTTTTCAAGGTTCAAAAAAATGGTTCAAATGGCTCTGAGCA
Organism: Schistocerca nitens; assembly: GCF_023898315.1. NCBI lineage: Eukaryota > Metazoa > Arthropoda > Insecta > Orthoptera > Acrididae > Schistocerca > Schistocerca nitens. The sequence goes on from NC_064620.1 coordinate 47,285,742, forward strand.
CTATGGGACTTGACTACTTCTGAGGTCATCAGTCCCCGACAACTTAGAACTACGTAAACCTAACTAACCTAAGGACATTACACACATCCATGCCCGAGGCAGGATTCGAACCTGCGACCGCAGCGGTCGCGCGGTTCCAGGCTGAAGCGGCTAGAACCGCTCGGTCACACCGGCCGACGTTTTGGAGGTTCTTCATAATGTTCGAATACAGTATATGCTCCAAAACCCTACTGCAAATCGACGTTAGTGATATAAGCTCGTAATTCAGCGGCTTACTCCTACTTCCCTTTTTGGGTATTTGTGTGACTTGAGCAATTTTCCAGTCTTTGGGTACGGACCTTTCTGTGAGAGTGTGTTTGTATACAATTGCTAAATATGGAGCTATTTTATCAGCATACTCTGAGAGGAACCTGACTGGTATACAATCAGGACCGGAGGCCTTGCCTTTATTAAGTGATTTAAGTTGCTTTGTTACACCGAGTATATCTACTTCTATTTTTCTCATCTGGGCAGTTGTTCTTGATTGGAATTCAGGAATATTTACTTCGTCTTCTTTGGTGAAGGAGTTTCGGAAAAGCGTGTTTAATAACTCTGCTTCGTGGCACTGTCGCCAGTGACTTCACCGTTGTTATCGCGCAGGGAAGATATTGGTTGCGTCTTGCCACTGGTGAGCTTTATGTATGACCAGAATCTCTTTGGGTTTTCTGCCAGATTTCGAGACAGAATTTCGTTGCGGAAATTATTAAAAGCATTGAAGTACGCGCTACATTTCGAACATCACGATGAAATAATGAAAACGAATGTTAATGGCTTGTATGTAGTATAGGATAAATCCGTAAATATTATAAAAATGCATGTATGCATGTGTGTGAGTGTATGTATGTATGTGTGTGTGTGTGTGTGTGTGTGTGTGTGTGTGTGTGTGTGTGTGTGTGCGGTAGTATGATCCATCTCCTTCTAAACCACTCGATCGATTTTAACCAAACTTGGTACACACATCCCTTGCCGGCAGGCAACAATCGCGGTAGGAGTAAGAACCACCTACCATCATAGTCCAGTAGAAATGACGTCATAAACAGTGAGATGTGGGAAAAATGCCGCATCATACACGGCGTTTAATTGGATTACTGCTGCGCTGCTAGCAGTATTCACAAAAAATTTCGCAAGCAGTATCCACCATACACCGCTAAAAGCACCTGCACATATCACCGTACGAACATAGTTTATGAAATATGACATGATAAACACTGAGACACGTGAAAGAATGTCGTATCATGCATGAAGTTTTAATAGATTTATTTAAGGCACTCCTCCTGCCGAGTCAACTTAAGGGAAGACGTTAATGAAATTGACCACAAATGTCTTTTCGATTTATTTTTTTACTTATTAGTGCAGCTCATGGACAATAAGTTCCCAAATTTTCAATATTGAAATCGCATCCGAAGTGCCTGAAAATCAATTAAAAGTGTGACGCGGCCTCCCTGCCACGCCCACGTGTTGAAGCAGCACTTCAATACCAGTTCAGTGAACAACGATTCTGTGTATTACTTTCAACCAAACGTGTGCGAGATACATCTTGAAGGCCGTGATACATACTCTTTGGTTTTATCTAATAAACAATAACAAACTAGCTGCATCGTTTATGACGGAGCAATTCTTTTTTTGCCTTTTACATTGGTGGACACAACAGACTCACAAAGAAGATGATAGCCCTCTTCAATTGTATTATGGCAATGCTATTTCTACATATTTCCACATGTTGTCAGCAGATGAACATCCTATTCATAATCTGTGCCACATTAGCTGGTGTAAATATCTACATGCTCAGAGGTTAACAACCCCCACATTCACAAGGACAGGCTTCCAAATTGTATCCTGGATCTTTCCAAGCCCACTTACAGGTTTCTGGCCGATCTTGCACTTTTCAAAAAGTGTGTTCATGGCAAAACTCAACATATGGAAAGGATGCCCCAAAACAAATTTGCATCCGTTACAGTTGTCAGAATTGCAAATTATGATGCAGTTATTGTATTTAATGACGGGAACGTCAGGAGAATGAAGGTATTAGAAAGAATGTGCTTCAAGATAGGAAATTTTACTCAAGACATCCTGAGAAAAATAGATTTATAGCGCGTCTCTGGAGCTGAAAAGTCAATTGAAGACCTACTAAAGGAAAGAAGACAGGCTTACAAGAAACCAGAAGAGAAGCCTTGAAGGGAAAGACGACAGAGTACAAATGTGGTGCCTTCTGAAGAAGTGACATAAGGAAAAAAGTTGGGTTGAACTTTAAATTGCGTTTCCTGAAAAGTTTGTTTTTGAAAGTTTATGTAACTTTTGCTCACATTCTGTGAATGCTACAATTATGAAATTTTGTACAAATATTTTTGTAAACCTGATAAACGTTGTCTCAAGAGCAAATTTTGAAATTCTGATTGCAAGCTGAGATATGGGGCAAAGTGCTTGGAATTTTGCATGAATTTAAAATTGTACTTGAGGAATTATAATTAAAAATTATAAAATTCTCGTATTTGACCTATCCCAAAAATCTCATGAGAGAAGTTTACAGCATATAAAGAGATGAAACAGAGAAACTTTTGTAGCAATATCATGAATACTTCCGGAGAAAAATGAACATAAATTTTTTTTAAAATAAAACTTCAAATTTCATTGAAAAAAAAAGTTGAATGTATATAATCGAAGGATTTTAATTGTAAATGTGTTACTTTCATGTAAAGCGTGGCACAAATTTGATTCCCATATCTATAAAACTGTGGATTTGGTGCATTTTTGAAATAGTGTGTTTTTCATCAACATGCCCCCTTAAGGAAATCTTCAACACCTGGCAGCACTTGACAGCTTTCAACAGCGAAGCGCAAACGTCTGTAGGTGAATGCGACAGCCGTCGGTAGGACTATGAAGAGGCGTCCCCAAAGAGACGTTTAGAAAATCGCGTTCTTGACGAGTGAAGCAGCAGCACCCATCATAAGGAATTGCTAGGCATCGTGTTCCTTAATTTGCATACTGTACATATACATTATACATGTTTTTTTGTACGACTGTTTCATAATTTCATTAATAAAGGGAAATGAAATTTTTTCGATGCTTCACTGCAATCACTGTTCATTTTTTTTTGTTTTCGTTTATAATGTGTAATTGGCAAAATGAAAAACTGGGCAGTATCGGGTTTGTCAGATGGGTGAAAAATAAAGTGCCTATTAGGCAGAGTACGGAAATGTGGTCCGTCTTCAAGTCGGATCACTTTCTCAGAAACTCATTTTTATGGCGATGGTGGCGATAAGCTTGAGCAAGATGATGTCAGAGCTTTTCGGGCTATGTCTGGTATACTCATGAGCTATGCAGCCCGTTAACCATCAGTGTAAGGTGAACACACGTTTTGGGCTTGTGGAACGTTTAGTATGTTGAGTGGGGCTGTAAACTGTTCAATTTTCAAGACAGAACCCCTGTTTGCAAATTCATATTTGGAATGCTGTGCGGCTTCAGAGGCACTGTACATAACTGGTCAGTATTTCACATTTCGTTAAGGAACGTAACAAGAGCGTCATATCGTGCAGTACATTACGAAAGGAATTCAAAATTTTTAACCTGCAGCTAGGATGCAGAGCGATGTCGGCAGTACAACGGCGGTGCCCGTGGTTGTACATACGGTAGGTTCATAACACGTATATGGCTTAGAAGCAATTGTGATTACATCAATCAGTGGACGATCAAATGCGAACCACGCTAACACCACTGACTTGCTGAATCTTCTCAGATATGCTCGCACTGCCCCAACTGGTAGAGGTTTTAGGTAGGCAAACTTTATGAGTTGATACAATATACCTGTAGGAGAAGGTAGACGGTAACAGATGGAGTTTGTGTTATTCTAGAGTTTGGAGAGAGTGGAATAAAATGGAATATTTTCAAAGTGGAGGATGGGGTAGATGACGGTCTCGTGTACGTGGATGATGATTGTGAGATTTAATACCCATGTTCGATCTACTATTTTTTGCAGCCTATTATTTCTTTTGTACTAGGTGGTTATCAGATGGAGATTCCAGGTAATTATTCAGAAACTTTGTAAATCCTGCAGCTTTTAGTGTTTTACTTAGTAGGTTAGAGGGATGTTGACACTTTCCTTCATTATAGACGTGGATCACTGAGAATGCGACGACTCAAGGTTTCTAAAAATTAAGGCAACCAGTCACCTCTTATGGTTCTTACATTTTTATTTCCCTTGACCGATTTCAAACGACGTAGCGATACAGCAGCAGATAGTATACATTTATCGCATGTTAAGGGCATTGTGGGGTTCGTATAGTTATGGCAATATACAGGGTGATCCATTGGTCCTGACCGGGCCAAATATCTCACGAAATAAGCGTCAAACGAAAAAACTACGAAGAAAGAAACTTGTCTAGCTTGAAGGTGGAAACCAGATGGCGCTATGGTTGGCCCGCTAGATGGCGCTGCCATAGGTCAAACGTATATCAACTGTTTTTTTAAATAATGACCTCCATTTTTATTACATATTCGTGTAGCACGTAAAGAAATATGAATGTTTTAGTTGCACCACTTTCTTCGTTTTTTGATAGATGGCGCAGTAATAGCAAAAAACATATGGATCACAGTTTTAGACGGACAGTTGGTAACAGGTAGGTTTTTTAAATTAAAATACAGAACGTAGATACGTCCGAACATTTTATTTCGGTTGTTCCAATGTGATACATGTACCTTTGTGAACGTGTCATTTCTGGGAACGCATGCTGTTAGAGCGTGATTACCTGTAAATACCACATTAATGCAATAAATGCTCAAAATGATGTCCGTCAACCTCAATGCATTTGGCAATAAGTGTAACGACATTCCTCTCAACAGCGAGTAGTTCACCTTCCGTAAAGTTCGCACGTGCATTGACAATGCGCTGACGCATGTAGCCAGGCGTTGTCAGTGGATCACGATAGCAAATATCCTTCAAATTTCCCCACAAAAAGAAATCCTGAGACGTCAGATCCGGTGAATGTGCGGGCCATGGTATGGTGCTTCGACGACCAATCCACCTGTCATGAAATATGCTATTCAATACCTCTTCAGCCGCACGCGAGCTACGTGCCCGACGTCCATTATGTTGGAAGTACATCGCCATTCTGTCATGCAGTGAAACATCTTGTAGTAACATCGGTAGAACATTACGTAGGAAATCAGCATACATTGCACCACTTAGATTGCCATCGATAAAATGGGGGCCAATTATCCTTCCTCCCATAATGCCGCACTATACATTAACCCGCCAAGGTCGGTGATGTTCCACTTGTCACAGCCATCGTGAATTTTCCGTTGCCCAATAGTGCATATTATGCCGGTTTACGTTACAGCTGTTGGTGAATGACGCTTCGTCGCAAAATATAAGGCGTGCAAAAAATCTGTCATCGTCCCGTAAGTTCTCTTGTGCCCAGTGGCAGAACTGCACACGACGTTCAAAGTCGTCGCCATGCAATTCCCGGTGCATAGAAATATGGTACGGGTACAATCGATGTTGATGTAACATTCTCAACACCGACGTTTTTGAGATTTCCGAATATCGCACAATTTGTCTGCTACTGATATGCGTATTAGCCGCGACAGCAGCTAAAACATCTACTTGGGCACCATCATTTGTTGCAGGTCATGGTTGACGTTTCACATGTGACTGAGCGCTTCCTGTTTCCTTAAATAATGTAACTATCCGGCGAACGATGCGGATACTTGGATGATGTCCAGGATACCGAGCAGCATACATAGCACACGCCCGTTTGGCATTTTGATCACAATAGCCATACATCAACACGATATCGACCATTTCCGCAATTGGTAAACGGTCCATTTTAACACGGGTAATGTATTACGAAGCTAATACCGTCCGCACCGGCGGAATATTACGTGCTGCCACGTACTTATACGTTTGTGACTATTACAGCGCCAGCTATCACAAAGCGGAAAAAGTGGTCTAACTAAAACATTCATATTTCTTTACGTACTACAAGAATATGTGATAAAAAAATGGGGGTTCCTATTTGAAAAAAAACGCAGTTGATATCCGTTTGACCTATGGCAGCACCATCTAGAGGGCCAAAAGCGCCATCTGGTTCCCCCTTCAAGCTATACGAGTTTCGTTCTTAGTAGTTTTTTCGTTTGATGCTTATTTCGTGAGATATTTGGCCCGGTCACGATCAATGAACCACCCTGTATAAAATGAAGCATGTTAACACTGAATGTGGCGAGAATTATTTACGGCGTAAGATCGATTTAAAGGCATCACTTAAGAGCTTTAAGTGCCCGTTGGTGTATTCCTGAAGCTCACGGTATTCTGGAAAACACAGTGTGTGTTTTTCAGTAAGGTTAATTCCGTAACGCTTCACAAACTTTGACGCTGGTAGGAACTCCCGCGAGCTTTATGGAATGTAAAAAAACGTGTCTAAAGTTATGTTCAAAGAATCTGTATTGGAGCAGAGACATTCTCTGCTCTGCATCGCATTGCAATTTGTTAGCAGCAAATACATACCGATTTATATTACTTTCGTCATTACAAAAATAACATGCATTCATACTGCAAAAGTGGCGTGTGGTGTTCACACAGTTTATTAGAGTAAGGGTTCCGGATGATGTTCCGCCTACAAGGTTAGTACTGAAATTATATTTAACAAGTTTCTGTTTTGCTGAATATACATTTGTTATTCCTTGTGAATTAAACGTTAGATCTTGCCATGTGGATCCTATTAATGAAGTCCGCAGCTCGTGGTCTCGCGGTCGCGTTGCCGGTTCCCGAGCAGGGGTTCCGGGTTCGATTCCCGGCGGGGTCAGGGATATTCCCCGGCCTCGAGAACACTGTGTGTTTGTGTTGTCCTCATCATTTCATCATCATTCCTGAAAGTGGCGACTTTCACTGAGCACAGGTTGGGAATTTGTACGGTCGCTGATAACCGCGCAGTTGAGCTCTCCAAAAACCAAACGTTATGATCATCTTTTTAATGAAATGTTTTGTGGGCATGTGGGAGGATGGTATGTGTTGGGGGGGGGGAATTGTGTGTGAATTGGGAGTGAGGGTTTTTTTTTATCTGGGTTGTTTAGTTTTTCAGGTTTAAAGATTCTATAAAAATTTGAAAAATGAGTTATTTGCTAAGTCAGCTTGTTCGTTTAAAATGGTGTGGGGTGAATTATTAATATGGGGGAGAATCTACAACTGTTCCAGGAGGTCCATCTTTATTGCTTTGCCTACAGTGTGCAGAATTTGGATGTTTCTTTTAATTTCTGTAATTGAATGGCTATTTTGTGCTATGTAGGCTGCAAGGTTTGTGAAAAGTGGCTTGGCTGTTTTAGTGTTATCAGTTTTCTCGTTTTGTATTTTGTTGTTTGTGTGAATACTTATTTTGATTTTGTATGATTTGCATGTTTTGAAAGTTGATATATGGTGTTGCTGACGAAAGGCGGTGAGACACATTTAGTTTTTTCTGCTGCTGAGGACTGGTTTCTTGATGCAGTTTGATTGGCTTTCATCTCTGCGTGTAATTCGCCAGCAATGGGTGGATCATAAACACTGCTGTAGGCTGTTGTTTTTAAATGTTTAATTTATTGTTTTTACAACAGGTTCACCGTGAATTACTTTTACACTTTAGAAGCTGATCTAAAAAACGCTGTTTTTTTTTATTTGGATGGCAAGATGTGCTATTTATAATGACATTTGATGGAATGGGTTTCCTATAAATTTGAAATTCAATCCTTTAGACGATTATTGATTGTAACGTAGACGTCTTAAGGACGGAATGCATAGGAGCTTTCCACCTATGTTTATTGCCTGGGATTTTGCAGAGTCGACGCATAGTTGGCACTGGTTACGTTAAAACACGAAATTCATTAAGCTGCAGTTGGAAGGATCGGAGGGAAAAGGAAAGTAGATTGTGTAGGAAGTAAGACGGCATCATCAGCATATTGGGGTGTTTACATAGGATTGGTGGTTCTGGACGACTGCAATGTGAAAGAGATAAAGCAGCTGTCATTGGAGAAATCCTTGGCGAAAACATGCAGCTGCATTAAAAACTCGAGAATGAGTGTGGTTCATTGTGAGATATGATGGACAATTAGCCATAAAAATACAATCAAGCAGTTTGAACAGAGGACTGATATTTCAAACTTAGCTGCAATGTTTTTCATTTATAGAAAGAGCATGAATGAGGGATGACAGATGTATTGTAGATGGTGTAAGACGCAGACTAAGCGAATGAGATGACCATCTACTGCTAAACTGGAACAGAAGTCACACTTAATCATGGGAAGAGGGACGTGTCGTTCGAAATATTTTGTGGGTCGATTTCCAGTAGATGGATCCACAGAGATTGTCAAAGACTGAGATAGGGCTGATGCTTCAGCAGGAAGAGGTTTCACTTGGAGGTTCGTTCGGATTTCGCAAAGGGGGGAATTTCATCATTCCGCAGCTCTGAATAGTGGAGAGAAAAAGAAAGATAGCACTGAGTAGATTCAATATGTTTTCTAGGAAGGAAGAAGAATTTTCTGTGAATTGGTATTATGTAATTTCTTCATGGCTGGAAACTGTAATTTAACTTTACAATAATGGCTTTAATGTTATGTTTTGTGATTAATGTATTCAGATCTGTTCGTGGTGTAAAGAACTTTATGACAATCATACGAGGACGTACTCAAAAGTAACGCCTCCGAATTTTTTCTATGAGAACTCTTAAAACTTTCAAAATAAAACAAACGTTACTAACATGCTGTATCTTTATTATTCATGCCTGCCTATTTATTTCTCAATGTAGTCAGCATGGCGACGAACACATTTCCCCCAGTCGGAGATCAGTTTGTTAATACCGTCACTGTAGAATGTTTCATTCTTTGCCACAACCTCACCTCAGCTTCCACTTCGTCATTGCTATCAAAGGGAAGTCCTCTAAGGTGTTCTTCAGGTTTGTAAAAAGATGAAAATCGGATGAAATCAAGTCGGGACCGTGTGGAGGAAGATCGGTTACAACGAACTTAGGCGGCTGGGTGGTTATAGATGTCGCAGGGCTCGTGTGTGGCCTCGTACATCCATGCGCCGAAGAAAAGTGCGATCCATGTGTGGACGAACTCCTCGCATTCAAGTCGATTACAGCTCGCTGATTAAGTTACACACCGCCATGTTACGTGCTATAATTCGGAGCCCTCTAACGACAGGCGGATACAGATTTGTAGACATGACGAATAAAGATATAGAGTATTAACAACCTTTGTTTAACTTAAAAAGCTTTAAGAGTTTTCCATAAAAATTCGGAGGCTTTAATTTCAGAACGCTCCCATAGATATACACTACTGGCCATTAAAATTGCTACACAACGAAGATGACTTGCTACAGTCGCGAAATTTAACCGACAGGAAGAGGATGCTGTGATATGCAAATGATTGGCTTTTCAGAGCATTCACACAAGGTTGGCGCCGGTGGCGACACCTACAACTGACATGAGGAAATTTTCCAACCGACTTCTCATACACAAACACCAGTTGGCCGGCGTTGCTTGGTGAAACGTTGTTGTGATGTCTCGTGCAAGGGGGAGAATGCGTACCATCACGTTTCCGACTTTGATAAAGGTCGGATTGTAGCCTATCGCGATTGCGGTTTATCGTATCGCGACATTACTGCTCGCGTTGGTCGAGATCCAATGACTGTTAGCAGAATAGGGAATCGCTGGGTTCAGGACGGTAATACGGAACGCCGTGCTGGATCCCAACGGCCTCGTATCACTAGCAGTCGAGATGTCAGACATCTTATTCGCATGGCTGTAACGGATCGTGCAGCCACGTCTCGATCCCTGAGTCAACAGATTGGGACGTTTGCAAGACAACAACGATCGGCACAAACAGTTCGACGACGTTTGCAGCAGCATGGACTATCAGCTCGGAGACCATGTCTGCGGTTACCCTTGACGCTACATCATAGACAGGAGCGCCTGCAATGGTGTACTCAACGACGAACCTGGGTGCACAAATGGCAAAACGTCATTTTTTCGGATGAATCCAGGTTCTGTTTACAGCATCAAGATGGTCTCATCCGTGTTTGGTGCCATCGCGGTGAACGCACATTGGAAGCGTGTATTCGTAATCGCCATACTGGCGTATCACCCGGCGTGATGATGGTATGGGGTACCATTGGTTACACGTCTCGGTTACCTCTTGTTCGCAATGACGGCACTTTTAACAGTGGACGTTACGTTTCAGATGTGCTACTCTTCATTGGATCCCTGTGAAACCCTACATTTCAGCAGGATAATGCAAGACCGCATATTGCAGCTCCTGTACGGGCCATTCTGGATACAGAAAATGTTCGACTGCTGCCCTGGCCAGCAAATTCTCCAGACCTCTCACCAACTGAAAACGTCTGGTAAATGGTGGCCGAGCAACTGGCTCGTCACAATACGCCAGTCACTACTCTTGATGAACTGTGGTATCGTATTGAAGGTGCATGGGCAGCTGTACCTGTAGACTCTGTAGACCTATAGCTCTGTTTGACTCAATGCCCAGGCGTATAAAGGCCGTTATTACGGCCACAGGTGGTTGTTCTGGGTACTGATTTCTCTGGATCTATGCACCCAAATTGCGCGAAAATGTAATCAAATGTCAGTTCTAGTATAATATATGTGTCCAATGAATACCCGTTTATCATCTGCATTTCTTCTTGCTGTAGCAATTTTAATGGGCATGCCAAAACAGTTACTAGGTTACGATACCTCACACTCCTCAGAGCGAAACCACATTGACGGGAATTAAATTATAATGCTAAAGAACACACTGAACATTAAATCTGTTTACAAGTCTGTCGCTTGCTAATGAATGCCAGAACGCCGGAGCAGTCCTCGTCACTAAGTAAATAATTAAAAGATTATACTGCTGCCAAGTGCTTTTGTCCTGTAGGATGTATTACATTATGAGTAATGCGTAATTTTTTCACTTGATCATATCTAAATTACCATTATTTCAGTCCAACGACATATGACCATTACATTTGGACCACTGTATTTAATTCGACGGCATTCAAGAAAATCTGCTTTTGTCTACTGCACCAATTTGCATTCCTCCCTTAAACGTGCAGTTGTCTGTTATGTCTAACCGGTAAAATCGTATTTCAACGCAGCCTGTTTACATGTAGCGTAGTGTGTGTGGTATTACTGAGGTAACAACGCTCTTTCGCGTACGTTGCTTAATGTTTCCCCAAGCTTGTAATGTGTATGTACGTTGAGAAGGCCGCCCACAGACTAAATAAATCGACGCTACAGGAACGTTTCTGAGTGCACCACTTTAAATCAAGAGGAATGCACCGCTTGTTTGGATGGCAGGTCTGCAATTACAGTCCTTAGCTGTTACCGAAATGACATTCCTACTTTTCGTTAAGGATGGTAGCTCTCTTTAAGCAGAGATAGGAAGCACATAACGCTTTTATCAATGAAAAGGACGGTAGAGTGTCTGATTACAAGATTTGTGGTGAAAAACTTGAGCATTTCGAAATCCATAAACGTTTTGGAGTTTTACTAAGAAGCGATATGAAATAGAACGATCATGTAAAAACAGCATTAAGGATGGCTAATGGAAGATCGATTTGATGAATGGGTTCTGGGAAATCGCGTACAAGACCAGTTCAAGAATACTGTTCCAGTGTTTGGAACCGTTGTCAAGAAGGCATGACGACAGACATGGAATAAATTCAGATACGCGCAGCTAGGATCGTAGTAGGTCGGTATAAGCCCATACGGAAGTGCAACAGAAATGCTCGGAGAAATTAATTGGGATTTCTGGGAAGAAAGACGTAGTTCTTAAGGAAACTTGTTGAGTAAATTCAGGAAACCTGTATTTTAAGGTGAGTGCGCGAATGTCGCGACCGTACCATCCTATATCTCTACAAGAATCGTGGGAATTACGCGAATGAAATACGAAAAAAACTGATAACAGACCTACGATGTACCCTCCCCCATTCATTGTACAGTTGCTTGCGAACGAAGTGTTTATGTAGATGTAGACCTCAGACCACGACTCAACACCATTTTGCAGATGTAGGAAGATACGTTAAATTTAGCGTTAATTTTAGACATAGTGTCTGGGGAACTACAGTGGCTGACTATCAAAAATTGTATACATGCAGACTGAAGCGGCGAATGAAAATTTATACAAACACCGAGATTCTTACCCGGGCCTCCTGTACACTAGGCAGATACGCTAAACACTTCGCCACCGAGGTCCAGAGGCCTTGGGCAACTGCATGATCTAATCTAACACGTTTCCCTCTTCAATTCCAATTCCCATTTACCCTTGATTATATACATAAAAAACTGGCATTAACACTCTAACAGCTAAATAGCTTGTCATTTACACTTAGTGACACATTTAGAATAAATATCCATCTCCGGAACTGAAATGTGCCCTCTCAATAGAAACGTTCTACAGTAGAACAGTCCTCCAGCTAAGCGATGTGAATGAATGCGAAGGATTCAGTGTACCGCGTGCGTATTTTTGTCGCGTCAAGAAGGCGCAATCTGACGACGATCGGAGGTTTATTGTGGCTTAAAATTGGCATTATCGCCTTTTGTCAGCAACCTATCAGAATTTCTTAAAAAGTCAGAGATATCGTCACTGGTTCCCATCGCTGAAAGAGAAAGAAAATAATTACGTCTCAGGCCAACATATTTTGACTGTCTGCCGTCATTGTTCAGTGACTCTTCAACGCGAAAAGTTAATAACATCCTTACGCTGAAACAGGGTAAGAATTAAGATAATCAGACTTCGATATTGACGAAGATGGGTTCTTTCTCTGTTAAGGGAATGATTAATGAAAGAGCACAAAAGAAGCTCGAATCGCTCAGTCAGTGAACGATCCGGCTTCAACCTTTTGATAAACTGTCACTGTAAACATAAATAAAATATTCAAAGCAGAAATATGATTTCAGATAAGATATGTCAACTGATGTTAAGAAGGGAAACACTGTTAAACAATTAATTCTAGAGAACAACAAACTTATATATTGCCTCTGCAATGACCCGACAGAGAAAGATAAAAGAGTAATGAAAAAATAGTTGGAGGTAAAACATAATCTTAAAATAAAAAGAGACTACAGAAAACGAGTGGTCTTTGAGGCTCGACTTACTAACAATAGACATTAGCATTTTCCAATAGCTGGGTTATGGATTTATATTCACTGACTGTAACTATGCGTGTTTTTTATTTTTTTTATTTTTTTTTTAGAAAAAGAGAACATTTTCTCACATAATATCGTGTAGTGATTAAAACTGAAGCTATAGACCATCACGTCGATAAGGATGTGGCAATGTCGACACCACTTACTGAGTCATTCTTTTATTAGGTATAACAGAATTGTGTAAAGTGAAAAACTTGTATTATATTTTCGTTAAAGAACGATGGTCTTAGCAATATAGTCTAGCGCATTAACAATCAGTGATCGGCATTTGTAATGATTGCATTAGAAAAGACTGTTACCATTTCTCACAATTAGCGAGTCATTACTCCTTTCTGCTTTTCACGTGCGTTCTTTTGCATCAGTTGCTTCAAATGGTTCAAATGGCTCTGAGCACTATGCGACTTCTCAGCTCATCAGTCGCCTAGAACTTAAAACCAATTGAACCTAACTAACCTAAGGAAATCACCTGCATCAGTTGCTACGTGACCATTTTGGACAAAACCTGGTAATAGGAACCAACTGTACTACTGGCCACTGAGAACGCAACACAAAGAAGGATAACTAATTAAGGAACTTCACTTTTGTGCATAGGAAGATTAAATGATTACGATTATAGGTAATTTGGAGCTACGAGGGAATCGAGAAAAGCAATGCCTTCGAATTTTTTGTGTGTGAGCTCTTAAAGCTTTTTAAATAAAACAAGCGTTACTTATCTTCTACGTCTTCATTTTTCATAGCTACACATGCCCTCTGCCGATATAAGAAACTGAATTGTAGCGTGTAATATGGCTGTATGTAATGTAACTACACTGAGGTAATCATTGTCATCGGACAGCGATATGCACACATACAGACGGCGGTAGTGTCACACACGCAAGGTATAAAATGACAGTGCTTCTGCGGAGCTGTCGTTTGTATGCAGGCGATTTATATGAATCCAAAGTGGTTATGGCTGCACGGCGAAAATTAACAGACTTTCGACGCGGAATGGTACTTAGAACTAAACGCATATTACGTTCCATTTCGGAAATCGTTAGGGAATTCAATATCACGAGTTCCACAGCGGCAAGAGCATTCCGAGAATACGAAATTTCAGATATTGCCTCTTGCCACGGACAACGCAGTGGCTGACGTCGCCTGCCTAGAGCTGTCAGTGCTAACAAACAAGCATCTCCTTAACCCTCCCCCCCCCTCCTCTTTCATGTGTGAAATAGCAGCAAAAATCAAAGTGAGACGTACGATGAACGTATCCGTTATGACAGGGCGGCTAAATATGGCATTAATGGGCTGTGGCAGCAGACGACCGACGCAAGTGGCTTTGCTAACAGCACGACATCGCAGTACTTCTCCTGAGCTCGTGACCGTGTAGGTTGGCCAGGTCAGATGAGTCCCGATTTTAGTTGGTAAAAGCTGATGGTAGGGTTCGGGTGTGTCGCAGAACGCACGAAGCCGTGGACCCAAGCTGTCAACAAGTGCACTGAGCAAAGTTGGTGGCGGCTCCGTAACGGTGTGTCCTGTTGTTGATGTTGTGGTCTTCAATCCTGAGACTGGTTTCATGCAGCTCTCCATGCTACTCTATCCTGTGCAAGCTTCTTCATCTCCCAGTACCTACTGCAACCTACATCCTTTTGAATCTGCTTGGTGTATTCATCTCTTGGTCTCCCTCTACGATTTTTACCCTCCACGCTGCCCTCCAATGCTAAATTTGTGATCCCTTGATGCCTCAAAACATGTTCTACCAACCGATCCCTTCTTCTAGTCAAGTTGTGCCACAAACTTCTCTTCTTCCCAATCCTATTCAATACCTCCTCATTAGTTACGTGATCTACCCACCTTATCTTCAGCATTCTTCTGTAGCACCACATTTCGAAAGCTTCTATTCTCTTCTTGTCCAAACTAGTTATCGTCCATGTTTCACTTCCATACATGGCTACACTCCATACAAATACTTTCAGAAACGACTTCCTGACACTTCAATCTATACTCGATGTTAACAAATTTCTCTTCTTCAGAAACGATTTCCTTGCCATTGCCGGTCTACATTTCATATCCTCTCTACTTCGACCATCATCTGTTATTTTACTGCCTAAATAGCAAAACTCCTTTACTACTTTAAGTGTCTCATTTCCTAATCTAATCCCCTCAGCATCACCCGATTTAATTTGACTACATTCCATTATCCTCGTTTTGCTTTTGTTGATGTTCATCTTATATCCTCCTTTCAAGACACTGTCCATTCCGTTCAACTGCTCTTCCAAGTCCTTTGCTGTCTCTGACAGAATTACAATGTCATCGGCGAACCTCAAAGTTGTTACCTCTTCTCCATGAATTTCAATACCTACTCCGAATTTCTCTTTTGTTTCCTTTACTGCTTGCTCAATATACAGATTGAATAACATCGGTGATAGGCTACAACCCTGTCTCACTCCTTTCCCAACCATTGCTTCCCTTTCATGCCCCACGACTCTTATAACTGCCATCTGGTTTCTGTACAAATTGTAAATAGCCTTTCGCTCCCTGTATTTTACCCCTGCCACCTTCAGAATTTGAAAGAGAGTATTCCAGTTAACGTTGTCAAAAGCTTTCTCTAAGTCTACAAATGCTAGAAACGTAGGTTTGCCTTTTCTTAATCTTTCTTCTAAGATAAGTCGTATATGCTGTATCAATACGGAATGGACTGAGCCCTTTGGATGTTCCGCTAGTTGGACACCACCTGCAGCTCTTCATGGAATTCATGTTCCTTAATCACCACAGAATCTTTGCGGATGAAAGTGCTGCATGCCACGGGGCCACAATTGTTCGCCATTGGTTTGAAGAACATTCCGGACAATTCGAGAGAATTATTTGGGCAGCCCAGGTCGCCCGACATGAATGCCACCGAACATTTATGGGACGTAATCGAGGGATCAATTCCTACAGAACATCCTGCACCGGAAACACTTACGCAATTATGTACGGCTGCAGAGTTAATATCATTCAGTATTTCTGCAGGGCACTTCCAACAATTTGATGTGAACATGCCACGTCGAATCGCTGCACTACGCCGGGAAAAAGGAGGTCCGAAAAGATTTTAGGAGGTATGCCATACTTTGGTCAGCTCAGTGTATTTCGGTGTTCTAATCGAGTTTGGGATTCGAAGAGTTGGTCCAGACTTTCGACACTCTCTCCTTCAGCATGATAACGACAGGACACAGACGAGCGCTGCAACATCTGCAACAAACCGACTTCTTCGTTTCACTGTCATCGATCATCCTCCATACAGTCATCTGGCCTCATCTCATTTTCATCCGTTTCCATATCTTAATGAAGACCTTCGAGGGCTTCACTTTGATAGTGATAAAGTGGTCCAAGCAGACGTCAGATTGTGTCACCGTCAACAATGTCAACCATTGACGGTATCACAAACTAGTCTCTCTTTGGGAGAAATGTTTTCTTTGTCAGGAGGAGTATTTTGAGAAATACACGTATCAAAAAATGTTATGCATCACCTCCGTTCCGAGAGTTCCGCAACATGTACAGAAAATTGGAAAAGAGATCAACATAAACATCGTTTCCGCACTTTTATTGCTCAATAAAACCACACATTGCACGTTGTACCACCGTACAGCGAGACCTTCAGAGGTGGTAGTCCAGACCGCTGTACACACCGGTACCTCTAAAACCCAGTACCACGTCCCCTTGTACTGATGCATGCCTTCGTGGCATACTACCCACAAGTTCATGAAGGCACTGTTGGTTCGGATTGTCCCACTCCTCAACGGCGATTCGGCGTGGATCCCTCAGAGTGGTTAGTGGGTAACGTCGTCCGTAAACAGCCCTTTTCAATCTTTCCCATGTATGTTCAATAGGGTTCACGTCTGGAGCGATGTCGTTATCCTGAAGGAAATCATTCACAAGATGTGCACGATGGGGGCACAAATTGTCGTCCATGTAGACGAATGCCTCACCGATATGCTGCCGATATGGTTGCACTATCGGTCGGAGGATGGCATTCACGTATCGCACAGCCGCTACGGCGCGTTCCATGACCACCAGCGGCGTACGTCGGCTCCACATAATGCCGCTCCATAACAGCAGGGAACCTCCACCTTGCTGCACTCGCTGAACAGTGTGTCTAAGGCGTTCAGCCTGACCGGGTTGCCTCCAAACACGTCTCCGACGATTGTCTGGTTGAAGGCATATGCCACACTCATCGGTAAAGAGAACGCGATGCCATTCCTGAGCGGTTGTTGGTCCCATCTCTACCGCGCTGCATGGTGTCGTGGTTGCAATGATGGACGTCGTCATGAACGTGGGAGTGAAGTCGTGCATCATGCAGCGTATTACGTTTAGTATGAGTCGTAACACGACGTCCTGCGACTGCACGAAAAGCGTTATTCAACATGATGGCGTTGCTGTGAAGGTTCCTCCGAGCCTTAATCCGAAGGTAGCGATCATCTACTGTAGCAGTAGCCCTCGGGCGGACTGAGCGATTCAAGTCGTCGACAGTTCCCGTGTCTCTCTGTATCTCCTCCATGTCCGAACAACATCGCTTTGGTTGACTCCGAGACGCCTGGACACTTCCCTTGTTCAGAGCCCTTCCTGGCACAAAGTAACAATACGGACGCGATTGAATCAGAGTATTGACCATCTAGACTTAGTTCCTGGTGGAATGACTGTAAGTGATCTGCTGCCGCACCCCTTCTATCTAATAGGCGCTGCTCCAGCATCGTTATTTATATATTTGGGTGGGTTTAGTGACATCTGTGAACAGTCAAAGGGACTGTGTCTGCGATACATTACCACAGTCAACGTCCATCTTCCTGGGGTGATGCAAAACTTTTTTTATGTGTGTAAACATGTAGACATGAGGAAAGTTTGTTTAATTTATAAAACTTTAAGAGTTTTCACACAGAAAATTCATAAGCATTGTAAGTAAACTTTCTGACCAATATATAATTTCTTTGCATTTGCTTTACCGTGTAGTTTTCTCCTTTTGTCTGCTGCAGATTTTATATTTTTAAGAGCCAAGTCAATTATGTCTTTGTGTCGAAGTTTACGTGTATTCGGGAAAGGTACAAGCTCTCTGATTCTGTTTGGTGGTTCTTCATTCTTCAGTACAAGAGTAGGTGGTAAAGCAGTGGAGTCGTGAGGCATTTCATTCAGCACGTTTTGAAATAAGTGTAAATATGTGTCCCAATGCTGATGCTTTCTGTGACAATAAAGTCTGCAAAGCTTATTGATTTCTTTCATAATCCGTTCAGACGGGTTACAATGTGGTGAGTACAATGAAATAAAAACAGGTTTGATTTTATGGTTGCGAAGCATGCGTGACCAAACAGCAGATCTGAATTGCGGTCCGTTATCTGAAATGACTTTACTAACGTGTCCGACTTCACGTAAGAAATTTTTAACAAAGGCGTTGGATACAGACCGTCCAGTGGCTTTACGTAACGGAGTGAAAGAAACAAATTTTGAAGTAAGTTCAACAGCGACTAGAACGTACGAAAATCCATTCGATGTTCTGACAAAAATGTGTGTCAGTTTAAGCACAGTCCTGTATAATTGTTCAAAGGGTACGTTTCAGCATTATTTTTCAGAATGGTCTCGTATAAGGGGCGTCAAATACAATAGCAGATCTGCCACGTCTAGCTGCAACAATGGTTCTAACCCAGACGGGCATGGAATTGAAGTTGGATGTTAGATACGGGTTCATGACTCTACTCTCTTTCAAATCTATGCCAGAATTTATCTTTGTGGTTGGTGACTTGCGGTGTGGCAAATGATATCACTGGGTGAGAAATCTGCCCAGGTCAACTGTCGAACACGCTATGTACAAGAGTCAGGTCAAGACAGCATGAGCGACATACCGCATTCCGTTATCTTATTAAAAGATAACATCATAGACGTCTCGGAAATGGGGCACAGCCACTAACCGTACCACGTCAAAAACGTAATGGCTGCTGCGCAAATTGCCCGTTAAGCGAAACTGATGTGAAAGTGTTAGGTACCCAATGGTACTCTACACCATAACGCCCGCTGGAATCGTATGATGACACGAATGCAGTCTTCAAACGTTCTTGCATCACGGAGTTACAAAGACGTTCGTGGCCTTGTCAGTAGGTCACACCACTCTAGACAACTTTTCTCCCTGTCGTGCAAAAGTATGCAGCCGTAACGCTTGCCGCGCTCTGTTGACTGTCTGTGTGGTCCTCCAGTAGCTGTCGCCCTGTCTGTGTAGATGTTTCCTTGCTGCAAACCAGTATTTCCTGACTCAGCGTAAGCGATGCGGCGCTACGATCTTGCACGTTCGAGTGCACACTACGATCGTCCTCTCGGGAAATAGTCGCGTGGGGGCCTTCACATCTTGCCTGGAAGTGATTGGCTCTCGTGAAAATATTTATTTCATATTGACATGACATTCATGGGGTCTCAACTAACGCGGTGTGGACCTGCGAAGGAACCAATTATTAACACTATTTTATTTACAGACGACGAAGTTCTTCGAGCAGACAGTGAAAGCGCTTTACAAAAAAATGTGTTTACACTGAATAATGTTTCCAAACCGTATCAAATGGTTATCTCTGTAAATAAGACAAGGGTAATGGGTACGTGAGGTAAATATACAATAAGAGCAAAAATACCAATAAACAATAAATTCGTTTAAATACCTCAGGAAAGATACATCAATATACAAATATAATTCAGATCTGGTTCAAAATATACAGAGAAACATAATGTTAAAAATGCTGGCATGAGGTTTCCGAGGCCATTTCTTGTAATAACGCTAAGAGACAGAGTGTGGAGTGAAGATATAAGACAAGGACTACTACTGAAAGAACTGTACCAAAAGAGATTAGACATTATGCGAAGAGACGAAGACAAAAATTACGTACCTTCGGTTTTGAAACGGAACTGGAAGAAGAAGGTGAAGGAGATACACTGAAGAGCCAAAGAAACTGGTACACTTGCCTAAAATCGTATAAGGCCCCGGCGAGCACGCAGAAGTGCCGCAACACGACATGTCATGGACTCGACTAATGTCTGAAGTAGCGCTGAAAGAAACTGACACCATGAATCCTGCAGGACTGTCCATATATCCATCAGAGTGCGAGGGTGTGGAGAGCTCTTCTGGACAGCACATTGCAAGGAACCCCAGATATGCTCAATAATGTTCATGTCTGGCGAGTTTGGTGGCCAGCGGAAGTGATAAAACTCAGAAGAGCGTTTCTGGAGCCACACTGTGGGAATTATGGACGTGTTGGATGTCGTATTGTCCTGCTAGAATTGCCCTAGTCCGTCGGAAAACACAATGGACATGAATGGATGCAGGTGATCAGACAGGACGCTCACGTACGTGTCACGTGTCAGAGTCATATTTATACATATCAGTGGTCCCATAGCACACCAACTGCACACGCCCCACACCATTACAGAACCTCCACCAGCTTGAAAATTCCTCTGCTGGCATGTAGGGCCCATGGATTCATGAGGTTGTCTCCGTACCCGTACACGTAAATCCGTTCGATGCAATTTGAAACTAGACTCGTCCGGCCAGGCAACATGTTTCCAGTCATCAACAGTCCAGTGTCGGTGTTGACGGGCCCAGGCGAGGCGTAATGCTTCGTGTCGTGCAGTTATCAAGGGTACACGAGTGGGCCTTCGGCTCCGAAAGCCCATATCGATTATGTTTCATTGTGTGGTTCGCACACTGACACTTGTTGATGGCCCAGCATTGAAATCTGCAGCAGTTTGCAGAAGGGTTGCACTTCTGTCACGTTGAACGATTCTCTTGAGTTCTTTCAGGATCTTTCTCCGACCGCAGCGATGTCGGAGATTTGATGTTTTACCGGATTCCTGATATTCACAACACACTCGTGAAATGGTCGTACGGGAATATTCCCACTTCACCGCTACCTCGGAGATGCTGTGACCCATCACTCGTGCGTCGACTATTGCACCACGTTCAGACTAACTTAAATCTTGATAACCTGCCATGGTATCAGCAGTAACCGATCTTACAACTGCGCCAGACACTTGCTTTATGTAGCCGTTGCCGGCCGCAGTACCACATTCTGCCTGTTTGCATATCTCTATATTTGAATGCGCATGCCTGTATCAGTTTCTTCGGCGCTTTAGTTTATATTACAACCTGGATTGCCCACGATCCTGCCCCGTCGAATAGCAATATATATTGCATATTGCTTATTTAAAGACTGCGTAACATCGAAAATGGAGATAAAATACCTTCTGCAACATTTACAATTTTCGCCGTTTATTATTCGTTGATAATTTGCACTGTACTTTTGATTCTGGAGCTGTAAGCTGTATTACAGAAACTGTGTTTAATACTTAATCGATGTATTAGTGTATTTATTTTTGACTGTATATGACTGATTGTCATTATAATGAAAATATTGGCCGGCCGCTGTGCCCGAGCGGCTCTAGGCGCTTCAGTTCGGAACCGCGCGACCGCTGCGGTCACAGGTTCGAATCATGCCTCGGGCATGGATGTGTGTGATGTCCTCAGGTCAGTTAGGTTTAAGTAGTTCTAAGTCAGATGTTAAGTCCCATAGCGCTCAGAGCCATTTGAACCATTTCAAAATATTGCAAATTGCCATGTAGTAGCCAAGGGAACTTCATTGCAATGTATCGATAGCAACGACGAAATGGTATTAGCTGTGCCGTTGGTTATCTTCGCGTATGGAGAATCTCAATCTTGTTGCGAGCAGCGAGGAAGAGCAGCAGTAGCAGCTTTTTTTTTCTTTCAATAGTGCGGAAATGTTTGTTGGGAGCTCCTACAGCCACTCTGTGCTGCTATTCTCGCGCCAATGTTGACGCGCCTGATCTCTTAACCCTCGAGTATTGAAATCACGGTAGGAGTGGAGGGGCGGAGGATAGTTATCCGTGGGTCTGGAGACGACTCGGGGTTCTCATCGAACAGCAGCAACAGTGGGAGCTAAGCGTTGTCCCCGAATACATTCTTCGTCGTCCGCACAGCTACAATATAGTAACGTAGAGGCTTTCCCCAGCAACATTTCTTTCACAAAATATAACTCGAATAGTAACTTGCAATAGTCAAAATTTGTAGGGCGTCTGTGTTGCCATTGTCCCTTTCCTTTCCATACAATCACCGAATGTCGTAAGAACATGAAAAGTGATTCATTATTTACTGCCGGTTAGAGTGCTTAAAATCCAGTTTCAATCTACATTTTCTGCCACAGTAATTGCTCATTCTTGCAGTGCATAACAGAGGCTACTTAAAGTAAAGTAAAATGTCACTGGTGAAACTAATAACTGAAGATACAAATTAATCGTGCGCAAATTCATTTATTCTGTATTTATATCAGCGAGTGACTTCTGCTGGTTTGGTATGTATTTTATTGTGGTTATTTTAAAAGTGAAACAAATTACTCATTTGCTTGAAGTAAATTCAGTTCCATCTTTCAATAACCAAAAGTAAATTGCTTGCCTTTTGTAAATTTTGCGTTACGTTACACGGAAGTAACTAAAAGTTATTTTTTTAAATAACAAAATTTAAGTTAAGCCAGTCATTTATATAACCAGTAATTTCATTTAATGTTACTTTCAAAATGAGTAACTGCAAACTCAGTGCTTTCTGATTCATTTATTTTCTCGTGAACTGTTGTGCCGTTGGAAAAGTTTGACAACCTACTGTTGCCACGCCAGTGATTATTTACTTAAATTTCTTTGACGTTACCTTTCTCAAGATTCTGGAGATTCATTGCCCTAGAGAGCTGGCGACCGTTTAATTACCTCTTATTTAGCAAATCAGTCTTTTGTTTGTGTTATCAGTGATTTTTGAAGTAAATATTACGTGATGCCCTTTTTCCCGGTTGTTCGCTTCGTGAGCGATTGCACCATATTCCACCCATTTTAAATCTACCATCAATATTTAGCTTAAGTTTAAAACAGATTATTACTTCAGAAGAGTCTGTTGTACACTTTCCTCAAACTAAACGGCGTTATTTTCCTTCGGTGACGATAGCATTACTCGACTGTAAAATTCCATTAGTCATATGCAATCACGGTCAGTTATGCCACACTCCAGTACGCTGATTAGGAAGGTGGAGGTTACAATAGTAGATGGCTTTATTCTTACCTGCTTCGCACTATAGGACACAGATTCGTTTTTTGCATGTCGTCTTCGCCGGCTGGGGTGGCCGAGCGGTTCTAGGCGCTACAGTCTGGAACCGCGCGACCACTACGGTCGCACGTTCGAATCCTGCCTCGGGCATGGATATGTGTGATGTCCTTAGGTTAGTTAGGTTTAAGTAGTTCTATGTTCTAGGGGACTGATGACCTTAGAAGTTAAGTCCCATAGTGCTCAGAGCCACTTGAACCATTTTTTTGCATGTCGTCTTCATCAAGCTGCAATTTTAATGGTGAGAATGGTTACTTCGACTGTTATAAGATCACTTTGAATGTATGTATAATTCTGGAATATGTTTTGGAACATATATATTTTTTGGCATTTGTGTGTCTTTTTAGAGTGGGAAAAGAGCGTGTTGCACTCGAGCTGGCCAGTGGACATAACGAAACTTCCACAGCTAATGTTTCAGAATGAAAGGGGAAAGAGAGGGCAATGATACTCCAAATGCAAGGTGCGTCTGTTGGTCCAGATGTAGGGTACTTTGACTGCCACTGGAAAGTTACTCACGACTTCTATTGGACGTACAACCAGTGATTCTCGATTATAGTTATTTGTGGTAGATATCCGTCCGGTCTGATCCAGTTGCCACTGTGCAAATAGGAGCCGTCTGGAGACGTCGCCTTGCAAATTATTTGCACTACACTTAGCCTGCACGTAATGTGGTAATCATGGACTTTAACGTCCTACTCTAATGACCACGTAACAGGTGGAACATTAACCATAATCGGTCTTCCTTATATAGTATCCCTGTAAAACTCTAACAGTCAATGTTCCATTTGCAACAAAGACTTAACTAACATCCAGCGAAATGGACTTGGGATTTCTTTAATGTAATGGAGATGTGTGTGTGTGAAATCTTATGGGACTTAACTGCTAAGGTCATAGGTCCCTAAGCTTACACACTTCTTAAACTAAAGTATCCTTAGGACAAACACACACACCCATGCTCGAGGGAGGACTCGAACCTCCGCCGGGACCAGCCGTGTAATGGAGATATTACTGTTTACTTTTAATATGTGACCGAAGCACGTAAATTGTTTTAGATAAAAAGGGTAACAGCAGTTGGTTTACCTAAGGGCCACACTAGATACTCGTATATTTTGTGGAAATAATAACAATCACAATTACATTGGTCAGACGAGAAGTAATTTCAAGATTGGTTTTAGAGAACATACATATAGCTAAAACAAGAGCGCATTCGGTACACATCTGGATACAGAAAAACATGTGACAGGAAATATAGAGAACAATGTGGAAATGTTGCATAAAGCATCTAAAGGACAGTTACTGAACTTACTGGAGGAAATTGAGATTTACGTACATAGAAAACGGCAACCGGGATTACTGCTAGGTGAACAGAATGAGAATCCTACGAGTGTGAGCAGCGTTGCGCAGCGGAGCAACTTGGCGTATGGCGTACGGACTCTCTTCACGGGCTCCGCCACAGGAGAAGAAAATCTCTTTACTTACTCGTAGATGCCGCGAGGCGGCGTCACTGAGATTCCACTCCCAATGTCTCATCGACTAACGAGATTTCAATGAATAGTCACTGTCATGTTTATTATCTTCCCCATACGGTTATATTTAATTGTTTTATCAGCTGAAATATTTGGACTTACAGATGTGATGTTAATTTTAAACTTTTTATTCTAATTTTTACACAATGGTGGGTCATTTACTTGGCCAGTCTAGGAGCTTCCTAATACTACTCGTTACACGTTTTATGTGGATTTTAAATATGGATTTTCTCTCCACATATTGTATGCGGCAAAGCGACATGCACAGATAACATCCCAGCAGAAATACTGAAGGAAATTGGAGAATCAACAAAAGAGTACTTATATAAACTTATTAAAGAGTACTATGAAAATGGAAAAGAACCACCTACACATTTTTTTTAACAGCAAAACAGTAATAATCCCAAAAAAAGGAAATGCTCGGGACTGTGAGAACTATAGAACTATCTCCTCACTATCCCAAACTTCCAAAATAATGTTAAACACAATAAAAAATAGAATAAAAAAGAAAATTGAGGCAAACCTAGGAGAAGACCAAAGATCCGGAAAAGGAACAAGAGAGGCAATACTAGCTCTGAGGATAGTACTAGAAAGACGAATTGGAGTTAATAGGAAAACCTACTTGACCTTTATAGATTTACAAAAAGCATTTGACATGGTTAATTGGAAATTGTTATTCCGAACAATGAAGGGAATAAATCTTGATTGGAGGGACAGAAGATTATTCTGCAACCTGTATAAAAGGCAGGAGCAGAGATAGAAGTGAATGGTGTGAAGAAGAAAGCAAAAATAAGGAGGGGAGTAAGGCAAGGATGCCCATTGTCACCATATTTGTTCAACTTATTTATTGAGAAAACCATTGAAAAATGGAAAAGAATAACCAAAGGAATTAAAATTAACGGGGAACGAATACACTGTACCCGTTTTGCAGATGATATAGTAGTACTTGCTGACTTAGTGAAGGAAATGGAGTTTATGTTGCTAAAATCTGCCAAAATCCAAAGAGAATTTAATCTAAAGATAAATAAGAAGAAAACAAAAACTATGTTAGTAGAGAAGACAAAAGAAATTGGTAAAGTTATTATTAAACTAGAAGATGATGTTCTAGAGCAGGTTGACAACTTCTGTTATTTGGGGAGCACAATCACTGACGCCAATAAATGTATCACAGGTGTAAAGAGAACAACAGTCTTAACATAGCAAGCTTACTAAATAAAAGGAATTTACTAACAGACAATCATATAAGCCTAGAAAGTAGGAAAAAGTTTGGCAGAACTTTTGTCTGGAGTGTCTTAACATATGGATGTGAAGCGTGGACTCTGGGAAAGGCAGAGAAAAAGAGACTGGAAGCAATGGAAATGTGGATATGGAGAAGAACGACGAAAACAAGCTGGGCAGAGAGAAAAAGTAATGAACAGGTCTTAAGAGAGGTGAATGAGAACAGAACGCTGCTAAATTATATAGGAAGAAGAAAATCAAAAATGATAGGGCACATAATGAGACACAACCAGTTCCTAAAGAATGCATTTGAAGGAAAAATTTTAGGGAACAAGCCAAGAGGCAGGCCAAGAGCAACGCATTTTAATAACATTAAAGCAGATATGGGGATAAAATCGTATGAAGAATTGAAGAGGATGACAATGGAGAGAGGGACGTGGCTAGATCGAAAATGAATAGCCTTCAGTTTATAATGATGATGATATTGTATATGATTTAACGTTTTAGGGTGGGACGCCATTTTGCCGTATGAAATAATTTTAATCAATGGTAATGCATATTGCATTTTTAATGTTGAATATACGATACTGGTTACTCATGAAAACCAGTATAGTGTCACCTACTGGCCCCAATGGACAAATAAAGGACGCATCCCGGCCACTATCAGCACTTAACTAAGTACCTACATACTGGCCATTAAAATTGCTACACCACGAATATGACGTGCTACAGACGCGAAATTTAACCGACAGGAAGAAGATGCTGTGATATGCAAATGATTAGCTTTTCAGAGCATTCACACAAGGTTGGCGCCGGTGGCGACATCTAAAAAGTGCTGACATGAGGAAATTTTCCAACCGATTTCTCATACACAAACACCAGTTGACCGGCGTTGCCTGGTGAAACGTTGTTGTGATGCCTCGTGTAAGGAGGAGAAATGCGTACCATCACGTTTCCGTCTTTGATAAAGGTCACATTGTAGCCTATCGCGATTGAAGTTTATCGTATCGCGACATTGATGCTCGCGTTGGTCGAGATCCAATGACTGTTAGCAGAATAGGGAATCGCTGGGTTCAGGAGCGTAATACGGAACGCCGTGCTGGATCCCAACGGCCTCCTATCACTAGCAGTCGAGATTACAGGCGTCTTATCCGCATGGCTGTAACGGATCGTGCAGCCACGTCTCGATCCCTGAGTCAACAGATAGGGACGTTTGCTAGACAAGAACCATCTGCACGAACAGTTCGATGACGTTTGCAGCAGCATGGACTATCAGCTCGGAGACCATGACTGCGGTTACCCTTGACGCTGCATCACCGACAGGAGCGCCTGCGATGGTGTACTCAACGACGAACCTGGGTGCACGAATGGCAAAACGTCATTTTTTCGGATGAATCCCGGTTCTGTTTACAGCATCATGATGGTCGCATCCGTGTTTGGCGACATCGCGGTGAACGCACGTTGGAAGCGTGTATTCGTCATCGCCATACTGGTATACCTCCCGGCGTGATGGTATGGGGGTGCCATTGGTTATACGTCTCGGTCACCTCTTGTTCGCATTTACGGCACTTTGAACAGTGGACGTTGACGGATATAGCACCAAATTCTGTATAACTGGCGCGTTAGATCGCCCAAATCCTCAGCTCGTTGGAAGGTTCTGTCTGCAATGCTCCAAACGTTCTCAAATGGGGAGACACCCGGCCTGGCCGAGGTAAGGGTCTAGCAAGCGTAAGACAAGCAGAAGATACTGGCCGTGTGTGGGCGGACATTGTCTTGCTGAAATGTAAGCCCAGGATGGCTTGCCGTGAAGGAAACTGAACGGCGTGTACAATATCGTAATCGTACCACTGTGCTATAAATATGCCTCGGACGACGACCAAGGGATGTTGCTATGAAAAGAATTGGCATCCCAGAGCATCACTCCTGTTTGCCAAGCCATATGGCGGGCCATAGTCATGCTGGTATTCCACCACTCTCCGTGGCGCCTCCAGACACGTCTTCGGTGGTCAACAGTATCCTTTCGAGGCGGTCAATTAGAAGACAATTCTACTCCAGTCAGTGAGATTCCAGGCGGGAGACAGCGATTGGATACCAACCTGACTGTCACACGGTACACAGGACGACGATCACGAGTGATGGTGTCGATTGCCATTTCACTTCATAACAGGACGACTTTGGTAATCATCGGCGGCACCCTTCAGTTCAGGAGTACGTTGACGATATTATATGCCCCGTTTAGTTTCCCTCCGTGGCAAGCCATTCTGGGCTTACGTTTCAGTAAGACAATGTCGGCCCGAACATAAATGAGTTTGTCTTGGTCCTTGCCAAGCCATACCCTGGTACCAAGGTCGCCGGATCTCTCCCCAGTTGAGAATGTTTTGCGCATTATGGGCACGACCCTCCAACCAGCTCAGGATTTTGACGATCCAAGTGCCAATTGGACAGAATTTGTCACGATATATCTTAGCTGGACATAACAAGCCGAATAACAGTACTTACATAAAGGCCAGAAGTGGACCAATGCATTATTTATTTGCTCAGTTTCTGAAGATCTTTCTCTTGACAAAATCATCGAGTTTTTCTGAAACTATAATCATTTGTTTGTCTATACAGAGAAGTCTATTGGTAGTGACCGGGCCAAATATGTCACGAAATAAGCGTCAAACGAAAAAACTACAAAGAACGAAACTCGTCTAGCTTGAAGGGGGAAACCAGATGGCGCTATGGTTGGCCCGCTAGATGGCGCTGCCATAGGTCAAACGGCTATCAACTGCGTTCTTATAAATACGAAACCCCTTTTTTTATTACATATTCGTGTAATACATAAAGAAATGTGAATGTTTTAGTTGGAATACTTTTTTCACTTTGTAATAGATGGCGCTGTAATAGTCACAAACGTATAAGTACGTGATATCACGTAACATTCCGCCAGTGCGGACGGTATTTGCTTCGTAATACATTACCCGTGTTAAAAAGGACCGTTTACAAATTGCGGAAAAGATCGATATCGTGTTGATGTATGGCTATTGTAAACAAAATGCCCAACGGGCATGTGCTATGTATGCTGCTCTGTATCCTGGACATCATCCAAGTGTCCGGTCCGTTCGCCGGATAGTTACGTTATTTAAGGAAACCGGAAGTGTTCAGCCACATGTGGAACGTCAACCACGACGTGCAACAAATGATGATGTCCACGCAGGTGTTTTAGATGCTGTCGCGGCTAATCCGCACATCAGTAGCAGACAAATTGCGCAAGAATCTGGAATCTCGAAAACGACGGTGTTGAGAATGCTACATCAACATCGATTCCACCCGTGCCATATTTCTATGCACCAACAATTGCATGGCGGCCATTTTGAACGTCGTGTACAGTTCTGCCACAGGGCACAAGAGAAATTAGAGGACAATGACAGATTTTTTGCAGGCGTTCTATTTAGCGACGAAGCGTCATTCGTCAACAGCGGTAACGAAAACCGGCGTAATATGCAGTATTGGGCATTCCACTATGACTGTGACAAGTGGAACATCAGCGACCTTGGCGGGTTAATGTATAGTGCGGCATTATGGGAAGAATGATAATTGGCCCCCACTTTATCGATGGCAATCTAAATCGTGAAATGTATGCTGATTTCCTACGCAATGTTCTATCGATGTTACTACAAGACGTTTCACTGCATGACAGAATGGCGATGTACTTCCAACACGATGGATATCCGGCACATAGCTCGCGTGCGGTTGAAGCGGTATTGAATAGCATATTTCATGACAGGTGGATTGGTCGTCGAAGCACCATACCATGGCCCACACGTACACCGAATCTGACGTCCCCGGATTTCTTTCTGTGGACAAAGTTGAAGGATATTTGCTAGCGTGATCCACCGACAACGCCTGACAACATGCCTCAATGCATGTGCGCACATTACCGAAGGTGAACTACTCGCTGTTGATAGGAATGTCGAATTGCCAAATGCATTGAGGTTGACGGACATCATTTTCAGCATCTATTGCATTATTGTGGTATTTACAGGTAATCACGCTGTAACAGCATGCGTTCTCAGAAATGATAACTTCACAAAGGTACATCTATCACATTGGAACAATCGAAATAAAATGTTCAAACGTACCTACGTTCTGTATTGTATTTTAAGAAAAACCTACCTGTTACCAACTGTTCGTCTAAAATTGTGAGCCAAGTGTTTGTGACTATTACAGCGCTATCTATCACAAAGCGAAAAAAGTGGTCCAACTAAAACATTCATATTTCTTTACGTACTACACGACTATGTAATAAAAGTAGGCGTTCCTATTTTCAAAAAACGCAGTTGATATCCGTTTGACCTATGGCAGCGCCATCTAGCGGTCCAACCATAGCGCCATCTGGTTTTCCCCTCCAAGCTAGACAAGTTTCGTTCTTCGTAGTTTTTTCGTTTGACGCTTATTTCGTGAGTCATTTGGACCGGTCACTATCAATGGACCACCCTGTAAATGTACATCATATCCACCGATTCCCGGCCCATTACGATAATTCCTTCGTGGAGCATCGTTTTTCTTTTTGGGTAAGAATGTTTATATCATTTTTGAAATAGCTGTCCAACTTGACCTTAACAAAAATACCACTGCATATATTAGTTTCTTCCCAACATTACAGCAAAGTGCCGAATTCTAGTGACTTAGAATTTGTAACATTTTTCCCATGTAATGGAAAATATTACAATCGGCACAGAACCGAGACTAGAGTCTCTCGTGGTCTTCTGTAATTCACATTTTTATTATTATTTGTTTTTATTTTTAAGCTGTGTCGAAGTATCAGTAGCAGCGCTATTACACGGTTTTCCTCAGAAGGGCTTGAATTAGCGTTAATACACTTCCAGTGTGTCAGCAAGAACGGGGTGACGCCTTCGTAAACACAGTAGCGACGAAGTGGGACCAACTCTCTCTCTCTCTCTCTCTCTCTCTCTCGTGCGCAGAGGGCGGTTGGTGCGCGCGATGGGATCTGCCCATTTGGGCTGTGGGGCGAAGTCTGCTGACAATGCGCCCCCATCAGTAATGCATGGCTCGCGGTGATGAGTTTATTGTCTCCGCCGGCCCCGTGTTTGACGCGCCTCCATTAACATGCAACACATGTTTTCCTGAATTATGGATGGGCGCCGCCAGATGCCTCTGCCTCTGCCCCGCGACCCCATTCACTGGCACAATGCGCGCCCTGTTTACATACGACCGCGGCGCGCTCTCACCGCTGCGGTAACTACGCTTTTCGCTATAGGAAATTAGATGCTCAGCCACTTGCTCATTCGGTCGCGGATCGTTCGTGCTAGACACACACACACACACACACACACACGTGCAATCACTGGTGGCACGCGCTCACACACGTCCTCCTTCGCGCTTACGCGCACACACACACACACACACACACACACACACACACTTACACACTAAGAAATATGGGGCCATAACCTAATGCGACTAATTTAATTAAGTGAACGTTTAAAAGCTACAATAATACATTCTCGGGTTACCAATTGCGACAGTTCGCAGCCGTTCGCCATATGTTGATTAAATGAATCTCTAGTTACACATTCTTGTGAAAATCATCTATATCATTATTTACGCGTTGTTAACCGTTGCTCCCTATGTTTTCTCTCGGGACACATATTACCAACGGCTTCTCGAATGCTCCTGTCTGTTCAAAATGTGTGTGAAATCTTATTGGACTTAACTGCTAAGGTCATCAGTCCCTGAGCTTACACACTACTTAACCTAGATTATCCTAAGGACAAACACACACACAGCCATGCCCGAGGGAGGACTCGAACCTCCACCTGGACCAGCCGCACAGTCCATGACTGCAGCGCCTTGGACCGCTCGGCTAATCCCTCGCAGCCGCTCCTGTCTGTGTTCTACTGTTTTATCTATACGCGCTGTGTGGGTGAATACGCTGTTGTTACATCGTCTGTGAACACGAGTTGTTTATCATGGGAAGTGTGATAGGACCGCTGTCACTTTCTGTATACATAAACGATCGGTTGTACAGGTTGAGCTGCAATCTGCGGCTGTCTGCTGACGATTCCGTGATGTACAGAAAGGTGTCGGCGTTGTGTGACTGTAAGAGGATTCAACATGACTTACTTTAACAGAAACTCTAGTTGGTGTGATAAATGTCAGCTAGGTCTAAACGTAGAAAAATGTACGTTAATGCTGACTAGTAGGAAAAACAAACCTATAATTTTCTAATACAGCATTAGCACTGTGGCACAATCACTTCGATTAAATATCTAAGAGTAGCTTTGCAAAGCGATGTGATATAAAAAGGGCATGTAAGAATTCTAGTAGGGTACGCAAATGGTCGACTTCGGTTTATTGGGAGATTTTTAGGAAACTGTGGTTTGTCTGTAAAAGAGAACGCATGTAGATACAGGCTTCTAGGTTTTTTACTGGTAAATTAGAACAACGCGCAAGCATTACGGAGATGCTTCGGGAACAGAAATTAGAATCCCTGGAGGGAGAGTGACCTTCTTTTCGAGAACACTACTAACAAGGGAACCTCCCCATCGCACCCCCCTCAGATTTAGTTATAAGTTGGCACAGTGGATAGGCCTTGAAAAACTGAACACAAATCAATCGAGAAAACAGGAAGAAGTTGTGTGGAACTATGAAAAAAATAAGCAAAATATACAAACTGAGTAGTCCATGTGCAAGATATGCAACATAAAGGGTAGTGTCAGTTCAGGAGCATGGTGGTCCCGTGGTTAGCGTGAGCGGCTGCGCAACGAGACGTCCTTGGTTCAAGCCTTCCCTCGAGTGAAAAGTTAATTTTAACTTCTTTTTTTCGCAAAGTTATAATCTCTCCGTTCGTTCATTGACGTCTCTGTATACTGTAATAAGCTTAGTGTCTGTGTTTTGCGACCGCACCGCAAAACCGTGCGATTACAAGACGAAATGACGTGCCTCTCCAATGGTGCCTCTCCAATGGGAACCGAAAACATTTGATCGCAATTTCATAGGTCAACCGATTCCTCCACAGGAAAACACGTCTGATATATTCTATAAGACACTGGTGACGGCATGTGCGTCACATGACATGAATACGTTGTCGACCTACCTAACTTGTACACTTGGGGAATGGGTAAAAAGATTCTTCTACCTTGCCCGATTTAGGTTTTCTTGTGGATGTGATAATCACTCCCAAAAAAGTGATGAAAACATAAGGAGTTCGTCAGATAAACTGCAACAAATGAGTGCAACAGTTTCACAGTCGCACAGTTTTCCCTGTGCTCTGTCAAAACATACGTTCTTAACGTTTTCAAATTTTTCCGTTTAGGTGTACCGTCCCCATACTATGGCGCAGTTACCTCCCATCGGACGGTCGCACGGACAGATAATAATTGTCTGAAAATAAAAAATTAAAATTTTCACTTGAAGGAAGACTTGATCGAAGGACCTCTCGTTCCGCAGCTGCTCACGCTAACCACGGGACCACGGTGCTCCTGAGCCCATAGCGTCCTTGATGTTGCCTATCTTGCGCATGGACTCCGCAGTTTGTATATTTTGCTTATTTTTTCATAGTTCCACACAACTTCATCCTGTTTTCTCGATTGATCTGTGTTCAGTTTTTCAAGGCGTATCCACTGTGCCAACTTATAACTAAATCTGAGGAGGGTGCGATGGGGAGGTTCCCTTGTAAGAAAATTTTGAGAACTAGTATGCAAATCTGACTGCCGAATGATCCTACTGTCACCATCATACATTTCGCATCAGGACCACGAAGATAAATACGAGAATTAGGGCTCGTACTGAGGCGTATAGACAGTCGTTTCCCCTCACTGTGTCTCCGATTCGAATATGAAAGGAAGCGACCAATAATGGTACAGGATACCCTCCGCCACGCACCGAACAGTGGCTTGTGGAGTACGTATCACTCATATATTTTTCGGCGCAATCTACCTCATGGTAGACTAAATTCTCAATTCCACGAGCAAAGAAATCTTGAGCGCGTTTGCGTAACCAGTTATGTACTGCTCCATGAACTTCGCATCAACAGCGAACGTTGAGCCACTAGAAGCTTCTTTCAGGGGGTTAGAGATGATGTAATCTAAAAGTGCCAGATCCGAGGAATACTGGCGGTGGAGCAAGCAGACGTACTTCAAATCTCCATGCACACGTCCATGGGCTTTTCTTCCATTTCTGATGTCAAATGTTTTGGAAACCACCTCGCACACACTATCTTGAATATCAGTACGCCTTGAACATTATTGTTAGCCGAACCGACATTAATGTTCATCATTGCTGTAATATCATTGACCGTAATACGCCTGCTTTTTCGTACCAACTCATTAACTCTCGCAAAGTTGTTATCCTTGACCGCACAGACAGAGCGTCCTGGGTGTTGTCAATCTTCGTCACTTGTTACAGAGTGTTTGAACTTATATGCCGAAGCGTACACTAGTGTTCGACTGAGACAACTTTTATCATATAGTATTCCCATCAGACGGTGAATTTCAATTCGTTTCAACGCTTCGGCTAAAAGAAATCTAGTAACACTCCGCTGCTCCAAGTTGATGCGAATCAGGAAGGGTGCCACCACCTTGTTTCACTCACAACCGGCATCCCATTCCCCAGACAGACGTGCCAGCCTCATCTGATAATAGTTTTAGGATATCACTAAACTATAATACAGAAGCAGAAACTTTGTCGAAGTTTTGTTTTTATACTACCCCCCATGAACCATGGACCTTGCCGTTGGTGGGGAGGCTTGCGTGCCTCAGCGATACAGATGGCCGTACCGTAGGTGCAACCACAACGGAGGGGTATCTGTTGAGAGGCCAGACAACCATGTGGTTCCTGAACAGGGGCAGCAGCCTTTTCAGTAGTTGCAGGGGCAACAGTCTGGATGATTGACTGATCTGGCCTTGTAACATTAACCAAAACGGCCTTGCTGTGCTGGTACTGCGAACGGCTGAAAGCAAGGGGAAACTACAGCCGTAATTTTTCCCGAGGACATGCAGCTCTACTGTATGATTAAATGATGATGGCGTCGTCTTGGGTAAAATATTCCGGAGGTAAAGTAGTCCCCCATTCGGATCTCCGGGCGGGGACTACTCAAGAGGACGTCGTTATCAGGAGAAAGAAAACTGGCGTTCTACGGATCGGAGCGTGGAATGTCAGATCACTTAATCGGGCAGGTAGGTTAGAAAATTTGAAAAGGGAAATGGATAGGTTAAAGTTAGATATAGTGGGAATTAGTGAAGTTCGGTGGCAGGAGGAAGAAGACTTTTGGTCAGGTGATTACAGGGTTATAAATACAAAATCAAATAGGGGTAATGCAGAAGCAGGTTTAATAATGAATAAAAAAATAGGAGTGCGGGTTAGCTACTACAAAGAGCATAGTGAACGCATTATTGTGGCCAAGATAGACACAAAGCCCATGCCTACTACAGTAGTACAAGTTTATATGCCAACTAGCTCTGCAGATGATGAAGAAATAGATGAAATGTATGACGAGATAAAAGAAGTTATTCAGGTAGTGAACGGAGACGAAAATTTAATAGTCATGGGTGACTGGAATTCGTCAGTAGGAAAAGGGAGAGAAGGAAACATGGTAGGTGAATATGGATTGGGGGGAAGGAATGAAAGAGGAAGCCGCCTTGTAGAATTTTGCACAGAGCATAACTTAATCATAGCTAACACTTGGTTCAAGAGTCGTGAAAGGAGGCTGTATACATGGAAGAAGCCTGGAGATACTGACAGGTTTCAGATAGATTATATAATGGTAAGACAGAGATTTAGGAACCAGGTTTTAAAATGTAAGACATTTCCTGGGGCAGATGTGGATTCTGACCACAATCTATTGGTTATGAACTGCAGATTGAAACTGAAGAAACTGCAAAAAGGTGGGAATTTAAGGAGATGGGACGTGGATAAACTGAAAGAACCAGAGGTTGTAGAGAGATTCAGGGAGAGCATAAGGGAACAATTGACAGGAATGGGGGAAAGAAATACAGTAGAAGAAGAATGGGTAGCTCTGAAGGATGAAGTGGTGAAGGCAGCAGACGATCAAGTAGGTAAAAAGACGAGGGCTAATAGAAATGCTTGGGTAACAGAAGAAATATTGAATTTAATTGATGAAAGGAGAAAATATAAAAATGCAGTAAATGAAGCAGGCAAAAAGGAATACAAACGTCTCAAAAATGAAATCGACAGGAAGTGCAAAATGGCTAAGCAGGGATGGCTAGAGGACAAATGTAAGGATGTAGAGGCTTGTCTCACTAGGGGTAAGATAGATACTGCCTACAGGAAAATTAAAGAGACCTTTGGAGAGAAGAGAACCACTTGTATGAATATGAAGAGCTCAGATGGCAACCCAGTTCTAAGCAAAGAAGGTAAGGCAGAAAGGTGGAAGGAGTATATAGATGGTTTATACAAGGGAGATGTACTTGAGGACAATATTATGGAAATGGAAGAGGATGTAGATGAAGACGAAATGGGAGATAAGATACTGCGTGAAGAGTTTGACAGAGCACTGAAAGACCTGAGTCGAAACAAGGCCCCGGGAGTAGACAACATTCCATTAGAACTACTGATGGCCTCGGGAGAACCAGTCATGACAAAACTCTACCATCTGGTGAGCACGATGTATGAGACAGGCGAAATACCCTCAGACTTCAAGAAGAATATAATAATTCCAATCCCAAAGAAAGCAGGTGTTGACAGATGTGAAAATTACCGAACTATCAGTTTAATAAGTCACAGCTGCAAAATACTAACGCGAATTCCTTACAGACGAATGGAAAAACTGGTAGAAGCCGACCTCGGGGAAGATCAGTTTGGATTCCGTAGAAATGTCGGAACACGTGAGGCAATACTGACCTTACGACTTATCTTGGAAGAAAGATTAAGAAAAGGCAAACCTACGTTTCTAGCATTTGTAGACTTAGAGAAAGCTTTTGACAATGTGGACTGGAATACTCTCTTTCAAATTCTGAAGGTGGCAGGGGTAAAATACAGGGAGCGAAAGGCTATTTACAATTTGTACTGAAACCAGATGGCAGTTATAAGCGTCGAGGGGCATGAAAGGGAAGCTGTGGTTGGGAAAGGAGTGAGACACGGTTGTAGCCTCTCCCCGATGTTATTCAATCTGTATATTGAGCAAGCAGTAAAAAAAAAAAAGAAAAGTTCGGAGTAGGTATTAAAATTCATGGAAAAGAAGTAAAAACTTTGAGGTTCGCCGATGACATTGTAATTCTGTCAGAGACGGCAAAAAACTTGGAAGAGCAGTTGAACGGAATGGACAGTGTCTTGAAAGGAGGATATAAGATGAACACCAACAAAAGCAAAACGAGGGTAATGGAATGTAGTCAAATTAAGTCGGGTGATGCTGAGGGAATTAGAATAGGAAATGAGACACTTAAAGTAGTAAAGGAGTTTTGCTATTTAGGGAGTAAAATAACCGATGATGGTCGAAGTAGAGAGGATATAAAATGTAGACGGCAATGGCAAGGAAAGCGTTTCTCAAGAAGAGAAATTTGTTAACATCGAGTATAGATTTAGGTGTCAGGAAGTCGTTTCTGAAAGTATTTGTATGGAGTGTGGCCATGTATGGAAGTGAGACATGAACGATAACTAGTTTGGACAAGAAGAGAATAGAAGCTTTCGAAATGTGGTGCTACAGAAGAATGTTGAAGATAAGGTGGGTAGATCACGTAACTAATGAGGAGGTATTGAATAGGATTGGGGAGAAGAGAAGTTTGTGGCACAACTTGGCTAGAAGAAGGGATCGGTTGGTAGGACATGTTTTGAGGCATCAAGGGATCACAAATTTAGCATTGGAGGGCAGCGTGGAGGGTAAAAATCGTAGAGGGAGACCAAGAGATGAATACACTAAGCAGCTTCAGAAGGATGTAAGTTGCAGTAGGTACTGGGAGATGAAGAAGCTTGCACAGGATAGAGTAGCATGGAGAGCTGCATCAAACCAGTCTCAGGACTGAAGACCACAACAACAACAACTACTTTTCTGGTGCCTTGTACCACCAGCGCTCGAATCGCCTGCATAGTTGGAGAAAAAGGAACAAAAAGGAACAGATCGTAAGATTATGAGAAGTAACAAATAGCATATAGGTGTGGAGGCCATTTGTCTGGTCAGCATTGCGAAGGTATGACCGTGGAACAGGATCTTGGTGGAGAAGAACTGGAAATGATCACATCATAGGGAGGGAGTCAAATTAAATGAGTCGACAAAGCGTCCATCGACTGTAGAGTTAGAGAAAAAAGAATACTTTGGAGCAGAAAATAGAAAAAGGGATATAGATGAGGAAGAATTTGTGTGGGGACCATTGCAAAGGTGGGACTATGGGACAAGATCTTGGCGGAGAAGGACGGAGTGCAATGTGCTCTAAATTTTTAGCTTGTCAGAAACAATTTGTTGCTGCGTGTGATGTAAGGTGCAATGTACACACCACACAGTATTTAAAACTTTAATATTAGTCATGGAGTTTAGTTTTACCTTAAAGAAAATCGTTTTTAAGAAATAAAACTCTCATTATCGACAAGAAGACTCTAACAATTACAAAATTCTCTCATTACAAAGAAACGTCAAACATTTCAACCAGTTTAGTTATCTCTGACATAATGGAAACAAAGAGGAAAAATTGAAAATAATCACGAACGTTATCTGACGGATAAAGATTTCTTTCAATCAGTAGGTCTGACAAACATTTCATTATTGTGCGTGCCTTCATTAACTTTAAAATTCGTTCAAAATATTCTCTATTAATACAAAGAACGAGAAAGTATTATAATCGATTTTTCATCTCCATAACAGAGTATTCCAGTTAGACTCTAGAAGATCACAGAAAACAGACTCATTCTTTGAAAAACTCAACCACTGCTTACTATGCCTCAAATAAGAATTCACAGTGCAGCACAACTAACTGCGTCATAAGTCAACCACAGGTAAAACTGAACAAGAAGTCAAGGACCGTATTCACTACTCATGCGTAACGCCCATTCACTTTTGTCGCAGTAAAGTAAAGGCAAATTACTTACAATAGCAGCAAACATATGATAACCTTACAATACACACACCGACAGAAGGACTTAAGCAGCTGGAATGAGTGGTAATATGTAGACAGGATTTCGCACAAGCACTTAATGACAATGTACAAAAAATATCTCGTGGACGCTAGCCATGACAAAGGCCTCCCTGGACGAGAAAGAGTTCGAAAACTCTTTTCAGTTACGTTATATCCAGCTGTAACTGAAAAGAGTTGTTTAACTCTTTCTCGTCCAGCTGTTACGTTATATCCAGCTGCCCCCCATGAACCATGGACCTTGCCGTTGGTGGGGAGGCTTGCGTGCCTCAGCGATACAGATGGCCGTACCGTAGGTGCAACCACAACGGAGGGGTATCTGTTGAGAGGCCAGACAAACATGTGGTTCCTGAACAGGGGCAGCAGCCTTTTCAGTAGTTGCAGGGGCAACAGTCTGGATGATTGACTGATCTGGCCTTGTAACATTAACCAAAACGGCCTTGCTGTGCTGGTACTGCGAACGGCTGAGAGCAAGGGGAAACTACAGCCGTAATTTTTCCCGAGGACATGCAGCTTTACTGAATGATTAAATGATGATGGCGTCCTCTTGGGTAAAATATTCCGGAGGTAAAGTAGTCCCCCATTCGGATCTCCGGGCGGGGACTACTCAAGAGGACGTCGTTATCAGGAGAAAGAAAACTGGCATTCTACGGATCGGAGCGTGGAATGTCAGATCCCTTAATCGGGCAGGTAGGTTAGAAAATTTGAAAAGGGAAATGGATAGGTTAAAGTTAGATATAGTGGGAATTAGTGAAGTTCGGTGGCAGGAGGAAGAAGACTTTTGGTCAGGTGATTACAGGGTTATAAATACAAAATCAAATAGGGGTAATGCAGGAGTAGGTTTAATAATGAATAAAAAAATAGGAGTGCGGGTTAGCTACTACAAAGAGCATAGTGAACGCATTATTGTGGCCAAGATAGACACAA
The DNA here is from genome assembly GCF_023898315.1 of Schistocerca nitens. Classification (NCBI taxonomy): domain Eukaryota; kingdom Metazoa; phylum Arthropoda; class Insecta; order Orthoptera; family Acrididae; genus Schistocerca; species Schistocerca nitens. Next base: position 47,325,850 of record NC_064620.1, read on the forward strand.
AGCCCATGCCTACTACAGTAGTACAAGTTTATATGCCAACTAGCTCTGCAGATGATGAAGAAATAGATGAAATGTATGACGAGATAAAAGAAGTTATTCAGGTAGTGAACGGAGACGAAAATTTAATAGTCATGGGTGACTGGAATTCTTCAGTAGGAAAAGGGAGAGAAGGAAACATAGTAGGTGAATATGGATTGGGGGGAAGGAATGAAAGAGGAAGCCGCCTTGTAGAATTTTGCACAGAGCATAACTTAATCATAGCTAACACTTGGTTCAAGAATCGTAAAAGAAGATTGTATACCTGGAAGAATCCTGGAGATACTCAAAGGTATCAGATAGATCATATAATGGTAAGACAGAGATTTAGGAACTAGGTTTTAAATTGTAAGACATTTCCTGGGGCAGATGTGGATTCTGACCACAATCTATTGGTTATGACCTGCAGATTGAAACTGAAGAAACTGCAAAACGGTGGGAATTTAAGGAGATGGGACCTGGATAAACTGAAAGAACCAGAGGTTGTAGAGAGTTTCAGGGAGAGCATAAGGGAACAACTGACAGGAATGGGGGAAAGAAATACAGTAGAAGAAGAATGGGTAGCTCTGAGGGATGAAGTAGTGAAGGCAGCAGACGATGAAGTAGGTAAAAAGACGAGGGCTAATAGAAATCCTTTGGTAACAGAAGAAATATTGAATTTAATTGATGAAAGGAGAAAATATAATAATGCAGTAAATGAAGCAGGCAAAAAGGAATACAAACGTTTCAAAAATGAAATCGACAGGAAGTGCAAAATGGCTAAGCAGGGATGGCTAGAGGACAAATGTAAGGATGTAGAGGCTTGCCTCACTAGGGGTAAGATAGATACTGCCTACAGGAAAATTAAAGAGACCTTTGGAGAGAAGAGAACCACTTGTATGAATATGAAGAGCTCAGATGGCAACCCAGTTCTAAGCAAAGAAGGTAAGGCAGAAAGGTGGAAGGAGTATATAGAGGGTCTATACCATCTGGTGAGCACGATGTATGAGACAGGCGAAATACCCTCAGACTTCAAGAAGGATATAATAATTCCAATTCCAAAGAAAGCAGGTGTTGACAGATGAGAAAATTACCGCACTATCAGTTTAATAAGTCACAGCTGCAAAATACTAACGCGAATTCCTTACAGACGAATGGAAAAACTGGTAGAAGCCGACCTCGGGGAAGATTAGTTTGGATTCCGTAGAAATGTTGCAACACGTGAGGCAATACTGACCTTACGACTTATCTTAGAAGAAAGATTAAGAAAAGGGAATCCTACGTTTCTAGCATTTGTAGACTTAGAGAAAGATTTTGACAATGTTAACTGGAATACTCTCTTTCAAATTCTGTAGGTGGCAGGGGTAACATACAGGGAGCGAAAGGCTATTTACAATTTGTACTGAAACCAGATGGCAGTTATAAGCGTCGAGGGGCATGAAAGGGAAGCTGTGGTTGGGAAAGGAGTGAGACACGGTTGTAGCCTCTCCCCGATGTTACTCAATCTGTATATTGAGCAAGCAGTAAAAAAAAAAAAAAGAAAAATTCGGAGTAGGTATTAAAATTCATGGAAAAGAAGTAAAAACTTTGAGGTTCGCCGATGAAATTGTAATTCTGTCAGAGACGGCAAAAAACTTGGAAGAGCAGTTGAACGGAATGGACAGTGTCTTGAAAGGAGGATATAAGATGAACACCAACAAAAGCAAAACGAGGGTAATGGAATGTAGTCAAATTAAGTCGGGTGATGCTGAGGGAATTAGATTAGGAAATGAGACACTTAAAGTAGTAAAGGAGTTTTGCTATTTAGGGAGTAAAATAACCGATGATGGTCGAAGTAGAGAGGATATAAAATGTAGACTGGCAATGGCAAGGAAAGTGTTTCTCAAGAAGAGAAATTTGTTAACATCGAGTATAGATTTAAGTGTCAGGAAGTCGTTTCTGAAAGGATTTGTATGGAGTGTAGCCATGTATGTAAGTGAAACATGGACGATAACTAGTTTTGACAAGAAGAGAATAGAAGCTTTCGAAATGTGGTGCTACAGAAGAATGCTGAAGATAAGGTGAGTAGATCACGTAACTAATGAGGAGGTATTGAATAGGATTGGGGAGAAGAGAAGTTTGTGGCACAACTTGACTAGAAGAAGGGATCGGTTGGTAGGACATGTTTTGAGGCATCAAGGGATCAAAAATTTAGCATTGGAGGGCAGCGTGGAGGGTAAAAATCGTAGAGGGAGACCAAGAGATGAATACACTAAGCATATTCAGAAGGATGTGGTTTGCAGTAGGTACTGGGAGATGAAGAAGCTTGCACAGGATAGAGTAGCATGGAGAGCTGTATCAAACCAGTCTCAGGACTGAAGACCACAACAACAACATATCCAGCTGAAACCAACTAAGGGCATGTTGACTGTTACCTCTATACTAGGATAACAACAACGTTTCCGCCATAAAATATGTTGACATTACCGTGTGATAGAGGTAGCGGGGCATTGCATGTGATGATAGGAGACACTCCGAGCGACTCACTTGGTACCGCCATCTAGAGGCCAAAATGCCTTCATAAGCAGCTGCGGGGAGCTATCTGACATATTATTTGCTGCGTGTAGACTGTTGATATTATCTCCGTGACGTGGTACTGGAACCTGTATGCTCGCTACATGATTTGATTATGAATAGCTATACAGACTGTGCTGTCGACTTTATTGACCTTCTGTACTTACTTTCCACCATAAAGTTTGTTCGCTCACCTCGTCTCAGCGTGTTTCAGTGTTGTGAACTTCAACTTTGTTCGGTGGCTGTTTAGTTGTGAATGAATGAAAGCCTTGCACAGGAACCGAACAAGTATGGACAGAAGTGGTTACAAGGATTCCAGCCACAGTCAAGGGCACAGGACTTGACCAACATGCATCAGGCGAATGCAAACCTCGATCCTAGTTTCTTAAATATTGGCAGCCGCAATTAACGTTGCAAGAGCAACAATATCAACAGTAACAGAAACAACTTCAACAGCAAATGTCTCGCAAGTCAAGTAGGTGCAGGAACTCCTCCTAACAGCAGTGAAGCAGGCACATCAGTTGTCACCATTTGCACCTTTTCAGCCTGGTGCTGCAGGACGAGACAGATAGAACAGGCATCCCTTCATGTACTTCCATCGCGTGACATTTGTGATATGCTGTTGCAACGCACACGTCATCTGTGTATTAAATTTAACCGTTCAGTTAGCATCGCAAGCTTGAGCCCCTTAGCAGGCCCAGAAAATTCGTTTTTATCAGAAATATTTTCGTTACTTTCTTCGTGTTTCGAACAAAGGTCAGATTATAAATATTTCAGCATTATAACCACTCTAATAAGTCATATTCAGCATGGACAGTTGAATTACTAGGTCTTCCACAGAGATACAGTTGTACGTGTACTAAGTCGATTTGCCATGAGTTTCATGCAGATTCTCGTGAAGGAGATGAAATACGGGGGCAGTTCAATAAGTAATGCAACACATTTTTTTTCTCGGCCAATTTTGGTTGAAAAAACCGGAAATTTCTTGTGGAATATTTTCAAACATTCCCGCTTCGTCTCGTATAGTTTCATTGACTTCCGACAGGTGGCAGCGCTGTACGGAGCTGTTAAAATGGCGTCTGTAACCGATGTGCGTTGCAAACAACGGGCAGTGATCGAGTTTCTCTTCGCGGAAAACCAGGGCAACTCAGATATTCATAGGCGCTTGCAGAATGTCTACGGTGATCTGGCAGTGGACAAAAGCACGGTGAGTCGTTGGTCAAAGCGTGTGTCATCATCGCCGCAAGGTCAAGCAAGATTGTCTGATCTTCCGCGTGCGGGCCGGCCGTGCACAGCTGTGACTCCTGCAATGGCGGAGCGTGCGAACACACTCGTTCGAGATGATCGACCGATCACCATCAAACAACTCAGTGCTCAACTTGACATCTCCGTTGGTAGTGCTGTCACAATTGTTCACCAGTTGGGATATTCAAAGGTTTGTTCCCGCTGGGTCCCTCGTTGTCTAACCGAACACCATAAAGAGCAAAGGAGAACCATCTGTGCGGAATTGCTTGCTCGTCATGTGACTGAGGGTGACAATTTCTTGTCAAAGATTCTTACAGGCGATGAAACATGGGTTCATCACTTCGAACCTGCAACAAAACGGCAATCAATGGAGTGGCACAACACCCACTCCCCTACCAAGAAAAAGTTTAAAGCCATACCCTCAGCAGGTAAAGTCATGGTTACAGTCTTCTGGGACGCTGAAGGGGTTATTCTGTTCGATGTCCTTCCCCATGGTCAAACGATCAACTCTGAAGTGTATTGTGCTACTCTTCAGAAATTGAAGAAACGACTTCAGCGTCTTCGTAGCCATAAAAATCAGAACGAACTTCTCCTTCTTAATGACAACGCAAGACTACACACAAGGCTTCGCACCCGAGAGGAGCTCACAAAACTTCAGTGGACTGTTCTTCCTCATGCACCCTACAGCCCCGATCTCGCACCGTCGGATTTCCATATGTTTGGCCCAATGAAGGACGCAATCCGTGGGAGGCACTACGCGGATGATGAAGAAGTTATTGATGCAGTACGACGTTGGCTCCGACATCGACCAGTGGAATGGTACCGTGCAGGCATACAGGCCTGTACTGTACTGTCAGTGTGTGGCGAGTCTTCTTCGTCTCCCTCAGAGGCGCATTTGTAATGCTAGGAAGTCTTTAGTCTGGAACAACCAAACCAGGATAATTCGTTTCGGGCTATACTCGCGACATTATCATCACCACGACAGGACGTCGAAGCAACCAGCCATCGCCTCCGGTACGCCAGATCGTGTTCTGGCAGTTAAGAAGACAGTTTGGTAATGTATGTCCGCAGCACCGGCACATAGGGATTTTCCTAGGTGATAATCAGAGCTCAGCAGAGCGCGCCTGTTCGTCTTTTTCTAACTTTGTTCTGTCTTGGGTAGCAGCAATTAATGTTGGGTGGGCTGTGTGTTTTCTCTTAAGATTTGAGTTGCAAGGAATTGGCTCCACATACCACTTTGTCATAAATGTCACAATCCAGTTTAGGGACAACTTCACCTTCACAGCATTTATTTGAGTATCCAATTTGAACGAATCTGATGTATTGTAAATGTTTCATGTGTTTTGTTTATTATTTTGAGTTTAGTCATAATAAATCATATTGTTATTTTGGACAGAACTTTCATTCTGTTAATCGGTAGAGCAACCCTTTCATTTCTCACTACGTTACTGAAACTTTCCTTTATTTAATTAATGCCTATCAAATTAAATTATTGCAGGTGCCAAACTCTTTCCTACTCCACTTGCAGGGTCTATTACAGTCAGTTCGCGTTTCTTTTTAATCCATGTGCAACAGCAAAAGTCGGAGTTAGAGTAGGGGGGGGTGGGGGGGGCTTAGAGCATCATTTATATAGGAAGATTCTCGAACAATTTAGTGTTAAATACACTGCTAGCCCCGTCACCTCGCAACACTTTTCACCAATATGGCTTCCACCTTGACGATTCAGTAAACACGGTTTCCCTTGTGGTGCTATGTAAAGAGTCGTCATCTCTCTTTCACCCCGGGATTGGTTGCACTGCCAATTATACGGTGCACATTTATTTGAAACCATCGGCATCTCATTGGTTCTTTCGCTCGCACGCAAGTCATGTCGCACTTCGTGACAGACCGGTATGAAACATCTCGAAGTGCAGGAACATTAACAACAACTACTACAAGTCTATGAGCTACTTCATTGGTGTGTCTCCAGAGGCCTGATGGCGGAATACGTGTCTGTGCAGATTTTAAAAGAACTGTTGAAGCTCATTCAATTGTCGAGACACTCAGTTCCTCATCCAGATGTACTTCAGCCAAAAAGAGTGACAGGAAAATATTTTTCCGAAATTAACCTACACTTACCAAAAGACGAGGCTTTCCAGCAGTTTATGATCATCAACTCTTCCTTTGGCCTGTATAGCTACAATGCCTTCCTCTCGGCACGTCTAATGCCCCGGAAATATTTCGACATTATCATGAACACATTATTCACGATGTCCTGTGATGTACCCACTACCGCGATTATGCACTAACCCCGATGAAAATCACTGGCGAGTATACCACCGAACTGAGAAGAGATTCCTTTCTTCCTACGTTCTGAAGAGGCACAGCGGTTTTACTCCTGGCGCGGGCCGCAGTGCCCGTGCGGTTCTAGGCGCTTCAGTCCGGAACCGCGAGACTGCTACGGTCGCAGGTTCGAATCCTGTCTCGGCCATGGATGTGTGTAATGTCCTTAGGTTAGTTGGGTTTACGTAATTCTAAGTTCTAGGGGACTGATGACCTCAGATGTTAAGTCCCATAGTGCTCAGAGCCATTTGAACCTTTTTTTTTTTTTTTACTCCTGGCGTCATAGTGTGGACAGCGTGCGTCCTCGTGTGTTACCCCATGTGCGACAGTATGGTGGCTCCACTTCTTCAGCAGGGTAGTGCTCGACCACACACGGCACGTGTTTATGTGAAGTGACTGCGTGAAGTTGAGGTACTACAAAAAAAAAAAAAATGGTTCAAATGGCTCTGAGCACTATGGGACTTAACATCTGTGGTCATCAGTCCCCTAGAACTTGGAACTACTTAAACCAAACTAACCTAAGGACATCACACACATCCATGCCCAAGGCAGGATTCGAACCTGCGACCGTAGCGGTCACGCGGTTCCAGACTGAAGCGCCTAGAACCGCACGGCCACACCGGCCGGCCATGAGGTACTCATGTGGCCAGCGAGATTCTCAGGGAACAGCCGAAATGGTTAACTAATGCAACAAATTCTTATTGAGCTGTGTAAATGATATTATTCATAAAAATATGTTATTTGCTCCACTACCTCAGTAGATACTGTAATATTTCCGCTCCGGTTCAGATTTAATCATTAAAAACATTTACAAATGGAACTGATGGGAGCAGCAATAATATAAAGAGATGGGAGACATTCTGATAAAGAAAATTAACTGAATGGAAATCATACTTTAAATCAGTGTAGCTGCTTTTCGTGGTCAGTCATTACAAGGGCGATGCTAGACCGTGTATCGGTAATAAAGGCTAGAATCGTTTATAAAAATGCGTACAACAAATTCTAGGTAATGAAAAGACAATGGAGGCAGATACTATATTGATAATGCAAGTTTGCATATAGGCTGCTATAGTGGCGTCCGTTCAACTGCAACACCTTGTCGACACATCCACGTGGCCCAGTCTCCAGGTTAATGCTGCAACAGGGCAACAGGTAAATAAGGGTTAGGACAATGGAGATGCAATACTTCAGTTTAAGTAAGAACATTTCAGAGTTTAACTGATGTACTGGCGAAGAATATGTTCATTCAAATACCGCGCCTCATGTCAAAGCGTGCATCTACATCGGAAGCAAAGCCAAAAGGGAGTGGAGGAATTAAGATCCCTCGCTAAGGAAACAAGAATCATTTGTTTCAATAATATAGGTTGAGTTTGAAGAATCACAGATTTCTTTTACGTATTCTCTTTTACTACATTGCTTCCTTCCATCTGTGGAGCGTTAGGTCGTTGGTTGATTGGTTTGGGGGAGGGGACAAAACTGCGAGGTTCACAAAATGGCCCTGAGCACTATGGGACTCAACTTCTGAGCTCATTAGTCCCCTAGAACCTAAAACTAGTTAAACATAACTAACCTAAGGACATCACACACATCCATGCGCGAAGCAGGATTCGAGCTCATTAGTCCCCTAGAACTTAGAACTAGTTAAACATAACTAACCTAAGAACATCACACATATCCATGCGCGAAGCAGGATTCGAACCTGCGACCGTAGCGGTCTCTCAGACTGCAGAAAACTGCGAGGTCATAGGTCCCACGGATTAGGGAAGGTGGGGGAAGGAAGTCGGCCGTGCCCTTTTTAAAGGAACCGTCCCGGCAACCGCCTGAAGCGATTTAGGGAAATCACAGAAAACCTAAATCAGAATGGACGAATGCGGGTTTCAACCGTCGTCCTTCCGAATGCGAGTCCAGAGTGCTAACCACTGCGCCACCTCGCTTGGTAGTAATGTAAGACGTGTATATTTCTATTGTCTATTGTGAAACCACAATTTATGAAAGATGTTTATTTTATTAATTGGATTAAGTAGGAATAATTAATATTTGCCATGTTGGAAATAATTGTGGTAGCAGGGAATATCTCCACCAAAGTATTGTTGGCAAGAGAGACCGCAAATTGATATAATTTTAAAAAGGGCGGGACAGACCGCGTATGGATACATTTTAAGAAAAGAGCGGGAGAGACCGCGCATTGATACATTTTATAATCGTAGCAGGGATTGTCTGCACCAGAAAGCATTGTTGGCAGGAGAGACCGCACTTTAGCGTTGGTAGGAAGTCAGTAGCAAGCGAGATGTGAAGCGAGTCGGTAGCAGGTCTGAAGCGAAAGGTTGAGAGGAGCGGTGTGCCTTCCAGCCACCAGCTATGATTTACAAGAGATTATAAACGAATGTACAGAGACATCAGCTAACTATTATGATAAGAGGAACTAATATTATTGAATTATTTTCTTTGTGAAACTCAAGACTACTGAAGGTATGTTTGCTCAATGCTAGTTGTAAGATTATTGTAAAAAGTAAGCCCCATTTGAACTTTGTAAAATCATTTCATTACCAACAGTAAATATTTGAAGCGTTTTCAGGATATATGCCAGCAATGTTGCATTACTGATTATAATTTATCCCAAAAAACATCAACGTAAAACTTTGCAAAAATTGTATTGTTGTCAAGAAAAAATGTAACTATGAATTACGTAACTTCAGCCAAATTAATTAAAGAATAACGTCAGCTTTGCTATTAAAGATTAACGTCAACTTTGGTAATAAATACAGCCACTTATTATGACAGCCCACCAGCAGTTAATAGAGTATAGTAAACCAGAGTAAGTATATTCATGTCGCAGTTCGATGTAGCAGTCAGATGGCGATCCAGTAACAGTAAAAAGGTAAGGAACATTTTTGGGTTATTGCAGATAACGACTGAGGGCCACAACGACGACACATTCTATGTTTCGTCGCAATAATCAGAAAATTACTTTTAATAAGCAGCATTTCAATTTCTATGCGAAGATTGAGAAAGAGAATAAATTTTAAAGGGAACATTTCATTTGTTAGTATTAATCAAGAGATAGAAATCCTAAGGAAAGGTTTCATAACTTATTGTAGAAGGGAAGGTTGCGTAACAAAAGAGATACAGAGTAGACGGTTGTAGAAGGAAACAAAAGAGATATAGAGGAGTCGGGAAGGTTTCAGTAGGTTATCAAATGGTTCAAATGGCTCTGAGCACTATGGGACTTAACATCTAAGGTCATCAGTCCCCTAGAACTTAGAACTACTTAAACCTAACTAACCTAAGGACATCACACACATCCATGCCCGAGGCAGGATTCGAACCTGCGACCGTAGGAGTCGCGCGGTTCCGGCCTGAAGCGCCTAGAACCGCAAGGCCACCAGGGCCGGCTCAGTAGGTTATGTAATTTCAAAAAAGGTGTATTGCAATGCAAGAGTTGTGAAAGCTAACCACGTAACAAAATTACAATTCGCTCCGCATACTGTAGTTTGTCAAGAAACTTCGTTTCCAGAACTTGATCCAGTCTCGAAATAAATTGAGTGTTACATCTTACGTGACTCGGCCTGTAGATACATAGTGCCCTGTAGCTCTTACGGAATATCTACGCTGACGGCTCGACGGAAAGCATGACGCCAGTGAGGAAGGGAGAGCTGACTGACTTGCGCGTCGTATGATGATCCCCCCACTGCGTTTGGTCAGTAGAGGCCTGGGTGGTAGGTGCTGCACCTCCCATTTGCCCCTTTGCGCCTCTCTACTCCCCTTTCCCCCAGAGGACGCCGGGGAGGGAGAGAGAGTGACCCGTCTGCGCGCGAGCAAATAGTGTCTCCGGGTGACGTAGTGGGGTCGCGTGCTATACGACCTGCGGATAATGGCCGGCACGCTGTTAGTTAAACGCAGATAATGCGGCAGTGTCTATTACGGCTAACGGCCGGCGTCCCGCCGGCTTTCCGCGCCACGGCCGCCGCGCGTGTAGCGCCACCGCAAACTTTTGTGCGCGCCCATTGCCGGCCGGCTGTTTTACATGGAAATGGATGCGTCGCTCGTGGCCGTGCGGCTCAGCGCGGGGCCCTAGTTTATGCGCCGCGCTTAACATTTTAATATTTTCGGTTAAAATTGAAAATTGTGGGTTGCCCCGGTCGCGCAGCCGGTGCCCCGCGAGGCGATCCGAACAGGTAGGCTGTTACACGCCGGGCCCGGTCCGTTACTTTCCGGGACGCGCGCGCCGTTTGTCGAGGACGCGGCGTAACCGCAGCGATCCCCCGCGACAACTCGCTTCCACCTCCCACCTCCGCCCCTTTCATTGGGTGGCGCGATTTGCCTAGCGGACTGTACCGCGCGCCGCCATTGCGGCTACGGAACGGCCGCCGTTTCGAGCGCAAAGTGGGACGACTGTCGTCTGTTTGGCCGAGCGGCGTGTTTCATTGGCGACACCTGTCCCGATCGTCAGCGGCACCCAATGGCGCGGGAGAGCGCCGGGGGGGATTTGCCCTACTTTGTGTGACGATGGGCAGGAGGGCTGCGTTGTAAGCTCGGGCTACGTTTCCCAATTCGAGGGCCAAACAAACATTTGAAACCCTAGTAACGAGCTGGACCAAACAGTCAAACGGAACAAAACAATATCAATTGAATCAGGATTATTTTCTGTTTCATCAGAGATGGCTCTAGCTTCTCAGAAGTAGAAATAAAGATCTGAGTCATATAATTTGAAAAAAAAATCGTATGCTATGGCGTCAACAAACAGGTTCCAGATCAGACGCGGATCGTAGGTGCGATCATGGAGGAGGCTCGTGGCTGCGAGTGGTAGGGTGGACTTCTACTAACTGACGACACTGAGCGAGATATCATTTATTGAAATATGTATTTACGGCATGTTCAATAATTCCGCTGGCTGCAGTGAAGATTCCCTCGTGGCTGCGGGACCGCCAGCTTGGAGGGCGATGTCGGGCGCCAGCGATCCCCCAGTAATGGCAGCAGACCTGTAACTGAGGTTGGGTTAAGAACCACGGTCGAGTCAACCTATTACATACGGCCGGCAACACAGTATGTGAGGCTAATACGGAATAATAGGACAATTTTATATCAAGAACCTGCACAAACACTGTCAAGTTTAAACTTTCTAAAATTAAATATTAATGAATTTGTACAGCCTTTAAAACTCCCAAAACCCACAGATTCTCATGTAATAAAATTAGTTTTGAAATTCTACCATACTGGAAAGATTAATCTTAAATCTTGCAATGTTAACAATATGGTATAGCCTTAAAGAAATAAAATAATTCAATAACATTATCGCCCGCATCTCGTGGTCGTGCGGTAGCGTTCTCGCTTCCCACGCCCGGGTTCCCGGGTTCGATTCCCGGCGGGGTCAGGGATTTTCTCTGCCTCGTGATGGCTGGGTGTTGTGTGCTGTCCTTAGGTTAGTTAGGTTTAAGTAGTTCTAAGTTCTAGGGGACTGATGACCATATATGTTAAGTCCCATAGTGCTCAGAGCCATTTGAACCATTTTTTGAATAACATTATCTACAGTCCACAGATTTTCATTTTAAAAAGGTATTGCAACACTGACTCTAAATGTTATCATTACTCAAAAGATTGAACTTATATGGTATGGTAGTACACGCTCAACTTTCCCATTTAATAGGCTTCCCCCATACAATAATCAAAGACAGTGAATCTCAGTTTATTTAATCTCTCCTCGTCGAGGAGACTAATTCCAAAACAAGACAGAACAACAAATGAACCCTGTTCCCGAATCACCACCGGACATAACACACTTAACGCACAGCTACCGATGCCCAATGCATGACCTTAGTTGTACGGCTTTGTGCATTATGCCCTCTGCACGCCTAAGCAACAGCCGCGCAAGCAATTCATTTCTCGCACAGCGCAATTTAGATAGCTTAACGCTCATGAAGATAGATTTATTGTAAAATAAAAGGCTACAATGGTTTCTCTTTTAGTTTCCATAGGTATCACTAACCTCTATAACGAATAAGCATAGTAGCTTGAGGGACTGTGGTGCACTACAACTAATTTTAAAATTAGGGGCCAGTCCTAGTGAAGAGCAATGAAAATTCTTACGCTAGTTCTTGTAATTAAATTAAATACAACACTGAAAACAAGTATAAAAACGCTGCGCAGACTACTTTTTACCGCAGCTTACGAAACCATTAGCTTTCAGCTCACACTTAAAGTGGCAAAACATAAAATACACTTCCTGGCGTTTTTCATCGGAATGCATAATGAGTGTAATACGCTCAATCGCACTGCTCCTAGCAGGCAAACACCTCTTTTTTATCGCACGTGATGCACTAAAACGTAAATCTCAACAATAATTATAAATGCAATAAATGCATGGAGTATGAAATTTTCACTCTGCAGCAGAGTGTGCGCTAATGTGAAACTTCCTAACAGATTAAAACTTGAACTCTGGACCTTTGTCTTTCGGAAGGAGCAGCTCTACCGACTGAGCTAACCAGCACGTCTCAGGACACCTCACAGCTTTATTTCCGCAGACCGCCGATCCGGCACACAATGTTAATTTGCCAGGAAGTTTCATATCAGCGCACATTCCGCTGCAGAATAAAAATTTCATTCTGGAAACAGACCCAGGGTGTGGCTAAACCATGTCTCCGCAGTATCCTTTCTTCCGTGAGTGCTAGTCGCTAGGTTCTGTGAGTGCTAGATTCGCAGGAGAGCTTCTGCGAAGTTTAATGGTGAGGTTAAGGGGCTCCGGAAAGGCTCAAAATCATGAAAAGTTCAATTTTTAACTTTTTTGCGTTTTCTGAATCTGCAGACTATTACCTTTTAATAGATATATAATTTATTCAATTCCGAAGACTACAACTATTTTTAAATTTTTTTTGAAATGTGTTCTACATGGGCGTGACCCACTGTGGCGCTGTTAAACTGCTGTCAAATGGTGTTATTATTAACGTCCGTGTTCATCAGGTACATTTTAGTGATGTGAGATAAAGTATGTGTTGTGGCTAACCTGTGATGGTTCAATATATATCGCTGGTGTGATTGTCGATTGTTTCATGTTTATTTACTCTGTCGTTATCTCGAAAATATTCGTAATTAATTCTGTTTCTTGAGTCTCTGTTTTGTTGAAGTATAATAATGAGTAAAAGTAAAGTTATTAGAAATCCTCTGAAGGCTTTTAAGAAAAGGAGAAATGTTGGAAAGCCAAAGGTATTTAGAAATATGGGAATGAAGATAGGTTCTAACATGGTACGAGCGATGCTTGCTTTAGACAAGGAACGCCTTCGGGCTGCAGACAGGGCTGTAAAGAGTCTAGAAATACAAGCAAGAGTAAACAGGAGGAGGAACAAGAGGAAGCTGGAGGAGGAGTTTGCAGAGGATGAAGATAATCCATCCTATGGACCTGGAATGCACTAAATAGTTAACCCAATCTTTGTCGCTCGATACCCAAAACTTTTATTTTCTCATACTAATTACATGTTTTCTAAGGATCTTCCAAACATATTTGTTTCAAACTTTCAGTAAATGTTACACAGTACCTTCTGTATAATTTAACACAGCCTTTTTTCCAAAAAACTGTATATTTTTGAATATATAAATAAAAAATTGCAAAAAAATGTTGTGAATATTCATTACAATTGAAAAAAAATCATCTTTAATAACTGAACTAAAATTTTGTAAAATCCCTGTGTTAAGTTGTAGCCCATAATCTGTAAAAAGTTCAACTTCCTACCTCAAATACTTTGTGAGGAAAGATGTTATTTATAAGCGTTATTTTAACATTGCGAGTATAGGGCGTTCCGGAGCCCCTTAAAACTGTGAGTTTTGGGTATCTTAGTTGGTACATCACTTCCCTCCGAAAGTCCCGAGTTCGAATCTCGCTCCAGCACACAGTTTTAATCTGCCAGGAAGTTCCACAATAAATGCTTGCACGATCAGAATCGCAAACACAATAAAATCTTGCACGATTAGCACACATGCATAAATTCTCGAATCACGTTCCCACAGGAGGGGGTAAAATGTCACTATAGAACACCCTTACGGCAATCGCCACAGGGAGGGAGAACGAACACTCCAGAACTTGCTGTAGACTAAAACAAGGTAAACAGAACGACGGCAATAGAATCCCACAAGCTGGAACTTGGACCCACTCCCTACAAACAGTTCGCATGAACTTAGACAGCACTTACATTGTTCCGCGTCCATAGATGTTGCACATAATACACTACACTGTCCGTAGATAGCTTGTGGAGTCTGCTCTATCGAAACAAAAGACTCGCAGTAACAGCAACGATGAAACAAAATTCAACTGCACACCGCCCATAATTTCACCCACAAGAGCTTGCCCGCACAAAACGATGGCCAACACACCTGAAAAATTCACAACTACTACGAGTATCAAAAATACATATCACAAACTGGAGACCATAAAAGCTGACTTCAAGACATTGCACACGTTAAACAAAGGCCACAAAAGGAATATATACGAATAGCTTGAGACCAGCATCTGTCAAAACAAAACTAGCGAACAAGGTACTCTGTGACTATTCTGAACACAATCAGGCATTTTCTACAAAGACTTAGACATATCACTGTTTAATTTTAAATTCAACATATTCCTTTGTGATTTCCTCCACTATATTTTCTCAAGTAAATTTTAACTACCTGTACCTTAGTCCCACAAGTGTGTATAAAGGTAGGAAATAAATGTGACGTTCACATGTGCTGTACAGTCCTGACAATCACAGATCCGTCTCCCTATGCATCCAAAGAAATAGAGTCTCACTTACAATAGGCTTTTCATTGTTTGACTTGGCCATATTGTCCAAGAATTACATTAAAAACTGTTCCCAATACCAGGTTCTGACCAAGGTTTTCTGAAAGTTTCCATTGTTTGTGAAGAAAATGCCATAACTGGAAAACCCCTTGAAAGGTCTCTGTTGGATTCCTTTCATGTTTAATTTCTCAAATTTGTTGTCATTTATGGAGTAAACTCCTCTCCTAAATTTACTGTGGCGTTTCTGACTATCTGGGAGGAGACTGAGTAGTGGAACGTGTTACTTTTACACGTAAACAAGAACGATCTGTCACACTACTACACTTTAAAGCACAGTTTATATGTAATTCTTATATGTAATTCATGTCACACAGTCTCATACGGAACCTACATCCGCTTTCTGTTATATGCTGTATATGATAAGATACTGTCATCCCCCTTCCCTTCTGTGTGAGAGGATGAATGATCAAATGTGTTTGTAGTTGCATGCTTGAGGGTAGCAGACAAGGCTGTCTGCTAGAGAACAGTAGGACCAACGTTGGAACAGGTAGCTACGGTTCCTAAAAGCAAAGAGGTTTCTATTCTTAGTATGGTCCCGTCCGTCCCTTGTCAGGTTGGTATAGGAAGCTGCCCCTCTGGCCCCTTCCGTTTGTCTTTGTGAGCGACCCTCAGGGAAGCACGCTCGGTTGTAAGCAGTTGCAATCTAGTAGCAGCAGAGTTGCAGTCTAGTAGCAGCAGAGTTGCAGTCTAGCAGTAGGCAGTTGCAGTCTGGCGGTGCGAGTGTCTGAAATGGTAAGATCTCCGGCTAAGCGCGTGTCTGCTAAGTCCGTAGGACAATGGATTTGTTAAGTTCAGCCTAACTGAGAATTTAATCTCGTTAATTTCAGGTTTAGCTCTAAAATATCTAAGGTTACCTTAAATTGCAGCGTAGTGTAATTCTCGTGTGAGGTTCATATTATTTTCCGGGAGTTGCTTTGTTACTACTTTCTGAGTAAAGTGGAACCACATGTTGATCAGTAACTCTAAGTAAGATCAATCTTAAATGCAAATGCTTGTGTGATTATAACGTCTCGTCTTGAGAATATTTTTAATATAGCAACTTTACTTTATGTTCAACCCACGTGGTGTGTACTTTGTGAGACCAGTACCACGTGCTTATATAACTGTTTGACTCATCAGGTTAATAGTAAGACGTTAGTAACCAGTTCAAGGTTTTTCTTTTGTCAATTGCTTTTCGATCGAATTTATTTTATTATCAAAATTACTGTGGAGTTATACGCTTTGTGTAAACCAAGTTGACCACGTGAAGCATGTGGTGTAATTCAAAGTAGCCCTCAGCTATTCTTCTTGGGAAGATTTCACAAAGAGTTAATATGATTTTAGTATACCAGTGTGTGGTAATTACATGACGGACAGGATTGTGCTACGAACTTAATTTCTTTGAGCGAAAACTGAATCTGTTGGTTGTGGTTAATTTCTTCTTGTTTATGTTTCAATGTTCTTTGTGTGTTATTTTATGAATGCAGTGTTGTATCCAGTCTCCCAATCTTGGCTCCATATTTTATGTGTTCTGTAAGATTCCAATCTCACATTTTCACAATCGTAAATAAGGCACCAGCTCAGTTATAACTCACGTATAATATGCTGAAATTTCAATGAACAATCTTAAAATAAATTGGCCAATATAAACTGATTTCTTTCTTTTTATTTAAATTCTCCTTTTATATAGATATATTACCGGTTGTTGTATGACTGTAAAAGATTATAATCAATGTTAGTCTGATTGGTAATGTGGTAAACCTAGATAAGATACCCAGTGGTGAAACAGTTGCCCAGTAAACGCACGGTTAACCTCCCCAGACAGCGCACGGCTTCCAACCCGCTTTCATTGTCCATTAGCACCGCTATCAGCATACAAAATTAAAGTTAAAATATTACACATGGCGACCCTGTTCTGTGATTCCGCTAGACTCTGGAATCTCTGATACGTTAGATTGCGAGCGTTGTATAATCTTAATTTTTTTTCCCTACAGCGCTCAAACAACTTCTGCGTTGTTTCTGAGCAGACGTTCAAAAGATTCACGGCGTTGTTGAGCGGCGTTGTGTTGTTTGTCTTGTTTTGTTTTCTATATTTGTTTGTTCTATATATGTGTGTTTTTTTTTTCTCTCGCTTGTAAATTCCACTGTTTCGATCAAACATAAAAATTTGTTTTGCGTGTGAAAAAGTGCGTACTAGGTTGGGTATCTTTCTTGTGACTGTCGTAATTTTTGGGGGACACATTTATTGAGATTAGTGTGTTGCGTACTGGGTGTAAATTGCACTAATGCAGACACGTAACCAAACTAAAAGTAAGCGGTCCGACAACTTAAGCAACATGGACCAAGGGGATAATTTAATTTCGAATGTTAACGCGTCGGGCGGTTCCGAAAATGCAATGGAGAATACTTCAGACGAAATGCAAAACAGCACGAACGGGCTCACAGCAGAGCCAGAAATTAGTTTGCCTCCTACTAACCAAATTGATTTGGCAGAATTCATGAAAGCCTTATTGCAACAAAATAAAGAAGACGCAGAGAAATATGAAAAATCGATCCGCGAGCTAGGCGAACAAATGACGCAGAAATCAGAAAAATCGTTCCGAGAACAAAAAGAATCATCAGAAAAATCGTTCCGAGAACAAAAGGAATCATCCGAAAAATCGATCCGTGAGCTAGGCGAACAAATAGACGAAAAACTGATCCAGCAGACAAATAAAGTCGACAAGTCGATGCAGAGAGTGTCGGATGATATATCACAAAGAATAAACAATATGGCAAGTGAAATAAAAAGTGATATTATGAAAGAATTAGGCCGTACATTTGAACAAATCGATGACCGTCTGCAAGCCATAGAACAGAGTAAGCGTAGTGGCGATTCCGAATCTAAAGAAAGCGAAGAACGGCTACTTAGGAATTTCCAAGAGCTGAGAGAAGAATGCGAAAGGGAGCACCAACAGGTACTCTCGAGGGTCCAAGAGGCGGAAACGCATTGTCCCACGGTCGTTAGCAACACAATAGCGGACAACAGTTTAGCGATCCACGCGTTGGAACAGTAGGTTGAACAATTGAAGCAGACTGGGGCGGAGGACAAGAGACAAATAGATGATAAGATCGCGGCATTAGCGGACATTGTAGGCACGATGAAGCTGACGGAAAGCTAGAACAATATTACACCGGCAGCGGCCGCAGAGACCGAAGAAGTGCGTTCGCTTCTTAAATTTCAGAAGGGACAGTTTGAAGTGAACAGACAGCACAAAGCTGTAACAGGCGAATTACAAGAACGCGTGGCGCATCTGGAAAACCGCATGGCGTGTGATTCCGAACTCGCCAATAGCAATAAAAATAGCCGTACGAACAGTGCAGAGAGGAACTCCGGCCACGAGGGAGATTTTGACGACAGGGAAGAATGTAATTTGAGGGTCAGACATGAGACAAAGAGAAACATACAAGGGCCTCGCCAGGAGGAAATGCGGGGATTTGATTTCAAACATTTCCTTACGGTAAGAAAGTTTGAGATATTCCGAAATTCTCAAAAAGGCATACATCCACGAGCATGGCTCGAGCAATTTGAGTTCTGTCTTCCTCCCGACTGGGCAAGTTCACATAAGATAGAATATATGTGTGGCTATTTGGAAGGCGAACCGGCGAGTCGCATGAGGTCTGCAGCGCGTCACTGCAACTCCACTCCGGAGTTTCGACAAGCCTTTCTCTCCGCATATTGGTCGGAAGCGGCACAAGATAGGGTCAAACATGGCATAATTATGCTGCCAAATTTGAACGAGTCTGGTTTCGGCAGCCCTGCACGCCTTTTCGACTACATGCTGCAGGCAAATCAATTTTTATATGACCCATACGGGCCTGCGGAACTAATTAGGATATGCATCACCAAATTGCCGATGCACTTGCGGCACGTCATTCTTGCGGGACGAAGCAAAGAGGACGTGGAAACGTTTAAAACACTTCTCCAAGAGTTGGAATACAATACAGCAGAATGCCCGCCTAATCAGGCACAAAGTTATTACGGGGCACAGCAGCGCGATCGCAGTCGTGGCCGTCGTACTAATCAACGGCGTGACTGGTCGTCGCGACGCGAACGGAACAATAATTGGGACAGGCCGTATAGAAACTGGGGTAACAGTCGCGAACACAGGTGGAACAACAGAAATGATAGAGGATGGGGACAAGATCGTGAACGCAACAGGTACGGCAACCAGCATCGTTACTACGATGAACACGGTGGGAGTAGGATTGTAGGCGGAGCCCCACATGATGTTGAAATTCGGCCGGCCAACCCTAGACATAATCCAGCAAATGGGAATGAACGAAACCGGCAATGACAAACGATCAGCCCAGAAGGCGCCAAATCGGAAGAAATGAGCGACATGGCAAATGAGTAGAGAGGACGGTGAAGAGAATGAATTGATTAGTTTAAATTTGTGACATGCATTTTGAATAATATGTTGGTTCCAAATAAGAAGATAAAAGGTTTCTTTGTGAACGAGTGAAATGCTGTTTATATTTTTTTTTTGTGTCAATTGAAAAGAGTCGCTCCTGAGAGAAGCAAGATCGTTGCTGAATTAGTGCAGAACTCAGGGGAATATCCGATCTGTGGGTATTATGGGTCTGGCAAACCCAGGTCCCCAGCTGTTAGTAGCCTTGTTTCCGATTTTCTGCTTTCAGTGCTACTATCTATCTATTACTATTCTATATCTGTCTGTATAAATGAGGATCTCTTACTAGAGTATGCGTGCTGTATGAATATTTTAAGATAGGAGAACTCTGAGAAAGGAATGAGTAAGTTTAGATTCTTGAAAACAGGATGCGATAATACGATTGTTTAACCATTGGCTTCCCAATATGCGATGATATGTTAATATTGATGATATATGTCTTTTTTTTTTGTTCTTTATAGCTGAGTACGTAAAGTGCTATCTGTGGATTTCGTAAGTATATTGATTCCCTTCAAGGTGAAAGAAGAATTGTGGTTTGTGTAATTTACGTGGCCCTGAAATATTATTGTGGTAGTCAAATACGAGCAGTTTTTCAGCAAATGGAGAATGGAACGGAAATATGGATCCTTTTTGTAGTTTTGATTGATGTTGAGCCAAAGCCTGAAAAATTATTCTGCGTTAATACTTGTCCTAGAAAAGCGACGTTTATGTGTTTTGCTGATGCTGTGAGCATTACAGCCTACTGTTTTCGCTGGTGCGGGATGCACTGCAGCCTATATGATTGGTACTGAGAAAGTTTCCCTCTTGAAGGTAGAGGATGATTAAATAATTTTGATTATGGGAACGAAGGAAAGCTTGGTTTAAGGTAATAAGGATGAAGCAAAACATTTGTCATTTAAACTGCAGGAGGGTTCGGAGCTTTTGTGTCTGTTGTAAGTTCAATATGTAAAGATGAAACTGTTTTACAGAATAGAGGAGACCACAATTTTGCCATTCATGAGAAATGAATCCAGAATGACCACCACAGGCGAAATAACTGATTTGAAGGCGAAAGGTAACGTAAAGAAGGAACGAAATCGAAGCAAAATGGGTAAGAAAATGTAATATAACCTGTATAATTAAAATATTTTACCTTCTCAGAGCCATCTGTGTGATTAATTCTTGTCATAACACAATTTTAGATGAAATTTTCTTACTGTTTCATGTGTGAATGTATGAGTATGATAAATGTATTATTGCGAGTCTCTTTTCAGGTGTGTGAACTGGTATAAATGTTTTTGCGTGTAAATAACCATTGTTCTTTTTAATGTGTATGTTTAAGGAAAGTCTCCATATTCATTATATGACAAGACATATGCAGCGAGCGTCAAGAAGAGGGCGAATTAGACCATTGCTGTAGTGGTATATACACGGTGTTGAAATAGCATTGGAGTAGCTTGTGGGCTTAACTAGGAGTGGATAGAAGTAGAATATTGAGTAATGCATGTTTATGGGTAGTTAGTTTGTAGAATAGACAACAGGTGTGCATGTGTGTGTGTGTAAATAACATGTGAACCCTATGCTCTCCTGACCTATACTTGTGCAAGGCATAACCCTATTCATTTTAGCGAATTAATAAATAGCATTTGATTTATTAAAACCTAAGTGAACCACATTAGTGATGTGGATTTAAATATTATATTGTCAGTTCATTTAATTTTAATTTTTTTACATTGTCAAGTCATTTCACTTTTATTTTTTTTACATTGTCAAGTCATTTAAATTTTATTTTATATTGTCGATTCATCTAATTATTTTTATTAGAAAAATTAATTAAGTCTCACTTTGTTCTTAAAAATTGTGAAAGACAATACTAAGTGGTATTATGTATGAC
Organism: Schistocerca nitens; assembly: GCF_023898315.1. Lineage (NCBI taxonomy): Eukaryota > Metazoa > Arthropoda > Insecta > Orthoptera > Acrididae > Schistocerca > Schistocerca nitens. The sequence continues at coordinate 47,347,112 of NC_064620.1, forward strand.
ATTGTGTAATCACATAAGGATGATGAAAAATTTCTGTGAATGCAGTTGAGAACGTGAAAGCGAACCGGCAAAACTCTTAAGAGACAGCGGGAGCAGCCGGACTAGTGGTAAACTGGCGGGTTTCCCAGCAGGACACGCTGTCAGCCAGGCCACTTCGGGAGCGCGGTCAACCACAAAAGAAGGGATGCCACAAACACTTTCCCTTGTACCTGCTGCTAATGGGCGGCCGCCCCGGGCGACCCTTTCCTCGAGGCGATGAACTGAGATGGGCGAGCGGTCCACCGCGCGGAAATCCATCTCCTGGCAATGCACGCGACCGTGACGAGACGGCCGCGGAGAAACAACACAAGGGGCGTGGAGCCTTTTGACAGGTACTGTCCAAAGAAACTTGCAGACGTCAACGACGCCTATCGACATTTCCTGACGGATGCCTACTGTCAAGCGACAGTAAATCATGGTTTGATGTTCTCTGGTCGCTAAGGGTGACACAAAGAAGAGCCAGTAAGTGTCATCCTTGCCCAAGAATATCAACCTGGCGTGTCAATCGAGGACACCGCACAAATTTGACAACACAAACATGGAACCAAATCGAGATGTACGTGACACGGGAGAAACTTCATGAGAGGGCAGAGACGGCGGGATTGCACGCAACAGATGGACAAAAATCCCTACCGACAGCTGCGGCGACGAACCCCCTCCCCCTCCCCTTATATTGTGCCACGGAACAGTGGAACTAGTGAGTGTATCAGTGAACAGTGATTATACGGTTCTTAGTTCAATGCATATACGTGTGTTTCTGTCACAGAAACTTTGACTCGTGTGTTTTGCAGGGATTCGATTTATTGGTGTGTATTAAACTCTGACTCTTGTATTTTGCAGGTGTTTTATTTATTGGTGTTTTGTTTTAGATGTTGACTATTGTACTGTTTTATTGATCAATGTTTGTTCTTGTGTTAGGTATTAGATTTGTGATATTTTGTTTCGTAAATTCATTACTGTGGCACTGCTTCCTTTATCAGTCAGATTGCTATTCATTCTCATTGGGCTGTGATCGATTAGCCTTTGCATGGGGCATATTTATTGTGAGGAACCCCTTAAGGATAACAATCACACAATTATTGTAGTTTCAGTATAATGACACAGTGCTCATTGTTTGCTAACTAACTGAAATATTGTAGAGTGATTAAATTAGTGCCACATAGTTAGGTTAATTCTACAGATTATTAGTTTTATAAGATATAGAATTTTTTTTGCGATAACCACTTTGTAAAACATGTTTTTTTTTCTCTTATCATTTTTTTGCTTTTGGGAATTGTGCATTGTAATGTTCTGCTTTATAATACTGATGTTATTTCATGTTCTTTTTTTTAATTGCTGTGGCACCTTTGCTATTTTCATAAATTTTGTTTGTTAATAAACAGTCATAAATTTGCCTGTGATCAGTTGGCTCTTGCAATGAGCAAATACTGGTGAACTCCATAAGGGTAACAACCAGAAATTGTTTTCATATTAATGACACAGGAACCATTGCTTTTACTTGCTGACCGATTTAGGTCTACACGATCTTTTAAATAGGTGTCACAGATTGTGTGTATTTTTTTCTCTCTTTGAAATTGGTAGATTGTAAAGATGTTTGAAATTATTGTGTTTTAGCAAGTAGCTGGTGACCCTTTGCCTTTACACTTTTGGTTTAAGTAGGGCGTGAGAAGCCTGCTTGGGAATGTCCTAGCATGGCCAGAAAATTCCCTGCACAGTCTTTTCCCAGAGCGTTGGGGTTATGAAAGGTCTCTGTTGGATTCCTTTCATGTTTAATTTCTCAAATTTGTTGTCATTTATGGAGTAAATTCCTCTCCTAAATTTACTGTGGCGTTTCTGACTATCTGGGAGGAGACTGAGTAGTGGAACGTGTTACTTTTACACGTAAACAAGAACGATCTGTCACACTACTACACTTTAAAGCACAGTTTATATGTAATTCTTATATGTAATTCATGTCACACAGTCTCATACGGAACCTACATCCGCTTTCTGTTATATACTGTATATGATAAGATACTGTCATCCCCCTTCCCTTCTGTGTGAGAGGATGAATGATCAAATGTGTTTGTAGTTGCATGCTTGAGGGTAGCAGACAAGGCTGTCTGCTAGAGAACAGTAGGACCAACGTTGGAACAGGTAGCTACGGTTCCTAAAAGCAAAGAGGTTTCTATTCTTAGTATGGTCCCGTCCGTCCCTTGTCAGGTTGGTATAGGAAGCTGCCCCTCTGGCCCCTTCCGTTTGTCTTTGTGAGCGACCCTCAGGGAAGCACGCTCGGTTGCAAGCAGTTGCTGTCTAGTAGCAGCAGAGTTGCAGTCTAGTAGCAGCAGAGTTGCAGTCTAGCAGTAGGCAGTTGCAGTCTGGCGGTGCGAGCGTCTGAAATGGTAAGATCTCCGGCTAAGCGCGTGTCTGCTAAGTCCGTAGGACAATGGATTTGTTAAGTTCAGCCTAACTGAGAATTTAATTTCGTTAATTTCAGGTTTAGCTCTAAAATATCTAAGGTTACCTTAAATTGCAGCGTAGTGTAATTCTCGTGTGAGGTTCATATTATTTTCCGGGAGTTGCTTTGTTACTACTTTCTGAGTAAAGTGGAACCACGTGTTGATCAGTAACTCTAAGTAAGATCAATCTTAAATGCGAATGCTTGTGTGATTATAACGTCTTGTCTTGACAATATTTTTAATATAGCAACTTTTCTTTATGTTCAACCCACGTGGTGTGTACTTTGTGAGACCAGTACCACGTGCTTATATAACTGTTTGACCCATCAGGTTAATAGTAAGACGTTAGTAACCAGTTCAAGGTTTTTCTTTTGTCAATTGCTTTTCGATCGAATTTATTTTATTATCAAAATTACTGTGGAGTTACACGCTTTGTGTAAACCAAGTTGACCACGTGAAGCATGTGGTGTAATTCAAAGTAGCCCTCAGCTATTCTTCTTGGGAAGATTTCACAAAGAGTTAATATGATTTTAGTATACCAGTGTGTGGTAATTACATGACGGACAGGATTGTGCTACGAACTTAATTTCTTTGAGCGAAAACTGAATCTGTTGGTTGTGGTTAATTTCTTCTTGTTTATGTTTCAATGTTCTTTGTGTGTTATTTTATGAATGCAGTGTTGTATCCAGTCTCCCAATCTTGGCTCCATATTTTATGTGTTCTGTAAGATTCCAATCTCACATTTTCACAATCGTAAATAAGGCACCAGCTCAGTTATAACTCACGTATAATATGCTGAAATTTCAATGAACAATCTTAAAATAAATTGGCCAATATAAACTGATTTCTTTCTTTTTATTTAAATTCTCCTTTTATATAGATATATTACCGGTTGTTGTATGACTGTAAAAGATTATAATCAATGTTAGTCTGATTGGTAATGTGGTAAACCTAGATAAGATACCCAGTGGTGAAACAGTTGCCCAGTAAACGCACGGTTAACCTCCCCAGACAGCGCACGGCTTCCAACCCGCTTTCATTGTCCATTAGCACCGCTATCAGCATACAAAATTAAAGTTAAAATATTACACCCTGACAAATATTTGCAATCTGGACTACGTGTTTCCCCGTCGCACTACCAGCTCGCATGGTATTTGACTGAAAACTCCTGATTCTTTGTCCACACTCGAACAGCCTGCTCTACCAGGGGACATAAAAGCACACAAAAAGATGTGACATTAACATAATATCTTTCGATGAGTGTGACGAAGCAAGTTCCCTAAATTTCATTCTGTGTCTAAAAAAATTGCTGTAGCAGATAAAATTGAACTGAACAATGTATGAGAAACTCTTTTTTAACTGAATACTAAAAAACCGAAGCATGCAACCTTGTTGTTGTTGTGGTCTTCAGTCCTGAGACTGGTTTGATGCAGCTCTCCATGCTACTCTATCCTGTGCAAGCTTCTTCATCTCGCAGAACCTATTGCAACGTACATCCTTCTGAATCTGCTTAGTGTATTCATCTCTTGGTCTCCCTCTACGATTTTTACCCTCCACGCTGCCCTCCAATGCTAAATTTGTGATCCCTTGATGCCTCAAAACATGTCCTACCAACCGATCCCTTCTTCTAGTCAAGTTGTGCCACAAACCTCTCTTCTCCCCAATCCTATTCATACCTCCTCATTAGTTACGTGATCTACCCACCTTATCTTCAGCATTCTTCTGTAGCACCACGTTTCGAAAGCTTCTATTCTCTTCTTGTCCAAACTAGTTCTCGTCCATGTTTCACTTCCATACATGGCTACACTCCATACAAATACTTTCAGAAACGACTTCCTGACACTTAAATCTATACTCGACGTTAACAAATTTCTCTTCTTCAGAAACGATTTCCTTGCCATTGCCAGTCTACATTTTATATCCTCTCAACTTCGACCATCATCAGTTATTTTACTCCCTAAATAGAAAAACTCCTTTACTATTTTAAGTGTTTCATTTCCTAATTTAATTCCCTTAGCATCACCCGATTTAATTTGACTACATTCCATTATCCTCGTTTTGCTTTTGTTGATGTTCATCTTATATCCTCCTTTCAAGACACTGTCCATTCCTTGCAACCTTATGAATGTTTTATATAGTAATTTATTAAACCAGTATCACTTAATGAGTACAGTGTTCACATTATCGATTTTGGAAATGACTGCCAACTTCAGATGAATTTATTCCACTAACAACTTCGTCATGATCTATAACAATTTCATTTATGCACTTTGAACTCGTGAACTCCTATAAAATGTCTCAATGAGTCGTGTAGTTATATTAAAAGGAACTTTTTTTAGTGTCTTTCGACACGATTTCTAAATCATTGACATATTTTATAAGAGTTAATAATGTGCAAAGTGCATAACGAATCGTTATGTATCATGATGAAGCTGTTAGTGCATTAGTCACAACCAAATATGGCAATCAACTACTCAAAGCGGTCATGTGAACATCGCAACTATTAAGCGATATTTACATTGTAAATCGCTGGATAAAACACCAAGAATTTACAATATGGCGGAAAGTATAGGTACAGAACATCTGCCACTGTTATTTTAGGAATCAGTTTACAAAAACCATTACTCGTGGAAAGAAGGACCACATTTTTTCCCACTATTTTGTATCTGACAAACAAACAAACAAGCTACAGTGTTCATAAATGTATGCCAAACCATGTAATCAGAAGTAAAACGCACGTATAATAGTTATTTGTCTTAAAATGGAGTACCATAAAAGGTTTTATATTTTAGACAAATAAAGCAACAACACATGGATGTCAAAAAATTTTAGGGCAAAAACTTAAAAAAGTAAAACCATTTCGATTTACACTAAACTAGTAAACATCGTGTATGAGAACAAATAACCTCAGAAATAGCAGCCCCAGACTTGCAGGAAGCAACCGGAAGCATACCGGGAACTTATGGCATACTTCCCTCAGTACTACCACAGTGCAGCACATATAATGGAGACGGCACTTCTGGGAAAGTTGTTATCGAATGGTTGTTGTAGAAGCGAAAATTCCTAGTAGCAATTGAAAATATTTGTCAAGGGATTTCCAGCTATGGTGTTTTCTTCACAATCAAGGAAAGTTCCAGAAAACATTGATCAGAACATGGTAATAGGGACTGTTTTTAATTTAATTCTGAGACAATATGTCCAAGTCAAACAATTAAAAGCCTATTGTATGTGAAACTGTATTTGTTTAGATGTATGGAGAGAAATATCTGTGACTGTTCACGACCGTACAGCACACCTGAGCTCCACATTTATTCCCTATCTTTATAGCGTTTATAAGGTACGGTATTGGCAGTTAAAATGTATTTGAGAAAGTATACTGCTGAAAAGGACAATAGAATAAGTTGAATATCATTATGTGCCGTAAGATTAATGTTTGTTGTAAAGTTTTTCGGTACTTAATGTACAAAACAGATATTAGAGCTAGTAAAATATCAAAAGACGTGAATAATCATAGTATAAATGCAAACAGAAAAAGCTCATGACTTCAGTGACGTTAAGCTAGAATGTCTTCATCAGAAAATACTCTCTAAATTTTATGTAATACCAACTTATTCCACTAATAGCAAGATTATTTAAACACATTCGTTTATCAACAAGATGAGTGTGTTTCCCTTGCTGGCTGTTCTTATGTTTGCCATTTTCTTCGAGCCGCAGTAATTTTATATGTTGTCTTAATAGCTGCTCATTGAGTACTTCACTCAAATTTCCAACACACGACTATTTGTATAATCCTGCTACATATTCTTCAAAAGACCACTGTGATGAAAAATGTTGACGTTTGTGGTTCTAACGTATTCAGTAACTAAGGAACTGTTTCATTCTGGGTTTGCAAACAATTTTATTGTTTTGTCCTTTTAGTATCACGTCTCTGTAGCAGTTTTCTTTTCACCTATAGCTGTGGTGGCTTATCGGGGAACATTAAGTAACGTATATACTGCATTCCATACCAGTTTCTTATTCTGCAGTAAAAAAATCGTCTGCTGGGAGAGTCAGTCTTGCTATATTGGACAGACAGGAAGGTCAATCTGCGCTAGGCAGCTATAGAGACTGGAGATTAAAGAAGCCAGATCCATCCATTGGTGTTCACGGCGGAAACGAAACCCACGAACGCATAATAGATGTAGAAGTTCTACATATGAAGGGGAAGTAAGCACAGCTCTCTCAGAAATTTTACAAATTAAGAAACAGATGTGTGTGTTCCCACATTTATTACTAAATGAATCAATTCATTTCAATTATTCGTCCCTTTCAGACAATATTGCAACCTCAAATACATGAAGAATCTTGGTGCCACCACTCACTTAATAAAAAATTCCATAGCAGTGACTAGATCTACTCTAGTTGTAACGTCATGCGTATGGAGCGATTTGGCTGCCTGGAAGTGGTATGAGTGGAGGTGGAATTGTTGTGCGGTTGAAAGGTAGCGGGCCCAAGGCTCAGGTCCTCGCCGCAGCAGGTCCAGCTGGGTGACCGATACACGTGAGTCGCGATACAAAAGACGAGCAACGTCGCCAGAAATGGGTAAATCCCAATCTGCGAATTTGGATGGCAATTGCTCGCATGGTCTTCGTGCAGGAGATGCTCCAAGAAATGGTGGAGTGCAAGAGAAGCTTAAAGATGGCTTTCAGCAGCTCTTAAGAATCTATAATAATTCAGTCAAGTATTAATAAACCAGAAATATCAGAAAAATGTGGCATAATATTTCAATAACTTCAGAACTAAAAAAGTTACAATTTCATAGTGACCAAACATTTTCACGATCAACCTCTGAATTAACAACTTTTCGTGCGATTTCTGCAAACGACAGTGTAGATTACAGCATTGCACAATAGTTGTCATCATAGAAAGCCACTCATCTGTATCTATTTTATTGACTTACGACATCTTTTATGCCTTTTTATCATGTAAATGTTTGTCAGGATCATCATATTCTCCACAATTACACAGCTAATGAATACAGCATGAATACTTCACATATTGTGATACTTCTGTAGTTATTTAATGATCATTTTACTATTTCTATGGTAACTTCATTTAAATGTTGATTGCAAGTGCTATAAAAAATTGAGCTAACTCAAAAGTGGTCAGTCTCATGTGTTAGCAGACGCCACAGTGGAAAGGGGAACCAAAAGACGCTATTGTGAAGAAGGCATAAATAATTGATTAAACGATATTTATTGACAACTTTTGTTTATTTATGAACCAACTACTACTTACATTTATTGTAAATGATATGGGTGTAACCCAATGTTTATGACCTTTCTTTATTTAAATAGTGTTGTAATATATTATTTCAGTCTAGGAAGTGTCACATTGAGTCAAATCATGTCTGTGTAGATTAAGTACGATATATTTTTGCTTGGTACGGCCTTCAGCCAATGGAAAAGTAGACAGTAGTGGAATGCTAGAGGAGTCAAGTGCAGACTGTGATTGTTTCATGGGAAAAGCGATTATGGCCTCTTTACCTGCGGTAACGAGTGGTATTCTAACGTGGATTCTGGGCAGTGAACAGCTTCTACCATACTTAAACTTCTGAAGGGGCTTTAGATTTCGAGAAAGTGAATGTTCTCCAGAGCAGGCATTAATTTTTTCAGGCTATATTGTGTACCTGGAGATAAACAGAGTACAAGTTACTACTTTCTGTATCATGTGCGTTAATTTGTGAATCATCATGTTGAAAACTGAACTGTTTTGAGCTGTTGAAATTTCGTGTACTGTGATTACGAATTTGACTTCGTTTTGTATATCTTTGATAGCTATTTAATTTGGGGATTCTGATACCATTCTTGAAACACTCTCAATGTAATAATACTGAATTTAATACAGTGTATTCTATCTGTATTTTAACTGAATATCAAAGGACCATTTCCCATTTATTTGAGCTGTCCCTTTTTGAATAAATATTATTCAACCTAATTCCTGTTAACTACATCACTTACAGATGTTAGAACATAACCCTTCTAATTAAATTATTTGTTCAACTTTTATTTTGTAGTTTGTGTATTTTATTAACTCGCAATTTTGGCCAACGCGTAATCTGACGCAGCTACAGGTCACTATTTGCACCGAATTAGCTGTGGGGCATGAAAGCAGATGTACGTGGCTTGACCCTAAGATAACATCAAGCTATTCTTTTTAAACAGAGCCATGCATACCTAAAGTGCCTTAGTATGAGTAACCATAGGTAAAGACACACCTGGTTTGCTCGTAAGGGATGCTTTTTGGAGAGCAGCTACACGAGCGCTAACAGTTGGCTATCATCGTAATACGTACATTTAGTCATGGTTATTTACAAATGCTGGCATAATTAATTTTGTGAATCCATACGTAATATTGTGAAAATTGTCAACAGAGATAACTTCTGCAGTTTAACTCAAGTACTGATAGATTAAGACGTTTACTTACCTTTGCTTGATTCTCTTCTTTAGGATCAGTTACATACTAGTAAATAGTCTTAAAACCCAAATCTATGTCGTTGAGTAACAATGAATTTCGTGGAACAAGGCTACAAAAAGTGTTTCGTTTAGTTAATACAATTAAAAAAAGGTTTGTTTCTAGGCGTAGTGAACGAAACTTTGCGTTACGGTGAATGCATACCATGTCTTTCCATGGCTCATCATGTCTTCTGCTGCTGCTGTTATTTCTTGTTCTTCAAAAGGAACGTCATTCTTAAGTATGTTATAGGAAAATCGTATCGAAATGGTCCTGTAATATGCTGTTACGTACTTTTTGTGGACCTCAGGAAACCTATAGAATATATGTGATGTATGTCCTTTCAGGTTTGCCCGAAAGAACAGCCACTGTTTTAATCCTGCAGCCAGTACGAATGGAGACACAAAGAAATTAAAGATAATAGTTGTCATTGGGCAGTGATTTTTATCGATAGGTCAAGGTGAAAGCTTTGGCAACTAGACCACACAGATACAATGGTCACCACAAGAGCACAGACTGCCCTAGCACGTGCATGTCTATAGAAGAGACACCACATACATAACTAAGGCATTGACGTCCATCAAGCTGTAACTCTCATGGAAATCTTGGAGATGCTGCATGTCATGAGGCTAATGATCAAGGGCACTACATCAGTACTGTGTGGTATAAGTACAGAAACTGGGTCTGGCAGAAGGTGTGCTAGGGTAGCCCATGCAGTTATGGTGTCCACACTGTGTGAATGGTGTAGTAGTCGTCACATCTGCCCAGCAACCAGGAGACCTAGGTTCGAATCCTAGACCAGTACAGTTTGCCCCATTGATATAAATCGATGCCCACTGGTAGCTAATGTTTTTAATTCCTTTGTGTCTCAACCTACACAGTGTCAAATTTGATCATCTTTTAGTTATTGCTACATTTCATATAAACCTGGTTGTAAATCAATACCGTAACGTTGTTTTATACTGAAATGTTTACGCTGAATGAACTGTGCACATAGCAAATAACTTCCTTTACATAAATTTTTGAGTGAATGTTTGAACTTTGGAATGCATAAAAACTCCAATTACCGTGTCCCGTGTTGTAATTGCAAGTGGTGTGCAAATTACATTGTCTTACCTCTAGAGCAACAACGGTGAAACGCTATATATTCCGGTCTCTCACAACAAAATAGATGTGCTAGCTACAGGCTGAGCGATGTGCAATTTTGGTTGTAATACTTTGAAATGCACATGAAATTCTTTTCGCTGACAAATGAGAACATTTATGAAAACCTAACTTCTTTGAAAGACATAAGACCTGAACAGGGAGGCGGTACTGACTGTGGTGAAGTACAAACACTGATTCTTTTAAACAGAAAGTTCTAACTTCATTAATCCAACATAAATGCAAATCATCAAATTAAATATAGCTCTGTTAAAAAATCTTAGAAATAGTACGAACAGAAACATTTAACTAGCCTTTTTAAGAAAACAGTTTACGTACATTTTGGGGTCACTCAACAATTACAAATTATCTGCCAACTCATCTACAATAACGCGCTGGCAAAACGAAAATTATAATTTTAACATTTTTAACTTGCTTGCATTAAGACTTTTGCCTCCATGTTTTCGTAATTCCTATATTAATCTAACACTTGGTGATTTCACAGAACACACCACAGAAATTGCCTACACCATCATCTTTCGCACACAGACAGCTACCTACAACTGTGCACCCCGCACTCTCTTACTCTAACACTACAATCTCAGACCAGAAACAGTATCTTTGGCTCTGCGGTCGTGCATAGTCAGCGATCCGCTTTAAGAAGGCTATCAGAGACGTATATCGTTTATAATATCACAGTTTACATTAATATTCGTTTCATATGTGGGTGTCACATATAAGTGTGTCCCAGCACACTCCTTTCAATACAAACGATAATATACGCATTCATTGCATGTCGTATTCAACAGTACAGCTTACTGTCCGCCAGGTGCGCTGCTGCCACAGCGTATAACAAAACTGACTTGAAGTGTTGGGACTGTGTGTGTTAGACTTCCACTACTCTGAAACACGGGCAACAACCGCGAAATATGGGTTTAACAGCTATCGACAGTATCTTGTAAAAGCCACACAGTCACCTGGTGTGGCGGTGAGGGAGCGGTGGTAACTGCGGCGCCCGCGAAGAGCGTGGCGGAGGGCAAACAGCGTCTTCATTACACCGGCCGACGCCATTAGGCTCGCAAACAAGCCGCCAGTGGGCTTCCCTCCCACCTGCTACCTGCTACCCTTCCTGGTTGCTTTTCATTTAGCGGCGCCGGAGACTCGCCAACTTTCACCTCAAACGGTGGGCGCCGACTGTTTTCCGCTGCCTGCCGCGAGCTGGTGCGCCAGAGAAGACTCAAAGGCAACGAAGCGAAGGGTAGAGCTTTGTTCTCGTTCGACCTGTACAAGGGTGAGAGAACGTTCTCTCCTTGCAGCTCCCGAATGGACAAATATTTTCTCCCTCCCAGGTTCACCTCTCCCTCCCCCTGTTTGCCAACCGCCTCTTTCTGTCTCTCTCTCGCTCATTCTTTACGTCTCTGACGTCTGCCTTGTACCTGCGTAATACTGGGTGAAAACAGTATTATTTTTTAGCTTTCCCACACTCAATGAAATACGCTGCAGCTGCAGCTCTTGCCTTTGTGATGGTCTACATTACGCTTCGATGGTACTGGTGACAAGTGTTCATGTAATGGCTCTTTCACTTCAGAACTTTCGAAATGGTTATCAGTATTTCTCATAAGCGGTGCTTTAAAATTCATGTTACACACACGTCCAGGGGCGGTGGAAGGGACTTAGTAGACCATGATTTACATAGGAATCAATGCCCAGAAACGTCATCCAAAGACGCTGCACAGCGTCAAAGCTATAGGCGCCGGCGCTTGTAAACATATTATATTCACGGTGCTATCGTGAAGGATGATGGAGACGGATAAATGTACCAACTTGAGGCAAGGATCCCTGGTTCGGAAACGAATCAGTCGAAAGTCCTTGTGATACCCCTCACAGTGGAATACACGTACCGGTACCGTTTTGTTAGGAATGCAGGGTATGCAGCTTTCAGCGATACTAGTAAGGACAAAAAAGTGGTTCAAATGGCTCTGAGCACTATGGGACTCAACTTCTGAGGTCATAAGTCCCCTAGAACTTAGAACTAGTTAAACCTAACTAACCTAAGGACATCACACACATCCATGCCCGAGGCAGGATTCGAACCTGCGACCGTAGCGGTCTCGCGGTTCCAGACTGCAGCGCCTAGAACCGCACGGCCACTTGGGCCGGCAGTAAGGACAAGGTCGAGAAAAAACGTCTAGTAAACAAGGGCCCTAAATGCATACCTGGGGGGCTATAAGCAATTGTTCATCTTGGCTAGTGTGAAACACATCTCCTCTATTGCTCAGGTGCTCATTGCCCTTAAGGTATATATCTTAGAGCCCATGTTCACTAAACATTTTCTCTTGTCTTCACCCATATTAGTACCTCTGAAAGCTGTATACCCTACATTCGTAGCAACAACAGTATTGGTACATGTTCTCCACTGTCAGAAGTATTAGAGTGACATCCCACTCTTTCGTTTTCGTATCAGGGATCCTATTCTCAAATTGATACGTTTATGCGTCTTCCTCATCTTCGAATGTTTGTATTATCATCACGGAATTACCCACTATTACATACATTTACAGGTGTCGGCACCTGTAACTTTGACGCCCTGCGGCGTCGTTGAATGATGTTTCCGGATATGGGTTCCTACGTAAAATTTGATCTGCTAAGTCCCCCCTACAACCTTTAGAAGTGTATACATGAACTGTGAAACATCCTGTATGTACATAGAATAAACGTTTGCTGTTCGTCAGTGGTGCTTGTACTGTTTGCATCATTGTCGATGAAACATTGTTTCGGGCTAATAAGTGTAAGTTGCTACTATGATCATAAATTACTATTTCGTATAAAAAGTTGTAGTACTCACAAACAAGTTTGCTAAATAATCAAATTTAATAACAACGCGATGAAGTTTATTTTCCTTAGACAAGTCTATTGGCGAACAAGGAAGAGACTTCACTTGAACTCACGGAGTAAAGTTGCTCTGGAAAACTTTTTCCAGTAGATATCAATCTATCAGTTGCGCCACTCACATTTTACAACCATGGTGGCCAAAGATTATGAAAGGTGACAAATGTTTACTTTTATATGGGATATAGCAGAAGTTGCGTAGATTACGATGAAGAATGCCCGAAGCCTGGATACGTAAACATTTATAACTTTATAAAAAGAGCGCAGAAGGTGCACTAAGTGTACTGGTTACTGTAACGCCGGAGGTAGATGTTTTCTCCTGCGCTCTCCTTCAGTGTACTTTGTGGGACGTCTTAAAGTTACCAATCTCTGCCCCCCCCCCCTCTTTTGCTATCAATAAAGATAATATCATTGTTAATTCCGACTTTTCATAATTAAAACTGATAACGAATTCGATAGAAGTGGTCTTCAGCCTAAACATTAAGGGAAGGATGGCAAAGTTCCGAAGGGGAAGAGAAATCTTATTCTTTTATACCAACATTACTTCCAGAAAGCCGGCCGGTGTGGCCGAGCGGTTCTAGGCGCTTCAGTCTGGGACCGCGCGACCACTACGGTCGCAGGTTCGAATCCAGCCTCGGGCATGGATGTGTGTGATGTCCTTAGGTTAGTTACGTTCAAGTAGTTCTAAGTTCTAGGGGACTGATGACCTCAGAAGTTAAGTCCCATAGTGCTCATAGCCATTTGAACCAGACCCATCGTGGTTTTGTGGTAGTGTCAGAAAACTGCTACGAGAACAAAGAGATCCTCATCACAGACTGAAGACAAGTCGAGACCCAGTTGACAAATAATAGCTGTACTAAGGGAAAATGAGCGTAAGGCGGCAATGAAAAAAGCGTTCAATGACTCTGAAAGTAAAATTTTGTCAACCTATCTGAGTAAAAGCCCTAAGAGATTTTGGTCTTACATAAAATCAGTAAGCATTTCGAAATCCTCTAGTCAATTACTGAGTAACCATACTGGCACCGAAATGGGAGGTAACAAAGGGAAGGCCGCAAGACTGAATTCGTCCTTCCGAAACTGTTTCATTGTGGAAGATTATAACACGGTCCCTCCTTTGAAACATAATACGAACTCCGAGATGGAACATATTGAGATAACTGAAAGCGGAACAGATCAACAACTACAATCACTTAGCAGCAGGCAAACACCAGGACCAGATGAGGTACCTATATGGTTCTGTAGTGATTATGCGAAAGAATTTGGTCGACTTCAGGAAGGCACCTGACGCCGCTCTCCACTGCGCGTTTTGAAAAAATCGAGGACACATTTGCGACTGGATTCAAGTCTTCCTTGCGGACAGAACTTAAGACATTGCCCTTAACGGAACAAAACCGGCAATGTAAAAATAATTTCCGGAATACTCCCAGAAAGTGTGATAATACCGTAATTGTTTAAAATGTATATAAATTACCTAATGAAATGCATTGGAAGTACTTTAACATTGTTCGCAGAAGGCGGTATCGATCTGCAGAATAACCTGCAGACGACTGGTGAATGGAGCGTGCTCTTTCATTTTACCCTGAATGTGATTAAATGCTACATACTGCGCATACATTGGAAAAGAAATCCGTTACTATGAAGATGCACTACGGATGACAAACTGCTGGAAACTGTATCTACCGTACAATATCTAAGAGAACATATCCAAAGCAACTTTAAGTGGAATGATCGCATAAAACATACGGCAAAATCAGATGCTAGACGGAGTGTCATGGGAAGAATCTTAACGAAATGTGACTCATCTACGGAGGAGGTGGCTTATAAGGCGCTTGTTCGACCTATTCTTGAGTAACAGTTCAGGAATATGGGATCCTTATCAGGTAGGACTGATGGAAGAGATAGAGGAGATCCAATGAAGACAGGCGCATTATCGTCAAGTGATCGTTTTGTCTGGCCGACAGCGTTACAAAGATGCTCAACAAACTCCATAAGGGAGGAGCTATGCATCACAGAGAGGTTTATTGTTGAAATTTCGAGAGCACACTTTCCAGGAAAAGTCGGACAACGTATTACTTCCTCGCACATACATCTCGCGAAAGGACCAGGACGACAGATTACGAGAAATTAGAGCCAGAACAGAGGCTTACCAACAATCATTCTTTCCACGCACCTTCCACGAGTTGAAGAGGGACGGTGTGATCAGTTAGTGGTAGCAGAAGTACCTTCCGCCACACACCCTCGGGTAGTTTGCGGAGTATGATGTAGATAGTGGCCGGCCGCTGTGACCGAGCGATTGTAGGCGTTTCAGTCCGGAATAGCGTTGCTGCTACGGTTGCAGTTCCGAATGCTGCCTCGGGCATGGATGTGTCTCATGTCCTTAGGTTAGTTAGGTTTAATTAGTTCTAAGTCTAGGGGACTGATTACCTCAGATGTTAAGTTCCATAGTGCTTAGAGCCATTTGACCTTTTTTTTTTTTTTTTTTTTTTTGTAGATAGTGAACTGTGGATTTATTTATTCCTTCTCCATTAATGGAAAGGCTATATCACAGGGCTGAACCAAAACATTATAACCATGTGATAATAGCGTGTTGGTCCACCTTTGCAAACGCACTGCAGCAGCGTTCCTACGTGCAGTCGATTTGACAAATCTTTGGTAAGTGTGGGGCACCATATATCTTAGTAAGTTTCCAAGAAGGAGCGAGTGAATTAAGCATCATGTGAGTGATGATTCTGAGACATCTTCGGTGTGACGCAGCAATCCCGAATGGATACACTGGTGACGAAAGCATTATGAAAGCCATCCATCTTGAGCCTCAAAGCAGCATGGTGGAGTTGCGGACAAGTAGTGCGATAAAGGAAGTAAATAATAGGGATATATTCTTGTTAGGATTCAGGCCACAAGTGGTGAAAAATTAAGTGGCTTTGACAAAGTATAGATTGTTATGGTCAGGCGAACGCGAACGAGCATCTAGAATGGGCGAATGTGGTCGGCTGGTCTCGTGTCTCTGTCGTGATGCGAGCTAACATCCCAAAGATGTTGGGGCTTACATTCGGCTCCTCTTCGTCGGAATGTCATGGCTCAAACTCGTCTAGGGGTCGAATCGCACGTGTCGCATTACACGCCCTAAATTAGACACTTGTCACCCTTTGGCTAAATTGTCTGCCTGATGGCAAGTTAGCGAAATATGAAGTTAACATAACATATAATAACAGTAATAATAATATCGTAACTAAATTAACGATCCATAAAAGACGTATGCCACACAGTTGCGATTTGTTTAGAACCATGTTTTTTTCAGAAAGCAAACTAATAGCGAAAGTGGTCGTTTTTATACACTCCTGGAAATTGAAATAAGAACACCGTGAATTCATTGTCCCAGGAAGGGGAAACTTTATTGACACATTCCTGGGGTCAGATACATCTCATGATCACACTGACAGAACCACAGGCACATAGACACAGGCAACAGAGCATGCACAATGTCGGCACTAGTACAGTGTATATCCACCTTTCGCAGCAATGCAGGCTGCTATTCTCCCATGGAGACGATCGTAGAGATGCTGGATGTAGTCCTGTGGAACGGCTTGCCATGCCATTTCCACCTGGCGCCTCAGTTGGACCAGCGTTCGTGCTGGACGTGCAGACCGCGTGAGACGACGCTTCATCCAGTCCCAAACATGCTCAATGGGGGACAGATCCGGAGATCTTGCTGGCCAGGGTAGTTGACTTACACCTTCTAGAGCACGTTGGGTGGCACGGGATACATGCGGACGTGCATTGTCCTGTTGGAACAGCAAGTTCCCTTGCCGGTCTAGGAATGGTAGAACGATGGGTTCGATGACGGTTTGGATGTACCGTGCACTATTCATTGTCCCCTCGACGATCACCAGTGGTGTACGGCCAGTGTAGGAGATCGCTCCCCACACCATGATGCCGGGTGTTGGCCCTGTGTGCCTCGGTCGTATGCAGTCCTGATTGTGGCGCTCACCTGCACGGCGCCAAACACGCATACGACCATCATTGCCACCAAGGCAGAAGCGACTCTCATCGCTGAAGACGACACGTCTCCATTTGTCCCTCCATTCACGCCTGTCGCGACACCCCTGGAGGCGGGCTGCACGATGTTGGGGCGTGAGCGGAAGACGGCCTAACGGTGTGCGGGACCGTAGCCCAGCTTCATGGAGGCGGTTGCGAATGGTCCTCGCCGATACCCCAGGAGCAACAGTGTCCCTAATTTGCTGGGAAGTGGCGGTGCGGTCCCCTACGGCACTGCGTAGGATCCTACGGTCTTGGAGTGCATCCGTGCGTCGCTGCGGTCCGGTCCCAGGTCGACGGGCACGTGCACCTTCCGCCGACCACTGGCGACAACATCGATGTACTGTGGAGACCTCACGCCCCACGTGTTGAGCAATTCGGCGGTACGTCCACCCGGCCTCCCGCATGCCCACTATACGCCCTCGCTCAAAGTCCGTCAACTGCACATACGGTTCACGTCCACGCTGTCGCGGCATGCTACCAGTGTTAAAGACTGCGATGGAGCTCCGTATGCCACGGCAAACTGGCTGACACTGACTGCGGCGGTGCACAAATGCTGCGCAGCTAGCGCCATTCGACGGCAAACACCGCGGTTCCTGGTGTGTCCGCTGTGCCGTGCGTGTGATCATTGCTTGTACAGCCCTCTCGCAGTGTCCGGAGCAAGTATGGTGGGTCTGACACACCGGTGTCAATGTGTTCTTTTTTCCATTTCCAGGAGTGTAGTTACTGTTACACTCGAGCGTATATCCATTTGGCACAGTTCGATCAATCACAATCTCGTCGCGAAATACAAGTCTAATATTCCACATCGATATCTTCACGAAAAGTTATAATTCACACTAGCCGTGCGGCTGCTCACCGCCCAGAGACTAAGTGCCGCACTACCACACAAAGCGAAATTCTCTAAGTGGTTTCACTTCCTAGCTGCCTCAAGACCGACCGTCCGCTTTCGCGTCCCCACCAGCACTGTTCCCTTTGGTGTCTAGAGTAGAACTGTCCGCTTTGGTGTCTCCAGCCGAACTGAACTGTCCACTTTCGCGTCTGCACCCGCAATGTCGCTGATTGTCCCCAACCGCGTTTCCTGCGCGCTGAACGTCTTCGCTCAACTGACTAGCGCAGTTCCCTTTCATGTAACCGCCCATCTGATTGGCTGCAACTTATTCTACATTACTTTACATTTTAACATATTTAAATAATCAAAGCTTCACTACTTCCACGTTCTAAATAAAGTAACAATAATATCCAATATTAAATTCTTTTACGAAAAACCAATACAATTTCCTTCTTAACTTTGAATGTCACGGCCAGTAGCCTTACACCAATGTGCTTTCTTATAAATAAATAAAGAACAAAAGTATCTATTTTGCCCTAAACTTTACAACAAATTTTCTATTACCTAATGATTCAATAAGGTGTCATGCTGTCATCGTTCATTGTGTTTTGTGTAGAGGAAATGATGACCTGATGCTTAACTGAAAAACTGATAAAATAAATTTACTATATATTTTAAACAAATAATGTTAGAGAGTTGATATTTTCACCATTTGTCATTTTAAGATGAGCTTCTTCAAATGGTTCAAATGGCTCTGAGCACTATGGGACTTAACATCTCAGGTCATCAATCCCCTAGAACTTAGAACTACTTAAACCTAACTAACCTAAGGACATCATCCACATCCATGCCTGAGGCAGAATTCGAACCTGCGACCGTAGCGGTTTCGCGGTTCCAGACTGTAGAGCCTAGAACCGCTCGGCCACCCTGGCCGGCGCTTAGGCCTCAATAGACATAGGCTCCTGCGAGTTTCCCCATCTCGTGGTGAATCTGCGCTCTTTGAGGCATGCGGTTCTGGACGACAGGGCTCGTTTCACAATTTCTGAAGGCTGACTCTTTCGGCCATATACTTACACGTGAGCGAAATGCTCGCTAACTCAAAGTGAGCACCTATGGGAAGTGAATAACGCTGAAACGGCGAATAGGCAAGAAGCTCTTGGAGTCTACGCCTCACGACAGAAAGTGGAGTTCAGAGGCTAGCACGCTCTCTCTAGCAAGATAGGCTACGATCTGTGGCAGATCTGACGATAGAAGAGAGTGCTGGTGCAGGCCAAACTGTTTCTGAGCACACTGTTTAATATCGGACTCCGCAGCAGATGACATCACGTGTTCTCAAGTTGTGCACATAGATGTTCCTTTTCATAAGGTAGAATGAGAATTCTATGACGATCAGTGGTAACGAACAAGTTTTGCCTAAGGCACTAAGGGCTAAACTTTCACTCCACTCAGATGAGAGACCCCCGAGTTTTATGCTGGGAGACAAGCCCCAGAAGTGCGGCATAGTGTGCATTGTACTGTAGTAGCCAAGAAGCTGAACATATCAAGGTCAATCTTTCTTCTTGTGATAAGGTCTTATGGGACCAAACTGCTGAGGTCATCGCTCCCTAAGCCTACGCACTACTTAATCTAACTTAAACTAACTTACACTAAGGACAAAACACACACACACATGCCCGAGGGAGGACTCGAAACCCCAACAGGGGGAGCCGCGTGGACCGTGATAAGGCGCCTAGACCGCGCAACTAACCCGGGCAGCTGATCAAGATCACCTCACCTTCTTACAGTATTGCCCATTAGCAATAATTTCAAATGTTAATAGAATAAGTTGAAGTACTTCCCACAAGAAAATTTTTGCCAGTCGTTAAGAAACAAAAATAAAATTAACGTCACAATAAATTTTCGAGAAATATATTTTTTACTTCAAACTGTGGGAAAAGCACGACAACAATAACATATCGCCGCGCGGGGTAGCCATGTGGTCTAGGGCACGTTGCCACGGTCCGCGCGGCACCCCTCGTCGGAGGTTCGAGTCCTCCCTCGGGCATGGGTGCGTGTGTTGTCCTTAGCGTAAGTTAAAGTTATAATAAGTAGTTTGTAAGCCTAGGGACCGAGGACCTCAGCAGTTTGGTCCCATAGGAGTTTACCATAAATTTCCGAAAAAATAACATATCTGCACTAAAAAAATATATGTACATTCTCAAAGCTCGAAGATGCATGTTATATATATATATATATATATATATATATATATATATATATATATATATATATATATATATATATATATACACCTTATTTCTAAAAGTTTTTCTATCTTTGACATCTTTAAGTTCAATATTTGCTTTTTGTAAATCTAATTTTACTTGGCTAATCCATGGTGTTGTTGATTTGACTTTTTCTATGTAAGTGAGAATTCTGTTGCTGAGTCGTGTGGGGGGAGTCTAGTGACATGTCCATAAAATTTTAATCTTCGCCTTCTTATGTCTGCTGCCAGGTTTGATATAGTTTCTGTGGTTCTTCTTGATTGTATCCGGTATCCTTCTTCTGTTAATTTTGGACCTAAAATCTTTCTCATAATTTTGCGTTCTTCTTTTAGTATTATTTCTAAATCACATTTTGTGTGGAGTGTGAGCGTTTCACTAGCATATAGTGCTGCTGGTTTAATTACTGCGCAGTAGTGTCTGATTTTTGTGTTCGAGGAGATGCATTTTTTATTGTATATTTCATGTGTCATACCATATGCTCTCTTCATTTTCTGTTGTCTGATCTTCTGTGCAACTTTCTCTCCTCCGGTTGGCTCCAAAATTTCACCTAGGTATTTAAAATGTTTTACTCTATTTATTTTTCCATATTTTGTGTTCAAACTGTGTATATGGAATTTCGTACAGAAAAATTCTGTCTTTTGAAACGAAATTTGTAAGCCTACTTTATCCGCGCATTCCTTAAGGATCTCTATTTGTTTGGTGGCGATTTCTTCATCATCTGCAAGTATGGCCAAGTCGTCCGCGAATGCTAAACAAGATATCTCCACGTTGTCTTTGGTTCTACCAAGATGGATTGGTTTCCAGTAGGATTGATTTTTTAATTCTTTTTCCCATTCATTAATGACTTTATCCAGGACTATATTAAACAAAACTGGAGATAGCCCGTCACCTTGACGTACTCCAGTTTTTATGAGAAAAGGTTCAGAGATTTCTCCCCTGAATTTAACTTTAGATACAGTGTCTGTCAGTGATTCTTTGATAAGCCTTAGTGTTTTGGAGTCAAGTCCAAGTTCCTCTAAAATGTTAAACAAAGATTGCCGGTCAATTGAGTCATAGGCTTTCTTAAAATCTACAAATGTACAAATTATGGGGGCATTTCTAATTGCTTTGTGTTTTAGTATTGTCTTTAAATTAAATATTTGTTCTATGCATGAGCGACCGGGGAGGAAGCCTGCTTGATAATCACCAATTTGGCATTCCAGCTGCTCTTGTGTTCTTTTCAGCAGGCATGTTGAGAGAATTTTGTAGGTGACTTGTAAAAGTGAGATTCCCCTGTAGTTGTTGACATTTGTTCTGTCTCCTTTTTTATGTAACGGGTGAATAAGGGCACATTTCCACTCCTCTGGTAATTTTTCTGTTTCCCATATTTTTGTTATTATTTTCGTGCGCTCTTGCAACGTCTTTGGTCCTAGGTTCTTTAATAGCTCTGCAACAATGCCATCTTCGCCAGATGTTCTATTATTTTTTAAGTTTTTAATGTGACATTTGATTTCTTCCTGTGTTGGTGGTAATGAATCCGGTTGAGCGTTGGCACAGATTTCTTTGGGAAACCTTAAACTAGGTTCTGGGCAATTTAGTAGGTTAGAAAAATATTGAGCCAATACTTGACAGTTTTCCTGGTTTGTTAGGGCTAATTTACCATCCGGTTTTCTGAAACATAAATTTTGAGGGATATATCCTCGTATTTTATCTGCGAAAGTTCTGTAGAAGTCTCTTGTATTATAGTTTTGGAAATTTTCTTCTATGGCATCCAGTTGTGCCTTTGTGTACTTCCTTTTTGCTTGCCTAATAGATTTTGAAACCTGTTTTCTAACCTCGTTAAATAAATGTAGACTTTATTGTGATTTTTTTACTGTTATATTCTTGAAATGCCTTTTTTCTCCTTTCCAATGCATTTTCACAGTCTGAATCCCACCAAGGGTGTTTGAATATCTTTTTCAAGGGAATAGTTTCCTTAGCTATTCGCGTGATTTTAGAATGAAATTCTTCCCATGTGTTTGCCTTTTCCTTCTCCCATTCTTCTTTTACTTTAGATTCTTTAATCTTCTTGGTGTCATATTTCTGTATTTCTGTTTTCTTCTGATGACTTCTTCGTGCTGTAAACTTGATTTTAATTCTAGTTAGGTAATGGTCTGAATCAATGTTTGCTCCTCTGCGTACTTGGACGTCGTAATTTTCTTTTTGTACTGGGTATGAAATCGCCACATGATCTATTTGAAACTCGCCAATTTGTTGTATAGGAGATCTCCATGTCTTTTGTTTTCTTGGACATTTTCTTAGAGATGTTGACATTATCTTCAGGTTATTCTGCTTACATAGTTCGACGAGCCTTGTACCATTTTTATTGGTATATATATATATATATATATATATATATATATATATATATATATATATATATATTGTGAAAACATAAAAAATTCCGAGATAACAAATAAAATACCGTAAGAGGTGTCGTTTCTGAATCTGCATTCTCATTCTGCTGGGTCGAAATTTCCGGCGAAGCGGTCGTTAAGAAAACTATAAATTAATTCTGGTAACATCTGAGACATCATTATTAGATCGTGTCACATACGAACGCAATTTGTTTTTGAGAGTCCCCGGGCGCAGCAGCGAGCGAGTTCTTGTACGCCACCGCCAGGATTTTTGTTCCCACGGCTCACCTTGTTAGCACCGAGGATATTCCCTGCCTACCGAAAATTTTTTATTAGCAGCTGTGATTGAACCTTCATTACTGCACCCGACACCCCAAGTAACAATGTACTTTCCGGCTACTATTTCTGTCGAAATCGAGCAAAATACTCTACTGGCCATTAAAATTGCTACACCAAGAAGAAATGCAGATGATAAGGGTATACATTGGACAATTATATTATACTAGACCTGACATGTGATTACATTTTCACGCAATTTGGGTGCATAGATCCTAAGAAATCAGCACTCAGAACAACCACTTCTGGCCATAATAACGGCCTTAATACGCCTGGGCATTGGGTCAAACAGTGCTTGGATGGCGTGTACAGGTACAGCTGCACATGCAGCTTCAACACGATACCACAGTTCATCAAGAGTAGTGACTGGCATATTGTGACGAGCCAGCTGCTCGGCCCCCATTGACCAGACGTTTTCAATTGGTGAGAGATTTGGAGAATGTGTTAGCCAGGGCAGAAGTTGAACATTTTCTATATCAAGAAAGGCCCGTACAGGACCTGCAACATGCGGTCGTGCATTATCCTGCTGAAATGTAGGGTTTCACAGGGATCGAAGAAAAGGTAGAGCCACGGGTCGTAACACATCTTAAATGAACGTCCACTGTTCAAAGTGCCGTCAGTGCGAACAAGACGTGACCGAGACGTGTAACCAATGGCACCCCATACCATCACGCCGGGTGATACGCCAGTATGGCGATGACGAATACACACTTCCAATGTGCGTTCACCGCGATGTCGCCAAACACGGATGCGACCACCATGATGCTGTAAACGGAACCTGGATTCATCCGAAAAGATGACGTTTCGCCATTCGTGCACCCAGGCTCGTCGTTGAGTACACCATCGCAGGCGCTCCTGTCTGTGATGCAGCGTTAAGGGTAACCGGAGCCATGGTCTCCGAGCTGATAGTCGATCCTGCAGCAAACGTCGTCGAACTGTTCGTGCAGATGGTTGTTGTCTTGCAAACGTCCCCATCTGTTGACTCAGGGATCGAGACGTGGCTGCACGATCTGTTACAGCCATGCGGATAAAATTCCTGTCATCTCGACTGCTAGTGATACGAGGCCGTTGGGATCCAGCACTGCGTTCCGCATTAACCTCCTGAACCCACCGATTCCATATTCTGCTAACAGTCAATGAATCTCGACCAACGCGAGCAGTAATGTCGCGATACGATGAACCGCAATCGCGATAGGCCGCAATCCGACCTTTATCAAAGTCGGAAACGTGATGGTACGCATTGCTCCTCCTTACACGAGGCATTACAACAACGTTTCACCAGGCTACGCCGGTCAACTGCTGTTTGTGTATGAGAAATAGGTTGGAAACTCTCCTGATGTCAGCACGTTGTAGTTGTCGCCACTGGTGCCAACCTTGTGTGAATGCTCTGAAAAGCTAATCATTTGCATATCACAGCATCTTCTTCCGTCGGTTAAATTTCGCGTCTGTAGCACGTAATCTTAGTGGTGTAGCAATTTTAATGGCCAGTAGTGCATGTGTGTCAGTATGGTTTTGTAAAACCAGGTTTTATCAAAGTATGAGAAAATTTCCAAAAGTAAGTTTTGTCATTATTAGACAGAAACCTTATTTCCCAAAACAAATACACTACGGCATCATAAACTATGCATCTTGCGCTACTTTTCAGGGTCGTCGACACCGCCACTGAGACATTTGTCGTAGCGTACAATTAGTTTGAAGAAACCACCCTGGTCGAGCTCGGTGATCTACGGTGTAATGAAATCTCGCAGAGCCTGCCTCACTTCAGCATTGGTTTTGAAGCGACATCCGGTAGTGTAGCTATCAATACAGGTAATAGGTGAAATTCCGATGGCACATGAATGGGGCTGTAGGCCGGGTAACCCATTCTCTCCAATCAGAAGCGACGAATCTGATTCAATGTGAGTCTTCATGTGTGTGGTTTTTCGTTGCCGTCCAAGAGCAGAACACTTTCACTCAAGAGCGCTGGTGTGTTTCGCCAAATGGCGGACCTGCGTTTGTTGAGGATGCCGCAGCAGCGTGTCACGCTGATGGTCCCTTGCTCCAGGAATTCAAGAGGAAACATACCTTTCACGTCCCAGAACACTGTGGCTATAGCGCCCACCTCGATCAACATCGCTCACACTCAGCCATACTTCTCTGAACATGCAACGCCAGCGACCTTCAATCTGACGAGACATGGTCTCTTCACCATACACAGTCGGTAGGCACTCATGGTTCCCATTTGTATAGAATAACAGCTCGCACTTCCATTGGCGACAACATTGTGAGAACATGTCCTTCTCCCATCGTGATTTTTACTCGAATAACCGCTGGTATGAGATATTTTCACTCTGCAGCGGAGTGTGCGCTGATATGAAACTTCCTGGCAGATTAAAACTGTGTGCCGGACGTAGACTCGAACTCGGGACCTTTGCCTTTCGCGGGCAAGTGCTCTACTATCTGAGCTACCCAAGCACGACTCACGCCCCGTCCTCACAGCTCTACTTACCGAGTTCGAGTCTCGGTCTGGCACTCAGTTTTAATCTTCCAGGAAGTTTCAACCTCGAGTATGCCAATCTGCCGCTACTCTCTCTTCTTTGGCGCTCTGCAGATGCGTCGTTCCTTCTCCGCTAAGCCACTTCCGTCGGTTGAACCGGCAATGGGTGTGGATTCATATGGCGTTCGTTTGTGTCACCTGGTGTATCATCTTCTCTTTCGAAAACAACGACGAAATCTGCTTTCGGAATGCCCCTCATATACCACGGGACTATTGTCCTCAGCATGCAGTCAGTGCGTTGTAGAAAGAAACTTCTTCCTTGCTGTTACAATCTCTGCATTCCATTAAAAATTGCGCCCATCATTACGCGACAGCCAAGTGAGCGAAGAAGACGAAGCAGAGGGGTTTCTGAGCCAAAATAATATATTTTTCTTTTTCACGGAGGTCGCTCTGTATTCTTCTACTCATTGAATACTCTCCTCTGCCTTAGTAACCAAGTACCATTGTACACACAAACTTCTTGTTAAAATCGTCAACTACCGTAGATTTCCGTTTTCGTTTACACCCCTCTCTTGGAAACTACAAACGCGTGGTCACATCTGGAGATTCTGCCGACGTTACCGCACTGTTAAAAAGAAATACAGTCCATTGGAAAATAACACAAGCTTTTCTGTCAGCTTATGAATTTGCGCAAAATTTGTATTAGGTGCATCTCCAGTTGGTTCAGTATAGGTCGGATAAGCAAAAAAAAAAAGGTCTTGTCGCTCATTACGCACACCGACCAGTGTAGACACTTGCTCTTGCCAAATGCTTAACTTCAAAGCATAAATCAATGTGAAAGTACTTAAATAGGCTTTTACTTAGTAACTACTGTACCAGATAGTAGTAGTGTGAAATCAAGTGTTTTCAAATTCCGGTTACAGATGATTACAGTGTCTGATATAGAATCGCTTTTGCTACCCTGCTTTTGAATACGAACGTGACTGCGCAAATTAATTTTGATGTGTGTCATATCGGTTAATCGAAACTGCAGCTGTCTATTTGCAAGTGAGATGGAATATAAAGAATGATTGTCCGTAATACTCAGAATGACTTTGTTATGAAACTATCACATTCAGTGGCTAATTATTGCTAAAAACGACATGCCCTGCTGTAAAAACACATAATTGAACTTACAGGGAATTTTGGCCATTAAAACTGATCTTAATTATCTCTCGGTGGTTCGTCTAGGAGCTACAGTAGATTGTTACCTTGCAACGACTTACTCGGCTTTGCCCTGACTGGGCTGTTAAAGTAATGAGCTGCGATCAATCACTACGCCGCAGTTTACTTTTTTAATTCGTTTACCAGGATGTATTAGCAAATTCAGTTTTTCTTTCTTTTTCTGGAAATATGGTTCACTGTTCGCGCAGTAGTGTAAGACGTGACAGTGCAGGTTTTAGCAACTTACTTTTCAACTCCCAATGGGCATAAACTTCATTAAATATTTGTAAATGAATAGGAAAGTATTCTGAAATTATGATGAATCCTTTTAATGACACAAAAAAGAAACTGGAACTAACGCAAAAATGGCTTTTTCGTAGTGTTATCGCACACACTAATCAGCCAGAAGATTGTGCCGAACTACTAAAACATCCTGCACGTTCACCTTACCCAGCGGCGACGTGTCGTGGCATGGAAGTAGTGAGGTCGTGGTTGGTCGCTGGAGGCAGTTGGCACCACATCTGCACACACAAGTCACCCAACTGTGGTAAATTCCTAGGAGGGGGGCAATGAGCTCTGACCACAAATTCATAGTAAATGTGTTCGATCGGGTTCAGATCTGGCGATTTGTGGGGCCAGAAAAACAACTGGAACTCGCCTCTATGGTCCTCGAATCACTCTATCACACTGCTAGCCTTGTGACATTATCTTGCTGATAAATGCCACTGCTGTCGAGAAAACATGACAGTCACAAAGGGGTGTACGCTTTTTCCAATGCTGTTTCACAGAGGAAGACTGCACTGTAGTTCCTTCTCTAGATTGTCGCGCAGATGACAAAATGGTAGATATCGAAATAGACGACAGAGGGATAAAGAAACAATTAAAATCGCTCTAAAGAGGAAAGGCCGCTGTACCTGATGGGGTACCAGTTCTATTTTACACAGAGTACGCAAAGGAACTTGCCCCCCTTCTTGCAGCGGTGTACCGTAGGTCTCTAGAAGAGCGTAGCGTTCCAAAGGATTGGAAAAGGGCACAGGTCATCCCCGTTTTCAAGAAGGGACGTCGAACAGATGTGCAGAACTATAGACCTATATCTCTAACGTCGATCAGTTGTAGAATTTTGGAACACGTATTATGTTCGAGTATAATAACTTTCCTGGAGACTAGAAATCTACTCTGTAGGAATTAGCATGGGTTTCGAAAAAGACGGTCGTGTGAAACCCAGCTCGCGCTATTCGTCCACGAGACTCAGAGGGCCACCGACACGGGTTCACAGGTAGATGCCGTGTTTCTTGACTTCCGCAAGGCGTTCGATACAGTTCCCCACAGTCGTTTAATGACCAAAGTAAGAGCATCTGGACTATCAGACCAATTGTGTGACTGGATTGAAAAGTTCCTAGATAACAGAACGCAGCATGTCATTCTCAATGGAGAGGAGTCTTCCGAAGTAAGAGTGATTTCAGGTGTGCCGCAGGGGAGTGTCTTAGGACCGTTGCTATTCACAATATCAATAAATAACCTTGTGGAAGACATCTGAAGTTCACTGAGGCTTTTTGCGGATGATGTTGTAGTATATCGAGAGGTTGTAACAATGGAAAATTGTACTGAAATGCACGAGGATCTGCAGCTAATTGACGCATGGTGCAGGGAATGGCAATTGAATCTCAATGTAGACAAGAGTAATGTGCTGCGAATACACAGAAAGAAAGATCCCCTATCATTTAGCTACAATATAGTAGGTCATCAACGGGAAGCAGTTAGTTCCATAAATTATCTGGGAGTACGCATTAGGAGTGATTTAAAATGGAATGATCATATAAAGTTGATCGTCGGTAAAGCAAATGCCAGACTGAGATTCATTGGAAGAATACTAAGGAAATGCAATCCGGAAACAAAGGAAGTAGGTTACAGTACGCTTGTTGGCCCACTGCATGAATACTGCTCCGCAGTGTTCACGCACATCCATGCCCGAGGCAGGATTCGACCTGCGACTGTAGCGGTCTCGCGGTTCCAGACTGTAGCGCCTAGAACCGCACGGCCACTCCGGCCGGCCAATTTTAATGGCCAGTAGTGTAAATGCAGGTCTCTTTGCAGCCCATCCGCCATCCAAACTCCTCACTCTGCCACGGCACAACATTCTCCCTTGCTCTCAGGCCGCCCACTACTACTGCTTCCGACTGCTTCGCTCGCCTGAGCTCTGCTTAAGGATACTAGAACGTCTGGTAGCCAAGGGAACATGTATCATACACGTATTCGGCAAGCAAAGCGGTGAACATTCCGAATAAACTGTGAAGTACACTGAACAAACCTCTGATCGTATGTACACCTTCCATAACCATTTCTCCTAATGTTTACGCTCCTCTAATGCACCTTTCTGCGGAAAATTGAAAATACACGATATCGGACGTGTACAATGAGTATAGAGGCAACTATGACCTCCACGGATGCTGCAGTGTGTAGGTGGTAGAGTGCGCACAGAATAACGCGGCCGGTAGATATGCAATCGACAGGGCAAGCGTGGGCTGAGCGGCAGCTGTGGGGGTTGCGGGCATGCACTGCACGGGAAACTCCGAACGCTGGAGAGGAGGAACCCTTCTGAATTGAAGCCTACCCTCACATATTTTGTAAATATTAAACGGAGCCCTTCCACACCCACGCTTGCGTGTGACCATTCGAAAAAAACTTCTCTCACTTCTGCTATGATTAGTATCTAGAAAGAATTCCACTGAAAATGCAGCGTTTTTTTTTTCTTTTCCTCTGGCTTGTTAACCGTTTGTAACTTTCAGAGAAGTGTTAGCAGGGGTGAAACGCACATTTCTCTAGTTACCACTTTAAAAAAATGCTTCTTTTTTCAAAACAAAGCAGAGTTTGTAAACGTCAGCTCAGTAACATGATGTGCAGACGCGACTGCGAGAGAATTCTCAAACCATGGTTTAATAATTTATGTGAGGAACTGTGGCAAAGTAAGGTCAACAGCTTACGAAAAAGCACATCCTTGGTACATAAATAAACATGTAACGTCTTCACTTACGCTGTTCCAAAACCGACAGCATTTCTCATTTAACAGGATATCGATGTCCCTTAAAAATTACATTCTTTCACAAAAAAAGGTGTATAGATAATGAAGGTTTGCATAATAACCACAAGTCAGAATACTCTCCTCTTTGCGTGTGATTGTTTGTCAAAATATCATATCGATATCTCAGACAGCTTTTGAAATATGAGGAATGTTGTAGATATTTTATTCTGGCTTTATCGCAGGCGAGTGTTATCGCACGTCAGTATGCTACATCACTGATTTGTTCCATTATAAATGGTTTTTGAAAGCCTGCGACTGTAGAAACAATAGGTTTGTTTACAAATAAATAAATCTTCTGCTACCAGTCACGATTTTTCTTTATTTTACGATTCGCACGACGCGTTTCGAGAAGTAATTCCAATTTTCAAGTGCGTTTTTTGTGTGTATTAAGCCATTTCTTTTGATGTTGTCAGCGTGTGTGAGTCTGCTTCATTTCGTTGACTTTTACTGCAATGCATGAGAAACACGCAATTTTTTGGAAGGGTATCAATTGTTTTTGTGAAGTTAGTGGCGAGATTTAGAAGAATTTGTATTTACAGTTTTCTAATGGTCCATTTGTGCAGTCTCACACTCACTAAACATCACACACAACTTGTTGTACACTTTACACATCGACAATATCTTATATAAACAAAACAGTTTGAAAGATCTTCTTACAGGTAGTCCACGAGATAACATTATAGGTCTTCCACAGATTGTGATATGCTTTTGTACAGAGGTTATTTTTCTTAACAATTTGGTTTGTATATTACTTATATTGATTTTACAATTATGCTTATTTCTATGCTTTACTATTTTTATTTAAGTAATTTCTTCAGGTGTTTCGACAATACACTTAAATAAAAATAGTAAAACATAGAAATAAGCACAAATGTAAAATCAATATAAGTAATTTATGAGCCAAATTGTTAGGTAAATAACCTCTGTACAAAAGCATATCATAATCTGTGGAAGATCTATAATGTTATCTCTGTGGACTACCTGTAAGAACCGCCCGGGATTAGCCGAGCGGTCTAGGCGCTGCAGTCATGGACTATGCGGCTGGTCCCAGCGGAGGTTCGAGTCCTCCCTCGGGCATGGGTGTGTGTGTTTGTCCTTAGGATAATTTAGGTTAATTAGTGTGTAAGTTTAGGAACTGATGACCTTAGCAGCTAGGTCCCATAAGATATCACACACATTTGAACTTTTTTCTGACTACCTGTAAGGAGAAAAGTAAAATAAAGAAAAATCGTGACTGGTAGCAGAAGATTTATTTATTTACAAACAAACCTATTATGCTACATCACGTCAATTTTTTTGGGGTTCGTGAAGGATAGACAACTCCACCGAAGTCTAAGGAAAAGTTCAACATCATAGCTAAATTTCATACGCAGATACCTATTATGTAATGTGCACCAAACTGAAAATCATAGTAACCCCTATTCTTCATTGCTGACTTTTTCCGATTACGTGCAATGTCTTACTTAAATGCAAATATGACAACAACTATGATCATTAACGAAACGATGAGCATGTCATCATGAAGTTGACATACAAATCCGTCGGGTAACGCAAAAATGGTATTTTTTTCCGAATAGCTTCTGTAAAATCGTTTGAGAAGGACTGTAGTGGCGTGCACCTCGATTTTCATATTGTAGTTTGTAGCCCGTAACACCGAAAATGCAGGATGCATGGCACCTGCTACCGATATATAATTTTTTTTAATTGTATGTAAATATTTGTAATTTAAATGCTTTCGTTTAATAAGTAAGGACATTGCTTCACTGTATGTGTACATTTAGGTAGAAGTCTGTTCACGTTTTATTGTATTTATCTGTGTTTTACAGTGAAACTTATAAGCTCTGGGAAAAAGCCAAAGGAATTGTTATTTGCATCGACTAGCAACGATAATAGCAGTGCTTGTGCGTTGTGAAATCTTTGGAGTAGGGGGTTGTTGCGCAGAGCGTGCGGAGAGAGCGGGAGACGGGTTCCAGCGCTTGTAGTGTGCCGAAGTGTGGTTCAAAAATGGTTCAAATGGCTCTGAGCACTATGGGACTTAACTTCTGAGGTCATCAGTCCCCTAGAACTTAGAACTACTTAAACCTAACTAACCTAAGTACATCACACACATCCATGCCCGAGGCAGGATTCGAACCTGCGACAGTAGCGGTCATGCGGTTCCAAACTGAAGCGCTTAGAACCGCACGGCCACACCGGCCGGCCGGAAGTGTGGTATTAACGCTCTCGCAGTAGAGAGTACCATTTCGGCGGCATCATGTACGCGTGCCGGCCAGATGTCTAGTAGCAGGAGGAAGGATAGTGGACGCGCGGAAGAGGCTGTATTAATTGCGATTGCCCGTTCCTGTAATTAGCTGGGGCCCCACATGATGCTACCGTCTTCCACAACAGCAGCAGTTCCAGCATACAGTTTCGTCGCCGGCTCCGAGTTTCGTTGCACGCACAGCACTGAAGTAAGACTGTTCATTGGTAGAAAGTATTAACGGCTAACCCAACAGCACAACTGAATGTGATTTGATTGATAAGATTTATTTAAATAATAACCAGTTAAATTCAGGGCGATTGTGTCCTCATTGCTCCCAAACATTGTTACCAAGCAGGGTTTTTGTTCCCTTTTTTCCTTATATGCTAACCGAAGTTTGGGAATCTATCACTGGAAAAAATCCAAATCTAATGACAATGCACAAATTAAGAGAGCGGAAGTTTTATTTATTTTACATATAGCTTGGAGCACATGGCTGTTTGGTTTGGTACGTATTCTAGTATTTAATTATGTTCAAGTCAGTAAGAAAGTCTCAGTGGTTCAGACAGTAATATGAAATCCTATTTGAAAATTAAGTAACTGCAAAGTAAAAAGTGTTTGCCTTTCTCTAAATTTCTTTGATGACGTTATGTTGAGGTCTCTGAAAGTCATTGTTCACATAACGAAGTTCAATACTAACATACAGTTTATGTGGATATTTTCAAATCATTACTCGATTGCCATTTTCAAAATTTAATGATAAACTTAACGTAAAAGTGACTTCTCAGTTTTCTTTATCATTACACACTCGCATAAATTAGTGTCGAAAAACGTGACAACCTTCAGTTGCCATGTCAGTGTTTAATTATAAATGTTTTTCTTTCCCATCATCTCGTACAGGATTTTGGATGTAAGTCGCCCTAGTCGGCAGGCGACCTTAATTATTTCCTTTTCGTTCATTAGTGTAACTTTTGGATTCATGATCAGTGGTGCCCTTTTTCTGTCCAATGTTGTTCGTGAGTGAATGGACAAAATAACTTTCATTTTTCCCAATTATAACCGTGTTCAGTTTAATTACTTTTTATTTTTAGTAGACTTCTCTATCAGAAAGATCGGTTGTACACTTTCCCCCCACTTACCGGTATTACTACTTCGGGAAAGATGGCCTTATCCAATTAGAAAAATTCCATTAGGTATACACACGATCCACGGTCATATTTTATATCGCAAGCAGGATAGGCCGATTAGTAAGAGGGGAGGTTACAAGCCTACCAGTCGAACGCGGGCAATGTCGACCTACCATTCCGAACTAACTCGCTTTGGAGGAAACTGGTCACAGAGCATCGGCGACTGTATCCAGTGCGGAGTCTAACAAAGCCGTGACTTGGAAAATCACAGCACTTCGCTTCAGGCGAAGTCAAGAAGCAGGTACAACCTTGAACTGACTATTTTGGTAACGACCACTATAGTGAAAGGCTCCCGCGAAGCAAGCGCAGAACCTCTGACTGACGGGGCATCGCGGGCAGGTAAACACGCATCTCTCTCTCTGTGTCTTGCCAGAGCTGGATAGGCCGATTAGTAAGGTGGGAGGTTACAATCCGACAATTCGAATGCAGGCAATGTC
Source organism: Schistocerca nitens (assembly GCF_023898315.1). Taxonomy (NCBI): domain Eukaryota; kingdom Metazoa; phylum Arthropoda; class Insecta; order Orthoptera; family Acrididae; genus Schistocerca; species Schistocerca nitens. The sequence continues at coordinate 47,380,576 of NC_064620.1, forward strand.
GACCTCCCATTCCGAACAAACTCTCTTTGGAGGAAAATGGTCACAGCGCATCGGCGACTGTATCCAGTGCGGAGCCTAACAAAGCCGTGACTTGGCAAATCACAGCACTTCACTTCAGGTGAGGTCAAGAAGTGCGTACAACCTCGAACTGACTATTTTGGTAACGGCCACTATAGTGATAGGCTCCCGCGAAGCAAGTGAAGAAACTCTGACTGACGGGGCATCGCGACAGGTAAACACGCATCTCTCTCTCTGTGTCTTGCCAGAACTGGATAGGCCGATTCGAATGCAAGCAGTGTCCACCTCCCATTCCGAACAAACTTGCTTTGGAGGAAAATGGTCACAGTGCATCGGCGACTGTATCCAGTGCGGAGTCTAACAAAGCCGTGACTTGGTAAATCGCAGCACTTCCCTTCAGGCGAGGTCAAGAAGTGCGTACAACCTCGAACTGACTATTTTGGTAACGGCCACTATAGTGATAGGCTCCCGCGAAGCAAGCGCAGAACCTCTGACTGACGGGGCATCGCGGGCAGGTGAACACGCATCTCTCTCTCTCTGTGTCTTGCCAGAGCTGGATAGGCCGATTAGTAAGGTGGGAGGTTACAATCCGACAGTTCGAATGCAGGCAATGTCGACCTCCCATTCTGAACAAACTCGCTTTGGAGGTAAATGGTCACAGTGCATCGGCGACTGTATCCAGTGTGGAGTCTAACAAAGCCGTGACTTGGAAAATCACAGCACTTCACTTCAGGCGAGGTCAAGAAGTGCGTACAACCTTGAACTGACTCTTTTGGTAATGGCCACAATAGTGATAGTCTCCCGCGAAGCAAGCGCAGAACCTCTGACTGACGGGGCATCGCGGGCAGGTAAACACGCATCTCTCTCTCTGTATCTTGCCAGAGCTGGATAGGCCGTTTAGTAAGGTGGGAGGTTACAATCCGACAGTTCGAATGCGGGCAATGTCGACCTCCCATTCCGAACAAACTCGCTTTGGAGGAAAATGGTCACAGCGCATCGGCGACTGTATCCAGTGCGGAGTCTAACATAGCCGTGACTTGGCAAATCACAGCACTTCGCTTCAGGCGAGGTCAACAAGTGCGTACAACCTTGAACTGACTATTTTGGTAATGGCCACTATAGTGATAGGCTCCCGCGAAGCAAGTGCAGAACCTCTGACTGAAGGGGCATCGTGGCACGCAAAACACGCATCTCTCTCTCTGTGTCTTGCCAGAGCCGGATAGGCCGATTAGTAAGGTGGGAGGTTACAAACCGACAGTTCGAATGCGGGCGTTGTCGACCTCCCATTCCGAACAAACTCTCTTTGGAGGAAAATGGTCAGAGCGCATCGGCGACTGTATCCAGTGCGGAGTCTAACAAAGCCGTGACTTGGGAAATCACAGCACTTCGCTTCAGGCGAGGTCAAGAAGTGGGTACAACCTTGAACTGACTATTTTGGTAATGGCCACTATAGTGATAGGCTCCTGCGAAGCAAGTGCAGAACCTCTGACTGACGGGGCATCGCGGTCAGGTAAACACGCATCTCTCTCCCTGTATCTTGCCAGAGCTGGATAGGCCGATTAGTAAGGTGGGAGGTTACAATCAGACAGTTCGAATGCGTGCAATGTCGGACCTCCCATTCTAAACAAACTCCCTTTGGAGGAAAATGGTCAGAGCGCATCGGCGACTGTATCCAGTGCGGAGTCTAACTAAGCCGTGACTTGGCAAATCACAGCACTTCGCTTCAGGCGAGGTCAAGAAGTGGGTACAACCTTGAACTTGCTATTTTGGTAATGGCCACTATAGTGATAGGCTCCTGCGAAGCAAGCGCAGAACCTCTGACTGACGGGGCATCGCGGTCAGGTAAACACGCATTTCTCTCTCTGTATCTTGCCAGAGCTGGATAGGCCGATTAGTAAGGTGGGAGGTTACAATCAGACAGTTCGAATGCGTGCAATGTCGGACCTCCCATTCTAAACAAACTCTCTTTGGAGGAAAATGGTCAGAGCACATCGGCGACTGTATCCAGTGCGGAGTCTAACATAGCCGTGACTTTGCAAATCACAGCACTTCGCTTCAGGCGAGGTCAAGAAGTGGGTACAACCTTGAACTGACTATTTTGGTAATGGCCACTATAGTGATAGGCTCCTGCGAAGCAAGCGCAAAACCTCTTACTGACGGGGCATCGCGGTCAGGTAAACACGCATTTCTCTCTCTGTATCTTGCCAGAGCTGGATAGGCCGATTAGTAAGGTGGGAGGTTACAATCAGACAGTTCGAATGCGTGCAATGTCGGACCTCCCATTCTAAACAAACTCTCTTTGGAGGAAAATGGTCACAGCACATCGGCGACTGTATCCAGTGCGGAGTCTAACATAGCCGTGACTTGGCAAATCACAGCACTTCGCTTCAGGCGAGGTCAAGAAGTGGGTACAACCTTGAACTGACTATTTTGGTAATGGCCACTATAGTGATAGTTTCCCGTGAAGCAAGCGCAGAACCTCCGACTGACGGGGCATCACGGGCTGGTAAACATGCATCTCTCTCTCTCTCTGTCTCTTGACAGAGCTGCTGTGCGCAGGCCGCGTTCCCTATCGGTGGTTGGGCATTTTATTTGGCTGCGGCTGACCGTGGTGGCCCCGCGGGGGAGATATCATCGCTTTATCTGCAGGTGATTTATCTGCGGGGGTTCCCCCGGCGCTTGGCTCGGCTCTGGCTGTCCCGCGCCCAGCGGCAGAACTCGGCTGCGGCCGCCTCGGACGCGCGATTGACCGAAACCAATTACTCAGGCTGCGCTCGCGGGCTGCGGACCGGGCATACACACCGTAGCTCATGGGGCGCGGGCTGGCTGGGCAGCGCTCGGCCGGCGGCGCCCGCTGACGGCCCGCAGACGCGCGCGGCTTCCGACCCGGCGCGCCGCCGCACGCGGAACTTAATTTACATAAAAACCGAATTCCAGGCGGCGCATCAAAGGGCGCGTCGGTAGCGGCGCAATTAGTATGGAGATTCGATGCGCCGGCGCTGGCTGGCACTGCGGAATAACGCGGCGGCGCCGCTCGCGTGTGGATTGACGTCGCCCGGCGGGCGAGCTGCGGTCGCCAGTTGATGGCGCCGCGGATGGCGGTCGGTCGGCGGCGACCGCCCGTCTCACGCAAATAACGCCAACCTTCCCCAAGACAGATGCACAAAGTACGTACTACGTACGGAATATCCGAACTGATATGCGACTGTACTATAGTTCAATTCTGTTATCTTGGCGGTTCGCGCATGCCCGCCCAGACGCGTTGCCAGTTGTACGCTGCAAGAGAAGCAGCGCCATAGTATAGTTCGCTAACTTAACGTTTAGGGGGGAAGCGCGCAGTTTATCAAGTAAAGCCACCACGGCCGCATTAACCCTTTGCTGCTTCAGAGACGTGCTCCCCGTATTCCGCGATGTGCGCGATTTTGTCATCATTGCACTGCTCGCCTGTGCAGACAGATGGTGTTTCGACTGCTTTGACACAGTTTATCATTCGATTTCACAAATACTATTTGGCCCAAAAATTTGATTTTTACACATCTTCTTGACTGATACCTTCCCCCCCATAAATGACTTAATTTTGTTTGGAAGTTCAACGCAGTTATTGTGCAGCATTAGATGTAGTAGACAATTGCACGAAATTTTGAAGAGTTTGCAGAGGTAAAAGTCCGTAGCGCATACTTTCCGTATGGTCGATTTTAGTTGCCTCTAGAAATTTCAGAAAATTACATTCAAACGAATAAAATTCATTAAGTAAGACACTTAGATACTGTTTTTAAGCAAAGAAAATTTCAAGCACCAAGCAAGGTTTGAACTCAGAACCTTTCGCTTAGCAGCCATAACTTTTTTTTTTAACGTAACATAAATGGGCATTAATTTTTTTATATAGCCAGCTATCCTAGCCACTTTTTTTAACAAAAAAAGGATAAAGTATTTTGGAAGGTTTGTTTTTCTGCATTTTTTATTTTTATTTTATACAAATTGTTGTGTCTAGGCAAGACAGCCTAGACACAATGAGAGGAAGCCGAAAGGCACGCGCTTAAACTCACGCAGGCTGGCGTGAGGTCTGAAACAGGATACGTAATGGATGCTATAAAGAAAAGTACGTAGCTTCTGGAATACTTAACTTTAATCCACATTTGTAGAACATCACTCTTGATGATACATTAATAGAATCTCAATATCAATTGAATACGGCGCCTTGCTAGGTCGTAGCCAATGTAGCTGAAGGCTATGCTAACTATCGTCTCGGCAAATGAGAGCGTATTTGTCAGTAATCCATCTCAGGCAAAGTCGGCTGTACAACTGGGGCGAGTGCCAGAACGTCTCTTTAGACCTGCCGTGTGGTGGCGCTCGGTCTGCTATCACTGACCGTGGCGACACGTGGGTCCGACGTATACTACCGGACCGCAGCCGATTTAAAAGCTACCACCTAGCAAGTGTGGTGTCTGGCGGTGACACCACACAAATGCATAAAAGGAAGGCCGTTCCTCTTCGGCTACATAAACAGAATAACAGCAAGTCGTCCCGTTACGACAAAGGATGCTCCATACTATAGCCCGCTGCGAATTTGTCGATGACTGTCTTCTCGTTGCTGTGTTGTTTCCGTTGTTTGTTCAGTCTCATAAAAAAAAAGGAACTGGGAAGAGGTGCTATGGTTGTCTTCTCATGTCATCGATAATCCAGCTGCGAGGCGGATTATGGAATGCGCTCCAAAGAAAATTAGAAAAATATTGCCTATATTTAGGGTTCTTGGCGATCGCACAATGTCGTTCGTTGAGGTAATACCAAAAATCGGGTACTGTCTTTTCGCCATTATCGAATAGGTAGTGAACAGCGTGACCGCTGATCCACGTCACAGAGTTAGTTTTTGCTCTTGGGAAATAAATCTTATCGGGGAAAAGAAGTGATCGGGTGGTTATCCTGTCGGGAGTCGTGCGTGTGAGAAAAGCCAATATCTGACGCACCAAATACCAAACGTCGTTTGCCGACCCGCATTCGAAACGATGTTCGTCCGTGTCACCCACTTGGCATGCGGCACACAAGGGTGAATCAGCGAGGTGGATGTGATGTAGGCGGGACTGGCACAACTGTTTCCCATTAACAGAGACATACCATGCAGATTGCACGTCAGTATATCAAGGGTGGTGGCATTCACCGCCTGCCACACAGCGCGCCACTTTGTAGTGGGGTGTTTACTTTCAATTACATTCGGCGTCCTGTTCATTTGCATGGCAGCATATATCGCCCTCGTCATCATAAAGCGTGTGGGTAGTAGTGCGGTGCGGATGTAGCTTAATTCAAGGAAGAATTGGCTAATGTAGAAGAAAGGTGCTGGGATGTCAGATATCATAACAGGGGGTGCGAGTGGGGTGGGTCGTAAGGCTTCCAGTAAGAGACTTGTGAGGCACGTCGGACTTCGGCGCCACACTTGCAGGTGACAGCTGACGAACAGGCCTTCGCTCTGTTCTGTACATGACAAAGGCCTAAACCTCCTCTGCTCCTCGGGAGGGTTAGGGACTCGTAATGAATCTTAAATACGCTAAAGACTACACTGTTGAGCGCCCATAACACCACCACCACCTTAAATAACATGCCCGTATTAACAAAGGATCCCAAAACCGCCAACATGCGGTGGGCCAGGGTAGGTGGTATCGGGAGTATCTGTGCAAAATGGCCGGCCGCTGGTGGCCGAGCGGTTCTGGCGCTACAGTCTGGAACCGCGCGACCGCTACGGTCGCAGGTTCGAATCCTGCCTCGGGCATGGATGTGTGTGTTGTCCTTAGGTTAGTTAGGTTTAAGTAGTTCTAAGTTCTAGGGGACTTATGACCTCAGCAGTTGAGTCCCATAGTGCTCAGAGCCATTTGAACCATTTTTTGTGCAAAATGGGGGATACGTGACGCCAAATAGATGTTAGCATACCGTGTCCGTTGCAGGAGATCTAGATGTCTCAGATGGTGGTCACTTATTCCTGCTCTCATCTGATTCAATAAACGCCTGTAGTTAATGGCTGGCCGGCCGAAGTGGCCGTGCGGTTAAAGGCGCTGCAGTCTGGAACCGCAAGACCGCTACGGTCGCAGGTTCGAATCCTGCCTCGGGCATGGATGTGTGTGATGTCCTTAGGTTAGTTAGGTTTAACTAGTTCTAAGTTCTAGGGGACTAATGACCTCAGAAGTTGAGTCCCATAGTGCTCAGAGCCATTTGAACCATTTAGTTAATGGCTGTTGAACGCTTCATGTCAGATGTGAAATCAATGCCAAGACAGCGGATTGTGTCACTGATTCGTAGCGGTGCGACGCTCTCGTCGGGCAGGCCTCTGCCTAAAAACAGGGCGTGTGATTTGTGGAGATTGAGATGGCTCCCAGATGCCGAGCCGTAGGTCGCCACCCACGCCAGTGCTGCACGAACATCGTCACTATTGCGAAGAAGGAGTACCAGACCATCCGCATAGGCAGTGCAGCAGAAAGTATGTCCACCAAGGGATATCCCAGTCAGGCGTTGTCGGAGGCCGCAGAGGAGTGGTTCCAAGACGAGGGCGTACAATTTCGCCGAAAGAGGGCAGCCTTGTCGCACCGATCGCTGGATCTGTATCGGCGGCGTGAGACGGCCATTATATAACACCTTGGACGTCGCGCCGCGTAGGATGTGCATCAGTACATTAACTATGACGTCAGGATACCCCATGTGTCGCAGTACCTCCATCAAAAATAAGTGGTCGACTCTGTCAAAGGCCTGGCTAAAGTCGAGTGAGGCCAAAACCCCTGGCAGTTGGCGAGCTCTAGCTAGCGCGATCATATCTCTATATCGGCACAATGCAGTGCGAATATTATGGTCACCACCTAACGCTGCCTGGTCCTGCGACACAACACATCGTACTGATCGCTTGAGGCGTGCCGCCAGAAGCCGGGTGAAAATCTTTAAGTCACTTTGAGTAAGGTCTAGGGCCGATAGTCACTGATCCTGGATCCGCCTCGTGGTTTGTGTATGGGCACAATCAGTCCTTCTAGGAAAGCCCCAGGGATCTGTGTCGTGGAAGACATAAGATCGCAGCAAATATCAGTCCATGCTGGTGCCAGCAATTGTTGATATGTCCGGTAAAATTCCAGAGGAAGGCCATCAGGTCCCGGGGACTTATGAGCAGCCCCAGCCTGTATTGCTTCAATGATTTCCTCTTCCGTTACATCTGCAGTCAAATCCGCCGCCGCTGTCGGAGAGATCGTGCCACAAGTGAGTTGAGAGAATTCGGCGATCACCTCTGGGGGATGTCGATGTTCCGAGTACAGCCTAGTGTAGTGAGCATGAAGGGCGTTTCCTATGCCGCGCTGGGTATCAAGGCGTCGTCCGTCTTCCGTCGTGATAGTGGATCAGTGTCTTGCGTCGGCGACGTCGTTCTGCAGTGACTTGGTACATGGACGGTTCCTCCTGTGCCACTCTGTCTTGAGTGCGCGCTCTGACGATCGCACCCTCAAGGTGGCAACGTGTTAATCTGATGATCTGTGCCTTGGCACGGTTCACCGTCACCTGCCGTGCAGGTGAGTACGGCAGTGTTGTACATTCCCTTAAGATGCTGCAGTAAAAGTCCATGGTATGCCTCTTCCATGCTGCAAAATCTCGGCCGTAGCCTATCAAGGTCTTCCGGAGGGCTGGTTTGGCGCAGAGTAACCACCACGGCAGTGTACACCGGTAGGAGCCGCGCCGGCGGCTACAAGAGTCCCACGTGTTCTCTATAAGGCGGCATTCCTGAGAAGCTAGGTGGGCGACGTTCAACTTCCAAGGACCACGGCTGTGCCATACCTTCTGGCGGCCGAGGGTAATAGCGCAGATGTAGGCCTCGTGGTCAGAAAAAGCTGTGGGCCAAACTTCTGCAGCTCTTGTCCCCACAGCTATGGAGCGCGATATGTAAATCCGGTCAATGCGGCTGGAGGAATGGCTGGTGTAGTGAGTAAATCCGGGCCGATCGCCACAAACATGTTCCCACGAGTCCACCAATTGAAGATTATTTGTAATTGTCGTAAGTTCTGCGCAGGGAGAATGATGTGGTAACTGATCCTTAGGTGCATGGCTACAGTTGAAGTCCCCTCCGATTATCAAGGCGTCCTGACGGCCCATAAAGAGGGGCGTGATTGTATGAGCGAAAAAGGTGGATCGTTCGCGACGCCGACCAGATCCTGACGGTGCATAGATGTTAATAAGCTTGACTCCTTGCATAGTAAGAGCCATGCCTCTGGCGTCAGGGAGATACTCGACGTCTTCTGCGGATATACCTTCGCTGAGGAGGATCGCCACACTACTGCCATTGGCAGACGCATGTGGGACCCAAGTCTTGTAGCCATAGGGTTCCTTGAAATCTGCGACATACACCTCTTGAAGGAGCGCAATGTCGATGACTGCTGCGTTGAGTAGATCCTGTAGCATCGCTAGTTTATGTCGGGCACGTATGTTGTTGATGTTAATCGTCGCTAGACTATATGTTTGGTCAGCCAGGTCGGCAACTGGGTTGTGTAGGAGGCCAGGTGTGGGCGGCAGGGGCGGCCCCACAGAGGCTGACGCTACAGCCGTAGTCACTGTGGGTGGTTAGTGCTGGGTACAGTTGAGGGAGCATCTCTGCCTTCGGCATCATCCTGGTGCTGTGGCTCATCCTCGACATCATTCGCCCAAGAATCAGATGCAGCAATTGGTAACTGTTGATTAGTGCTGTCAGTAGGGCGTTTGCGCGCATGTTCAGTAGCAGAAGTGATGTTGTCAGACCGAGGCTCAGAAACTGTATCCGCCGTACAATCGTGATGGGAAGGGTGAGTTGTGGTGGTAGAGTCCTGAGTGTCGTCCGACGCCGGATGTTCGTCCGTGTCACACATCCGAAGCAGGCAATCACCGGATGGCGTATGGCGCCGTTTCTTGCCTTTTTAGAGGGGACCGTTGTTTCCGGACATGTTGTTCTGTGTCAGAGTGCGGGCGACAATCATCTGATGCGGTCTCCATTGGTAGGAAGGCAGAGGTCGGGACAATTTACGTTTCTGCTTCCATCTTCTCTTTAGGCTCGTCTTGGTGGCACAATTGATCACCGTCTTGAGGCAAGTCTGCCGTTGACGTCGTAGAGGGGGATATGCTGTCCGCCACACTGTCATCGACCACTGACTGCAATATGGTGTTACGATCCTGGGCAGGAACAGCTGTTGCGGTTGCAGTCGCTGCATACGTGATGGGGAGTGAAGTAGGCGTCGCCGGGGATGGAACTTCACCAACCGGTGTCTGAGTCAGTCGGCGTTGAATGCAGGCCGATCGGACATGTCCTTCCTGGCCGCAGCCGGCGCAAGGACGCGGTTGTCCGTCGTACATGACAATGGCTCTGCAGCCGCCAATTACTAAATAGGATGGCACATGCTTCGTCAGTTCAATCTTAATTTGTCGCACTCCATTTAAAACGGGGTACGTCTCAAACGTTTGCCATTTTTCAGCCAAGTGGCTTAGCACGTTGCCGTACGGTTTGAAAGCTGTCATCACAACATCTGGCGGGACTTCGAATGGCAGCTCGAAGACCCTCAGAGTGCGAAGGCCTAATCCTGCGTGGTCGATCGTGACAGTTCCTATGTGACCATCAGAATGATTAAATTTAAGTCCATGAGCGTGTCGGCACACAACATCAGTGCACGCCTTTTCATTGATCAGTTTTATGTAGACGACACTTTGTGTTATAGAAAAGTAGATCCCAATGATGTTTTGAGGTGCAATATGAAGTTCTTCCCGGATGTAACGTTCAATGTCAAGTGCTCAAGGTCTTGCGTAGTCCGCTTGAAATGTGATCTTAATTGTGGACTTGCGGTACGAGTACGCCATGGCACTACCGACACACGGACGCGTGACACTCGCCGCAGCGGAAGGTAAACAGTAAACACCCGCGCGCGTGGTGCGCTAACAGGGGGACACAGGCACGACGACCTTGCCCAACACCGACTCAAAGGAAGGCCTCGGCGCTTGTTCGTGACGTCACGTCAGCTAGGCACGGCGAACGCCAGGTCTGTTGCAGGCATGCTCATAATGGTGGTGTCTCCCTCTCTGACACAGGAAAATGTGAAACTATTGGCGGTAGTTGGCCAACACACATTGTTCTGAGAGATTTCTGCAATCAATTAATTGTGCAATTCATTACACTTCTTAACAAATAGTGCACTCCTGAACTACTGAACGAAAACAACTTCATGGTCCAGCAGCAACAGAATTCGTGCTTCTTTGTTCTGGGTTGCTTTTACAAGAAACTGTGAACATATTGGTGCTCTTCTTTAGGTATCTTGGTTGACTATGGGGTGAGGAGCACTGAATGTTAATGAAATATCTTGCGATTGTACACGTTGGGGGAGGGGGTGGGGGACAGAAGAAGAGGCAAAAGAGAGATACTTGTTTTATCAATTAATTTTTTTATCCTATAAAGTTTCTCCTTTCAGTTGCAAGAGGGGAATATTTATCTTTTCTAATGTGCATGTTTTAAAAAGTTTAAAGTTCAGCAGTATTTTCGATGTATGAAGCTATTTTGTTTCCTGTTTAGAATTCCTTTCGTTGAAAACGACTGTAATCTAATGACTGGCAACAGTTGGACATTTACACATGAAAATTAGTTAACATTTCCAGTGACGATGTCAAATGAAAATAAATAAATAAAAGAAACGAGTTCATTGTAAGGGTGTTGGGGTAAGTTTCGATAGCAAAATGGATCAAGTAAATATAGTTACTTGGATGTAAAATTTCCGAAGCTTGCAATGGGGCAAAGCATCTTCTCATATTGATCTACGTTTGTTTCGACAGGATTCAGTAATACAGTATTATGATCTTCATTTGTAACTTTACGATAGTAAGAAAATCTTTAATCTAAATAAAACTGCAGAATCCAAAACAATACCAAACATTTTACCCAAAAATAAGAGATTTATAGTGATAACCACGCCCAGGCGTTTCTGCCTGCAACAGACCTGGCGTTCGCCGTGCCTAGCTGACGTGACGTCACCAACAAGCGCCGAGGCCTTCCTTTGAGTCGGTGTTGCCTTGCCCCACCGCTGCTAGCAGCGGACTGACTTCAAAACAGCACGCAAAATACCGACAAATACTCTTGGTATGACTGTGAATTACTCACGTTTCGTCGAAGTACAATAGGAAATAAACAATTACCGCTGATCTTTATTGCGAAAAAGCGGTTAGTGAGAATGATACAAACACCTTTCCTTGCTATCACCTAAATTAGGAGGCTTATTGCTTGTTTGGTTTAATTAATTAATAGAATATGAAGCAATTGGTATAAAGAATGCTTTTTCCAAACTTTCTATAAAAGAAAATCTGCTATCAAGACACTGCTTTTGTTCAATTACTTTATTTATGACTGAACGTTTCTAAAACTGACGACACTCGTCCGTGCTCTGCACTGCAGTCGAGCTCTGGCAACGTCGTTCTCTGTTCATTGGCTGACTGTATTTTGTGACGTCAGATGCGCAGAACGAACCTAAACTCGGCCGCCGTCATAAATGACGCGCACTTTAAACACTTCCAAGTAAACACGAAGCTTGCAAGCTCACTGCCGGCTCTGGTGGCCAAGCGGTTCTAGGCGCTTCAGTCCAGAATCGCGTGACTGCTACGGTCGCAGGTTCGAATCCTGCCTCTGGCATGGATGTGTGTGATGTCCTTATGTTAGTTAGGTTTAAGTAGTTCTAAGTTCTAGGGGACTGATGACCTCAGATGTTAAGTCCCACAGTGCTCATAGCCATTTTTTGCAAGCTTACTACTTTCCTTTATAATCTGGACTTCACTAAAATGGCAAGGTGATGTTAATCAGGACACTGGGAGAAGTTGTGATCTAAATGGGCAAGACTCACCGGAGGAGAACCACCCCTCTGAAGATGTCCAGCGCAGCTCTGGACGAAACGTTAGGAGCTGAAGAGTTTCATGGACCACGTCCTTACATTCCGGAAGGTTTACCAGAAGATACAATAGATTTATTCATCCTTGACATCACAAGACAACTGAGCCGCAGTAAAAATCGCTGTTTTGAAGAGGGCGCCGCAGCGTGTGGTGGGAAGCAGTTGTCCTCCGTTTCTGGCGGTGGCGCCGCTGTGGTAATCGCAGCTTTGGTCTCTCCCTCTGGTGGGAAAGGGCAAAGGTTGCCTGTTCACGTGCATTGAACTTCTTGCCGCTTGGTGTAACCAGTGGCTCCTGAAAATCAATCCTTCCAAGACCCAGGCAATCATTGTAGGTTGTACCACTCACTCCTTCCGGCTCCTGGATTTCTCCCTTAACGTCTGCGCCGGTCCTGTCTGCCTCACCCCCACCCTCACCTATCTTGGCCTCACCATTGACCTTCACCTTACCTGGATCCCTCATATCCGCTCCATCCAATCCAAAGCCAACAACCGTCTCCGACTCTTCAAACTCCTCTCTGGCCGGACATCGGGGTTCCAACCCTCTACCATCCTCCACACCTACAAATCCTCAATCCGTCCCCGTCCTCTGTTATGCCAGTCCCGCCTGGATATCTACCCCCCCCCCCCCAAATTCTATAAGTCGCTCCAGATCCTTGAGCGTCATGTACTCCGCCTCGCCTTCCGTATACGCAACCTGTCCCCCACGCGTATCCTCTACTACCTCATTCCTTTCCCCCATCTGCTCCTATTCCTCGAACATATCTGCATACTCTAAACCTCCCACCGCCTTGATCACCCTCACCCCCTGGTTGCTCCTCCCCTCTCCCATCCCCGCCCTCTGCCACGCCTTTACTGTTGTGTCCCCCCTACCCTCCATCTCTACACCCTTCATCTCCTTTCCCAAGGTGGCTTCCATCAACTCCTCCTCCCGGATGATGCCCTCTCTCCCTCCATTTATCCCTCCTATCATCTATGATCCTCCCCCTTCCTTTCCTCCGTCCTTTCCCTGGGCTCCCTCTTCCCCCCTTCCATCCTGTGTTTCTCCCCACCTAACCTCTCCCCACCTCCCTTCTCCCCCGTGAGTCCTTTTGTCTTCCCATCCTCTGCCTTCTCCACTCCCTGTAGCGTCTGCCCAGCACCCCCCGCCCCCCTTATGGGTCATCATCCTCCATTGCCTCCTTTCCCCCCTCCCCCCTTCGCTTTTCCTCACCTTCCCCCCTTTTTTCTTTTCCCATCATCTGACCAGTTTCCCCCCACCTGCTCTCGAATGTGGTATGTCATCTTTTAGTGCAGTGTTCCAGTGACTGTTCAGTGTTGTTTCGTCTTTTCCTGTGTTGCGAAGAGAAACCATGCTGTCGCTGGGTGCAAATTTTATGTCTTTTGCGAACAGAAACCAGACTCTCGCCGTGTTTTTTAATTGTCTGTCTATTATTTTACCTGTCTGCTTCATATGTATTTTATTGGCGTCATCATCCCTTTGTTCTCTGTTTTAAAGTTCCACGATTTTTTTTCGCCATGTTACCCTTTGTCTCCGATTTTGTCGCCTGTTTTTTATTATATACTCCTGGAAATGGAAAAACGAACACATTGACACCGGTGTGTCAGACCCACCATACTTGCTCCGGACACTGCGAGAGGGCTGTACAAGCAATGATCACACGCACGGCACAGCGGACACACCAGGAACCGCGGTGTTGGCCGTCGAATGGCGCTAGCTGCGCAGCATTTGTGCACCACCGCCGTCAGTGTCAGCCAGTTTGCCGTGGCATACGGAGCTCCATCGCAGTTTTAACACTGGTAGAATGCCGAGACAGCGTGGACGTGAACCGTATGTGCAGTTGACGGACTTTGAGCGAGGGCGTATAGTGGGCATGCGGGAGGCCGGGTGGACGTACCGCCGAATTGCTCAACACGTGGGGCGTGAGGTCTCCACAGTACATCGATGTTGTCGCCAGTGGTCGGCGGAAGGTGCACGTGCCCGTCGACCTGGGACCGGACTGCAGCGACGCACGGATGCACGCCAAGACCGTAGGATCCTACGCAGTGCCGTAGGGGACCGCACCGCCACTTCCCAGCAAATTAGGGACACTGTTGCTCCTGGGGTATCGGCGAGGACCATTCGCAACCGTCTCCATGAAGCTGGGCTACGGTTCCGCACACCGTTAGGCCGTCTTCCGCTCACGCCTTAACATCGTGCAGCCCGCCTCCAGTGGTGTCGCGACAGGCGTGAATGGAGGGACGAATGGAGACGTGTCGTCTTCAGCGATGAGAGTCGCTTCTGCCTTGGTGCCAATGATGGTCGTATGCGTGTTTGGCGCCGTGCAGGTGAGCGCCACAATCAGGACTGCATACGACCGAGGCACACAGGGCCAACACCCGGCATCATGGTGTGGGGAGCGATCTCCTACACTGGCCGTACACCACTGGTGATCGTCGAGGGGACACTGAATAGTGCACGGTACATCCAAACCGTCATCGAACCCATCGTTCTACCATTCCTAGACCGGCAAGGGAACTTGCTGTTCCAACAGGACAATGCACGTCCGCATGTATCCCGTGCCACCCAACGTGCTCTAGAAGGTGTAAGTCAACTACCCTGGCCAGCAAGATCTCCGGATCTGTCCCCCATTGAGCATGTTTGGGACTGGATGAAGCGTCGTCTCACGCGGTCTGCACGTCCAGCACGAACGCTGGTACAACTGAGGCGCCAGGTGGAAATGGCATGGCAAGCCGTTCCACAGGACTACATCCAGCATCTCTACGATCGTCTCCATGGGAGAATAGCAGCCTGCATTGCTGCGAAAGGTGGATATACACTGTACTAGTGCCGACATTGTGCATGCTCTGTTGCCTGTGTCTATGTGCCTGTGGTTCTGTCAGTGTGATCATGTGATGTATCTGACCCCAGGAATGTGTCAATAAAGTTTCCCCTTGCTGGGACAATGAATTCACGGTGTTCTTATTTCAATTTCCAGGAGTGTATATTATCTTCTCCTTTTTTAAAAACAAAGTCTGTAGGCTGAGGAGCGGCATACTAACCTACTGCCAGCCCGCCCTCTTCGGTGGCAATCAAAATTCAATAAAGAAAAAAAAACAACTCGCCAGTGGGTCAGTCTGGGTCAGTCTCTCATCCCCAGCTTGCTAGCCTGTCTCTCGTCCGAATTTGTTAGGCAGTTAGTGTCAGTCTGTCGTTCGGAGTGCTAGTATGTCTGTCGTTCGGATCAACCTTTAAAGCCAGCAAAATGAGAGTCTTTCGACTGCGCCAGTAAGAGAACCCAGCGAGTGGTCGCCCGGTCGGGGCTTAGTTCCTGCATCTGAGTCTGCACGTTAGGCCACCAGTCTGCTCGAGTTTGCTCAGACAACGGTCATTGGCGCTTGGATCGGTCGGTTGGTCGATCGCTCACTGAGTCACTAGATGACTTGTCCGTCTTGAGCGTCGGCGCATGTGAGGTCGCCCCGTGAGTCCAGTGGGCCGCGGCGTATAGCGAGGGGTAGTGACTTCGCGGTCGACATTAGAGCAACGGGAGTCAACTCACGACATCAGTCTGGCCGGTGCGAGCTGCGACGCCGTGAGACGGGAGATCGGCGCGCCTTCGTGCGTCCGTTGAAGCGGCTGGCAGCGGACGGTTCGGGAGAGCGATTTGCGGGTGCTGCGCCAGGTCTTCTCGAGAAATCGCAGTTTATTAGAAGTTAAGTGATTTCTGATATGTAGTTTGATTTACTATTGTTAAATTCTACTTGTTTTCTTGGTGAGGTCTCCAGCCGTTTTTCTTTGGGGTCGTCTCACCATTTTCCTCCGCTTGCCCACCCGCGGGAAGGAGGTTGTTTATCAATTGGGTGGTCCGTTTCTCCCTTGTGGAGTAGGGGCGGGTGAGAGCAACCTGCGGTTCTGGTTGTTCGGTAATCTCCCAATCAATCTACCGTACGTTAGTAGCTGCCTCTGTCATGTTTGTCGGATTTGGTGTGTTAACGAATTTATTGCTTGGAGTGTAACGGCGTAGTACCTGAAATATGTTTTGATCTTTGGAAACTTTGATATTATTGCCTATGATCTTGAGAGGCAGTATCTGTGTACCATAGAGCATCTTAACTATTGTTTGGCCAACCGTGTAGAATTTTATATCAGATTTCAATTCATGGGCTTTTGTTTAAACGATCATTTGAGTATATAAAGCTGCCACCCTTTCACCGTAAGCCTTTTCTTAGAAGTTAAAATCAAGTTGCACCTTTGGTGGCAAGGTTAATATTTTAATTGTTAGTGTTTTGTACCATTTCGATCCCTCGCTACGGGAGGTGCATTGTTTGTGTGCTTCTTTTGAGAATTGTGAAAACTCTTAGTTTAAAGTTATCTGGTGTGTTGCAGATTTGC
Organism: Schistocerca nitens; assembly: GCF_023898315.1. Lineage (NCBI taxonomy): Eukaryota > Metazoa > Arthropoda > Insecta > Orthoptera > Acrididae > Schistocerca > Schistocerca nitens. Next base: position 47,396,860 of record NC_064620.1, read on the forward strand.
ACCAGTGTTGTGAGCGGTCGTAACTACAGCCGTGTCAAAAGGGAGCGGCAAAGTTCTCTGCCCGAAAGCTCATACAGCCAAAACTTGTTTCTTTCTGCCTCTGGATAAATTGTAACGTTGATACTTAGAGGGTGCTTTCTGATTATAATTTTAAATTTGTTTCTTTTAAAAAATGCTCTTAGGCACTATTAAACTGAATAAAATTCCCATTTGGTAAAAGGAATTTGGTTATGATTTCATCAGTTACTGCCTGGCAACTACTTCCTTGCTTACACAGTGTGATTAAATGTGTTAATGTTTTTGATGAATCGCTAGTAAATAAAATAAATTCTTAAGAATATTCTTTGAAAATAAATCACGGTTAAACAACAAAAATGACTAAAGAAACGTCACACAAACATTGTTATTTGACAAACGCTTTCACTAACATGGGGTCTATGGTGGACAAAGTGATGAAATGGGGATCGACACACGACATTAACCGGAACACTAGTCGCTTTATCTGACTTTATACACGTGAATCCGGATTATGGCACAAAAAAGCTTCTATACCATTCCAAAAAGAAAAATATGGTTCGAAAGGACAGCGTGCTGAGAAACATATATTGGAGCCCTACGCCGTAGCAGCGAATACTTTACCCATATTCGCTAAGAACATGAAGTAGCATAATACCAAATCAGAAGCGAGAGTGCCCTCCAATCTCTCAAGCATACAAGATGAACCCAAATTCCATAGGCAATTTATCGGAGGCTATTATTTATTTATCTATTACAAAGTCAAAAACCTGTTACCTCATGTTTTAAAAAAGGTCGTACATCTCACAGATTTCGTTCGCCATCTTTTCTGTAGTTTTTGTTTCTGTTGATGTTTTTGTTCTTACAACTACATCATATCTACATCATATACCGCAAACCACCTAATGGTGTGTGGCGGAGGGTACGTTCGGTACCACTATCTGATCCCTCCAACCCTGTTCCACTCGCGAATAGTGCGTGGGAAGAATGATTGTCGGTAAACCTCTGTATTGGCTCTAATTTCTCGAATTTTATCCAAGTGGTCAACGCGCGAGATGTATCTAGGGGGAAGTAATATGTTGTCCAGCTCCTGAAAAGTGCTCTCCCGTTGCAAATCTCTCCGTGATGCACAACGCTTCTCTTGTATCGTCTGCCAGTGGAGTTTAGCATGTCCGTAACGCTCTCCCGCCAACAAAACGAACCCGTGACGAAACACGCCACTGTTCGTTGGATCTTATCTATCTCCTCTATCAGTCCTACCTGGCAGGGGTCCCAGATAGATGACCGATACTCAAGAATCGGGCGAACAAGCGCCTTATAAGCCCCTTCTTCGTTGAATGAGTTACATTTCCTTAAGATTCTTCCGATGAATCTGAGTCTGGTATCTGATTGTTGTAACCTCCCAACAGAAAAATTATATGTCTAATAACCTCCCAACAGTAAAAAAAATATAAGTATATAATTCACATTCAGCGTAACCTTCCAACAGATACACTCCAAAACCTTCCAACCGTAAAATTTCGTAACCTCCCAATAATACAATGTGACTAACTTCTCAATAAAACTGTCGCTCACTTATAACCTTTCAATAATGAATGTCAATTGAAACTGGTGAATTTTGGACGTCAGCAGCGCTGCGTCATGGCCTTGAAAGATCATTCTGAATAAATTGAAAATTCTTACCTCAATAAGGTCGCCGGATAACGCATATATATCTGCTCCTATGAGAAATTTTTCTGACACAGCCCTGTGCAATGCTGGCCGATAGATTCTTCATTTATAAAAGGAAACAACTGATTTTTCTTTTCAATAATCGGGATGACCAAGAATTGGAGAAATTAGTAAATTCTTTAAATTGAAATAAACGATCGTCAAAAGTTACTTTTTATGAGAAAGATTATTATTAAGAGATTTTTTAAAACATTTACATGGGACTTGATATAACAATACTAATTTTGCGCGAGGCTGCTTTTACCTTATACTACAACGCTCAGACTCCGCCATCGCTCCCCCACGACCGGCCCAGCCAACTCGATACACACGACTGCTAGCTAGTAACAACTTATTCCAACTGCATACAACACTGCTCTCTGGTCTGAGATTCTCTTACAGCTTACATATCGCAGGCAGCGCGTGAGCAATCCATCGAAATTACATCTGCTCAAGTGCGCTAGCAACAAATTCTTTAGTCATGGACCTCTTACATTACCCTCCACTGGGGGGGGGGGGGGGGGCAAAAATTTGGCAGCGATAGTGAGTCAATTGGACTTGCCATGAGCAACAAACTTTTCTATAATCTATTTAGTTACTAAGTCTACAGTCACAGAGTATATACATCATTGATAAGTGCAGAACATATTAAGAAATTAAATAGAGTGCTCATGCACTGAGTACAGAACATATTAAGAAATGACAAAATGTATACGCAATGAGTATAAAATATATTAACAAATGACATAAAGTGCACACGCACTTTATAACTCGTTAGCATTTTTTTACAAGAATTTAAACATACTGAGAAATTAAATAAAGTTCACACACACTGCATAAGTCTTTAGCATATTTAGGAGAACTGATCATATTAACAAATGAAATGAAGTGCACACGCACTGTATAAGTCTTCAGAATTTTTTCACAAGAGCTGAATACATTAAGAAATGAAATAAAGTGCAGACGCACTGTATAAGTCTCTAACATTTTACAAGAACTAGGAAAGGAATATGAATGATAGCATCATGGTTGTAGTACAGTGGGTTGCACGTAGCTGCACTGAAAGTCCATATCTTTCTACAGAAGTACAACACCAAGTGAGACAATCTGAAGTTCTCTTCCCTGAAGTATTTATCAGTGTAGCCAAGACACTGAAACCCTGCATGATGTTACCATTTTGGTAGTACATTAGGTACACCAAACAGTAGGACCATAATGACATCTCCTTCAGTCAGAGTGGTGGACAGTTTGATGTCAACACCACATTCTGATAGAATCCATACTCTTACATCAACGTAGAATTGCAAAAACAAAATATAGTGCTCCATGATTATGAGGATGAACAGGACATACGGATAATGTAGTAATTGCTGGTAATTAGGTCAGAAGGTGAGGGACATTAAATCTTATGCTAGTCGTCATTCAGAATTACACTAGTGTATCAACCAATCTGAATAATTATTGGCACTCATTGGCTATTTACTAAACATTTATGTACTATGTATGGAGTATTACAGAACATGAATCATAAGTCATCTTGTTAGAGTAATTATTGAATAGCATTTATGCAAAAGTCATCTCATTACAGTGATCATTGGCATACCATTTATGCATAAGTCATTTCCTTACAATAATCATTGGCATAGCATTTATAGAGTATAACAAAATATTATTTACAGAAATTATTGGCATAGCATTTATACGTAAGTCATTCATTATAATAATTATTGGCGTACCATTTATGCAGTATTACAAAATATCATTCATAACGCATCTCATTACAGTAATTATTGGCATCATGTCATCTCATTATAGTAATCATTAGCATCATAAGACATCTCATTACAGTAATCAGTGGCATTCATTGGCCAGTTACTAAACATATAGCAAGTATTGAGTATTACAAAACACTATTCATAACTCATCTGATTGCAGTAATTATTGGCACTCACTGGCCAATTACAAAGTATTCATATAGTTTTACAAAACATTATTCAGTATTATTCACAAGTCATCATTCAAAACAAGAGTTATTGCGTGTAGTATCAAGCTGTTAGTGTTTATATATGATATCATGCAAGTGACATAAGACATATTTAAAATGTAAGACATAGTAACTATTACTCAAGGTCTGTAGTCCAATAATACATAGATATAATGGATTCAATACATCAGAGAAATTTGCATTATATTTAGGACTAGAAATATATCTTAAATTGGTAGCATTATTTAGTTGTATACTGGTAATAGTTGGGACTGGTAATATTTCTTTTGTGCTAGCAATGCATTGCGTTGATATCGATAATTAATTGCTGGGGCATGAAAATATTTGCTTTTGACTTATTGTTGGAAATAAGGATTAATAACGTCATTCCTCATGAGTCAGCTGTAGCAAGGTTATGAAACAAGTACAGTATATGTGATTACATTCATAAATGATAGAGACAACTGGGTAAAAAAATGCAAGTGCCAGAACAGGTTTAATAACTAACCGCTTATAGCACATAAATATAACGAAAAGCATCTCCTGGAAAAAATACAAAATGGATAATTGAGCTGAAAGAAGAAATGTATTCATATTATGCAGAAAAGTAGTAAACTTCGAACTAACAGGTAATGAAACGTGTACTCAATATCTGTGTACTGTAGCTGTCTTTCCCAAAACTTTCAGTCACTATACTATGCGACGTAAGACATGCTGTCAAAAGGAACTGCAACAAGTACTTAAATAATTACATAGCATCTCTTAACTAATAGTAAATATATATACTTCATCATTATTGTCATCTGCAAAGAAAAACTTCATTATTCATATTATCATAACTTCATCATTATCATCACCTGCAAAGAAAAACTTCATTATTCATTTTATCATATTCTTCATGTAACTATTCATCATCATTTACTATCAACTGCAAAAAATAGACACTTCGTTTTTCATATTCATACAACTATTCATTATCATTCATTACTTCCTATAGTATAGAGTTTCTTACTTCTAGCATATTTCATCACTAAAATTAACATGTGTAGTTCTGTCTGACAGCCTGCAATAATCGCCTCGTATTCTGAAAGAAAAATAATTAGTTAAGACTGCTATTATACAGTGTGTATAGTATATTCTGGTTAATGCTTGTTAATTCTGATCCATTTACTCTTCATGACAAGGTATTGCATTTTCTTTCTTTCATTCCAGTTGTGAAATTTCCATTTCACAGTAAACCACTGTGGTTGTATAATTTATTTCCTTTACATGGTATTGCTTTCTGAAAATGATGAATATGGATTAATATTTTGCATTTAATTCATATAACCATTAAATAAAAACTTGTTTCTAGTGATGTAACTAAGCATACAGCATAGCACGACAGAAAACGTATTAAGTCAAAAACATAGTCAGTTTCCAAGTGCAAAAATGTACACACAGTATCATAATGCAGTAGCAAAACATGTAGAATAATCAAGATATTGAGATATCATCAGAAGAAATGTCAAAGTCAACTGGTGTTTGTTAAATTTAAAAGATTTCATAGTGCATACAGAGAAAAGTCTATTTTCAATAGGAAAATAATCATACATACACAAAAAATGGAAAATGTGCACGGTCTGATATATAACCACAAGAAAAGCGGCCTGCTAACCTTACCTTGCCGAGCACTTGCCAAGGAAAAAAATACGATCATTATCAGTAAGTAGTCACATAAACATAATTGCATAAGTGGTCATATATGTATCAGGAAATGGCATTACACTGTAATAAATCATAAAGTATGTTCATTAAATAAAGGGTTTAATATTGGAGACATGGTGATTGCCTTTGCTTTTTCTGGTTCTCAAAGATTCGACATGTATTACATTGGGGTGAGGAATGCTGCGAATTCTGTATGGACCAGTGTATAGAAGCTCAAATTTACTGCATCTACTCTTTCCTCTGTTGGATTAATAGTGTGTGCATACTAATATCTTCTGTCCAATGTGAAAGTCACAGCGTGTACAAACCCGTTTTTGCTGTCTTCACCGGCGCTCTGCGGCACTATAAAGACTCATTTGAAAAAAAAAAGATTTTTTGTTTTTTGTTTTTACCACTACTACTACTAAGCTAATTACTGTTTAGCACTACAGGTACTTTATACTGAAATGTTTCCCCACACCACCTAGTATTGTCTTTCTATGTGTGTGAGTAACTGTATGTTCACTGTTGTGGGTAAATACATACAGCATACACAGGGCGATGTGTGAAAAGGATAGCGATTACATGCTTCAGCTGTTGTAGAAATCTGCTCCGGATGCTGCAGATACCGTGTTGAGCTGAAAGTGGTAACCAAAGTACGGAGAAATATTCTTCGGGGCTCTGTTGCATAGCAATCAGATTGCTTTCAGTTCTGAGAAATGTCCAGGTACTACTGTGGATTTGAATGATCCATGAAGTGACTTCTTTTCCGAAGAAAACATCGAACTATTTCACTAGAACTGAACGCTCCCGTCGGAACTATTCTCAAGCTGGTGTTTATTTGTAAATCACACTAGAAGTATATCGCTGGGCGTATAATAACACGTACCTTCTTGAAATGAACAATATTTTATTGTTCTATTAACTGATTTCCTTCCATATACACATATATTTTACAACGTGAATCAAAAACTCGCAATGGCGTCGATTTTTACATCACAAGAATGGCTCTCCTCTCCTCAAATTATTTTTACTCTTAAGAAGAACAAAAGCTCTATCTCTAAGAATAATTATGTGAGCGCTGACCGCCACAGAGTAATAAACAATATCTTTGTCTCTCTCTCTCTCTCTCTCTCTCTCTCGCACTGTCACAGCAAGTTACGCTGCCTGATACATCATATATGCCCCTCTTGTGGACGAACGTTTTTGGGCAAAAACAAACACGAGCGTTCACACAACACTATATCGGTGATTGTTTATGACGCTGTATTAATGTCCAATAGAGTATTAATGTCCACTATATTTCTTATGATATTTCGTATTAGTGAATGACTATCCAAATGAAAATTATAGATTTGGGTGCATATACTGCTGACAAAGCCTGTGCTGCCTGAAAATTTCTGATGCAGCTTATATGCATAGCTTACATGCTTGCTTTTATTCATTTGTCGAGGATGGCATGAGATGTGATCAGAAACCTTTTTCATCATCACTCAAAGCTTCTGTCACTCGCCTTGGGATGTCTCAAACGGATAATCTAGCCATTCGGCCAAGCCCCACAAAGGAAAACCTTGGGGTAGATTTACCATCCTCGTATTTCTCATTTGGAAACAAAATTAATTGAATTATAATGGAAAAAAAATTTACAATATGGATTTTTTTGAATGAATTTAAACATTGTTCACAAAAGAAACACAACACTGTTAATCTTCTGTGTCTTGAGGTGAACCGTCGAAGCGTTGGTTTACGTCCATCTACGATTCCCTTTTATCTGTCATCTCCGGGTAGCTGATGGAATTATATTCCCATTTCACCGTCTCCTCGTGGGTATTATGGTTTTCCGCATATGGTTAACATGAAAATACGAGTCAGTGTAAATTCCGTGGGGAAGTTGTTTGATCTATGCTGAGCTGAAATAGAATCTAATCTAAAGTTCTTTCTAATTCTCTGTCCTGAATTCGAAATATTCGGAAGTCGTAAGGTGTTCTTCATTTCCATCAACAACCCTAGAATGCACTATACACAAATCCAACTGGTGCTGCCGTGTTAACTTACGCTCGTCATCTTTCAGATGGACTTCAACACTTGTTGATGTACTTATAGCTGAAAGGCAAATGCTCAGTTGGTAACTTCACGAGCAACAATTGATATAACATAATTTACATACATAGGAATGTTACAACAATAGTACAATTATAAAGACAATGTCCATCACAAAAGATTGAAACAAAGTAATAGGCGTCCTTTTAAAACTGAGAATGGGTTACACCTTCCGAACAGCATGACTTCAGCTCAGTGAGTAAAAAGGCAAATACAAACATATACTGACATTGTTAAATTGACATAAGAAAAAATATCTTGCCATAGACCAGATTCATTTGAGTCACTAACCCATGGTCATTATGCATTGTGTAACCTGATTGAAGTTACTATCAACTAAATAAAAAAAAATTTAAAAGAAATCATTCATACTATAGCTAAATTCTCTGCATACTGAAAAGAAAACTTATCTTTACAGTGGAAAACAAATACATAATGTCTGCATATCTCTCGTACATTATGTCTGAAAAGAAAAACTAACTACTAAATTGCAAAAAGAAAGAAACTATCCTAAGTATGATTTATAGGTTTAATGAAAATTCTCTAATCAATATTATTTGATAAGAATAGTATCTTCAATCTTCAGAATCTTCAGTCATCATGAAATTGCTTTAACAAGTGATGAGGATACATTCCTTTCACCTTTCCATTCTTCACATCCTTCAAAACATAAGTTCCTGGATGAGGTATTTTGGTAATCACAAATGGTCCTCGATACAATAATTGCCATTTTGTGTTCTTCCTCTGTATAAATGAAGCCTTAGGGTGAGTTTTTACTAAAACTTGGTCTTTCACTTTATATGTTTTTATTTTTCCAAGTCAGTTGTCAAAATATATTTTCCTTTTTCTTGCCTTGTCCATTATATTGAGTAAGGATTGTCGTACTTTATTTTGTAGGTCTATTTTGTTAATAGCTACTTTAGGAATTGGTCGAATCCAGTCATTCTGTTCCTGTTTTCCAAACATCAGTTCGTATGGGGTGTATTCTGTCGTAGTATGTGGCATATTGTTTACAATTTCCTGAAAATCGTGAAGATAATCGATCCATTTGGGTTGCTGGTTGTGGCAATATGTTCTCATGAACCGGTTAAATTCACGAAAAATTCGTGCCACGGGATTCGCCGAAGGGTGGTACACTGATGTTAGAATTTGTTTTATTCCACAACTGGTTAATGTTTGCCTCCAACGAAATCCAGTGAACATTGACCCATTGTCAGAAAGAATAGCCTCTGGTTTGCCTACCTTGACTATATAATCCTTGACCAGCTTCTTGGCTATGGATGCAGCAGTAGCTGATTTTAATGGATAAAGTTTGACATACTTAGTGAATATATCAAGAAAAGCTACAATATATTTGCATCCTCCCCTTGATGATGGTAGAGGACCACAGACGTCGACCGAAATGATTGACAGCGGTTTAGTGGGTATAATAGGATGTAGGACATCTTTCACACAAAAATTTCCTGGTTTGGCTAGCTGACAAATTTTACATTTCCTTAACTGTCTGTGTACTTTCCTGCAAATATTTGGGAAGTAGCAATATGCTTGATCTTCCGAGCACACTTTAATACTCCAAAATGTCTCAAGTGATGTGCGTGTTCAAAATTAAGTCATTCTCATTCTTCTCGGGAATATACACCTTCCAATTATCTGAATCAAGATGCCCTTTGAAAGTTAAGACGTCGTCCTCAACTTTGTACAATCTCTTCAGATCATCGTTTCCAGGCTTTGCTAAAGTTTCCTTTATTGAATGCCAACGAGGATCTTCATTCTGTAGTTTTTCAGTGTTCTTACACATGTCAAGAAAATGTTTCCTGTATATTCTATCAGTCATTATAAGAACATTAAATTCGGAGGGATTGTCCGTGATGTTGATAGTTGACAAATCTCCATCTGGCATTCTAGACAGTGCATCGGCGATGAAATTATCCTGTCCGCTTATGTATTTAATTTCAAATTGAAACTCTTGGAGTGAGAGCGACCATCTTGCTAATCTTGGATGTAATAATTTACATGTTTGCAAAAAACTTAACGCTTTGTGGTCACAGTATACTGTTGTCTTCGCTCTGTATAAGTAATAGTAAAATTTCTTAAATGACCAGACTACGGCCAATGCTTCGCTTTCGGTAGTCGTATATGTTCTTTCACAAGCAGTTAAGAGTCGGCTATCAAAAGCTACTGGACAGAAAGTTGATTTTCTATCTTTCATCTTTACTTGGATGAGGCATGAACCTATTCCAATTTCCGAAGCATCTGTCATTAAACCGAATTCTTGGCTCTTATCTGGATGATATAATATTTGTGAATTGACTAAGGCATGTTTTATTGCTTCAAATGCATTCTGACATTGTTGCGTCCACACCCACGGAGTATTTTTGCGCAACAAGCTGTACAACGGTTCTGCATTAATAGAGTGGTCGTGAATGAAACGCCTGAAAAAAGAGACAACTTCGAGGAAGCCCATTAATTGCCTTTTTGTTGTTGGAACTGCAAAGTTTTTGATTGCCTTTAGTTTCTCGGAGTCCGGTAAGATGCCTTTTCCATTTATAAGATGACCCAAAAATTTGATTTTATCTCGAGCAAAATGGGACTTTTGAAGATTTGCGGTTATGCCTGCTTTCTTGAAACGTTCTAACACTCTTCTCAATAAATCAACGTGCTCCTTCCATGTGGTCGTAGCTATGAGCATGTCGTCCACAAACAAAGTTAAATTGCTTCGAAGTGCAGGTCCCAATGCGTAATCTAGAGCATTTATAAAAACTCCTGAGCTCACGTTTAGCCCGAAAGATAAAACCTTAAATTGATAGCTTCTACCTGCATGTACAAACGAGGTGTACTTTTTTGATGGTTCGTCTAGAGCCACTTGCCAAAATGAACTTCTCAGATCAATATTTGTTAATTATTTTATCCCCTCGAACATTTGAATTAGCACATCGATATTTTCCGGATGAGTTCGCACGGACTCGATAATCTTATTTATCAGCCGTGCGTATAGCACGAGACGAACTTTTCCTCCCTTTTTCGAGACAACATGAAGCGGACTACAGTATGGACTCGTCGAAGGTTCGATCAGATCCCATTCAAGCATATGGTGGATTTCCGCATCAACTGCCTTTCGTTGGTTCCACGGTACTGGATAAAAAATACGGCAGAAAACTTGGTGTGGTATCACATCTAAATGGCATGTGTATCCCTTGATTACACCAGGTCTTTCTAGAAAGACTTCATAATATTCCTGTAGAAGATCATATAATTGCTTTCTTTGGTGTTGTTGCAAATATTCAGGTTCTTGCACATTTTCATATACCATATCTTCAGGGTTTAAAACTGGTTGCAAGTAATTAATTTGGTAATACCGTGCAGGTTTGCTATGTATCCACTTTATTTGCAGCTTTCGTCCCTGACAATACTTTCCATGGGTACTATATTCCCTGAGAAGATTCACTTGATGTTTCTGATCCATTATTGTAAAACTTGCACGGCTTAGAGAAAAATCGATGTGCCAATTGCTCTCTCTAAATTCATCTATACCCAGGATACAGTCCTCAACCAATTTTTCTATTACAAGGAACGTGCAATTTATAGGTACATTTCCTATATCTATCTGGAGTGGAGTCTGCACTTTAACCTGAGAAGACTTATGACCAGTAGGACTTACAATTCTACAACATTGAACAGGAAAAATCGCTGGGTTTGCTTTCTGAAGTATTCTTTGAAATAACTTCTCAGAAACGACATTTACTGCTGCTCCTGCATCTAAAGTAACTTGCACAGTAATGCCTTCAATTGCCGCCTGGATTTTCGCAACAGGTTCAGTGATATGTTCGTCTTGACAAGGCATCATATCCTGCTGAAGTTCTTCTATTAATAATCTGCCATCATTGTACCGAAAAAAATTGACGCTTGAATTTTCGTCTCTCAAAACTTCCTCGACTGCACCGTCGGGGCTTCTGACAGTCGAGTTTAGTTTCACGATTGTTCATTATTAACAGATGTCTGCTCCGTTACGTCAGTTATTATTGGTGGTTGATTTCTCCATTCATTTGCATTAGCATTTGGTATCCAACCTGAAGTTTGTGGTTGATTGTGATATTCTTGGGTTGGTTGCTGATATCGGTGTTTTTCTGATAATTCCCTTCTTCATAGTATCCTTTCCTCTTCTTATTATTCTTCCTCCATTTCCGTTTACATGTTTGTTCACATTGTTGGTCATGATTACACTGGTCGGGATTTTCGTTACGAAATTTCACGTTTTTCTGGAAATAATTCACCTGTGGGTTTGGTGAATTGTGTGCAAAAGGTTTGTTTCCATACTGTTTGTTGTTACTATTGTATTTGTTAGGTTGGTAACTTGGTTGTTTATAGCGCACATGTGATTCTCGAACAGAATGTCTATTGAATCCAATGTGACTAGAAAATCGTCCACATGTTGTTCAGGCACATGTAGAAGTTTTTCCTTAACTTGAAGGGGAAGTTTGGCCTTTAATATTCGAATGATATCCTGCGTCGGGATTTTCATTCCAGTATTTGGTTTTATTTATATACTTCTCGAAATACTTTCTTAAAGATCCATGTTTGAAAGAAAAAGGTTGTGGGTCAAAAACTTCCTTACGTAGTCTTTCCTGTACTCCCTTATTCCAGTATTTGTGCAAGAAAGAGCGTTCAAATTGGTCATAATCTTGACACCAATCGGATGCTTCTGACGTCCACATCGATTCATCTCCATGTATGAATCCTGCAACGTATATAATTTTTTCTTCCTCAGTCCACATTCGCGGCAACATCCCTTTAAATTGCTTGATAAATACCACGGGATTGATCGAAATCCTTTCTGGAATTAATATCTGGAATTGACGATATTTAAGCATTTTTTCTTCATTCATAGTCACAGGTGTATTCTGGTGGCTACTTCGCGGTGAATGATAATCTCGATAATTTGTTTCTGATTGATTACGTGAATATGCACCAATACATGGATATTGTTGCATGGATTCGGTTTCACTGGTTTCATCAGGAATAATGTCTGCTTTTGATAAACTGCAAGTAGTATGTGCCCCTCTAGTATTAACTAGACCCTGCTGGCATTCTTTTAATGTATTTTCTATCTTTGCTTTCCAAGCAGGAAATTCATCTCCTATATTCTCCTTTATCTCTTTAACTTCTGCTTGAAGTTGTTCTTGTGCAGCTTCGTTGTTAACTTGCACGTTAGAAACCGTTTCTTTCAAGGTTTTGTCAACATAATTTCGCACTGTCTCGGTTTGCTCTTTCGCCCAATCTTCAATGTCCTCAGAGAATGCGATCTTATGTTCATTGAAAAGTTTCTCTATGTGTTTCTCGCCTTCGAGACTGAGAGTGTCTATCCTCCGAGTAAGCCCAATGACAGCTTGCTCGTTATCGTGCTTAATTGTATTCACGTCTTGCGCAATAGTGTTCTGTACATGAATAACTTCTTGCACTTGATGATACAGCATACACAGGGCAATGTGTGAAACTGATAGCGATTACACGCTTCAGCTGTTGTAGAAATCCGCTCCGGATGCTGCAGCTTCCGTGTTGAGCTGAAAGTGGTAACCAAAGTACGGAGAAATATTCTTCGGGGCTCTGTTGCATAGCAATCAGATTGCTTTCAGTTCTGAGAAATGTCCAGGTACTATTGTGGATTTGAATGATCCATGAAGTGACTTCTTTTCCGAAGAAAACATCGAACTATTTCACTAGAACTGAACGCTCCCGTCGGAACTGTTCTCAAGCTGGTGTTTATTAGTAAATCACACTAGAAGTATATCGCTGGGCGTATAATAACACGTACCTTCTTGAAATGAACAATATTTTATTGTTCTATTAACTGATTTTGTGGTGTCACCGCCAGACACCACACTTGCTAGGTGGTAGCTTAAATCGGCCGCGGTCCATTAGTACATGTCGGACCCGCGTGTCGCCACTGTCAGGATCGCAGATCGAGTGCCACCACAAGGCAGGTCTCGAGAGACGTACTAGCACTCGCCCCAGTTGTACGACGACGTTGCTAGCGACTACACTGACGAAGCCTTTCTCTCATTTGCCGAGAGACAGTTAGAATAGCCTTCAGCTAAGTTAATGGCTACGACCTAGCAAGGCGCCATTAACCATTTGTAACGTTGCATGTACCTCAAGATAGAGTCTCACTTGTATCATCCAGAATGCTGTATACCAAAGGACAATATAAAATTTAAGTGTTCTAGTAGCTACGTTCTTTTCTTTATCACATTCATTACGAATCCTGTTCCAGACTTAACGCCAGACGGCGTGAGTTGACGCGTGCCCTTTCGGCTACTTCACTGTGGACTGGCTGCCTAAACAGTCCACTACAGATTTCCTTCCATATACACATATATTTTACAACGTGAATCAAAAACTCGCAATGGCGTCAATTTTTACATCACAAGAATGGCTCTCCACTCCTCAAATTATTTTTACTCTTAAGAAGAACAAAAGCTCTATCTCCTAAGAATAATTATTATGTGAGCGCTGACCGCCACAGACTAATAAACAATATCTTTGTCTCTCTCTCTCTCTCTCTCTCTCTCTCTCTCTCTCTCTCTCACTGTCACAGCAAGTTACGCTGCATGATACATGATAGCACGTTTGATGTTGTTCAGCGCAATGTCAATTATTTCATGGTGTCGTAGTCGACGAGATATAGGAAAGGATACTAATTCTTTAATTTTGTTAGGTGGTTCAACATTTTTCAATATAACAGTCGGAGATAGCATAATAGATTCATTTGGTATGGAGTTAATTACATCCTGGAATGAGAGTATGTGTGTATCCCAATCAATATGTTTTTTATGGCAGTATATTCTATATAGTTCACCAATTTCTTTTATTAGTCGTTCACAAGGGTTGGAAGAAGCGTGATACTTGGATATATAGATCGGAGAAATGTTTCTAGATCGTAACATACGTGTCCATATAGCAGATCGAAATTGTGGTCCATTGTCAGAAATTACTTTTAATACATGTCCTACATGGATTAAAAAATGTTTTACAAATGCATTCGCAATAGATTTAGCAGTAGCTTTGCGTAACAAAGTGAAGGTAACAAATTTCGAAGTGACTTCAACAGCGACAAAGATGTAGCAAAAACCTCTATTAGTTCTGGGAATCGGTCCAAAAATGTCTACAGCGGCCATATGTCTCAATTTAATCGGTACAATAGGATGTAACGGAGGAATAGGCGAAGTCGTGTCTGATTTAGCTCTCTGGCAGATTTTACATGACGCTAAAACTCGTCGAATACGTTTCTCCATGTTGGCAAAATTTATCACAAATCATCTGCATAACGTCATAGTCAGCTTCGTCTGGTGTATTATAATTGTGTACGTACGTATCGGTGAACAATGTCGAATGACTGTCTATGTTACGCGATGTAGAAATGACCTCTGTTCGATTAATTGCCTGTTCGTCTGCAGATAAAGTGTGCTGAAATTCTAATGCCAGTTGTACATTTTCATCCTTTAACATTAAATAGGAATTTTGAAAGTCAATAACTGCGTCGTGTTGTACCAAAAAACTCGTACCTAAAATAACGTCTGTTGTCAATAAGGGAACAATCCAAAAATTTGAGTAGAACGTATAACCTGCAATACAAAATGATAAGTGTGTCCGTAATTTTACATCTACTCCTTTACCAGATACTGCTCCTTTTACTTTAGTTTTGCCTAATGGTAACGTAGGATAGGTATTCTCTTTGTTACATTCGTTGAAAGTTTCCTCATTTATAACTGACACAGGTGATCCAGATTCGATTACTGCTGAAAATGTGTATGATCCAATCTTTACTTCAATGACAGGGTGGGAGATGGTTTTCTGAATAACTGGTTTTTCATGCAAAAGTGCGTCTCGGATGTCGTCAAAAGTAACAACATTTTCGTTAACAAGAGTCAGTGTATCAAAAGTATTGCTTACGTTGCTGGAAGGTTCAATCTGTACTGTATCTAGTCAAATTCTCTCTGACGTGCTGTTATTTGCGGGAGGATGCTGTGGAATTTCGACTATTTGTACTGTTCTGTTATTTCTTCCTGACGTATTAGGTTCGGGATAATATCTACTGTCTGGTTCATTCATGATAATCTGTTGTTGCGGATGATTCTGCTGCTGGTAAGACCGACTGTTACGCTGAAAACTGTGCTCATTACTCTTACGTCTGTCATGATAATCATTGCTAAACGGCGCGTTGCGATAGGAATTGAAATGACGTGTCTTCTGTACGTAGTGATTTCCTTGTTGCTGTGCATTACTATTTGGTGGAGCCTACGCTATATATGTAGGCGTCGAAACATTAAGACTTGGTTGACCTTGCAGACTACATTGTTGGTTAGGTATGCTAACCGACTGGTTTTGTTGATGTTGTGGGGAAAAGCCTCTATTGTTGACAAACTGTCTTTGCTGTTGCTGAAAACTATGAGGATACTGATAATTAAAATTTTGTCTGTTATTAAAGTTTTGGTGGTTGTCATTCCTGGAGCGTCTATCACCTTTGCTATTAAAATAGCGTGGCTGATCGTAATTGCCGTATGCTTGTCGGCCTTGGTTATAATGTGAAAAATTTTTGTTTATGAAGAAATAGTCTGATTGCTGAACTTCCAAAAGCTGTAACATATCTCTAAATGCCGAAATATTTTCTTTCTGCTGTCCTGTTAAAAGAGATACTCTTAACGATCGTGGTAATTTAGAAATACACAATTGGATAAGTGCTGATTCACTGTATGGCTCACTTAAGTATTGGTTTTGTTGGACCATGTGTTCAAACAATTGCGTGACAGTGGGAAAATTTGAGTTCTCATACTTCGTTAAGCTAATTAATTGATCCTTGATTCCGCGCTTTGTCGTCTTCGACCAATACGCTGACAGAAAAGCATTCTGAAATTCTTCTACCGAATAACATTGTCTCGCGATCGGTCTCATACGAGTTGACGGTTCGCCTTCCAAAAAACTGCAAATAAATTCAAGTTTGTGTGTGCGGGTCAAGTTGGTGGAAAGGCAAAGCTAAATTGTTGTATCCAATCCACATGGTGAATCTGCGTTCTGTCATTTTTAAATACTTTAAATTTCCTAACGGATAGAAAGTGCTTGTAATCAAAATTTTTGTCTCTGAATTTCTGAACAGGTTCAGGATTGTATGATAATCTGTTTGTCTGTGACTGTTCGGAATCTAAGTCACGTACTCTCAGTAAATTACCTAAATTATATTGGCTGTGTGAGTGTGAGAAATGTTCGGAGAGTGGCGTATGCTGTGTCGTGTTACAGGCTGAGACATTTCACATCTCTGTTACCTCTTGCTGTAAAGACGACACTTTTCTACGCAATGTATTATTGGACGAACTTATCTCATTGACTGTCTGCTGTACATTTTGGAATTCGGGTGTTTGATTGAAAGAAATTGGTGACGTATCGTCTGATTTGGTATCATTGTTATTTTCCATAACGTCAATACGACTGGCCAATTCATCAAATTTTTCAGTCAGTGCTTTTACCTGATCGTCATTTTTAGTGTAAAAAACATTAATTTGTTTTTGGATTTTACGGGTGGTTTTGTTCAATTTCTTAACGTCTGCTTCAATGGAATCGGGATTCTGTATTAATTCCAATTGTTCAAGTCTGCTGGTCACTGTCTGAAAGTCTACTGTGTGTGTGTCTGTTTTTGTTTTAAGATCAGAGATTTCATCATGCAATTCGGTGTTCAACTGTTTGATAGTATTGATTTCGTCTGATACTGCAGCAATATTGTTGTCTACGTATGTTTTTGCTATCGTAAACAATTTACGCTTATCTTCCTGTCTCTGTGCAGTAATTGTTTCCATGACTTGTTTCTTTACTTTGTTCTGTTCCTGTATAAATTTACGGTAACGTGTTTCACTGCTTTGTAGGTGGTGATTAAAACGTTCGTCAATTTGGCTGTTTTGTTGTTCAAATTTCGTGTCTACTTTCGCATCCAGTGTGCGTGAAAGTTCTGATGACATTAATTTAAACTCGTCGCGTAACTGTGTTGCGTTTTCAGAACACTATTTTGCCACTGCACTAATTTCATCTCTAAGTAATTTGGTTGTGGCTGCATGTGTATTTCTTAATTCTTGTGCCACAGATCTAATTTCTTCACTACTTTTCCTAGCACAAGCCTTAATTTCCTCACGTAATTGTTCTTTAGTATCATGAAATTGCACGGCAACGGCTGTAATCTGTTCACTAAGTTGTTTGAAATTGTTGTCTTGTTTATCATTCGACTGTTTGAGATTTTCATTAAGTTGTTTGTTCGATTCATTAAGGTTGTCTTGTTTTTCATTAAGTTGTTTGTTCGATTCATTAAGTCGTTTGAAATTGTCATCTTGTTCTTTCGTCGACTGTTTGAGATTTTCATTAAGTTGTAGCAATACTGCCATAACTTGATCCATGCCAAAATTAGCGACTCTATTTTCTATGCTGTGTGTTGGTGTATCTGCGTTTATCACGTTTTGTGTAGCCATTAGGTCATTGTCTGATTCACGAAAAGGTTTGCAAATCGGTTGTGCTCTGTTGGTCACTACATCGGAATCAAAAAAATCTGATGTGTTTTGTGTATATTGTTCACCTTCGTTAGAAACATTTGTCTGTTCACTGTGTAAACTTTGCAAAGCAGGTGTTTCAAAATGGGCAGCGTTCATTGTAACGGAAAGTGTCGCGTCATCAATAGTCGTTAAATTTACAGTGGACACAATTGAATTTGTTTGCTCATCATTTAGATTAGAATCATTACTGGTGGTCGGTACGCACTGATTGTCTGTAAATGGAGGATTATCATTAAGACACTGAGTGTCGCTAGTATTATCAGTCAAATTATTCAAATCGGCTTTTTCACTCATTACAGATCGCGATGTACTGTTAGCAGGTTCACGCGGCATATTCACAAGTCAACGATAAGCACTAAATAAAACAAAGACAAAGCAAAAATGGAACAATTACAGTGACAACCAAGAGCAATAAATTGCCCATGATCTCTGAAAGAAAGAGTGACAAATTAGTAAATGCGTTACGCCAGATGCAAACCACCTTTAACAATTGTGTAAATAAGAGCAGATATATGACTGACTACTACTCAGAAACTCACAAAGAAATACGATCCTGGCAGGGTCGCCAAGTGTAACCTCCCAACAGAAAAAATATATGTCTAATAACCTCCCAACAGTAAAAAAATATAAGTATATAATTCACATTCAGCGTAACCTTCCAACAGATACACTCCAAAACCTTCCAACAGTAAACTTTCGTAACCTCCCAATGATACAATGTGACTAACTTCTCAATAAAATTGTCGCTCACTTATAACCTTTCAATAATGAATGTCAATTTAAACTGGTGAATTTTGGACGTCAGCAACGCTGCGTCATGGCCCTGAGAGATAATTCTGAATAAATTGAAAATTCTTACCTCAATAAGGTCGCCGGATAACGCATATATATCTGCTCCTGTAAGAAATTTTTGTGGCACAGCCCTGTGCAATGCTGACCGATAGATTCGACATTTATAAAAGGAAACAACTGATTTTTCTTTTCAATAATCAGGATGACCAAGAATTGGAGAAATTAGTAAATTCTTTAAATTGAAATGAATGATTGTCAAAAGTTACTTTTTATGAAAAAGATTATTACTAAGAGATTTTTTTAAAACATTTACATGGGACTTGATATAACAATACTACATATGCGCGAGGCTGCTTTTACCTTATACTACAACGCTCAGGCTCCGCCACCGCTCCCCCACGACCGGCCCAGCCAACTCGATACACACGACTGCTCGCTAGGAACAACTTACTCCTACTGCATACAACACTGCTCTCTGGTCTGAGATTCTCTTACAGCTGACATATCGCAGGCAGTGCATGAGCAATCCATCGAAATTACATCTGCTCGAGGGCGCTAGCAACAAATTCTTTAGTCATGGAACTCTTACACGGTTTATGTGGTCAATCACTTAAGGTCGCTCTGAATGGTTACGCCTAGATATTTTACGGCAGACGCTGTCTCCAGCTGTTTGTCGTCAATAGTGCAGCTGTACAGTAATGGATTTCTTTTCCTATGTATGCGCAATATGTTACATCTGTTTACGTTCAGGAGCAACTGCCACAGCCTTATGTGTGGTATCGATACTGACGATGCCACATAGTTTCTCAAATTGACACTATGAGAGACACAGACGACAGCGCCCCATAGCTGGTTCTATGCTGCACTACGAGCTCCGCTACAGATTCTGCCATTTCATCAGGTGCAGCCAGCCAGGAAACTTCGCTTCAACTTTGCACCACCTTGCAAGTTATACATTCTTATTGCTGGAGTAAAGGGGATTTAAATTCATACAGCAGTAGCGACGTGTTTTACCTTTTCCTGATCCAACCCACGCGTCGCCTTCCAGGCAGGATACAAAAATATGCAACATTGGACAAAGAGTTATCCCTTTAATATGTTGTTGTTGTTGTTGTCTTCAGTCCTGAGATTGGTTTGATGCAGCTCTCCATGCTTCTCTGTCCTGTGCAAGCTTCTTCATCTCCCAGTACCTACTGCAACCTACATCCTTCTGAATCTGCTTAGTGTATTCATCTCTTGGTCTCCCTCTACGATTTTTACCCTCCACGCTGCCCTCCAATGCTAAATTTGTGATCCCTTGACGCCTCAGAACACGTCCAACCAACCGGTCCCTTCTTCTAGTCAAGTTGTGCCACAGACTCCTCTTCTCCCCAATTCTATTCAATACCTCCTCATTAGTTACGTGATCTACCCATCTAATCTTCAGCATTCTTCTGTAGCACCACATTTCGAAAGCTTCTATTCTCTTCTTGTGCAAACTATTTATCGTCCATGTTTCACTTCCATACATGGCTACACTCCATACAAATACTTTCAGAAACGACTTCCTGACACTTAAATCTATACTCGATGTTTGACCGGGCTAAGTATCTCACGAAGTAAGCGTCAAACGAAAAAACTACAAAGCACAAAACTTGTCTAGCTTGAACGAGGAAACCAGATGGAGCTATGATTGGCCCGCTAGATGACGCTGCCGTAGGTAAAACGGATATCAATTGCGTTTTTTTTTAGATAGGAACCCCCATTTTTATTACATATTCGTGTAGTACGTAAAGAAATATGAATGTTTTAGTTGGACGACTTTTTTCGCTTTCTGATAGATGACGCTGTTATAGTCACAAACGTATAAGTACGTGGGGTCACGTAACTTTCATGTTCTAAATAAAGTAATAATAATATCAATTACATATTAAACGTTAAATTCTTTTACATTAAACCAATAAAATTTCCGTTTTAACTTCGAATGTCAAGGCCAGTAGCCTTGCACCGATGTGTTTCTGATAAATAAATAAAGAACAAAAGTAACTATTATGCACTGAAATTTACAACACATAATCAATTATCTAATGACTCAATAAGGTGTCAAGCTGTCCTCGTTGAATGTATTTTGTGTGAAGGAAATGATTAACTAATGCTTGACTGAAAATACTGATAATTTAAATTTACTATATCTTTTAAACAAATGAGGTTACAGAGTTGATATTTACAACATTTGTCATTTTAACGATGCACGTCTATGTGAAATGTCGATCGCTAAGATCGTCTAAGGCGTTCAGATTTAGCAATCAGGTTTTTGTTACAAAACTATCAATTGCGGCATATTAATTAATTGCCAAAAGAAACTATACATTTATCAAAATCAACTGTCTATTGAAACGCCGCAGAAATGTCAGCGCCACTGCGCTCATTTTGATAGAACCTTTTTGTGACAACGAAGTCTCCAGCGGTGCTCCGCAGATTCGGAGCCGAGTCCCCCTCACCCGCCCCCCCACCCCCTCCTCACGAAATTCTCTATGGCTCTCCATGCCATCGCCAAAGTTTTTCGGGAACAAATATGTTGAAATTCGAATCGGGTGTAGATACCACAAAACAAACACTTTCCGAAACCACCCAGGGTTTGCACTGAACGCTTCCCCCAGTGGAATCGATACAAACAGATCTAAGCTACACAGTAAACAACTGATTTACAACGTTTGCAAGATGCACGTAAATTCTTCAATAATTCAGACACCTTATTCGAGTCCCTCTAAAGACGTGTAGCTCGTGACAGATTGCCAATCGACTTCATCGGCAAATTAATATTTTCTTTTCATTTAAATAACTCCTATTAGACTCAAAACTAACTACAAGTATGAACAAATCTCACCCCTGGTTTAATTCCGTGCAGTGAAGCTGCGTACACAAATCGTTACTCCATATAACAATAAATTATTCAGCCAAAATATTTTCGGATAAGTAGATAAACATACATCTGTCTTCCTACGTAAGCGTTATTAATTTTCACTAGTCCAAATTTTTCCGAACTCCATGCACCTAAATTTTCGTGGCCATAACTTATAAATTGGTAATTACATAAAACATAAAACCATCCAAAAACTTAAGCCTAAGACATACATACACATAAATCTCTTATATATCCCCAAAAACCTAATTTATATTCATACTGTGCACTGAATTTTGACTTGATACCGTTTACAAAATAATCGAGTTGTCTGACCTCCTCGCACCAAAATGTGGGTATAAACTACCTCTTTATAATTGCACAGACCATGCGCAAAAAAAAAAAAAAAAATCCTTATGGGACGAAAAAACAAACAAGCTACAGTAAATCCTTAAATAAAACATTGTACATTACCCCTCCAAATAATCTTATAATCTAAACACAGATACACTTACTTCTTAACCTACTTTCCCTTTCTGAATGTACAGTTTCAGTTCTGTGACTTTTATTAAATCTAGAGGTTTTCCTGGAAAAGGGTATTTGAATCGGTATGCATTTGGGTGCTGACATTCTGCCACTACAAATGGCCGTTAGTACAGGCCAAACAACTGTTATTTCCCCATCCATTTCGCTGGACATTTCTTTCGTACGTGGATGATGGTGTAATATACAGAAAAGTTGCAGCATTAGAAAATTGCAGCGAAATGCAGCATGTCTGCAGCGGACAGGCACTTGGTGCAGGGAGTGTCAACTGACCGTTAACATAGACAAATGTAATGTATTGCGAATACATAGAAAGAAGGGTCCTTTATTGTATGATTATATGATAGCGGAACAAACAACGGTAGCAGTTACTTCTGTAAAATATCTGGGAGTATGCGTGCGGAACGATTTGAAGTGGAATGCTCATATAAAATTAATTGTTGTTAAGGCGTGTGCCAGGTTGAGATTCATTGGGAGAGTCATTAGAAAATGTAGTCCATCAACAAAAGAGGTGGCTTACAAAACATTCGTTCGACCTATACTTGAGTACTGCTCATCAGTGTGGGATTCGTACCAGGTCGGGTTGACAGAGGAGATAGAGAAGATCCAAAGAAGAGCGGCGCGTTTCGTCACAGGGTTATTTTGTAAGCGTGATAGCGTTACGGAGATGTTTAGCAAACTCAAGTGGCAGACTCTGCAAGAGAGGCGCTCTGCTTCGCGGTGTAGCTTGCTGTCCAGGTTTCTAGAGGGTGCGTTTCTGCATGAGGTATCGAATATATTGCTTCCCCCTACTTATACCTCCCGAAGAGATCACGAATGTGAAATTAGAGAGATTCGAGAGCGCACGGAGGCTTTCCGGCAGTCGTTCTTCCCGCGAACCGTACGCGACTGGAACAGGAAAGGGAGGTAATGACAGTGGCACGCAAAGTGCCCTCCGCCACACACCGTTGGGTGGCTTGTGGAGTATAAATGTAGATGTAGATGTAGACTTTGTCTCCTATTTTGTATTTAATTGGTATGTAACGTCCATCATGCCGTTTCTTCCTTTCCGATGCCAGCTTCTCCATACGAAGTTTTACCGTCTGCTCCCTCTCAGCGGCCGACTGAGCCAGACGCTGCGGGAACTCCACAACTTTCTTAACAGAAATTTCGTTTGACTCCAGTAATCACCTACACGGGCGAACATCCACTTACGTTTCTTTTCACGCTATTTAGAACGTCCTCAAATGAACCTACGTACGAGGTGCGGCTAGAAAAAAACCGGACTGATGCTGCATTATTTACAATTTCATGTTATCTCCTTCAATGTACTCTCCTCCTCGGTCTCTACACCGCTCCATACGAATTTTCCACTGTTCATAGCAATGCTGCAGATCATTTTCGGTAAGTCCATACATTACTTCCGTCGCTTTTTCTTTTACTGCTTCAACAGTCTCAAATCTAGTTCCTTTCAAAGCTGACTTGACTTTAGGGAAAAGAAAAAAGTCACAGGGGGCCAAATCAGGTGAGTAGGGTGGATGATCTAAGATGGGAATGTTGTGTTTTGCCAAAAACGTCTTCACTGACAACGCACTGTGAGCTGGGGCATTGTTTTGGTGAAGGATCCATGACTTTTTTCTCCACAAATCGTTCCGTTTTCTCCGTACTCGCTCACGTAGGGTAGCCAGGACGCTAATGTAGTAATGCTGATTCACTGTTTGTCCCTCTGGTACCCAATCAATGTGCACAATCCCTTTGATGTCAAAAAGAACAATCATCATTGCCTTGAATTTCGATTTTGACATTCGTGCTTTTTTTGTCGTGGAGAACCAGGAGTTTTCCAATGCATCGATTGGCGTTTAGTTTCGGGATCGTAAGTAAAAAACCACGATTCATCGCAAGTAATAACATTTTGTAAGAAGGTGGGATCACTTTCAATGTTTTCCAGGATGTCAGAACAAATCATTCTTCGCCGTTCCTTCTGTTCAATTGCGAGACACTTTGGAACCATTTTTGAACACACTTCGTTCATGTTGAAACTTTCATGAAGAATCTGCCTAACACTTTCTTTGTCAACTCCTGTTAACTCAGACACTGCTCTGATTGTTAAACGGCGATCTTGTCGAACAAGTTTACCGATTTTTTCAATGTTTGCATCAGTTTTTGCTGACAATGGTCTGCCAGTGCGAGTGTCATCACTGGTGTCTTCGCGGCCATCTTTAAATCGTTTAAACCACTCAAACACTTGTGTTCGCGATAAACAATCATCGCCGTACACTTGTTGTAACATTACAAACGTTTCACTTGCAGATTTTCCTAGTTTGAAACAAAATTTGATGTTAACACGCTGTTCTTTCTGTACACTCAACATTTTCCGACGCACAGACAAAACGTCAACTACTTAAAACAGACGCCACGGGCAGACTGAGTGCAGGAGGCAGATGAAACTCGAGCAGTAGGCGGAGCGAGAGTCACGTGACAGGCCACGCGACTTTCAGCCTTATTGCATTCGTTTTATTGTTTCACCAGTACTAGTCCGGTTTTTTTCTAGCCAGACCTCGTATTCCACCCACTTTGAGTGTCTATCACTCGCGTAAGTCCGACACAGTCTTCCAACTTCTCGCACATACCGCTTGCAAGGGTTACTGGTTGGGTGGTACACGGATATTTTAATGTCTTTCATATCCTCGGCGTTCATAAATTTGTTCCAAACGTTTGATGTGAAGTGAGATCCGTTGCTAGATAACAGCCTTTTTGGTTTTGTTACGTTTTTAAAGAAATCTTTTTCTAACTTCGCTATCAGCGTCTTGCTGTTAGCTTACAGTATCGGATAAAGTTTAATAAATTTTGGGACGAAGTCCACAACAACAAATACGTACTGCATACCGCCACGTCCTGTGGGCAGTGGGCCAAAATTGTCAACAGCCAGTAACTCTCTTACCTTGCATTTATTATATACTTTGCATTTCCCTTGTTGGGCTCTAGCGCAACATTTTACTCGCTGACATCGATCACAGGCAACCAGCTGTGCGCGTTCTCGTCTGGCGAGGTTATTAATGGGGATGTATTGCTCTATCATTCGGTGCACTTCTGGGCTTATAACACTCCTGTCTGCTACTATTGTACCATAACCTTAAAGCTGGAAACAGGCTTTGAAATAAAACTATTTTGTTATAGCAATTGTGGCATAAAGCAACAGAGCAGTGTTACCCTCTGGGAGGATTTTTGTTAAGTTGACCGTGTTGTACCAAACGGAAATGGCTTACCGGAAATGAAAGTCGGAATTACGTAAATATTTGAACAGTACCAAACAAAATTTTGCCTATCTGCACTGTTCAACGGATAAAGAAAACGGCCGCCAGCCTAACTAGGCAAGAGAATGATTAACATTGTCGTTCAAGAAGGTAGTTATTAGTAACTCTAATGGACAAACACAACCTAGACTTGGCCACACGCGAGTGCAATGAACTCTGACACACATATGTTTTAAGATTGAAGCTAACAACTGGAGCAGCACAAAAACTATTTGCAAAATTATAACACGTACAGAAAAACACTATCACTTTCAGGGCTTACACAAACTGAGTGGTCTTTATACTGTTAATATGCACACAAGAGAGACAAACACTTAGTAATCATGAGTATATAATTTCCTACTATGCAATTTTCCACTTTTACTACCATGAGACATAAAATTAATATTAATGTAAAATACTGACTCACTTTCTACGATTAACAACAGGTAGTAATGTGCTCATTTACTAAGCAAAACGTTATAAGCCTCAGTCTTGAGAAATTTTAATTTGAATTTAGCAACAACACATTAATAATCAGTTTTACTAGGAAAATTATTTCGGCAAGCATCATTAACTTTAACTCGCTCTCTTGCCACATTAACTTTAACTTTATTCTGTCCAATAGGCATTAATTAGCAAACTGAGTTTTAACGTACTTTCAGTAAGGACACTCGGTAATCACTTTAGTTCAAACGGAGAGGACCCTGAGAGGTGTTATGATGAGGAGAAAATCAAGGTTGGTACATAAATTCAGATATAAATTACCTTATATTTCAGCACAATAACACATCCATTAAGCTGATCCTTCACTGTATATCATTATTGTGTTACGTTGCAATGATTGCGCAATGTGGTGGCAACTGCATGTTGGTAGGTGGAATTGCAGGCAGAATTGCTGGACTCTGTCATTTCTTGGTGGCGATGATAGATACAAATTCCAGAATAGCCCAGCTATTTATCCATCCATCCGAGGCATTGGAAAATAACAGAAAAGCCTCTCTCGAAACCAGCACTATGCAACTTTTACACGGCAGTGCACGGACTCGTAGCTCATCTCTGACTGCTGGCTCGTCCTCGACTCGTACCTCGCCTCCGACTGACTATCAGTTCCACCTTTCCCACCTAGGCCAACCACAATTTGCGCGCGCTACACAGTTCCGTTCCCGAGGGGAACCACTACAACTTTTACATATAGAATAACTAAGAGCCCTAATAGAAGGTCAGCAGTTTACATAAGAGCAAACAAACACATTAAATAAAACAGAACATTTTCACATATTGACACTTCTACAAAAAATTATTCACACGGAATTACAATTATATACAGTAAGTTTTGTTCCCTCCAAATGGGACAAAGTATTTACACGAGAGATATGCTAGACAGCATTCAATCATACCATGACTCAAAGTTTGTGCAAAGAAAGAAATATACAGTTTTATGTTATCGATTCAAACACATTTACAGACGATCAACAATGCAACATTAAATAAAGCAAAAAAATAAATAAATCCATACAGCATAAGAGCTGTGGTGTTACACATGCCCCATGTTTCGTTGAAGTTTCCTGTAAGGCATACTTCAAGGAAACATCTATAACACCTAAGTGGTGTTGGCTACAAAAAAAAATTATTTTCATCCAACGTCAGTTGGGAGAAAAAAAAACACACATTAGAAATATACAGTATATACACTAAGAAATGCATACATTTCTTCCAAAAACATCCTCAAAATAATACATTTACAGAAATTTTCATATTCACACTAGTTTAAGGAAACTAATTTTCATCATTACACAAAATATCTTTAAGCATGTTCATTTCATACACACACAGTTCAAATAAAAGACAAAACAGTACACCAAATACGTTTCATATTAGTAGAAAAGGTATAGCCTTCAAATAAAATAAAATTAATAATAATAAACACATAAACAACAGCACAAATAATAATAATAAACACATAGACAACAGCACAGCACATTTTAACATAACAAAGCAGAAATTTGTCTTTCAATATTTTTAAAGGAATGTAAATATCCAGACACACAAGCATGTTAATGATCACAGTACATTTTGCAAGGTTCAGTAATTAATGGAATGTAAAAAAAATTTCATTTTGCATCCACATATATGTACCAATATCGACACAAAACAGCTATGAGAAATTTTTCCAACTGATTGCTTAAACACAAAATTAGCTTTTCAAAGTTCTCTCAAAACAATTAACTTTAAAGCTGCTCTTCATTAATAGCAGTCCAAAATGTTTGTTGCACACAGACAGTCCAAAACTTTAAGTTATTCCAAAAAAGCTAGCATCAAAACATCTACATCCATTTGAATGAGAATGTATACATATTTTTCGATAAATTTTCACTGACTTCAGAAAGAATAGTCAGTTCATAACACATTGACCAATAAACCTAACTAAGTTCACTGCTTGCCTCAGCACTAGCAGTCCATGTTACACATTCTGCCCATTATTGTTTTGGCAGTCCTTAACTATAAATATTTAGACACAAAACACAATTTAGATTAAAAACACTAAAGAAAACACATTTTTAAATTGACACACTGCCCCATCCTCTAGGTTTGGCAGTTCGTGACCACTTAACTTCTTGCCCCACAATGGCAAGTCCTTTGGCTACTGCTCACACAGTATATTTGGTAGCCCTCAACTTCAGGACCACAGCATTTTTGTTGTTTTGTCTTGTTTTACTGCCCAACAACATACTTTTGAGCAGTTTATTGTCATCATCTTTGTGTTTTTCATCATTACGTCACATCTTTGGTAACATTTGCATTAATGGTACAAAATATAAAACCTGCAATTTTGAAACAGTAACTAGACACTGGCAACAAAATCATTTCTTTTCAAGTGACAACATCAGGAAACATATACATTAATCAAGAAAATTTTTAAATGTCATACTTGGGGTCAAGTCAGGATTAAGAATTTCTTACTACTCCTTTACCATTGCTTTTCCACACACAGTTAGGTCATTACATACATCAAGTCCAGGACAATAATTTTATATTGAATGGCAAGTGCTTTTTGCCTTTAGTGGCACTAGACATATACATCTCATATCCATCTTACACACATTAGCCCAGTTCATCTCCACAGTTTTTTAACACACAAAGTTTTTCAACATCATATTTATCCCTATTTTCAAAAACATTTACATTTAGTCATAATATAGTATTCATTTACCCTGTTTTCAGTATTCTTACATTATTTCTACACTTTTCAGTTTACTCTGATAGAGAAGAAGGAAAGAAGATAGTAAAAGTTCTGAATGATGAAGAGGAAGGTTGGCAGCACGAAAAGAAATGGAAGTAGTGCTGGCAACGACTGAGGTACCTAGTGCTCGTCAGACACTTGACAATGCAAAGAGTGCATGTCCCCTGAGGGTTCTACATTTCATTCATTATTGGCTTCTGTGGACATATAATTTCAGGTCAACTATATTTCTAACTCCTAAAGGTTTCCTTGACCTAGGGTACACGAGAAAATAAGCATTTGCATGTGGAGTTCCTTGCACTTCAAAAGGCCCATTGTAAATGTATTTGAATTTAGAAATTTCATTATTATTGTTTTGGCAGTCTTTAACTATAAATATTTAGACACAAAACACAATTTAGATTAAAAACACTAAAGAAAACACATTTTTAAATTGACACACTGCCCCATCCTCTAGGTTTGGCAGTTCGTGACCACTTAACTTCTTGCCCCACAATGGCAAGTACTTTGGCTACTGCTCACACAGTATATTTGGTAGCCCTCAACTTCAGGACCACAGCATTTTTGTTGTTTTGTCTTGTTTTACTGCCTAACAACATACTTTTGAGCAGTTTATTGTCATCATCTTTGTGTTTTTCATCATTACGTCACATCTTTGGTAACATTTGCATTAATGGTACAAAATATAAAACCTGCAACTTTGAAACAGTAATTAGACACTGGCAACAAAATCATTTCTTTTCAAGTGACAACATCAGGAAACATATACATTAATCAAGAAAATTTTTAAATGTCATACTTGGGGTCAAGTCAGGATTAAGAATTTCTTACTACTCCTTTACCATTGCTTTTCCACGCACAGTTAGGTCATTACATACATCAAGTCCAGGACAATAATTTTATATCGTATGGCAAGTGCTTTTTGCCTTTAGTGGCACTAGACATATACATCTCATATCCATCTTACACACATTAGCCCAGTTCATCTCCACAGTTTTTTAACACACAAAGTTTTTCAACATCATATTTATCCCTATTTTCAAAAACATTTACATTTAGTCATAATATAGTATTCATTTACCCTTTTTTCAGTATTCTTACATTATTTCTACACTTTTCAGTTTACTCTGATAGAGAAGAAGGAAAGAAGATAGTAAAAGTTCTGAATGATGAAGAGGAAGGTTGGCAGCACGAAAAGAAATGGAAGTAGTGCTGGCAACGACTGAGGTACCTAGTGCTCGTCAGACACTTGACAATGCAAAGAGTGCATGTCCCCTGAGGGTTCTACATTTCATTCATCATTGGCTTCTGTGGACATATAATTTCAGGTCGACTATATTTCTAACTCCTAAAGGTTTCCTTGACCTAGGGTACACGAGAAAATAAGCATTTGCATGTGGAGTTCCTTGCACTTCAAAAGGCCATTGTAAATGTATTTGAATTTAGAAATTTCATTATTAATTTCACTTGATTTTTCATGGGTCTTCACTAAGACATAATCCCCAAGCTTAAATTTAGTTGTTTTAAGGTTATTATCGTGCCTTTTGGATCTAGCGGCCGCTTTCTCTTTCATTCTTTTCTTAATAACTCTTTTTTCTCATGCAGGTTAATTCCTACAATAGGTGGGAATTGCAAGTTCTCTTCAATAATATTTTTACTTTTACGGTCCAACAGAATTTCTTCAGGGGTAAAACCGGTGGTTTCATGGTATAAGGTGTTCATGGTCTTTTCAAAGTCATTTACAAATCTGCCCCAAGCCTTATGGTTATGGTGACAGTAGGTTCTACCTAACCTTCCTAATTCACGCATATATCTTTCGACAGGGTTACTAGCCGGGTGGTAAGCTGAAATATATTTAACTTGAACATCATGTTGCTTCATGCCTTCCTTCCAGATTTTTGAGATAAACTGTGGCCCATTATCAGACAAAACTGCTTTAGGTTTACCAATGGTGTTAAAATACTCAGTCATCTTACTAAAGACTGCTTTAGCAGTGGCTTTCCTAATTGGATATAATTTAATAAATTTGGAAAATACTTCCAACACTACAACAATGTAAGACCAATTACCTGAGGTTTTTGGTAAAGGACCATACAAATCCACTGACAGTAATTCTAATGTGTCCTCTGGTATTGTATTCTGCATGAAACCTTGATTTACTCTATTTGTTACTTTTGCCCTCTGACATACATCACCAGATCTTATTCTCTCAGTAATTTTCTTAGTAACACCTACATTAATCGCAACTACATCAGTTAACTTCTCAATACACTTCTTGGGACCACAATGCCCTAAGGCAAGATGAAAATAATCAATCACTTCAGTCTCAAATTGCCTAGGCCAACACACCTTCCATTCTTCAGTGCTGGTATTTTTTCTCCTATATAAAATTCCATTAAATATCTTGTAAAATCTACAGATTTGTGGGTAATTTGGGTTACTAAAATTAACTTTCACTGACTTCCATATTATATCCTCATTCTGATGGAACCTCATGCTTTTACAAATTTGCTCTATTCTTTTCCCACCTGGAACCTCCTTAATATATCTTATATGAAATTTGCCATCTTCATTACATTCCCTTGGTAAGTTGTTCATACCCTCAGGCAATCGTGATAAAGCGTCCGCTACATAATTGTCACTACCTTTAATGTATAATATCTCGTAATCAAACTGTTGTAAGCATAGGGCCCATCGACTCAACCTGCCGGTAAACAGTCGACAGTTCTTCAAAAAGGTTAATGCCTTGTGGTCTGTATGAATTATGGTTTTATGCCCCCATAAATAAATCCTAAATTTCTTTAATCCCCAAATGATTGCTAAGGCCTCTTTCTCTGAAATAGTATAGTTTTTCTCATATTTAGTTAAAGTCCTACTAGCAAAAGCAATGGTATTATGTTCTGTTTCCCCAGATTCTGTGTTTTCCTGAAATATTTCAACACCAATACCATAAGCACTACTGTCTGTAATCATGTGGAATGGCTTACTTAAAACTGGGTGATGTAAAATGTTTTCCCTTACTAACTCAGTTTTCAAATTTTCAAAATCTTTCTGACATTCAGGTGTCCAAATACATACACTATTTTTCTTTAACAAGCTATTCAAATGTGGGCTGTTGAAAGCTTGCCCCTTCGCAAATTTGCGGTAAAACCCACAAAGACCTAAACATGCTTTCAACTGTTTCCTGTTCTTTGGAGGAGGACAATTTTCAATAGCATTAAGCTTTTCTGGGTCCTTGCCAATCCCAGATGTGGTTATTATGTGCCCTAAAACTTAATTTCTTGTTTCACAAATTCACACTTTCTTAACTTTAAAGCCATACCCGCTGCTTGAAGAGCAATAAGGGTTTTGTTTAACAGGTCACAATGTTCTTTCCAATTATCAGTAGCAATCCATAGGTCATCCACATATACAGTCAATCTGGCACAAAGTTCTTTTCCTAATACAGAATCCAAAGCCCTAATGAAAACAGAAACAGAAGTATTCAAACCAAATGGTACAACTTTGTATTGGTAACATTTTCCTGCAAACAAAAAGGCTGTATATTTCCTAGAATCTTTGTGTAATGGGATCTGCCAATATCCAGCAGTGAGGTCTAAACTGGTTAGATATTTTACATTATGGAACATTTGTAATAAATCATCTAAATTTTCAGGCCTGTCTACTTCTCTCCTGACAATTTTACTCAATGTCCGTGCATCAATGACTACTCTTACACCTCCATCCTTTTTATTGACTATAATAAGTGGACTATTGTATTCACTATTGCTCCTCTGTATTACCCCCCATTCCAACATTTTATCAATTTCAGCTTGTACTGCTTCTTTCTTAGCTATAGGTAATGGATATGGTCTGACAAAGAATGGTTCATGTTCCAGGAAATCCATACGGTATTCAAAGTTATTTACGACACCTGGTTTATCAGAGAACACCTTCTTATTATTATTCAAGATATTAAATAAATCATCTTTCTGTTCACATGATATTTCTTGGATAACATCAACAATTTCCCTAAAACTGTCACTTTTTTGGTCATCCTGTAATAAACTTCTCACATGGTATATTTCATATAGTTGGGATAAACCATCATTTTCAGATTCTATTTTTAACAAAATGGGTTCTATATTCACAGCTTGGACCTGGTTGTCACCTTCAAATTTAATTTCTATTGTTTCTGTTTCCCTATTAATCTTAACAGTTCCATTACCACAATCTAAAATTACTTTTTCCTTGTCTAGCCAATCAATACCTAAAATCATTTCAGCACTTAGTTCAGGGACCACTAAAAAATCATGTTCAAATTTTTGGCTTCCTATTTCAAAGTCCATCAATACTTGTTTTTGGATGGGCCTGCTGGACCTACCAGTAGCTCCTATAATTTTCACTCCACTAACAGACATTATTACTAACCCTGGTTTACATGAAATATGATCAAAGAATGATTCTGATATGGCACTGATTTGGGATCCTGTGTCTAAAAGTACTTGCAGTTCAGTGCTACAAACATTTACAGGTATTATAGTTTGTTTAATAATTCTCTGTTCCTTTTCCTCCTGTTCTTCCCATAACAAATCCTGCTCAACCATAATGTCTTTCCAGGAAATATTACCTACTGATTTCAGTTGTATATCAGGTGGCTTTTTGGGTTTGTGGACTTCTACATCTTTACAGATCTTTAACAATTCACGTTCTACTATATTTATCTCTGGACATTCTTTAGGTTTCTGTAAATCTATTTCTGACATTACATTAAGTAAAGCCTGCCCTAATATAGTGTTATCCGGCGGCTCTTTCGGTTTTGTTTCAGTTACACATTCCGGATTCTGTTTCGAAAAGATGTCATTAATTTTTTCGTAACCTCTTTCTGTAAAGGTATAAGTATGTTTGTCTACCTCCGAAAACTCATCTGTATCTGAATCTGTCGTCTCTCCTTCGTCTGAGCTATCACTAGGTTCTATTTCGTTATCAGATTCGAGCAGTAAGGCAACTTTTAAACAGTGAGGCAGATTATCACTAAATGTTTCAGCCACTTCGTTTTTCGACTCATTTTCTACACAATACACATCGTTTGGACAGTCAGACACTTCTGTTATATCACTTTGAACGATTTCGGCCTTAACTTCATATTTAGTATAATCGTCATGTACTTCGATAACTTTCATTTCATTTTGCCTTTTGTTATCATTCTCAGGTAATCGTGCGAAATTCTTACTAGACCCTTCTGCATCAGAACCATAAAACACCTTTCCATCAACAATAATTTCACCTGCACTGCTTATAATGTCATGATTACTAACGACCTCCTCTACATCATTTTTACCTATTATTAATTGTGCACACGTCTTTTGCGTGGCATATTCTACCTCCCTTTCCTCTTTATTCATCATAACCTCCCCCACATCTACGTCTTTTACCTCATATACATTATTAACAGTACCAATATTCCCTTTTTCACCTGCGTTTTCTATCTCCCTTTCATTCTTTAATGAAGTCTTTTCGCACGTTTCCGATACTGAGTTATCTTTATCATATGACATATTAACTTTATTTTCATTTTTATATTCATCTACTACTGAAACCGGCCATCGGAAGTGTCCGATCCCGCCTCTTCTGTCTCTCTCTACGGCAGCCATCTTGTTCTGACGTCTGCCATTTGTGTCTGATGCCAAATGCAATGTACTCTGCTCCAGCAAACGCCGGCCCGAGCACGAACGGTCACGTGACTTCGCACTGGGAACGCCACTATGTATCACTCCGCGCCCGTCTACTATAGGCGCGCCCTTAACCTTCCTGCCCCGTAGTTTACATCTTTCCTTCTCGAATCTAATATTTGGCATCTTTTCTTTGGGCCCAAAACCGGTTTCCGCGTGAATCCGGTCCGTAACACACGCGGTTTTTAGTTTTCCATTTCTTCTCTATTTTGGAAATTCCCCGTCATGTAACCTCTACCGCGCGTAGTATAATTTCCCCTGCCTCTCGCACGACCTCTTTGAATCGTGTTTACACGAAATCTATCGTTTTCCTGTCGTTCAGCTTGGTCATTACTTTCTCGCGAATAATTGTTATTATTATGGGGACGGGACTCGCGATTTCTTCGCCAGTGATCTTCATCCTCTACTCTTTCCAGAAACGCAGAAAAACTTCTGTGTGTACTTCCAACATATCGTTTAGAATCCTCAGGCAGTTTCTGCCAAAGAACCCAAACGATCTCAGCTTCAGTCCTTCTAGCCTTCAAATGTATCAGTTTTCTGTACCATGATTCGCAGAATTCTTTCATGGTTTGCCTACCCCTGACATCAAACAGTCTGGCCATTAGAAATTCACGCCACAACTGGTCTTGCTTTTGTTCTGACCAGTATTCGTCAATAAATTTTTGCTTAAAATTTTCAAAAGACATCTGGTTTGTATCCAGATTCAACCCCCACCTTTTTGCTTCTCCCGTTAATGCACTGATTACAACATTAATATTTTCCTGGTCGGACAAATATTCAGGAAAATTTCTTTCGCAATTCTTTATAAAGTCTAGGGGGTGCCATCCGTTATGCCTCTTTGCAGGGTCGAATTTTTCCTCGCCCTCTAATATTTTAGTGAAAGGGATCCTTTCTGTAAATTGTGGAGGTCCTGTTTGTATTTTTCTTTCCAAGTCATACATTTTGCCTTGGATTTGTGAAGTGTTATGTTCACACTTCTTTTCGCAAGTAAGAATCTGTTTGGTTAGAGCTCTGCTCGTTTCTGTTACAGACTGTTTGATCTGTGCAAATTCCTCGTTACATTCGGTTTGTATTTCGGATTTAATACCGAATACCTTTTCATCCACTTTAGTACAGACTAAGGGTTCTATTTGATCTTGGATTTTAATTACTTCCACGTCAAATCTTTCGTTAATGTCATCAACTTGTCCCTGTATGTTGGCAATATTGCCATTGATGACAGTAATTTCGCTTTTAAGGTTTTTAATTTCATTACTCACAATGTCTACTTTTACATCAACTTTCTCAATCTGTTTACTAATATCACTACCCTGTGTTGTAATTAACTGCCCCTGTGCTGCAATTAGCTGTCTTTGTTCTACATTTTGTTGCCCCAGTGCTGCGATTTGTGCATCAATATTGTCATTTTGCGCGGACAGTATTCTAAGCAAGTCAGTCAGATCAAGTGTCTTTTCACTTTTAGATTCTACTGCCTTTTCGTGTTCAGATCCTACACCCCTTTCTGTTTTTGGTGATACAAACATATCCCGCGATTCATTAACATAGCCACTGTCTTCCACAACATTGCTCATATTGCCTTGCTTAGTATGCACGACATTCATAGCTTCGATCTGTTTATTGACGTCTGCGTGATAACGTACGTAATTTAATTCGCGCGTCATGCCATCTGTTGGTGTGCTGCTTGAACTGCTCTCGGTTGCATTCTGCTCTCGCGTGTCTAGATTTATTTCTATTTTCCTGTCCATTTTAGCTATTACTAAGTAAAGATACGTTTTATTTTTAATTTAAACTGAACTTTCACTACCAGTTCTGTCAAGTAATGTACAGGTTCGTGCCGCTGGACGTTTTATGTTCACTCTATGTTTGTAAAATGCTGAATAACGTCCTGTCACGCGGCGCCACGTATAACACTCCTGTCTGCTACTATTGTACCATAACCTTAAAGCTGGATACAGGCTTTGAAATAAAACTATTTTGTTATAGCAATTATGGTATAAAGCAACAGAGCAGTGTTACCCTCTGGGAGGATTTTTGTTAAGTTGACCATGTTGTACATAACGGAAATGGCTTACCGGAAATGAAAGTCGGAATTACGTAAATATTTGAACAGTACCAAACAAAATTTTGCCTATCTGCACTGTTCAACGGATAAAGAAAACGGCCGCCAGCCTAACTAGGCAAGAGAATGAATAACATTCTCGTTCAAGAAGGTAGTTATTAGTAACTCTAATGGACAAACACAACCTAGACTTGGCCACACGCGAGTGCAATGAACTCTGACACACATATGTTTTAAGATTGAAGCTAA
This sequence comes from Schistocerca nitens, assembly GCF_023898315.1. NCBI lineage: Eukaryota > Metazoa > Arthropoda > Insecta > Orthoptera > Acrididae > Schistocerca > Schistocerca nitens. Next base: position 47,433,689 of record NC_064620.1, read on the forward strand.
CAACTGGAGCAGCACAAAAACTATTTGCAAAATTATAACACATACAGAAAAACACTATCACTTTCAGGGCTTACACAAACTGAGTGGTCTTTATACTGTTAATATGCACACAAGAGAGACAAACACTTAGTAATCATGAGTATATAATTTCCTACTATGCAATTTTCCACTTTTACTACCATGAGACATAAAATTAATATTAATGTAAGATACTGACTCACTTTCTACGATTAACAACAGGTAGTAATGTGCTCATTTACTAAGCAAAACGTTATAAGCCTCAGTCTTGAGAAATTTTAATTTGAATTTGGCAACAACACATTAATAATCAGTTTTACTAGGAAAATTATTTCGGCAAGCATCATTAACTTTAACTCGCTCTCTTGCCACATTAACTTTAACTTTATTCTGTCCAATAGGCATTAATTAGCAAACTGAGTTTTAACGTACTTTCAGTAAGGACACTCGGTAATCACTTTAGTTCAAACGGAGAGGACCCTGAGAGGTGTTATGATGAGGAGAAAATCAAGGTTGGTACATAAATTCAGATATAAATTACCTTATATTTCAGCACAATAACACATCCATTAAGCTGATCCTTCACTGTATATCATTATAGTGTTACGTTGCAATGATTGCGCAATGTGGTGGCAACTGCATGTTGGTAGGTGGAATTGCAGGCAGAATTGCTGGACTCTGTCATTTCTTGGTGGCGATGATAGATACAAATTCCAGAATAGCCCAGCTATTTATCCATCAATCCGAGGCACTGGAAAATAACAGAAAAGCCTCTCTCGAAACCAGCACTATGCAACTTTTACACGGCAGTGCACGGACTCGTAGCTCATCTCTGACTGCTGGCTCGTCCTCGACTCGTACCTCGCCTCCGACTGACTATCAGTTCCACCTTTCCCACCTAGGCCAACCACAATTTGTGCGCGCTACACAGTTCCGTTCCCGAGGGGAACCACTACAACTTTTACATATAGAATAACTAAGAGCCCTAATAGAAGGTCAGCAGTTTACATAAGAGCAAACAAACACATTAAATAAAACAGAACATTTTCACATATTGACACTTCTACAAAAAATTATTCACACAGAATTACAATTATATACAGTAAGTTTTGTTCCCTCCAAATGGGACAAAGTATTTACACGAGAGATATGCTAGACAGCATACAATCATACCATGACTCAAAGTTTGTGCAAAGAAAGAAATATACAGTTTTATGTTATCGATTCAAACACATTTAAGACGATCAACAATGCAACATTAAATAAACCAAAAAAAAAATCCATACAGCATAAGAGCTGTGGTGTTACAGGCTTCGTAATGACCGTGACTTACATGGACGTAATCTATCAGCTGTTCCACATATTTTTCTGGGGAGCACAGTCTCCAGTGATCGGTTTTTTCGTCTCTTCTGCGAAACAGCACACCCTTGTGGATCTGGAAATAGTGGTGTATTTTTTTCGTAGCCGTTTCTGTCAAAGTTGATTTTGATGTTCTTCAGTTCAGGGTCATAATTTTGCGCTCTCCACATATCGCTACAGACCACACGGTTTTCCTTTTCTCCCGGTAATCCTTTCATGTGCAGCAGCTGAAATTCGTTCTTTGTCTCCTCCCCTCCATTGTCTTCCTCTCCAACGGGCACCCGCGACACAGCATCGGCAGTACAATTCTCGGTTCCTTTAATGTAGCGTATTTGGTAACTAAATTGCTGCACGAACATTGCCAAGCGCATCAAACGGTCGTTTAGTATTCTACAGTCTTCCACAAAGCTAAGGGTCTTATGGTCGGATAGCACTGTTACCTCTCTACCTTTCAAATACGAGGGTGAGTCAAATTAAACCCTTAAATACTTTTAAAATATTATTTATTGTGCATAAGTGGTTCAAAGCTGTATCACTTTTCAACATAATCTCCTCCACGCTCAATGCAAGTCCTCCAGCGCTTACAAAGTGCTTAAATTCCTTTAGAAAAAAATTCTTTTGTTAGTCCGCGCAACCATTCATGCACCGTGTGGCGTATCTCTTCATCAGAATGGAAATTCTTTCATCCCATCTCGTCTTTGAGCGGTCCAAACATATGGAAATCACTTGGGGCGAGGTCTGGTGAGTATGGTGGATGAGAAAGACACTCAAAATAAAGGTCTGATATTGTTGCAACTGTTGTACGGGCAGTGTGGGGCCTTGCATTGTCGTGTTGCAAAAAGACACCGGCTGACAGTAATCCACGTCGCTTTGATTTGATTGCAGGCCTCAGATGATTTTTTAGGAGATCTGTGTATGATTCACTGGTGACAGTGGTCCCACTAAGCATGTAATTCTCCAAAATGACGTCTTTTTCGTCCCAAAAGAGAGTCAGCATAGCCTTTCCTGCTGATGCTTCTGTTCGAAACTTCTTTGGTTTTGGTGATGAAGAGTGGCGACATTCCTTGCTCGCTCTCTTCGTTTCCGGTTGGTGGAAGTGAACCCAGGTTTCGTCCCCAGTAACGATTCTTGCAAGGAAGCCATCACCTTCTCGTTCAAAGTGCCGAAGAATTCCTCCACAAGCATCAACACGTCGTTCTCTCATTTCAGGAGTCAGCTGCCGTGGCACCCATCTTGCAGACACTTTGTGAAACTGGAGCACATCATGCACAATGTGGTGTTCTGACCCATGAGTAATCTGTAAACATGCTGCAATGTCATTCAGTGTCACTCGGCGGTTTTCCTTCACTACGGCTTCAACTGCTGCAATGTTCTGCGGAGTCACAACGTTTTGTGCCTTACCTGGCCGAGGAGCATCTTCCACCGAAGTCACACCATATGCGAACTTCCTACTCCATTCATAGACTTGCTGCTGTGACAAACATGCATTACAGTACTGAACCTTCATTCGTCGATGAATTTCAATAGGTTTCACACCTTCACTACGCAAAAATCGAATAACAGAACGCTGTTCTTCCCTGGTGCGAGTCGCCATCTTTATACTGATACTGCGACGGTATGTGTGCATCTGCACTATGCTGCCATCTACAGGCCATTCTGCACGCTGTTTGTAGCACGCTTACCAACTTACAGGATAACGGGGCGAAATTTCGATTTTTTATTACAAATTTAAGGTTTTCATTTGACTTTTTGAATATGTTGTATACGAGTTCATGTTTGTTGAACATGCAGCTGGCGAAAGCCACACTCCGATGTTATATTCTCCTGTCGATTTGTTTTTCTTGGAAGATTTCGCAGCGTATCCCATAATCTGAACTGTCCGACGACAAACAGAACGGAAGTGTCAGCATCTTGCTTGCTCACAGTTTATCCTTTATGTTCTGAAATTACTTTTCACATTCCTCGGTCCATTTCCATGACGCCTTTTTCTTTAATAATTTACATTAATTTGGGTTATTTATTCCTCAATCCCCCAAGAATTTCCGATAAAACCCACGTAATCCGAGGTATGATTTTAATTGCCTTCTGATGGTTGGCCTTTTACAACCCATGATTAATTTTAGTTTCTTGGTACTCGGTAAAATTCCCTCAGATGTAAGAGAGTGTCCGAGAAACTGAATTTCCGCTGTGACACATTCGCATTTGGCCAATATGGCGTCATTTCTCCTCGTCTTAAGGCCACAACCACTTCCTCCAGCAATTTACAGTGTTCGTACTAGGATTCCGTCACTATTAGAATGTGGTCCACGTAGATCACCAATTTGCTCATTAAGCATTCTCCTAAGACATGGCTTAGAGCTCTCACAAATACCGCCATTCAAATCGTGACGCCGAGCGGTATAACCTTAAACCGGTAGCTTCATCCTTCGAATAAGAAAGCTGTGTAACGTCTGCTTTCTTCTGCCAATGGAATGTTCCGAAATCCTGAGGTCAAGTCAACACCAGAAGTAGCAGGGGACAAGGCTGGTGTCAGTGCATTTTGTTAGTGTGGGTTGCCTACATCAGGGGCAGGTATGCACTCAGGGGCAAACCTATAGTTCTCCCTGGATTGACAGGTACTAAACCTATTGTTCTGCTAAACAGATCCCTCCTTTGGATTGACAGGCACTTAACCTAATGTTCCCCCCCCCCTACCATCCCACTCTCCACTCGCTGCTCCAGGCACACTTTCCGGTCTGAGTTATTGGAATAGCTCCTCTCACTCTTATCGATTTCATTGACTACTTAATTAAATTGATCAATTAATTAACCTCGCCCCCTCTGGTAAACCATCTCCCCTCCCACCCTCGCTCCATGAAATTGGTGGGAAAAAGACTGAGTTGATCGGTCATTTGGAGGGAATTTGATAGTAGTGTATGGAATATTTTTTAAGCAATTTAGCCACTTTGTGTAGTATTGTTTATTTAAGCAATTTAGGGGATAAATGGCAGTGAATTGAATATATGGATATTGGTGGAGAAGAAGAATCTCGTAACAGGAAATTCAAGGGTATATTGTTTATTTTTAAAAAATTCTGTTTGTGGGGTTGGATTTCTCTTGCTCATCGTTCTCTGCTGTTTGGAAACATGTAGGTTTTGTAAGAAGCAATTACTTGGGGTAAACATGTTGCATAACCTAGTGTTCAGCACTGTACTCTGAGTATCTTAACCTAATGTTGGGGCCTTTGTCGGCACTTAACCTATTGTTCTGTCAAGTGGTTTTCCATGTCACCACCTTTTCCTTAAACTATTGTACCACCTTTGATACAGAGTTAAGTAATCAGTTATGTCCTCCCACCATATTCTGGTACACGTTTAGAATTTCACATGCTTTTGAACACAATTTCTGGCGCATCCTTCTTTGTCACCCATGCCCTTAAACTACTGTAATGCGTTTTATATAAAAATTATGTAAATTAACCTGTTGTTCCGCACGTAACGTGCTGTTATGCTCATAGTCACCCACTCATGCACACCCTCCCCTTTACTACAGTACCGCTAACAGCATGTTGACATAAAAAATTTATGGGAATTAATTGAATTGGTACTCTTCACATCTGTGGGATGGTTTTCTTAATTCGCAGCATCCTATTGATCACTGAAATCGATGGAATATAGTTTAAATAAAAGGTCACTAATAGAAAACACATCCTGCCACCCGATGCCGCACTGGAGTCCAGGTCCACTGGCGGACTCCGCGAAGTGGCGACGTGGCCATCAGCTGCCAAGTAATGCACAGGTCACGCAAGCATGAGGCGGAAGCAACCCTTTCATATTTGACACCTGAGAAATTACTGAGATTGCACATGATGTCATTCAATTCGAATATACGAGGGCAGTTCAATAAGTAATGCAACACATTTTTTTTCTCGGCCAATTTTGGTTGAAAAAACCGGAAATTTCTTGTGGAATATTTTCAAACATTCCCGCTTCGTCTCGTATAGTTTCATTGACTTCCGACGGGTGGCAGCGCTGTACGGAGCTGTTAAAATGGCGTCTGTAACCGATGTGCGTTGCAAACAACGGGCAGTGATCGAGTTTCTTTTGGCGGAAAACCAGGGCATCTCAGATATTCATAGGCGCTTGCAGAATGTCTACGGTGATCTGGCAGTGGACAAAAGCACGGTGAGTCGTTGGGCAAAGCGTGTGTCATCATCGCCGCAAGGTCAAGCAAGACTGTCTGATCTCCCGCGTGCGTGCCGGCCGTGCACAGCTGTGACTCCTGCAATGGCGGAGCGTGCGAACACACTCGTTCGAGATGATCGACAGATCACCATCAAACAACTCAGTGCTCAACTTGACATCTCTGTTGGTAGTGCTGTCACAATTGTTCACCAGTTGGGATATTCAAAGGTTTGTTCCCGCTGGGTCCCTCGTTGTCTAACCGAACACCATAAAGAGCAAAGGAGAACCATCTGTGCGGAATTGCTTGCTCGTCATGTGGCTGAGGGTGACAATTTCTTGTCAAAGATTGTTACAGGCGATGAAACATGGGTTCATCACTTCGAACCTGAAACAAAACGGCAATCAATGGAGTGGCGCCACACCCACTCCCCTACCAAGAAAAAGTTTAAAGCCATACCCTCAGCCGGTAAAGTCATGGTTACAGTCTTCTGGGACGCTGAAGGGGTTATTCTGTTCGATGTCCTTCCCCATGGTCAAACGATCAACTCTGAAGTGTATTGTGCTACTCTTCAGAAATTGAAGAAACGACTTCAGCGTGTTCGTAGGCACAAAAATCAGAACGAACTTCTCCTTCTTCATGACAACGCAAGACCTCACACAAGTCTTCGCACCCGAGAGGAGCTCACAAAACTTCAGTGGACTGTTCTTCCTCATGCACCCTACAGCCCCGATCTCGCACCGTCGGATTTCCATATGGTTGGCCCAATGAAGGACGCAATCCGTGGGACGCACTACGCGGATGATGAAGAAGTTATTGATGCAGTACGACGTTGGCTCCGACATCGACCAGTGGAATGGTACCGTGCAGGCATACAGGCCCTCATTTCAAGGTGGCGTAAGGCCGTAGCATTGAATGGAGATTACGTTGAAAAATAGTGCTGTGTAGCTAAAAGATTGGGGAATAACCTGGTGTATTTCAATGCTGAATAGAACAACCCCTGTTTCAGAAAAAAAATGTGTTGCATTACTTATTGAACTGCCCTCGTATGAAGAGGAAGAATATGGTCCTGCAAATAAATACTTTGCATTAAATATGTATTACACAATGCATGGACTCACCTTTCTCTGCTGAAGTTGTCTGTCATTTCTAAAACATACGTACAAGCTCCCACCACACAAGACACAACTGCCTTCGATCCACTAGACCAAAGAACTGACCTAGTTTGCGAGTTCACCTCTTGAGGGCACCGCGATGGGACACGTGATCATGCAGTTCAGTCCATAGGAGCACAACATCATGATTATGTCATGTGTTTTTCTCAGCTGTATGTGTGCCCCAGCCTCCTCAACCACCCCCCACCCTCCAGCGGTCTGAAGGGGGAAAATTGATGGGAAAGGGGATCAGCCCGTTCTGGGCTGCTGGAGACAGCAACAGTTTATTAGTGACGGATTTCACGTAGTTTATTTATTACACCGGTACAAAACACTCACCCTGACATGCTTGAGATGACGTGTTTGAGGTCACTATATACAGTTTACGTACCTGTAAGCCGGCCGGAGTGGCCGTGCGGTTCTAGGCGCTACAGTCTGGAACCGCGAGACCGCTACGGTCGCAGGTTCGAATCCTGCCTCGGGCATGGATGTGTGTGATGTCCTTAGGTTATTTAGGTTTAATTAGTTCTGAGTTCTAGGGGACTGATGACCTCAGAAGTTGAGTCCCACAGTGCTCAGAGCCATTTGAACCATTTGAACATACCTGTAAACTACTCTTAAGTAATTCAGTTCACTGATATACAGCGACACAGAAAACTCGTAAATAACGAAAATAATCCAGTACACACCATACAGACGTGCAAAATACTTGTAGATAGATGTTGCATCATCTTTCGGGCGTGCACTCGGGACAGCGACAATTCTTCTTGCGATATTTCGGCTAGAAACCTCCCAGCCATCTTCAAGGCGAGTTAGAGACTGAGTTCATAGCGTTTGCGCGTGCCTATTTATATGGAGAGTCACGTGATACAAAGCTGCTGAGGATTGAAAGCGCATGCGTCAAAGATATCAAAGTCGCCACTACTGCGCTAGTCATAGATAAGATGTATATAGCAAAGACAAAACATATAAGCGCAGAGTGCAAACAAAATAGTGCTGTTGCGAATCCACCGTGCTTGTAAATAAATAATTAATCTTTAAAAGTGGTAACATCTGTCGGAAGAGAAGATGCAGAAATTCTTTCCGAACGAAGGTGTGAAATAAGCGGTTTCCAAGCATTGGCAAGATGAAATCCTTTGACACGGTTTAGTAGGTTGTCGGCTAATTGTATTTCTACAGCTTCCTTAACAACTGAGTCCCAGAAAGATGAAGCAGTAGTTAAAATCTTAACATCTTTATAATCCATGGCATGGCCAGTAGAAATGCAATGTTCGGCAACTGCTGATTCTTTAAGAGAAAGCCCTCAACTCAGCAGTATTAAAACCGACGGTCTTCTGTGGATACGTGGATGACACTTTTATAGTGTGGCCCCACGGAGAGGATAAACAGATAGAGTTTTTGTAACATCTCAATTCCATTCACGTAAACATCAAGTTCACTGTGGAGCGAGAGAGGAATGGCTGTTTACCGTTTCTGGATGTGCTGGTTCGCCGGAAAGAAGATGGATCCCTAGGTCATTCCGTATACCGTAAGCCCACACACACAGACCTGTATTTGCAGGCGTCTAGCTGCCACCATCCGTCGCAAATTATGAGTGTTCTGAAAACTTTGGTCCACAGTGCTCATGTAGTGTCTGATGTTGACAGCCTGCAGGATGAGCTTGTACACCTGGAGGCAGTTTTTAGGAGAAATGGCTATTCGCAATAGCAGATTAAAAAATCCCTGCAAATAAAAACAGTAAAAAAAACACAGGAAAAGGATGAGGAAGTGGAAAGGGAAGTGAAATCTACAGCCTTTCTCCCATACGTGGGTAATGTTTCTTCTAAATTCGCTAGAATCTTGAAGAAACTTAAAGTGGATGTGATATTCTGCCCACCAGCTAAGACTGCAGCCTTGTCGGGATCCGTTAAGGATGATCTGCTCTTGCGAAAGGCGGGAGTTTATGAAATCCCTTGTGAGTGTGGCAAACGTTACATAGGGCAAACCACGCGCATTGTACAGGAACGATGCGTCGAACACCAGCGGTACACACGTCTTCTTCAGTCCAACAAATCAGCAGTTGCCGAACATTGCATTTCTACTGGCCATGCCATGGATTATAAAGATGTTAAGATTTTAACTACTGCTTCATCTTTCTGGGACTCAGTTGTTAAGGAAGCTGTAGAAATACAATTAGCCGACAACCTGCTAAACCGTGACGAAGGATTTCATCTTGACAATGCTTGGAAACCGCTTATTTCAAACCTTCGTTCGGAAATAATTTCTGTATATTCACTTCCGACAGATGTTACCACTTTTAAAGATTAATTATTTATTTACAAGCACGGTGGATTCGCAGCAGCACTATTTTGTTTGCACTCTGCGCTTATATGTTTTGTCTTTGCTTTATACATCTTATCTATGACTAGCGCAGTAGTGGCGACTTTGATATCTTTGACGCATGCGCTTTCAATCCTCAGCAGCTTTGTATCACGTGACTCTCCGTATAAATAGGCACGCGCAAACGCGTCTTGAAGATGACTGGGAGGTTTCTAGCCGAAATATCGCAAGAAGAATTGTCGCTGTCCCGAGTGTACGCCCGAAAGATGATGGAACATTATGTCCGCCGGGAAAACGTAAAGAATTACTCGTAGATAACGAAAATAATGCATGCAAACATGCTCACAATGCATAAATACCAGCCGGCCGAAGTGGCCGTGCGGTTAAAGGCGCTGCAGTCTGGAACCGCAAGACCGCTACGGTCGCAGGTTCGAATCCTGCCTCGGGCATGGATGTTTGTGATGTCCTTAGGTTAGTTAGGTTTAACTAGTTCTAAGTTCTAGGGGACTAATGACCTCAGCAGTTGAGTCCCATAGTGCTCAGAGCCATTTGAACCATTTTTTTTTGCATAAATACCCAAAAATAATTCAGTGCACAAACACTCACTGCACCTCAAAAACGCAGCGTATGAGAGACTCGTACCCTGATACTACTGCATGGAAAGCCTAAGCGCACCCCTTAACACATGCAAACTGTCCTAATGCGGGAGATTAAGGTCAGCTTAGTGTATTTTATTTATTTTTGTCGCTAAACTGACCCAAAATATCGATCATAATTACGTAATTAATCACAAAGATCGATCCTAATTACACAACAATATGCATAGAGCTGCACAAGGACGGCCTAAAATCGCAATATAGTGCAAAAAAACTGACGATACCATACAACTAGTGCTATCCTACTGGAAAGAAAAAATCTCGCAATACTACTCATAACTTACGCAAATATCGATCCTAATTACGTAATTAATCACGAAGATTGGGTCTAATTACACAACTACATGCATAGCGCTGCACAAGGACGGCATAAAAGCGCAATACGCCACAAAAACTGACTGAAGTATACAACTGGTGTTATCCTGCAGGGAAAATATTTCACACTACCACTCGAAACCAGCGCCAGGAACACTCGAACTCTCCCCTACACCTACAAGCTAGGGGGAAAAAGGCTGGGGTGTAAGGTACAATCCTTATTCTTTTTGGTGGAAAATCCGTTCAACTGACTAGATATTGGTGTTGCACACAGAGGAGTTTAAAAAAAGTGTATTACCTGCAATCATATAGCATCTGTCACTGTTTGACGTCAGAGTTCACTACACACGCCTTCTAAAAATCACCTTACAGCCCAGCTAACCGAAACCAATACACGCTATCACAGCTGATGGAAAAAATGCTTCTCACTTATAATTCGAAATTGACGCAAAAATAAACCAACACTCGTACTGAATGGGTCATAATGCATCACATGTTCTGGGGAAAACCGTCGTCCTTAAAGACTGCAGTTGAATGTGCGTTTTCCTCCATGTGCAATCACAAAGTACGGGATGGAGCTACTCTGCCGACAGCCTCACAGCTCATGCTGACTGCCCGTCACCCTGTTGAATCCTCCAAATCACCTCTCCAATAATACCGCTGCCAGCATTGCCTTATGTACAAAGATCAACTGACCCCCAACTGCAACCCCCCGCCCCCTTCCACACGTTCCCATTGAAAGGCCTCCCACATTCTCAAAAACTGCCCCAACCCCGGCACCCCTCTACTTCCTATAATACCTGCAATGGCCCCCAGTCCACCTACTCCCACAAGTGTAAAGCTAAACCCCCTCCTGCCACCCCCGAGCTTACTGTCCCTGTCCCGTCGATACCCCCATCCACCCCAACAATTCCCTCTGTCCACCCTGCACAGCTAAAGACACCCCACACATTCTCCAGCAGATCTCCCTCGCTGCTCACTCTGTCTTTCACCTGAACACCTACGCCACTTACTCCCACAACCAAGCCTGTTTCACCTTCACCCATCTCAACACCCTAGTTTAAGCCTCTTCACTCCCTTCTCTTCTCCCCCCTCTCTTCCCATCATACTATCCACATCTCTCCCTATATCCTCCACTGCACTGATTCTCCTGGTCCTAGAGTGCCATCAACCACCTCATGCACATCCCCGTCTGGCCACAACCCCTCCTCAATGACCCCACTGAACACCTTATCCTCAGTGTCTTCTTCCCCTCCCTCACCATTATCTGTGCCACAGAAAATCACCAATCGGCAGTGATTGCTGTATGGTGTGCCAATATAAGTTATTTACATCCAGGTACATTATGTAACTCGAATCAAGGGACACGTTGAACCTGTCACCCATCAGCGAGTTATTTGTCTTCGTGTGCCTTTGGACAGATTGGCAAAGTCTCCTAAGGATCCCTCACTCAAAGAAAAGAACATGTCAGCATTGGTCAATAATTCAATGCTGCACTTCGCTTTCTTGAGCATATCATCCCAAGACAACCCAGGTGCCACGTAATAAAAGGCAGGATCCAGAGAATATTTGGTCATGCATAGACTACGGAATTTCTCGGAAACGTTTGTAAGCAAGTGCACGTCTGTGTCCACGTAAAGCCGTGCGCACTCTCCTAAAGTTGATATGTTGAATTTCCGACAGACATTCACAGGTATGCCGATACTCTGCATCCATTATGGCATCGCCTGTAAGGTTGCTGGAGAGTGCAGTTATGTCAGGTGGCCTGGTTTCGTTGAGTTTCGCCATACTATACACATACTCATATGGGAAAACCTCTTTCCTAGTCACAAGTTGAAACTCTTCCTTATCGGGAAATGAAGCTCGAGTGACATGCATACTGCCCCCCCCCCCTCCCCCGCGCGGTATAGCTTCGTCGAGTTTCTGCATAAAACGTAGCGTATCAAGGATGAGGAGCGTAATTCTTGGCGTCGTTTGTCTGGAGAATGAAATGTACTTCTCGACGCTCTCAGGTAAGACACTGACCTGATCTTTCTCCAAACCGAAATCATCGAAGTGCTCAACTAGAAAGTGAGCGTCATACCCACTTAAATTGTGGAAGAGAACGGGTAAATGTCTAGGTAACTGGTACTTCAAATTGCACACATTGTGAGCTGCCCCACGGAACTCCCCCCTAAGATGACAGTGATCCCTATGAGGAGTTTACACTTTTCTGTCTAACGGCATCCCACAAATATGACAGTCAACCACGTTATTATACAAGTCTTCATTCCCCTTCGATTTGGTCATGGGCACGTTGTTGCTGTAAAGCTTATCAACCTCCCATGAAAGTTTTTCGAGCTCAGTGAGCCACCAAACAGCAGGATTATCCCGGCAAAAGATTTGTAGCAGTTAAGAGTGGAATCATATGACGATACAGTTTGGTACACTGCCGCATATGGTGTACGTTTTTCTGTAAAGGTGGTATGTGAGGCTGTAGGGTCACCTTAACAGTGGGTCACAGGAGCAAGGCGGCACTCAAAGTCAGCGTACGCTACAAATGGACATCACTCCTGGTGGTTAGCATTCTTAAGCTTTATGAATTTGTTTTCTTCAGTAGGCATAATAACACGTACCGGTCCTTGGAATCACAGTCTACTAGTTGCGTCACTAATAACTTGTCTGAGGAGAAATAATTGGGGCACCTTAAGCAAATATGTTTTGCATGACGATCCGATGATAGTTGGACAGAATGGAGTTGAGACATGTCTTTGAATCCAACCATAGTGATAATTATCAACTTCAGAGAAGAGCAGCATGCTTACATGCAGCCCATACTCACCGGCAAATTTTGAGAAATGGAGGGGGCCGACAACAATATACTTGTCCTGCTCTTCTGACTTGCTTTTCTTCTCCAGGCCATAAACATGAACCGATATGCCGGTGTTCTGCGCCTAAAATTTAGGTATGTCCTGGATCTTGATGGGAAAATCGATACCATCGAAGTTATAACACTTATGAATGTCAATGTATCTACCGTACTGGGATGTGCGGACTGGATTCTGTTTAATATTTCTTTCGCAAGCCAGGGTTGACCATGCAAAACATGCCTGATCCTTTTCATTTTGGACATTAATACATGCCCTCTTGTTGGCTATATCCTTAGGGAGCTTGGTACAGCTAGACCCCTCCATTTGCTGGATCGTAGTCATGTGTCTGGATGTCCAGCTGCAGTATTCGGCTGAGTGCTTTAGCTGTTAGCTGACCCTCTGACCTTCATCTCGGAGGTTAGCCTGCTTTTTCCTATATTCAACCATTGTGGCATAGTAAGCCAAAGAATCAGTAGATGGTGCTGTTGGTTTCGTAGTACTTCTTTAGGGGTCCAGTCCCAGACTCCTATAGTCGTCAGGAGAGAGCCTGGAAGGATGCGGTGGTGAGAACCTAGTTGCAGTTGAGAGGGCCGGGAAAACATCATTGACAATAACACAATTATTAGACAGTAATACAGGATGTAACCTCCCCACATATCAACAGTAAAAAAAGTAGAACATTCACATTTGGTATAACCTACCAACAGATAAACTCCATAACCTAACAATAGTACAATGTGAGTAACCTCCCAATAAAAAATGTGACTCTTTCAATAATTAACTGACTGTGAATCTAAACTGGTGAATTTGGACGTCAGCAGTGCTGCGACATGGCCCTGAAAGATCATTCTGAATAAACTGAAAATTCCTACCTCAATGAGGTCACCGGATAACGCTTATATATCTGCTCCTATAAGAAATTTTTCTGGCGCAGCCCAGTGCAATGCTGGCCGATAGATTTGTCATGTACAAAATGAAACAACTGATTTTTCGTTACAATAATCGGGATGACCACCGATTGGAGAAATTAATAAATTCTTTAAATTGAGATGAATGATTGTCAAAAGTTGATTTTTATAAGAAAGATTGTTACTAAGAGGTTTTTCAAAACATTTACTTCGGACTTGATACAATAATAGTACATATGCGCGAGGCTGCTTTTACGTTATACTACATCGCTCAGGGACCGCCATCGCTCCCCACGACCAGCCCAGCCAACTCCATTTACACGACTCCCAGCAACTACTTACTCCTACTGCCACGCAGTTCCTACTGCAGCCAACACTGCTCTCTTGTCTCAGATTCTCTTATAGCTTAAATATCGCAGGCAGCGCGTGAGCAATCCATCGAAATTATATCTACTTGAGTGTGATAGCAACAAATTCCTTAGTCATGGACCTCTTACATAACCCTCCACTTGGGGGGGGGGGGAATTTGGCAGTGATGGTGAGTCATTTGAACTTTCCATGACCAACAAATTTCTCTGTAATCTATTTAGTTTACTAAGTCTACAGTCACAAAGTATATATATATATATATATATATATATATATATATATATATAACATTATTGATAAATAATATAAGTACAGAACATATTAAGAAATGAAATAGAGTGCACACGCACTGAGTACAAAATATATTAACAAATGACATAACGTGCACACACACTGTATAAATCTTTAGCATTTTTACATGAATTAAACATATCAAGGAGTGAAATAAAGTGCACACACATTGTAAAAGTCATTAGCATTTTTACATGAATTAGGAACGGAATAGGATGGATAGCATCATGGTTGTAGCACAGTGGGTTGCACGTAGCTGCGTTGAAAGTCCATATCTTTCTACAGAAGCACAACACCAAGTGAGACAATCTGAAGTTCTCTTCCTTGAAGTATTTATCAGTGTAGCCAAGACACTGAAATGATGTATTAATATTGTATGTTATCATTCTGGTAGTAAATTAGGTACACCAAACAGAAGGACCATAATAACATCTCCTTCGGTCAGAGTGGTGGGCAGCTTGATGTCAACACCACATTCTCGTAGAATCCATACTCTTACGTTAATGTAGAATTAGTGCAAAAACCAAATATAGTGCTCCATGATCACGAGGATGTCAGGACATGCGGATATTGCAGTAATTGCTGGTAATTATGTCAGAAGGTGAAGGACATTAAGTCTTATGCTGGTCATCATTCAGAATTACACCAGCGTATCAACCGATTTGAATAATTATTCCCACTCATTGGCTAGTTACTAAACATTTATGTAGTATGTATGGAGTATTACAGAACATTATTCGTAAGTCATCTCATTACAGTAATTATTAGCATAGCATTTATGCATAAGTCATCTAATTATAGCAATTATTGGCATGGCATTTATGCATAAGTCATCTCATTATAGTAATCATTGGCGTTCATTGGCCAGTTACTAAACATTTATGTAGTATGTATGGAATATTACAGAACCTTATTCGTAAGTCATCTCATTACAGTAATCATTGGCATTCATTGGCAAGACACTAAACATTTAATATGCATTATTCAGAAGTCATCATTCAAAACAGGAGTTATTGTGTGTAGCACCAAGCTGCTAATGTTTATACATGGTATCATGTAAGTGACATAAGACATAACTAAATGTAAGACATTGTAACTATTACTCAAGGTCTGTAGTCCAATAATACATACATATAATGGAATCAATACATTAGAGAAATTTGCATTATATTTAGGACTAGAAATATATCTTAAACTGGTAGCATTATTTTTGTATACTTGTAATAGTTAGGACTGATAATAATTTTTTTATGTGTGCTAGCAGTGTATTGCATTGGGATCAATAATTAATTGCTGGGGCATAAAAATATTTGCTTTTGACTTGTTGCTGGAAATATAGATTATTAATGTCATTCGTCATGAGACAGCTGTGGCAAGGTTATGAAACAAGTAGAGTATATGTGATCACATTCATAAATGGTAGACGCAACTGGGTTAAATTGCAAGTATTAGAAAAGGTTTAATAGCTAAGCGCCTATAGCATATTAATATCATGAAAAACTTCTCCTGGAAAAAATACAAAATGGATTATTGACCTGAAAGAAAAATGGATATCATGCTGAAAAGTAGTAAACTTCGCATTAACAGGCAATGAAACGTGTACTTAATATGAATGTACTCTAGCTGTCATTATACTATGCAACATATGACATACTGTCAAAAGAAACTGCAACAAATACTTAAATAACTACATAGCAACTTTTAACTAATAGAAAATATATAAACTTCATGATTATCATCATCTGCAAAGAAAAACGTCATTATTCATATTACCATAACTTAATCATTATCATCATCTGCAAAGAAAAACTTCATTATTCATGTTACCATAGTGTTGTGGTTGTTGTTGTGGTCTACAGTCCTGAGACTGATTTGATGCAGCTCTCCACGCTACTCTATCCTGTGCAAGCCTGTTCATCTCCCAGTACCTACCTCAACCTACATCCTTCTGAATCTGCTTAGTGTATTCATCTCTTGGTCACCCTCTACGATTTTTACCCTCCACGCTGCCCTCCAATACTAAATTGGTGATCCCTTGATGCCTCAGAAAATGTCTATCAACCGATCCCTTCTTCTAGTCAAGTTGTGCAACAAACTTATCTTCTCCCCATTCCTATTCAATACCTCCTCATTAGTTGCGTGATCTACCCACCTTATCTTCAACATTCTTCTGTAGCACCACATTTCGAAAGCTTCTATTCTCTTCTTGTCCAAACTATTTATCGTCCATGTTTCACTTCCATACATGGCTACACTCCACACAAATACTTTCAGAAATGACTTTCTGACATTTAAATCTATACTCGATGTTAACAAATTTCTCTTCTTCATAAACGCTTTCCTAGCCATTGCCTGTCTACATTTTATATCCTCTCTACTTCGACCATCATCAGTTATTTTGCTCCCCAAATAACAAAACTCCTTTACTACTTTCAGTGTCTCATTTCCTAATCTAATTCCCTCAGCATCACCCAACTAAATTCGTCTACATTCCATTATCCTCGTTTTGCTTTTGTTGATGTTCATCTTATATCCTCCTTTCAAGACACTATCCATTCCGTTCAACTGCTCTTCCAAGTCCTTTGCTGTCTCTGACAGAATTACAATGTCATCGGCGAACCTCATAGTTTTTATTTCTTCTCCATGGATTTTAACACCTACTCCGAATTTTTCTTCAGTTTCCTTCACTGCTTGCTCAATATACAGATTGAATAACATCGGGGATAGTCTACAGCCCTGTCTCACTCCCTTGCCAACCACTGCTTCCCTTTCATGCCCCTCGATTCTTATAACTGCCATCTGGTTTCTGTACAAATTGTAAATAGCCTTTCGCTCCCTGTATTTTAGCCCTGCCACCTTCAGAATCTGAAAGAGAGTATTCCAGTCAACAATGTCAAAAGTTTTCTCTAAGTCTACAAATGCTAGAAACGTAGGTTTGCCCTTCCTTAATCTAGCTTCTAAGATGAGTCCTAGGGTCAGTATTGCCTCACGTGTTCCTACATTTCTACGGAATCCAAACTAATCTTCCACGAGGTCGGCTTATACTAGTTTTTCAATTCTTCTGTAAAGAATTCGCGTTAGTATTTTGCTGCTGTGACTTATTGAACTGACAGTTCGGTAATTTTCACATCTGTCAACACCTAATTTCTTTGGGATTGGAATTATTATATTCTTCTTGAAGTCTGAGGGTATTTCGCCTGTCTCATACATCTTGCTCACAGGTGGTAGAGTTTTGTCAGGACTGGCTCTCCCAAGGCTGTCAGTAGTTCCAATGGAATGTTGCCTACTCAGGGTGCCTTGTTTCGACTCAGGTCTTTCAATGCTCTGTCAAACTCTTCACGAAGTATCGTATCTCTCATTTCATATTCATCTACATCCTCTTCCATTTCCATAATATTCTCCTGAAGTACATCGCCCTTGTATAGACCTTCTATATACTCCTTCCACCTTTCTGCTTTCCCTTCTTTGCTTAGAACTGGGTTTCCATCTGAGCTCTTGATGTTTATGCAAGTGGTTCTCTTATCTCCAAAGGTCTCTTAATTTTCCTGTAGGCAGTATCTATCTTACCCCTAGTGAGATAAGCCTCTATATCCTTACATTTGTCCTCTAACCATCCCAGCCTAGCCGTTTTGCACTTCCTGTCGATATAATTTTTGAGACGTTTGTATTCCTTTTTGCCTGCTTCATTTACTGCATTTTTATATTTTCTCCTTTCATCAGTTAAATTCAATATTTCTTCTGTTACCCAAGGATTTCTACTAGCCCTCGACTTTTTACCTACTTGGTCCTCTGCTGCCTTCACTACTTCATCCCCAAAGCTACCCATTCTTCTTCTACTGTATTTTATTTCCCCCATTCCTGTCAATTGTTCCCTTATGCTCTCCCTGAAACTCTGTACAACCTCTGGTTCTTTCAGTTTACCCAGGTCCCATCTCCCTAAATTCCCACCTTTTTGCAGTTTCTTCAGTTTTAATCTACAGGTCATAACCAATAGATTGTGGTCAGAGTCCACATCTGCCCCAGGAAATGTCTTACAATTTAAAACCTGGTTCCTAAATCTTTGTCTTACCATTAAATAATCTATCTCAAACCTGTCAGTATCTCCAGGCTTCTTCCATGTATACAGCCTTATTTTATGATTCTTGAACCAAGTGTTAGCTATGATTAAGTTGTGCTCCGTGCAAAATCCTACCAGGCGGCTTCCTCTTTCATTTCTTAGCCCCAATCCATATTCACCTACTACGTTTCCTTCTCTCCCTTTTCCTACTACCGAATTCCAGTCACCCATAACTATTAAATTTTCGTCACCCTTCACTATCTGAATAATTTCTTTTATTTCATCATATAATTCTTCAATTTCATCGTCATCTGCACAGCTAGTTGTATATAAGCGTGTACTACTGTAGAAGGCGTGGGCTTCGTATCTATCTTCGCCACAATAATGCGTTCACTATGCTGTCTGTAGTAGCTTACCCGCTTTCCTATTTCCCATTTCATTATTAAACCTTCTCCTGCATTACCCCTATTTGATTTTGTGTTTATAACCCTGTAGTCACTAGCCCAGAAATCTTGTACCTCCTGCCACCGAACTTCACCAGTTCCCACTATATCTAACTTTAACCTATCCATTTCCCTTTTTAAATTTTCTAACCTACCTGCCCGATTAAGGGATCTGACATTCCACGCTCCGATGCGTAGAACGCCAGTTTTCTTTCTCCTGATAACGATGTCGTCTTGAGTAGTCCCCGCCCGGAGATCCGAATGGGGAACTATTTTACCTCCGGAATAGTTTACCCAAGAGGACGCCATCATCATTTACCCATACAGTAAAGCTGCATGCCCTCGGGAAAAATTATGGCCGTAGTTTCCCCTTGCCTTCAGCCGTTCGCAGTACCAGCACAGCAAGGCCGTTTTGTTTAGTGATACAAGGCCAGATCAGTCATTAATCCAGTCTGTTGCCCATGCAACTACTGAAAAGGCTGCTGCCCCTCTTCAGGAACCACACGTTTGTCTGGCCTCTCAACAGATACCCCTCCGTTGTGGTTGCACCTACGGTACGGCTATCTGTATCACTGAGGCAGGCAGTCCTCCCCACCAACGGCAAGGTCCATGGTTCATATGGGTGCATATTACCATATTCTTCATATAACTATTCATTATCATTTATTATCATCTGCAAAAAATAGACACATCATTATTCATTATTAATATTCATATTACCATTCTCCTCATACAACTATTCATTATCATTCATTACTTCATATATTATAGAGTTTCGTACTTCTAGAATATTTCATCACTAAAATTTACATGTGTAGTTCTGTCTGACAGCCTGTTTTAATCGCCTCGTATTCTGAAAGAAAAATAATTACTTAAGAATTCTATCAGATAGTGTGTATAGTATATTCTTGTTAATCCTTGTTAATTCTCATCCAGTTAGTCTTCGTGACAAGGTATTGCATTTGCTTTCGTTAATTCCGATGGTAAAATTTCCATTTCATAGTAAACCACTGTGGTTGTATAATTTATTTCTTTTACTCGTTATTGCTTTCTGAATATGACGAATATGGATATATATCTTGCATTTAACTCACATAGCCATTAAATGAAAACTTGTTTCTAGTGATATGACTAAGCATACAGGACAGCATGACAGAAAACTTATTAGGACAAAAATATAGACAGTTTTCAAGTGCGAAAATGTACATACAGTACATACAGTATCATAATGTAGTATAAAAAAAATGTAGAATAGTCAACATATTGAGATATCATACGGCAAAAATGTCAAAGTCAACTGAAAAGAAATATATATATATATAAGCTTTCAACAGTGAAAGTAAATATACCAACAGATAAACTCCATAGCCTACCAATTATACAATGTGACTAAACTCCCAATAAAAAATATGACTCAAATATAACCTTTCAATAGTTAACTGACTGTGAATTTCAACTGGTAAATTTGGATGTGAGAGTGCTGCGTCATGGCCCTGAAAGATCATTCTGAATAAATTGAAAATTCTTACCTCAATAAGTTCGCCGGATAACGCATATATATCTGCTCCTATAAGAAATTTTTCTGGCGCAGCCCAGTGCAATGCTGGCCGATAGATTTGTCATGTACAAAATGAAACAACTGATTTTTCGTTACAATAATCGGGATGACCACCGATTGGAGAAATTAATAAATTCTTTAAATTGAGATGAATGATTGTCAAAAGTTGATTTTTATAAGAAAGATTGTTACTAAGAGGTTTTTTAAAACATTTACTTGGGACTTGATACAATAATAGTACATATGCGCGAGGCTGCTTTTACGTTATACTACATCGCTCAGGGACCGCCATCGCTCCCCACGACCAGCCCAGCTAACTCCATACACACGACTCCCAGCAACTACTTACTTCTACTGCCACGCAGTTCCTACTGCAGCCAACACTGCTCTCTGGTCTGAGATTCTCTTATAGCTTACATATCGCAGGCAGCGCGTGAGCAATCCATCGAAATTACATCTGCTCGAGTGTGCTAGCGACAAATTCCTTAGTCATGGACCTCTTACAAGGATTGTCATTCAATGTGCCGTGTCAAAGTTAAGCCAGTGCTGGGGTGGCACCTTATCAGTGGGAGAGGGCCGCCTTGCACTCATTGTGCAATATCGCAAGTGTAGCGAAGCATCAGGTGGCACGTGGTATGCCACAGGCGGCCGTCGCCTGTGAAATCCGGTGGCCTCCAGCTCTGCATATCGGTCTCCAAAGTGCTCTTGTGGACATCATTATTTGTACTTAGGAGTCCCGCCCCAGGTTTACCTGAAGTACATGCTGGCTTGCAGAGGTCGGCTCCCAGCCTCCAGTTTTGAGACAGGAGACAGCAACACCAGTGCGTGGCACAGGAACGGGATGAGCAACAGCGGCGCTTGCCCTCTAGAAGGCGGATGACAGACAGCGTCGACGTCACGCAGGTGAAGTCTGAAGCACGCCTACAAGGTTACGGTGGCCGCACCAGTGTGGCTTCAGAAGTTGGTACTGCAGCTGGCAGCAGCAACGACTTCCAGGTCGACTTCCGGTTCCATAGACGACGGGAAACAGCTAGGCATGCCGAGGGTCGACCTCCATAGCCTCCCATCCACTGGATAGCTGCAACTCACACAAGAACTGAGACCACACACTGGACAGTCGGCACTCAGCAGTCAGGTATCGTGTGCACTGGTTTTCCTCACTGTCGGCTCTCCTAGTGACTTCAGACTTTCGGAACAGCACCTTTCAGAGGCTCTCTGGCTCGACGCCTGAATTCTTACAGTTGCCTTGTCCTTAGACTTCCTTACGAAACATTGCTTTGTCATTAGTATGACGATATTTCTCGGCTTTCAGGATATCATTATGCTTCGCTTGCAGACTTGGGGAATCATTCGTTCTACATCTACATTTCTATATCTACATTTATACTCCGCAAGCCACCCAACGGTGTGTGGCGGAGGGCACTTTACGTGCAACTGTCATTACCTCCATTTCCTGTTCCAGTCGCGTATGGTTCGCGGGAAGAACGACTGTCTGAAAGCCTCCGTGCGCGCTCTAATCTCTCTAATTTTACATTCGTGATCTCCTCGGGAGGTATAAGTAGGGGGAAGCAATATATTCGATACCTCATCCAGAAACGCACCCTCTCGAAACCTGGCGAGCAAGCTACACCGCGATGCAGAGCGCCTCTCTTGCAGAGTCTGCCACTTGAGTTTGCTAAACATCTCCGTAACTCTATCACGGTTACCAAATAACCCTGTGACGAAACGCGCCGCTCTTCTTTGGATCTTCTCTATCTCCTACGTCAACCCGATCTGGTACGGATCCCACACTGATGAGCAATACTCAAGTATAGGTCGAACGAGTGTTTTGTAAGCCACCTCCTTTCTTGATGGACTACATTTTCTAATGACTCTCCCAATGAATCTCAACCTGGCACCCGCCTTAACAACAATTAATTTTATATGATCATTCCACTTCAAATCGTTCCGCACGCATACTCCCAGATATTTTACAGAAGTAACTGCTACCAGTGTTTGTTCCGCTATCATATAATCATACAATAAAGGATCCTTCTTTCTATGTATTCGCAATACATTACATTTGTCTATATTAAGGGACAGTTGGCACTCCCTGCACCAAGTGCCTATCCGCTGCAGATCTTCCTGCATTTCGCTACAATTTTCTACCGCTGCAACTTCTCTGTATACTACAGCATCATCCGCGAAAAGCCGCATGGAACTTTCGACACTATCTACTAGGTCATTTATATAAATTGTGAAAAGCAATGGTCTCATAACACTCCCCTGTGGCACGCCAGAGTTTACTTTAACGTCTGTAGACGTCTCTCCATTGATAACAACATGCTGTCTTCTGTTTGTTAAAAACTCTTCAATCCAGCCACACAGCTGGTCTGATATTCCGTAGGCTCTTACTTTGTTTATCAGGCGACAGTGCGGAACTGTATCGAACGCCTTCCGGAAGTCAAGAAAAATAGCATCTACCTGGGAGCCAGTATCTAATATTTTATGGGTCTCGTGGACAAATAAAGCGAGTTGGGTCTCACACGATCGCTGTTTACGGAATCCATGTTGATTCCTACAGAGTAGATTCTGGGTTTCCAAAAACGACATGATACCCGAGCAAAAAACATGTTCTAAAATTCTACAACAGATCGACGTCAGAGATATAGGTCTATAGTTTTGCGCATCTGCTCGACGACCCTTCTTGAAGATTGGGACTACCTGTGCTCTTTTCCAATCATTTGGAACCCTCCGTTCCTCTAGAGACTTGCGGTACACGACTGTTAGAAGGGGGGCAAGTTCTTTCGCGTACTCTGTGTAGAGTCGAATTGGTATCCCGTCAGGTCCACTGGACTTTCGTCTGTTGAGTGATTCCAGTTGCTTTTCTATTCCTTGGACACTTATTTCGATGTCAGCCAGCATTGCGGTAGCTTCCTTGTTTGCCGCAGTTTGCTCAGCATTTCCCCCTAGCTAGCAGTCTACTGGTCGTTGACACAGGCAGTTTGGCTTCTGCGAGCTGCCAAGCTAGAACTTGGACAAATGTTTGGTGTCCACCAAGGATACTATCCTGCGGCGTAACACATCAAAGAACCAACAGATGGCGGTTTTAGCTTTCCAACTTAGTTGCAACAGTATTTTCGGAAGTTTACATTATTATTATTATTATTATTATTATTATTATCCGGTTTCACAAACTAACACTTCACATTTTCCGGTACCCATCCGGTGCACATCGAATTTGAATTTTAACCTTCATTTTTGGCTAACTTCCCATAAATTTTCTTCAATATTTCTTATTCTGACAGACGTCTGAACTCTTTGAATCCATGTGGTCGGTGATCTCTCTCTTTTTTTTCTTCCTGGTGGTACACATTCATTAATTCTCTGTGGTAATCTCTCCTTTGACATTCTTTTTGTGTGTCCATACCATAGAAGTTGTTTTTCTTCTATAAAATCTCAATTGAATTTATAACGTCAATTTTCTTCCTGATGACTTCATTTCTGATTCTTTCTTGCCTAGATATCCGTACTGACTGCCTCCAAAAGTCCATCTGTGTTGCCATCAACCGTTTTACTATTTGTGATTTAATTGTCCATCTTCTGATCCATATGCCATAATGCTTCTGATAACTGTGTTGAAGGTTCTTCTATTTTTGTTTCCTTTCTAATCTGTTGGTCCCATAAAATACCATTCACTATTCTAATAGAAAACTTCTCAGGATTTATTCTTGAATTAATTTCCTTGTCTTCCATCTTCTGTGATATTGATTCCTAGATATTTGTACCCTTCAGTTTATATAATAGTTCCATAGTTCCCATCTCTTCTGCCAATGTCAAATCTTGATTTGTGTCTCCTATTAGCATATATTTTGTTTTATCCCTGTTGACCTGAGGTCCCCATTTTTACACTCCTCTATTAATTTCGTTGTAATGTAGTCTATGTCTTCTTTATTTTGTGCCAAAAGGTCGTCAGCAAGTTGTAATGAACATATCGCATTACCATTTACTGGGATCCCCACGATTCTACATTTTCTTATGCAGTTTTCTAATGTTTTTTCTGTATGTAGTTTGTAAAATGTTGGTGACACACTGTATCCTTGACGTAACCGTTTTGTAACTTTACATTCAATTGAGATATAAATTCGTTCTTTTATTCTTGCTATAGAGTTTTCATGAACATTCCGAATAACTTCAATTACGATGCAACTAATATTAAACGCTTTTAAAGCTTTCCATGTCTACAAATACTAAATAAAGGGATTGGTTTCTAACTTTTTTTCTTTGCAATTATTAGGTGCAACCAAAATATATAATCTATAGTTGATCTACTTGCTCTGAAGCAAGCACGTTCCTTTGCCTGCATTTCCTTAAATTCTGTTTCCAAAAAATGTTTGATAATCCTTCCATACAGTCTGGTAAATATATAAGTTTGGTTATTCCTCTGTAGTTCTTGCACTCATATTTTCTTCCCTTCCTGTGGATTGTCGACATAAATCCTACATTCCAGTCTTCTGGCATGGTTTCGCCACTTAAGCATTTTGCAAAAAGGTTTCTCAAAAGTTCATGTAGTTTATCTGTACCATATTTCACCAGTTCAGTTGATACTCCTACAATTCCAGTAGTACTTCCTTTTTCAAAAATTTTAATTAAATTTTCACTATTTCTATGTCAAGTGAAATGCTGCCATTATTTTCTGTTTCTTCTATATCGTTATTAATTGTATCCAAAATATTCTTTGAAGTATTTTTCCCAAGCCTGGATACTAATGTAGCCAATTCGTTGCATTTCTTTAGAATTCTGTCTCAGCGTTTTCAATACCTCCCATGCTTCTGAGCTTCTTTTACCTCCAGTTATATCATTCTCTTTTTACATGTATTTTCCCAGTTCTTATTTTTTGCTTCTGTCGCCATTTTCCTAATTTTTGCTTGTTGTGCTATTAATTGAATCTTGTCCTAGATACATTCTGTATTTAGTCATTTTAAATATTTTTCTTTTTTATTTGTTCCTATTTCTCTATGTCTCTATCACACTTAACTTATTCGCCCAGGGCTTCCTTGGCTGCAGAGCATTAACGATATATTTATATTGTATATCTGTATAAACAAATTCTGTTTCAGTCAACTTTTCATCTAACCTTTGAATAGATAAGCCATACTTTCATTTTCTAGGCGACGTATACTATACTTTGGGATTTTTATTTCAGTTTTTTTAATCTTTCTCCTCATTAACAATTTATTTTTTACTTTTTATATCCACATATGGAAACAATATTTTAGTGTTAATCAGATGATGGTCATCCTGGGTTACTCCTCTGATTCCTCTGACGTCTCGTGTTTTTAAAACTGTTTTTTACATAATTATTATGTAATCAACTACTGATTTTAATTGGAGTGTTTCCTGATGCCATGTAGTGTACATCATTGACAGAATTACGTGGTGCAATCTTATCTTTATGAATACAAACTAACAACTAATAGAGAATTTACTTAGCGATGATATACGTATTTAATGATTTAGGTTTATGTATTAAAAACTTAATGACATTGCTTTGCTACTTTTCATAGGTTTTATCTTTGCTAGGAAAAACGAAATTTTTTGTTTGTTTTGTGTCTTGGGTGCCTACTCATTACATTTTCATTTCTTTTTTTAAGAATAAAAATGCCTAGAAAACGGTGGAGTCTTTCTGAATACACCAGAGCGGCTGTAAGACTCGGGAATGTGCGGTCTGAAAATCAAATAGAGATCCAAGGCGAGATTTGCTGTGGCTGGGAACATCACGTTTTAACTCGTTCTTCGGACACTCCTTCCGAAAGTGAGGCACGAAATAACTGCCATCGAGAATGTCATGCATTTTCTTGCTACTCAGAACCCTTCATTACATTGCCTTAAAATTACTTCTCTCCAAAATAACATGATTGAAGCAGACATTTTGACGGATAGAGTCGTAGGTGAGCGCGTTTTTATACTCATAATGGCCCTTAATGCTAATAGTTTACCATGTCGCTTTAAACGTGTGCAGTTCCCAATGCCATGACTGTAAACAAAGCACAGTGCTAGATGCTGTGTGTTGCGGGCATGGACCTTAGTGTCAGTTGGTTTTGACTCGGCCAGCTCTACGTGGCTATGTCCCGTGTTAGTGAAGCAAACAAGATCTCTCTTCATGCTCCCCACTACATTACTTACAGCTATATAAGTCAAAGATAAATTCCACAAATACATATCCTGAAGCACGGGTGTAAATAAATTCCCATGCAACGCTTTGTTTCTCAGGTAGTTATTTGAATAGACGCACAGATTGTGCGATTTTTAACTGAATCAATCGCCTCTAGCCTTTCCTTTCTACTACCCGTAATGCTACAATGCCCACTTGTCTTTATATTTCTATCGCATCGGAAATACATGAATCGAAATGCAATATGCGCTGTGTGTTCTGACTGGAAATTAATTTGTTACCTTCACTCATGGTACCTATTGTTGACAACAATAATTCCCACTTTACTCTCCACCCTCATGCTTTCACCCAATACTATTCGGTCGTGTCTCGGTTTTGTTTTTCCAGCCGTGTTAATTGTACGTTATCGACAATGTACAGCAATATGGAAAGGTTAACTGGTGAAGAGGTGGTCAATGTGCAGCTCGTTTATTGGTTCACAGAATGCAATGAAAGGGCGGCGCACCGATACTACTATGAACTATTTCTGCAGCGACAGCAACCACTTCACAGCATTTTTTCATCTGTGTATCACGGTGAATTTTGTATATTTCCTTTTCCAGATAGCATATGACAGGCTTTTTCACTGTTGATTGTGTAATATCACCGATACGTGTGGGTGAACTGGGAAAAAACAACAAATCGCGCTTTCCTCGAGGCAGGAGCTTTAGAACCCGTTGATTGTTCAGGCAAAAACCTTCAGAAATATTAGAGTTTCGTAAGGATAAAACCACCTCTGGACTGAACTCAGTATTTAATATGGAGGTGTGATACTGAGAAACGCCTAAAACTGATAAAAGTCATAAAGATACAGAATGGCTTAAGATCCGATGGGGTGCACATTATTTTCTATGTTTAGTACACTGAATAGAGGCCCGTTGTCTACCGACTGAAATAACTGATTGTACCACGGAACTGTAACGGGTCGCCGATGTTTGCGTTACATAGGACGTATCATAACTAATGGCGAACACTGATATGGGTGAAAATATACAGTGAAAATATTCTAGCAAAAATGGGTCCGCAAACGAGAGGTAATAGTGAATTTGTGGTTAGGAGCTGCCGCTGACCATGGTGAGAAATATTCTCCTAGTTAATAGAAATGTAGTATTCCAAAATCTAAACTTTACGATTAAGTCCCCATCAAAACAGGCTCCTATTTCTCCCATGCTCTACCTTAAAAAATACAACAATGGTTGAGCACAATACGTGTCACAGTTACACCAAATGTCGTCTTCAAAATTTGATGAATTTCCGCACTCGTCTCTACAGTGAGTTACGATTTTTTTCAAACATCCTCGGGTCATCAAGTAAATCTTGACAAGAGTACAATTTGCTGCTCCAGTTCTTCAATCGTATCAACTGTAGTGCTTAAACAACACTTTTGAGACGATTCCTGACAGAATAATTCAGAGATAACGTGATCTTGGACGCCAAGGAATAAGCCTTTTCGATTTATCCATCCACGACTGTATGTGCTATTAGATTCCGCCTTACTTCGTCAGTGAAATGTTCTGATGCTCCATCATGCGCCTACCGCATTCTCCAGCCACTGACCATAGGTGAGGTTTGAGCCCAGTTATGTAGGGACTAAACACGTTAGCACTAACTAAGACAATACTTCGTACTGAAGTTAGTGGCAGCCAGCGATCATACATTCGAAATTATCTCGCAGATGGCTGTTTTGCGAACCACTGCTCACTGAAACGTTTTTGATTCTGTTATCACATAATTCTACCTGTTTTAGCATTTGCTATTAATGATGGTATACCCTATGTTCGGTCTGAAGATTCTCCCTTGAGGGATACAAAATTCCTTCTTTTCGTTCACTCGCAAATGTACTGCTGGTCTGATACTATCACCTGTCAGTTTTCCTTCATTTTAATGTCGCCTAAGATGTAACCGTTAATATGGAATAAGTCTAAATTGTGCACTTCCAATGACTAAAGGTAACAAATAAATATAGAGCTTTACGCAAGTGTCCAAACAGAAATTTAAAGTCAACAAGTTGTAAATAAGAGAGAACGATTTTATTACCTCTCCGTTCACAGAGCAGATGGTTTCATAGTTAAAGAAAATCATAGGGGAAACGACGATTTTCTTCCAGACCACGTGTCACCCATTCTTCGGACACAACCCAACCGTCCGGATCGTCCTCGGTGACACGTAATATTTCTGTTTTCTAAAGGAGCAACTTGTATGTGGTCAAAATTCTCATTACTGATACACGCTAACCACAGTTTTCGTGAAATGCGGTGAATACTGCGCTCTGGACTCTTACTGAACGACGCATTAAAAAATTTCAAAGAGTTTAGTCCATCAAACATTATCAGAAGCTTTCTCTAAGTCTGTAACGTTATAGGTGTAAATCTGCGTTTCTTGACCATTTCTTCTAGGACAAGACGTAGAGTCAGTATTGCCTTGCGGATTTCTACGCTTCTTCAGAAGCGAAACAGATCTCTCCATCAGTTTTTCCGCTCTTTTGTAAAAAGTTAGTTTCAAGTTTTGCTATAGTGACATATTAAACTGATGGCTCCATAGTATTGTTGTCTGCCAGCCTTCTTTGGGATTGGAATTATTACTTTCGTCTTAAAAGTCTGCATGTCCCTTGTCTGCATGTCCCTTCTCTTATATACCTTGCTCTCCAAGTGGAAAAGTTCTGTCATGGGTGACTGTTTCAAGGACAGGAAAAAATCCATGGGAATGTCATGTACTCTAAAGCCTTTGTTTCTGTTTTGATCTTTGTGTGTCCCATCAGACTGCTCTCGCAGTATCACGTCTCCCGTCTTATCTTCACGTTCTTCTTCTGCTCTTTCTAAAATATTGCCCTCATGTTAGTTTCCCTTAAGAGACGGTCTATAAACTTCTTCATCTTCAACTACAACTTTTTCATTCTTTGCCTAGTACTGTTTTGACTCTGATCTCTTGATATTCATGCAGCTTCTTTTTCTTTTCCTCAAAGGTGACTTCAGTTTTCCTGTACGTGACATACATCTTTCCCTAGTAACGCATCTTTCTACAGCCCTGCGTTTATTGTCCACACATTCCTGCTTTGTCATTAAGTACTTTCGGTCATCTCATCTGTATTTCCTGTCAGCTGCTCGTATGCTGTAATTTTTTTTTATTATTATTTTCTCGTCCCATCAGTGAAACTCATGATCTCTTGTCTTTGAACATATGTGATGCTTTCTGGCCTTCAGTATTTCACCTCTCAAAGCTACCTGTTTGCTTCCTACAGGGTTCATATACAGATTTTCCACATAAATGTTCTGGACTCACTACTTCCACCTAGTATTCTAACAGGCAGTACTTCACGCTGGTATCTCCCGTAAGTGCGTTTCTTTTGAATTCCTCAGCTGTATCCGTATTTTTCAAATGACTTTGTTTAAAGTAATAGGTAAGTGCAATACCTTCTTATTTTTCCAACAGTAGCTGATATTCTTCCTTCGAGGCAATTATTTTCGCCAAATACGCCAGCTGGCATTTTTTGTCCTCGATCTCTTTCATTTCCAGTTTTCCCTTGCGTAGACAGAACAAATGAACTGCCAAATCATGAATTACATCCAGGTCCATAAAGTATTAATCATGTACATTTACCTACTGCAGTACCACTGACAGCTCATACGCTAGTATAGCAATTTTAACATCAACTAGTTCCACTTTATATGGTATAGCCACAGGATTTTTTATATTTCCTCAAAAAGGGTAACAGTGCTGCTTTGCCGAACTTATCCAGTGCACCTCTTGTTGTCACATTGGCATCCCTTTGTAGGAGAAACGATGCTCTGAAATTAAGTTCCACAACGTCATTTCCACGTCTACACTGTCTGCATTATTTATCACAACATGTAGCGGTTTGTTCTGTAACAGCAGAAAACACACGTGACTCAATTTTGACACTTCTGGTATAACTTAGACATTAAGGTAGCCTACACTTGGTTCCGTAAACCCAACTATAGTTTATCTTTGTACTAATTGATGCATTATATGGTTCAAATGGCTCTGAGCACTATGCGACTTAACTTCTGAGGTCATCAGTCGCCTAGAACTTAGAACTAATTAAACCTAACTAACCTAAAGACATCACACACATCCATGCCCGAGGCAGGATTCGAACCTGCGACCGTAGCGGTCGCTCGGTTCCAGACTGCAGCGCCCTACACCGCACGGCCACTCCGGCTGGCGATGCATTATATAATGGACCCTCAAGTTAAGTGCAAAAATTTGATTTCCACGTCCAACATAATGTCAGTAATAAGAACTGCAGTCAGCAGGTGAATGACTCACTGTATTTTTAAGAATCTCAGGAGCAGTAGTGATTTCGAACAAGGTACCACAAGTCTCTGTACCATGCACAAATGTTCGGATTCTGACCTGTAGACGAAAATTCTGTCTTTGCATGAAATGAAAATAATATTTCATAAAAACCAAATATTGTCGGTATTATTTGCCAGTCTTCATGAAGAGTAATTCCGTGACAATATAAATAGACTCGGCCCACTTTACTAATACGACAGGTGTAAACTTACAACTAATGTTATTTTTTTCGATCATCAGTCTACTGACTGGTTTGATGCGGCCCGCCACGAATTCCTTTCCTGTGCTAACCTCTTCATCTCAGAGTAGCACTTGCAACCTACGTTCTCAATTATTTGCTTGACGTATTCCAATCTCTGTCTTCCTCTACAGTTTTTGCCCTCTACAGCTCCCTCTAGTACCATGGAAGTCATTCCCTCATGTCTTAGCAGATGTCCTATCATCCTGTCCCTTCTCCTTATCAGTGTTTTCCACATATTCCTTTCCTCTCCGATCCTGCGTTGAACCTCCTCATTCCTTACCTTATCAGTCCACCTAATTTTCAACATACGTCTATAGCACCACATCTGAAATGCTTCGATTCTCTTCTGTTCCGGTTTTCCCACAGTCCATGTTTCACTACCATACAATGCTGTTCTCCAGACGTACATCCTCAGAAATTTCTTTCTCAAATTAAGGCCGGTATTTGATATTAGTAGACTTCTCTTGGCCAGAAATGCCTATCTTGCCATAGCGAGTCTGCTTTTGATGTCCTCCTTGCTCCGTCCGTTATTGGTTATTTTACTGCCTAGGTAGCAGAATTCCTTAACTTCATTGACTTAGTGACCATCAATCCTGATGTTAAGTTTCTCGCTGTTCTCATTTCTACTACTTCTCATTACCTTCGTCTTTCTCCGATTTACTCTCAAACCATACTGTGTACTCATTAGACTGTTCATTCGGTTCAGGATATCATTTAATTCTTCTTCACTTTCACGCAGGATAGCAATGTCATCAGCGAATCGTATCTTTGATATCCTTTCACCTTGTATTTTAATTCCACTCCTGAACCTTTCTTTTATTTCTGACTAATGTTATACCTGAAGCCTAAACCCGAGTGTGGTTCAAGGTACCTAAAGTAGAAGAGCATTTAAATGAAACGAAAGATTGTATATGTTATTTGTTAAATTACATAAAGATTTGTTCTACAACATGTAAAACACATGTGACATACTTTATTAGCACTACTAACGTAACTCATAGATTAAGGTAAACGTGACACTCAAAGCCCGACTGTGTTTGGATCTTTGTACCCATTGATCTAAGGCACAATGAATCCTGAAATTAACCGCCGCCACGTTATTTCTACATCTTATATAGGTAAGAAATGGGTTGTGAGATATTTTCGACTACCCTCTTTCAGCTACTTTTCGTGTAGATACGAAACTGTGTATCTGATGCTTTCAACAACCCATTTTTTAGTATTTTTCAGAAATGATGGTTGCTATGCTTTCAGCTACCTAGTTTTGCCTACTTTTCGCATAGCTAAGAAACGAGACTTACTGTACAATCAACGCTCTGCTTTCAACTATTATTCAGAAATGAGGGTTGTTATGCTTTCAAATATCCACTTTTATCTAATTTTTAGCGCCCTTGCCAACGATTATGTGTAAGTTATCATACACAGGAGCCTTTATTAGGATTTTTAGCGGGGTACAAATAAAGTCATACGGCCTGAATGGCTACGAGACATCGAAGTGCAAGTTCAGATACCTAAAGTGACACCGGGTTCGAGTCCCGGTCGGGGCACAGATTTTCAACTGTCCCCGCTGACATATATCAACCCTTGTCGACAGCTTAGGGTCTTTATTTAATTATCATTTCATTCTAGAGAACTGCATGGTCACCGATGGTATCTGTTCTTTCGGACATGTCCGAAGGAACATATACCATTCTTTCGGACATGTCCGAAAGAACAGACACCATCTCCACATATAGTTACGGCTAACCAGCCATTGACCTTCTTCTTCTGTGCGGATGCACATGCATTGCTCGAACTCTTACGGGACTCGGTCAGATTGTCTGCCGCGAGTAATGAGTGTAGTGGGCAGGGCACTACGAATGTAGTGTGTGGACATTAGGTTGGGAATCTGGGTCTGATGGGGAGCGTGCAAGGGATAAACCCCTGCAATCGCACTATCCTCTGTGCCCTCGGTTACTCAGATGGATAGAGCGTCTGCCATGCAAGCAGGACATCCTGGGTTCGAGTCCCGGTCGGGGCACACATTTTCAATTGTCCCCGTCGATGTATATCAACGCCCGTCGACAGCTTAGGGTCCTTATTTAATTATCATTTCATCCTAAAAGTAGTTCAAACTAGGTAGTTGAAAACATAGCAGATGTCATCTCTGAAAAGTTGTGGAAAATGGGCAGTTGAAAGCATCACATGCCGCTTTTCGTAACCACATGAAAAGTAGCCAAAAGTTGGTAGTTGAATGCATTGCATTTCTTACCTATATGAGACACGAAAATAACGCTGCGATAGTTTGTTTGAGAGTCCATTGTACCTCTCTCCAAATGAGTAAAAACATCGAACCTCTGTCAGGTTATGGCGACAAATGTTGCTTAAAAAGTAAGTTTGGGGACATACCGACAAGCTATTTCATTTCCTTATAACGATAAACTGAACTGTGACTGGGAGGCCAGAATGTGTGTGTGTGTTTGCGTGCGTGCATGAGTCAACTCTCATCTCTTCCCCTATTTTCAACGCCACCACCTGCCCTATATGTGGACGAGCGTGTGATCTCATGAGAACGGTACTAACGACAGTACGGTACTAAGCTTATGAAACGCTTATAAACCATGGGCCGCATAAAGGAAATCATTCGTGTATTTAAGGGAGACGAAAATGTAATTGTGATGTTAATAGGGTTACTAATCCCTATACCAATCAGAATTAAATTTTCGTTTGTTGTATTTACGTGAAAATTTTCTTTATCTAATTATACAATTTTTTAGTCCCTTCAACCTGTGCTGAAGCAGTTGGGATGTAAATATCTACTACTTGACGGCGGCGGAATTCGTGTCTATTTTGACTGTGACAATGCGTTCATTATGAATTATCTCGAGGAAAACGTTCTGTTGACACTCGGTCAACATGGATTTACAAAGCATCGTTCTTGTGAAACACAACTAGCTCTTTCTTCGCATGAAGTTGTGAATGCTATTGACAAGGGGTTTCAGATGGATTCCGTGTTTCTGGATTTCCGCAAGGTTTTTGACACTGCGGCTTGTAGTGAAATTGCTTGGTTATGGAATATCGTCTCAGTAATGTGACTGGATTTGTGATTTCCTCTCAGAGAGATCACAGTTCGTAGTAACTGACGGAAAGTCATCGAGTAAAACAGAAGTGATTTCTGGCGTTCCCCAAGGTAGTGTTATAGGCCCTTTGCTTTTCCTTATCTGTATAAACAATTTGGGAGACAGTCTGAGCAGCCGTCTTAGGTTCTTTGCGGATGATGCTGTCGTCTAGCGACTAATAAAGCCATCAAAAGATCAAAGCAAATTGCAAAACCATTTACAAAAGATGTCTGAATGGTGCGGATATTGGAAGTTGACCCTAAAACGAAAAGTCTGAGGGCATCCACATGAGTGCTAAAGGGAATCCGTTAAATTTCGGTTACACGACAAATCAGTCGAATCTAAAGGCGGTAAATTGAAGTAAATATCTATGAATTACAATTACGAATAACTTAAATTGGAAGGAACACATGGAAAGTGATGAGGGCAAGGCTAACCAAAGACTGCGTTTTATTGGCAGGACACTTCGAAAATGTAACAGACCTACTAAGGAGACTGCCTACACTACGCATGTCCGTCCTCTTTTTAGAGTACTACTATGCAGTGTGGGTTCCTTACCAGATAGGATTGATGGAGTACATCGAAAAAGTTCAAAGAAGGGCAGCACGTTTTGTACTACCGTAAAATATGGGAGAGAGTTTCACTGAAATAAGGGAGACGAAATTGTAATTGTGATGTTAATAGGATAACTAATTCCTACACCAATCAGAATTAAATTTTCGTTTGTTGTATTTACGTGAAAATTTTCTTTATCTAATTATACAATTTTTTAGTCCTTCAACCTGTGCTGAAGCTAAAATGATATACGATTTGGGCTGGACATCATTAAGACAAAGGCGTTTTTCGTCGCGACGGAATCTTCTCACGGAATTCGAGTCACCAACTTTCTCCTCCGAATGCGAAAATATTTTGTTGACACCGACCTACATAGGCAGAAACGATCATCACGATAAAATAAGGGAAATCGGAGCTCGTACGGAAAGATATTGGTGTTCGTTCTTTCTGGTCGCTATACGAGATTGGAATAATAAGATTATGAAGGTGCTTCGATGATCCCTGTGCCAGGCACTTAAATGTGATTTGCAGAGTATCCATGTAGATGTAGATTATGCTGTTCATAGTAACTTATCCGCATTTCTATTTTTTTACTGATTATCTCGTCCAATCCTGCATTAGCCTGATTTCATTTTATGTTGATAACCCTGAGTATATCTGAGCAGAAGTTAATCATCCTACTGTCCCTGTGCTTCACTATTTCCCACTTTATCTAGTGTCTGTTTTTATCTTACCTACCGAATTAAGGGATCTAACATTGCATGCTCCGCCCTGTAGAATGCCAAATTTCTTTGCCCCCGATTGCGACACTGTCCATGGAAATCTCCTCCATTACATACGATTGGGGGACTATTTTACCTCCGGGATATTTTACGAAATGTACGGCATAATCATTAAGCAAAGTGGCATGTCCTCATCAGGAAAAATAATGGCTGTAGTTTCCCTTGTTTTCAGCTCTTTGCAATACTAGCACAGAAAGGCCACATTGGCTAATGTTATGTGGCTAGGTCAACCATCTAAACTGTTTTCCCTGTAACTATTCAAAAGACCACTGCTCCTCTTTGGGACCCATAGACTAGTCTGACCTCTCCACAGATAGCCCTGCGTAGTGGTTGGATTTACGGTGCGGCCATCTCTATCGCAGAGGCAAGCTAGCCGCCTCACGACGACAGTGTCCATACTTCATCGGGGCAACGTTTACTAATTGCAGTAAAATAAGGGGAAACCCGCAGATGATGGAATAACTTCACCGAAACATTTGTGAATGAAGAGAAAAATAAATTGTGTATTGCTCAAGGAGAAGCCCAGAACATATTTATTACTCAGGCAAACATGGACACAAACAGTGAACAATTTTGAAGAAAAATCACCTCAAGATAAATTAAGTATGTCATATTTAATGTGAAGGTGTGAAACTGGAAAACAACTCTATCGATATAGGAATGATGACAAGACATAATGGAGAGACCTTTAAATTCTGTAGTTAATACAGCAAGGAACTAGCCACTTTTCTAGAGTTATCTCACAGTACGTATAAGGTACACCGCAATGTGTTACGTAACTATGATAAGGTGAAGGTCTTTCCACTATGTAAGAAGGATTGTACCAAAGATGTAATGAATTATAGATATATCTCACTCATGACAATTTCATGTAGTATTACGGCACACTTATTTCAGTCACTTAGCAAGACTTTTCGGAAGATCGAACAACTGGATAGTGACATCGTTTCCGTGAGCACAGATCCTGTGGAACCTAACTTGCTTTGGTTGTTCATCACACCCAGAAAGCAAGTGATAACGGATCTCACGTTTTTGGTATGCTTCTTCGCTGACATGAAACTTCCAAAATACACTCCTGGAAATTGAAATAAGAACACCGTGAATTCATTGTCCCAGGAAGGGGAAACTTTATTGACACATTCCTGGGGTCAGATACATCACATGATCACACTGACAGAACCACAGGCACATAGACACAGGCAACAGAGCATGCACAATGTCGGCACTAGTACAGTGTATATCCACCTTTCGCAGCAATGCAGGCTGCTATTCTCCCATGGAGACGATCGTAGAGATGCTGGATGTAGTCCTGTGGAACGGCTTGCCATGCCATTTCCACCTGGCGCCTCAGTTGGACCAGCGTTCGTGCTGGACGTGCAGACCGCGTGAGACGACGCTTCATCCAGTCCCAAACATGCTCAATGGGGGACAGATCCGGAGATCTTGCTGGCCAGGGTAGTTGACTTACACCTTCTAGAGCACGTTGGGTGGCACGGGATACATGCGGACGTGCATTGTCCTGTTGGAACAGCAAGTTCCCTTGCCGGTCTAGGAATGGTAGAACGATGGGTTCGATGACGGTTTGGATGTACCGTGCACTATTCAGTGTCCCCTCGACGATCACCAGTGGTGTACGGACAGTGTAGGAGATCGCTCCCCACACCATGATGCCGGGTGTTGGCCCTGTGTGCCTCGGTCGTTTGCAGTCCTGATTATGGCGCTCACCTGCACGGCGCCAAACACGCATACGACCATCATTGGCACCAAGGCAGAAGCGACTCTCATCGCTGAAGACGACACGTCTGCATTCGTCCCTCCATTCACGCCTGTCGCGACACCACTGGAGGCGGGCTGCACGATGTTGGGGCGTGAGCGGAAGACGGCCTAACGGTGTGCGGGACCGTAGCCCAGCTTCATGGAGACGGTTGCGAATACGCCCTCGCTCAAAGTCCGTCAACTGCACATACGGTTCACGTCCACGCTGTCGCGGCATGCTACCAGTGTTAAAGACTGCGATGGAGCTCCGTATGCCACGGCAAACTGGCTGACACTGACGGCGGCGGTGCACAAATGCTGCGCAGCTAGCGCCATTCGACGGCCAACACCGCGGTTCCTGGTGTGTCCGCTGTGCCGTGCGTGTGATCATTGCTTGTACAGCCCTCTCGCAGTGTTCGGAGCAAGTATGGTGGGTCTGACACACCGGTGTCAATGTGTTCTTTTTTTCCATTTCCAGGAGTGTTGTTAAGCATCATCGCCCAGTAAGCAACACACTTAAATAGGGAACATATGAACAGATGTGCTATTGTATTTGATGATTCCTAGCTAACAAATCTCAGCAAGACCTTCTAATCTAAGGTACCATCTTCTCTACTTCTACGTAATGTGATTGGCCCTTTGCTACTCACGATGTACGTACTGAATGACCTAGGAGAAGATCCCGTTCACACCGTGAGTGTGTCATGATATCGAAGCTAGATAGTACACTGAGGTCCCGTAATTTTATTCAGTGTTTAATAACCCTAATGCTTGACCAAGAAATCAAAGCCAACATTGTTTTTCTTAAGCATAACGGTAAACTTTTGTTAACTACATTTGAATACTTTTGAAACATTCATGTAGTGATGCCACGGTTGTTACTGTTGCCGCTGAAATTTGTCGCTGGAGCGTTTGAGAAGTGTGCTAAAAGTTGAAGTTGAATCTGTGGGTATCAACTATAGCGACATAAACACCTCGAAGCGCATCTCGCAGCTAGATTTCAGCACTTTTCTTGAGCGAACTTACAATGCGTACAACTGTCAGAGTGCAAAACGTCAGCAGCTTAATGAGGCTGTTCGCAGACGATGCCGTTCAGCAACGGGATATGTCATCGTCAGGAGCTAGTTACGAAACGCAATGAGACTCGCAGGTGAACAGCACCTAGCTCAGTGATTGGCAGCTAAATTTAAACACAAATAAGAGTAATGTAAAACACTGAAATATGGAAAACGTTCCAGTATCGACTGATAGCACGATCTGATATCGGAAAAGGCACAATCTTCTAGTTCTTAGCAAACAGAACACAGCACACTTTTCTTAATGGAGAGGAATATTTAGCAGTAAAAGTAGCTTCGCATTCGTCCAAGGATGTGTTGTAGCACGATAACTTTTCGCGATGGAGATGTAAACAACCTATTTGATAACGTCAGAAGTATCACAAGACTTTTTTTTTTACAGGTTAGAAGTCGCAATGCTAGAAAATTGTACCGAAATGCAGTAAGAAGTACAGAGGATCGACTCCCGGTGTAGGGATTAGCAGCAGACCCTCAATATAAACAAATGTAACGGAATACTTACACATAGAAAGATCTGTTATTGCATGCTTACACGACTGCAGAGTAACCACTGGAAGAAGTCATACTCGTTAGAAGTCTCAGAGTATGCATACGGAGCTATTGAAAGTTGAACGACCACATTAAACTAATCGCAGGTCAGGAAGATGCGAGACTGAGATTTATTGGCTAAATCCTAAATAAGTAAAGTCCATCTACAAAAATGGTAATTAACAAAACACAAAATCGTTGTTGGACAATCGCGACTTGAAGAGGACAGGAGGGAAGTGGCACTGGTACATAGAGTAACCTCTGACCGCCCACTATAAGGTGCCTTGTGGAGTATAGACGTACGTATACCTATGCGCATCTGTTCAAAATGCAGTTGTGAGGAAGGCAGAAGTGGGATTTACAGACGACGGCGATCTCTAACAGAATCGTCATTCTTATTCAATTATTCTTCATTGTCTGATGCCCTTCCCAAGTTGCACTCACAGATTACGTTAGAGAGCGTGAGTGTGTCATAGAAACGCTCAACATCTACTGAGAGTAAATTCAGGGGATACGAAAGGTAAGAAACGTTTTTCTTCCTGCGTACCACCGGCGAATAAATTAAGAAGGAGGAAAAATTACACTAGTACACTATGTTCACCACTTAGTGTTTTTCGAAGTACAGATGTAAATGCACAAGTACTGCTTTAAATGGTAAATATTTAATAATTTTCTGTATTGATGCGAACTTAGGATTCAGGTCTGCAATAATGTATTTCAGTGTAAGTGCAGATGATGTCGGTCAGTTGTAACGCCGGAAATGCATCTCCTCCTATTTCCATCTATTGTACTATAATTTTTTTCCTTGTTTTGTTACCTCAAGTTATGACATTTCTGTGTCTTTAT
Organism: Schistocerca nitens; assembly: GCF_023898315.1. NCBI lineage: Eukaryota > Metazoa > Arthropoda > Insecta > Orthoptera > Acrididae > Schistocerca > Schistocerca nitens. Next base: position 47,473,537 of record NC_064620.1, read on the forward strand.
ATATTGTAATTGTTTTACTATTTGTATATATATATATATATATATATATATATATATATATATATATATATATATATATATATATATATGCATTTATGTTTACGTATAATTGGTTGTTTTGCCAATATTATTTGTATTTTTACGCTGGGTCTTGCCTAGGGAAAACTATGCTATCGAACGAATACGTCGATAGGTCGTGTGGAGAACCAGAGTGTTTAGGATATTTGGTAGTGTTAACTCTGCCGCGTGGAGCGCGGGCAGAGCGGAGTCTGGCTGGAGTAGTGCAGTGGAGCAGGTGTGTTGTGTGACGCTCCCGCGAGTTGCCGCGCTTTCGGGGTTTGGCAGCATGTAATTGCGCTCGACTTGCTATGTTAGTTTCTGACATGGTGTCGCGGACGGGAAGCGTTAGCTGGCACACATCAAGAGCCCGTTTCGGCTGGAGACCGTGTCGAGAAGAAGGCGCGCCAACATCCAGCTTCTGCATCAGCGACGGCCGACAATGAATGACTGTCGCCACCTCCTCGATCGACGACTTCAAACCTTCAATCAATCAACAAGGAAGACTGGTAGCACGTAAAGTTTTAGAACTGTATGGCAGACCTCAGCTTTTCAAACTGTTCAAATCACAAAATTACAGCAACGTAGCATGAACGTTTGTTGCTCATTGTCCAAATTGCATTACGATGCAGGGTCCCTTCCTTTTCCGGAATGAACCCGAGTGTCGTTGAAATTCAAACGCCAGCATTAAAGTAATATCTTTCGATTTCACTGCTTTATTTTAAAGTTCAGTTAAGGTATTCATAGCTGGCTACAATATTTAGATTACACAAGCACAAATTAAGAGTGCGAGTTTTGTTACCGTATTTTAGCTTACCTGTGACTGCAGCTCAGCTTGGTACGTACTAAATTTTACTATTGTTAATTGTTCAGAATCATTTAATTCAAGTGCAAAGTTAAATCTCTTATTTCTAAATTGCGTAGATTCAAGTTGCTTTTGAAATGATTGTTGAGGTAGACCAAGACTAACGGTATTTTACTCAATTTCGATGTGCTTCAGAAACAAAGCTCACTATTAATTTCAGTCACTAAATTAACTTTCAATTTTTCGGTTTTATTAATTCTTTTGCTAAATGAAGTCAGAGTGTAGCGAAATTTATTGCTTCTGACAAACTTTCAGTTTTCACACTACATGTGTCAACCTTCAGTTGCCACGTTTCTAGTGGTAATTATATGTGCAATAACCTTTCTTTTTCAGTTACTATAGTAATTGTCCATAGGACTGGCGACCGTAATTTCCCCCAAACCTCAATTATCTAATTACCGCTAGTTAATTGTTAACGTAACGGCCGCACATTTACCTTCTTTATTAACTTTACCCCTTTTCAAAATTAATTTCCACCAGTTTCATTTGCATTTTTCCTTTCATTTAGATGTAACCCTTTCCTCCCTCTTTACCGACAGATTAAATTCGGTGACGATTGATTTTCCCAAATTTCCATTAGGTACACGTGGTTTAATTTTTCACTGTCATTAAGGCCGATAAGGGAGGGGGAGGTTAGAAGTCACTTCTTGCAACTACTTCCAGGCTGTTAAGGGACATCTTCAGATGAAGTGTGCCGTACTTACGTATTAATGTTTTGTAAAATATTGCTACACGTTGTTTCTTTATGAGAGGAAGACAAGAAACCAACGTATCACCATGTGTGTTAGTCGCAGGACAACTTGTATCGAAAAAGGAGTTTGCTTACTTTCCGCTGCAGTATGGACGGTATTGTGTTAATTCCAACCTGACAGCTTCCAGGCTCATTGATTATCGGGTACAGATTTAAGTACTGTTCACTAAAATCAGTGAGTGTGAGCGTGAATTCTTCAGCCGGTCGTTGTGAACGACAGGCTCTAGGCGCTTCAGTCTGGAACCGCGCGACCGCTACGGTCGCAGGTTCGAATCCTGCCTCGGGCATGGATGTGTGTGATGCCCTTAGGATAGTTAGGTTTCAGTAGTTCTAAGTTCTATGGGACTGCAGACCTTAGATGTTAAGTCCCATAGTGCTCAGAGCTATTTGTGTGGGCTGTACAAATAATGTATACTACAAAAATATCCGTTGCAAGGTACAATATTTTTCGCTTGAAAAGTTTATTTGGTTTTTGTGTCCATAATATTGTTGCTGTGTGATCTAATAGATCGATCTAGACTAGTGCAGTAAAGTTCAAGAGTAGCCTTACAGTAATTACAGGCACAGAAATTATCCACAGTACCCAAACTACAACGAAACAATACCTAGAGTCAGGTGTGTCCAAACGTATTTGCAATTGATATTCAATCTTTTATACATGGGACAAACTATTAGAAGCGCCAGAGCAAGACTGAAAGAGCACCTGAACACATCCCATCTTAACAAGCTCAACGAGTACAGTTTTGCAATGCATTTACTCAACACATCTTGCCCACAAAGAAAGAGGACTGTTTTCTACACTTACTGCAGTGAAAAATCCGTCGTTCAATCATCTGTTACTCCGCTATACAAAAAACTAATTGATATGTAAAAGATAAAGCGAATGGAAAACAATGGTACATTCAGAATAAGTCGTAAGTTTGGAAATGCATCTTCACAAGGTGTGAGAGTTGGCGATAGTAGTCAAATAGGGATCGGGTTGGACGACAAATAACTTCCAAAACCGTTCTCATCTCAAGGGTCTGCCACCGAATCGGAGTCACTGTATCAATTTGTTAAGCATTTATGCTTCTTAGCCATTTACCGCCGCAGTTGCAGAATGTACGGCTTGTTTCTTGCCAATGGGTGGTGGAATCAAATGGTCTGAGCACTTTGGGACTTAACTTCTGTGGTCATCAGTCCCCTAGAACTTAGAACTACTTAAACCTAACTAACCTTAGGACATCACCCATCCATGCCCTAGTCAGTATTCGAACGTGCGACCGCAGCTGTCGCGCGGTTCCAGACTGTAGCGCCTAGAACCGCTCGGTCACTCCGACCGGCGGTAGTGTAATCCATTCATTCTTCTCTACAGCTACTAATAACAGATTCGTAACCTGTTTTAACAAGCTCATCGTAAGAGAAGTTCGCGTGACTTCATGATAAATACTTTGCATGCACCATGCCGGCCGGAGTGGACGTGCGGTTCTAGGCGCTAAAGTCTGGAACCGCGTGACCGCTGCGCTCGCAGGTTCGAATCCTGCCTCGGGCATGGATGTGTGTGATGTCCTTGGGTTAGTTAGGTTTGAGTAGTTCTAAGTTCTAGGGGACTGATGACCACAGAAATTAAGTCCCATAGTGCTCAGAGCCATTTGAACCATGCACCATGCTCGCAAAGGATTCCAGACTCTCACTCTGCAACGTAAAAAGCTATAAGGGGGTACCAGTTGCTTCGTACCTAATTGTCTGTGGTAATAAACAAATAATGAGAAATTAGTCGTCAGATTAAATTAGTCAGTTTCTACACAACACCCGGAGGGCGAGCATACCACCATACATTAGAGACACGAGTGCTGACGTAGTTGTCTGGTTGTACCCTGTTCCATTGTGTCCTGATGAAATATTTCATAACGGAAGCTAAGCCTAAGGAACAGTTAATGGATATATTGCAAAGCACTAATAAAGGACTGATAAATCGTGCGGCCGACGCCTGTGCATCTGTCCCGCTAGTGTCAGCATTGCTTTCGATTTTCCTTTGGCCGGTCGCGAGTCAGTGATTCATTGCGGGTCCGGCTGTTTAAGTCTGCAGCGTCGAGGCAACGGCCCCACTGTGTGGTCTGTCGGTCGCGATGTACTACGGGGTCGTGAGGTTGGCCCGTACATTGCGCGTGTTACGTGTGTGGTGCAGCGGCCGGAGACGGCGGCGAAGTTGGGTTGTGGCACGACGCGTTGTGTTCGGTTTTGTGCTCATTACGCAGTGAACATTCAGAAGAACAGCTTGCCGGAGCTTCGCCTGGATTAACCGTCCTCCTGCTCGTATGTGTGTGTTTGATAAAAGCAGGTGCATCTGTATGCTTAGTAATATCTATGTCGTCTGCAGCGTGAGTTTGGTCCCGAGTGCGCCATGGCAAGTTAAGTCACACATGCCATGATAAGGGACCTTAGGCCAGGGCTTCACAACATACGTGCTCGCGGAGCAACCAGTGAGCAGCAAGGCGCGAGCACGGAGCACCGCGAGCACGCTACCCCCACTACCGGACCAGAGCGGAGAGTGGGGAGAGTCACGTGGGGCACACAACAGCTGCCGCCAGTCAATGTAAATCCGCGGCCACCTGCAGGGATATCACTCACGAATTATTACTGCGACAAATGAAACAAATAAAGGAGAATGTACACGTGCCACATAATTTTATTAGCTTAGTGTATGCCTCTACATTCGTATTACTTTGTGAACTGTTACACAATAAAAGGTGTCACTGAAGCGTGGGATTCTCGGTTATCTTGTACTTTCTGCCCTTTACAATTGCGTCTATGTTCGGAGTAATTGTTCTTGTGCATTTTAGGCGCAGCGTGCAGTTTAAATTTCGATCAGACAATGCGTTTCTCAGGCGCGTCTTGTTACATTTCATTGCAGAGAACAGTTGTTCACAAACATACGTGGAACCGAACATTGATATTATTGTAGCCGCCAGTTTGTGCAAACGAGGAAATCTATCCTGAGGGAAGTGTCTGTAGAATTCCAAAATGTTTTTATTGTTCTGAAATTTGTCTCTGTATTCTCTGTCACACTGCAGGTCAATAATTTCTAGTTGCAGCTCAGGACGAATCTCTTCAATATTCGCTGAATATGGAGAGGAGAACAGATCAAAATCACTGTCTAGTGCTGTCAGATCTTGAAAGCGTTGATCAAATTCTTCCTTAAGGGCAACTAAACTATGTGAATAACGTTCACAGTCTTAGTGAACATCTTGCATGGATGATAATTTAGGAAAATGAGCTAGATTTCCTGTTCCCAGCTGACTCACCCAAAGTGTCAATTTCATTTTAAAAGCTCGTATTCGATCTATGAAATGAGTAATTACCAGATCTTTACCTTGTAGTGAAATGCTCAAAGCATTCAGATGGCTAGTTACATCTGCTAAGAACGCGAGATCACATTTCCATGAAGGCTCTTTCAATTCACGAACACACATGTTAGTTATTTCCATGAACATAATTATCTCATCTAACAGGCAAAAAAATCGATTTAATATTTCGCCACGACTAAGCCAGCGGACCTCGCTGTAATAAGGCAGGCTACCATACTGGCTTTCTACATCCTCAAGAAAGCTTTTAAATTGCCTGTGTTGTAGCCCATGCTTCCTTATATAATTGGTTGTACGAACAACAACACTCATCACATTTTTTAGAGTGATACTCTTTGCACATAAGTTTTCCTGGTGGATCACACAGTGAACGCCTCTTATTTCATTCGGCGCGGTCAGTTTTTGCATTTTCTCCTTCAACAGCACAACGAAACCTGATTTTTTCCCTGTCATCGCTGGTGCACCGTCTGTAGACACTGAAACAAAAGAATTCCACGACAATTCTATATTTCCAACACTTTCTTCAACACTACTTAAAATATCACCTCCGGTTGTAGTGTTCTTCATGGCTACTACATCGAGGAGCTCCTCCCTCACCTGAAGATCTCCATTAACACCTGTAATAAATATGCCAAGCTGCGCTGTTCCAGAGATATCAACACTTTCGTCCAGAGCTAGAGAATACTCCATAAAATCTTTACAGATATTTGCAAGCTGGCTCTGGACGTCATCTGCCATGTCCTGTGTGCGACGCTTAATGGTCATGTTAGATAATGGCACAATCCGAAACTGTTCAACTTGAGATGGACACAAATGTTCCGCTGCAACTACCAAACATTCTTTTATTAAATCGCTATCAGTGAAGGGGCGCAGGGATTTTGCTAAAAGCAAAGCAATTTTGTAACTCACTCTGAGAGCTGCCTCAGTTGATTTTTCTTCGTCGTCCAGATCTTCTTCGGATAGCTTCCTTTTAAGATTAATAACTTCCTGTGCACGATCTGGTCCATCACATTTTCCACTTCCGTAGTCTTTCGCGTGGTACGACATATAATGTCGCTGCAAATTAAATTTCCTAAAAGAATTCAGCGTTTTGTGACATACTAAGGCATGTTCCCTTTTTAAAAGCCCTTTTTAAAAAACCTACTTTGTCCCCATATTGGCATACGGAAGTGAGGCATGGGTAATGCACAAAAGCGACAAAAGTAGAATACAGGCTAGTGAAATGAAGTTCCAGAGGAGCAGGTTGAGTGTAACAAGACGAGACAGATTGCGAAATGTGTATGTGAGGGAAAGACTAAAGGAGGAACCAGTACAGGACAGGATAGAAAAATCAAGACTGCAGTGGTATGGACACATGAAGAGAATGGATGAGGGAAAAATTCCAAAGAGGATGTTTGATCTGCAACTGGAGGGGAAGAGGCCCAGAGGAAGACCAAGAGATAGATGGGTGAAGGGAGTGAAGGAATGTGTGACGAGAAGAGGAGAGAACTGGACGAAGGTGGAAGAGGGGGAATGGTGGAAAGACAGAACACGATGGGGAGGCTTGTGTTCCCGACAGACCCAGCCAGTGGCTGGAAACTGTCCAAGATGATGATGATGTGACATACTAAACATTTTGCAACACCATCTTTTTCTGTAAACAGATAAAATTCCTCCCAATGTGCGTTGAACTGCGAAAGCATGGTTGGGGTTACACAACGGCAACTTGACATTATTCTTAACCAGCCAAGTGACTGTTAGAGCTGATCGTAGTACTTTAAACGTTACACATTCGGCGCGAATTCAATAGGCACGCTGCGACCCTATTCAAACGTGCGCGCGCATTTCCCCTCCCTCCCCTCCCTCCCTCCTCCGCGACCTTGCACTTGCTAGCGAGCACGTGCCTGAGCAGACGCGAGTACTCGCGCTCAAAACCGGCCAGTTGTTAAGCCCTGCCTTAGGCATTCCGCCGTGGTTTCTTACTACTTGATAAAGGATTAGCAGATATATGTGAGCAAGGCTGGTCAGCTGCTCTTTATTTTGTGATTGTATACTTATGGTGGTGTTAACTGTGCTGTATAAATACAAGTATCTACACATTTGTGACGAGTAACTAAAGACGACGATGTCTCGTAAAATCACATAATGTTTCATGAAAATATACTTCTGCTCGGTCTTGTCCTTAAAATAAACTCAGCTGTTGTTATCGCGTAGTGTTACGGTGTTTAAATTGAATGCAACTTGTTCGTTATTTTAATTAATGTTTATCTCTTCTGGTACCTGCTTGATAATTCTTTAGTCATACGTTTGGGCACCGGCTGCCTTCAGTAGTGAGCGTTAAGATTTTAGAAGTGACAGTTTATTTTTTGGGTTTTGTAATATTTATTTATGTTATTTCTTTGGTGTGAAATGTTATTGCGGAGGGAAGTCATTGTATAGCATAGCCTCGCCGGTTTAGAGTTTGGCAAGTTGGAGTTATTAATTGTTTGTACCAAGAGCTACTTTAATTAAAGCTTACACATTGGTTAAGTAAATGTACACAGGGGTTTGAGAAAAGTTTTATGTAATCGTGGTGAGGTTGTTAAGACATTGTATAGCATAGTCTTGTAAATGTTCGTGCCAGGAGCAACTATAATTAATGCTTTATACATTATTTAAGTAAATGTTCATAGGGGTTTGAGAAAGGTTTTATTGTAATTGTGGTGAGGTTATCAAATACCAAGCTATCTTGTTGTATTAAATTGTGTAAGGTAAACAAAACTGTTTAACACAAGCTGTGCATGTTTGACATTATGGCCCTGCTGCTTTCTCTTCAGTGCTAAGGTGCAAATGTGCGTCACAATCACGAATATTAAACAAGAAACCTCAGTATGGAATCTGTACGAGATGCAGTGATAGAGGAAATAGAGAAGAACCTAAGCCGAGCAGCACGTTTTTTAACAGGTTCACTGAGATGCTCAGACAATTCCAGTGGCGAGAGCTGCAAGACAGGCATTGTGCACCATGGTATGGTCTACTGTTTACGTTCCGAGAGCGCACGTTCCTAGAAGAGCCAACCAATATATTGCCTCCTCGTATTTATACAACGCGTAAAGTCCATCAGGATAAAATAAGAGAGATCAGAACCCACACGAAACGTTACCAGCAATTGTTCTTCCCGCGAATCATACGCGACTGGAACATGAAAATGGGGAAGTGACACTGTTGGACAAAGTACCCTCCGCCATACTACGTAAGATGGTTTGAGAAGCAACGATGTAGATGTACATTATGTAGGAATAGTTGGTTAGGGCAAGGACGTATGCTGACAGTAGTATTAAGATTCACTTTATACTTTATGTACCATAACAAAACAAGTTATATCAACTTGTGGCCTTAAAGGGGCTAACTTTATACACAGTGAAATAAGTATGTGTATTGAAATAGTAGTAATATCAAATCAAGCAGTGCGAAGCTCAAATGATACCAGTGGCCTTGTGCACTGCAACATTTCATTAACCTGAACAGCTTCCCGAAATATAAGTAATTCACTCAGGTTTACGCAAATAACTAATACGCTAAAAGCGAAGTTACGGATTATAAGTCTATGTTAGCACGCAGTTGTAAACTGTTGCACTGAAATTATCAAGTGCACACTAACTGCATACCACGCTATCACCTAACACATGCGCCTCGTAGGCTGTACACGGCCTCACCACATTTCCCCACCAAAAACTATGATCAAAAGACCGAGAAATCTACTCTTATTGCTCCTTCCTCAACTCCGTCACGTAACTCACTACCTTTCTCAAAAGAGTAGCATGTCTGGCCACCAATCACCGAGGCAAAAGATTCTTTGTAACCTTCAAATGTCCCACACACATACATTATACAGGGTGTTTCAAAATGACCGGTATATTTGAAACGGCAATAAAAACTAAACGAGCAGCGATAGAAATACACCGTTTGTTGCAATATGCTTGGGACAACAGTACATTTTCAGGCGGACAAACTTTCGAAATTACAGTAGTTACAATTTTCAACAACAGATGGCGCTGCAAGTGATGTGAAAGATATAGAAGACAACGCAGTCTGTGGGTGCGCCATTCTGTACGTCGTCTTTCTGCTGTAAGCGTGTGCTGTTCACAACGTGCAAGTGTGCTGTGGACAACATGGTTTATTCCTTAGAACAGAGGATTTTTCTGGTGTTGGAATTCCACCGCCTAGAACACAGTGTTGTTGCAACAAGACGAAGTTTTCGACGGAGGTTTAATGTAACCAAAGGACCGAAAAGCGATACAATAAAGGATCTGTTTGAAAAATTTCAACGGACTGGGAACGTGACGGATGAACGTGCTGGAAAGGTAGGGCGACCGCTTACGGCAACCACAGAGGGCAACGCGCAGCTAGTGCAGCACGTGATCCAACAGCGGCCTCTGGTTTCCGTTCGCCGTGTTGCAGCTGCGGTCCAAATGACGCCAACGTCCACGTATCGTCTCATGCGCCAGAGTTTACACCTCTATCCATACAAAATTCAAACGCGGCCAACCCTCAGCGCCGCTACCATTGCTGCACGAGAGACATTCGCTAACGATATATTGCACAGGATTGATGACGGCGATATGCATGTGGGCAGCATTTGGTTTACTGATGAAGCTTATTTTTACCTGAACGGCTTCGTCAATAAACAGAACTGGCGCATATGGGGAACCGAAAAGCCCCATGTTGCAGTCCCATCGTCCCTGCATCCTAAAAAGTACTGGTCTGGGCCGCCATGTCTTCGAAAGGAATCATTGGCCCATTTTTCAGATCCGAAACGATTACTGCATCACGCTATCTGGACATTCTTCGTGAATTTGTGGCGGTACAAACTGCCTTAGACGACACTGCGAACACCTCGTGGTTTATGCAAGATGGTGCCCGGCCACATCGCACGGCCGACGTCTTTAATTTCCTGAATGAATATTTCGATGATGGTGTGATTGCTTTGGGCTATCCGAAACATACAGGAGGCGGCGTGGATTGGCCTCCCTATTCGCCAGACATGAACCCCTGTGACTTCTTTCTGTGGGGACACTTGAAAGACCAGGTGTACCGCCAGAATCCAGAAACAATTGAACAGCTGAAGCAGTACATCTCATCTGCATGTGAAGCCATTCCACCAGACACGTTGTCAAAGGTTTCGGGTAATTTCATTCAGAGACTACGCCATATTATTGCTACGCGTGGTGGATATGTGGAAAATATCGTACTATAGAGTTTCCCAGACCGCAGCGCCATCTGTTGTTGAAAATTGTAACTACTGTAATTTCGAAAGTTTGTCTGCCTGAAAATGTACTGCTGTCCCAAGCGTATTGCAACAAACGGTGTATTTCTATCGCTGCTCGTTTAGTTTTTATTGCCGTTTCAAATATACCGGTCATTTTTGAAACACCCTGTATATGTTTGAACAATTATGCATGAATATCATTTCATTACAGGCAAATATTGCCTCATGTTCAACTAGAAGTAACATTTTATACGTCGCATAACTGGAACGGCAACCGCTAGTCAATGTACTACTTTTTTCTTTCTTGTAGGTTTCGCAATATGTTGTTGAAGTAACTTCCTTACGAATATTAATTAGCAAATTTCTCAATAAACAAACATAAACAGTTAACCGACAATAGGACAAATAATTTATGCGGAGGCCAAGCTTTTAGTGTACCTGTGGAGAACTCTTCCTTTTGGGGATATGTAACAACAATGGAGATTTTAATTTATTCACATTTCTTTACAGCTAATAATAGCACATACTTAACCTTGTCTAGCAAGTTCCCGGTAAGAGAAGTTCGTACAACGTCGCGAGAAACAGTTTGCATGTTGCATGCTTCCGACCTGTCACACTGCGGTGGGATTTCGAACAAAGTTTCCCACTCGTCTTACGCCGTCGTGACGTTTCATCTGAAACTCAACACAGAACTTAGAAGTAGCGAAAGCAGTCTCCGGACTGAAACACAGAACGAATAAGTATCCCGACAACCCATCTCCATGCCGGCCGGAGTGCCCGAGCGGTTCTAGGCAACACTGCGCCGACGCGGACTCTTCGAGTATTTGCTGCATTAAATAATTATAAAAATACTTTGTTATTAAGCTGTTTTTAAACGTGTAGAGTTGTTATAAATATAATCTAAGTGTTGTTAAATTAGCAGGAGTGTTAGTGAAGTATAAAATAAGATTAAACGGGGTAAGGACGCGTATCTTTCTTCTCGCGCCTGTAGCACGAATCCTAGGTCCAATTTCACGCGTGCGAATCGTAAGTAAGCAGTGAATTAAACTTATAGGTAATCGTTTCCTGAGGGTATAAATATAATATAAGTGTTGTTACATTAGTGGAAGTGTTAGTGAAGTGTTAAAGAAGATTAAACGGGGTAAGAAGCTTATTTTCCTTTTCGCGCCTATAGCACGGATTTTAGGCTTAATTTCAAGCGCGCGTATCGTAAGTAAACAGTGACTTAAACTTATATTTAATCACCAGTTTTTTTATTCAGTAATCTTTCAATTTATTTATATCTGCTTGAATAGTTTCTAGGGTCCCTTGTTTGCGTTTTAGTCAGTACTTAAATCAGTTTACCGTTTTTACCATGAGTGAGAAGTGTGTGACATGCCGTAGGATCGTTAGTTCCGGGGTATGGTGTGATGGGTGTTGCAGTTTCTTTCATTGGGGCGAATGTAGTGGCGTGTGAAATGGGGACATAAATGAGGCTCACCAGTGGTATTGTAGGATCTGCAGTAGAGACAGGAAAATACTGGAACAGGAAGGGAAAATTGCAGCTCTTCAAGCTGACCTAGACAAGGCAAGGGAGGATCTGGACAGGTTAAAGAGGGAGAAGGGTGAACAGAGGTGGGAAGTGGCAACAGGTAATTGGGGGAACAGGCAAAGGAGAGCATCAGACAGCTTTGTCATAAATCTTGAAAATAGATTTGACCTGTTGCCTCAGTCAGAATCGGATGAGCCTCATGTAGCTGAAGCTGTAGAAAGGGCACAAAAAGCTTTCAAGGACTTGAAAAAGGTAGGGAAATTTGTAAAAACAAAGAAAGTTCTGTTGTTAGGTAGCTCCCATGGTAGAGGTGTTGGCCAACTACTGCAGGAAAATCTAGGTCCAGAGTACCAGGCCAAAAACATTTTCAAGCCTAGTGCAGATCTGGCTCAGGTAACAGAGGATGTAGGTTCTTTATGGAAAGATTTCACGATGGAGGATGCCGTGGTTATAGTGGGTGGTCCGGGAAATAGCATTGACAGAGACTCTGAATATCCCATAGAGAGTGACCTGGTGAAGATAGCATCAGCAACGAAGCATACGGGTGTGAGATTTGTGTCTGTGTTGAGACGCCATGATCGGCCTCATTTGAACTCTTCCGTCAGGAGGGTGAACTTGGAGTTGGAGTGGCTGCTTAGGACGGATATAGGGTCCCATATTGGTTTGATTCCTGTGGATGCTATCGATAGGTGGGACTACACTAGGCATGGCCTTCACCTCAATAGAAAAGGGAAGGGAAAACTGTCTGGGTTGATTGCAGAAAACGAAAGGGAGGGCACTGTCACAAGTGGTAAAATACCAGTGGTCACAGGTGTCAGAGGAATGCCTTTTTTAGGATAGGGAAGGGACAAAGAAAACGAGTTTTAAGAGAGATTGGCAGACACACTCAGTTTGAGAAAACAGATGAACAGCAGTCACATTTTAGCATACAGATTCCATTTAAACAATGTTTAACAGAAAGTAATCAGAAACTGCCAGTTCATCTTCACCAAAGCAGTTATAATCCCATTAGTATGCAGTATCAGTTATCTTTATTACACCAGAACATTCCGGGACTCAGAAATAAAATTGATGAACTACTCATTTGTATTGATGAAATGAATTCATCTAACCAAATTGACATAATCTGCCTCTCTGAACATCAAGTGACCACTGGCATAGATATGTTAGACATTTCAGGATTTAAGCTAGCTTCCTACTTCTGCAGAGTAGATATGGATGGAGGAGGAGTTGCCACATATATTAAAAACTACCATAAATTCAAGAACATTGACATTAATAAATTCTGTTTAGACCAGCATCTAGAAGCACGTGCAACAGAAGTAGAGTTCCATAACAGATCCTATATAATAGTAACTATTTACTGAGCACCTGCAGGAAATTATAATCTATTCATAAATCATCTAGAAGCTCTTTTGGGTTATTTTACAGAAAGAAGAAAAGAAAGTTTGATTGCTGGTGACTTTAATACAGATTTTCTAATGCAATCATCCAGTAAACATTTACTGCAGTTAGTAATGTTGTCTTTCAATCTAACTCACACTGTAAACTTTCCAACTAGGATCACTATATCCTCAAGGACAGCCATTGATAACATTTTTATAGACAAATCAAAGGAACAAAATCATATCATAAAACTCGTAATAAATGGACTATCAGATGATGACATGCAGCTCCTTGTTTTAGATGTAAATTCTGAGCAGATTAACAAGACTGCTAGGTCTGAGCACAGGAGAGTAGTCAGTCAACCAAAAATTGAGTGTTTTAGAAAACTGCTCAAAGATATGAACTGGAAAGATGTTTATAGTGCTCATGACATGAATGAAAAATATAATACATTCATGAACAATGTCAGTACCATGTTTGAAAACTGTTTTCCTCTAAAAGTTACTCAAATTAAACAGAAGTCTATAATAAAATTCATGGATTACACAAGGAATAAAGATTACCTGTAAGACAAAAAGGAAAATGTATCTGTCGACCAAGAATAGCTCCAATACTGATGATTTAGCTAAATACAAGGAATACTGTAAAATATTAAAATAGGTAATTCAGACATATAAACAAATGCACTACGAGTAGAAGATAGCAATGTCAGGGAACAAAATAAAAACAATATGGGATATAGTGAAAGAGGAGACTGGTAGAACCAGAAAGGAACAGGAGCAAATAGCATTAAGGGTAGATGACACATTATTAACCGACGGGCATAGTGTGGCAAATCTATTTAACAAGTACTTTATATCCGTTACTGATAGAATGGGATTGTCAGGATCAGTAAATAATGCCCTTGAATATCTGAAACTAGCCTTTACAAATAGCTTCAGCTACATGAATATGTCACTCACTTCACCAAAATAACTTCCATAATGAAATCTTTGAAAACAAAGCATTCTAGTGGTTACGATGAAATATCAACAAAGTTAATTAAGGCATGTTCTTGTGAGTTTAGTACAATTCTAAGTTACTTGTGTAACCAGTCAATTATAACTGGGACATTTCCTGACTGGCTAAAATATGCAGATGTTAAGCCTCTATTCAAGAAAGGGGATAAAGAGATACCATCAAACTACAGACCGATTTCACTTTTGCCAGCATTCTCAAAAATTTTAGAAAAATAATGTACAGGCAGCTTCTCAACCATCTGACCACAAATAACATATTATCAAGAACACAGTTTGGATTTCTGAAGGGTTCTGATATCGAGAAGGCTATTTACACCTACAGTGAAAATGTACTTAATTCATTAAATAACAAATTACAAGCAGCAGGTATTTTCTGTGATTTGTCAAAGGCATTTGATTGTGTGGACCACAACATCCTTTTAAATAAATTAGAATTCTATGGTGTCATGGGCAGTGTTGCAAAATGGTTCAAGTCATACATAGCTAACAGGAAACAAAGGGTGTCAGTACAAGGGACTAGTGAATTAAGTCATCAGTCATCATCAGAATGGGAAGAAACTACATGTGGTGTCCCACAAGGATCCATCTTAGGGCCACTGCTTTTCCTTTTGGACATTAATGATCTCTCATCTGTTACACTGCCAGAAGCAGAGTTCGTTTTGTTTGCAGATGACAAGTATGGCAATAAATAGTATGTTGAGTGTAGTTCTGGAAAGATCTGCTAATGATATTTTCATGGATATTAATAAATGGTTTAAAGCCAACTCATTGACATTAAACTTTCAAAAGACTCACTACATGCAATTCAGAACCTGTAAGAGGTTTCTACCCAGCATATGCATAAAGTATGAAGAAGAGCAGATAGAAGATGTTGACAGTCTTAAATTCCTGGGATTACAACTTGATAATAAATTCAGTTGGGAGGAGCACACCACAGAACTGCAGAAACGCCTTAACAAATCTGTTTTTGCAATTCGAGTGTTAGCAGACATAGGTGACATAAAAATGAAAAAGCTTGCATACTTTGCCTACTTTCATTCCATAATGTCATATGGTAGAATATTTTGGGGTAACTCTTCAAGTCAAACAAAAGTTTTCAGAGTCCAAAAGCGTGTAATACGTATCATTTGTGGAGTAAATTCACGGACGTCATGTAGAAACCTCTTCAAAGAACTGGGTATACTAACCACTGCCTCTCAGTATATTTACTCCTTAATGAAATTTGTCCTAAATAATATATCTCTTTTTCCAACAAACAGCTCAGTTCATACATACAATACCAGGAACAAAAATGATCTGCACAAAGACTTAAAAGCACTTACTTTAGTTCAAAAAGCGGTCCACTACTCAGGAACACTCGTCTTCAATAATTTTCCAGAAAACATAAAAAATTTAGTTACAAATAAAGATCAATTTAAAAGGAGCCTGAAAGACTTACTAATGGCCAACTCCTTCTACTCCATTGACGATTTTTTTTAATAGAAACAAATAAAGTATTCTATATATTCATACTATTAGTATTTTTATTTCAGCTAAAAAAAATAGTTGACATGTTCCACATCCACGAGGATCTCCTCAGCATGGATCTATGGAACGAAAAACTAATCTAACCTAATCTAATCAATCCGGAACCGCGCTACCGCTAATGTCGCACGTTCGAATCCTGCCTCGGACATGGATGTGTGTGATGTCCTTAGGTTAGGTAGGTTTAAGTAGTTCTAAGTTCTAGGGGACTGATGACCTCAGATGTTAAGTCCCATTATGCTCAGAGCCACTTGACCTATTTGAACCCATCTCCATCGCCACGTAAATGATACGTTACAGTCTAATTCATGTGTAACAGGTAGAGTGAAGGGAAAACACGGGTACATTCATTAAAATTCATAAGTTTTGAAAAGCATCTTCTCAAGTTATAAGAGTTGGCGGTATTACTCAAATAGGGAACAGTTTAGACGACAAACAGAGATGCAGTGCGGATTTGTGGAAATCCAAATACGCGAGACATTAATTCCTCGGTACATTACAAAACAAGTATTTGATAAAACTCTGTTGTTTACTTGCGTTGGTCAGAGTACATATTTAATCGCTGGTCGAGTAAAGACCCTAAAGCGTGTTGTATTTAAGCGGATGCTGCCGTGCAATTGTTTTGTCAATTTGGACGTAGCGAGAAGCAGAAATATTGAGAGAGATATTTTTGTGGTTAGATTACGATTAAATGGACATAGAATTACTCGGAGATCTCCCTATTTGTAGAAACTTCTTTCAAGAAGTGTTGATATAATTGGCAACTCAACAAGACGGAAAA
Organism: Schistocerca nitens; assembly: GCF_023898315.1. Taxonomy (NCBI): domain Eukaryota; kingdom Metazoa; phylum Arthropoda; class Insecta; order Orthoptera; family Acrididae; genus Schistocerca; species Schistocerca nitens. Next base: position 47,490,022 of record NC_064620.1, read on the forward strand.
GTATTCTTGTGAGGCTGTTACCTTTATTTGTCGATTTTCTTTTTAAGTAAATAATTTATTTATATTTTATACGTCAGTTCTGTAAGATAGAATTTTTTTACGTTGATGGCCTTGTGATTAGGGCCTGCAGTTCTTGAAAATTGTTGCGAATATTTCCATACTTTAAAAGCAAGAGAGAATACACACATCCCTGGCCGTTAGCGTGCAAAAGTACCGTACATTGCCTTACACGCGATACTTCTCTAACAATAGAAGCATTTTTCTTTGTAAGTGTCGGTGTGTCTTCTTTTATTTCTGATATAATTTGCGGAACATTTACCGGAACTTTATAATTCCGCATAAGCAGTGACGTTTCCAGTCCCATTCTAGAGCAGAATATTTTAACAAAGTAATGTAATTGTCTTCTATGTATGTCTGGTTGTTTCTGAGCAAGAGAAATATAACTGAAAACTGTAAGTAGGCTCATTAGGTTTCTATGTTGGTAACGCAACGTAGCGCTCTGTATGAAAATCACTTACTGTGCTGTGTGTAGTCTGTGGCTGGTTTGCATTGTTGGAATGTTTGCTATTGTAGTGTTGGGCAGTTGGATGAACAGCGCGTAACGTTGTGCAGTTGGATGTGAGCCGCCAGCAGTGGTGGATATGGGGAGAGAGATGGCAGAATTTTGAAAGCGGACGATCTGGACGTGTGTCCATCAGAAAGAGTGAATTTGTAATACTGGAAATCATGCACTGATATATATATATGACGACTTTTGAACATTATTAAGGTAAATACACTGTTTGTTATCCATCAAAATCTTTCATTTGCTAACTATGCCTATCAGTAGTTAGTGCCTACAGTAGTTAGAATCTTTCATTTAGCTGGCAGTATTGGCGCTCGCTGTATTGCAGTAGTTGGAGTAACGAAGATTTTTGTGAGGTAAGAGATTCATGAAAGTCATGGCCATTCTTTTGTAGGGATTATTGAAAGTCAGACTGAGTTGCGCTAAAAAAATTGTTGTCAGTTTAGTGATGATCAGAATAAGTAAAGAGAGAAATGTCTGAGTACGTTCAGTTTTGCTCAGCTGTTTGAAAATGAAATAACGTAAGAGGTTTACCAGCACAGTAATTTATAATTTTCCGAAGGGAATGTTTGAAAACTTACAATTTCCTTTTCCCTTTACGCCAGGAGTAGCAACGGAGAATGAAAGAAGCATCTCATGTGTTACATCCCACGCTTAGCTAGAATAGTACAACAGACACATATTTGCAAGCAATTAGACAGCTAAACGTTTGCACTGCAGTTCAACTGAAAAACCTAGACGAATCTCTAAACTGAACATCAACACAAAATCAACATGCTTAAAGGTACCCGATGCAAGACTTGCATTTGCAGAAAATAAATAAAATATAGTATTATAATTATAATTAGATAATCAGATGAAATTACGTTTCTCTGGAGACATACTAGTCTCAACTCTATGTGTGATAAGGATAGAAGCTGAAGCAATGAACTAAAACTTGACTTGAATCCACATTTCCTGCGTAGGAGACAAATGTGCTAACCACTACATCATCGTGTCAATACGGCTACCACCCCTGCGTAGACTCCCCTCCTCCAATGGCCTCCCTAACACAAACTTCAGTTCACACCCTCATCCCATTTTCCCCTTCTTAAATTGTCAGTATTGCCAAGGTTGCCCGACAATGAATAGCACCCCAGCTTTGTACGCATTGGGGAAATCCTGCCTCCAGGGAAACGTAATCAATGTAATGAGATTAATAGATCACCTACATCCGTAAATGTAAAAACAGTAAACAAAAATTTACGTAATGCATAAGAAAAACGAAAGAGAAAAGCATCAAAAATAAAACAATGAGATAAACAAAAAAAGACAAATGGCACAAATTTTAATTCATCGCCTCAGCTTTTATCCTTACGATAATGTGCATTAGACTAAAGTAAGACAATAACATTTTTAAAGAAATTATTTGTTTTTCGAAAATTTGACACGAAAATTGTCTCATGTCTTACGTTTTACGAAATCTGTATTACGTGAGTTATCGGCAAGAACTGTTGATGTCAAGTTTCATATTACACAGTTTCCCTTATGGATAACCACAGATAAGAGTTACTTGGAGAGTAGTGTTAGAAAGGAGAACAATGACGTGTTTCATCTGAAAATGTTCATAGCTGATTGAGGTGACGCATTGGTTAAGACATCAGAATGGTATTCATGAGCGGCGTGATTCTAAGACCGATCGGCTAGAGAGATTTAGGTTTCCCGTGCTTTCCTCAAACAGTAAGATAGAAGCGAAAAAGTTCGACTACATATGAAATAATGTTGCGTAGATGACCACAGTTAGTGAGATATAAGATGGAAAGTGAGCCACTAAAAGAACCATACTACAAACAAAGTAATCAGTACTGGTTCCGTGCATCAGCATCAAACTCAGTAAAACTTTATGTATCTGTTTGTCTGAGACGTACAATTGGAAATAATTCTGATAGTTATCTGTTATATAATCTGGTGTGGAGTTAAAGCTCTTTGTGATATCTCTCGAGAGAACTTTGTATACGTTAATAATGGGGCAATTTATTGCTTTGACTCTTAAAAGCCTGCAGAATTCAGTTAATGATGGAAATAGTGAAGTCTTCTGTTATATTTACTAACTCTCGCGGTAACGTGTAGTTTTAGCTTAGGAGGAGAAAATGCCGAACTTCCGCAAAACAAAGTTGTGTAATTCACAAAGCTAGGAGAGCGGAATACATAGCGGCTCTGGGCTGCCTGCACTACGAAAAGCAGAATTTCTCTTCATTCCCTCAGTAAATGTTATAGAGTAATTCTGTGCTGGAAAAGATACTTACTTGGTCTAATATTAAATTCCGTTCCGTATTAATCGTAACAAAGAAAAACAACCGCAGTTATAGCGGACTGAAAAGGATGGGATAATAGTAGTACTTTAATATGAACTGAATTTTTATACTGAGGTGACAAAAGGCACGGGATAGCGGCAAGCACACATCCAGATGGCGGTAGTATCGTGTACACGAGGTGCAAATGGGCTGTGAATTGGCTGAGCTGTCATTTGTACTTAGGTGATTCGTGTGATAAAGTTTCCGACATGATTATGGCCGCATCAAGGAAATTAACACGTTTTGAACACGGAATGATAGTTGAAGCTATACGCATGCATGGGACGTTCCATTTCGGAAATCATTAGGGGTTCCAATATTCCGAGATCCAATGTGTCAAGAGGGCGACGAGAATAATAAATTTCAGGCATTTCCTCTCATCACGCAAAACGCTGTTGCCGACGGCCTTCGCTTAACGACCGAGAACAGCGTCGTTTACACAGAGATAGTTGTGAGTGGTAACAGAGAAGCAACACTGCGTGAAGTAACAGCAGAAATCAATGTGGGACGTACGACGAAAGTATCCGTTAGGACTGTGAGATGAAATTTGGCGCTAATGGACTACGGCAGGATACGACCGACGCTTGTGCCTTTGCTAACAACACTACTTCACCTGTGGTGACTCCTCTGTGCTCGTGCCAATATCGCCTGGATCCTAGACGACTGGAAGACCGGTCGGATAAGTTTCAATTTCATTTGCAAGGTTTCGAGTGCAGCACAGACCCCACGAAGCCACGGGGCCAAGTTGTCAACAACTCACTGTGCAAGCTAGTGGTGACTCCATTGTGGTACGTGCTGTGTTTACATGAAATCGACTGGGTCCTCTGGTCCAGCTGAACCAACATTGACTGCAAATGATTATGTTCGCTACTTGGAGACCATTTTCAGCCATTCATGGACCTCATGTTCCCGAAGAACGATGGAATTTTTATGGCTGACAATGCATCATATCAAACTTCCTGGGAGATTAAAACTGTGTGCCCGACCGGGACTCAAACTCGGGACCTTTGCCTTTCGCGGGCAAGTGCTCTACCATCTGAGCTACCGAAGCACCACTCACGCCCGGTCCTCACAGCTTTACTTCTGCCAGTATCTCGTCTCCTACCTTCCTACCTTAAGTTTGGAAGGTGGGAGACGAGGTACTGTCAGAAGTAAAGCTGTGAGGACCGGGCGTGAGTGGTGCTTCGGTAGCTCAGATGGTAGAGCACTTGCCCGCGAAAGGCAAAGGTCCCGAGTTCGAGTCTCGGTCGGGCACACAGTTTTAATCTGCCAGGAAGTTTCATATCAGCGCACACTCCGCTGCAGAGTGAAAATCTCATTCTGGAAACATCCCCCAGGCTGTGGCTAAGCCATGTCTCCGCTGTATCCTTTCTTTCGGGAGTGCTAGTTCTGCAAGGTTCGCAGGAGAGCTTCTGTAAAGTTCGGAAGGTAGGAGATGAGGTACTGGCAGAAGTAAAGCTGTGAGGACCGGGCGTGAGTCGTGCTTCGGTAGCTCAGTTGGTAGAGCACTTGCCCGCGAAAGGCAAAGGTCTCGAGTTCGAGTCTCGGTCGGGCACACAGTTTTAATCTGCCGGGAAGTTCCATATCAGCGCACACTCCGCTGCAGAGTGAAAATCTCATTCTGGAAAGCATCATATCACCGGGGACACAATTGTTCTTGACTGGTTTGAAAACATACTGGACAGTTCGAGTGAATGATTTGGTCATCCATCGAACATTCACGGCATTTAATGGAGAGGTCGGTTCGTGCATAAAGTCCTGCTCTGATAATACTTCCGCAATTATGGACGGATATAGAAGCAGTTTGGCTCAGTATTACTACAGGGGACATCCAGCAAGCTGTTGAGCACATGCCACGTCAACCTTCTGCACTACGCCAGGGAAAGGACGTCCAACACGATATTAGGAAGTATAACATTATTATTGTCACCTCAGTGTATTCTACATGACGTATTAATCACAAGAAGACGAGACCGAAGAGAGAAGAATAATAATGTATCTGTCTTGAGAATGAGATTTTCACTCTGCAGCGGAGTGTGGGCTGATATGAAATTTCCTGGCAGATTAAAACTGTGTGCCGGACCGAGACTCGAAATCGGGACCTTTGCCTTTCTCGGGCAAGTGCACTTCCATCTGAGGTACCCAATCACGGCTCACAACCCGTTCTCACAGCTTCAATTCTGCCAGTACCTCGTCTCCTGCCTTCCAAATTTCACAGAATCTATTCTGCGACCCGTCCTCACAGCTTCAATTCTGCCAGTACCTCGTCTCCTACCTTCCAAACTTCACAGAATCTATTCTGCGAAATTTGGAAGGTAGGAGACGAGGTACTGGCAGAATTGAAGCTGTGAGGACGGGTCGTGAGTCATGTTTGGGTAACTCAGATGGTGGAGCATTTGCCCGCGAAAGGCAAAGATCCCGAGTTCGAGTCTCGGTCAGGCACACAGTTTTAATCTGCCAGGATGTTTTGTGTGTCTATCTTGCCATACCATCAAAACATACTGCCGCCTTATACGACAATATACTATTTTTACACAATCAAAACTTCTCTTTAAGATGGTGTTTAATACTACGTACGGATGCTGAATTATGCACCGACTATTCAAAAGAAAAAATACGAAACAACACTGTGGCTATAATTGAAGTCTTTATCAAAAAGTAATCACGAGAGAGCTCAGCACAACTGTCTGACTGTTTAGCAATCCGAAGGATTCCCTGTTCCGTAAATTCCAATAGCCGTGGTAGGTGCTCGTCCTCCTTCAGTTCGTCGTCAAAGTTGAATCAGCCCCTCCGAGATGTCTTTTAGAGGACCAAACACATGGAAGCACGACGAGGTTTCCGTGATATAGGACAGGTGCTCAAGCTGGTCCTCCTTGAACGTGACCATTACATTCTGTGTGACCTTGGAAAAGTGTGGACGTGCGTCATAGTGGAGCAGAATCACTCCCTGCGTGAGCATCCCAAGCCGTTTGCTCTTGATGGGCTTGCAGTAGCCTACAGAGCGTCTCAGATTACACGTAACTATTAATGTTATTTCCGCGCTAGAGGAATTCGATGAGATCAAACATCGGAAGTCGAAAACGACGGTGAGCATCACCTTGCCTGCCAAGGACGCAGCTGTGAGCGTTTTATGCGCTACATTCGAATCCCCACATGTCTCACCACGTTGTCTGTAAGTGGCATATACAAATTTCAACCGGTTTTGTTGTTACGACGTTTCGTACATTTTTATTTCAACTCTGGCAGATTACAAACTAAATTCGGTTTTTCGGACGGCGGTGTTCTTGTGAAACAAATATTTGTTGTGAATTATTAATTTTGGGGCACCGCTTTACTAGAAAATACAAATGCAGCGCTTTGAAAACTGTGATAATCCTTTACTTTGCATGCAATATTTAACGCAAACATGTCGTCGGCAATAAGACCGCTTCTTGCTATGCTACAATATCTGTATTTTCATGTTTCGTATACTACATTAGATGAAACCAACTCGCTTAACCATAGACGTCGAAGCTATTTTATTATAAGGAATTCTGTACATATATAAAAATTAAATGACTTACATCCCATCTACAACGGTGAACTTTAAGTGTGACTTTACAAAATTGCTTAGCTTTGATGTGTGATGCATAACTATCATCTCATTTTCTCCATTATAGTAGAAGAAAAGCACTTCCTTTATAGGAATATTTATCTGTCGTATTGTAACTATTACCCAAGGCATTTTTTCTTCTCTTAGAGAAAGCTTCATCATCATCTTCGTTTCCCATCTATCCAGCATCTGGCCGAGGTGGGGTATCAATGGTATTTCGCCACTTTACTCGGTCTTTCCACAATTCTTCTTCCACAATTTGGTTGCATAGCAGGTTTCTCCTCCTTAAATTCATCTTTATTGTATCAATCCATCTTCTTCTCGGTGTTCGGCCCCGGTAGCTCAGTGGGCAGTCTGCCGCCGGCAGTGCTGCGAGGCGGTCACGCGCCAGAGCGCTGCGGGCGAGGCGCGCACGGTGTGTTTGTGTTTACTTCGGCCGCTGTAAGTGCCGTTTTTCCCTTCTAGACCACCATGGCGCACAACTATCGTAAGAAGACATTACGTTTGAACTTTTGTTCCGACTTCGCCCGACCCAAGGCCCTAGAGGTAGAACGATTTATACGCGATGAAGTTAAGATACCACCAACGGATCTCATTGGTATCCACTTGTCCATAGTTAGCAGTACGGTCTACGTCAAAATGATCAACGATGCGGCGTGCGACAAGGTGCTTCAAGAGGCAAAACGTGGACTGCGCTTCTGTCATTCCGACGGCAACGTCGGACCCGTTACCGTCGATCACGCAGGTCTCGGCACACGGACGATAAGGATCTTCGAACTGCCGTTCGAACTACCTGCAGACGTCGTCATCGAGGCGCTTCGTCCCTATGGCAACGTTCTGGAACATGTTGCCGAACGATGGGTACAATTTCAAACCTATCCCGTTTTAAACGGTGTTAGACAGGTCCGCATCGAGTTGCAGAAACACGTGCCTTCCTATCTACGTATCGGAGGCTGCCGTGCCATTATAATGTACGACGGCCAACCTCGGACCTGTTCCGGTTGCGGGAAAGAAGGTCACCTACGGTCTGACTGCATTCAACGACGTGTCGCGCAGCTCCCGTTGTCGGAAGCGTCCGTCACACCCACGATGACCGCCCTACCGGTCACTTACGCAGCGGCTCTTGCCACGTCTACAGTTTCGTCCAGTCCGTCGCCCGGTCCTTCCGATCGGCACGTCCCACCGTCCCGGTCACCTATGGGCGGTGCGGACGTCCCACCTGACAACCTTGCCGCCGAACAGGCTCCCGCACCGGAAGCTGAGGAGAACAGTACTTCTTCACAACACCTGTTTGACAATTTCATTGTCCCCACCGACGCCTTCGAACCAGGTCGACGCTCCTCCTTGCCGTCGTCCGACACTGAGGAACACGTGCGCAAACAACGCTCGCCACGTAGGCGCAAACGCCGTCGCCGTTCACCCACGGGCTCTCAAAGCGTCGCCACCCGCGACGACGACGACGACACCCAGCCAGCCGACATTTCCACACAGAGGTCGGCGGACAACTTTCAAGATGAACAAGACGTTTCGCAGGACGGGACCACCATGGAGGTCGCCACGCACAATGTAACGATCGGTGCGCAGGTTGAGACGCCTGTCTCCCCGCCGACAACTACAGATCTCTCTCACCACGGCGCCATTCCCATGGACATTGGACAGACCCACGGCACAGGAACATAGGCCGACGACGTTGAGGAAGATACGCCCCCTCCTCCGGATGAGTTGCCTCCGCCGGACAAGACTGCCTGTTAACATCAAAAGCGAGGCATTGCAGCTGATGGGACGGGACTTCCTGTCGGTGCCCTCCCGTTTATGATGGTAGATGCGCGTCCACCACCACTGAAACAAACGTACCGGTTTGCCACACTGAACATCAACATGATCGGCACTGCACCCAAGCTGCAACTCCTATGTGACATGCTTCGGGCCTCTGACGTCGACGTCGCCCTTCTTCAGGAAGTACGCGTTGCCACCCTACCACCAGTCTACGGCTACGACTCATACACTTCCACATGTGATCAATCAGGGCGTGGAGTGGCTTTCTACATACGCGAAGGAATCCCACTCAAGGACACGACAATCCTTCCCTGTGGAAGAGGCATGACTGTTACCATCTTCGACACGCGCGTCATCAATATCTACGCTCCGTCTGGCTCCACGAACCGTCGGCAGCGGTCCTCCTTCTTCGGACATGACGTGGCGCCCCTGTTTTCTGGACGCTATGATCGCCTTATCATGGGAGGCGATTTTAACTGTGTCCTCCATCCGCAGGACCAAGTGCCTGGTTATTCGCCATGTCCGGCGCTGCTCACCTTAATCGAAGATTTCATCTAGTGGACGTTTGGGAGAAAATTCATGGCAATACCCCCGGTTTTACGCATTATACAGCACATTCTGCGAGCAGACTGGACCGGTTTTATGTCTCTGCCCACCTTGGCAATGAAGTCGCCCAAGCTGAACGTTGGCCCCTTGCATTTCCGGACCACTGCGCCGTCATTTGCTCCCTGGCTCTGCCACCTCAGTCAGTGTGGCGCGGCAGAGGTTACTGGAAGCTTAATACCTCCCTCCTTAATGATCCACACTGCCGACAATGTATTGCCACTACATGGGCGTCTTGCGAAAGACGCCTTCCGCAGTACACATCCACGTTCCATTGGTGGCTCAAATGTGCCAAACCTGCGATCAGAAAGGCCTTCATACAATGTGGCAAGGAAGCAGCAGCATGGCATCGAGACACCACAAATTTTCACTACGCCGTCCTCCGTGAGCTCGATGCGCTCCCTCCATCACCTGACACCCATAGGGAACGACAGCGTACTAAAGCTCGTCTCCTCTCTCTTCAACGTGCACGACTGCATGGTGTCGTGGTGCGTTCCCGACGACAAGACCTCCTCCACGACGAAACCCCATCCACAATCCATGCCGCATCCGACCATAGTCGTCGACGTCGACTTTTTGTCCCCAACATCACGACCTCCGATGGTGTTCGCCACACAACACAGGCGGCAGTGGTGTCTGCCTTTGCTGAACATTATCGCCAATTTTATGATGATGAACCGATGGCGACGCCCATTCCTGATGATCTCCGTCCTTCCCCTGATCGGACCCTCACCGTAGCGGAGTCAACGTCCATGATGGCTGCAATCACCGCAGAAGAGGTGGTAGATGCGATCAACAAAGGGGCCAAGAACAAATCACCCGGACCAGATGGTCTCCCAGTGGAGTTTTACCGGGCGTTCACCACGTTAATGCTTCCTCGCTGGACGGAAATGATTCAGGAACTCTTTACTCCGTCCTTCCCAATTCCACCTGAATTCGTCACTGGTATTCTTCTACCTGTGCCTAAACCGAAGGGAGGGTCTCATGTCTCTGCATATCGCCCCCTTACACTACTGAATGCAGACTATAAAATCTATGCACGGCTCTTAGCAGCGCGCTTACGCACCGTCTTACCTACGGTCCTTTCACCTGAGCAGACTGTACGTGGTTGTGGGGCCACCTTACAAACAGCCCTAGGAGAATGCCGTGACCTGATTGCACTGGCGTCGGTTTGTCGCCTTCGTGCAGCACTGGTATCCGTCGATTTCACGAGTGCCTTTGATCGCGTTCGACACCCATTCCTCCTCATGGTGGCGACACGTATGGGGTTCCCATTGTCTTTTGTCGATGCCATTCGCCGGTTACTGCTTCCCGCGGTCTCGATGGTACAGCTCAATGGGAGGCTTGTAGGACCGATTCCTATACGCCGCTCTGTGCGTCAAGGATGCCCTATGTCTACTTTATTATATGCCATTGCACTTGAGCCCCTCATCACTGGACTTACCTCTAGACTGCAGGGCCTCACTTTGCGTGACTACACCTTTCGCTGTAGGGCTTATGCGGACGATCTCCTCTTTCTCACCCGCTCCTCCACGGAACTCAATGACGCCATCCAATGGATCCACCAGTATGGACGTCTTTCTGGTAGCATTCTTAACGTCCGTAAATCGACTATGATGCAAATTGGGCGCGGCCTCCCGGCTATGGTGCCGACCCCACTCCCAGTCGGTGCCACCCTTCGTTACTTGGGTATCGAATTTACGAGCTCCACACACCGGACAGTGGCCCTGGCTTACCGGCGGCTTTTGCAGTCGATTCGGCACCATGTCCGCGTTCAAGTGCACCGTAACTTAAACCAACTCCAACGTGTGTCCTATGTCAACATGTATGTCGCCCCTAAACTGGTACACGTCGCCCAGATCCTCCCAATGCCGTTACTCCTTGGCCGCCGCATCCAATCAGCCTTTGGATATTTCGTGTCAGCAGGGGCACTTTTCAAAGTCCGCTACAACACTCTAACACTGCCTCCTGCAAAAGGTGGCCTCGGACTCGTCAACGTGCGGGCACGATCTTCTGCACTCTTTATCCACACTCTGTTGCGGCACTGGCAGGGGCCGGTCCCGTCCTTAACACGCAGTCTCTTAGATATCCTCCGACCAGCTTCTCTCGATCCACCGATCAATGTGGCACCTATTTCTCCATTATTGTACCACGTCGCCAATTGTTTCATAGAACTCAGCTACGTTCGGGCCGATCTTCCAGTCACCCGTCCTCACCGTACAAAAGATTATTACCGTTTGTTTATGCTGTCCAACCCTTGCGACCCCATGGTGCTACAGCATCCTGACATTAACTGGCGCACGGTTTGGGGGTGTGTGCATGCACCCTTTTTACCGTCGTCTATGTCTGCACTCTGGTATGTTTTGGTCTATGGGAAATTCCCGACTAATAGCCGACTTTATCGCATAGGACTGGCCACCTCCCCACTCTGCCCTGACTGTCAGCTCGAAGACACCGATGAGCACCGTCTTACGTGCCCCCTGAAACAAAACGTATGGCTCCTCATCCAACGAATCGTGGGCTTTTACCTACGTGCCCCGCCAACGACGGTAACCCCGGATTTCCTGTTGTTGCCCCAGACATTTCACTACCCTCTTGCTAAGCACCATACCCTAATCTGGTTTAGAGGACAGGCTTTAGAATACCTCTTTCAGAGTGGTCCGCATACAGTCCTTGACTTCTGGTACAAAGTTGTGACCGCGCATAGCACCCTCACCCGAAAACCATCTTACCGACAAACTTTTGCCGGTTTTCTCCGCAGCGTCTTCCTTGACCCCCCTCAAAGTTGTGGTGTACCATGCCTACCTGTCACATGATGCAACACCCTTATCCACGTTCTCATGCATCGACCAAAAACAAAAACAAACTTAAAAAAATGGAAGAAGACGGAATATGTTATATTTTGTTGTATTTAATGGTTTTCATTTAAATATTTTTTTGTTTAACTAACAGTCATTTGTATATGTTTCAATGGTACCTTGAAGAACTCTTGCATAGTAAATATATATGTACTTTTAGTTTGTTCACTAAAAATTATTAAAAAAAAACAAGGAAAACAGGATATGTTATATTTTGTTGTGTTTACTGTTATTCTAATAATTTGTTTACCTAACGCTCATTTGTATATGTTTAACTAGTACCTTGAAGAACTTTTGCTTTTTATATATATATATATATATATATATATATATATATATATATATATATATATATATATATATATACTCTACGTTTATTCAATAAAAAAAAAGTGGTCAGCGTGACGGACTGTCAATCCTAAGGTCAACTTCTCCACTCCAGTTTCATTCCTAACATCTCCATTTTTCACTCTGTCTCTCCTCGTCTTCCCTAGCATACTTCTCAGAAACTTCATTTCACTGGATTCTATCCTACTCTCCTCTCTTCTAGTCATAGTCCAAGTCTCTCAGCCGTAAATTAGTATGGGTGTGAAGTAAGTCTTGTATAGCACCAGCTTGCACCTCATTGGCACTTCCCTTCCCCACAGCAAGCCCTCACACGTTGGTAAAATGTACTACTCTGTTGTATTCTTTTGCTAATTTCTTTCTTCAAACGAGCATTCCCCATTAATACACTTCCCAAATATTTAAAGCTGTCCACTATTTCAATATCCTTTCCCTTAATATAAATTTTTCCCTAGCCCTCTCTATCCACTCTTGTTACCACCATGGTCTTGCTTTTCTCCACAATAAATTTCGTTCCATATTTCTTGACCTTATCATTTAGGATGTCTATTTGTTTTTGAACCTCCTTACTGCTTGTTCCCCACACCAAAGCTTATTACGGTGATTATCCCAAAGCCATATTAGGCTGTGCTTGTAGACGTTTGACATGTCTGTTTTATTTGTGTGGGTTTCCTTATACACCCTAAGAGGAAAAAAAAAAAGAAGAACGACGAACCACGAAGGACTTATCCGAATCGGACGGGAGTTGGTAGACGTTGCTGGCAAGCCACTGTGATCTTACAATTCAGCAAGACAGTGCCCGCCCACAAACGGCGAGACTTTGTATCGCTTGTGTTCGTGCTTGCCAAATCCCATCCAAAGAGTTTGTGCTCTAACGCGATGCCTCAGGAGGATATACAGAGACACCACCAATCAATGCCAAGCCGAATAACTTCTTGCATAAGGACCAGATGTGGACCAACGCGTTATTGAATTGCTCAGTTTATGAAGCTCTTTCTCTTGCGCATCCATTTTTTCTGAAATTTTAATCCTTTGTTTGTCTGACATGCACATCATATCTACCCATTTCTGTCACATTCGGATAACTGTTTCGTGCTGTGTAGTTCTCTTTTCTTGCTTTTTCGGGTTTTTGTCTTAGAGTGTCTTTGTGTCTTTCCGAACATGTTTGACAGAGATACTCGTGTATCAACTATGATCTACTGATTTGGGGAGGGATAACATCTCTCTGTTTTATTTACTTATTTTTGATTGCTTTTTCCGTATATTACTTTATTCGAAAAAAACCAAAGACAACCAACAGAAAACGTTTCCAGAATGAGATTTTCACTCTGCAGCGGAGTGTGCGCTGATATGAAACTTCCTGGCAGATTAAAACTGTGTGCCGGACCGAGACTCGAACTCGGGACCTTTCTTTGCCTTTCGAGTACTTGCCCGCGAAAGGCAAAGGTCCCGAGATCGAGTGTCGGTCCGGCACACAGTCTTAATCTGCCAGGAAGTTTCAGAACAGAAAACGTATTTACAGTATAATGTACATTATAAGGGAAGAAAGGAGAGTGGGTAACCATTCGGGGCTATATATTCGTCCATCGCTGGAGCCCAAGGATAGAGGAGGCAGGGGTCGTAATTGAGGCCTGGCCTCTGTGCCTCCGGACCCCACCACATTATAATGCATAGGAGTGGAGTGCATGTGGTGGTTAGGAGAGGTGGAGGAGACGTTTTAGTTATTTAATCCCACTTCAGTTGGTGTGCGGGCTAGTGTGCAGTGTCACGGGGCTAAATTATGCGGACTGCCTTGTTGGGCGGGTACGATGCTCTCGCCTTTGTGACGTCCTCAGAAGGGGGTACGAGCTATGCAGAAGCAGTGAGAAAAGTCTGAGGAGAAGTGGTAGGGTGGGAGTGGGGACAAGGCCCATTACGCCCCAGCTGTGTGGGGAGGATATGAATACTCCATGCTGGTAGTTGGCAAACAGGGTCGTCGCTCTAACGCGCTGTAGGCATTCGTCAACCTGCAGTAAAAGCTGGGACCTGATTTGTCGCCTTCGCCATAAAGGCAGCTGAGCGTTCAACCTTTTATCCGAAGTATGGAGTCGCTTTTGGCAGCTGGGAAGTGTATGTCCTCAGGAAAGATGAATGTCTTAGGTTTAACCATAGTCGGAGGAATGCTGAGAAAGCAGGCGACCATCTTGCGGCTGAGCTCCCAGATGTCCAGGATCGATTATGGGCGTATCAGCTGGTGGATGTCCCCGTCAGGATGTTGGCAGGCGTCAATAATGGGGTGCCAACTGATCTGGTTGCGTGTCACTTCCGTTGTGTCGCAATTTTTCCACTGGTAACCATGTACCATGTTGCTTGAACATACGAGGGGAGGTAAACTTGGTAGACACGGCACCATAAATTTGACATGGCGTACTTCTGTTTAGCCGTGCGGGATTATCCGAGCGGTCTCAGGCACTGCAGTCCTGGACTGTGCGGCTGGTCCAGGTGGAGGTTCGAGTCCTCCATCGGGCATGGGTGTGTTATTGCCCTAAGGATAATTTAGGTTAAGTAGTGTGTAAGGGACTGATGACCTTAGCAGTTAAGTCCCATAAGATTTCACACACACTTGACCACTTTTGTTGTACTTCTGTTTTGCAATGTTGAGCTACACTCGACGTGGCAGAGTGAGATAGGTATAGGAGGACACGTGGTCGAGAGGGTGGGATGCACATATCTGTAGGCCGCAATAAAGGACGGCATAGGCGACAAGAAGGAATGAATGTGGTCAACCAGCACTGGTGGAAGGATGGACGCCGGCATGAGGACGTCCACCAAACTGCGTGCGATGGATCTTCCTGGCCCATTGTTTCCACAACGTTCGCATATACAGGCGAGTAGACCAAGTTCTCCCTCCTGCGGTGGGAAGGCCGCTTGCAAGCGAAGTCCAGTCGTGTGCAGTAAGGGTAGGACTTGTGTAAAATACACCAGTTTCGAACCAATATGGTGATCGAGGTGGACCAGCCGCTGAAGTGGGTCGAGACGCTGGACTAGATTACTGTATATCTCAACACGAATACTCTGCAAAGAGTACCGAAAATTAGTGACTGTCGTACGCGATGTACTGAAGAGAAAACAATCCCCAGGGACTTAATGATCTGCACCCATGAGAAGGGTGCTAGTTAGGCATCGGGGAGGCCACATCCTATTGGCAGTGCTACAGATTTGTTCACATCTACAGCTGCCTGCAAGTCAACCGTATGTAATGATGGCCTCAGTAGTCTGTCATGTTTCCGCTCTCGAGCGAACCAAGAGGAGCAGATAGTCGGCGTATACTTGACAACGGAAAGTGAGATGTTGTAGCGGGATTCCCTTCAGTGAAGATTTAAGGTTTTCAATGAGGGGCTCCAGCGCCAACTCTTTTAGTATGGTGGATACGGACAGCCTTGTCGGACAGATCGCCGTATCATAACTGGACTTGTTAAGGGACCATTGTCTTGTATGTGGAAGATACCGCTGTCGTATATGGCATGTATGACGTTGAGTAAGGAGGGCGGAAAGCCCATCCAAGTCATCACAGAGAACAGGAAAAGGTGACGTACTTTTTCATATGTGTTATCAAAGTCGTTGCCGCCGGAAAGCGTCATATTGCGGCCAGTGCTACCACATCGCGACATTCGCCAGTTTCATTCTCCATACTGACCTGACCAACTGTGGTTATCTGTTCCGTTCAAAGGATGCTGGGAAGAAGGGGACGAAGATGTGCCGTCAAATTTCGGGCAGAGATTTTGTAGTCTCAGTTAAAGAGGGTAAGTGGATGGTAACTGGTGATTCAAAAACCACGGCTTCGCTTATGCATTGGAATGATGATGCCCCTGACAAAGCTGGGATGAGTTACACTGCCTAGCGTGATAAATTCTTGGAGCTTGTTGGTACATCTCGGGCCGTTAATAGCCAGAAGGCACGATAGAACTCTGTAGGTAAACAATCCACGCCGGGGGATTTGTTAATGGCATCCTTGTCGACAGCAGCCTCCACTTCTCCCTGGTGGTCAGTTCCACCTATTGGGTATTCTCTCTGTCGCGGATGGTGCAGGTGATGTATAACAAGACATGACCAGTGGCTGTCGCATCGGCAGTCCCCGAGCCATGGATGTTCCGGTAGTGATCGGCGAAAGTTGTGACTATTTAATATTGTTGAGTGAAGGTTTGTGCCTGTGGTGTGACGAGTTTGGTTATGGGCTGCCGTCGTCTTCGTCGCTTGTCGGTAGCGATATGATATGGTAGATATCTCGTGACCCATTGAGCCCTGTAGTAGCGTTCTCATGAATACTTCCTGTAGATGACATCGAGCCCTCGTCACTAAGAGCGCCTTAATCCGCTTCCGCACCCTCTGAAGGGTCAGGTCCGGCCCTTTGGCGTCTGTCTCAGGGGATGGCATAATAGTCATGTCGTGCCATTGGCATAATAGTTGCGTGTCGGTGCCATTCCACCACGTCCTTCCCGTTTGGCGTAAGGACGGCTTCGCGCACCCTAACCACCACTCTAAAGTCGTTCCGAAGATGGGGGGTTGTCCTTCACAAGTCGTCCTAGTCTCGGTTACGCGCTGTTGACATTCTGCCTCCTGGAGATGCATGAAGTTCAGTTTCCACGGTGCACGACGACGCGAGACTCATTGCGGTTTGAGGAGAACCGTGCAGATGTACGCACTTTAGTCAGAGAAAGCCAAAACCCACAGTTCAGTGTCTTGGACATCAGATGCTTTCCCTGAGGAGAGGTGAATCCTACCAAGTCGACTTTCCGAATGACTTGTTTTATATGTGGTGCCGCGGGTATTCCCAAACTACTCTTATCATGCGTCACTGAGCCGAGGTTCGCCGACGGTACTGCAGAGTTCTTCTACATCTACATCTACGAGTACATGGATATTCTGTAAATCACATTTAAGTGGCTGGCAGAGGTTTCATCAAACCACCTCCACAATTCTCTATTATTCCAATCTCGTATAGCGACCGGAAAGAACGAACACCTATATCTTTCCGTACGAGCTCTGATTTCCCTTATTTTATCGTGGTGATCGTTTCTCCCCATTGAGGTCGGTGTCAACAAAGTATTTTCGCATTCGGAGGGGAAAGTTGTCGATTGGAATTTCTTGAGAAGATTCCGTCGCAACGGAAAACGGCTTTCTTTTAATCATGTCCAGCCCAAATCCTGTATCATATCTGTGACACTCTCTCCCATATTTCGCGATAATAAAAAACGTGCTGCCCTTCTTTGAACTTTTTCGATGTACTCCGTGAGCCTTATCTGGTTAGGATCCCACACCGCACAGCAGTATTCTAAAAGAGGACGGACAAGCGGAGTGTAGGCAGTCTCCTTAGTAGATCTGTTACATTTTCTAAGTGTCCTGGTAATAAAACGCAGTCTCTGGTTAGCCTTCCCTACAACATTTTCTATGTGTTCCTTCCAATTTACGTTGTTCGTAATTGTAATTCCTAGATATTTACTTCAATTTACGGCCTTCAGATTTGACTGATTTATCGTGTAACCGAAGTTTAACGGATTCCTTTTAGCCCTCATGTGGATGACCTCACACTTTTCGTTATTTAGGGTCAATTGCCACTTTTCACACCATTCAGATATCATTTCTGAATCGTTTGCAATTTGTTTTGTTCTTCTGATGACTTTATTAGTCGATAAACGACAGCATCATCTGCAAACAACCTAAGATGGCTGCTCAGATTGTCTCCCAAATCGTTTATATAGATAAGGAACCGCAAAGGGTCTATAACACTATCTCGGGGAACGCCAGAACTCACTTCTGTTTTACTCGATGACTTTCTGTCAATTACTACGAACTGTGATCTCTCTGACAGGAAATCACAAATCCAGTCACATATCTGAGACGATATTCCATAAGCACGCAATTTCTCTAGAAGCCGCTTGTGTGGTCTTGACAAGTATTAGAGCGTGGCGCCTCATCTTCCCGTGGAAAACACATTTAACGTCGCCTCCAAATATGCAACTAGCATAACACCCTGACAACAACAGGGGAATGTCTTCGGAGAAGAGTATGGCTCTCTCCTGATAGAGGCGCAGAAGTTTGATGATATGCGTGTCCACAGTGGCAAAGGCCATGCCTCGTTCTGGTGGTAGAGTGGTGACATCTGTAACAGGCATTCCTTTACGAACGTGTGCAGCTACTCCCCAGCCGAGGGGTCACTGGTAGAGTTATAAAGTATGTATCCAGCAATTTGAGGCACAGTTCTACTTTCTATAGGAGTGCAGTGTCAAGGTCCCATACCCAGATCACGTCTCTTAATACAGATGCTTTCAGCGGCAAACTGATATGGGCGGTATTGATCCTTTCAGTCCAGTGTGACTTGTGGGGCGGTAAGGTTTCGGTATCACGGTGTGGGTGACCTAGGACGAAGAAGAAGACATCATGTTCTCTTCACCGATTAGTGTCCCCAGGTGCCTTCAACCAGACAACCGTCGGAGACGTGTTTGGAGGCAACCCGGCCAGGCTGAACGCCTTAGATACACTGTCCAGCGATTGCAGCAAGGTGGAGGTTCCCTGATTTTTGGGTTGGCATTACGTGGGGCCGACGTACGCCGCTAGCGGTCATGGAAGGGGCCGTAACGACTATACGATACGTGAATGCCATCCTCCGACCGATAGTGGAACCATATCGGCAGCACACTGGCGAGGCATTCGTCTTTATGGACGACAATTCGCGCCCCCATCGTGCACATATTATGAATGACTTTCTTCAGGATAATGACATCGGTCAACTAGAGTGGCCAGAAAGTTGTCCAGACATGAACGCTATCGAACATACCTGGGGCAGATTGAAAAGGGGTGTTTATGGACGACGTGACCCACCAACCACTCTAAGGGATCTCCGTTGAGGAGTGGTACAATCTGGATCAACAGTGCGTTGATGAACCTGTGGATAGTATGCCGCGACGAATACAGGCATGCATCAGTGCAAGAGGACGTGCTACTGGGTATTGGAGATACGGGTGTGTACAGCAATCTGGACCACCACCTCTGAAGGTCTCCTTGTATGGTGGTACAACGTACAATCTGTGTTTTTCATGAGCAATAAAAAGAGCGGAAATCATGTTTATGTTGATCTGTATTCCAGTTTTCTGTACTGGTTCCGGAACTCTGGGAACTGAGTTGATGCAAAACGTTTTTGATTGGTGTAGCACGATTCTGTCAGTCGGCCAAGTGTAAACCCACAATGAGACCCTTTTCAAACCCATTCAGGTGCTGATAAGTCTGTCTGACATGAGTACGCGGCAACTACGTGCCGTTCACGGTGACCACTCAACATCTGAAGCTATTCAAGAGTCTTACCAGGCCTGGAAGCAACACTAAACACAAACAAAACTAAATTACTCTGGTCGTTAGTTTGTCACACCGCATAACAACTCTACATCATTTACAATTCCGCCGATGCTATGCATGTGTGCTGAGTTACATTGATATCTGACCATATCCCCCGGGTGTTTCACTTCTTTTGTCGGGCGGTGTTTTATGCCCACGTAGAACTACGAGGGTGAGTCAAATGAAAACCTTAAATTTGTAATAACAAATCAAAATTTCACTCCCTTACCCAGTAACTTGGTAAGCGCGCTACAAACAGCGTGTAGTATGACCTGTAGGTGTTGTGGCAGCCTAGTGCAGATGTACACATACCGTCGCAGTATTAGTATACAGATGGCACCCCACTTGTGACTTGCACCAGGGAAGAGCAGCGTTCTAATTATTAAGTTTTTGCGTAGTGAAGGTGTGAAACCTATTGAAATTCATCGACGAATGAAGGTTCAGTACGGTGATGCATGTTTGTTACAGCAGCAAGTTCGCAAATGATGTGACTTCAGTGGAAGATGCTTCTCGTCCAGGTCAGGCATAACGAGTTGTGACTCAACAGAACATTACAGTAGTTGAAGCGATAGTGAAGGAAAACCGCCGAGTGACACTGAATGACATTGTAGCATGTTTACAGAATAGTCATGGGTCAGCAGACCACCTTGTGCATGATGTTCTCCAGTTTCACAAAGTGTCTGCAAGATGGGTGCCACGGCAGCTGACTCCTGAAATGAGAGAACGACGTGTTGATGCTGGTGAAGAACTTCTTCGGCGCTTTGAACGAGAAGGGGATGGCTTCCTTGCAAGAATCGTTACTGGGGATGAAACCTAGGTTCACTTCCACCAACCGGAAACGAAGAGAGCGAACAAGGAATGGCGCCATTCCTCATCACCAAAACCAAAGAAGTTTCGAACAGCATCAGCAGGGAAGGTTATGCTGACTCTCTTTTGGGACGAAAAAGGCGTCATTTTGGAGCATTACATGCCTAGAGGGAACACTGTCACCAGTGCATCATACACAGATTTCCTAAAATATCATCTGCTGCCTGCAATCAAATCAAAGCGACGTAGATTGCTGTCAGCAGGTGTCCATTTGCAACATGACAATGCAAGGCCCCCACACTGTTCGTACAACAGTTGCGACTATCACAGACATGCATTCTGAGTGTCTCCCTGATCCACCATACTCACCAGACGTTGTCCCAAGTGATTTTCATATGTTTGGACCACAAAAAGACGTAATGGTAGGAAAGAAGTTCCGTTCTGACGACGAGGTACGCCACGCGATGCATTAGTGGTTGCGCGGACTACCAAAAGAATTTTTTTCTAAAGGAATTTATGCACTTTGTAAGCGCTGGAGGACTTGCATTGAGCATGGGGGAGATTATGTTGAAAAGTGATACAGCTTTGCACCACTTCTGCACAATGAATAATATTTTTAAAAAATATTTAAGATTTTCATTTGACTCACCCTCGTGTTTGGAAGGTAGAGAGGTAACAGCGCTATCGCCGGCCGGAGTTGCCGTGCGGTTCTAGGCGCTATAGTCTGGAACCGTGAGACCGCTACGATCGCAGGTTCGAATCCTGCCTCGGGCATGGATGTGTGTGATGTCCTTAGGTTAGTTAGGTTTAAGTAGTTCTAAGTTCTAGGAGACTGATGACCTCAGAAGTTGAGTCCCATAGTGCTCAGAGCCATTTGAACCATTTGAACAGTGATATCCGACCATAAGGCCTTTAGATTTGTGCAAGACTGTAGAATACTAAACGACCGTTTGATGCGCTGGGCAATGTTCCTGCAGCAATTTAGCTTCCAAATACGCTACATTAAAGGAGCCGAGAATTGTATTGCCGATGCTCTGTCGCGGGTGCCCTTTGGAAAGGAAGACAATGAAGGAGAGGAGACAAATACCGAATTTCAGCTGCTGTACATGAAAGGATTACCGGGGGAAAAGGAAAACCATGCGGTCTGCAGGGATACGCGGAGAGCGCAAAATTATGACCCTGAACTGAAGAACACCAAAATCAACTTTGACAGCAAGGGCTACGAAAAAATACACCGCTATTTCCAGATCCACAACGGTGTGCTGTTTCGCAGAAGAGACGAGGAAACAGATCACTGGAGACTGTGCTTCGCAGAAAAATATGTGGAACAGCTGATAGATTACGTCTATGTAAGTCACGGTCACTACGGAGCCCAGAAGTGCACGGAACTTATAGAGCAATACATCCACATTAATAACCTCGCTAGACGAGTACGCGCACAGTTGGCTGCCTGTGATCGATGTCAGCGAGTAAAATATTGCACTAGAGCCCAACAAGGGGAAATGCAAAGTATAATACCATATATCTGGACCACTCAAAGACTTAATGGGAGGAAAGAAGTTCCGTTCTGATGAAGAGGTACGCCACGCGGTGCATGAGTGGTTGCGCGGACTACCAAAAGAATTTTTTTCTAAAGGAATTTATGCACTTTGTAAGCGCTGGAGGACTTGCATTGAGCATGGGGGAGATTATGTTGAAAAGTGATGCAGCTTTGTACCACTTCTGCACAATAAATAATATTGAAAAAAAATATTTAAGGTTTTCATTTGACTCGTATGAACACGGATAATTAAATCGAGCTTCACCCTGAAACAGGTGTAAACGGAATCACTGGGGCAGTTCGATCACTTTGATGCAGTGGAAACTGAGTTTGAGGTCCTGGTTAAGCAAACGTGTGGGCGGTAGATGGCAGAGCGCAGCGGGCTGAGGTCGGCCGCACTTGTGGGACCACGGAGGTCACTCGAGCTGACGCGGCCGGCCGGCGCCCCTGTGCAGGGAGTTTGCTCGCGGGCGGCCCTACGCTCTGGGCTCTGGCCGTCGCAGCTACTGTACTGCTATGGAGAGCTCACACACACACACACGCACGCACTCGACGGTCTCCGGGTGGCCCTTTACCCGAGAAACTCTTATGCCCTTCTCTCGAGTGAATATTCAACAGGTTGACATTCTCCATATTTGCTTTCTCAAGAAACACGCCGAGTGCCCCAGAGTACAAGAGCACTTACTGGTACTTCCCTACATGTAGAGATGACATAGTGGCACACAAATGAATATGTATGCCTTCAGAATCTTTAACGTAGAGCCACGGAACTACAAATGGCTCTGAGCACTGTGGGACTTAACATCTGACGTCATGAGTCCGATAGAACTTAGAACTACTTAAACCTAACTAACCTAAGGACATCACACACAGCCATGCCCGAGACATGATTCGAACCTGCGACCGTTGCGGTCGCCCTGTTCCAGACTGAACCATTCGGCCACACCGGCCGGCAACGAAACTACATTTGCTTGAAATATTTTCGAAGACGATTTTCCTCATCTTAGCGCACTTTATGACAGTCATATCTGAAAACACTCCGACAGCTGCTAAGTTAAGCTCTTTACCGTGCAGCCAGTTTCGATTAATAACCTCATCACCAGGGCACAATACGTCACCTTGACACATGCGGTAAAACTCATCCTGATTTTGATAATGACCAATCTATCACGATGAAGGCGAGTTAGATCAGACTATCTCATTCATCTGCCAGATCAATGGAAATTTGATATTATATGTTTAAAAATTGAGAAAAAACGGCTATTTTCGAAACCGTGATGGGTCATACATGTAAATCCATTCAGGTGATGTTTTGTGATCTGATTATCTCATTGATCGAAACTGCAAGTGGGATAAAGAGATTCACTTCGCAACTGTCCGCGTGTTTTTCTGCAGTCTTTTACTGTGCTGAGGGGAAAATTACCTATCTAAGACTGATTTACAAACATTTCATTGTCTTCGATTAGATCTTTTTTTATGGTTTCACATAGACATTACCACTTCGTAGCTTGACTTCCTAGATGTAAAGGGTGAAGTGGTAATTTTCTCTTTATTTCCGAGTGAAAAGGGTAGTGTGCACTAGGTTGGTTAGTTTACTACAGTTCATTTAATGTTACATACTGTTGCAGTAGGTTTTACATTTCTGTCACACAACGTTACATTACATTTTCTCCTTTTTTATTTATAAACATACATTACTTCGTTATGTCGTTGGGGTACCTCGATGATAGCGCGGGGAACTTCAATACGTACGATGCCATATCTCTGAGGCGAATCGCCGGCCGCGGTGGTCTCGCGGTTCTCGGCGCGCAGTCCGGAACCGTGCGACTGCTACGGTCGCAGGTTCGAATCCTGCCTCGGGCATGGATGTTTGTGCTGTCCTTAGGTTAGTTAGGTTTAAGTAGTTCTAAGTTCTAGGGGACTAATGACCACAGCAGTTGAGTCCCATAGTGCTCAGAGCCATTTTTTGAGGCGAATCAAGATGTCTTGTAGGCGGCCTTAGTGTTTCAATGGCAGCAATCTATTTTTGTGTGGGCCATATCATTACTTCCCTGATGGTCTCCATGTGAAGTTCCTGATGGAGATCCCTAATTCTTGCCCATCTAGGTGTTGCAAGGATGGATTAACCGTAGACATCAGTTTAGAAAGTTTTTTTGCGGTTTGAGATTGCTGTTACAAGTGGTCACCCAGGAGGAGCATCCACGTAAGATTGATGGCAGGATCGTAGGTGCAAGATGCTGTGGCGATTTTCGTGAACATGGTACTTGAAGAGGAGTTACCGGCCCGATATCAGTCCCCTGTGTTTAACCTGATTTGTCCAAGGGAGTACGATGTTGTAACTCCTGGAAATGGAAAAAAGAACACATTGACACCGGTGTGTCAGACCCACCTTACTTGCTCCGGACACTGCGAGAGGGCTGTACAAGCAATGATCACACGCACGGCACAGCGGACACACCAGGAACCGCGGTGTTGGCCGTCGAATGGCGGTAACTGCGCAGCATTTGTGCACCGCCGCCGTCAGTGTCAGCCAGTTTGCCGTGGCATACGGAGCTCCATCGCAGTCTTTAACACTGGTAGCATGCCGCGACAGCGTGGACGTGAACCGTATGTGCAGTTGACGGACTTTGAGCGAGGGCGTATAGTGGGCATGCGGGAGGCCGGGTGGACGTACCGCCGAATTGCTCAACACGTGGGGCGTGAGGTCTGCACAGTACATCGATGTTGTCGCCAGTGGTCGGCGGAAGGTGCACGTGCCCGTCGACCTGGGACCGGACCGCAGCGACGCACGGATGCACGCCAAGACCGTAGGATCCTACGCAGTGCCGTAGGGGACCGCACCGCCACTTCCCAGCAAATTAGGGACACTGTTGCTCCTGGGGTATCGGCGAGGACCATTCGCAACCGTCTCCATGAAGCTGGGCTACGGTCCCGCACACCGTTAGGCCGTCTTCCGCTCACGGCCCAACATCGTGCAGCCCGCCTCCAGTGGTGTCGCGACAGGCGTGAATGGAGGGACGAATGGAGACGTGTCGTCTTCAGCGAAGAGAGTCGCTTCTGCCTTGGTGCCAATGATGGTCGTATGCGTGTTTGGCACCGTGCAGGTGAGCGCCACAATCAGGACTGCATACGACCGAGGCACACAGGGCCAACACCCGGCATCATGGTGTGGGGAGCGATCTCCTACACTGGCCGTACACCACTGGTGATCGTCGAGGGGACACTAAATAGTGCACGGTACATCCAAACCGTCATCGAACCCATCGTTCTACCATTCCTAGACCGGCAGGGGAACTTGCTGTTCCAACAGGACAATGCACGTCCGCATGTATCCCGTGCCACCCAACGTGCTCTAGAAGGTGTAAGTCAACTATCCTGGCCAGCAAGATCTCCGGATCTGTCCCCCATTGAGCATGTTTTGGACTGGATGAAGCGTCGTCTCACGCGGTCTGCACGTCCAGCACGAACGCTGGTCCAGCTGAGGCGCCAGGTGGAAATGGCATGGCAAGCCGTTCCACAGGACTACATCCAGCATCTCTACGATCGTCTCCATGGGAGAATAGCAGCTTGCATTGCTGCGAAAGGTGGATATACACTGTACTAGTGCCGACATTGTGCATGCTCTGTTGCCTGTGTCTATGTGCCTGTGGTTCTGTCAGTGTGATCATGTGATGTATCTGACCCCAGGAATGTGTCAATAAAGTTTCCCCTTCCTGGGACAATGAATTCACGGTGTTCTTATTTTAATTTCCAGGAGTGTATAATGTGAGACAGATTCTGGGTCCGGGCCCATGCCAGGTAACCGTAATGGCCTGCATCTTCTCCGTCTTTACGGTAATGTGTTTTTTGTTGCTGTTCGTAACTGAATAAGATCAAGTTGACGTCGGAGGCGTCATCTCGCTGCATCGACTATGTGCCTGCTGGTAAGTGTCGCTGCATCTTGCGCGAACTGCAAAAGGGCGACTTGTGCAAGTAATGGCAGGTCACTCACGTATAGGACGAATTAAATCGGTGCAGAACAGGATCTTGAGGGATACCTTCTGGCATTTATTGAATGCTGGACCATTGACCATCATTTCAGCAAAAACAGCGCCTATCTTGAAGATCGCTGTCAATAATTTTTGTGCAGTGGTCTCGGATGGTGGAGACATCATACAGTTTGGTGAGCAGTTTATTTTACCATTCTAGATCATGTGCCTTTTCAGCATCGAGAAAGGCCGCCTTAGTATACTTCCCATGGTTCATATTTAGAGCTATGTACTTTGTAACCCAAAGGAGCTGGAGTTTGGCCTAAAGGCGCGGCTGTAAGGTGAAGTTGTCTGGGATTATCACGTGCCCTTTGGTGAGCACTAGTCGGAGTTGTTGGAGTACGGTCTATTACAACAGTTTGGAGGGCGCTGGCAAGAGGCTGATGGGCCAAAGGGTTTGCAGTTGGCAATGGTCCTTCCCCGGACTTGGTAGTGGTTATATCCGAGGAATCTTCCAGTTGGAGAGAAAGTATCCTAACATGAGTTAGCTGTTAATAACATGGGTTATCAGCCGGCCGGCTAGGCGCTAGAGTCAGGAACCGCGCGACCGCTACGGTCGCAGGTTCGAATCCTGCATAGGGCATGGACGTGTGTGATGTCCTTAGGTTAGTTATGTTTAAGCAGTTCTAAGTTCTAGGGGACTGATGACCTCAGAAGTTAAGTGCCATAGTGCTCAGACTGTGGTGGCCGAGCGGTTCTAGGCGCTACAGTCTGGAACCGGGAGACCGCTACGGTCGCAGGTTCGAATCCTGCCTCGGGCATGGATGTGTGTGATGTCTTTCGGTTAGTTAGGTTTAAATAGTTCTAAGTTCTAGGGGACTGATGACCTCCGCAGTTAAGTCCCATAGTACTCAGAGCCAGTGCTCATATCCATTTGAACCATATGGGTTATCAACACCAATGGTTTACTTGGCAGCTTCTTCAAGTATTCGTTCGTTATACCATTCGGTTCAGCGTCTCAGTGGTTGCCGCATCGTCATACAATCGAGCGGACCTCCACTGGTGTCGTTAGTAGTGGTTCAGTCTGTCCTGCCATCTGTCGGATATCTTCTGCCTCGCGTCGTATTCTTATCTCCTCCTCTTCGGCGGTGTCTACATATGCTAAGCCGTTTTGTGCCATAAGTTGTAGCAAAATGTTCTGTCTTACTCAGTCGACCAAAAACTTGACCCGCTGGTCCCGAAAACGCCCCTATCGTAGATCTTGGGTTTCTGAGGGCCCAGACTGGACCCCATTCATCCCTGGTTTAAGGTGAGAACAGCTACCTTGCCTTCTAACTTATCTCGGTGGAATTCAACGGCTCTGTAGTGCAACTCCCGAGAGAGGCGCTTAAGTTCTGGATGGACCTCAGGGTTACAGATTTGCTGTCAGCGTTTTCGTACCTGGGCAGTGATGAAAACTCTCGACTGTATAACGCGCACGGCACAGTTCTGATAGTAGTTCGGCAGTAAACCCTTCGGATCTTCCTAGTCAATGCAGAGACAACTTCCTCTATAAGTTCAAATGGCTCTGAGCACGATGGGACCTAACATCTATGGTCATCAGTCCCCTAGAACTTAGAACTACTTAAACCTAACTAACCTAAGGACAGCACACAACACCCTGCCATCACGAGGCAGAGAAAATCCCTGGCCCCGCCGGGAATCGAACCCGGGAATCTTCTATAAGTACTGTTGAAGATGACATCTGCTGAGGACGAAATTGTAGCTAAGGAAATCCTGGTACTGGTTCCAGTTCATGGTCTGTTGTACTCGAGGACATAGACGTTTCATTGCCTCTGTGATGATACCGACCACCGGACTCTGATCAGACGTTAGGTCGTTAATGGTTCGAAGGCGCAGATCGAGTCTTACATTTTTTGTGATAGCGATGTCCAACACGTCGGGTATGTGGGCTGCGCCGATCGGGACGTGAGTCGGATCTTCTGGCCTGAATGTGATGGCTTCCAGTCACACCTCCAATCCAAACAACTGGTTCGCTCATGGGTCGGCACGGCGCGAACTCCATGCGAAGTGCTTAGCGCTGAGCTCCCTACGGACCAGAGTTCTCTCAAGTTGAGCAAATATCAACCCAAGGCCATACTCGGCAACGGCCTCTGAGGGCTGAGATACGCCGCAGCCAATGTAATGATTCCACAACGTGTGGAAATGTTACCTGCAGCTGCTTCCAGAGATGTAAATCGTGGTCTCGCGAGAGGAACGTGTGTGACTGGTCGTATGATACGTATGGCCTTGACCCCATCGGCCATTTGATCTGTCCTTGTGGTAGTGCACCATAATGGCAAAGCTGAAAGGTTAGGTGGAGTGGAAGTCCAATGCCCTTCAGGAACAGAATATCGATTTGAAAATGCGTGATGAAATCCTCAAGTTACAGGTAGCGGAGTGTAAGTCTTCGCAGTTTGCGCATTTGGCCTTTCGGTATAGAGATATTTTGCTAGCCTTGAACGGGTCGTGGACCATGCATTTCACACACCGAGGCGGCAAGTGGCAATAACTGGCTGTATGGAAGAAAAGTTGACGTCTTCTGCATTGTGGAGACCCATCTTCTGTTCGATATGTTTCAGTTACCAGTTTGGTGTCAAGAAGATGCTTGACGTCATATACCGACTGATCCTTCGACATTTTTTTTCAGTTCATTGTTCAGGAGCAGGTGTGGCCCTGAATATTGGAGGGTAACAGGTGGTGTCCTCGCTGGCTGTGTTGGAGGGTTATACGTCGGTGCAGGGTTTGACTCGCTGCTCGTTCCAGCTAAGCTCCGTTCTTTAAAGACCTCCATCGGATCGTCGTCAGGCAATAACGGTGCATATTTTCCTGAGGTACGCACAAGGTGCTGTCGTTTCGCGATGTCCTCTGCTTCATGCGAGTTTTTTCTTTATCCTTACAGTCGTAGAGGCACAAGAAGTTGAAACTCTTGGTCCTCGTTCTGACTGGATGGTTGAGTATCGTCGTGGTTCGACATGTTCGGTGGTTCAGGACCTGACGAATTTGATAACTCCGTCGATTTCGTGGCATTAGGTGCAATGTCCTCTCCGTTATCAATGGAAAGTGGTATTTTTTACGTCCGGGTGCGGGTCATTTAGCACGTTAATCTCGGAGTCTTCTGTCCTGGGTGATGATACAGTGGGTTTGGTGCCACTGACAGTGTCTGGGAAGAAAAAGTGTGTAGTTCTAGAGTAACGATTCTTCTTGATTGCGCCTGCCATCTTCCCGACCGCGACCTGATTCTGAGATGACGGTGTCTGACCTCCCTAAGGTGGAGCACCAGCGCAATATTGTCCTATGGCGCGGGCAGCTCCTTCGAGTACCGCGTCCACTGCCCGGTTCGTCACAAACCATTGTCCGCCCTCCGTTGCCAGGATCGCGAGTGCCGCGGCCGTTGGGGTGGGTGGCCGGCCAAGTCCCGCGGGACAACGAGCGGCCTACTCCTCCGTGGCCTAGGTGGTTGCCTCGCTCGCGCGCGCACTCCCTCCTGCGTGTCACCGTACACTCGACTGTGCCAAATGCATCTCCATCCCTTTCTGTTGTGTGGGCTAATTCAGCGGCCCCTACCGATAGGTTTAATGCAACCCGCCACGCCTCTACATCATCTACATCTACATCTACATTTATAATCCGCAAGCCACACAACGGTGTGTGGCGGAGGGCACTTTACGTGCCACTGTCATTACCTCCCTTTCCTGTTACAGTCGCGTATGTTTCGCGGGAAGAACGACTGCCGCAAAGCCTCCGTGCGCGCTCGAATATCTCTAATTTTACATTCGTGATCTCCTCGGGAGGTATAGGTAGGGGGAAGCAATATATTCGATACCTCATCCAGAAACGCACCCTCTCGAAACCTGGACAGCAAGCTACACTGCGATGCAGAGCGCCTCTCTTGCAGAGTCTGCCACGTGAGTTTGCTAAACATCTCCGTAACGCTATCACGCTTCACAAATAACCCTGTGACGAAACGCGCCGCTCTTCTTTGGATCTTCTCTATCTCCCCTGTCAACCCGACCTGGTACGGATCCTACACTGATGAGCAATACTCAAGTATAGGTCTAAAGAGTGTTTTGTAAGGCACCTCCTTTGTTGATGGACTACATTTTCTAAGAACTCTCCCAATGAATCTCAACCCGGCACCCGCCTTACCAACAATTAATTTTATATGATCATTCCATTTCAAATCGTTCCGTACGCATACTCCCTGATATTTTACAGAAGTAACTGCTACCAGTGTTTGTTCCGATATCATATAATCATACAATAAAGTATTCTTCTTTCTATGTATTCGCAATACATTACATTTCTCTATGTTATGGGTCAGTTGCCACTCCCTGTACCAATTGTCTATCCGCTGCAGATCTCCCTGCATTTCGCTGCAATTTTCTTATGCTGCAACTTCTCTGTATACTACAGCATCATCCGCGAAAAGCCGCATGGAACTTCCGACACTATCTACTAGGTCACATATATATATATATATATATATATATATATATATATATATATATATATATTGTGAAAAGCAATGGTCCCATAACACTCCCCTGTAGCCCGCCAGAGGTTGCTTTAACGTCTGTAGACGTTTCTCCATTGAGAACAACATGCTGTGTTCTGTTTGCTAAAAAATCTTCAATCCAGCCACACAGCTGGTCTGATATTCCGTAGGCTCTTACTTTGTTTATCAGGCGACAGTGCGGAACTGTATCGAACGCCTTCCGGAAGTCAAGAAAAATAGCATCTACCTGGGAGCCTGTATCTAATGTTTTCTGGGTACAATGAACAAATAACGCGAGTTGGGTCTCACACGATCGCTGTTTCCGGAATCCATGTTGATTCCTACATAGTAGATTCTGGGTTTCCAAAAACGACATGATACTCGAGCAAAAAACATGTTCTAAAATTCTACAACAGATCGACGTCAGAGATATAGGTCTATAGTTTTGCGCATCTGCTCGACGACCCTTCTTGAAGACTGGGACTACCTGTGCTCTTTTCCAATCATTTGGAACCCTCCGTTCCTCTAGAGACTTGCGGTACACGGCTGTTAGAAGGGGGGCAAGTTCTTTCGCGTACTCTGTGTAGAATCGAATTGGTATCCCGTCAGGTCCAGTGGACTTTCCTCTGTTGAGTGATTCCAGTTGCTTTTCTATTCCTTGGACACTTATTTCGATGTCAGCCATTTTTTCGTTTGTGCGAGGTTTTATAGAAGGAACTGCAGTGCGGTGTTCCTCTGTGAAACAGCTTTGGAAAAAGGTGTTTAGTATTTCAGCTTTACGCGTGTCATCCTCTGTTTCAATGCCATCATCATCCCGGAGTGTCTGGATATGCTGTTTCGAGCCACTTACTGATTTAACGTAAGACTAGAACTTCCTAGGATTTTCTGTCAAGTCTGTACATAGAATTTTACTTTCTAATTCACTGAACGCTTCTCGCATATCCCTCCTTACGCTAACTTTAACATCGCTTAGCTTCTGTTTGTCTGAGAGGTTTTGGCTGCGTTTAAACTTGGAGTGAAGCTCTCTTTGCTTTCGCAGCACAATGTTCTGTCTTACTCAGTCGACGAAAAACTTGACCCGCTGGTCCCGAAAACGCCCCTATCGTAGATCTTGGGTTTCGGAGGGCCCAGACTGGATCCCATTCATCCCTGGTTTAAGGTGAGAACAGCTACCTTACCTTCTAACTTATCTGGGTGGAATTCAACGACTCTGTAGTGCAACTCCCGAGAGAGGCGCTTAAGTTCAGGATGGACCTCAGGGTTACAGATTTTCTGTCAGCGTTTTCGTACCTGGGCAGTGATGAAAACTCTCGACTGTATAACGCGCGCGGCTCAGTTCTGATACTAGTTCGGCAATAAACACTTCGGATCTTCCTAGTCAATGCAGAGACAACTTCCTCTATAAGTACTGTTGAAGATGACATCTACATCTACATCTACATCCATACTCCGCAATCCACCTGACGGTGTGTGGCGGTGGGTACCTTGAGTACCTCTATCGGCTCTCCCTTCTATTCCAGTCTCGTATTGTTCGTGGAAAGAAGGATTGTCGGTATGCCTCTGTGTGGGCTCTAATATCTCTGATTTTATCCTCATGGTCTCTTCGCGAGATATACGTAGGAGGGAGCAATATACTGCTTGACTCTTCGGTGAAGGTATGTTCTCGAAACTTTGACAAAAGCCCGTACCGAGCTACTGAGCGTCTCTCCTGCAGAGTCTTCCACTGGAGTTTATCTATCATCTCCGTAACGCTTTCGCGATTACTAAATGATCCTGTAACGAAGCGCGCTGCTCTCCGTTGGATCTTCTCTATATCTTCTATCAACCCTATCTGGTACGGATCCCACACTGATGAGCAGTATTCAAGCAGTGGGCGAACAAGCGTACTGTAACCTACTTCCTTTGTTTTCGGATTGCATTTCCTTAGTATTCTTCCAATGAATCTCAGTCTGGCATCTGCTTTACCGACGATCAACATTATATGATCATTCCATTTTGAATCACTCCTAATGCGTACTCCCAGATAATTTATGGTATTAACTGCTTCCAGTTGCTGACCTGCTATTTTGTAGCTAAATGATAAAGGATCTATCTTTCTGTGTATTCGCAGCACATTACACTTATCTACATTGAGATTCAATTGCCATTCCCTGCACCATGCGTCAATTCGCTGCAGATCCTCCTGCATTTCAGTACAATTTTCCATTGTTACAACCTCTCGATACACCACAGCATCATCTGCAAAAAGCCTCAGTGAACTTCCGATGTCGTCCACAAGGTCATTTATGTATATTGTGAATAGCAACGGTCCTATGACACTCCCCTGCGACACACCTGAAATCACTCTTACTTCGGAAGACTTCTCTCCATTGAGAATGACATGCTGCGTCCTGTTATCTAGGAACTCCTCAATCCAATCACACAATTGGTCTGATAGTCCATATGCTCTTACTTTGTTCATTAAACGACTGTGGGGAACTGTATCGAACGCCTTGCGGAAGTCAAGAAACACGGCATCTACCTGTGAACCCGTGTCTATGGCCCTCTGAGGACGAATATTGTAGCTAAGGAAATCCTGGTACTGGTTCCAGTTCATGGTCTGTTGTACTCGAGGACATAGACGTTTCATTGCCTCTGTGATGATACCGACCACCGGACTCTGATCAGACGTTAGGTCGTTAATGGTTCGAAGGCGCAGATCGAGTCTTACATTTTTTGTGATACCGATGTCCAACACGTCGGGTGTGTGGGCTGCGCTGATCGGGACGTGAGTCGGATCTTTTGGCGTGAATGTGATGGCTTCCAGTCACACCTCCAATCCAAACAACTGGTTAGCTCATGGGTTGGCACAGCGCGAACTCCATGCGAAGTGCTTAGCGCTGAGCTCCCTACAGACCAGAGTACTCTCAAGTTGAGCAAATATCAACCCAAGGCCATACTCGGCAACGGTCTCTGAGGGCTGAGATACGCCGCAGCCAATGTAATGATTCCACAACGTGTGGAAATGTTACCTGCAGCTGCTTCCAGAGATGTAAATCGTGGTCTCGCGAGAGGAACGTGTGTGACTGGTCGTATGATACATATGGCCTTGCCCCCATCGGCCATTTGATCTGTCCTTGTGGTAGTGCACCATAATGGCAAAGCTGAAAGGTTAGGTGGAGTGGAAGTCCAATGCCCTTCAGGAACAGAATATCGATTTGAAAATGCGTGATGAAATCCTCAAGTTACAGGTAGCGGAGTGTAAGTCTTCGCAGTTTGCGCATTTGGCCTTTCGGTATAGAGATATTTTGCTAGCCTTGAACGGGTCGTGGACCATGCATTTCACACACCGAGGCGGCAAGTGGCAATAACTGGCTGTATGGAAGAAAAGTTGACGTCTTCTGCATTGTGGAGACCCATCTTCTGTTCGATATGTTTCAGTTACCAGTTTGGTGTCAAGAAGATGCTTGACGTCATATACCGACTGATCCTTCGACATTTTTTTTCAGTTCATTGTTCAGGAGCAGGTGTGGCCCTGAATATTGGAGGGTAACAGGTGGTGTCCTCGCTGGCTGTGTTGGAGGGTTATACGTCGGTGCAGGGTTTGACTCGCTGCTCGTTCCAGCTAAGCTCCGTTCTTTAAAGACCTCCATCGGATCGTCGTCAGGCAATAACGGTGCATATTTTCCTGAGGTACGCACAAGGTGCTGTCGTTTCGCGATGTCCTCTGCTTCATGCGAGTTTTTTCTTTATCCTTACAGTCGTAGAGGCACAAGAAGTTGAAACTCTTGGTCCTCGTTCTGACTGGATGGTTGAGTATCGTCGTGGTTCGACATGTTCGGTGGTTCAGGACCTGACGAATTTGATAACTCCGTCGATTTCGTGGCATTAGGTGCAATGTCCTCTCCGTTATCAATGGAAAGTGGTATTTTTTACGTCCGGGTGCGGGTCATTTAGCACGTTAATCTCGGAGTCTTCTGTCCTGGGTGATGATACAGTGGGTTTGGTGCCACTGACAGTGTCTGGGAAGAAAAAGTGTGTAGTTCTAGAGTAACGATTCTTCTTGATTGCGCCTGCCATCTTCCCGACCGCGACCTGATTCTGAGATGACGGTGTCTGACCTCCCTAAGGTGGAGCACCAGCGCAATATTGTCCTATGGCGCGGGCAGCTCCTTCGAGTACCGCGTCCACTGCCTGGTTCGTCACAAACCATTGTCCGCCCTCCGTTGCCAGGATCGCGAGTGCCGCGGCCGTTGGGGTGGGTGGCCGGCCAAGTCCCGCGGGACAACGAGCGGCCTACTCCTCCGTGGCCTAGGTGGTTGCCTCGCTCGCGCACGCACTCCCTCCTGCGTGTCACCGTACACTCGACTGTGCCAAATGCATCTCCGTCCCTTTCTGTTGTGTGGGGTAATTCAGCGGCCCCTACCGATAGGTTTAATGCAACCCGCCACACCTTTACATCATCTACATCTACATCTACATTTATAATCCGCAAGCCAAACAACGGTGTGTGGCGGAGGGCACTTTACGTGCCACTGTCATTACCTCCCTTTCCTGTTCCAGTCGCGTATGTTTCGCGGGAAGAACGACTGCCGCAAAGCCTCCGTGCGCGCTCGAATATCTCTAATTTACATTCGTGATCTCCTCGGGAGGTATAGGTAGGGGGAAGCAATATATTCGATACCTCATCCAGAAACGCACCCTCTCGAAACCTGGACAGCAAGCTACAACGCGATGCAGAGCGCCTCTCTTGCAGAGTCTGCCACGTGAGTTTGCTAAACATCTCCGTAACGCTATCACGCTTCCCAAATAACCCTGTGACGAAACGCGCCGCTCTTCTTTGGATCTTCTCTATCTAAAAATGGTTCAAATGGCTCTGAGCACTATGGGACTCAACATCTTAGGTCATAAGTCCCCTAGAACTTAGAACTACTTAAACCTAACTAACCTAAGGACATCACACACACCCATGACCGAGGCAGGATTCGAACCTGCGACCGTAGCAGTCCCGCGGTTCCGGACTGCAGCGCCAGAACCGCTAGACCACCGCGGCCGGCTTCTCTATCTCCTCTGTCAACCCGACCTGGTACGGATCCTACTTTGATGAGCAATACTCAAGTATAGGTCGAAAGAGTGTTTTGTAAGGCACCTCCTTTGTTGATGGACTACATTTTCTAAGAACTCTCCCAATGAATCTCAACCCGGCACCCGCCTAACCAACAATTAAATTTATATGATCATTCCATTTCAAATCGTTCCGTACGCATACTCCCTGATATTTTACAGAAGTAACTGCTACCAGTGTTTGTTCCGATATCATATAATCATACAATAAAGTATTCTTCTTTCTATGTATTCGCAATACATTACATTTCTCTACGTTATGGGTCAGTTGCCACTCCCTGTACCAATTGTCTATCCGCTGCAGATCTCCCTGCATTTCGCTGCAATTTTCTAATGCTGCAACTTCTCTGTATACTACAGCATCATCCGCGAAAAGCCGCATGGAACTTCCGACACTATCTACTAGGTCATTTACATATATTGTGAAAATCAATGGTCCCATAACACAAATATTGTCGGTATTATTTGCCAGTCTTCATGAAGAGTAATTCCGTGACAATATAAATAGACTCGGCCGACTTTACTAATACTACTGGTGTAAACTTACAACTAATGTTTTTTTTTTTTTTTATCGTCAGTCTACTGACTGGTTTGATGCGGACCGCCACGAATTCCTTTCCTATGCTAACCTCTTCATCTCAGAGTAGCACTTGCAACCTACGTCCTCGATTATTTGCTTGAGGTATTCCAATCTCTGTCTTCCTCTACAGTTTTTGTCCTCTACAGCTGCCTCTAGTACCATGGAAGTCATTCCCTCATGTCTTAGCAGATGTCCTATCATGCTGTCCCTTCTCCTTATCAGTGTTTTCCACATATTCCTTTCCTCTCCGATTCTGCGTAGAACCTCCTCATTCCTTACCTTATCAGTCCACCTAATTTTCAACATTCGTCTATAGCACCACATCTCAAATGTTTTGATCCTCTTCTGTTCCGGTTTTCCCACAGTCCATGTTTCACTACCATACTAGCATGACATGATACGCGAGCAAAAAACATGTTCTAAAATTCTACAACCGATCGATGTCAGGGATATAGGCCTATAGTTTGCGCATCTACTCGACGACCCTTCTTGAAAATCGGCACTACTTGTGCTCTTTTCCAATCATTCGGGACCTTCCGTTCCTCTAAAGACTTGCGGTACACGGCTGTTAGAAGGGGGGCACGTTCTTTCGCGTGCTCTGTGTAGAATCGAATTGGTATCCCGTCAGGTCCTATGGACTTCCCTCTGTTGAGTGATTTCATTTGCTTATCTATTCCTTGGACACTTATTTCGATGTCAGCCATTGTTTCGTTCGTGCGAGGATTTAGAGAAGGCACTACAGTGCGTTCTTCCTCTGTGAAACACCTTTGGAAAAAGGTGTTTAGTATTTGAACTTTACGCGTGTCATCCCAGAGTGTCTGGATATGCTGTTTTGATCTACTTATTGATTTAACGTAAGACCAGAGATTTCCATATTTTGTCTGTCGCTATGCCCAACTATCAACCCTACAGACAAAGTGAACTGGACCTTTTCGTAGGAAATGTAATGAAGTTAAATTACGTTAAATTTTCTACTGAGATACATTTTCGTTAGAGGCAACTGTTTTCGAGTTATTCGAGAAAAACGCGTTAGCAGATAATTTTTGTACATTTTGCTTTAATAATTCAAAAATTAAAGCCTCTAGAGAAAACGTATCCCAGCGCAATATTTAACTTCAATAAATTTCCTACAAAAAGGTCGTGTCCACAATTTCTGTTGCACTAACAGTTTGCTCATAACAAGTTGAAATATGAAAATTTTTCAGGTGGTATTTGAAGGTGAAAACGACTCAGAAGAAAAAATCTATGGGCGTCAAGTCGGGGGAAATTGCAGGCCACGCCACCTGCCAACCTCACCCTATCCAGTTATCACCAAAGGTTTGATCCAAGTGCACACGCGTTGTATGTGGGAACTGCGCAGGTGTACCATCATGTCGGTACCACATTCGCTGTCACACGTTGAGTGGAACATGTTCCAACATCTCTGGCAGAATTTCTCGTAAAAAGATTAAGTATCTGTTTGTGTTCAGTCGCCGGGGGATCGTATATGGACCGATCAGATTATCGTCTACCAAACCCTCCCAAATGTTGACAGCGAAGCGATCTTGGTGACCACGAATAAAGACGAGATATTCCACACAATATTCTGAGACAGTCTTTTGCTACAAGTGTCACTTTGTTTTTAATTTTTTCCTATCCTCCCAGTAGTCGCATCTCTAAGTTGTTATAGGCCCTACAACACTTCTGCAGAGCATCTTCACTACTTTCTATTTATTTTGCATATTTTCACAACGCGAGTTCCATAATTTATTCATTAGTTTCCAATAGTATACATGAACAGGAGACCGTAGAACTACTTGAAAAATAACCAGGTTTGTCCCCTTCTTCTGTTGCTGCCTTATCAATGTCTCAGAAGCTTTCTGAATCATTCGCTAGAGGGTTTAACCACGAAAGCTCACGCTCCGTGAGCGCTTCAAGTTACATCTGTATCTAGGTCCATAATCTGAAAACCACTGTGAAGTGTATGTTAGATGGTACCACCCACTGAAACACGTAGCTGCGACTCTTTGCGTTTCATTAGCGTATGGAGCGTGATAATAATGACTGCTTAAATGCACCTGGGAGTGCTGTCATTATTGTATGTCTTCGTGATCCGTACAGAAGCTTTACGAATACAAGGGTCGTTAATTGATAGATTCCTCATTTAATTCTTATTCTTGGAACTTTGAAAATAGAACCTGGAGGGATAGTCGACGGCTATCTTCATGCATCTGCCAGCCCATTCTTTCCAGCATTTGCTTCACAAAATATGTACCACCTATATATAAACAAATGTCAAACGGCTCCCAGCACGGTGCAGGCCTTTAGATCTGACGCCACTTCCTCTTTGGTACGGGTTCCACAGACCTGAGAAGTCTTCTAGTATGGGTCGCATGAGTGTTTTATAAGCTATTTTCCTTACACTTACTGCCATTTTCCAGTAATCCTCCAACATTTGATATTTCTATAAATTATTATATTCAAGGATCTGTTCAAGTTGATTGACTTGGGTCATGACTTACTTACGATGCACACATAGGATACTAGAGTTTTGCGTTTGTTGAGGTGTTCAGTTTCACTTCTCTGAACATTTAAAGCAAATAGTCAGTCATTCCAAAACATTGAAATGTAATCAAGATCTGAACGAATATTTGTGCAGCTTTCTCCGCACAGTACATTCTCGATAACTGCGTCATCGGCAAAACGTCTCAGGCTATTATTAATACACTCCTGGAAATTCAAATAAGAACACCGTGAATTCATTGTCCCAGGAGGGGGAAACTTTATTGACACATTCCTGGGGTCAGATACAGCACATGATCACACTGACAGAACCACAGGCACATAGACACAGGCAACAGAGCATGCACAATGTCGGCACTAGTACAGTGTATATCCACCTTTCGCAGCAATGCAGGCTGCTATTCTCCCATGGAGACGATCGTAGAGATGCTGGATGTAGTCCTGTGGAACGGCTTGCCATGCCATTTCCACCTGGCGCCTCAGTTGGACCAGCGTTCGTGCTGGACGTGCAGACCGCGTGAGACGACGCTTCATCCAGTCCCAAACATGCTCAATGGGGGACAGATCCGGAGATCTTGCTGGCCAGGGTAGTTGACTTACACCTTCTAGAACACGTTGGGTGGCACGGGATACATGCGGACGTGCATTGTCCTGTTGGAACAGCAAGTTCCCTTGCCGGTCTAGGAATGGTAGAACGATGGGTTCGATGACGGTTTGGATGTACCGTGCACTATTCAGTGTCCCCTCGACGATCACCAGTGGTGTACGGCCTGTGTAGGAGATCGCTCCCCACACCATGATGCCGGGTGTTGGCGCTGTGTGCCTCGGTCGTATGCAGTCCTGATTGTGGCGCTCACCTGCACGGCGCCAAACACGCATACGACCATCATTGGCACCAAGGCAGAAGCGACTCTCTTCGCTGAAGACGACACGTCTCCATTCGTCCCTCCATTCACGCCTGTCGCGACGCCACAGGAGGCGGGCTGCACGATGTTGGGGCGTGAGCGGAAGACGGCCTAACGGTGTGCGGGACCGTAGCCCAGCTTCATGGAGACGGTTGCGAATGGTCCTCGCCAATACCCCATGAGCAACAGTGTCCCTAATTTGCTGGGAAGTGGCGGTGCGGTCCCCTACGGCACTGCGTAGGATCCTACGGTCTTGGCGTGCATCCGTGCGTCGCTGCGGTCCGGTCCCAGGTCGACGG
Source organism: Schistocerca nitens (assembly GCF_023898315.1). NCBI lineage: Eukaryota > Metazoa > Arthropoda > Insecta > Orthoptera > Acrididae > Schistocerca > Schistocerca nitens. Next base: position 47,529,703 of record NC_064620.1, read on the forward strand.
GCACGTGCACCTTCCGCCGACCACTGGCGACAACATCGATGTACTGTGGAGACCTCACGCCCCACGTGTTGAGCAATTCGGCGGTACGTCCACCCGGCCTCCCGCATGCCCACTATACGCCCTCGCTCAAAGTCCGTCAACTGCACATACGGTTCACGTCCACGCTGTCGCGGCATGCTACCAGTGTTAAAGACTGCGATGGAGCTCCGTATGCCACGGCAAACTGGCTGACACTGACGGCGGCGGTGCACAAATGCTGCGCAGCTAGCGCCATTCGACGGCCAACACCGCGGTTCCTGGTGTGTCCGCTGTGCCGTGCGTGTGATCATTGGTTGTACAGCCCTCTCGCAGTGTCCGGAGCAAGTATGGTGGGTCTGACACACCGGTGTCAATGTGTTCTTTTTACCATTTCCAGGAGTGTATTTTCTGTTGGACATTAATGTAAAATATGAACTTTAAGGGTCCCAAGACACACCTGTAAATGGCCTCTCCATCAACCTGTGTCCTTTCTACCAAGATATTCACAAACCACACATAATTTTTGTATCCACAGGACATGGGGCCTGTATTCGAAGAAGTGTCATGATGATCTCTCCATTGGCAAAAGATTCCGAAATAGTCCCCCATTCCGATCTCCGGGAGGGGCCTGCCACGGGGGAAGTTGTTGTTGTTGTGGTCTTCAGTCCTGAGACTGGTTTGATGCAGCTCTCCATGCTACTCTATCCTGTGCAAGCTTCTTCATCTCCCAGTACCTACTGCAACCTACATCCTTCTGAATCTGCTTAGTGTATTCATCTCTTGGTCTCCCTCTACGATTTTTACCCTCCACGCTGCCCTCCAATGCTAAATTTGTGATCCCTTGATGCCTCAAAACATGTCCTACCAACCGATCCCTTCTTCTAGTCAAGTTATGCCACAAACTTCTCTTCTCCCCAATCCTATTCAGTACCTCCTCATTAGTTACGTGATCTACCCACCTTATCTTCAGCATTATTCTGTAGCACCACATTTCGAAAGCTTCTATTCTCTTCTTGTCCAAACTAGTTATCGTCCGTGTTTCACTTCCATACATGGCTACACTCCATACAAATACTTTCAGAAACGACTTCCTGACACTTAAATCTATACTCGATATTAACAAATTTCTCTTCTTCAGAAACGATGTCCTTGCCATTGCCAGTCTACATTTTATATCCTCTCTACTTCGACCATCATCAGTTATTTTGCTCCCTAAATAGCAAAACTCCTTTACTACTTTAAGTGTCTCATTTCCTAATCTAATCCCCTCAGCATCACCCGATTTAATTTGACTACATTCCATTATCCTCGTTTTGCTTTTGTTGATGTTCATCTTATATCCTCCTTTCAAGACACTGTCCATTCCGTTCAACTGCTCTTCCAAGTCCATTGCTGTCTCTGATAGAATTACAATGTCATGGGGGAAGTTACCACGAGAAAAAAAGACTGAATCATCAATGAAAGGATAACGTTCTATGAGTCGGGGCGTGGAATGTCAGAAGTTTGAACGTGGTAGGGAAACTAGAAAATCTGAAAAGGGAAATACGAAGGTTCAGTCTAGATATAGTAGGGGTCAGTGAAGTGGAAAGAAGACAAGGATTTCCAGACAATGAGTGTAGGGTAAGATCAACAGCAGCAGAAAGTGGTATAACGGGAGTAGGATTCGTTATGATTAGGAAGGTAGGGCCGCGAGTGTGTTACTGTGAACAGTTCAGTGAGAGGGTTGTTTTTATCAGAATAGACAGCAAACAAACACCGACAACGACAGTTCAGGTATACATGCCGATGCCGCAAGCGGAAGATGAAGAGAGAGAGAGAAATTGGATGGGGATATTGAAAGAGTAGTACAGTATGTAAAGAGATACGAAAATCTAATAGTCATGGGAAATTGGAATGTAAATGTAGGGGAAGGAGTAACAGAAAAGTTTACATCAGGATATGGGCTTGGGACAAGGAACGAGAGAAGAGAAAGACTAATTTAGTTCTGTAACAAATTTCAGCTAGTAATAGGGAATACTCTGTTGAAGAATCACAAGAGGAGGAGGTATACTTGGAAAAGGCAAGGTGATCCCGGAAGATTTCAGTTAGATTACATCATGGTCAGACAGAGATTCCGAAATCAGATACTGGTTTGTAAGGCGTACCCAGGAGCAGACATATACACAGAAAACAATATAGTAGTGATGCAGAGTAAGCTGAAGTTTCAGACATCAGTCAGGAAGACTCAATACTCAAAGGAGTGGGATACGGAAGAACTAATGAATGACGGGATACGGTTGAAATTCTCTAAGGCTATAGACACAACAATAAAGAATAGCACAGTAAACACTACAGTTAAAGAGGAATGGACTTCTCTAGAAAGAGCCATCACAGAAGTTGGGAAGGAAAACATAGGTACAAAGAACGTAACAGCGAAGAAACCATGGATAACAGAAGAAAAACATTACTTGATCTATGAAAGGAGGACGAACAAAACTGTTCCGGGAACTCAGGAATACAGAAATACAAGTCGCTGAGGAATTAAATAAATAGGAAGTGCAGGGAAGCTTCATCGAAAAAGAAATCACTGTCGGATGGACAGTCTCTGCATACAGGAATGTCAAAACAATCTTCGGTGACATTAAAAGCAAGGGTGACAACATTAAGAGTGTAACGGGATTTACACTGTTAAATGCAGAGGAGAGAGCGGATAGGTGAAAAGAATACAGTGAAAGCCTCTGTGTGGGGGAAGTTCTGTCTGATGTGATAGAAGGAGAAACAGGATTCGATTTAGAAGAGATACTGATCCAGTATTAGAATCAGAATTTAAAAGAGCTTTCGAGGACTTAAGATCAAATAAGGCAGAAGGGATAGATAACATTTCGTCAGAATTTCTAAAATCATTGGGGGAAGTGGCAACAATACGACTATTCAGGTTGGCGTGTAGAATGTATGAGTCTGTCGACATACCATCTGATTTTCGGAAAAGCATCATCCACACAATTCCGAAGACGGCAAGAGCTGACAAATCCGAAAATTACCGCACAATCAGCTCAACAGCTCATGCATCTAAGTTGCTTACAAGAATAATATACAGAAGAATGGAAAAGAAAATTGAGGATACGCTAGATGACGATCAATTTGGCTTTAGGAAAGGTAAAGGCACGAGAGAGGTAATTCTGACGTTGCGGTTAATAATGGAAGCAAGACTAGAGAAAAATCAAGACATGTTCATAGAATTTGTTGACCTGGAAAAAGCGTTTGACAATGTAAATTGGTGCAAGACGTTCGAAATTCTGAGAAAAGTTGGGGGAAGCTATAGGGAGAGACGGATCATATACAATGCGTACTACAGCCAAGAGGGAATAATAAGAATGGACGATCAAGAACGCTCAAATTAAAAAGGGTGAAAGACAAGGATGCAGCCTTTTTACCCCCACTGTTCAATCTGAACATCGAGAAAGCAATGAAGGAAATAAAAGAAACATCCAGAATTGGAATTTAAATTCAAAGTGAAAGGATATCAATGATACGATTCGGTGATGAAATTGCCATCCTGAGTGAAAGTGAAGAATTACATGATCTGCTGAATGGAATGAACAGTCTAATGAGTTCAGAGTATGGACTGAGAGTAAATCGAAGAAACATGGAGGTAATGAGAAGTAGCAGAAATGAGAAGAGCGACAAAACTTAACATCAGGATAAATGGTCACGAAGTAGATGGAGTTAAGGAATTCTGCCACCTGGGCAGTAAAGTAACCAATGTTGGACGGAGCAAGGAGGACATCAAAAGCAATGACAAAAAGGGTATTCCTGGCCAAGAGAAATCTACTAATATCAAATATCGGCCTTAATTTGAGGAAGAAATTTCTGAGGATGTACGTCTGGAGTACAGCATACAAGCATTTGAGATGTGGTGCTACAGAGGAATGTTTTAAATTAGGCGGACTGATAAGGTAAGGGATGAGGAGGTTCTGTTCAGAATCGGAGAGGAAAGGAATATGTGGAAAACACTGATAAGGAGGAGGGGCAGGGTGATAGGACACCTGTAAAGACATGAGGGAATGACTTTCATGGTATTAGAGGGACCTATTGAGGACAAAAATTGTAGAGGAATACAGAGATTGGAATACATCCGGCAAATAATTAAGGACGTAGGTTGCAAGGCAAGTGCTACTGTGAGATGAATAGGTTAGCACAGGAGAGGAATTCGTGGCGGGTCGCATCAAACCAGTCAGAAGATTGATGACAAAAAAGAGAAAGAAAGCATTGTTATCTTACCTTAGCTAATAGAAGTTTGCGGTGAACTGAGTCAGTGTCACTGATTGCCTTCGTCCGTGACTTTTAGGATGTAGTGTGTGAAGAGTACGGGGTAATTTCTGCTATCCTTCTTGTGGATGGGTTTGATCTCCACTTCCCCAAACGCCTGAATGCAATTATTTCTTTTTTTGTATTTGCGGGATCTACGGTATTCTACTGTTATAAATCAGCTAAATACTGTGCAAACTTCATGTACAATTTGACAGGGGCTCCACCGCGCCGTGGTACTTCGTTCAGTTTTAGCAACGTCAGCTGTTTCTTACAGTAATATCTTTACCACTCACGTTTGCGTGCATAGCTACGAGCAGTAACCCGGGTAATGCCCCAGAATTTTCCTGTGTGAAGGAACATTTGAAACCAGAGTGCAGCATTTCTACTTCTTCTTTGCTACCTCAGTTTCAGTTCCTGTGGCATCTACCAGTGTCTGGTGCTAACTTAAGTGCCACTGACACTTTTTTTGTATGATGCGAATTTATTTTGGTTTTTTAAGGTAGGTTCTACTAAAGTTCTGCTACGGCAGTTGTTGAGGGTTTCATGCATTTCTGACACCTTAACGTGTTTGACGCAGCACATTGCTATCTATGACACAATTTTTGTTTTGCCTTCGGGTGCAGCAGCTGTTGTTACTCTAGAGATCACATTACAGTGATTATATACAAGGGGGTGAACTGTTCTGCTGGGTACCTGTCCACCCAGAGCTTAGTGAACCATTCTTGTAAACTTTACCAGCTGTTCCTTTACATGCTCCTGCCGTGAGGTAGATGGGCTACTAAGTTCCAACTTGAGGTAAGACATTATTGCTACTTTATCTGGTTTACCAACCATGTAAAGCCAGCCGCTGTGGCCGAGCGGTTCTAGGCGCTTCAGTCCGGAACCGCGCGACTGCTACGGTCGCAGGCTCGAATCCTGCCTCGGGCATGGATGTGTGTGATGTCCTTAGGTTAGTTAGGTTTAAGTAGTTCTAAGTTCTAGGGGACTAATGACCTCAGATGTTAAGTCCCATAGTGCTCAGAGCCATTTGGATCAAACATGTAAATCTTTCTATAAGTCTCCTTTTCTACTAGGTTCCCTTTCTTCATTAATCAGTAATCAGTGTTGCCGGAACTGCTTCATTATCACTTTCACTGTCATCGTGAAAGATTTCTCGTCTTTTTGTTGCAATTTTATCTCACATATTTCCGTTCTGAGTTCGCTTCAGAAATATCTGCTCTAACAAGGGAACCTCCCCATCGCACCCCCCCCCCCTCCCTCAGATTTAGTTATAAGTTGGCACAGTGGATAGGCCTTGAAAAACTGAACACAGATCAATCGAGAAAACAGGATGAAGTTGTGTGGAACTATGAAAGAAATAAGCAAAATATACACTCTGAGTAGTCCATGTGCAAGATATGCAACATAAAGGGTAGTGTCAGTTCAGGAGCATGGTTAGCGTGAGCAGCTGCGGAAATAGAGGTCCTTTGTTCAAGTCTTCCCTCGAGTGGAATGTAAATTTTTTTTTTATTTTCAGATAATTATTATCTATCGACCGATAGATAATAATTGTCTGAAAATAAAAAAAAATGTACTTTCCACTCGAGGGAAGACTTGAACAAAGGACCTCCGATGTGCAGTAACTGCGCCGTAGTATGGGGACGCTGCACCTAAACAAACATCGAAACAAAACACATGTATTGACAGAGCACAGGGAAAACTGTGCGACTGTGAAACTGTTTCATTCATTTGTTGCAGTTTAGGTGACAAACTCTTATGTTTTCATCACGTTTTTGGGAGTGATTATCACATCCACAAGATACCTAAATCGGGCAAGGTAGATTTTACCCATTCGTCAAGTGTACAAGTTAGGTGGGTCGACAACTTATTCCTGTCATGTGATGCACATGCCGTCACCAGTGTCGTATAGAATATATCAGATGTGTTTTCCTGTGGAGGAATCGGTTGAACTATGATCTTGCGATCAAATGTTTTCGGTTCCCATTGGACAGGCACGTCCTTTCGTCTACTGATCGCACGGTTTTGCGGTGCGGTCGCAAAACACAGACACTAAACTTATTACAGCGAACAGAGACTTCAATGAACGAACGGACAGGTCACAGCTTTGCGAAAATAAAGAACGTAAACCTTTCACCCGAGGGAAGACTTGAACCGAGGATCTCTCATTCCGCAGCTGCTCACGCTAACCACGGGGCCACGGCGCTCATGAGCCGATACTATCTTTGATGCTGCCTGTCTTGCCCATGGACTACTCACTTTGTATATTTTGCTTATTTCTTTCATAGTTCCACACAACTTCTTCCTGTTTTCTCGATTGATCTGTGTTCAGTTTTTCAAGGCCTATCCACTGTGCCAACTTATAACTAAATCTGAGGGGGGTGCGATGGGGAGGTTCCCTTGTAAGTAGTTTTCAGGTAAAGCGTTTATAACTTCTCGCATGATGTCTTGGAGCGCCAACCAATTTCACATCTGTAGTTATCCAGTCGACTATGGCATGATCAAAATCACGTCCAGCGATGCAAACATGTTTGGAGAAACTACGTATGTATTAAGCAGATGATGTTTCTTGTATCCTTTCCTTTTGCAGCTGAGAATAAGCCTGGTGGTTTGAAGGACCCAAAAATATCTTTACGGCCACTCCTGTTACTGAATTACGCAGAGGATCGTGCATGCAGATTCAGTTTCTTTCTAAGGGGTTTCACCTTAATGTCCGATATGACGTAGACTTATAAGCTGACGGATGAAATTGGTTGCTCAGCACTTCGATGTTGTTGTGCTTATTGCTTTTGCATCATCTGTCTTCCAGTTCGTTTGTAATGGCCAACCACGATTCACGCCGCCCCCCCCCTCCCCCCCCCCCCCCAGTGCTCGTTTCTTCATCTCAGAGAAGAGCTCAAACCCAGCCTTCACTATTTGTTGCGTATATTCCCACAATATTTGCCCCTACGACTTCAAGTACTATGACACTTCTACTCTAATGTTTTAACACATGCTTTCTAAACGTGCCCTTCTTCTAGCCAGCGTTTCCGGCATATTCTTATCCTCTCTGCTAGTTCGGAGAATATCCTGCTTACTGTCTCTCAAGTCCACTTAATTTTCAACAGCCCACTGTATTAAAGCATTTCGCATTCTCCAGTTCTACATATTCGGTTTTTCCACAGTCCACTATTTACTTCCACATAATGCTGCTTTCCGGACCTGTATTCTCAGAACTTTCATTCTGAAAATAAAGTACATAGTGAGGTGACAAAAGTCATAGGGTTCTTCCTCATATCGTGGCGGACTTCCTTATGCTCGGGGTAGTGCAACACGTCGACGTGGCATTGACTCAGCAAGTCTTTGGAAATCCCCAGCAGACACATTCAGTCATGGTGACTCTTTTGTCGTCCGTAACTACGAAAGAGCGCCGGTGCAGGATTTTGTGAACGAACTAACCTCTCGATTATGTACCATAAATTGTTAGAAGGGTTCCATGTCGGGCTATCTGGGTGCGTAAACCAGAACGTTCTTCAAACCAACCGCGAAGAGTTGTGTTATCCATCAAAATTTAATTGTTGTTTGGGAACATGAAGTCCATGAATGGCTGCAAATATTCTCCAAGTAGCTGAACATAACCATTTCCGGGTAATGTTCGGTTCATTTAGACCAGAGGGTGCAGTCCATTTCACGCAATCACAGTCCTCACCATAATATAGCCACCACCATCTCGCACAGTGCCTTCTTCACAACTTGGGTTCATAGCTTCGTGGTGTCTGCGCCATACTCGAACCCTACCGTCAGCTCTTACCAACTGAAATGTGGACTCATCTGACAGGCCACGGTTTTCCACACTTATAGGGTCCGACCGATATAGTCACGAACCCAGGAGAGGCTCTGCAGGTGACGTCGTACTGTGAGCAAAGGCACTCGCGTCGGTCGTCCGCCAATGACGATTTCGATCTTAGTGTCTCCTTGTCTCCTCTTTGAAAGACTCAAAGGCAGCCGTCTTTGTACCCTTAAGCCATATTACGCCACATCTGGAAACTTTTGAGGATAAGATTTTGCGTCAAAATATAGCAGAACCATTAGACTCCCCCCCTGCCTCCTTCCGCCCCCCCCCCTCCCTTGTAAAAGCATACTGTGTCTGTACGTGAGAGTCGACCTGTTGCAATAAGAATGATGATTCGTCAGACCAGGTGACACGTTTCCACTGATCCACCGTCGAATGTCGATGATTCCCAGCACGGCGCAATCGTAACTTGCCATGTCGTTCGCTGAGTGTGGGACCATGTAGGAATCGTGTGCTGTGCAGGTCCATGTTCAACTACGTGTGTTGCATGGTGTGGTTCAAAATGCTTGTGCTTGTACCATCATGGTACTCTTTCGAAAGGTCTGTCACAGATCAACAGCTATCCCGCTTTACGGAGCAGGAAAGCCAACAGTCACTACGTTTTGCACACGTCCAGTACATTTTGGCCTACCCGTGGTTTCGCCGACCTTCAATCATTTTCCATGGATGCTCGTAATAATACCATACCAAAAGCCGACGAGATATGCCATCTCCAGGACGCTCGTTGCGAGGCGCTAGGTCATAACTGTCTCCCCTCTGTCGAATCCGCTTATTTCAGTGGAGTTCCACGTTTAGTTATTTGAAGCATAGCTCTTATTTCATGTTTTTTACGGTAATGGCGGTAGAAACGTGACCCTCACAAGATCTATTTGTTGCCAGTTTGCCTGTCTGTCTTCCGTCCGACGCTTAGGACCCTTTTTCCCTAAGAACGGGCAGAGGTGCCAAGTTTGTGTCAAATGCTAAGGTCCACGGTCTCTTGGCGATCTAATTCAAGGCCATCAAAACACGCGGCCATGTATGTCATATATTTTGATACTTGTAAACTCAAAAAAATGGTTCAAATGGCTCTGAGCACTATGGGACTCAACTGCTGTGGTCATTAGTCCCCTAGAACTTAGAACTACTTAAACCTAACTAACTTAAGGACATCACACACATCCATGCCCGAGGCAGGATTCGAACCTGCGACCGTAGCAGTCGCACGGTTCCGGACTGCGCGCCTAGAACCGCGAGACCACCGCGGCCGGCACTTGTAAACTCAGCTAGCAAAATCTGTCGATGAACTGTCTGTACACAAGTCCGGTACGGCAGTCTAGATACAAGACACGTGGCTGGAAAATAAAAAGGCGAGGGACAGAATTTCACTCGCACTATGGAATTTTCAGTCTCCGTTTTAACGCCGCTTTCATCTTTCAGTTATGTAAGGAGTGGACAGAAACAACACGCAATTTGGATTCCACGTTTAACTGAAGGTCCCTTTTACCGATTTGGTAACTGGGGTAGGTTAGGGACATAGGTTAGGGACACGCAAGTAGCTAAAGTGGTGTGCAATAGAGAAACTTGCATCAGCCCACTGACATACAGGAAGTTACTATAGTTGTCTACATACATAATTAAGTTTATATCGAACCCTCAGCACGCGCACTCGCATTTGGTAGGTTTGTCTTAATGTGCAAGATGGATTTGTAGATAAAAATGCATCTACAGTGAACCTGGTCATCACTCCCAGCAATTTTCTTATTGCCAGTTTCTGTAGTTGGAATACTATGGCCACACTTTGTGCCATTAAAATCTAAAAATGGTATCGTAGCTCAGGACAGTGTTCATATACCAACAGTACGGAAATTGTGTCCAATAATTTTGTCACTGGCAGAACGAAATGGCACGGAAGGGGTTGGATATTGTCAGTGCGCAACCAAACACGATTTCCAAGGTTCTGCATGTATCAGTGAAAGCCGGCCGCTGTGGTCGAGCGGTTATAGGAGGTTCAGTCCGGAACCACGCTGCTGCTACGGTCGCAGGTTCGAATCCTGCCTCGGGCATGGATGTGTGTGATGTCCATAGGTTAGTTAGGTTTAAGTAGTTCTAAGTGTAGGGGACTGATGTCCTCAGATGTTAAGTCCCATAGTGCTTAGACCCATTTGAACCATATCAGTGAAAC